>NW_026522029.1:14800000-16137476 GCF_021234435.1 Artibeus jamaicensis | reverse complement strand
AAATGTAGAAATAAATCTGCATATTACAAGGAAACAGTTGAAAATTGGAACATTTTTGGAAAATTGGGGTTGGAAAATTGGAAAATTGGGGTTGAAACGACTGAATGAGAAAAATGTTGGGCCCCTTACATTACATCCTCCACCAAAATCAATTCTTTAATTGATTTCAATAGCCACTCATATCTAACATAAAACACTGAGAGCCATCTAAAACATATTAAGGGATCTAAAGTGAAAGATCTGGAAAAATATACTATACAAACATGAACCAAATGAAAAACATATAACATATAATAGACTTTAAGGCAAAAAAATGAATCACTACTACAAATAAAGATGAGTACTTCATATCAGTAAGTTCAATATACCTGTTAGTTCGAAATTTGTATTCACTTACTAACATAAACTCAAAAATATATGCATGGAAAAATATACAAATTAACAATCATAATAGGAGGATTATCCAACCTCTATCATTCAGGTTCTGTTTCAGAATCAATAAAACCCACAAAAAATGGTACAAATATTTTTAAAATAACATTAGAAAAAATGGCATTCAGTGTGCATAAGTATTCACCACAACCCAAAACTGCAAATTACAGATGCTTTCCAAGCTCCCTGGGAATTTTTTTAAAAACTAACCATATTGTGATATAAAGCAAGTTTCAACAAACTTTAAAAGACTGACATTTCTACATATTTATATATTTATATATATTTACATATTTATATGTGTATATGCAATGTATATGCACATATATGTGTATGTATAAACATGTATATGTTTATTGCTCTCACTGCCATTAATCAAGAAATCAGTAACAACACATAAATAGAAAATATTTTTATTTACAAATTATGAAATACACTCCTAAATAACCACCCAAAAATAAACCACAATTGGAGTTAGAAAATTATTTGCATGGAATGATAGTAAAAACACTTCTTACCCAGGACAGATCACTCAGGTTCCAAACATGATCACAGCTTCAAGCTCAGTGGTTTTCCACCTCAGGTGGACTTTTCCCCCAAGGGGACATTTGGCACATTGTATGGAGACCTTTCAGATTGTTCTTGGGGTGGGGTTAAGGTGGGAGTTACTGGCATGAACTGAACAGAGGGAAGGATTACTAATAAGCACCTACAATGTGGAGAAAAATCCCCCAGGAGAAAATATGATCCATAGCAATGAGAAACCCTACTCTCTATGGAGCAGGATGGAGAGTCCATTAGAATACAAACAGCATGTGACTTTGCACCCTAGATCTGAAATCACACCTCTCTCTGGACAGGCAACCTGGAGGCTGAGAGCTAAAGAACAACAACAGAGACATAAATGAAAATTGTCAGTCATCTTGCAAAGTATAGGGAGGAATGTCCCTGGCTAAGAAGACACCCGGGAAAGCTCAGAAGCCAAGGAAGATCTGACACTTTAACAGACTGAACCACAGTGTGATTAAACCACAGCACTGAGGGTCACTGTCCCTTTTCACTGCCCAGAAATCACTCTGCAATTGTTTCTTAAAATTACTTAGAATCTACAATCTTACTCTATTACATTCCAGAACTCACCATCAAACATTCTTCTTTTCGAAAATGTGGACATTGCCATATTGTGAGTTCCTCAGATAACCTATAAGGGGCACAATTTTACTTACAAAATACTTCGGATTTCTAGAACACCACTGCTCCAGGCCCTGAACTCATTTACAATGCTAAGAAGCATGTTACTATTTTATCTAATTATTAATGAACTTATAACTAGTACAATTTTAACTCTTCATATCCTCATGTTTTATTCCAAGCTCTATTTTTCATGCCTTATATGTTGCATCCGCCGTCACGAGAAACAGAGGTTCGGAGACTTTCAGAATTTTCAAGATGTTACTTTATTGGCCAAGTTTTACCTGCGCAGGGGCGAGCTCTCTGAGTGTCCGAGGACACTATGCTCAGGAGAGCTGCAGATGAGAGCCGCGCCCGGCGCTTACAGCTATGTCCTTATATAGGGTATGCAAGCAAGCTTTGAACAGAAGCAGATGCAGCTGTTAGCTATTGGCTAGCTCTAAACAGCTGATTGCCATTGGCTTATTACGGAAATTGGCGGTTAGCCCTTTTAGGAAGTAAAAATTTCCCTGCTCCTGGCCAGCCTAACTTTAGTTCCTGGTCAGCTTAACTGTATCCGGAGCTCGTTCGGGATTGTCCCTTTTCAACATCTGTTTTGGACCTCAACATTATACAGCTAAACTAATGTAATTTTATTATTGCATGATATCTTATTTATCTTGACAACTCATGAATATCAACCTAAAGGTATCATAAATAGTACAACTTAGTAAATTGTGTGGTAAATAACATGCAGAAATAAATATCTTTTATATATACAAAGAATAATTTAAAGACATAATCAAAGAACCAAGGGTGAACCTCCGAGTCCGATGTCTGGTCCAGATGGTGTATTCATAAAAAGTGGTTCCAGGGAACTGGTCACTGACATTGGGACCTGAGACTTGTACCTCGAAACAGTCTTTTAAAACAAATCAACAGTTCATTGATTTATTTTTTGATTTATCTGTTAATATTCCACTATAATCAACCACTTTTCCTGCTGTCCTGTACTAAGATGTTATTCCCAAATGTCCCATGAGATAGCAGCAGAGGTGCACTTTTGAGACGTATCGGTTGCTCGACCAGATCGTTCGATTTTTATGTATAAAATAATAGCGTCTTATTTTTTAACCTCTTGGGTAAAAATTCATTTTAAATAGATGTTACTTTATTGTTTAAGGAAGCTGCAACAAACAAAGCACATTACAAATGTGCTTTTCACACCTGGATCTTCTAAAAACCAGACTCTATTACACTATAAAGCTAGTTCCAACAAATGGCACATAAAACACATTTATTGCTTCCTTTCCCTAATGTGAAAACCAGTCACAAGGTAACTGGGCACTCCTTACATTTAGACATTTTAAAATACTGACACTTCTACCAGCCCCACTTACAGCAAGGTTCAACCAGCATCGCAGCCTCAAAATTCTATACAGTATGTTTTTGCCCTCATAGCACTTAAGCTAGCATTCACTGAGAATGGATGACTAGAAAGTTCTGTGATGTGGGACTTCTGAAATAAACTCCTACAGAACCTCTGAAATAAACTGCCATTGGAATTACAAAGTAACTGGACCTGAGTGCTGGTAAAGATGCTCCGTAATGAAACTTGAGAAAGAAATCTTCACCTTTAAATGCACAGCTTAGAAACAGAAGCTGAAAACGCACGTGTTCTGCCCCCGTACCAGGAACCTAAAATAGTAGACGAAGTCCAGGGAAAGGGAAGAAATGAACCCTCAGACATGTTCCAAAGGGCGGTACAGACAATGATGGCGCTGGTATTTTACTTTGCTGTTTTTGTATTTCTTGTAGCAGCATTATATATAAATTTTACCTTCACATTGTTTTAGGAAGCTACAACAGAAAAAGCGAATTACAAATGACTTTCGAGCACAATTGGCACTTGTGAAAACCTGCCTCTATTATGCTACAAAGCCACTTCCAAGAAACGTCCCATAAAACACGCTTATTCCTCCCTTGGCCATTACTCTGGAGACTAGTCACAAGGTAACTGTATAGTCCTGACATTTAGATGTTTTCCAATGCACTTGTAAATACCACTGGAATCAACCACTTTTCCTGCTCACCTAAACTAACATGTCCTTCCCCAAAACGGCCACGAGGTGGCAGCAAAGACAGACACTTGGAACATACACTGTACTATGGGCTTGGCCACAAGGTTCCTTCAGGTTTTCCAGTAAGATGCAATGACAGGCTCATTTTTTCGTTTTTCTCGACAATGTGACTGGACAGCAATTTCATAGTTTACTTCCATTGTCCTCTGCTATCATTTGGCCCACTTCACCATTCCATCTGCCCACAACATTGTTATCTTTTGGAGCACAGAACTCTTCCAGGTGCCTTTTGCAGTCTTCCACGGACTGAAAATTTTTCTCCACTAAAAGAATTTAGAAAAGGCAGCGGAAATACCTGGCATTCCAAGGATACAACATCTTATGTGTACTGTAGATGAATCAGGACTGCCCAGCCAGACTGGAACCGTTTTCCCCTGGTCACCAAAGAGAAACATACTCTCTTGCCTTTTCCTGATGGATGACTGCTTACACATCTTCTGCTGACAAATTCAGGACTGTGTCCCTGGGGCAGTGACTTCCATTGGTCCAATGGGGAGCAGTACTTTGGAAGTAACTGCCTGGTCTCTGGCAAGGAGTTCCTAGTACAAGACTCCCTAGTGATCCCACCATATCCACAGCATCACCTTCTTTGGGTGCAGACCACAGGTGGGAGTGGCTGCTGGTGGTTCCCTTCACGTGCCCACCATCTCTCCCGTTCCATGTTAATGTCAAATATCAATGATTCGTCCCCCTGTCCACAATGCCTTGGAAACACAACATTTTTCTTACGTATCAGCAGACAATCTGATGTGGAAATGTGGTCAGGCAGGGATCCCGCCTCCTCCCCCCTTTACTTCTGTGAACCCAAACATCAAAGCGATGAATGTAACCACACTGGTGGAAATTATTTTTGATGCTTGCTTAGGATTTTTTTAGTGTGTCACCTGTCTCGTTGGCATAATGTGGTCTCTCCTTGATGAACACCTGGACTGGATGACTATCTACTGTGACTGGTCCATCCAACACGTGGGGAACCCTCACACCAGAAATCTCCAACGAGAAACTTCTCAAACCACTTCTGACACGTTCAAGCCGTCACACCACCTTCTCCTACACAGCGGAAATCTGGTATTCCATTCAACTGGCATTTAACCCTCTTGATATGCCACAGTGTAATGTACTGAAAATATTACTTCTATTCATCCATCTTCAATATGAAAATGGCCACACACTCAACAGTTCTAATGAGCTCTTTTTTTAAATACATGCTGATAGTACATCTGTCATGATACAGTTTACCCAAAGGGTTTCAAATGAAGTTACAGACAAGTACGTGAACCAGAGCCACATGATGGGAGAGTGAAGGTGGGGGTGGTGAGGGACTGAACTGACTTTTTAGCCAACCCAGGATAAAGCAGGCTTCAACAAGCATTGCAGCGTGGAAATCATACACAATGTGTTTTTTGCTCTCATAGCACTGAAGCTAGAATTCACTGAAAGTGGGTCTACAGGAAATTCTGTTGTTTGGTATTCATAAAACAGACATCTAAATAATCTCCAAAATGAACCACCCTTTGATATACAAAATAACTTTAACTGAAATATGCTTAACACACTACGTGCCAAAACTTGAGAAAGAAATTTTCACCCAGAAATACGCATGTTAGAAACAGAAACTGGAAATGTACCAGTTTTATACCCATATGAGGAAACTAAAAGAGTCAAAAACATCAAGAAAAAAAGAGAAAAAGAGCCCCAAGACATGTCCTTAAGGCCACATACACAAAATGATGACACTTCTATTTTATTTATACATTTTATTTTATATTTACACCATGCTAGAGAATACTGCAATAACGTTACTTTTCTCATTCTTTAAGGAAGCTGCAACAGACAAAGCAAATTACAACAGATTTTCAAGCACGCCTGTAACTTGTCAAGCCTGCTGCTGGTACACCACAAAGCCAATTCCGAGAAACATCACATGAAACGCGTTCATCACTCCCTTTGCTCTTAACCTGCAAACCAGTCACAAGGCAATTGGACAGTGCTGATATTTAGACATTTTCTAATGATTTTGTAAATACCACTGCCATCAAAAACCATTGATATTCCACTGGAATCAACCACTTTTCCTCCTGATCTAAACTGAGGTGTAATTCTTGAAAATGACCACCAGATGACAGCAGAGACCAACAGTTGGAAACACGTTGTTACTATTGGCTTCACAAAAAGATTCCTTAGCTTTTTCCTTGGTTCATTTTAGGTACAATGAACCTAAAATACTAAACTCAATCTAGGCAAAGCTGAGGAAATGAGCCTATAAACATGTTGTAGGGGCACATACATAAAATGAGAGTGCTTATGTTTTACTTTCCTTTCCTTTAACTCTTGGTGGAGAATTTCAAATAAATTTTACCTCTGCGTTGTTTAAGAAAGCTGCAACAAAGCAAATGACAATTTTCAAGCACACCTGGAAATTGTAGAAATCTGACTCTATCACACTACACAACCAGATCCAAGAAATGTCACATAAAACACGCTAATTGCTCTCCCGGCCATTAATCTGGAAACCAGTGACAAGGTAAATGGACAGCCCCGACATTTAGATGTTTTCAAATGCACTGGTAAAAACCCCTGCCATCAAAAGTCATTGATATTCTACTGGAATCAACCACTTTTACTACTGACCTGTACTGAGGAATCATTTCCCAAAATGGCCACAAGATGGCAGCAGAGACCGACATTTGGAATACATCGAACTACTGGCTTGGTGGAAAGGTTAGTTCACTTTTTACCATCAGGTGCCATGACTGGCATGCTTTTCATTTTCCCCCAGCAACATGACTAAACGACGACTGGACAACATAGTCACCACTTTGTTCCACTGCCCTTTGCCACTTTTCAGGCAACTTCACCATTCCATCAATCCCACGACATTGTTCTCTTTCAGAGCAGAAAACTCTTCCAAGTGCCTTTTGCAGTCTTCCAGGGAATGGAAATTTCTCTCCATTAAGACAAATTTAGAAAGACTGAACTAAATGGCCTTGCACCTTCTGCGTCTTCTGCTGACAAATTCTGAATGCTTTCCCACAGGCGGCTTTCAGTGGCTCTGATGGGAGGAACCAGCTGGGTTTCTGCAAGGAGCTCCCACTGCAGGACACCCTCGGGAATCCACCACATACACAACATCACCTCCTTTGGATGAAGACCAGCCTTTGGAGGAGCAGCTGGTGGTGGTTCCTTTCTTTCCCTCAACTCTCCGGTTCCACATCATTCTACCATATCAACAGTTCATCCCCCCTCAAAATTTGTCTTGGAAGCAGAATGTTTTCCTTAGGTTTCAGTGGAGAACCACTTGTGGCAATGCAATCAAAAGGGGTCCCCCAGCACCACATTTAACTGCTGTGGAATTCAATGTCAAAGCGATTAATGTCATCGTGCTGATGCAAATAATTCTTCATACTCGATTTTGACCCCCTGAGTATGTCGCCTGTCTCCTGCATGCCATAGCGTGCTGGGTCCTCAGTGAACATCTCCCCTCCATGGCTCTCCACTGCACCTGGTATACCAACTCGTGCAACTGAGCTTAAGAAATCTCCACCATGAAACTTTTCAATCCACTTCTGACATGTTCCATCACTCACAGCAACGTCTCCATACACACCACAAACCTTTTGTTGCCTTGCAGCTGCGCTTGTAACTTTCTTGAAGTGACAAAGCCAAAGGGGCTGAAAATGTTGCTTATGTTCATGCATCTTCAGTGGGGAAAGGGACACACACACATTCACCACTTGTGATGAGGATTTTTATCTTCCAAGAACTTTAAGACACAGGGACTAAGGTAAGAGGGTCAACAAGCTCTTACTAGGAGTATTACTGTCTAGAGCCATGCTGAAGCTCTCTTCCTAAACCCAGTTTTGGCAACTAAATCTCTCAAGAATAAATGAGATGACAATCCTCAGTAATTCCCCAGTCTTCCTTTTTCTAACAGCCAGTTTGAAGTCAACATGCCAAATGCAAAATGTTCATCCTCTTCATTACTGCCTCTGAAACTTTACATAGAAGTTTCATATCAACAAGCTAAATTAGTACATTGCTCCACATTTTATTCAGCTAATCATTCAGTTTTGAGAATAAGTTACTTCAGTTAAGTTATTAAATCTTAAAGTAAATGGTGACAAATATGTACTGCCCACATCCACCTCCTATTAAATATCTGACTGTTTGCTTATGTGGTGGAGAAACAACCCATCCTCTAACCTCAAGAATCTGTGGGCTGGTCTGATAATCCAACAGGTATGACACAGATTAGCAAATGAAACCATCAAATTTGAGACGTGCATAGGCATGGGAACCTCACTCACATGACAGAGTCAGGAACCCCACATGCAGGAGAACATCAGGGATAGAATGGAAACGTGCACACACAAAATGTACTGAGGCCGTGATGGTGTGAGGTGCCATGGGGCTTCAAAGTGACCTTGCAAAAAAAGATAGGAGTAGATGCTGTGAAAAAGGTGCTGTTCCCAAAATGTCCACAAGGTGGCGGCAAAAAGAGCATTTCCTGCTGGCCTCAACTCAGATGCTATTCCAAAGATAGCAGAGTGTGAAAAAGGGTCCCACTCCCAGAGGTCCAGGGGTCCTGCCATGTCAGCCATGGGTCTTCTGACTGCTGGGAAAAGTACTTTCACCTAAGAGAGGATGGAGCCACATAACATGAGCTCTGGATCCTCACCAGAGAGCATAAAAGGTCATGTCAGGTCACCTCTGCGTCTTATAAGCAAGGGGAGGGGACCCACCTGAGACCTGGGGGTCCAAGAGTCCTGTGACCTCAGGCCTGGGCCACTTGAGTGTGGAGAGGACCACACAAGAGACAGGAGTGTCCTGTTACTGCACACCTGTGTCCTGTGAGGGTTGAGAAAGGTCCCTGTCTGTGAAATGTAAGTGCCCTGACCCTTCTTCACCTTTGAGCCTGGTGACTGTGGGGAGGGGTCTGACTTGAGACAGCAGGGGGTCCTGTCACTTTAGCTCTGTGTCCTGGGAGCCTGAACACAGCCCCTCTAGGAGAGTACAGGGCTCTGCCATCCCTGCCCTGTGATTGAGAGGTGCACAAAGGTTCTGGGTCCATGACCTTGGGGAACATCCCTGCCTGTGAGTGTGATGGGTCCAGTCCCATCACCTGTGTCCTGTGGGTGCAGAAACAGGGGCTTCGCAGAGAAAGCTGTGGGTCCTGTCACTTCAGCCCTGGGTCCAGGAATTGCAGGAAGAAGCCCCTCCAGGTGGAGGAAGCTGTGGTTTCAAGTCAGCACTGGGTGTTGAGCAGGAGGAGAGGCCCCACCTGAGAGGACACCTGGTCTTCTGACATCAGCCAGAGTCCCAAAGAATGTGTGGAGGTTCAACATGGGATAGTCTGGGGTGCTGTCTCATCACCTTGGGGTCTCATGAATGTGGGGTGGGCCCCTCACTGAGAAACTTGGGGGCCCTGCCATCTGAACTCTGGGTCCTGGGAGTGTGGGAAGGGGCCTCTCCCTGCCAGGAGTGGGGTCCTGTCACAGTGAAGAGGGACCCGACCTGGGAAAGACAGGCGTCCTGCCTGACAGCCGAGTCCTGTGGACATGGGAAGGGCTCCCACCTGACAGAGTAGGGAGCCTGTCACACTGGCTCTGTCCCCTGTGTGTCTGGATAACTGTCCCACCAGGGAGAAGACCAGTCCTGTCACCTCGGCTCTGGGGCCCCTCATTGTGGGGAAAGGTCCCTCCCAGAGAGTGCAGGGGGTCCTGTCACATCAGCTCTGGGGGCAGGGACGCTGGGGTCGGGTCACACTGGAGACAGGAGAGGGCAGAAGAAGGCAGCCAACGCTGTGGTCCCAATTATTCAGCAATGCAAGTCACAGACCAACACCAACCCCGAGGACTCCCGGACCCAGTAACTCCTGGCAAGAAAGGTCCCAACTTCAGCAACGGGGTTGGGCGGGAGCTACTATCCTCTGACACCTTCTGCCTGTTTCCTCCAGTCCGTATGCCACGCGCCTAGTTTTGTTGCAACAGCAAAGTTCACTTTCATCTTTAGGGAGAACTGCTCACAGTGGCTACAGCCAAGAAGACCCTCACCGTCAACCACTTCACTTAGAACTGTCCCCAAACTCTACCTCGGCCCTTCCCCCGGCCGAGCACACAATGAGAACCAGACCCCCACTGGGGCGGCGTCCCCTCGGACAGGGACGTTTGTCTCACCAGGGGCATTTCTGACATATAAACGCCGACTCTCCCTACTGGCACCTATACAAACCGAATGTCTGGGGAGAAAAACGCGCGTTTAATGACTCTGATGCCGAGACCACCCGTGTGCACAGGTCCCTGGCTCAGGGGTTTGGAGCCTCCGCCTCCGCCTCCGCACGTGGGGTCCAACGACCCTCCCCCTGTTCTCGCACTGTGGAAGAAAGGAGAAGACCTTCACCCCCTCACCACGTTCCAGGGACGCCGATTCTCCCGGGTTTTCGTCTTTCACAACCAGGAAAGAGAGGGGTCCGCTAAGCGGGTTTGGAAAGGGCATCACGTGAACTCTTAGCCAGCTCAGGCTCCGGAACCCCCGGACCCGCGCTGCTCCCCGCCCGCCCGTGAAAGGCAGGGGTGGGCGTACAGCACTGTTCTCGGTGAGACCGCTCCCCTGCGCTCTCCCTTCCCGCCCACGGGGGAGTGGACCCCCCAAACCTGTACCAGTGCGCAGCCCACCGTCCGGTTTCTCGCCCCATCGCCCTTCTCCCAAACCGTCCTGCGGTCCCTCACGGTCTCCGGCACCTCCGCCCACGCGCAGGTCCCTGTCCCCAAGCCTCCGTTCTCTGAGATGCACCCGATTTCTGCGCAGGCCCTTCCCCGTCCCGCCCCTAGTGTTACAGGTTCCAACCTCCCCCAGCCGGCTCCGGTCCAGCCCCCTTAGTTAGTAACCCCCGCCTCCCAGCAGGGTCCAGTCCTCCTTCCAGACTCTCCCCACCCTTCTCTTCTGACCCAGACTTCGCCTCGAGAACCCCGACCCCGACCCACCGGGATCGCAGCCCCGCCTGCACCTCCGGGATCCTAACACCCCTCCCTGACCCCCTGGTCCATCACCGGGCAGCAGTCTGGTCACTCCTCCTCTCAAAGTTCTCGAAGTTCTGGGACCCGCATCACCCTCGCCCCCCCGCTCTTCTTCCCGAGACCTTCGTCCCCGCAGATTCCCGCCGATGCTCCGTTGCCCACGGGGGATCCTCTGCCCAGCACGTCCCCGTCCTGCGGCCGTTGGGAGGGAAGAGAGGGGACGGGCAGGCCGAGGGGGGACAGGCTGGGTCTGAGAAGGGCTCCGGGACCCACGGACCAGCGGGAACATCAGGTCTGCAGGGAGGCCCCAGTGCAGCGCCAGACAGGTGCGGCCCCACCCAGACGCGGAGGACAGGAACCAGAGGACGGTCTCTGCCCGGGAAGGGAGCGTGTTCACTCGGTAAGTGCCTGTGAAGATGCATTTGCTGGTGTCAGGCCCGGGCACGGGCGTCTCGTGACACACGAGGACACACACTGGTGAGAGGGACACACGTGCCTTCGTGGAGCTCACTGTCTGGGCCTGTGGCTGAGCCGCGGTGGAAGCGTCCAGGCTGAGCCGGCACCTGCCCAAGCCCAGCGTGCAGAAGGGACCGCACACCTGGGGACACTGAGTCACGGTGGTGAAGCTCCGCAGGCGTGCGAGGATCACAGGTTTCTTGTTATTGCTCACACGTTACTCCTTAATAACTGTTCTGTCAGGTCACTAAAAGTAAATAGTCTTTGCTTTCTACATTCCAAAGTTCACCATCTACAATCTCCCTTATCGAAAATGGGCACATCTGCCATATCGTGAGTTCCTCAGATAACCTAGAGGGGGCGCCATTTCACTTACAAAACACGTGCTTTCTACAAGACCAGGGCTCCAAACCCTGAACTCACTTAAACATCAGTATCCTGCTCCTATTTTATTTCATCATTAGTGAACACCAACAAAATTTTTTCTAACTCCTCACGTTACCTCATTTCTTCATATTTTCTTTCAAGCGTTGCCTATTTTTACATGTCTTTTACATAACTAAAGTAATACAACTTTATTACTGTATGATACCTTATTTACCTTGATGAATCATGAAAAGCAATGTAAAGATTACAAATAATAGAATTTATTACAGTGAGAGGGAATAACAGAGCAATAAATACATATATATATATATATATACACACACTAAGTTAAAGATAGAATCGAAAAGAACCAATAGTAACAAAACAGATACAAGGCCTAACATTAACCTCAGCAAGAATGTGCATGATCTTTGTGAACAAAATGTTAAAACGATGCCCAAAGAAAGACACTTGAACAACTGGAAAGTAATAGTGTGTTCTTTGATAAAATACATAAGGATGTCAATTTCCCAAAGTTGCTTATAAATTTATTGTGATACAGTTTAAAATATCAACATTTTAAAACTAAAACAAACTCATTTTCAGTACACTTGTTAAAATGAGGAGTGAAAAGAGATTTCTGGAGAAGCAAATTAATAAATACAACTTACCCACTGAACATAACTCTGTACTGTGTTATAAATCTACACTCAACTAAACAGTGGGGATAATGGCCTTTGAATAGACAAATTAATGGGACAGAATACAAAATCCAATAATAAATGCAAAGTCAGATGGACATTTTCTATCACAAAGATCTCTCCTTAGATGTGTGGAAAAATATTTGTAATGTAATAAAAGGTATTGGAACAACTAAATAAGAAAAATACTGGCCCCCCTACATTACATCCTCTGCCGAAATCAACTCGTTGATTGGTTTTAATAGCTACTCATAACTAATATGAAACACTGAGAGCTATCTGAAATATGCAAAAAGATCTAAAGTGAAAGAATGGGGAAAATGTAGGGAGCTGTTTTGAGTGGCATGGAAATGTAGCTCAGCACTCACGTGGAAAACCAGTGGGGAGCAAGTGGCATGCAGGACCACACCCACAGAGAGGTTTTCCCTTGCGGAGTCAGGCCTGCATTGTACCTAGACTGCTATGAGACTTTCTTTTGCTTGTTACATCCCACTTTCTCGAGAGAGAAAGGACGGAAACTGTCGGGTAGTCAAAGATGTTTATTGGGCCAAAGCTTTACCTGCGCAGGGGCGAACTCTCGGGACATCTGGGGACACCGTGCCAAAATGGCTGCAGATGAGAGTCGCGCCGAACGCTTACGGGCTAGGGTTCTTATAGAAGCGAGCAAGCAAGCGACTTTCCAGAAGCAGAAGGTACCAATTAGCCATTGGCTCGGGGGCTTATGCTAGGGCTCGTGATCTTGCTGATGATTGGCCTGTGAGGTTCATGAACAGCTCGTGCTTGGGTCACGTTCGGGGGTAAAGTTTTTCCGCCCTAACGGATGTTTCCAGGAGGCTGTCTGCTTGACTAATTCTTATCGCTTCTAAACTCCCTGGAACATCTGCCCAGAGCTAGGTGCGGTTTCCTGCTTAAGCCTGAGCAAACAACTCAGCTCTCTTAAGACTATTTCTCTTATCCTCTAAATTGCTAAAACTCCCTCACCCTGAATTGAGGCAGGAAGGGCTTACTGTGACTTCCTAAAATCTGAGCTAAACATCCCCAGTATGGAATGTGATGAGTTCAACCACTTTCCCCCTTTGTCTGCAACATCCTTCTCTTTGAAGTAATTAGCAGCATTCTGTCCTTTGTTATCTGTAAAAGGTAGTCCCCTGCAGTGAACCTGTGCATAGTAAATGAGGGCTACCCTTCATGTAATATACCCAGAAAAACAATAAAAGCTTGTCCAGACACAGGCCTCTGGCCCTCTTGCCCTCTCTCTGTCGGAGAGTGGCCATGCCATCCCTTTTTGTCCACAGGACTTCTGTTTTCCGTGTGTATTTGTTCACTAGCAGCCACAACACAAAGAGATGCTGCCCGCCAGGATCCGTGCATTTACTATACACATCAGGAATATATGCTATATGAACATTAACCAAATGAAAATTATATAATGACATAGCAGACTTGAAGACAAAAAAACAATACTACACATAAACAGGAATACTTCATATCACAAAGTTCAATGTACCAGTTCCAAATGTTTATTCACTTTATAACATAAACTCAAAATTATATGCATGGAAAAATACACAAATTAACAACCATAATAGGAGATCTAACCAACCTCTATCATTCAGGTTCTGTTTCAGAACCAGTAAAACCCATAAAAATAGTAAAAACATTTAAAAATAACATGAGAACCAAATTGCATTCAATGTGCATAAGTACTTCACTACACCCCAGAACTGCAAATCACAGATGCTTTCCAAGCACCCTGGGAATTTTTGTAAAAACTTACCATATAGTGATAAAAGCAAGTTCCAACAAATGGCACATAAAACACATTTGTTGCATCCTTTGCCCTCATCCAGAAACCAGTCACAAGGTAACTGGACAGTCCATACCTTCAGATATTGTAAAATACACTTCAAAATACCATTGCCATCAACAGTCATTGACATTCCACCAGAGGCAACCATTTTTCTCTTTGACCAGCATTAAGGTGTTATTCCCAAAATAAACAAGAGATGGCAGCACAGAACCAAGCTTGGAGGGTTTTTTTGTTTTGGGTTTTTTTGTTTTGCTTTGTTTTGTTTTTTTACATTGACTATATTCTACTGTGGAGCAAGTTTCAAAAAAATATATCAAAAATATTTCAAAGGATTGAAATTATATAAAGTATGTTTCTTGCTCTCATTGCAGGTTATCAAGCAATCAGTAATAAAAGATAACTAGAAAGTCTTTATATTTAAAAATTATGAAATACACTTCTTAATAACCCATAAATTAAATTACAATTGCACTTAAAACATAATTTAAATGGAATGATAATAAAAATTTTACATAAAAATGCTCTGGGGAAAAGTACTGGTAAATATGCACATTAGGGAGAAAGCCTGAAAATTCACAAATTTTGCATCATATTGCAAACTTGGAATAATAAATGAAATCCAGAGAAACTGGAAGAATGGAAATATGCAACTAGTGATATCTGGAAGGGTATGGATAATTTTTTATTAAATGATTTTTATTGTTATTCTATTACAGTTTCCCAATTTTTCCCCTTTGTCCTCCTCTGCCCGTCCCACCCCACACACCCCCACCTTGTTTAGAAGCATATACACTTAATATAATCACAGCTACTACCTATTTGGGTAGGATTTTCAATTATATTTATTTTTCTATATAATTTAAGTAAACAGCACCACCACCAACAACAACAACAAAAAGGCTGTCTCAGGGCTTAAAAACTACAATGGGAAAACAATGGCATAATTTTAAAATAATATTAATAGTCTAGTCTGTTGCGGTGACAACACCAGAGGCCTTTCTTTGCTCACCCAGCCTTTTCCAATGTTCACTTCTTCATATGCAAATACAGCCCAGCAAAGAGGAAATGAAGGTCTAGACCAGAAGTCATGTAGATGAACAGAGAAGCCCTAAGCAGCTCAGCAGGAGAGGGAGTTTGCCCCAGGGCTGCCCCACTTCAGGGCCTCCTCACAGCCCTGATGCTACATAACTAAGAAGCAGCAGTACTGACTTTGATACACAGTGTGCTGCTTCATAATTCACCTGTGACAATACTGAGCTTCTTAACAACCATTCTGTACTCATGGCCATTCTATATTAAAATTGAGATATTTGCACTAAAGTTTTCTTCTTCACCACACCCCAACCGTCGAATACCTCTTGACATTGACTTGGAGCCAACGACTATAAATTTATAGACATGTACAGAGACCCCCCACATAAACCCAGAGACCCCAAAGCCACACCCAAAGACACCCCAGATCTGAGACCCATAGCCAAATAGATTCAAACCAAGGCCACAGACCTCAGAGACAGGACCCAGATCCATAACCAAGACTCCACAGCCAGACTCCAGAGTGGAAGCTGGACAATGTGCCCTTGTTGCCAGATGCCAGACACAGAAGCTGAACCACACTAGTCAGGGTTTGCAATATTCTTAACTGTGTTTCTGTAAATGACTTTGGATCCAGTACTTAAATATAAAATTGATTGTTTTCATAATAAATTATTTGCATTTCTCAAACAAACAGTAACTGTGTGACAGTGTGTTTTGCACTGTGGAAATGTTCCTGCTGGAATAGACTTTTGGGTGCAAAAACACTCTGGGTGGTTAAGGTGCTATTCAGATAAAGAAGGCAGCACCAGGCACTGGATGTAATGAAGACGTACAGAATTTTTGTTGAGTCATTTTTAAATGCATACATATATAACCAACTACTAATCTTATTCATTCTTTTATCTACAAAAATATGCATAGATAGGTTTCTTTTAAGTAAAAGAGAAAAGAACTGACACAACAATGACACAACGTTCCAAATGACATGAAGGAAAAGCAAGTTTTCCCCTGCACGTTGACCAGACCCTGATCCCTGTGGCTACTAGTCCCTGTGTTTCCTTTCAGCACATGTCTTCTGCCTGGCTTTGTTTTTTTTTTTTTTAACACAATTTGTTTTGCAGGATACTTTTCTCATGTAACAACATTGCTTAGAAACTATTCTCTGTTAAAATCCATTAGAACCACCTTACGAAGTTTTATTTCTTTAATGAAATACCATGTATCCTCACCCATTTTCAACATTCTATATTTCACAGTGTGATCAAACCATAACTTAACAAATTCTCTTCTATGGAAAACTTTAAAATTATGTGATTATATAAGTGTTGGATACAATATTTTAACCATGTTTCATTTCATACACAGGGAAGCATAACTAAGGGGATTTTTATGCTTTTTAAATTTTTTCATTTATTAATTTGAAAGAGAGAGAAAGAGTTGCTCCACTTATGCATTCATTCATTGATTGCTTCTTGTATGTGCCCTGACTGGAGAATGAACTGACTACCTTGGCATATACGCAGGACACTCTAACCAACTGAACTACGAGGCCAGGGCTGATAGAAAAAAATTTTGAGAAGTGGAATTTCTTGGTCAGAGGGTATGAGGATATTATTTGTGAATAGCTATTCTCAAAATGATCCAGAGAGTCTGCATCAAAGGACCTTTCCCCAAGCCTTTAAGAGCAAGGACACTGCACCTGCTTGCTCATCAGCCTCAGAGATCAGGAGACCTCTGGATCCCCATATGAGCCACCAAAATATGTTCACCTTAAAAGTATAGCAGGCAGTTATTTTACCAGCAGATAAGGGATTTATTCAGAAATAGTAACAAAAAATGAAATTTAGGACAAGCAAGCTTTAGCAAAAGACAGGTAAGCTCCACAAGTAAAGGAGAGGAACGTTATTTTACAGGGAGAAAGGAGGAAGTTGGGAGGGGTCATTTCAAATGAAAGTGCAGTGCAGAAAATCCTCAGTTCAGGGTGACAATGGCTTCTATCTGGCAGAGTTGCTGGGGAGATGCTTTCTCCTGGGAGCACATGGTACCATCTTCATGTTGGGGCCTGTGACAGACAATTTTTGTAATTGACCCTGGGTGGTGCTATGTGGAGCACCCCCACCTGCCCCCAACTCCTCTTTAGTGAGGTTTCCGTTTACGCAGTTTCACAGTAACAATTATAGTTAATTGGCACAGTTCCAGTCCATGGAAATCAAGTTATATTTACGTGCTCAAAACGAGGTAGGGGCCAGAAACACTCTTCCCACTTTCTCCCGTGAAAACCAGTAGCAGCTAAACAAACCCTGCTCTGTGGACCCCTGCCCCCAAATTTGTTTTTTTTTTTTTTTTTTTTTTTGGGGGGGGGGGGGGGAAAGCCCCACGTGTTATTTTTATGCAAAATACTTGAATGTTTTTCCAATACTTCTAAATTTATTCAGTGTTGTTTGGTTTTATCTTGTCTCCCTATTTCTGAAACGTTTTTGCACCTGAGTTACCTAAACATACCTATTACTCATAACATCACTTCTTTGAAACGTGAAATACTCAGTGTGTTTTCCAGTATGCTTATTATGTCATTCGCTGTGTTTAAATATTTGAGCCCCCTGGGACTTATTTCGTGTGTATGACTTGCGTGGTCAGAATTTACTGACTTAAGTTTCCACGGAATGCAGTGTAGTCTTGACCACATCCTCACTGGCTATGCATCTTTTGCTGAAAGTGGCTTTGGTAAGGGAGGGCACGGATGGGCCTAGAGGAAAATTGGGGATCCCGACTACAGTCTGGTGGAACAAAGACACTTTGTCAGGCGGCAGGAGGGCCACGTCCACCCTAAAAAGCGGCCCGGGCTGGGAGATCCCAGCCCCTGCGGAGCGGGTCCCTCTCCAGCCGCTGGAAAACTGGCCGCTGCAAACGCCAAACCTTGCTGCAGGCTGTGAGACAGACGCTCTGGAGACCCAGAGCAGCCAATCTCCTCGGGGCAGGGGTCATCCAGCCTGGAACCCAGGCCCCGCCTCCTGCCCCGCCCTTTCAGCTCCTTCTGACCGCTCATTGGTGGGCAGGGTCCCGGGATCGCAGCACTGATTGGCGGGTTGCTCCCACAGGCTATTATGAATATCGCCCCAGGCGCCCGCACTTTTTCCAAGGGCCGGAAGCCCAGGAGCTCGGAGAAGACGCTGGTCCGTGGTGGGCGGCGCAGCAGAGGCCCCTGGAGACTGACTGGTAAGCGGGGAGCCCTGCCACGTGGCGCCCTTAGCCCGAGAACCTTCAAAGTCCAGCCTGAGAGACCCCAGATGCCCTCATCCTAAGGGTCCCCAAACCCCTTCAGCATCGAGGGGCCCGCGTCCGCCAACCCGGAGGACCCACATCTCCTGACCCCCAACGCCTAGACCCCCAAACAGCCCGAAAACCCCAGTTCCCCTCGGCTCGGGGCCCCCAACCTGCAGCTCGCCCGGAAAGACCGAATCTCCCCAAACTCAGAGACGCTAAACGCCGTCGTCCTGGAAACCGACTCAGTGGTGGGGACCCTGAAGCCCCTCGATGAGACGCCCCAAATCTCCTCAGCCGCAGGGTCTGACCCTCCCCCCACACCCCGTCCTCAGTGTCCTCAGCCCGGAAGACGCAGGATCGGGTCTCAGGGACCCCGAGCCCGTCAGCCTGAGAGACGGCGGTCTGCCGGGGACGCGCCTTCGTCTCGTGCGGGCTTCTCCGGATCCCCGGGTGCACCGCCGAGCCTTCCCCAGAAAAGCGCGTTTCGGGGCCTGAGGAGCCCGCGCTGTGGCGGCAAGTGGAGGGAAGGGCGGGAACAAAGGCCCCGCCCCGGCGGCTCGGCCCAACCAGGTTCTCGGTCCCCATCGCTGGGCGCCCTGCCAACGGGGAGAGAGGCTGGTACCAGAACGAGAAGAGGAACTTTGAGGTGCTCACCAGCCTCGGTAGCGCGCAGGCGCTGGGCCCAGGGGCTTGGGGAACCCGCCAGGCTGCTGGGGGCTCAAGCGGCTCCATCCGCCTGCAGCTCCCTCCTGCGTGGACACCCATCAGGGGGAATTTGCTCCTTCGCATCACAGCAGGGCTGGTGCTGATGGTGCAGCGCTCACAGCAACTCGTTTTACTCTCCCATCCCAACCGGGCCGGCCACACGGGCTTCCTCGTGCTTTTTGCTCCTCCAGGCTCTTTGCTTTCAGGACAAAGGTTTTGTCTCTTTCCAGCTCTCAGTGTCCCTCGACCAGCTTTCCTGTGTCACCACCCCAGGCAGGCCACCAAGCTCCAGGAGGTGGACCCTGAGGACTCTGATGAAGAATGGGCTCCAAGGCAGCAAGGTGAGGGGCAGGAGGAGCCTGAGCTGCCCTCCTGGCATGAACCTGGTTTAGGTCAGGCTGCATCTCAGGACATAACCAGGCAGCAGGGTTTGCTTGTCCAGCGAACACGCAGGATGCAGAACAGTGTGTGGTACAGTGAGGGGATATTCCTGTAAACTTTCAAGTCTGCAAAATCATCTTATATATTTATAGACACATTAATAACCAGTAAATGTGTAGGAATATACAAGTGAATAAGAAATAACTAATTCAGAAGAGTTGTCATCGAAAGAGAGAGAGGCAGGTATGGTTGGTATGGAGTGTCCCCATACATGGCTGCCACATGGCCTGCATGGGAACAGTATTAACATGGTGATTATGGAGCTGCGGGGAGGGCCAGGGTCGGAAGTGGCTGATCACTGTATTGTTTCCTGATATCAGCTATAGTGCCGTTCTGTCCTATATCATGAATGTTTGATTGGTGGGGTCAGTCTACTTTCATGGGTCTTGGGTTGAAACACAGATGAAGTCAAGATGTGATCTTCAACTTGACTGGAATTCTGTGCCTGTGATCATCAGACAGTGGATGCCAACCAGAGTCTAATGATAAGGGCGTGGATGGCCAGTATGTGCACAGGAAGGAGGATACCAGAGAAGGGAGGTGAGGGGTTGGTAGTGCCCTTAGCCTGGACAAGGCCAGTTTGAATGAAGACAACAGAGCAGAGAAAGGGTTATGTTGAAGACATGGAGTTTCTGTGCAGTTACTTTTATTACATTTTTGTCAGGAGAGGCCAATTTATTTTTTAATAAATGTAATAGATACTTTAAGAACATAGGAGGAAGTGTAGAAGAAACTTTGTCTATTTTTTTTATCATTCTAATGAAATTCGTGGATGTCCCAAATAGAAGTCTAGGCCTTAATGATACCTCAGAAAACATTTTCCAACCATCCTTGGATTGTTCTTGCACTACTCTCATTTACAATTGTGTGTCCCTAAAAAGAATCTCCAGATTTTAGAAACAGTTACCAACCAAAACACTGACTTCTCATCATCTTTCAGTGAAACCTCCTGAAACATGGCCTTCAGAAGGGAACAGTAGACACCAGAAGGTGAGTGTTTCCCAAATCCTGTTGACAAGAAAATTTTCCTCATGGATAGAAATGCAGGTAAGAGTAGGAAAATGCAGAAAGTATCCTAGGAACCGCTGCCTTCCTTTCCAGGTCTTTTCAATGCATTGTCAACATTATAATCTTTTTAAAAACATTTTATTTATTGATTTTTTTAGACAGAGGGGAGAGGGAGAAAGTAAGGGAAAGAAGCATGTGCAAGACACACCTGTATAGGTTGCCTCTCACACTCCCCCAAGTGGGACACCTGGTCCCCATCCCAGGCATGTGCCCTGACTGGGAATGGAACTGGTGACCTTTCACTCTGCAGACCAGCGCTCACTCCACTGAGTCACACCAGCCAGGGCTCATCATCATCTATTTTTTTTTATTATAATTTATACTTTTTTAAAAATTTTTTATTTAGTTATTTTTCAAGTACAGTTTTCTGTTTCTTTCTCCCATCCCAGCGCACCCCTCCCCATGCACCCCACCTCCCTCCCATTTCCACCCCCCTTAGTTATTGTCTCTGTCCTTTATACTTGTTCCTCTAAATCCCTCCCATTTTTTCCCCTTAAATTCCCTCCCCTCTCCCCTCTGGTCGCTGTGCCCCTGTTCTCTATTTCAGTGTATTTGTTTTTATTTTGCTTGCTTGTCTGTTTTGTTGTTTAGCTTCTCGTTAAAGGTGAGATCATATGGTATTTGTCTTTCAACACCTGGCTTATTTCACTCAGCATAATGCTTTCCAGTTCCATCCATGTTGTTGCAAAGGGTAGTAGTTCCTTCTTTCTCTCTGCTGCATAGAATTCCATTCATCATCATCTTAATAGTTAACAACTACAGCAACAATAGTAACTACCATTTGTTTCATTCTCATGTTTCAGACTTTAAGAATTCTGTGTGAATAAACTCACTCAAACATTACAACGACCCGATGAGGTACATACTATAACTCACCATTCATGATGAGGGAAGTGAGCTTTCAGAGATACAGAAATGTTTGACTATATGTCTAAGATCACAGTGTCAGTGGTAGTGCAATCTAACCCATAGTTGCTTCTCTAAACCACTTACCAACTCATTGAAACTTTCATAGTTTTACCCTAGCCAGCGTGACTCAGTTGGGTGTCATCCTACAAAGCGAAAGAGCGCTGGTTTGATTCCTGGTCAGGGCGCATGCCTGGCTTGTGGGCCAGGTTCCCGGTTGGGGTACTTGTGAGAGGTAAGTGACCAATGTTTCTCACATCAGTGTTTCTCTCCCTCTCTTTCTCCCTCCCTTCCTGTCTCCCAAGAAAATAAACAAAATCCGCCCTGGCTGGTGTAGCTCAGTGCATTGAGTGCGCCTGCGAACCAAAGGATTACGGTTCGATTCCCAGTCAGGGGACATGCCTGGATTGCAGGCCAGTTCTCAGTGGGAGACCCACGGGAGGCAACCATACATTGATATTTCTCTCCTTTTCTCCTTCACTTCCCCCCTAAAGATAAATGAATAAAATCTTAAATAAATAAATAAATATCTTTTTTAAAAATTAGAAAAATACACTTTCATAGTTTTCTAAAGTTTACATTGTCTTAACAATATGTCATTACATCATTCATCTGACTGATGGTTTCAACCAAAGTTCTTCTCTGCTATGCTGAAGTGAGAAATGCACCAAGACTAAGGAAAGCATACAATGTGTAGGCAGTTTGTATAGTGGATGGTCCCAGATGAAGAAGAATGTAAAGTGTCCAGGATCACAGCCTCCCACTCTAATAAAGAGCATCTCCCACCCCTGAGGAGCTTCAGGTTTCATGATTGTGGAATAACAAATAATAAAAGGACTTTAGGATTTCATATAGGTTACACACTATGCAACAGAAACTCATGCGTCTGGAATTGATTTCAAATCCCCGTATAGGGTGAAGTAACAGCTTTGTCTGAGTTGTAATGAGGCCACTCTCATCTTGTTTAGAATCATTTGTTCATCCTGCCTACTTTGTGTTGTGAGCTGTTTGAGAGCCTGGTCCATACCTGAGACTTCTCAGAGGTCACAGGCCCAGATCAGGGCCCCTGAGGGCCTCCGAATGTTTGCTGAATGAATGATTTCACAATTACAAAATAAATTAGAACATGGTCAATGAACGCTGAAAGTAATTGCTGTGGGATTGAAATAGGGAGAGAGATGAGGGGTATTGCAAATATTTATCGTTTTAGCTATTATGTAGACATGTTTCTGCCAACTATTTATTCTCTTCCCAATGTCCTTCACTGTCAATTTTATAGAGACAGTTGAAAGAAAAGCCATAAAGGCATGGGTTCTAATCTTGGATTTGTTACCCACATTGGCCCTATACCCTCTAATATTCATACTCCTGAGGTATTTCCAAGGATTGAAGTGTTAAAGACATGCATGTAAATTATATGATAGGCCTTAAAAAATTAAATACATGTTATCTTTTAATATATGACTCTTATATTGAAGGCAACATCCAGGGTGCCATTAAGCAATGAATATAGTTTGAAGGAATTGTCAGGAACAGCAAATTTGATGACTGCAAGTGACTCAGAGCATGCCCAGAAACCAGTGTTCCCGCCTGGAGAAACATGTGCCTTTGGAAAGCACACTAGACAAAAATCGGGTAAGAAAATAATTTGGGAACTTTAGTTCCTCTAAGTCCTACAGAAGGGCTAATAAGTATGACTTAGGTATGTGGGACAGACTTTGGTAGCTCTGGATTTAAGCTGGGCTAAGCTGAGACTGAAGTTACCACTGGACCTTTGGGCAAATCCTATCAATTCTCTGAGCTCCTGCATGCTAATGTGTAAAGTGAAGATAAGGAAACATCACTCATATATTTGAAAACATTAAATTGAACTTAAAACAGGTGACACATGCAAGCTGTCCAAAAAATCCATCTGTGATAATAGCAACCACACTGTACTGGTGTTGTGTGCCCAGGCCTTTACTCAATGCCTAACACATAATGTGCACTTAAATATTTTATGAATGATTTAAGGTTGGCAAGTTAAACCTGGTAATGGGAAGATCTAGAAACTAGAATTGAATTACTCATCTGTAGTTACCATGGCGTCTTAGTTTTCCAAACCAATAGTTAACAGTAAAATACCAGAGTATGCAAAAGGACAGGTAATAAATTGATGGGAGCAGATTGTGTGTTATCTGACAAAATGGGAACTAACACTATAGATCCCACCAACCTGGCTCACCTGCTCTTCTCCAAGTCAGAACTCAGGAGAAAGGAGATGGATGTGAAGATGTACAGCCTACAAGAAAGAGAGGACTGTGTGTACCAAAAGGTCACCGAGCCCCAGGATGATGACTACCTTTGTAAGTGACCCTCACTAAGAAGCAAGTTATGATACAATAATTTCATCTAGTCCTTTGGTCCCCAAATCATTCCCTTCCTCTAGGGACCTGGAGTACAGGATTGAGTCTCACTGATGTCAGTGCTGGACTGCCTCCGAAGCTCTTTGTGTCCAGGAACATGTGTTATACCTTCCCTAACCCCTGATGCTCTCGCCTCCAGATTGTGAGAAGTGTCAGAACTTCTTCATCGACAGCTGCGCTGTGCATGGACTCCCTGCATTTGTAAAGGACAGTGCAGTGGACAAGGGGCATCCCCACCGCTCAGCCCTCACCCTGCCCCCTGGGTTGAGAATCGGGCCATCCAGCATCCCTGAGGCTGGGCTTGGAGTGTGGAATGAGGCAGCTGATTTGCCTGTGGGTCTGCACTTTGGCCCTTATGAAGGACACATCACAGAAGATGAAGAGGCAGCCAAGAGCAGATACTCCTGGCTGGTGAGAACTATTTACCTCTTCCCCTGTCCTCTGGCTTCCCACATTCCTTCTCAAGCTTGGAGGGACCTCACCTCCTACGTGCTAGACATGGAGGGGACGATGTGGTTTGCTCTGTGTACTGACTGGACTTCACATGAACACAGAGCTCCTGTTTAAGGATCAGAAAGTAAGTGGGAGCAAAGTGGTGCAGACACAAAGGAGTGGCTTCTCCCTTGTGGGGCTCCTGCTGTGATTGGACAGGTAGACTCAGGTATGTAGGTGATGAGTAAGAAAAATATCATGTGGTCACAGCTGGCAGTGGAATCCCCATGCAGGCTGAATGAGCTTTGATGACTGTGGAGTAAAATAATTCTGACTATTACCTTCCCACCAAAAAAATAAAAGGTCTTTAACTTCTCTTCTGAAACACAGATCGCCAAAGGGAGAAACTGCTATGAGTATGTGGATGGAAAGGACAGATCCTGGGCCAACTGGATGAGGTGAGGTCAACAGGTCTCTGGGTGTCAGAGGGGACTCTCATCCCCCATGAGCCCCTATATCCATCCCTCTCGTCATGCCTCCGTCACTGGTCTCCCTCAGTCCTTTATTCATTCCCTCTTTTTCTCCATAGTGTTCTTTCATTTCAGGGGACTTTTAGGAAGAAAGTATAGCATATGTCCTCAAAATATAAAGCTCTCTACTAGACACAACTTTGGCTCTGGAAAGGTCCTTGAAGAGCCTAGATTCACCAGGGACACTGGATTACACTTTAATTTATCAAATGAACATTAATTAAGCACTTCGTATATTCCAGTTTAGGTGAAGGAATACATTACTTAAACAGATCACACAACCCAGGTAGACAAAAAGACCTCCAATTTTCTATGGTAATCTTGAGCAGGCAAGTGAATGATGCCCTAAGTAAAGTGTAGGAGGGTTAGAGAAAGGCCTCTCAAGAGAAAACAGACATGGGTTGAGTACTGGATAATTAATGAGCTAATTCAGAAGCAGAGCCCTAGATCAAGCACCAGGTTCTATGGTGTGAGACAAGTTGATTTAGAGTTTGGAGAATCCAGTATCACTGGATATTATGGCCAGTCATGGTGGAGGTTAAGTCTAGAACTGGGTTCTAGGAAATGGTATAAGGCAGGATGAACACTGCAAGCAGGACTTGGACGTAAGAATTCACATGACATGCTGGCAGACGCTCAGACACTGAACAAAGATTCCCCGGAATCATTAGGGGCCGTGGGCAACACCAGAGCCTGAGGGCCTTCAGAATCAGTGAGGAGCTGGACATGGATGTAACAGGTAGTGGGAACTCATCACTGTGCTTTTCTTTCCCTTCATCTGCCTCAATCCCAGGTTTGTGAACTGTGCCCGGGATGATGAAGAGCAGAACCTGGTGGCCTTTCAGTACCACGGGCAGATTTTCTACCGAACCTGCCGGGTCATCAGGCCGGGCCATGAGCTGCTGGTCTGGTGCGGGGACGAGTATGGCCAGGAGCTGGGCAGCAAGTGGGGCAGCAAGTGGAAAAGAGAGCTCATGGCCGGAAGAGGTGGGCACCACTGTTCTTCAAAACAGAAAGAAAAGAGAGAATTCTCCATAGAAACATTTATGATCCAACTCTTAAGTACAGTAAAATCTACTCTAAAGTCAGTAAAGTTTCAAATCACATGCTTCAGAAATTCATATGCCTTTGACTCTTAAGCAAAATTTTTATAATTTTTATTTTTAAAATATTTCGTACACAAAATACACAACCGCATGTAGTGCTGAAAGACTGAGAGGCAAAAAAGAAAAGTTTACAAGCACTAACCAGTTCTCTCACCCAGGCAGTTTTTCTGACACTTTTATAGTTGTTTCTTCTTAATTTTCCTCCATACTTCTAAATAAAACATTTTTGTTTGGAGGCATTAATTATTTTTTAAAGATTTTGTCCTGGCTGGTGTGGCTCGGAGGATGGAGCACCGGCCTGTGAACTAAAGGGTCACCAGTTTGATTCCCAGTCAGGGCACATGGCTGGGTTTTGGGCCAGGTCCCCAGTACGGGGCATGTGAGGCAACCATACATTGATGTTTCTCTCCCTCTCCCTCCCTCCCTCCCCCCTTTTCTGAAAAGAAATAAATACATAAAATCTTTTTAAACAAGATTTTATTTATTTTTATAGAGGGTGGAAAGAGGGAGAAAGAAAAATCAATATGCAAAGGAAACATTAATCAGTTGTCTATGGTGCACCCCCAACTGGCCCACAACCCTGGCATGTGCCCTGAGACTGGATCGAACTTGTAACCTTTCAGTTTTCAGACAACACCCAACCCACCACGCCACACCATTCGGGCAGGGCACATTCGTTCATCATTTCAGTGAATTATCATGAGAGATTGTACTTTGTGGTGCATGGTGTCCTGGGACCTGGAAATACAGGGTAATGTGAGGATCAGAATCACTGTTCTTGAGGAGCTGACAGGTGAAGGAGAGAAACCCAGGCACACCAGCTTGTGTGTGCATAACACCACACAGCAGTTACTGCTTTGGAGAAAACTAATGCAGGACAAGTGCCTGGGGATCAGTGTGAGGGGAGGCGTGTGGCAGGTGGTCCAGGAAGGGCTCTCTCAGGAGACAACATTTACAAAAATACCTGCGGGCAGAGGATCCCAGGCAGAGGGAGCAGCTAGTCCAGGGAAGGAAAGAGGTGGGGCGTTGAATTGGCTGAGGATCACTCAGGTCTCATCTCAGCACAGAGGATAAAAACAGAGATCAGACAGATGCTTAGCAGCCCGGAGGTGCAGTGCCGATGATCCGAGTTGAGACACTGGGGACTTTCCTGAATGAAAGTGTGCAGTTGTCAGCTGTAGAGTAGTGTGTTCTCTGTTCTGATTATGTTTTGTTAATTTTTAGAAAATAAACCCCAGTGGGGAATCCCCTCATATTACTTCATCTCCAAGTGACAGAGCATGGTGGCCTGGCTAGACAGGACCAGGAGTCAGGCGTGTAAGAAATGTAGTTGAAATATTTTGAAACAGGTCTTCTTTGTGTATTTGAAATAGTCTAACACTAAAAGATAAAGCATAAATAAACATTTGATGTGAGGCTTGAGGAAGGACATTTCATTTTACTATTTTGGAAAACAGAAGCAATTCCTAGTTGGAGCCTGTGGTTTTCCTCTTTAACATGACTTGGAAAATACCTACAGATGAGAAACGTCACTGCAGTTTGATCCACACAGGGAGTAAAATGCCCTCTCATGCTCCAAAAGTCCCTAGTCTGGGCAATAATAGAAAAGACCCTTGATGTGGGCTTTCTGGATTCTGAGGAAGATGCACTGCATAAAAACAAACAGGAAAATAGACGGCGAGTGGACACTGGGAGACAGACGTTGTGTTATCACCACAGTAAGAAGGACTCACGGGGCAGGTCTTACCAGGAGACTAATCATACAGCCCAGGCATTGTCGTCAATATCTGCCCTGACCAAACCTTTCTCTTTCAGCAGAACCAAAGCCAGAGGTGCACCCATGTCCCTCCTGTTCTCTGGCCTTCTCCAGTCAGAAATTCCTCAGCCAACACGTGAAACTCAGTCATCCCTCTCAGATTCTGCAGGGAACATCTGCAAGAAAACAGCTCCAAGCAGAGGAACCCTGTCCAGAGGATCAGAATCAGCAGCAGCAACATACTAGTACGCACAGCTGGAATGATAAACCTGAAGGTCAAGAGGTCAAAGAAAGGTCCAAACATTTGCTTAAAAGAATCAGTCAAAGGAGAATCTCAAAACCCCTTTTCCAACCTTCCAAAGAACAAATGAGCTCTAGTGAGCACGAGAGACTGATGGAAGAAGAGCCCCGGAGAGGTCAGAAAGAGAATCCAGAGGACACAGGCAAGTTCTTTGTGAAAGGAGGAATGTCAAAAATTGTAACAATCAAGCATGGAGGGTGTTGGCAAGGCATTAATGATGGATCACATCTCATCACACATCAGGTGACACAGTCTGGGGAGAAGCCCTATGTTTGCAGGGAGTGCGGGCGAGGCTTTGCATGCAAGTCAGATCTCATCACACACCAGAGGACACACTCTGGGGAGAAGCCCTATGTTTGCAGGGAGTGTGGGCGAGGCTTTGCATGCAAGTCAGTTCTCATCACACACCAGAGGACACACTCTGGGGAGAAGCCCTATGTTTGCAGGGAGTGCGGGCGAGGCTTTACACAGCAGTCAATTCTCATCACACACCAGAGGACACACTCTGGGGAGAAGCCCTATGTTTGCAGGGAGTGTGGGCGAGGCTTTACACGCAAGTCACATCTCATCACACACCAGAGGACACACTCTGGGGAGAAGCCCTATGTTTGCAGGGAGTGTGGGCGAGGCTTTACACAGCAGTCAGTTCTCATCACACACCAGAGGACACACTCTGGGGAGAAGCCCTATGTTTGCAGGGAGTGCGGGCGAGGCTTTGCATGCAAGTCAGTTCTCATCACACACCAGAGGACACACTCTGGGGAGAAGCCCTATGTTTGCAGGGAGTGCGGGCGAGGCTTTGCATGCAAGTCAGTTCTCATCACACACCAGAGGACACACTCTGGGGAGAAGCCCTATGTTTGCAGGGAGTGTGGGCGAGGCTTTACACAGCAGTCAGTTCTCATCACACACCAGAGGACACACTCTGGGGAGAAGCCCTATGTTTGCAGGGAGTGTGGGCGAGGCTTTACACAGCAGTCAGTTCTCATCACACACCAGAGGACACACTCTGGGGAGAAGCCCTATGTTTGCAGGGAGTGCGGGCGAGGCTTTGCATGCAAGTCAGTTCTCATCACACACCAGAGGACACACTCTGGGGAGAAGCCCTATGTTTGCAGGGAGTGTGGGCGAGGCTTTACACAGCAGTCAAATCTCATCACACACCAGAGGACACACTCTGGGGAGAAGCCCTATGTTTGCAGGGAGTGTGGGCGAGGCTTTACATGCAAGTCAGTTCTCATCACACACCAGAGGACACACTCTGGGGAGAAGCCCTATGTTTGCAGGGAGTGCGGGCGAGGCTTTACATGCAAGTCAGTTCTCATCACACACCAGAGGACACACTCTGGGGAGAAGCCCTATGTTTGCAGGGAGTGTGGGCGAGGCTTTACACAGCAGTCAAATCTCATCACACACCAGAGGACACACTCTGGGGAGAAGCTCTGTTTGCAGGTGGAGTGAGTAAGTCATTAGCATTAAGCCACATATCAATAGCCATAGGAAGTCCACAGCCCCTTACTCTCCCCAAGATTGTAATTAGTATAGAAGTAACTGGTTAAACAAACCCTCAAATTTCATTACAAAACATGAAATGGACAAACAGTTCCATAGTGATATGGGGATGTCAGCACCAAACTCGTTCGTGGTTTTTTGACCTATTCTAAAATGTTTTGTCTCCATACACATCTCTCATTTTCCCCATCACTGAAAGCAGAGGATTCCTAAAGAGCCACAAAGAACTCATACTCTCAGCCACAGAAATTCAATTCCGACAAATGTGTAAATGTGAAATCAGTCTACTTTCGTTACTCCAGAAAGAGAGGGATTTGAGACAGACTCACCCAGGAAGGTAATTCCCCAGTCTCCTGGAAAGGGCCTTTTCTCCTAATCAGCTCCATACTTCTCCCTTGCCTTCTCTTGGCTCTTCTGGTTTCCTACAACCTCTGGAGTCTCAGAGATGAATGGCAGGGAGAGACGGATGCTTGTGCATGGACATGAGCTGCTCAGTCTGGGCACTTGGTCTTCCTCACTCTCCTTGCTCCCTTTTCAGGGTCAGTATTTCCTAGTGCACAGCATACAGATTCCACATCAGTCCATACTTGGTATGAGTCTCAGCTCTCTCTCCTCCAGCTGTGTGACCTAAGGCAAGATTCTCAACTTCTCTCTGCCTGCTTCCTAGTCTGTGCAATGGAAATGGGAACTCCAGCCTTTTGGTTTGACATTCAAAGTTGAGTCAGCACAGACAGAATCTAGCAAGAGGATCGCTGACATCGCAAGCCCTACTGAACAGCCTTCAGTGCCCATGTCTTCCTGGTCTTTAGTGGTGGACAAAGGAAGATTAGGACAAGGGTTTTTAACCAAATTCAGAATTTGAGCAGATCCCACTGCTTTCCCCACACAGACTGAACTGCCCTGAGAAGGAAGCCTGAGGTTGGGGAGGTGCCTCCCCCTGATCACCACCCTCTCACTGAGCCTGGGCATCCTCAGAGCCTCCTCAACACAGGCAGGTGGTGCTGAGAGTGAGCTGTGAAACAAGACCCTCACCCACCCCTTGCTGAGAACTGACACTGGGAACAGCACCTGCCTGCACTGGGGTGTTAGGTAGATGGTGAGCCAAGGCAGGGAGGACGAGGAAGATGGGTGTCACCCACTGACTCAGCAGTCCTGCGCCTGGTCCAATTCCATTGCCAGATGTTCCAGCATCACAGGAAACACCATGCTAACACGTTGAAATTCTAGCTGATGTTTCCACTATCTGGGAAAGAAAGGCTTTCAAACTGTATTCATCCCAAGGCCTAGAAGATGGAAGGGGGTCTACAGCACTCACGGAAAGACCTGTAAAACAAATCTGGTTAATTCCTTACCTCTGTCCACTGTCTTTTATGAGAGGGTCCCTAGTGCTTACAGAAAGCCCATCGGTAACTTTGGGTAACTGCCTCAATTTAAACTGTCTCCTGTCATTCATCTATTTTACAAGATGACCAAGGGGTCAGAAGCAAGATAAGGATTCAGGCTAATGACCCCCACATATACCTACGTTTGGGTAGTCCAACCCCTTGGAAGCTGGCACCACTTTTACCCACCAACTATATAACTCCCCAGGACAAAGGGCCTGGTGCTCTTGCCACCCAAGCCCTTGCCTTTCACCCCCACCTCAGCAAGACCTGTCCTCTTCCATGAGAATGTGTCACTAATAAACCCTGCTTGCACGCTAATACACTTGCTGATCTGTTATCCCTTACTGCGTTGGCAGGAACTGAGTTTCTCCTGTGACAGGTGCACCCAATCTGCATACAGCATTCATGAAGCCCGCAACACAGCAGCTTTTCTAACGCCCTCTCCTTGTACCTGGGCCCCACAGAGTTTAATGCACCACTGACACCATCTCAAAATTATTACTTATCATATCTTTGAACTTGTTTGTGAAGTCTGATGGGATAATAGACATGCACAATGTTGGTCATTCCTGGCCACCCATTCCCAGATAATGTCCACAATGGCCCAGGAGCAGAAAATTCCTGTGCACCCAATGGATGGGAGTCCAGCAAAACTCAAGGTGACAACAGGGTAAACATCTACATCTGCATAAACATAAGGAAGGGTGCTAACAGCTCCCAGAGGTCACACTTTTCTTAGAACCAGAGCTGAATTCAATACACAGATGTCAAACATTCAGTGAGGACCCCATCATACCCTCTCCTGCACGAGGGAGACCTACGCATGACCCACCCCATTCTTGCTGCAGTGGGTTCGCCAAAGTGGGAAACCCACCCCCATGACCTGGAAGGATGTTGTCCATGCCGCAGATCTGAAGTTCACCAGCCCGATTATCAATCCGGGCATGTGCCTGAGTTCAGAGTTCAGTCCCCAGGTGGGGGAGCGTGAGATGCAACTAATAGATGTTTTTATTTTCTCTCCCCTTCCCATCCCCTGTCTAAAGTAAATAAAATCTTTTTTTCAAAAAGACACTTGAGCAACAGGAAAGTAACAGCGTGTTCTTGGAGAGAAAAATATATAATGATTTCCATTTTCCACAGTTACCTATAAATATATAATCTAGTTTAAAATATCAGCAAAAAAATTTTTTATTCCTCACCTGAGGACATGCTTATTGATTTCAGAGAGAAGGGAAGGGAAGGAGAGAAACATCGATGTGAAAGAGAAACATCAAAGGGTTGTCTCCCCACTGGGCACCAAACCTGCAACCTAGGCCTGTGCCCTGACTAGAGCTTGAACGACCACCTTTTGGTTTATGGAATTATTATGGGAGAAACTCAGTTCTCTTTGCTAATGCAGTAAAGAATTACAGATCAGCCAGTCTATTAGTGAGCAAGCAGGGTTTACTAGTGATACATTCTTGAGGAAGAGGATGGGTCTTGCCACGGTGGGGGTGAGAAGCGTAGATTCTGGTCAGGGCTAGGTAAGAGTGGCAACAGTCAAGGGCAATGGTGGCAAGAGCTTCAGGTCCTTGGTCCTAAGGAATTAGGTAGTTGGCAGGATTGGGGTGAAGAAGTGACATATTAACTGGTGGGTAAAGGTGGTGCCAGCTTCCATGGGGGTAAGTAACTACCCAAATGCAGGTATGTGTGGGGGTCTGTTAGCTTGAATGCTTATCTCATCCCAGACCCCATTTGTTCCTCTTGTAAAACAAATACATAACAGGAGCCAGTTGAAGTTTGGGCAGTTACCCAAACTTATAAATTATTTATGGGCTTTCTGTAAACATTAGGTACTACCTCGTGAAACAGATGGTGACCAGAAGTAGGCAAGTAACCAAAGTTGCCTTGTGGGCTTCTTCGGGCACTGTGGACACCCTCCCACCTACCTTGGAATTAACACACAGTTTAATTCTAAGGCTTTCTTTCCCAGACAGTGGGAACAATACATAGAATTCCCTCCTCGTGCGCTACCATGTGTTTCTTGTGATATTCTGAACGCCTGGCACTGTTATGAAATCAGGCTGAGGGTGGCTGAGTCAGTGGGTGAGACATGTTTCCCTTTTCCTTTCCTTAGTTTGCTATCTATCCTACCTTACAAGACAATGCTCCAGGAGACTGAGCCACATTGGCCAGGGCTCAGCAATTTTTTAAAAAGTAAAACAAGCTGTTTCAGTTTACCTTTTAAAATAAGGAAGAAGTAAAAGGTGTATTGTATTACGAAGCTACAGTAAGTACAACAGTGGATTAATGCCTCATGAATAGACAGATTGATGGAAAAGAATACAGGGCCCATTAATATATACAGATCCACATAGAAATTGTGTTTTGTTTACTATTTTAAATTTATTGACTTATTTTTCATTTGGAACATCTATTCTTTCCCTCTCATATGCTCCCAACTGATGACCTGGCTCACAGCCTGTCACAGGTGGGCACAGGTAACCAGGTTCTTGATGATAGCAAACAAAGAATTGAACAGAACACAGAGAGTTTATAGCAGACAGATGGAGAACAGATTTATTAAGTGATAGTACACTCCACAGAACATGGGAGTGGGCTGACTTCAAACAGACTGATCTCAGGATCTGGAGGGATTCTATACTTACAGGGTGATACTTCTTGGCTACTTTTGGCAGGGATTTATTGCCCATGTACAAGTAGTTCTATTACTTTAAAGCTACTGCATATGTGGTCTCCCATGAACTTCCTTGACTGACCACCAGGGAAGGGGGTCTCACAAGGCTGATTTATTGCAATGCTATTATAATGAAGCAGGGGTCATGTAGCATCTTCTGTGCAGGTGTAGTTATGATTCGCCATGATTCAGTGCTTTTCCAGAAAGCAGGAACAACTGGTCTTAGAACAGGGTCTCTGTCCTGTATCGATGTCCTTTCTCTTAGCCCTGGAGCACCCCCAAAGATTCCTCCTGACCATCTCCTGCCTCAAACCCAGGTAAGTGCTCTGACTGGGGATGGAACTGGTGACCTTTTGGTTTGCAGGCAGATGCCCAGCCCACTGAGCCACACCAGTCAGAGCCATTGCTTGAGTCTTGAATGTGGCTTGACCAGGAATTAAACCTGTAGCCTTATTTACTCCCCACCCCCAAAAATAACCGTGTAGAGATATAAAAAAACTTCACATGACCCCTGGCTGTTGTGGATCAGTAGACTGAGCACACAGGCTTCTCAACCAAACGACCACAGTTGGATTCCCAGTGAAGGCACATGGCTGTGTTGCAGGCCAGATTCTCAGTTTGGGGTGTGTGAGAGACAACTGGTTGATGTATCTCTTACACACATTGATGTTTCTCTCCCTGTCTTTCTCCATTCCCTCCCCCTTCTCTAACAATAAATTTAAAAAATTTAAATAAACCTAACATGAGCAGCAAAATTGGATTCAACATTTAGGGATGACCCACTATACCCAACATTTCCTTCTGATCTGCACCAAGGTGTTTTCCCAACGTGAACACCAGATGGCAGAAGAGAGGGACACTTGGAACACTATATTGTACTGTAAAGCAAGTTTCAACAAACTTCAAAACATTGAAATTATGCAAAGCATATTGCTGACACTAACTGCAGTCAACCTAGAAATGAGTAACAAAGGGTTACTAAAAAGTCCTTCTTTTTTTTTTTTTCAATGTATGGTTGCCCTTTGCACATCCCCTGCTGGGAACTGGCCTGCAGGGAACTGGCCTGCAACCCAGGCATGTGCCCTGACTGGGAATCGAACCGCGATTGTCTGGTTCACCCGAGCTCAATCCACTGAGCTACACCAGCCAGGGCAAAGTCCTTCTTTTTATTTTAAACAATATTTTATTTATTTATTTTTATAGAGAGGGAATGGGAAGGAGAAAGAGTGGGAGAGAAACATCAGTGTGTGGTTGCCTCTCATATGTCCCCAACTGGGGACCTGGCCTGCAACCCAGGCATGTGCCCCGACTGGGAATTGAACCAGTGACCCTTTGCTTTACAGGCCCGTGCTTAATCCACTGAGCCACACCAGCCAGGGCGAAAGTTCTTCTTTTTAAAAGTGATGAAATGTACATCTAAATAACATTCGGTTCCACATTCCTAGATGATACACTACACCCACTTTTCCTGCGGACCTGCAATAAGGTGTCATTCCCCAAAATGACCACGAGATGGCAGCAGAGACCGACAGATGCAATGCATATCCTACTAAGGGCCCGGCTGAAAGATTCCTTCACTTTTTACCTTGAGTTACAAAGACAGGCCCCCTTTTCACTGTCCTCCCACAACAGAACTGCACAATGTCACCACCGTTTTCTTCCACTGCTCTCTGCCACCTTCACACGATTTCACCATTCCATTGTCCCACAACATTGTTCTCTTTGGAAGCAGAGTGCTCTTCCAGGTGTCTTATGCAGTCTTCCAGGTAATAGAAATTTCTCTCCATAAAGAAGAATTCAGAGAGACAAACTACATGGCCATGGGAAGGAGCAAGGTCTTCTGAGTACTGTGGAGGAATCAGGACTGTGCAGCCAGGCTGGAATCGTTTTCCCTGGTCACCTAAGACAACTGAGCTCTCTCACCTAATCCTAACCTTCTGCATCTTCTGCTCCCAAATTCCGGACTCTTTCCCTCAAGTGGAGCTTTTAGTTGGTCTGATGGGGAGCAGTACCTGTTGCCAGTAGCCTGCTGGCTTTCTGAAACCAGCTCCTACTGCAGGACTCCCTTTCGAATTCACCACAAGGGCATCATCACCTCCTTTGGGTGCAGACTGTCCTTTGGATGAGCAAGTGGTAGTTCCTTTGTTTGCCAACAACCTCTCCCATTCCACATTACTCTCAAATACCAAAGATTCGTCCTCTCCCCCACACAATCTTCATGAAAATGGAACATTTCCTTTATGTTTCAGTGGAGAACCACTTGTGGAAATCCACTCATGAAGGTCCCCCACCATCCTGCTTAACTCCAAAAGCCCAAACAGCAAAGCAATTCATGTAACCAAGCTGGTGCAAATGATTTTCGAAGCCTGAGTAGGACACTTTCAACATGTTGCCTGTCTCCCACCTGCCATGATGTGATCTGTCCTCAGTGAACATCTCCCATGGAGGGCTCTCCACTGCACCTGGCCTGCCTACCTGTGGGAGAAGTCTCCAGCATGAAACTTTGCAATAAACTTCTGACACATTCGGTCAGTCACAGCATCTTCTCCACACAAACCACAGATCTTTTCTTGCCTTACAGTTGCCCTTGTACCTTTTGTGAAAAGACTAAGCCAAAGGGGCAGAAAATGTTGCTTATGCTCATGCTTCTCTGTGAAAATAGCCGACCATACATTTACCACTTGTAGTGAGATTGTTTTATCACACACTGATAGTACACCTGTCATGATACAGTCTAACATGATGGTTTCAAATAAAGTTAAAGACAAGTCATGGTATCCACTGCAACCCCAACCCCTTATCCTAACCCTGAACCATGCCACGCACCAGACACCAGATCGGGTGTCCAAAGCCTGTCCCTGACTCCAGATGCCTGACTCTGGACATCATATTCCAGAGAATAGTCTTTCCTCCTATTTAAACCTGTAAACCCTTGAAATGTAATCATCTCATGTCTAAAACCATAAAGCAGTTTTCTGTGAAACAAATTATACTCAATCAAGCAAATTATATAATGCAATGATGACATACATAAGACCTGAAAATGGATGAGGCTGCTGCTTCCATATCAAGGCACACCCTTCCAAAGCAAAACTGATGAAACTAAATGAGTAAATGTGGTGTCCTCCTGATAAAAAAAATTCTGGGCAGCAGGAGAAGCTATTCACAGCATAAGACCACCCACAGAATTGAAGAAAATGGTTGCATGTTATACTTTCGATCAGACTCATTCTTCCACAACAAAGAACTTTATGACTCATCAATGAAGAGACACCTATATTATTTTAAATTTTTTATTTATTTATTTTTAGAGAGGGTGAGGGAGGGAAAAAGAGAGGGAGAGAAACATCAATCTGTGATTGCCTCTCACATTCCCCCTATTGGGGACCCGGCCCGCAACCCAGGCATGTGCCCTGACTGGGAATTGAACCAGAGACCCCTTTGGTTTACAAGTAGGTGCTCAACCAGTGAGCCATAACACCCAGGAAGACATCTATATTTTTTAAAAACTTGAATAGTCCCTTCTAATTAGAAGACATTCATAGAAGTGGTAAAAAAAAAATACCAGAGAAGATGTTCAATGGCTACATCACAGCACAATACCCCTTCACAGACACTACAAAGGCTATAATGAGAAAGCAAAACTGAGAAATGTTTATGATCAGAAACTAATATTGGAACAATTGACCATTTCTTTTGAAAATGTAAAATATTGCAGACCTTGTATAAAATGGCTTGACATTTCATCAAAAAAATTATCCTACTCTGTTCAAAAAGTCTACTTTGAAATACAATCTGAGAAATTGAGGACAGATGTTATAACAAACTTGTACATGATTATATATAACAGCACTGTGAATAAGAACTGAAAGGTAGAAAGTATTCAAATGTCCATCCACAGGTAAACAAATACACAAAATTTGGTTATTCTGTCACTGAAAAGGGACTGGACCCAAGGGGTCCAGTTTGCCCTGGAAAGGTCTCACGTGTGTAGGTTCTTGACCTCCTGCAGCAAAATTTCACAACAGAAAGCTAGGGAATTTTGAGAGTTTGTATATTAAATATCAAGGACAGTGAAACAAACAAAGTGCTTCAGAGAGAAGAGGCACAATCACAGCAACAAGAGTGAGCATAGGAGGAGCTGCTTCTTGAGAAACAGAAATTTAGATGCAAAGAAGGTCTTTGGAGACAGGATCAGGGGGTGAGCCTGGGACGAGCTGCGGCTGCCCACAGCTCCCCTGCCTGCAAGTCCCAGGGACCTTGGAGATAAGGAGAAACAGTGAAGATATGCAGCAAAGAAGAGAAGGGAAGGTGCACGTGAACTCAATGAACAGCTCACACTGGGTCCTTTTTTAAAGGTTTTACCTGTTTTCTAATGTTGAGGACTTTAGAGGAGGTCTTAGAAGAGTCATCTCCACAGAATACTCTGCTTCCCAGGACCAGGAGTGTCATTGATGTGCTGATGCAACAACAGGAGCACACACAGTGATCAGGGTCCTGCTCTGGTGACTTTCTCCTTCAGAAAAGTCACCAGAGAAGGGCTGGGACTGAGGTGGGTCTTCCCCTGTGTGGTCTGGAATGTGTGAACCATTTGCTCTCAAATGCCCTTGGTCAGGGAAGATAAGGGCCTCAGATTTATTACCTGGATGTAAATTGCTAGGCCTTATTTAGCTATCAAACTCACTTTTTCCATTTCACTTGCCAAGGAATTTTCCTACTTTTTCTACAAACCTATCTCAACTCCATACACTTGTGGATTCATATTGGCATTGAAATTGTCAAAATGGTCATCTGTTGACAGACACCAGACAACAGAGCCAAACTCAGGATCCTGGACACAGACCTTTGACTCCAAAACATGCACCCTGGAGTGGACCCAAACCAAAACCAGGACTGCAGGCCCAAAGCCCTAAACCCAAAGCCTTGTGCCCTCACCCAAGCCAGACCATGAGGTCCAAAGGCCAAACACCAGTTGCCAGGGACTGACATTGGACCCTTAATCCCAGATGCCATTCATCAAATCCAAAAGCTTCATCTGCACATGGACCTCACATGCAAACCCAGAACATAAATCCACATCCTAAGAGGTGCAAGACTGTAGACCCACAACCGAATACATTTTGACTCTGAAGCACAGACCCTGGACACAGGATGCGGATCTCTAACCAGGACGCCATTGTCATAATTGGGAATTGGAGACAGACACCCGGGGCCCATTGCCAGAGGCCAGAGGCAGGAGGTGAACTAGATCCTCCCATTGTAAACAACCCTGTGATTCAATAAGATAAAACCCTTGTCTCTCCAAATGCAAACTTCAAAATTTTACCAAATCCAGCAGAAATAGGCCGAAACACAGAGTGAACAAAACGATGTTGACCTTGGAGAAAGACATCCATGATCTCCCGGCTGCAACAGCTTCAGGAGTTAGCACTGTCTCACCATTCATTCCACACTTCCCGGCTTTTCTAAACTGTGAGGGATTTAAAACGAATTATTTTCCAAAAACTTTCTCAGCTCTAATACCTGTGGGATAATAAACAAAATAGCATAATCAGATCAATACAAGATACTCAACATTTAATACGTGCATGACTACAAATGAATACAGGACAATGAGGTGATATCAGGTATATAGGGCCCTTGGGAGTCTGGGGAAACAGGATCTTATACCAGTACAATGGGTGATAGGACATTTATGAAAACTGCAGCCTTCATGGAATGTTACTTTTTGTTAGAGAATCCCACAAACTACAGGACACAAGCTAAATTAATAAACTCTTCCAAATTTCATCAACATAATCATTCAGTTGAGAATAGGTTGCTTTGCTGAAATTGTTAAATCTTGTGGCAACAGCAGCAGACATGGCCTGAAGGAGCAAAACCAGCTGCCAGGGGGTTGCTCGCATCACCCACAGGGGGTGAAATGACTGAGTGTTTCTAAGTGCAAACCATCCACCTCTGCCTGCAGCTGGCAGAAGGCAGCAGAGCCCACAAGTGCAAGGCAGGTGACCTTGAAGCCACAACCAGGAGGTGAGCCACGGCCACACAGGTGGGACAATGTCGCAGTCAGGACCTCAATGCTGTACGTACATCATGTGGCTGGGATATGGCTGCATTTGAAACATCGATGCAGTTGGGAGATCAATGAGCTGGGACATCGATGAAGGAGAACAAAGGCACAGCCAAAACACTGACACAGATAGGACATCAACGAGGCCAAGACATCAACACAGAAAGGACAGCAGCCCAACTCACATATTCCCTTGGTCAAGGCATTGACTCAGACGGTACAAAAGTGCAGCTGGGACACTGAGGGAACCGGGACATCGATAAAGATAGGACAGTGGCACAGCCAAGAAATCTATGCAGGTGGAACAGTGGCACAGTGGGAACGTCGATGCAGACGGGATGTTGAAATACAGGCAGCACAGCAGCAGGACCTCGACATCAACACACACAGGACAGTGATGTGGAAGGGACACAAACACAGACAACACGGCAGCACAATTAGGACTTCAAGGCAGAGGGGACCTACACACACAATCGTGATTTTGGGGAAGCTGTGACATTACCGTGGCGAGGATGTGGACATGAGAGGGACATCAATGCTGCCATGATGCCAACACACACAGGACACTGGACCACAAAGACACGGACACAGCTGAAACATGAACACAGGTCCGGCCCACAACAGGTGCCTAGTTACCTGACATAAAGACACTGCTGTTGTACATGGGAGAGAGAAGGAAAAATGAACTACAAAGTTCATTTATATGAAAGTAATAACGTCCATGATAAGTACCATTCCATTCAACATTCGTACATCATTCACTACAGCTGACCACCTTTCCTGCCGGCCTGCACTAAGGGGTTCTTCCCAAGATGCACTTGAGACGAGAAGAGAACCACACTGAGAACATTTTGATGTGACCATAATGAACCATGAAGCAAGATTACACAAATTACAAAGAAATAAAATTATATACAGTATAATTCTGGCTCTCACTGCTCTTAATGTAGAAATCAGGAACACATGGTCGTTAACGGGTCCTTACATTTAAAAGTAATGAAACACACTTCTAAATAACACTGCAATCAACACTGGTTGATATTCCACTGGAATCAACCACTTCTCCTGCAGACCAGCACTGAGGTGTCATTCCCAGGAAAGCCCACGACACGGCAGCAGGATGCAAACTAAAAACACTTTGGAAATGACCCAACTGTACCATCCATCAGTTTTCCACAAACTTCAAAGGACTGACATGATAAAAAAATACATGTGTTGTCCTCATAGCTGCTAACACAGAAGTCAGAAACAGAAGGAGACTAGAAAGTCCTGTCATTTAAATGTAATAAAAAGACACTTCTCAAATAACATTCCATGAACCCTGAGTAGATAATTCACTATAATTATGACCTTTCCTGCTGGTCTGCATGAAGCTGTTATTCCCAAGTGACACGTGACATGGCAGCAGAGGGCCACACTTGGGACATGTTTCAAAGGGACCGCCCTCTGCTAAGGCAAGTTTTAACAAATTTCTAAGGACTGAAATGATATACAGTATGTTTCTTTCTGTCATTGCTGTTAATATAGAAATCAGGAACAAAAGGTAACCAGTAAGTCCTGATATTTAAAACCAAAAGGTTCATTTGGTTTTTAGGTACAGACACAATAAAAGAGATGAGATTCGTTTTCACCATTAATTTCACTGAAGAACGTGTTCACTGTTTTGTCCCACTGCTTTCTTCCATCTCTCAGGCATCTCCATAACTCCATCTTCCCAAAAGTTTTTTCTTTTGACCAAGTTAACATAAAGCCAGTTTCAACAAGCACCGCAGCACTGAAACTATATACTATATGTTTCTCTAAGTGCTCCTATTGCACTGAAGCTAGAATTCACTAAAACTGAGTGACGGGAAAGTCCTTATATTTGGTAGTTATGTAATACACTTCCAAATAACCACAAAAATAAAACAATTTCAATTGTTACAAAATACACTGAATGGGGATAAAGATACTACATGCCAAAACCTGACAAAAACATATTCACCCTTAAATGCACAGTATCAAAAATAAAACCTGAAAATGTACAACCTTTGTGCCCATACTTAGAACCTAAAACAGTAAGTGAAATCCAGACAAAGCAGACAGAAACATGCACATCGACATGTCTGCCAGTGTATGTACATAAACTGATGGGCTGTTCTTTTTAACTCTTAGGGTCCATTTTTGATTAAAAATTTTTCTCATTGTTTAGGTGAGTGGCAACAAAGTAAATTAAACATGCTTTTCAAGCACACTTGGAACTTTTTAAAAAATGACTATTTAGCTATACAGCAGTTTGCAACAAATGTCTCACAAACTATGCTTATTTGCTCTCTTTGTCATTAATTTTGAAACCAGTCACAAGGTAACTGAAAGTCCCTATATTTAGATGTTTTAAAATATACTTCCAAATACCTTCCAGAAATAAATCACAGTCAAAGTGGAAAATAATTAGCAGAGGAAAATAATAAAAATACTGCGTGCCAGATCAACATCTTTCTGGTTTCAAAAATGATAAAAGCTTCAAACTGTTTCTCAATCAAAGGTAATTCTTGCCCTCAATAGTACTTAGGCAACATACTGAGCCATTTTAGATTGTCCTGAGGGGAAAGCAAGTGAGGGTATTGGCAGCGAATAGAGGTACTGGATGCTAACAGGCACCTACAATGCAGAGGACAATTCCCCAGGAGAATGAATTCTCTGGCCCAAAACGTCCACGGTCCTACCTCTGAAATACTGCCATTCTTGGAACGGGAAGCATGGAAGCCAAAACTTAAAGAACAAAAAAATGCCAGCCGTCTTGCCACCATTGGGGAAAAATATCCTGGACAATAGGTCAGGAGGCAAAGGAAGATCTGTCCACTTAGGAGACCAGATCACACTGTGACTACACAGAGTAGTCATCTGAGGATCCCTGATTCTTTCCGCTGCTCATACATCACTTTAATAACTGACTCATAATGTCACTTAGAACAAAGAATCTTACTATTAGATTCCACATCTGACCATCTGAAGTTTTCTTCTTTGAAAATGTGCACATTTGCTACCTTCTGTGTTCCTCAGATCACCTACCTGGGGCACATTGCCTGTCACAAAATACTTCTGATTTCTGGAACACCGTGCTTCCAGGCCCTAAACTCATTTAAAATACTAAGAAGGATGTTACTCTTTTATTTACTCATTAATGTATTTATGACAAAAAAAGACAATTTTTCTAGCTCCTCACATTACCTCACTTCTTCTTGTTTTCTTTCAAGCTGTAACTATTTCTAGGTCACCTACAGCTACGACCATGTAATGATCATGATTGCATGAGAGCATGTTTACCTTCATAACTCATGAGAATCAATGTAAAAGTACCACAAGCAGAACTTAGTACAGTGATAGGGAAATAACATGAAAATAAATATGTAGAAATAGTCAATTAAAGATATAATTTTTTTAAAGAAAAAACTCAGTCAGCAACAACAGGTGGAAAAAAAACCCTTGGGAATAAACCTAACAACAATTTACAGGATGTGTATGAGTGAAATTGGAAATTGCTACGCAATAACAGAAACTTGAACAAACGAAAAATTTCATCTTGTTCTGGGGTTAAAAAATGGCTATCTTTGTATATCCATTTACCAAAGCTATCCACAACAGAAATATCATCTAGATAAACGTGCACAAAGCATCACCTCGTGACCACGTGGATATCGGCAGCTGGCAGTCCCTGACCTCTGGCAGCGCCTGACCTCCAGTTCCCGATAGTTGTTCATCTCTCCACCAGAACTGGCCGCCCCTCACTCCTGCCAGCCTACACTTGCCTCCCGCCCAGCCCCACCCACATCTGGGGCCCCCTCTCACCTCCAGCCCACTCGCGCCTCTGACCTTAGGCCCCACCCCCATCTGTAAGTTTGATTTTTTAATGGTCCATTTAAACAAAACCAGCCAGGACTCAGGTATATTTGTGGACGTGCAGTGTAATGAAGAAATTTACATTACTAGTGTATACTTTATAATATTCAACAGTACTCTGAAAAAGTTCAGAGAATAAAAGGACAAGACACAAACTGGGAGAAAAGAGGAATGACCTAAAACATGGGGTGAAAAAACATTGAAAATGAAAAAATGGGAAAAGACATACAGGATGGTGCAAAAGCAGTTTTACAGTTTTTCACATGGATAATAATCTCATAATTATTAAATAATAGGACAACAATAAACTTTGTTTCTTGTACTCACAACTCTAAACCTACTTTTGCCCCACCCTGTATTATGCAAACATAAACCACATGAAAATTACATACTAACATGCAGTGGACTTCAAGGTAACAAGCATGACTAGAGATGAAGGGCACTTAATATCAATGAGTTTAATTGACCAGGAAGATTCAAATTCATAAACAATGTCATAAACTTAAATTATATTGAACAGAGATATAAACAAAAATGTATACTCATAATAGATTTAACAAACCTCTCTCAGCAGAAATACAGCATTCCACTTTCAGAAACAAGAGACCACCTCTGTTGTAGACCGCTCTGCCTGGTACTAGGAATTGTATCTCAATCCCTTGTGGCTAAGAGTGAGAGAGGACCTTTGGGTATGCGAGCCGCAGGAGACAAAGCTTGTCTCTGGTAGCAAACGCTGCCTCAGTTTCCTCTCCCTGCCCCCAAAGCTTGGGCGGAAGTCAATGACGGGTAAGATCCTTTACAGTGGGGGACAACCTAAGCCAGACTCGATCTCTTGGGAGGCCTTCATGGAAGGACTCGGGGGGGGGGGGACTGCAACAAAGAGCAATGGACTCCCGCGCACCCCACCCCCACTTTGACATAACCCAAGTCCCCATGTTCTCTGGGAGAAGTGTTTCCTGGCTCTCATCCCCTTAAGCCTGAATACCTGTTGGGGAGAGGTGCAGCTCCTTGCCTTGCTAGAGTGTGTCCTGGGGAAAAATTGGCATCACAAAGATTTCCTGATAAACCTGTGAAATCTGCTCTGCTAAGAGTGCTTTCATTCATATGTTAAGGGCTTGAGCAAGAAACCCTAAACTCTGTTCCTCACAGACTCTGACTCATAGTAAGCCCTCAGATTTTTTTTGAAATGTTATCTACTGTTTGATCCTTGCTGCCCTGTATTCCTGTGTATTACAACCCAATAAAAGGCCGTGGAGGAGGGGCCTCCAGACCTTTTTCTCCTTGGAGAAACTGGCCCCTGCTGGCCATTTTCCCCTGAGAAACTGGACACTGCTCACTTCTCCTCCCCAAGCAGATCACATCATGTCTCAGTCATATTCATTCTCATCCGTGACTACTAGGGGGACTTGCGAGCAAAGTCACCCCCACAAACCACCATGTGAGTTACAAAATAATTTGAACTGAGTGATGCTAAACATACTACACACTGAAACTTAAGAACAAAATCTGCACCTTTGAACACACGGGTTAGTCACAAAACGTCCAATTGTACAAGACTTGCACCCATTTTAGGAACTAAAAACAGTAAATGAAGCCAAGACACACTGGTGGGAACATGTGTCTAGACATGTCCAGAAGGGCACACACATGAAATGATAATGATGTTATTTTATTTTATTGTATTCTATTTCTGGATGGAGGATTTGAATAAATTGTATTTTCCCCTTATTTAAGGAAGCTGCAACACACAAAGCAAATTAACCTACACACCACTCACAAGGTAACTGGACAGTGCTGACATTTAGACGCTTTGGAATGCACTTGGAAACACCACTACCCTCAAAAGCCATTGATACTGCACTACAATTAACCACCTATCCTGCTGAACTGCACTGAGGTGTCATTCCCAAAATAGCCACAAGACGGCAGCAGAGACCACCACTTGGAACTTAGGTCCCACAAATGGCTCAGCTGAAAGGTTCCTTCACTTTTTACTGTGAGATGCGATGAAAGGCACACTTTTCATTTTCCTCAAACACGGTGACTGCACAAGGTCGTCACTATTCTGTTCCACTGTCTTCTGCCACCTTTCAGGTAATTTCACCATTCCATGGTCCCTCGAAAAGACAACTTTGTTATCTTTTGGAGCAGAGAGCTCTTCCAGGTGGCTTCTGCAGTCTTCCAGGGATGGAAATTTCTCTCTAATAAGAGAAATTTAGAAAGACCTAAGTAATTGGCCACGTGAAGGTGCAAGGTCTGGTGAGCACTGTGCATGAATCAGGACTGCGCAGCCAGGCTGGAACTTTTTTTTCACTGGTCACCAAAGACAAACATGCATTCTCACTTTATCATGAAGCTTCTACTGACAAATTCCAGACTCATTCCCTCAGGCAGTGCTTTCAGTTGGTCTGACCTGGAGCAGTGCTTGTTGCAAGTCACCTGCTGGCTTTCTACAAGGAACTCCTTCTGCAGGACCCCCTCCAGAAACCACCACAAGGGTAGTAACATCACCTCTCTCGGATGAAGACCACACTTTGGAGGGGCCTGGTGTTGGTTCCTTAGCTGACCCTCAATCTCTCCCATCCCACGTTATTCTAGCACATAAATCATTCCTCACCCCTCACAATTTATTCTGGAAACACAATGTTTTCCTTACATTTCAGTAGAGAACCACATGTGGATATGTGTTCAAGATGGGTCCCCTCCTTGTACCACCTAATTTCTATGGAACCCAGACATCAGTGTGACTAACCTAACTGTGCTGGTGCAAATACTTTTCAGTGCTCGATCAGGATACTTTGAGTATGTTGCCTGTCTCCAGCGAGCCACACCACGGTCTGTCTTCAGTAAACATGTGCCCTGGACGGCTTTGCACTACAAGTGGTCTGCCAGACCCGTGGGACAACTGCACGCCAGAAATCTCTGGAGTGAAACTTGAAAATACACTTGTGACACGTTCCATCACTCAGAGCGATGCCTCCAAACACACCCCAAAAAATCTTTCTTTGCCTTACACTTCCACTTGGAACATTCTCTGGGAAGGACCAGGGATGAGAAGCTGCTACTGTCTCCGACTCTCACCGTCCCTCCTCCGAGGGGCGACTGCCTCCGGGCATTTTGCTCACCATCACGCCTCCCAGAGTCCCACGAGGGAGACGTGGGCAGGACAGGGGACAGCCCAGAGGCAGAGGGTCCGAGTCCCCCCTTGTGAGGGGTCTCGGAGCGCAGAGCAGAGCACTCATATGGCTTCGAAATGGAGTCTCCAGGCACAGTGGGTCCCGACCCCACACAGGGCCGCCTGCCAGCCCAGACCACCTTCCGTGGCAGGTTTCTTCGCCCAGGCCCTGGTCTCGTGTTCTGGATATGAGCGATCTCTCCACACGTGACCGTAACTCGGTCTCTGAAATCACGTTTCCTGACCCCTGGCACCTTCCAGGGCACCTCCAGGCACAGGCTGCAGGGGGAAGCAGCTCGCTTGGCGGAGGCCTGGCAGAAAGACGCGGCGGGGAGCAGACGCACTCCGTCTGAAGCTCCCGGCCTGGATGGAGTTTTGAAGGGAGCTCAGATGGAACAGGGTTGGCCAGTGCCCAGAAGTGTCCACAGCAGCAATTCGCTAATAAGTATCCGTTGCTTAAAATGGGCGCAGCAGGGAAAAGTGGGGGAAAAATTAGGACAAAGTGAAGTGAAGAGAGGTGAGGCGGAAATGAGAGGAACACTGTACTTTCAACACCCCAGGGAGCCCCTCTGGTGCGCACAGCTCACTGGGTGTAAGGGCTCGGTGACACCAGAGGGACTGGGGCTGGGCGCCCCCCCACCGCATGGTCCGGGACCTCCGCCCGCCGCCCCTCTGAGCCCTCGTCCCGTCCCCCTTCCAGGTGGGAAGCACGGTTTTCTTCAGGTGCAGGAAAGGCTACCACGTCCAGGGCTCCACCACGCGCACCTGCCTGGCCAACCTGACGTGGAGCGGGACCCAGACCGAGTGCATCCGTGAGTGAGCCCTTCCGCGGCCCCACCCCCGGTGCCCCCCAGGGTCTGGGGAGGGCTTCCCTTCAAGGGAGGTGATGGGAGGCTGGCCTGTTTTTTTTTTTTTGATTGATGGTTTTTTAGTTCCCTAAACTAGTGTCTCTCAAAGTTGGACTCCCTAGAACGAGCAGCATCAGCGTCCCCTGGGGGTTTAGTGGACCCGGGGGTGGGGGAGGTGGTTCTTCGCCCCCGGCCCACACTCGCCAATCAGAAACCCCGGGACAGGGCAGGCCGGGTGAGGAGGGACAGTGTCTGGCCTACCCGGCGCTCCAGGTGATTCGGGGGTCCCCGCGAGCCTGAAAAGGCCCCCTAACCCTTCACCACAGTGCAGGGCAGTGTAGTGGCATCACAGGGAGGAAGCCTCCATCCTTCTAACGCATCCCCATCTGACTGCCGGGGAGGGCCAAGTGGCTGAGGCGAGGGGTCCGGGGGTCAGCAGGAATGTTGGAAATGACCGACTGTCCCCACGGCTCCTCAGGGTCCGAGTTTATGTCCTGACTAAGCTGTGAGCATTCGGAGACGCATCCACCCTGCTGGGTGGACGGTTAGCGAGTCAGCGTCCACCCCCACCTCCTTGGCATCTCTCTCTCAGTGGTGAACATCGTAAGAGCAGAATGTTGTAAAAATTACCCCCATAGTAGATAAGATACGATATTTGTGTGTATTTATCAGTATTGGGAGATATGCATTTATTTCAAAGCTATCAACTCGACCCTCAATCACTACTCAAATTATGTATGTGGGTGTTAACACACACACACAGACACACGCTTGTGCTCACACCTGTGCGTGGGCAGCCTCCTGATACCGGGTCTGCATGGCACTGGCGTTTGCCGAAGTCCAGACTATGACGATGCTTCCAACAGCTGCGTTCACAATTGTAACGTCATAAACTTGTTCCGTAACAGTCTGCCCAGCCCTGACTTGGGGCGTGTGTGTCAGTGGATAAACTTCAGGAAGGACGTGAAGTTACTCGACATCTGAACGTTGAAATCTGGCTGATTCCTAAATTATATCTGGAAAGGGAACGAGACTCTCTAGTAACTCAATCACTAGACACGCACCACGTGTTCGCCAAAATTAATTATTCATTTAACTGAGTAGTCGATGCACTTATTGGCCTTGAGACCAAAATCAAGGCACATTTCTACCCATGTGCCAGTCTGTGTTCGTTCAGTTTGTAGGACTGGCCGTCTGAGGAAATCCGACGTGTTACTGATCTCACTGGAATGTCCCAAACAGTCTGTTATTTCAAAGCTGTGATTTCTATTCTAAATATGCATACACACGGGTGGGCCAACGTCGGCTGGGAGAAATTCATATGGGAAGTAATACAATAACTATGAAATAATAGTTCAGGAATAAGTTCTGTGTTTTGCATACTCATAACTGTAAGCTACTTTTGCGTGTGTGCGTATATACGGGGATAGAGGGAGAGAGAGCAGCAGAGAGGAGGGAGGGAGGGGACAGACACCAGCTCTCCCTGGTGCTGAAAGGTGCAGAGGGAGGGGGGATGGGTACTGGTGATAATTCAGTTGATACTGTGTTCACACTTCCGAAATACAGACTAACTGTAAAGCCTTTCCAGAGTGTCGCCCTCTTTCTTCATGTCTTCATGGGTTAAGTGCACAGTAAACCGGGTTTCTGCGTCCCCTAACGGGATGAATGCTGTTGCAGCTCACGCCTGCCGACAGCCGGAGACGCCGGCCCACGCGGACGTCCGGGCCATCGACCTGCCCACCTTCGGATACACCTTGGTGTACACCTGCCACCCCGGGTTCTTCCTGGCCGGGGGGTCCGAGCACCGCACCTGCAAAGCGGACATGAAGTGGACGGGGAAGTCGCCTGTCTGTAAAAGTAAGTCGCCCACGGGCCTGCCTCGCAGAGCCGAGAGGAGGCCCGCCACCCACCAGGCTGGGGTGCCGGCGGGAGACCCCCACACGAACAGCTTTGTGGGCGCCCGACTTTGTCCGTGCTTCCTGTGTGTGTGCACGTGTGTGCACGTGTGTGCGGTACGTGTCTGGCACTGTGGAGGCGTGGGCGAAGGAGAGATGCAGGCGCTACCGTGTGCTAGTCATGTTTTAACCCAGAGAGAAAAGCTGTCTGGTTGAAGAAAACCAGTATGCGTTCAAAGAAAACAGCATACATTTTGGAAAAACTTATCTTTTAATGAAAACGGACAAGTATCGCCACGTATGGGTGCACAGTGAATTAAACTGTCGTTTTTAAGACCACAAACTGTGAGGTGGTGGAATCAAAGCTTACGTGTCCTTGACACTGGTTCTGGTTTTTAAAATTGCAAAAACAATGAACAGGAACATGATGCGTCCATGACTCCCAAATTTGTGCACTTACGAACGAGAGGAGTAATTCCGGCCCAGACTTGGTGGTGGCCACTCTCCCAGGCCCCTTCCCCAAACTTAGATTCTGCACACACACTGGGCACGGAACCCCATCAGTAAAGGTCGTGTGTGTGTACGATCGACCCCACGACTTTAGCTTTGGTTCCTGGAGCTCATTCATAGTTCCATTCTTCACCCTTATGTTCATTGCCCTCGCCCTTCTCCAACCAGAAATCAAAGTAAATAGACTGAAAAAAATTATAATCTGTACTTTGATACAGAACTAGAAAAGCTAAGAAATCATGAGTTAAGTTTAACTCGATAGACCAAATTAAATGTTCTGCAAGAGACACGATTTGGCATTATTCAGTATTAACTTATAAGAGCATTGACCTGGGCAGGGACTTGTCGAGTTATGGGAAGTTCTGGAATCTGAGTTAGTTCATCACCTTTCGGTCGGGGGCAGTATGTCCCTTGTAGGAGTCAGAAACGGACCTCAGAAACCCTGCTTTGCAAGGCTCTCTGTTGTAGACACTGAGTGGAAGGAGACGCGTAGGGTGGACTCACTGATGCTTCCCCTGGAAGCTTTTCCCACCATCGCAAGGGATGTCTTCCGGGCATTCAGGGGTTAGAATGGATGGGGATGAGATGTGCCTCTCCTGGACACTTGAGGAATCTGGAGAAGGGAAAACTGCTTCAATCTGACATTTTTTTCAAACTGATTCCAAAATACCTGTTTTTGAAAATGACAATTTTTCTTTTTACTTGTAGGTAAAGGAGTGAGAGAAGTTAATGAGACAGTTACTAAAACGCCAGGTTTGTATACCAGACCAGCTACAGATTTCAATTAAGGGCCGTGATTGGTCCTCTACTCTGGGCAGCGAGACAAATTTGGGTGTGCAAGTCTCCGACCCCACTAGTCCCCAACCGAGTGGGCATGTCGGTGACCGAGATCGCCAAGGCCACGCAGCAAATTCCTAGCGCTTTCTCGACCGCGGTTGGTTAACGCAATAGCGGTACTTAGGAGGGGGAGCTCCCGGCGTGATCTCACACTGTGCCACCGAAGGTGCCGCGGGCACTGGGTGGCAGCTGGGGGCCAGAGTTGCCGACAGAAAGTGATATAATGGAGAGCCTTATAAAGAGGGTTAAGGTCCTCTCCTCCCCCCGAGGAAGCAGACCTGGGTGAGGCCTTTGACCCCAAGTCGAGCAGCTCAAACACGAGCCCGCTCTCACCACAGGTCCCCAAGCTGCAGGCAGCCTCTGCCCCCGAGACATGAACTAGCACGGCTTGCTGCGTGTGGCGCCTGGCTAAACGCACGATGGAGCAAATCAAAAAGACACAGCCCTGCCTCTCAAGGAAGCTATTTGTTATCACTCCCAATCAGCCACCCTGACTTACACATGGCATTAACTCCAGACAGCGTTTAAATGATACAGTGCTCCCCAGGTCATCACTTAAGTCAAGCTTTTTTCAAACAGCAATAGAAAATCTTGGTAAATGTACAAGGCCACTTCCCTGGATTTCCCACACTTGGGTTTTAACACTGGTTTCTTGGGCTTAAGGATCTATTATCACGTCAACTGTGCAGGGTGTGAAAAATGCTCTTGCTGGGTCACACTTGAAAATCCTCAGAGGAGGCCAAAGGTCACTGTGTGGTTACAGGAATTGCTACAAGTGCATCACGGAAACCCAAATTCCCAGGCTCTTCCGTGTAGCTGTTATTTACAAGTTGAACGCTGAGTGAAATCAGCACTCGCTCCCCAGGCTGCACTGTCCCCCTCGGAAGGAAGGAAGGAAGTGTCGGTGGTGGTGGTGGTGGTGGCTGAGGCGTGTGTCCCCCTCCTGTTTGCTTACGTTCTGTTTGAGAGACCGAAACAGTGTATCCACTCTGTGTGCTTTCTGAGGCGCACGCGTGGCCACTGGTAGACCCCATCTCCTCTTGGGAGGGGCGTGCGTGCGTGTTAAATACGGCTCTGATCAGTGTGGCACGCTCTGACACGCCCGCTCTCTGGTGGCCGCACCACTGCACACTACCAGCTGACAGTCCGATGACAAGGACCCAGAATGACCCATCAGCTCCTCACGGTCACGTGCGAACAAGAACGGGCCACTTCCTAGGCCCCCACCAAGAGTCCCTTCAGTGAAGCCCCCGCAAGCACATTAGAAGCCCCACCCAGTGGGTAAATTCTGAGTAGGGGAAATCAAGCCGCCTCGACAGTATTTTAGAGGCTGCTCATCTTGGTAAGGGAAGCCGCGAGGGGCTTGCCGGTGAAGACCCGGCGGCCATGAGGCTGGCAGACGGCGGCCGCGTTTAACGTCAGTTCTCAACCAGCAAACGCATGGGACCCCGGCGTTGATATCTCCGTGTTACTCTTATTTCATTTCTTGAATTGTTGTGATTCGGGAGTCGGGTCCACTCAGAACAGCAGGGAGTGACGACGTTCCCTCCGTCTTCGACTCCCCCGCTGCCAGGCTGTGTCCTGCGGGTCAGCCTGTCGGGGAAGGCAGGGAATCGGCCAAGCGGACCGTTTGGACGAGGGGCCGTGGCTGCAGGTGTGTCCCGGCATCAGCTGCTCTAAGTGGGTCTGCAAAAAAGTGCTTTTTGGGAGAAACAAATCTTTCATTCCACCCCGCCAGTCGAGCAGCCTGTTTCCTCCGATGCCACTTGTGGGGGCTCCTGTCCCTCTGTCCCACGTGGGCCCTGCCCGGGGCCCATCCGAGGGACAAGCAGTGAGGCCCCTTCCCCGGTGCACCCCCGGCCAAGGCCGTGAGACGGGCGGCGGTTCAGGCGCGTGGGCCGGCAGAGGTGTGGGAAATGGGTTTAATTTTCAGTCAGTGAACAACCAGAGAGAACGTCTCGGCAGTCTCTGTGAGTCGTCCTGTCCCAGGTGGACTTTAATGTCTTACACAGACTGCCTGCCGTTTCTTTCTGAATTCACCCACACCCGCGACGTGGGCCACCCTTCCATCCGTCTGTCTTCCCTGTGGTGGGGCGTCTCCATGGGGACAGGGCAGGGGGAGACGGTTTGGCCCGCGGAACGCAGCAGGCTGTCTCTGTGAGCGGCGTGGCCAGCCCACACGGGGCCGGGCCGAGCGGGTTGCGTGGGGGCGGGACGTTCCTGACACAGGACCCACGTCTGTCCCCCGAGCCTCTGTCTTTCAAAGCGAGTGTCACTGACGCGTCAGCAGCGATTTTCTGGGGCCGTTTGCCACGCGTCTTATTAAGCACAACCCAGCCTAACCTGGTGTCGGTGGTCCCGGCCCCACATATGCTCCAGCCACACAGGTCTGCTTTGCATCTGCACTCTGTCTCCCCCAAACTGACAAACGTGTGTCTGCCCCTCGAGGGAGCCCCCGGGGGTGCACTTGAGCTCCACACGCCGTGAGGGGCCTGCGTGCGGTCCGTCACCGTCGTCCTCGTCACTGTGCTCGTGTCTGGCGTCTCCCCGAGCGAGTCCGTCTTCTCTGTTGTGAAAGACCCACGTAGCTCGGTGCCACGTGGGCTGATCTGTGCCTGTGTCTCCTCCCTCGCAGTTCCTTCCGACGTGGTTTTCGTCAGCTCCGTGTGGCAGGGCCATTACGAGTATTTGGGGAAGACACAGCTGGCGACGCTGACGGTGGACGGCTTCAACGCCACCAGCAGCAAGGTGAACGCCACCTTCCGTGCCGCCGGCCAGGTGGAGCTGAAGCTGACAGGTAGGCCCGGGTTGTCCTAAGCGGGGGACCTGGGCGGGCAGCCGCTCTGACGGTCCCCTGTGCCCCGGCGTGGGGTTCACCCTGCCCCAGAGCCTGTCCCGCCACGCCACGTCACCTCGGGCCCGGGCCGGGCGCTTTCCTCCTTTTGCGGCTCACAGACCAGCACAGAAAAGTGCACCAACTTGCTCAAGGTTATGTGCATAGCATATTGAGTCAAAGATGGGGGATTTAGTCCAGAGAGGCAGGTCTCTCAGAGGTATTCTTTGATAAGTGAGTTTTTTTCTTTTTAACCCAAATCTTTAAAAAAATTTTTTTATTGATTATGCTGTTACAGTTGTTCTATTCCCCCCCTTCATTCCCCTCCACTCTACCCCCCTGTCCCCACCATTACCCCCCCTTTAGTTTATGACCATGTGTCTCAAGTTCTTTAGATTCTATATTTCCCATGCTATTCTTGCCCCCCCATCTATTTTCTATCTACCGTCTATGCTACTTATTTTCTGTACCTTCTCCCCCCTTCTCCTCCTCCCATTCCCCTGTTGCTAACCCTCCTTGAGATCTTCATTTCTATGTTTCCACTCCTGATTTAGCTGTCCTTTTAGTTTGCTTTTATTTTAGGTGTGGTTGTTCATAACTGTGAGTTTGTTGTCCTTTCACTGTTCATGTTTCTTTAACTTCTTTTTCTTAGATGAGTCCCTTTAACATTTCATATAATAAGGGCTTGGTGATGATGAACTCCTTGAATTTGATCTTATCTGAGAAGCACCTTATCTGTCCTTCCATTCTAAATGAAAGTTTTGCTGGATAGAGCAATCTTGGTTGTAGGTCTTTGGATTTCATGACTTGGAATACCTCTTTCTAGCCCCTTCTTGCCTGTAAGGTCTCTTTTGAGAAATCCGCTGACAGTCTGATGGGGACTCCTTTGTAGGTGACTGTCCCCTTAGCTCTTGCTGCTTCTAGGATTCTCTCCTTCATTTTAATTTTGGCTAATGTAATTATGAAGTGCCTTGGTGTGTTCCTTCTTGGGTCCAACTTCTTTGGGACTCTCTGAGCTTCCTGGATTTCCTGGAAGTCTATTTCCTTTGCCAGATTGGGGAAATTCTCCTTTATTATTTGTTCAAATAAGTTTTCCACTGGTGGCTGTGCCTTTCCCCCTTCTGGTACTCCTATAATTTGGATGTTGGAGCGTTTAAAGATGTCCTGGAGGTTCCTAAGACTCTCCTCATTTCTTTGAATTCTTGCTTCTTGACTCTTTTCTGTTTGGCCATTATTTGCTTTCTTCTGGTCCACTCCATTGATTTGACTCCCAGTTTCCTTTTCATTGCTATTGGTTTCCTGTGCAATTCCATTCATTTCAATTAGTTTCGCCTTCATATATTTGTCTAATTTGTGGCTATAATCAACTAGATCTGTGAGGATCCTGATCACCAGTGTTTTAAACTGTGTGTCTGAGAGTTTTGCTATTTCTTCATCGCTTAGATTTATAGGCTCTGGGGCTTTGAGATCTTCTTGCGCCATTTTTGGTCTGTTCTGGCCCTTTAAGTGTGAGGAGTGGAGTCTTGGACTCCCAGGTCGCTGGGTTGTGACGCTGTATGTGGGGGCGGGGTCAGAGCGGGGAAATGGCGGCCCCCTCTGCTGTTTCCCTGCCTCTGGGTGAGGAGCAACGCCTCAGGTGGTTCACCAGGGCGGGGCCACTCAGAGTCGCTGGGTTATGACGCTGTATGTGGAGGTGGGGTCAGAGCGGGGAAATGGCGGCGCCCTCCCTGCCGCTAGCCGCGGGGACAGGCTGGGTCCCGGTCCAATCGCCCACTCCCTCGCTCGTCTATCTGCGCACCAATGCGCGACCACAGTCAACGTGCAGCCCTGCTCCCTCGCTGTTTCCCCGCCTTGCTCGCTTGGTGGTTCGCTCGGTCGCTCACTAGGTCCAACCCTGCACCTGGATTCTGCGCGCCTGAGTCCGTCTGACCAAGTTTTCCTGCGCTACCCGCTCCACCAGCTGCTGGTTTCGCCCCTTACTGGTCAGACTGAAGAATTTGTTGTTAACAGACTTCTGAAAAGTTCAGTTTTCTGTGTTCTGGCTGTGTTTTCTGTTGCTAATATTTAGTTGTCTCTAAACTTGGTTGTGTGAGAAGGCACGGCACATCCACCTATGCCTCCATCTTGGCGGAAGTCTCTTAACCTAAATCTTAACTCTAACCCTAGATATTCTCTCTTTTTTAAATGTGTTTGCTCCTGGTTTTGTGGTGTTTTAGTTTTTGAGGGTTTTCTGGGGGATTGTCCCCCTGTCAATAAAATGACAGCTTAGACTTGCCGGCCAGAGGTCGTCCCCTCCACCTGCAGTGCACAGAGTGGGTCGGAGTTTGAGAGGTTCCAGGGGACGTAGCCCCCGAGGGTGGTAGGGGACCCTTGGCCACAGGCAGGCCCTCGGGCGTCCTTGTCATCTGGGACTTCGGTGGTGGCTCCCCACGGTCCCTGTGCCCAGGGCAGCTGGGAGGTGAGAGCGCTGCTTCTCTCATTTCCGTGGGAGATTGCGCTGCTGTGCACTCCAAGACAGCGGCGCTGCCCCTCGTCCTGCCTTCTCCACATAGAGGAGACGGGCTCACCAGTGTGTGTTTCGGTGCCTTCGTCCCCTCCTGCGGGCAGGGTACTCGAGGCATTGCCGACAGGTCCCGTGCGTGCCGACCACCGCACCTCTGAGTGAGGAGAGTGGGGGACAGTCCCTCCGCCTCCCGAGGAGCTGGGCAGTGTGACTGTGGAGTCACCTCACACCTGAGAGCATCCGGGCCACCGGGGCGTGTCCGTCACCCCCTGGCCCCCACACTGCTCTCTCCACCCTAATGGGTGAATCGCCCCTTTGTGCACAGCTGTCTGTGGGGCTACGGCTGTGGGGTGGGGGCCAGACTCCCGGCCCCTTGTCAGCACATTGTAAACAAAAAAATGTTGGATTTCAAACATGAATATAATTGAAAGCATCTTAGTTTAGTTTTGTTTTGTTTTCCATGGGATAAATAGGTGGAAACGTTTCACCAGAGTGAAGCGGACGATGCCCAGTCGAGAGAGACAAGGACTTTTGTTAGAGGTGATTTTGAGGAAAGAGGTACCAGAGCTCAAATTTGAAAACATAATAACAATCTTTCTTCTCTGTGGTATTACCACCTCCAGGCCGTATTCCCAGCCAATGGCTGCACGCCCGTGCCGGTGGGCCCATGAGTCCCAGTCATGCAGGGGCACCGCTCTGGTCTCTTCGCAGGCATGTACAGGAAGAAGGAGGCCCACCTGCTTCTGAGAGCCGTTTGCACGCACGGCCCGGCAGACGTCTTTGTGGGCAAGCTGGATGACGGCACCTGGGGCCTGGACGGCTACGTAAGTGCCTGGGCGACGGCTGAGCTCCGCCGGATGGGCCCCGGGGTGCGGGCAGCAGGGGGCGTCCATGAGTCGAGGGGGAATGGCCGGTGCTTGGAGGGATGCTGTGGTCCCCCTGCAAAGTGACCTGGCTCTGGTACCCCTCATCTGAGCACAGAAGAAACCGAGACCCCAAATGAGATGCCTACGGGCCGAGGCAAATGGGCTGTCCCTGCCGGGTCACAGCCAGGTGTGGACTCAGGTCCCAAGGCTGCTGACAGCCACTCTGAATGTCCCAGACTGCCACTCCCGGATGAGCAGGGACAGTTAGGACGCCCCCTTGAATGGGCTTCTCTGCACCCTGAGCATGTGTTTGCTCTGTGATTCGTCCCCCGACCCAGGGGCACAGCCTTACATGACGCATGTCAGCCACGGCGGTGACACAGGGTGTTTTGCATAACTCAGGTTGTATGTGGTTTCCTATCTTCATCCCTTTCATAGAAGGCAGCTCATCCACACGCATGTTGTAAATTTACAAGCCACTTTTGAGGCCAAAATGAGTCAGAATTTACGTTAGTTATATGTTCCATCTGTATATTTCGCCCTTTAACTACATAGTTTCACCCTAAGGAATGGCGAACAGAAAACATTAGCCTGTGCTCTCTGAGCAGGGAAGGTCCAGTGATCTTAGGGAAGGAGGGGCGAGCACTCGGCCCTCATTCCGCACCCTCTCCACCCCCCTCCCACGGCAGGTCTCCTCGGGACTCGAATGGGGAGGGTTCACTTTTCAAGGTGACATCCACGGCAAGGACTTCAGAAAGTTCAAGCTGGAGAGGCAAGGTGAGCGGCTACTTCCGAAGGGAGGGAGGGGCGGGCAGGCCGGCCTTTGAGCAACAGTGCAGGGAAGTGACCAGGAGGCCAGGGCGCCAGAAGGGACGCAGTCGAAAACAGCGGGGGAGGCAAACAGGTTTCGAAACTCGATGGGGAAAAAAAGAGACAAAGTGGCCAGACAGAGCTGGAAAGACACAGGCGGTGCGCCCGGTGTGGCATTGCTGCCTCACTGTGGGGGGGGGGGGTGTGGAAGTGAGGGGGAGGAAGAAAAGCCAGAGAACTCAGCGAACTCTCTCACCCGAAAATTACACGTAAGCACGACTAGAAGTCACCAAAGAGCAACGAAAAGAGCGTCAACTTCAAAAATGTATATGATGGACTCAGAGATAGGTCATCGTTAGTTATCAGAATTCCCCAGTGTTTCAAAAATGATTTTGGGGGGAGAGCAGACTCCCCGTGGGAGTCCGTCCCGGTGGGAGTCCCGGAGGGTGTCACGAGTAGGTACGCACAGCCCGGCAGCACCCTCTCACCCCACAGTTCCACCCCAGTGTGTTGCAGACGGTGTCACAACTTTCGTTTTCCTAGCCGGGTGTGTCTCAGGCAGGACCGGTTTTAATAGCTGACATCCGAAATAATCTCTCCATTCCACAGAGCGATCATAGAGGAACTGCTGAAAGAAACAACTTGATGCTGTGTTGTAGATCACACAGAAATAATGATTTCACTGAGCGCATTTTGTGACAGTGACGAGGCTACGTATTGGTGTGGGCAGACGTCCCTGCATCTGTGAGAAAGAGCCCACTGGAGACAGACAGACAGGCAGGTGGACACACCCTCCTCCTTTCTTGGTCTCTCTGTCACTGCTTGGGCTTTACCTGGATCGTGTAGAAGGAACGCACTCAGTAGCCTTGGACTCGGGGTGAGGGACGGCATCCGTGTCTTCCTCGGGCGTCCCGCCATTCTGAGGGAACGAAGCCACTCACCGAAATCCACGTGTCACGTTCGTTTCTAGGAAACGCCCACAACAGGCCAGTCTATAGGCAGAAGGTAGATCCGTGTCTGCCTGGACGTGGGGCAGGAAGGGTGAGGGATGCCTGCGCGGGGACCCCGGGTTTATTCCAGGGGAGGGCACAGTGTCCCGAAAGTGGATCATGGGCGTGGCCGCAGCCCTGGAAACACGAGGACAAACAGCGAGCTCGCAGACCTGGGCTGGCCTGTGTGCTGTGAACGGGGAGCTCGCTGGCCTGTGCGCGCCTTTCGATGGCGCTGCCTGCAAGTGGAGGGGCCCAGGCCGTGGCAGGCGAACCGCCGTAGGCCCTAAGTGAGAAGGTGCAGGTGAGACAGTGAGAGCAGCCAGAGCAGCGGCAGAGGGTCACACTGATATGGAGACCTGGGGGGTGGCAGAGGGAGGGGGAGGCGAGGGGAGCAGGTGGCAGTTCCTCATCGCATGGGGGCCAGGATGGTTTTGTCACGGCCCCTATGAAACAACACTGAGAGGAAGCCGGACCACCGCCTCGGAGGGCAGTTGGGTGAGGAACAGGGACGCAGAGGGTATGTACTCAGCTAGACTCCGTCCCGAGTGGTCAGACCCTGCTGACGGGCAGCCGTGGCCAAGGGACTGCTGCACCATTAGCGAAGGACGCTGGGAACACCCCGATGGCCATCGGCAGTGGGTTGGCTGGACAAACTCCGGCTCGTTTCATGAACACCACAGAGCACTGCGTTGAACCTGACCTCCGGTGGAAGAACCTAAAGTGCCCAGTTCAGGTGAAAAGGCCGAATCTAAAACCCATGAGTCATCCTCCTGGTTGTTAGAAAGGTAATAAAAGAGACACAATCATGTGTGTGAAGAGTTCTTTCCACAAGGTCACTACCAACACCCCAAAGCTATGGCACGCGAGGGCCCAGGGGACCTTCGTTTCCATCGACCTTTTGACTATTTATTTCCGTACCTTTTTATGCCATTTTAATTAATACCGTGTGCATGTATCGCCCTTTAAATTGCTAAAACAAGGTAAATAACTGAAAGTAACTAGGAGCTTCAGACGGCCTCGTAATTTCTGGGAAAGGTTAGCTGCGTGATTCACGCACCCTCCTTCCTTGTTAGGGGGTGAAGTCCCTGGTGATGCATAGATTCTCCAGGACTTTGCTGATCGGGAGGCTGACACCTATTATGTCCAGCAGTATGCAGTCTTGCTGCAGAAAACACCTCGGTGAATTTAAGCAGAACACAAATTTGGGAAGCGAGGGAGGAGACGCCCAGGATTGCAGAACCTGGAGCAGGCGTCGGGCAGCTTCCTGGGAGCCAGGGGGCGCTCACGTGCCAGGCGCACGGCACTATTTTTTTACATCACAAACGTGCACGTGGTGTACGTGCTGGTCTAGGTGCAGCGCAGGCCCCGGGTTGGGGAGGAAAGCCGCCCAGGCTGGCCTCCCACGTGGCGGCACTCCCGTCCCCGTGCGCGCCCTGGTTTGAGGCAGTGGAGACGTCCAGCACGTGGGCCTTCCAACAAAGCTGTGAGGTGGGTGCCCTTGGCGCCGTGTGTCCAGGACCCTTCCCAACCCTGCCGACGCCAGTGGTGGCCGGGACTCCCCACAGCTGCTTGTCCCGTCCTCAGCTGGCACCGCCACCAGGGGCATCCGTGTTGTCCCAGCAGCCACAGGGATCAGGGCTACGCCTGCGTCAGTCCCTGCAAGTTCGGGGTGGGAGCGTCCGCGTGGCCACTCACGTGCCAGCGCCGGTCTCAGAGATTTAGAGAACAGGCGCCCGGCCCGCAGGCGTGAGCGCGTCTGGAAATCCGCGGCCACGTCCGAGGCCCGCGCGGCTCCGAGGCATCAGGGTAAAGCAGGCGCGCAGTAGAGCCTCAGGTGGCAGGAGTCGCACCCTGCTGCCTCCGGTAAAGCCGGGGACCAGTATTATTTGCACCTTTTTTATGTGGAAATTCAAGAATTTTTTATTTAAGAAGCTATTTTCGTAGCTGAAACACTTCGTAGAAAGAGAAAACAAGGCTCCCCTGGCAGTTCAGCGGTCCCTGCGTCCTGGCGCTGCGCCTCCGAAAGCAGCCGGCGCTCGCGCCCAGGGTATCGGGAAACGTACGCGGAGTCCGACCCCGCGAGGCCCATTGCCCTCGGCACCCGGGAGCCAGCGCTACACTTAGGTCGCGCTGACCGTTCCCTGACGGGTCAGGTTCTGCGCCTCCGTCAGGGAGACGCACGTTGCTGTTTCTCCGGAGGAGTATCGGCGGGTCCTGCTGGGACTAACTGCTGCTTCCTGGAGGATTTACACTCACGCATAAAACATGTCTGCGTGTTCGCTGGCGCAGGCCTGATCGACCCTTTTGTCTTCCAGACCTGCTGAGCGCCGACCAGGACTCTGGGCACCGCCCCGGGGCACCAGCAGCGGCTCCGTGGTGGCGGCCACCCTCGTCCCCTTCTTCGCTCTGATCCTGTCAGGGTTCGCCTTCTACCTCTACAAACACAGGTACGAGCGCGCAGAGCGCGTGGGTCGGAGGGCTGCGCGCCCTCCCTCTCACACGCACGTGAACGTGGCGTAGCTGCACGGTGTGCGGCCTGGCCCGCAGGCCTCACCCGTGGGGCTGTGGTTGTCCGTTGCCCTCTGACCTTCCCCGTGAGCCCCTCCGAAAACCAGCCGCGGGGGAACCCGAAGCGGGGTTGCAGGTAGCCAGCTCTGTCTCCGGCTCCAGCGAGGGAGCTGGATTTCCGTTCCGGGCGCCCGGGTCAGCTACTGGGGCGTTTCCAGGGCTCCGCGAAATGCGACTTAAAAAGTGTCCATTCACTTCTCCCCTTAACAGATACAAAGAAAGTCCTTACTAGGTGCGCAGCAGTGCCACACGCTCCTCCGGTGAGAAAGTGGTGCAAGTATCGGCCCACTGGCATGGGTCTCCCAACAGGAAGATGGCAAAAGTTCAAAAAAAAAAAAAAAACTTAAATGGAATTGATTCTTTCCTTGCCATTGGCATGGAGGCCAAAAAAAAAAAAAAGCAAAACTAAATTTTGAAGAAATAACAGATTCACTTACATTTCCTCTCTGTGGAAAAATGCGTCACCTGGAGGCATTTGGCCCACACCAAGGTTCTTAAATTCCTTGGACTCTAACTAGCATTCCTACAGGTAATGAAAATAATTACGATCCTATACATAAGGTTTAGGTATGTTAAATGTGCCTTCTGTTTATATATGTGTTGCAGATATTTCTACATATCCGGGCAAGCAAAAAACAAAAATACAGAAAATACTAGTGTGTGGAGGTTTGGAGGCTATTTTTAATGACTAATGGAAAAGGTTTCACTGTGTGTCTTCAGGCTTTTCTTGAAACATAAAATGGGAAGGATGTCACTTCACAACCATGTTCTGGTAGCTGCTTGCAAGCGAGCCCTCGATTTTCTGTGGTTGGTGCGCTCTTGCTATAAAGATGGGGGCCGGGGGGTCTGAGATGGTCTCCCCACAATCGAAGACTGACGCTTCTGTGTCAAGGAGTGTTTTAGAGAGAAGAAACCCTACGCACATGAGTCTGACGAGCCTTATTCTCACATTTCCGTTTGGAACTAGATGAAAATTTAATAAATGTAGAACTAGGTCCCACCACCGTCTGCAGAAAAATCCGTCACTTCTTCCAATCCCTCATTGGAAGAAAAATCCATCATTGGCTTCTCATTACGTCAGTCACAAATGTCTCTTCCTTCACAAGATTCTCTAAGAAATGTAATACCCTCATGGAGACACAGGCCTGCAGGGGGGATTTATAATCCTGCAAGTGTGTTTCTGCTTCGGTGGCGTCCACATTAACCCCAAGGACTTGATGTAGCTCAGGAAATTCTTTTTCTCTCCTTTTGGCTTTTTGCCTGTGGATGGGGGGCTTCCCTCCAGGGTCTCCTGGATGGGCGGCAGCACAGACATTTACATGAGTCATAAAATGTTTTCAGCCTGTCCTTTATCCTTTATTTTCTTCTCTTATCCTTTAAAAGCATACATACGCTCAGGGAACTGTATCTACTCACACGTCAGTTAAACATTCCATTGTTTAATGGGCAGGGCAAGTCACGGATTTTACCGTGTTTGGGGGGGGGTCCCTGTGTCCCGAGGCATGAACAGCTGTGATTGTCACGATTCGTGAACAGCTGACCCAGGAGGAGTGGTCACATGCAGAGCAGCGACGTCAAACCTGGCGGATTTCTTAGTGGCTTGCCTTAAAGTCAGTGGGAGTTTTGTTCCACCTTCAAACCAAAATCTGGCCTTTATTTTTATGATAAAAAATGTTAAGTTCTTTCTGCAAAGGTTTTTAAAGATTTTATTTATTTTTTATACTTATTTATTTTTAGAGATAGGGGAAGGGAGGGAGAAAGAGAGGGAGAGAAACATTGATGTGTGGTTGCCTCTTGTGCGCCCCCTACTGGGGACCTGGCCCAAAACCCAGGCACCTGCCCTGACTGGGAATGGAACTGGTGACCCTTGGGTTTGCAGACCTGTGCTCAATCCTACTGAGCCACACCAGCCCAGGCAGATTTTATTTATTTTTTCAGAGAGAGGGGAAGGGGAGGGAGAAAACTTCGATTGGTTGCCTCTCCCACACCCATGACCCAGCCTCCAACCCAGGCAGGTGCCCTGCCTCGGAACTGAACCAGTAGCCTTTCGGTTCACAGGCTGGTGCTCGATCCACTGAGCCACCCCAGCCAGGGCACTTGCTGTAAACTTTCTCAACACTGGAAAATGACCCCCAAAAGTCCCCTCTAAAGGAGCATTTCAAACACCAGCCTTGAAGAAGGCCCAGAAGCAGCTCTGGCTCCTCCGGCCCTCGCAGCCGGGAGCGGCTGCCTTTCTTCCGCCCGAGTCTGGGCGCTGAAAACCAAGCGCTTCACGTGTGCCAGGCGGGGGCCCAGCAAGCGAACGTCCTGCGGTTAAATGGAGTGAAGCCCTAATTCTTCAGAGAGTCAGCTTATTGTGAAATGTAAAGCAACCAATAAAAATAAGCCCCACGGTTGCTTCAAAGTAACAACATGTTAGGAGGCGGGGTCTCTGGGCATCAGCAAATGTGTCCGGCTGCTGTGGGTCAAAGACCCACTAGGCAGCACCCACGGTTCCAGAAAGGCACAGCGTTCAGATGGCCTCTCCACAGGTTTGCCCGTTTTCACCTCATGGATGACGCAGCAGAAGTTCAGAGAAGTTAGTTCATCTGCCCAAGAATGCACAGCCAGGCAGTGCTTGTATTAGAAGTCAGTTTGCTCTTTTCTCAACATTCTTTTTTTACCAAAAAAAAGCATATATTTTTTACGTGATGAAATTCATCAATGTTTTTCTTCTGCAGTTAAAATTTTTCTCTCCTTCTGTCAACATTTCTTGCCGCGGTCCAGCCGCAGCGGGTCAGGGGGTCCCACAGGTGAGGGTAGGCGTCGGCGCTGGGTAACAGACGACAACACGCCTCAAAGGACAGTGAAGCTCTGTTCCGTTTATTGAAAGTACAAGCAGGTTTTTATAGTTTTCATTTCAGGTAGTGATTAATATTTGCAGTATAACATGATTATTTGAGCAGAAAAAATCAATACAAAGGCAATCAGTAAAAGTACAAAAGTTCCCAGAGATTCAGTTAAAAATTATTTTAACTAGGAGAGCCATTAATCAGACAGTTAAAAATATCTTATTGTATATTAAAGTTTCTCAGAATTTGGTATAGGGCATAAGGATACACTAGACTGAGTAGAGAAAATAGGAGATTTATTATAAAGCCCTCGTGATGTCTAACTTAGCTATCTACCTTCTTTTTGCTTAAAATGTTTTTTCAGTGTACCATAAATTCTGACTCCCTAGTGACTATTCAGTTTGTAATAACTAACTAGCTTTTCTTATTACTTTGCCTGTTTAGTTGATATATATTCCTATTCAAGGTAAAGGAGGGGCTGTTCCTATGTAGCAGGGGGCTTTCAAGGGTACTTCTTTTAAGTTTCTCTAGGGTTCTTTTATAGACATGTTTTGTACTTTAATTCCTTCTAAGAAAGTAGTGAGATTATCTCATGATTTCCTAGAGTATTCTATCTTATCTTGGGTGTTTTTCTAATGATTGTTATTAAGCTTGAATTCTCAGATTGTTCTGATTGTTTCCTTGTGCCTATATTCCCTGACGTTCTAGTATGATATTATTATTCTGTTCATTGAGCTGGGAAAGGTCCAGGCACACTATCTGAATCACTGCCAGGGTATTCATAATGATTAAAGCAAAAAGGTCATGATCTCCAAAGCAAGCACAATCACAATAGGTATTGCAGTGCCTTCCATGCCACGTCCACCAGGTTGGAAACTGCTTCCTTGAAGTCTTACACCCCCTCTCAGGACCTTGTCACGGAGAGAGGGATCCAACAGTGGACCCGGCAGTGGACGTGGCAATTTCTGTGTTTCATGTGGTTAGCAGTTAGCGCAGTTAAGAATCGTAGGGGAAAAAAAACCCTCCGTACCCGCAGGTGGGACAGTTCGGGAATTGCGCCTGCGTTGCGCCTGCGCGGTCAGCAGTGAAGCTGGGATGGGGAGCGCCGCTAGAGTCCCTGGCCTTTGTCCCGCACGCTGACCTGCTCGCAGCTGAGCCTCCCCCTCGCGTGACTGTCGGTCCACCTGCACGACGGGTTGGGGCCTGAGTCCAGGAGTCTGTCTCCCGCCTCGGCCCCTCAAACCCTGGAGTTTTGCTCCCCTCCCCGCCCCGTCCCCCGGCCCCTGGCAAGGGCCTGCTCTGCGTCTCTGAGGGTGAGAGCGATTCCGCACGTCGGGTGGCCAAGGAAGAGCAGAGACGGAGTCGGACACCTGGCCCCTGAGAAGGGAGCTCGGACGCCCCCTATTCCCTGCAGGGGGTCTGCAGATTCCAGTGTTTCTGCACACACTCCAGGTGCTAGTGCAGCGCGGACGGTTTTCTCTTGAGAGGCCCCGGGCCTCCAGCTGCTTCGCCAGAGACACCAGGGGCCGGGACTCCAGGTGAGTGCGCTGCAGGCCTGGGGAGGGACTCGGGCCTCCCTTTCTCGGCTCCACGGGCACCTGCCCACGGAGAGGCGAGGGTCTGAAGCATTAACAGAGGTTGTTTTCCCAAGACTGCAAAGGGTTACCGTTTTTGAAAATGTCGAAGAAATGGAAACAAGCCATTTTATCTTGTTTGTTACTCAGTGGCAAAGGTGTGCGCAGAACAGGCGCCCCCTGGTGCCCATTCGGGGGAATTTCAGCGGGCCCCTCTCGGGATCAGCTGGGAGAGCAGGTCTCAGTGTTCTCCCCAGGGACCCACGGACGGGAAGCCGCGGAGGAGCTAGGTCCTCACGGTGGCAATGTTTCGCAATCCATGTGTATCGAACCAGCCGGTTGTCTCCTCAAGCCCGCGCAAGGTTACAGGCCAGTTGTATCTCCACGGAGCTAACTGTTCCCTCGAGTGAGCAACTCCCGGGAGAGCGCAGCCCGGGAGCAGGTGAAGGCGGTGGTGGGGAGAAATGCAACACACGGTGGTGCGTGGGCGGCACCGAGTTGCAGGATTGGGAGAAGACCTGGGAAGTTCAGCGTGAACCCGGAGCTCAGGGTTAGGTCTGGGGAAGAAGCATCCCCCAGACCTCAGCGAAAGGCTCCCGGGGGGGTGACTGGGCATAAGGGGAGGAAAGGGAAGGGCTGGTGCCAGAGCCTGGTTCTGCCACGGGGGCCTGAGAGGACGAGGAGGGACGCGAGAGGAAGGGGCTTGCGCTACGCCTCGCACGATTCTCCATCCTGGCCTTTGCCGGCCCTGTGAATCCGCCCTGTGCCGATTCACACAGTGGGATCCGCGCCCCCAGACTGGATAGACAGCCCGCGCAGGGGCCTGCTGTCTGGTCGCGGTACCGACCTCAAACCTGACTGGGTCATCCCCACAGGAAAATTGGGAACGCTGGTTTCGGGCCGGGTCTCTCTGTTGTCTTAGTTCTCAGAAACCAGCAGAAGAATACCAGGGAGGGACGCTTCATAAATAGTCTCTCACCCTTAGGTGAGGAAGGGCCTGGGTCCGTTTAAAGACCTTATTATTTCTCCCGGATCGGCATGACTTTCTCCTCCATTGTTCCTGGAAGTTCAAGTGCATCGGAAAAGCCTCGCTAAACTTGGATCATTTTTTCTGCTTGATAAGCTATATGCTGAAAGATTAAAGAGAGTATCAGGAACAGAAAATAGGGTTCAAAAAGATATTCAAATATAGCTCTTAGAAGCAGAAATTGGACCAGCCAGTGATATAAAAAAATAATCCGGATTAAGGTTTGTTCTCCACCAGGTGTTGGTGTTTCTTATCCTAGAAAAAACGCCCAGACTGGCCCCAACTAACCCTGCGCAGCTTCAGCACCAGCTCGGCGTATCGAACGCATTCACCCTCCAGGTATTAGCAGAGCACCTGCTGGCAGTCAAAGGTCAGAGTAGAGCCAGAGCGCTCAAAACAAACAGAGTGGGGTGCAGGCTCCCAAGAAAGCCATAGATCAAGCAGAGAGGCAGGTGCGTAAAGAAAGACACAGCTGCAGCTGAGAACAACAGAAATGCCTTTCTGTGTCCGCACACAGGGTCCTCAGGGGGGGACTGTCCCAGGGGCTGCCAGCTATGGCAGGGGCACTTCTTTCATCGTGGCCCTCGTGCCTTTGATTCCTCCGTAGATGAGTCACACTCACATCAATATGCAAATTCTACTCCCTCGGTGGCTCCCTCCAGCAACTTTTTGGCTTCTGAACCCTGAAAAATATAGACCCTGGGTATTTGGGGCATCCCTAGAGCTCACATGACACATGCTTCCAAGGTTGTCCATTTCATGTATTCTGGGATGTTTCTCAGCTTCTCTGGAAACTTGTTTTTTATTTTTTTAATTTATTTTTTTAAGATTTTATTTATTTATCTTTAGAGGGGAAGGGAAGGAGAGAGGGAGAGAAACATCAATGTGTGGTTGCTTTTCATGCGTCCCCTGCTGGGAACTGGCCTGCAGGGAACCGGCCTGCAACCCCGGTATGTGCCCTGACTGGGAATTGAACCGCAATTGTCTGGTTCACAGGCCCACGCTCAATCCACTGAGCTACACCAGCCAGGGCTTTAATTTATTTTTTAATTGATTATGCCATTACAGTTGTTCTGTTCCCCCCTTCATTCCCCTCCACCCTACCGCCCATCCCCACCATTACCCCCTCTTTAGTTTATGACCATGTGTCTCAAGTTCTTTAGATTCTATATTTCCCATGCTATTCTTGCCCCCCATCTATTTTCTATCTACTGTCTATGCTACTTATTTTCTGTACCTTCTCCCCCCTTCTCCTCCTCCCACTCCCCTGTTGCTAACCCTCCTTGAGATCTTCATTTCTATGTTTCCACTCCTGATCTAGCTGTCCTTTTAGTTTGCTTTTGTTTTAGGTGTGGTTGTTCATAACTGTGAGTTTGTTGTCCTTTCACTGTTCATGTTTCTTTAACTTCTTTTTCTTCGATGAGTCCCTTTAACATTTCATATAATAAGGGCTTGGTGATGATGAACTCCTTGAATTTGATCTTATCTGAGAAGCACCTTATCTGTCCTTCCATTCTAAATGAAAGTTTTGCTGGATAGAGCAATCTTGGTTGTAGGTCTTTGGATTTCATGACTTGGAATACCTCTTTCCAGCCCCTTCTTGCCTGTAAGGTCTCTTTTGAGAAACCTGCTGACAGTCTGATGGGGACTCCTTTGTAGGTGACTGTCCCCTTAGCTCTTGCTGCTTCTAGGATTCTCTCCTTCATTTGAATCTTGGCTAATGTAATTATGATGTGCCTTGGTGTGTTTCTTCTTGGGTCCAACTTCTCTGGGACTCTCTGAGCTTCCTGGATTTCCTGGAAGTCTATTTCCTTTGCCAGATTGGGGAAATTCTCCTTTATTATTTGTTCAAATAAGTTTTCCACTGGTGGCTGTTCCTTTCCCCCTTCTGGTACTCCTATAATTTGGATGTTGGAGCATTTAAAGATGTCCTGGAGGTTCCTAAGACTCTCCTCATTTTTTGAATTCTTGCTTCTTGACTCTTTTCTGTTTGGCCATTATTTGCTTTCTTCTGGTCCACTCCATTGATTTGAGTCCCAGTTTCCTTTTCATTGCTATTGGTTTCCTGTGCAATTCCATTCATTTCAATTAGTTTCGCCTTCATATGTTTGTCTAATTTGTGGCTATAATCAACTAGTTCTGTGAGGATCCTGATCACCAGTGTTTTAAACTGTGTGTCTGAGAGTTTTGCTATTTCTTCATCACTTAGATTTATAGGCTCTGGAGCTTTGAGGTCTTGTGCCATTTTTGGTCTGTTTGCGCCCATTAAGTATGAGGAGTGGAGCCTTGGACTCCCAGGTCGCTGGGTTGTGACGCTGTATGTGGGGGCGGGGTCAGAGCAGGGAAATGGCGGCCCCCTCTGCTGTTTCTCACAGCTGGGTGAAGAGCAGAGCCTTAGGTGTTCACCGGGGCAGGGCCACTTAGGTCGCTGGATTATGATGCAGTAAGGCTGAAGGATTTGTTGTTATCAGACTTCCAAAAAGTTCAATTTTCTGTGTTCTGGCTGTGTTTTCTGTTGCTATTATTTAGTTGTCTCTAAACTTGGTTGTGTGAGGAAGCACGGCATCTCCACCTATGCCTCCATCTTGGTGGAAGTCGAAACTTGTTTTTTATTTATGGCTCATCTAGAGAGAAATGCTCTCCCTGGGCTTGCCTTTTCCCTCATGACTGCAGACTGGCTGCCTTTGCTCCAGCCATCACAGCCACGTCAAAGGCCGACAAGCCCAATGTGTCGAGTAGGAGAGGACTGGCAATGGCCACACTTTTGTATTAAGAAAGCCCCAAATTTCATAGCAGCTGCACGTGAACTCAATGAACAGCTCACACTGGGTCCTTTTTTAAAGGTTTTACCTGTTTTCTAATGTTGAGGACTTTAGAGGAGGTCTTAGAAGAGTCATCGCCACAGAATACTCTGCTTCCCAGGACCAGGAGTGTCATTGATGTGCTGATGCAACAAAATGAGCACACAGAGTGATCAGGGTCCTGCTCTGGTGACTTTCTCCTTCAGAAAAGTCACCAGAGAAGGGCTGGGATTGAGGTGGGTCTTCCCCTGTGTGGTCTGGAATGTGTGAACCATTTGCTCTCAAATGTCCTTGATCAGGGAAGATAAAGTCCTCAGATTTATTACCTGGCTGTAAATTGCTAGGCCTTATTTAGCTATCAAACTCACTTTTTCCATTCCACTTGCCAAGGAATTTTCCTATTTTTTTTTACAAACCTACCTCAACTCCATACATTTGTAGATTCATATTGGTATTGAATTTGTCAAAATGGTCTTCATTCCACACTGCCAGCTTTTCAAAACTGTGGGGAATTAAAAAGAGATTATTTTCCACAAACCTTGTTGACTCTAACACCTGTGTGATAATTAAAATAACATAAGATATAATCTTGTATCATAAGATCGATACAAGATACTCAAAATTTAATACCTGCATGAGTACAAATGAATACCAGACAATGAGGTCATATCAGCTGTACAGGACCTTTGGGAGTCTGGGGAAACAGGGTCTTATAGAGGTAAGATGGGTGATAGAGACAGAAAATTTATGAAAAGTGCAACCTTCATGGGATGTTACTTTTTGATAGGCAATCCTACAAACTATAGGATGCAAGCTAAACTAATAAACTTTTCTGAATTTCATTAACATAATCATTCAGTTGAAAATAGGTTGCTCTGCTAAAATTGTTAAATCTTGTGGCAACAGCAGTGGACACAGCCTGGGAGAGAGACCAGCTGCCAGGAGGACCTTGCATCGCCCACAGGGGGTCAAAGGTCTGAGCATCTCTGTCCAGTGTAGTGTGGACTGTCTTCCTCTGCCTGCAGCCAGTGGAGTGCAGCAGAGCCCACGAGTACAAGGCAGGTGACCGTGAAGCCACAACCAGGAGGCGAGCCACAGCTGCACAGGTGGGACAATAAGATTTGTCATCTCAAGTGACACATGACATGGCAGCACAGAGCCACACTTGGGACATTTTCAAAGGAACCATCCTGTGCTAGGGCAAGTTTTAACAAACTTCAAAGGACTGAAATTATATACAGTATGTTTCTTTCTGTCATTACTGTTAACATAGAAATTAGGAACAAAAGTTAACTAGTTAATCCTTATATATAAAACTTACTAAATACATGTCTAAATTACATTGCAATCAACATTCATTGATATTCTGCTACAGTCACCACTTTTCCCACTCACCTGCCACTAACATGTTATTCCCAAAAGGCCCACGAGATGGCAGCAGAGATGCACACTTGGAATGCTACCACTTCCTTAGCCAAAAGTTTCATTAGATTTTTAGGTAAAGACACGATGAAACAGACGTGTTTCGTTTTCACCAATAATTTTACTGAACAACGTATTCATCATTTTGGCCCACTGCTTTCTGTAGTCTTTCAGGCACTTTCATAATTCCATCTTCCCAAAAGTTTTTATCTTTTGGGAAAACCAATAAAAAGCCAGTTTCAACAAGCAACGCAGCATTGAAATTATATACGTTTCTCTAAGTGCTATTATTGCACTTAAGCTACAATTAATTATAAATGGGTGACTGGAAAGGCCTTATATTTGGTAATTATGTAATACATTTCCAAATAACAACAAAAATACAACAACTTGAATTATAAAATAAACAAAATGGGGATAAAGATACCACATACTAAAACTTATGAAAAACACCTTCACCCTTAAATGCATAGTCTCAAAAATGAAAGCTGAAAATTTACAACCTTTGTGCCCATACTTATAACCTAAAATAGTAAGTGAAATGCAGACAAAGTAGACAGAAACATTCACGTCAACATATCTACAAGTGTATATACATAAAATAATGGCTATTCTTTTTAACTCTTAGGTAGAAGTTTGAATAAGTGTTTTCTCATTGTTTAAGTAAGCAGCCACAAAGTAAGTTAAAATGCTTTTCACCCACACTTGGAACTTTTTAAAAAAAGGACTACATTTAGCTATAAAGCAGGCTTCAACAAATGTCTCACAAGCTCTCTTTTGCTTGTGAGAGCAATGTTTATTGCTCTCTTTGCCATTAATCTGAAAACCAGTCACAAGGTAACTAGAAAGTCCCTATATTTAGATGTTTTAAAATACACTTCCAAATGCCTTCCAGAAATAAATCACAAAGTGGAAAATAATTAGCAGAGAAAAATAATAAAAATACTGTATGCCAGACCAACATCTTTCTGGTTTCAAAAATGATAAAAGCTTCAAACTGTTTCTCAACCAAAGGTGATTTTTGCCCCCAATAGTACTTAGGCAATGTACTGAGCCATTTTAGATTGTCCTGAGGGAAAAGGAAGTGAGGCTGTTGGCAGGGAATAGAGGTACTGGATGCTAATAAGCACCTACAATGCAGAGGACAATCACCCAGGAGAATGAATTCTCTGGCCCAAAACGTCCCGAGGCTGAGAATAAAAACCCCTACTCTGTATCATGAAGACTGCATTAGAATACAAACAGCATGTCCCTTTGCATCCTACATCTGAAATACTGCCAACTTGGAACAGGAAGCATGGAAGCTAAAACTTAAAGAACAAAAAAAATGCCAGCCATCTTGCCACCATTGGGGAAAAGTATTCCGGGATAGGTCAGGAGGCAAAGGAAGATCTGTCCACTTAGGAGACCAGATCACACTGTGACTACACAGAGTAGTCATCTGAGGATCCTGCTTCTTTCCATTGCTCACACATCACTTTAAGAACTGATTCATGGTGTCACTTAGAACACAGCCTTACTGTGTTAGATTCCAGATTTCACCATCTAAAGTTTCCTCTTTGAAAGTTTGGACATTTCTTACATTCTCTGTTCCTCAGATGACCTACCTGGGGCACAATGCCCATCACAAAATACTTCTAATTTCTAGAACACCGTGCTTCCAGGCCCTAAACTCATTTAAAATGCTAAGAAGGATGTTACTATTTTATTTACTCATTAATATATTCATGACTAACAAAGACAATTTTTCTAGCTCCTCACATTACCTCACTTCTTCCTGTTTTCATTCAAGTTTTAACTATTTCTAGGTCACCTACAGCTACAACCATGTAATGATCATGATTGCATGACAGCATGTTTACCTTCATAACTCATGAGAATCAACAGAAAAGTACCACAACAGAATTTAGTGCAGTGATGGGAAAATAACACGCAACAATAAATATGTAGAAATGCCAAGTTAAATATATAATTTTTTTAAAAAGACTCAGTAAAAACAAAGCAGGTAAGAAAAAAACAACCTGGGAATAAACTTAACAACAATGTACAGGATCTATATGAACAAAATTGAAAATTGCTATGCAATAACAAAAACTTTAACAAATGAAAAATGTCATCTTCTTGTGGGGCTAAAAAGTAGCTCTTTGTATATCTATTTACCAAAGTTATCTATAACTGAAATATAATCTACATATATAAGGAAAAGTGGTCTCACAGGAGGTAGTCAGCTAAATTGGACCTGACATACATACCCCAGAAAGTCTGGCCCCCCTTTGATGCTTCCCACAGGGTGGCTGTATCTGCCCCCCACAGCCCCATCACCTCAGATCCCCCACACAGCTCACCTCCTGCCCTTGGACTGCATTGCTTGCAACACGTTAGGCTGTGAGCATCACCTCATGAGCTCGGAGACCAGGAGCCGGCGGCGCCTAACCCCCAGCCCGCATACTGGTTCATCTCTCCACCAGAACTGGCCGCCCCTCACTCCTGCCAGCCTAACTATGCCTCCCGCCCAGCCCCACCCACATCTGCGGCCTGGCGACCTCTCACCTCCAGCCCACTGCAGCCTCTGACCTAAGACCCCGCCCCCATCTGTAAGTTTGATTTTTAGTGGCCCATTTAAACAAAACCAGCCAGGACTCAGGTATACTTATGGACACGCAATGTAATGAAGAAATACATTAATAGTGTATACTTTATAAAATGAAACAATACTCTGAAAAAGTTCAGAGAATAAAAGGACAAGACACAAACTGGGAGAAAATAGGAATGACCTAAAACATGGGGTGAAAAAACATCGAAAGTTAAAAAGTGGGAAAAGACACACAGTATGCTACAAAAGCAGCTTTCTGGTTGTTCACATGAATAATAATCTCATAATTATTAAATAATAACACAACATTGAGCACGGGCCTGTGAACCAAAAGACTGAGGTTCGATTCCCCGTCAGGGCACATGCCTGGGCTGCTGGCCAGTTCCCAGCAGGGGCCAGTTCCCAGTAGGGGATGCACCAGAAGCAACCATACACTGATATTTCTCTCTTTCTCTCCTTCCCTTCCCTTCTAGATAAATAAATTAAAATAACAATAATTATTAAATAATAACACAACAATCAATTTTGTTTCTTGTACTCACCCTGTCTAATGCAAACATAAACCACATGAAAATTACATACTAACATGCAATGGACTTCAAGGTAACAAGCATGGCTAGAGATGAAGGGCACTTAATATCAATGAGTTTAATTTACCAGGAAGATCCAAATTCATAATGCCATGAACTTAAATTCTATAGAACAGAGACAAATAAAAATGTATAGTCATAATAGATTTAACAAACCTCTCTCAGAAGAAATACAGCATTCCACTTTCAGAAACAAGACACCACCTCAAAAAATTAAGGATATGAGAAACACCATGAGCAGCAAATTGGATTCAACATTCACAGATAACCGACTTATACACAGCTTTTCCTGCTGGCCTGCCCTAAGGTGTTATTCCCAAAAATGACCACGAGATGGCAGAAGAGATTCACATTGAAACATTTTTTAAACTGATCATATTGTAAGGAACTTGAAAAAAATTCAAAGGATTAAAATTACACGAAATTTCTGGCTCTTGTTGTAGATAATATAGAAATCAGTTCTAAAGGTCACCAGAAAATTCTTACATTTGGAAGTTATGAAATGCACTTCTAATTAATCTTCCAAATCACAATTGGAGTTTTAAAATACTTTGAATCAAATATTATTAAAATACTTTAAAACCCTATGGGAAAATGTAGGCATTAATCTGCACATTAGGGGGAAACAGCTGAAAATTCACATGTTTTGCATCCAAACTACAAACCCAGAAAAATAAATTAAATCCTGGAAAGTAGAAGAATGGAAATAGGCAAGGAGAGATGTCTGGAAGGGGATATATTTAAAAGAATAGCAGCTATTACCTGTTTGGGTGAGATTTTGAATTCATTTTTATTTTTCTGTATGATTCTAGTAAGCTGCCACCATCAAAATCCATTCTCAGTTTGGGTAATAAAACAGTACAAGAGGAAAACATGGCATAATTTAAGAACAGTGATAACCTAGACCGCTGCGGAATCAACACCAGAGGCCTTTTCTCTGCTCTCCCAGCCCGATCTCACTCAGAGGGGCGCCTTTTCCAAAGTGGCTTCTTTGTGTGCAAATGCAGCTGAGCAGAGAGGAAATGACAGGACCAGACCTGAATCAGCAGAGCAATGCTGGGCAGCACAGCCTGAGGAGGAACTGGCCCTGGGGCTGCCTCACTTCAGGGCCCCCTCACAGCCAAGACACTTCACAACTAAGCAGCAGCACCACTGGGCTGACCCACACAGGGGCTGCTTCATGATTCACCTGGAACAACACTGAGCTTCCTAACAGCCATGCTGCACTCACACCCATTAGTACCAAAACGGAGCTATTTGCACTAAATACAGTTTCCTTCTCCCCCACACCCCAACTCTGGAACTCCTGCTGGCTTTGACTTGGAGCCAATGACCATCAGTTCACAGACACCAGATGCCACAGACAGACTCAGAACCAGACACAGGCCCTAGAGTCCAGAACCTGGGCCCCAGAGCAGACCCAGAACCAAAAGCTGAACCCCAGACCCCAGCCGCAATTCCAAAACTGTCCCCATGACCCAGGCCAGACCATCGCCCCTGAATGCCAGACCCCAGACGCCAGGGACTGATGGCAAATGCTGAACGCCAGATTCCACACATCAGAGCTAAGAGCCAGAGCTGCACATGGACCCCACACACCCACCCAGGATATGAAGCTGCACCCAAACAGACTCCAGATCCCAGACACACAGACACAGATTCAACCTCAGATCACAGACCCAGGAGACAGAACCCAGATCTGGAACCAGGACCCCACAGCCAGACCCCAGAGCTGAAGCTGGACAATGGAGCCCATTTGCCAAATGCAGGAGTGGAACCAAGTCCTCACAATGTAAACAGATCCAGGAGCCGATAAAGAACATTCCTGACTCTCTAAGCCCGAGCAGCTGGCCTCAGAAATAGCTTTTCATATCAATGTAAATGTACAAGGGAAAAAAAGAACTCCCGGCACTACTAAATTATACCAAGCCCTGCAGAAATAGACCAAAAAGGCTGACAGAGCAAAAAAAAAATAATAATGCTTACTCTTGCCAGGAAAAGTCCATGATCTCTCAGAGGCTGCACTTTCCAGAAGTTAGTGTCCCAGCCTCCCAGCCACAAATGTCAGAAGGCCAGCTCACAAAACTTGTGGGGGAACAAAAAAGTATTCTTGTTGTACCTTCTAAGTTCTAACAGCTGGAATAACAATCAAATTCACAAAATCTGATTAATGGGAGGAATTCAAAGTCTACTACATGGGCAAGGGGAATTCATATTAAAGTGATTACCAAACATAATGAGGTAATATGGAGTATATGGAGTATTTTGGAAAATGGAAGAACAGAGTCTGAGATTTCAAAGGTGAAGTGGGGAACAAGCAGGTATTTAGGAAAAAAGCAGCATATCTGCCAGGCTAATTTCTGTTGGGCAACTCCCACAACTTTAAGACACAAGGAGTACAGTAAGAGGGCCAACAAGCTCTTGCTAGGAGTCTCACTGTCTGAAGCTGAGGTGACTGGGCTGAAGCTCTCTTCCGAAACCAAACTGCGGCAGCTAAATCTCTTAGGAAGAAATGAGATGACAATTTTAAGTAATTTCTCAGTCTTCCCTTTCTGAACACCCAGTTTAACATCAATGTGCCAAGTGCAAAATGCTGGCCCTGTCATGACTGCCCCTGATACTTCACATAGAAGTTGTATATCTACCACCTACATTAGTACATTGTTCCATATTTCACTGACATAATCATTCAGTTTTGAGAATGGGTTACTTTAAATTGTTAAATCTTACTTAAGTAAATGGTGACATGCATGTACTCCCCAAATTCACCCCATATTAAATACCCGACTGCTTGCTTATGTGGTGGGGAAACAACCTTTTCTGGAACCTCAAGAATCTTTGGGCTGCTCTAATAATTCAACAGGTATAACACAGATTAGTAAGTGAAATGACCAAATGTCAGACAGACACAGCCAGGACAACCTCACTCACAGGAGAGAGTCAGAAACCCCACACAGACAAGAGCACAAATGAGGCAGCGATGATGTGAGGGGGCGTGGCCATTTTCTATGACAAAGATCTCTCCTTAGATCTGTGGGAACATATTTGAGGTGTAATAAAAGATGTTGGAACAGCTGAATGAGAAAAATGTTGGGCCCCCTACATTACATCCTCCACCAAAATCAATTCTTGAATTGATTTCAGTAGCCACTCAGAACTAACATAAAACACTGAGAGCATCTAAAACATACTGAGAGATCTAAAGTGAAAGGATGGGAAAAATATACTATATGAACATGAACCAAATGAAAACTATATAACATACAGTAGACTTGAAGGCAAAAAATGAACCACTACTACAAATAAAGATGAGTACTTCTCATCAGTAAGTTCAATGTACCAGTCAGTTCCAAATTTTTATTCAGTTAATAACATAAACTCGAAACTATATGGAATAAAGCTGCCAATTAAAAATCATAATAGGAGATTTAACCAACCTCTATCATTCAGGTTATATTTCAGAACCAATAAGCCCACAAAAATAGTAAAAATATTTTTTAAATAACATGAGAGGCAAATGGCATTCATTGTGCATAAGTACTTCACTGCACCCCAAAACTGCAAACTACAGATGCTTTCCAAGCTGCCTGAGAATTTTTTTTAAAACTGACCATATTGTGATATAAAGCAAGTTCCAGCAAACTTTAAAGAACTGAAATTTATACACACACACACATGTGTATCTATAAACATGTATATATTTATTGCGCTCACTGACATTAATCAAGAAATCAGTAACAACACGTACCTAGTAGTACTTATATTTACAAATTATGAAATACACTTCTAAATAACCACCAAAAAATAAATCACAATTGGAGTTAGGAAACAATTTGCATGGAATGATAGAAAAAACACTTCTTACCAAGGACAGATCACTCAGGTTCCAAAGATGATCACAGCTTCAAGCTCAGTGGTTTTCTACCTCAGGTGGACTTTTCCCCCAAGGGGACATTTGGCACATTGTATGGAGACCTTTCAGATTGTCCTTGGGGTGGGGTTAAGTTGGGAGTTGCTGGCATGCACTGAACAGAGGGGAGGATTACTAATAAGCACCTACAACGTGGAGAAAAATCCCTCAGGAGAAAATATTATCCATAGCAATGAGAAACCCTACTCTCTATGGAGCAGGATGGAGAGTCCGTTAGAATACAAACAGCATGTGACTTTGCACCCTAGATCTGAAATCACACCTCTCTCTGGACAGGCAACCTGGAGGCTGAGAGGTAAACAACAACAACAAGACATAAATGAAATTGTCAGTCATCTTGCAAAGTATAGGGAGGAATGTCCCTGGCTAAGAAGACACCCAGGGAAACTCAGAACCCAAGGAAGATCTGACACCTTAAGAGACTGCACCACACTGTGACAAACCACAGCACGGAGGGTCACTGTCTCCTTGCATTGACCATAAATCACTCTTCAATACTTGTTTCTTAAAATTACTTAGAATCTACAATCTTACCCTTTTACATTCCAGAATTCTCCCTTGTGAAAATGTGGACATTTGCCACATTGTAAGTTCCTCGGGTAACCTACAAGGGGCACAGTTTTACTTACAAAGTACTTCTGATTTCTAGAACACCACTGCTCCAGGCCCTGAACTCATTTACAATGCTAAGAAGCATGTTACTATTTTATCTAATTATTAATGAACTTATAACTAGCACATTTTTAACTCTTCATATATTCATGTTTTATTCCAAGCTCTATTTTTCATGCCTTATACAGCTAAACTAATGTAATTTTATTATTGCATGACATCTTATTTATCTTGACAACTCATGAATATCAAATTAAAGGTATTATAAATAATACAATTTAGTAAATTGTCTGGTAAATAACATGCATAAGTAAGTATCTTTTATATATTCCAAGAATAATTAAAGATATAATTAAAAAACCAATGGTGAACCCCAAATCCGGTGTCTGGTCCAGGTGATGTGCTCATAAAAAGTGGTTCCAGGGAACTGGTCACTGACATTGGAACCTGAGATTTGTACCTCGAAACAGTCTTTTAAAAAAAAAATCAAAAGTCACTGATATTCCACTGTAATCAACGACTTTTCCTGCTGACCTGCACTAAGATGATATTCCCCAAACATCCCACGAGATGGCAGCAGAGATGCACACTTGGGACATGTATTAGTGGCTTGGCCAAAAGGTTCCTTTGATTTTTATGTATAAAATGATAGTGTTTTATTTTTTTAACCTCTTGGGTTAAAATTCATTTTATTTATTTTATTTTTTTAAAGATTTTAAATTTATTTATTTATCTTTAGAGGGGAAGGGAAGGAGAGAGAGAGAGAGAAATATCAATATATGGTTGCCTCCTGTCTGCCCCCTGACGGGAACTGGCCTGCATCCCAGGCATATGCCCTGACTGGGAATCGAACCACAATACTCTGGTTCCCAGGTCCACACTCAATCCACTGAGCTATGCCAGCCAGGGCAAAAATCATTTTAAACAGATCTTACTTTCCTCATTGTTTAAGGAAGATGCAACAAACAAAGCACATTACAAATGTGCTTTTCACACTTAGATCTTCTACAATTTTCAAGCACACTTGGATCTTCTAAAAACCTGACTCTGTTACATTATACAGCTAGTTCCAACAAATGGCACATAACACACATTTATTGCTTCCTTTGCCCTAATCTGGAAACCAGGTAACTGGGCAGTGCTTAAACTTGGACATTTTTAAACACACTTCTAAATACCATTGCCATCAACAGTCATTGACATTCCACCAGAACCGACCACTTTTCTTGTTGACCAGCACTAAACCATTATTTCCAAAATGAACAAGAGATGGCAGAAGACAACCAAGCTTGGAACTGGTTTTTTGTTTCGTTTTGTTTTGTTTTCATTGACTATATTGTACTATGGAGCAAGTTTTTTTTTAAAGTCAGATTCTTTGAGGTTCTGGCCAAGGTGGAGGCATAGCTAGAAAATCTTCACTTCCTCGCACAACCAAAAGGAGGATAACAACCAATCTAAAATCAATAAACAACCAGAACTGCCCGAAAAGCAAACTGCATTCTGACAACCAAAGAACTAACGAAACAGTCAACCAGACCAACTGGACCGGTGCGCCCAAACAAAAAAAAATATGGCCCAAATGAAAGAACAGAGCAAAACTCCAGAAAAGGAGCTAAGTGATGAGATAGCCAACTCATCTGTGGCAGAGTTCAAAGCCTTGGTAATCAAAATGCTCACAGAACTGATGGAGTTTGGTCACAAAATGAAAGAACGAATGAAGACTACCAAAAGTGAAATAAAGGGAAATATTCAGGGAACCAACAGTGAAATGAAGGAAATCAGGAATCAAAATAACTATTTGGAACTTCCAAAATGAACCACCATGTGAGTTACAAAATAATTTGAACTGAAAGATGCTAAACATACTACACACTGAAACTTAAGAATAAAATCTGTATCTTTGAACACATGGGTTAGTCACAAAACCTCCAATTTGTACAAGAGTTGCACCCATTTTAGGAACTGAAAAGAGTAAATGAAGCCAAGACACACTGGAGGGAATATGAGCATAGACATGTCCAGAAGGGCACGCACATGAAATGACAGTAATGTTATTTTATTCTGTTCTATTTTATTTTATTGTATTCTATTTCTGGATGGAGGATTTTGAATAAATTGTATTTTCCCCTTATTTAAGGAAGCTGCAACAGACAAAGCAATTAGCCTGCACACCACTCACAAGGTAACTGGACAGTGCTGACATTTAGACGCTTTGGAATGCACTTGGAAACACCACTACCCTCAAAAGCCATTGATATTGCACTACAATTTACCTTTCCTGCTGAACTGCACTGAGGTGTCATTCCCCAAAATAGCCACAAGATGGCAGCAGAGACAGACACTTGGAACTTAGGACCCACAAATGGCTCAGCTGAAAGGTTCCTTCACTTTTAACTGTGAGATGCGATGACAGGCACACTTTCCATTTTCCCTCAAACACGGTGGGTGACTGCACAAGGTCGTCACCGTTCTGTTTCACTGCCTTCTGCCACCTTTCAGGTAATTTCACCATTCCACGGTCCCACGACTCTGTTATCTTTTGGAGCAGAGAGCACTTCCAGGTGGCTTCTGCAGTTTTCCAGAGAATGGAAATTTCTCTCCAATAAGAGAAGTACAGACAGACCGAAGTAATTGGCCATGTGAAGGTGCAAGGTCTGGTGAGCACTGCGGATGAATCGGGACTGCTCAGCCAGGCTGGAACCTTTTTTCACTGGTCACCAAAGAGAAACATGCATTCTCACCTTATCATGAAGCTTCTGCTGACAAATTCCAGACTCATTCCCTCAGGCGGTGCTTTCAGTTGGTCTGACCTGGAGCAGTGCTTGTTGCAAGTCACCTGCCGGCTTTCTACAAGGAACTCCTTCTCCAGGACCCCCTCCAGAAACCACCAGAAGGGTAACATCACCTCTTTCAGATGAAGACCAACTTATGGAGGGGCCTGGTGTTGGTTCTTTGCTGACCCTGAATCTCTCCAATTCCACATTATTCTAACACATCAACCATTCATCACCCCTCACAATTTGTTTTGGAAATGGAATGTTTTTCTTACATTTCAGTAGAGAACCACACGTGGATATGTGGTCAAGATGGCTCCCTCCTTCTACCCACTTAACTTCTGTGGAAACCAAACATCAGGGAGACTAACCTAACTGTGCTGGTGCAAATGATTTTCAATGCTTGGTTAGGATACTTTGAGTTTGTTGCCTGTCTCCCACCTGCCATTTGGTGTGTCTTCAGTAAACATCTGCCATGGATGACTCTCCACTTCCACTGGTCTGCCGGACCCATGGGGCAACTGCACACCAGAAATCTCCGGAATGAAACTTGAAAATACACTTGTGACACGTTCCATCACTCACAGCAATGTCTCCGAACACACTCCAAAAAATCTTTCTTTGCCTTACACTTCCACTTGGACCTTTCTTGAAATGATAAAGTCTAAGGGGCTGAAAACGTTGCTTATGTTCTTCCATCTTCAGGGTGAAAATGGCCACACAGACACATTCTCCAGTTGTGACGAGATTTCTTTAATGCAAGCTGGTATGACAGCTGTCACGATGCATTCTAACAAAACGGTTCCAAATGACGTAAAGGCAAGTATGTGAGACCAGAGCCAGGTGATGGGGTGGGGTGTGGCGGTGGGAGAGGGTGGGGGGCTGAACTGACATTTTTACCAGCCCCATTTAAAGCAAGTTTCAACCAGCATCGCAGCCTCGAAATACTATACAAAATGTTTTTGCCCTCATAGCACTGAAGCAGTATTCACTGAGAATAGATGACTAGAAAGTTCTGTTCTTTGGGACTTCTGAAATAAACTCCTAAAGAACCTCTGAAATAAACTGCCATTGGAATTACAAAGTAACTGGACCTGAGTGCTGGTAAAGATGCTCCATACCAAAACTTGAGAAAAAAATCTTCACCTTTGAATGCACAGCTTAGAAACAGACCCTGGAAATGCATATGTTTTGCACCCGTGTGAGGAACCTAAAATAGTAGACGAAGTCCAGGGAAAGGGAAGAAACGAGACTGTAGACATGTCCCAAAGGGCAGGTACAGACAATGATGGCGCTGGTATTTTACTTTGCTTTTTTGTGTCTCTTGTAGCAGCATTATATATAAATTTTACCTCCACATTGTTTTAGGAAGCTGCAACAGACAAAGCAAATTACAAACGACTTTCAGGCACACTTGGCACTTGTAAACACCTCCCTGTATTATGCTACAAAGCCACTTCCAAGAAACGTCCCATAAACACGCTTATTCCTCCCTTGGCCATTACTCTGGAGACTAGTAACAAGGTAACTGTATAGTCCTGACATTTAAATGTTTTCCAATGCACTTGTAAATACCACTGCCATCAAAAGTCATTGATATTTCACTGGAATCAACCACTTTTCCTGCTGACCTAAACTAACATGTCATTCCCCAAAACGACCACAAGATGGCAGCAAAGACCGACGCTTAGAACATATTGTACTGTGGGCTTGGCCACAAGGTTCCTTCACTTTTTCCAGTAAGATGCAATGACAGGCACATTTTTTCATTGTCCTCAATAATGTGAGTAGTCTGTGGTTTCATCATTTACTTCCATTGTCCTCTGCTATCACTCGGCCCACTTCACCATTCCATCTGCCCACAACATTGTTATCTTTTGGAGCACAGAACTCTTCCAGGTGCCTTTTGCAGTCTTCCAGGGACCGGAAATTTTCTCCACTAAGAGAATTTAAGAAAGGCTGCTGAAATACCTGGCAGTCTGAGGATACAACGTCTTGTGTGTACTGTGGATGAATCAGGACTGCCGTGGCAGGCTGGAACCGTTTTCCCCTGGTCACCAAAGAGAAACCTGTTCTCTCCCTTTTCCTGATGGATGATTGACGACACATCTTCTGCTGACAAATTCAGGACTCTTTCCCTGGGGCAGTGAGTTCCACTGGTCCAATGGGGAGCAGTACTTTGGAAGTAAACACTTGGTATACGGCAAGGAGCTCCTAGTACAGGACTCCCTAGTGATCCCACCATGTCCACAGCATCACCTTCTTTGGGTGCAGACCACACTTCGGAGTGGCTGCTGGCCCTGATGAAGGGCACTCCCTTCATGTTCCCACGATCTCTCCCGTTCCACATTAGTGTCAAATATCAACGATTCATCCCCCTGTCCACAATGTCTTGGAAACATAACATTTTTCTCACATATGAGCAGACAATTTGATGTCGAAATGTGGTCAGGCAGGGATCCTTCCTCCTCCCCCCTTAACTTCTGTGAACCCAAACATCAAAGCAATTAATGTAACCACACTGGTGGAAATAATTTTTGATGCTTGCTAAAGGGGTTTTGAGTATGTCGCCTGTCTCCTGCATGGCATAATGTGGTCTCTCCTTGATGAACGTCTGGACTGGATGGCTATCGACTGTGACTGGTCCATCTGACGTGTGGGGAACCCTCACACAAGAAATCTCCAACGAGAAATTTTACAAACCACTTCTGACACGTTCAAGCTGCCATAATACCTTCTTCTACGTGGCACAAATCTGGTATTCCATTCAACTGACATTTAACTCTCTTGATATGCCACAGTGTGATATACTGAAAATATGACTTCTATTCATCCATCTTCAATATAAAAATGGCACACACTCAACACTTCTGAGGAGTTTTTTTTTAATGCACACTGATAGGACATCTGTCATGATACAATGTAACCAAAGGGTTTCAAATAAAGTTAAAGACAAATATGTGAACCAGAGTCCACATGATGGGAGAGTGAAGGTGGAGGTGGTGAGGGAATGAACTGACTTTTTAGCCAACCTGGTGTGAAAGGAGGCTTCAACAAGCATTGCAGTGTGGAAATCATACACACTGTGTTTTTTGCTCTCATACCACTGAAGCTAGAATTCACTGAAGGTGGGTGACCAGAAAGTTCTGTTGTTTGGTATTCATGAAACAGACACCTAAATAATCTCCAAAGTGCACCACTCTTTGAGATACAAAATAACTGTAACTGAAATATGCTCAACATACTATGTGACACAACTTAAGAAAGAAATTTTCACCCAGAAATACACATGTTAGAAACAGAAACTGGAAATGTACCAGTTTCTGTACCCATGAAGAAACTAAAATACTGAAAGATCCAGGCAGAAAAAGAAAGAAAAAGAGCCCCAAGACATGTCCCTAAACCCACATGCACAAAACGGCGACACTTTCATTTTCTTTATGTATTTTATTTTTATTTTAAACCATGGTAGAGAATACTGAATAAACTTTACTTTTATCACTGTTTAGGAGGCTGGAAGAGACAAACTACAAAATATTTCCAAGCATGCCTGCAACTCGTCACAGACTGACTGTATTATGCCACAAAGGCAGTTCCAAGAAACATCACTTAAAATGCATTCTTTGCTCCCTTTACCCTTAACCCGCAAACCAGTCACAAGGTAATTGGACAGTGCTGATATTTAGACATTTTCTAATGGTTTTGTAAATACCACTGCCATCAAAAGAGCCATTGATATTCCACTGGAATCAACTACTTTTCCTGCTGACCTAAACGGGGGTGTCATTCTCCGAAATGACCACGAGGTGGCAGAAGACACCGACAGTTGGAAACTCACTGTTACTATTGGCTTCACAAAAAGGTTCCTTTGCTTTTTACTGGTACAATGAACTTCAAACAGTCAAGTCAGTCTAGGCAAAGCTGAGGAAACAAGCCCATCAACATGACTGTAGGGGCACACACATGAAATGACGGTGCTTCTGTTTTACTTTACTTTCTTTTAACTCTTGGTGGAGAATTTCAAATAAATTTTACCTCTGCGTGGTTTAAGAAAGCTGCAACAAAGCAAATTACAATTTTCAAGCACGCCTGGAAATTGTAGAACCTGACTCTATCACACTACACAACCAGATCCAAGAAATGTCACATAAAACATGCTAATTGCTCTCCTGGCTGTTAATCTGGAAACCAGTGACAAGGTAGATGGACAGCCCTGACATTTAGACATTTTCAAATGCACTTGTAAAAACCCCTGCCATCAAGCCCTGGCTGTTGTGGCTCAGTGGATTGAGCGCTGGCCTGAAAACCAGAAGGTCACTGGTTCGATTCCCAGTCAGGACACATGCCTGGGTTTGGGCCAGGTCCCCAGTTGGGGGCATGTGAGAGGCAACCGATCAATGTTTCTCTCCCATACACTGATGTGTCTGTCCCTCTGTTTCCCCCTCCCGTCTTCTCTCTCTTAAAAAAAAGTAAACAATAAATAAAATCTATAAAAATACACTTTTAGAAATTTAAATTTAAATAACCCTGCCATCAAAAGTCATTGATATTCCACTGGAATCAACCACTTTTACTACTGACCTGTACTGAGGCGTCATTCCCCAAAATGACCAGGAGATGGCAGCAGAAACTGACACTTGGAACACATCGAACTTGGCAGAAAGGTTACTTCACTTTTTACCATCAGGTGCCATGACAGGCACGCTTTTCATTCTCCCCCAGCGATGTGACTGGACAACATAGTCACCACTTTGTTCCACTGCCCTCTGCAACTTTTCAGGCAACTTCACCATTCCATCAATCCCACAACATTGTTCTCTTTCAGGGCAAAGAACTCTTCCAAGTGCCTTCTGCAGTCTTCCAGGGAATGGAAATTTCTCTCCATTAAGACAAGTTTGGAAAGACTGAACTAAATGGCCTTGCACCTTCTGCGTCTTCTGCTGACAAATTCTGAACGCTTTCCCACGGGCGGCTTTCAGTGGCTCTGATGGGAGGAACCCGCTGGGTTTCTGCAAGGAGTTCCCACTGCACAACACCCTCGGGAATCCACCACATCCTCAAGATCACCTCCTTTGGATAAAGACAAGCCTTTGGAGGAGCTGCTGGTGGTGGTCCCTTTCCTTCCCTCAACTCTCCCATTCCACATTATTCTACCATATCAACAGTTCATCCCCCCTCGGAATTTGTCTTTGAAGCACAATGTTTTCCTTAGGTTTCAGTAAAGAACTGCCTCAAGAAATGCAGTCAAAAGGGGTCTCCCAGAACCCCATTTCACTGCTTGGAACCCTACAGCAATGCAATTAACATCACTGTGGTGGTACAAATAATTCTTGATACTTGATTTCCATCTTCTGAGTAAGCCGCCTGTCTCCTGTGTGCCATAATGTGGTCTGTCCTCAGTGAACATCTCCCCTCCATGGCTCTCCACTGTACCTGGTCTGCTGACTCATGTGCCAACTGTGCGCAAGAAATCTCCAGCATGAAACTTCACAAACACTTCTGACACATTCCATCACTCACAGCAATGTCTCCACATACACCATGAACATTTTGTTGCCTTGCAGTTGTGCTTGTACCTTTCTTGAAGTGACAAAGCCAAAGGGGCCGAAGATGTTGCTTATGTTCCTGCATCTTCAATAGGAAAAGGGACACACACACATGTGCCACTTGTGATGAGGTTTTTTATCTTCCAAAAACTTTAAGACACAAGTAGTAAGGTAAGAGGGTCAACAAGCTCTTGCTAGGAGTAGTACTGTCTAGAGCTGTGATGAAGCTCTCTTCCTAAACCCAGTTTTGGCAACTACATCTCTCAGGAATAAATGAGATGACAATCCTCAGTAAGTCCCTCAGTCTTCCTTTTCCTAACAGCCAGTTTAAAGTCAACGTGCCAAAGGCAAAATGCTGGTCCTCTTCATTACCGCCTCTGAAACTTTACATAGAACTTCTGTATCAACAAGCTAAATGAGTACATTGCTCCATGTCTTATTCAGATAATCATTCACTTTTGAAAATAAGTTACTTCAGTTAAATTATTAAATCTTACTTAAGTAAATGGTGACAAACATGTACTCCCCACATCCACCTCCTATAAATATTTGACTGTTTGCTTATGTGGTGGAGAAACAAACCTTCCTCTAACCTCAAGAATCTTTGGGCTGCTCTAATAATGCAACAGGTATAAAACAGATTACCAAATGAAAACAACTAAGTTTGAGAAGTCCATAGGCATGAGAACCTCACTCACATGAAAGACTCAGGAACCTCACGTGCAGAAGAGCGTCAGGGATAGAATGGAAACGTTCACACACAAAATGTACTGAGGCTGTGATGGTGTGAGGTGCCATGGGGCTTCAAAGTGACCTTGCAAAAAAGGATAGGAGCAGATGCTGTTTCCAAGGTGTCCACAAGGTGGCGACAAAAGAGCATTTTCTGCAGGCCTCAACTCAGATGCTATTCCAAAGACTGCAGAGTGTGAAAAAGGGTCCCACTCCCAGAGACCAGGGGTCCTGCCAAGTCAGCCCTGGGTCTTCTGACTGCTGGGAGAAGTAATATTACCTAAGAGAGGATAGATCCTCGTGGGATGAGCTCTGGGTCCTCACCAGAGACCATAAGAGGTCGTGTCAAGACACCTCTGGGTCTTATAAACAAAGGGAGGGGCCTCACCTGAGACCCCTAGGGGCCCTGGCCCTGGCCCTAGCCCTGACCCTAACCCTAACCCTAGCCCTAGCCCTAACCCTAACCCTAGTCCTGGCCCTGTCCCTAACCCTAGCCATAGCCCTAACCCTAGCGCTAGCCCTAACACTAACCCTAGCCCTAGCCCTGGCCCTGGCCCTAGCCCTTGCCCTAGCCCTGACCCTGACCCTGACCCTGACCCTAGGGGACACATGAGAAGCAACCATACATGGATATTTCTCTCTTTCTCTCCTTCCCTTCTTTTCTAAAGATAAGTAAATAAAATTAAAAAATATATAAATAAAATTATTTTAAAGTACAATAAAATAAAAAATTAAAAAACCTAACCTATTTCTTAGCCCTAACCCTACCACTAACCCTAAAATCTAACACTAATTCTATAGCTAAACCCTATACCTACCGCTAACCTTAGCTGTAACCCTAAACTTAACCCTAAACTGAACCCTGGCCCTACATGTAGCCCTAGTGCTATTCATAACCCTACCTTAACCCTAAGCTGAACCACAGCCTTAAATCTATCCCTAGACCTAAACCTAGCCATAGCCCTAGCCCTAGCCCTAACCGTAATCCTAACTGTAACTCAAATCCTAGCCTTAACTGTAACCCTAACGGGAGCTCTAACCCTAACACTATCTCAAACCCTAACAGTAGCCCTAAACCTAAACCTAAACCTCACCTAACCATAGATCTACACCTAGCGCTAGATTTGGCCCTACAACTAGCCTAAAACCTAGCCTTAACCCTAGACCGAGCCCTAAATATAACCCAAATTCTACCCAAAATCTAACCGTTACTCTATCCCTAAATCTAACCATAACCTTAAACTGAACCCCAGCCTGCCCCTAATTGTAACCCTACCCATAGCCGTAACCCATACCCCAGCACTAAGCCTAGCCCTACCCCTAACTCTACACTTAAACATGGTCCTCGATCGAATCCTAACACTAACCCTAATCCTTAATACTAACCCTAAACCCAATCCCTCACCCTCACAGGAAACCTAGACCTAGCTCTAAACTGAACGCTAACCCTAACCCTCATCTTAACATTAGGCCAATCCCTAGCCCTAGACCTAGTCATCATCCTAACCCTGACCCTAGCCAAAGTGCTGTCTTTACCCATAAACCTAACCTAACTCTAAACCTTGCCATAACTCTAGCTCTACCACCAGCCCTAGTCCTAACCCTAACTTTAACACCAACCCTAACCCAAGTCTTAGCACATACCCTAAACTTAAACCCAGCATTGGTCCAAATGGTAACCCTAACATTAAAAACTAATACAAAAACTAACACTAAAACTAACCACAACGATAACCATAAACCTAGACCGTTGGTAGTCCTGGCCATAACCCTACAACTAACCCTAAATCTAAACCTAGGCCTAGTCCTAACCCTAACCCAAAACCTATACTACTGATTGCCCTAGCTGTAACCCTAACCAAAACCATAACTCCCTCACTAGACCTAGCTCTAATGTTACCACTCACCCTAGCCATCCCTAGCCCTAACCCAAACATTAACCCTAAATGTGGGGGTGACTTCTCTGCGAGTCCCTCTGAGTGCCACGGACGAAAGTGAATGTGGCCGAGACATGATGTGATCTGCTTAACAGGGGGAGAAGTGAGCTGTGGCCAGTTTCTCAGGGGAGACAAAGGCCAGCAGCGGCCAGTTTCTCCGAGGACAAAAAGGCCCCAAGTGCCTTCCTCCATAACCTTTTATTGGGTTGTACTACACAGGAATTCAGGGCGGCAAGGATCAACATAACATTTCAAACATATCTGAGGGCTTCAGAGTCTGAGTCAGTGTCTATCAGGAAGAGAGTTGCAGAAACTTTGGGAGACATACTCATTTCCTCTCGCACCCTTATCATATGAATCAAAGCACTCTTAGCAGAGCAGATTTCACAGATTTATCAGCAAGTGTTTGTGATGCCAGATTTCCCCCCAGAACACGCTCTAGCAAGGCAAAGAGCTGCACCTCTCCCCATCAGGTATTCATGCTGAAGGGGATTAGAGACAAACAGCGCTTCTCCCAGAGAACATGGGGACTCGGCTATGTAAAAGCCAGAGGGTGAGAGTCCATTGCTCTTTGTTGCAGCCCCCGAGTCCTTCCATGAAGGCCTCCCAAGTGATGGAGTCTGGCTTAGGTTGCCCCACCACTGACAGTGGTCTTAGCCGTCACTGACTTCCGACCAAGCTTTGGGGACATGGAGAGTAAACTGAGGCAACATTTGCTACCAGAGACAAGCTTGCCTGCTGCGGCTCCCATTCCAGAGGTTGTCTCTCACCCTCAGCCACAAGGGATCGAGATACAATTCCTCAAACTAGGCAGAGCGGTCTACAACACCTAAGTTTCACCAAAACCCTAACCCTAACTCTAACTGTAACCCTAACTCTATCTGTAGCCCTAATTGGAACCCTAAACCTAACCCTAGCCCTATCGCTAACTCTAACCCTAACCTGAACCCTAGCCTTAGCACTATCCTTAACCCTGAACCTAAATGGAACCCTAGCTCTAACCCTAGCCCTAAACTGAACCCTAGTACTAGCCCCAAGGATAGCCTTAACCCTAACCTTAATCTTAACACAAACCCAGACCTATCCATAGCCCTAACCCTAACAGTAGCCCTAACCCTGTCAGTAACCCTAACCCTGGCCCTCTCCAAGCCACAGACCTACCCCCTCGAGCTAGCCTTAACCCTAACCGTACCCCTAGCCCTGACCCTAACATGAATCATAAACTTACTCCAAACCCTAAACTTAACCATAGCCAAAATCTAACCCTAAACCAAGCCATAACCTTAAACAAAATTCTGACCCTAACACTAGCCCTCCCCTTAAGTCTAACCCAAGCCCTATTCTTAACCCTAACCCAAACCTTAACACGAACTATAAATCAAAAGTCTAACACTAAATGTCACCCTAACTTTAACCCAAATGCCACACCTAATCTTAACTCTGATCCTAGCCCCAACCATAGCCGTAATCCAAGCCCTAACACTTATCCTAACTCATATCTTGACCCTAACTGTATCCTAACCTTAAGCCTAGTCATAGCCTTAACTCTAACCATAACCCTACCCTAGCCCTAACCCTAACCCTAACATTAACCCTAAATCTACCCTCACCCTAAACCAAACCCATCCACTAATCTTAACCATAACCCTAAAACTAGCCCTATCCCTAGCTTTAGACATAACCCCTACCCTAACCCTGTACTTCACCCTAGCCCTAAAACTAGTCCTCACCTTAACCCTAACCTGAGCCCTATCCTAATATCAAACCTTAACCCAAATCTTAACCCTAACTAGAAAGCCTAACCATAACCCTAACCCTAACCCTAGCTGTACTCAATCTTAACACTAACCCTAGCCCTAAGTTTAATACTAACCATAAACCTAACTGTAATGTAACACTAAACCTAATACTTACGGTTCCCTAACCATAAACCTAATACTGACCTAACCCTAGTCCTAACCCTAACACTAACCCTAAATTTAAAGCAAATCCTAGCCACAGCCCTAGCCCTAGGCCCTAAACCCTAAGCCCTAGCCCTAGTCCTTAGTCCTAGCCCCTAGTCCCTGGCTCCTAGCCCCTAAATTCTAAGCCCAAACCTCTAAGCCCTAAACCCTAGCCATTGTCCTAATCCCTATCCCAAGCCCCAGCACCAAACCTCTGCCAGACTCCTGACCCTTGAATCCTGATTCTGGCTCCAGCCCCTAGCCCTTAGCCTCTCCCCTTCGCCGACCCCAACCGGGCCCATAACCTATTCCTCACAGAAATACAACTTCTTTGAAGCAAGTCTGCCTGTTTGAGTGTCAGCTGCTGTGTCCTTTCTTTTGCCCCATGGTCTCCCCTGTGCCATGTTTGTGTAATGTGTTTAGTGTTCATGTGCCTCTTTGTGTTTGAACGACGCTTTTCTTACCTTCCCAAAGACAGTCCCATGTAGAGATGCTGTCACGAATGCTGCTTGAGGTGTTCTTCCCGGTCCACTACCTTCCCAAAGAGAGTCTCACGTAGAGGTGCTGCTGTCATGAATGCTCCTTGAGGGGTTCTTCCTGGTGCACTACTGTCGAACTCACCGATGAACATAAACATCCTGGTGCCAAGGATTTTCAGCGAGGGATTTGGGTACTTTGACTATGTCATCTGTTTCCCGTGTGACCTCATGTAATATGTCTAATCTTCATCTACCTATTTGTGTTGGAACGACGCTTTCCTTACCTTCCTGAAGACAGTCCCAGGTAGCAATGATATCATGAATGCTGCTTGAGGTGTTCTTCCCATTCCACTGCTATCGAACCCAGCGATGAACAGAAACATCCTGGTGCCAATGATTGTCAGCAAGGGTTTGGGTATGTTGAGTATGTCATCTGTTTTCTGCGTGGCCTCATGGGGTTGGTCCTCAGGCGACATCTGGACTGGATGGCATCGGCAGCATCTAGTTCCTCCGATGCGTTCAGAACCCTGACAAATCTCCATCGACCTATAAGGAAATTAGGACACATTAGATCCATCACAGCACCTTCTACATGCTCCACATCTTTTCTTTGGCTTCTCTGACATGTTCGCCCTTCTGCCATTGACAAACCCTAGCATGACAAACACTTGGCTTCATCCACCTTCATGGTCAAAACAGCCATACAAACACACAACAGTTTTCATAAGTTTTCTTTATTATCCAATACAGACAAAACCAACATGAAGACATGGCCAAAAGAGCAACCAAGTGAAATAATAGCAGTTCTATTTTTTTATTTTACTTATTTTACTTCTTTTTTACCCGTGGGTTTCCAATGACATAAAGGCAAGTATGCATGACCAAAGTGATTGGATACGGTTGGTGTTAGTGGTGGGGGAGGGTGGGGAACCAAACTGAATTTTTTACCTGCTCAATTTTAATGCAAGGTTCAACCATCCGCACAGCCTTGAAATCTTACACAATATGTTTTTTTGCTCTCACACCACTTAAGCTGCCATTCACAGCGAATCGATGACTGCAAAGTTCCATTGTTTGGGACTTGTGACGTAGACCCCTACGGAACCTCCTAAATGAACCGCCAGTACAATGACAAAATAACTCGACATCACACATGGGAAAAACGCTTCACCCCAAAACTTGAGAAAGAAAGTTACACCCTTGACTGCACGTATTGTAAAGCAGAATCTGCAAATAGATTCCGCTACAAGGAATCTAAAAGGGTAAGCCAAGTCCAGGCAAATCCAAGCAACAAGGCTATAGACATATTTGGAAGGGCATGAGCATAAAATAATACGGCTGATGATTTGCTTTGCTTTTTTTGGTAACTCTTGGTGCACCATTATGTATAAATTTTACCTCCTCATTCTTTAAGGAAGCTGAAGCAGACCAAACAAAGACAAATGACTTTCAAGCACGCCCAGAACTTGTCAAAGCCTGATTCTAGTAGGCTGCAAAGCCACTTCAAAAAAGGATCACATACTACATGTTCCCTGATCCCTTTGTCCTTGACCTGCAAACCAGTCACAAGGCAACTTGACAGTGCTGCCATTTGGACGTTTTCAAAGACCCTTATAATTACTAATGCAAGGAAAGCCCACTGATATTCCATTGGAATCAACCACTTTTCCTGCACACCTACACTACGGTGTCATTCCCCAAACTGGCCACCAGATGACAGCAGAGACCGCCAGATGGACCACATATCCCACTAAGAGCCGGGCTAAAAGGTTCCTTGGCTTTATAGGGTAAGATGCAATGAGGGGCACAGTTTTCCTCCCCATCCCCCAGCCCCCCGCCCCTGACAATGTGACTGCAAAACACCGTCGCTGTTTTCTTCCACTGGCCTCTGCCACCTTTCGGGTCACTTCACCATTCCATCCTCCCACAACATTGTTATCTTTCAGAGCACAGAAATCTTTCGGGGGCCTTCTGCAGTCCTCCGGAGAATGGAAATTTCTCTCCGCCAAGAAAGTGGGAAAGACCAAACTCAGAAGCCACGCGAAGGTGCAAAGTCTGGTAAGTACTGCAGATGAACCGCGACGGTGCAGCTAAGCTGAAATCATTTTTCCATGGTCAGAAAAAGAAACACGCACTCTCACCTTGTCCTGAAGCTCACGCGTCTTCTGACAGATTCCAGGCTCTTTTGCTTGGATGAGGCTTTCAATTGGTCCAAAGGGGAGCAGTACATGTTACCAGTAACTTGCTGGCTTCCTCAGGAGCTCCCACTGCAGGATTCCCTCCCAAATCCACCACAGGGGACCATGACCTACGATGGATGAAGACTTCCCTTTGAAGGGGTTGCTAGTGGTGATTTCTTTCTTTGCTCGTCATCTCTCCTGTTCCACATTGTTCTCAAATAGAAATGATTCACTCCCCCCACAACAAATTGGCCTTGACAACGGAAAGTTACCCTTACCTTTCACTAGAGAATCACTTGTGGTCATGTGATCAGGAGGGGTCCCCTACCACCCCACTGTACTTCTGTGGAACCCCCAGTGTCAAAGCGATTCATGGAACTATGCTGATGCAAATGATTTTCGATGCTACATTAGAACAATTTCAGTACGTCGCCTCTCTCCCATGTGCCATAACATGGTCTATGGTCAGGGAAGGCCTGCCCCGGATGACTCTCCACCCCAAATGATCTGCCTACCGGTGGGGCAACTGGGTGTGAAAAATCCCCAGCATGAAACTTGTGATCCACTTTGGACACGTTCCATTACTCACAGCAATGTCTCCACACCACAAACCTTTTCTTACCTTACTGTTGCACCTGTACCTTTCTTCAAATGACAAAGCCAAAACAGCCGGAAACGTTGCTCATGTTCACCAGTCTTCAGTGGGGAAAGGGCCACACACACAATCCCCAGTGGTGATGAGGTTTTCTTATTGGAGGCTGATAGGATGGCGGCCATGACACAGTCTAACAAAACAGTTTCAAATGATGTTAAAAGCAAGTATAAGTAGCTGGAGCGAGGTGATGGGAGGGGCAAAAGTGCAAGTGAGGTTGGGGACCAAACCAGCTTCTTGACCACACAGACTTTTTGGCCGACCTGATTTAAGACGAGGTTCAACAAGCAGCGCTGCATCGAAACCCTATGCACTATGTTTGGCTCTCACGGCCCTTCAGCTAGCACTCACAGAGAACAGAGAACGTTCTGTTGTTCGGGAATTCTGAAATACACTCCGACAGAAGCTCCAAAATGAATCACCGTTACGATTTTAAAATACCATGACCAGAACAATGCTCAACATGCTACAGCCCAAAACTTGAGAAAGAGATCTTCACCCTTCAATGCACGCATTATAAAAAGAAGCTGGAAATGTACAAGTTTTGCACCCATACGAGCAATCTAAAAAGGTAAATATAGTCTAGGCAAATTGAAGAAAGGACCCCGAAGAAATGACCCTATAGAAATGTCCACGAGGGCAATACATACAATCATAGGGCTGGTATTTTACTTTGCCTTTCTTTTGTATCTCTTGGTGCAGCATTATGGATAAATGTTACCTCCACATAACACGAGGAATCTACAGCAGACAAAGCCACGACAAATCATGTTCAAACACACCTGCGACTTTGCAAAACCTGACTCTACTACACTACAAACCCAGTGCCAACAAAGGTCACACAAACCATGTTCATCACTCCTTTTCCCTGAACTTACACACCAATCACAAAGCAACTGGACAGTGCTGAGATTTAGATGCTCCCAAATGCACTTGTAAATACCACTGCCTTGAAAAGTCACTGGAATCAACCACTTTTCCTGCTGACCTGCACCAAGGTGTCATCCCCCAGATCACCACAAGATGGGAAAAGAGACCGACAAAGGGAAGGCATATACCATTAATGGTTTTCTGCAAGGTTCATTGGCTTTTTACCTTCAGATATAATCGCAGGCACACTTTTCATTTTCCCTCAAACATACTGACTTCACAAAGTTGTCCCCATTTTCTCCCACTGCCCTCTACCACCTTTCAGGTAATCTCACAATTCCATGGTCCCACAGCTTTGTTGTCTTTCATAGCAGAGAACTCTTCCCAGTACCTTCTGCAGTCTTCCAGGGAATAAAAATTTCTCTCCATAAAGAAAAATTCACAGAGACCAACTAAAGGGCCAAGGAAGAGGCAAAGTTTGTGAGTACTGTGGGGGAATCAGAACTGTGGAGCCAGGCTGGAACCGTTTTCCCTGGTCACCAAAGAGAACTGTGATCTCTCACCTAATCCTAACTTTCCGCACCTTCTGCTGACAAATTCTGGACTCTTTCCCTCAGATGGAGGCTTTAGTTGGTCTGACGGGGAGCAGTGCCTGCTGCCAGTAACCTGCTGGCTTTCCAAAACCAGCTCGTACTGCAGGACTCCCTGCCAAATTCACCACAAGGGCACCATCACCTCCTTTGGATGAAGACCGCCCTTTACAGGGGCAAGTACTGGTTCCTTTCTTTCCCCTCAATCTCTTCCATTCCACATTATTCTCAAATAGCAAAGATTAATCCTTCCCACACACACATTTTTATGGAAATTGAATGCTTTCCTTACATTTCACTGGAGAACAACTTGTGAAAATCTACTCGTGAAGGGTCCCCCATCATCGCACTGAACTCCCGTGGACCCCAAATAACAAAGCGATTAACGTAACCAAGCTGCTTCAGATGATTTTCAAAGCCTGATTACGTTGAACACATTGAACACATTGCCTGTCTCCCGCCTACAATGACGGGATCTGTCCTCAGGGAACTTACACTGTTGAGGGCTCTCCACTGCACCTGGCCTGCCTGCCTGCAGGAGAAATCTCCAGCATGAAACTTCACAATCCACTTCGGACACGTTCCGTCAGTCACAGCATCTTCTCCACACACACCACACATCTCTTCTTGCCTTACCCTTGCACTTGTATCTTGCTTGAAATGACAAAACCAAAAAGACCAAAAATGTTACTGATGTTCATGCATCTTCACTGTGAAAATGGCCAACCATACACTCACCACTTGCGGTGAGATTTGTTTATCACATGCTGGTAGGACACTCGTCATGATACAATCCAATGACGGTTTCAAAAGAAGTTAAAGTCATGGTGTCCACCACAACCACAACCCCTAACCCTAACCCTGAACTGTGCCATACACCAGACACCACACCGGGTGTCCAAAGCCTGTCCCTGACTCCAGATGCCTGGCTCTGGACATCATACCACAGAGAACAGTGCGTCCTCCTACTTAAATCTATGAACCCTTGAAATGTAATCATTTCAAGTCTACAACTATAAAGCAGGTTTCTGTTTTAAAAAAGTTACATTACATCAAACAAATGATGCAATGATGATGCACATTAGACATGAGATACATGAGGCTGCTGCTGGCATAACAAGGCACATGATTTGAAAGTGAAATTGATGAAAGTAAATGAGTAAATGTGATGTCCTCCTGAGTAAAAAATTCTAGGTAGCAGGAGAAGCTATCTGCAGAGTAAGAACACCCATGGAATTGAAGTAAATGGTTCCACATTATACTGACGATCAGACTGTCTTCCACAACAAAGAACTTTGTCACTCATCGATGAAGAGACACCTATATTATTTTAAACATTTTACTTATTTATTTTTAGAGAGGGGCCGGGAGAAACAGGGGGGAGAAAACATCAATGTGTACTTGCCTCTCACACGCCCCCTACTGGAAGCCTAGCCTGCATGCAACCCACGCATGTGCCCTGACTAGGAATCAAACTGGTGACCCTTTGGTTCACAGGCGGGCACTCAATCCACTGAGCCACACCAGCCAGACAGACATTAATGTTTTTAAAGAGCTTCAATACTCCCTTCTAAACAGAAGACACTCATATGAGTAGCAAAAAAAGAAAAAATGTTCAATGGCTAAATCATAGCGCAATACCCCTTCCACAGCTACAAAGGCTATAATGCAAAAGTGAAACTGAGAAATGTTTATACTCACAAACAAAAAGAACAATGACCATTTCCTTTGTAAATGTAAAATATTGCGGACCTCTTATGGACTGGTTTGGCATTTCCTCAAAACAAATACCCTACTGTGTTCAGTAACTCTACTTCAAAATATACACCCGGGAAAGTGAAGACAGCTGTTCTAACAAACATGATTATCCCTGTTTATTTTAACAATGCAGGATTATTTATAACAGCACTGTTAACAATGGAAGGGTGGACAATATTCAAATGTCCATCCACAGATAAATGAATAAAGACAATTTGGTTTTTCTGTCATTGAATAGGTATTGGACCCAAGGTGGGTTTGCCCTGGCAAGGAATCATGTATGTACATTCTTAACTTCCTACAGTAAAAATTTCACAACACAAAGCTAGAGAATTTTGAGAGTTTCTATATTAAATCTAAAGACACTGAAACAAAGAAAGGGCTTCACAGAGAAGAGGCACAATCACAGCAACAAGAGTGAGAATAGGCAGAGCTGCTTCTTGGCAAACAGAAAAGTTAGACACAAAAAAAAAGTCCTTGGAGACAAGATCAGGAGGTGAGCCCCAACGAACTGCCGAATGCTCCCCTGGCTGCAAGTCTCAGGGACCTTTAGAGATGAGGAGAAACAAAGCGAAGATACATAGCAAAGAAGAGAAGGGAAGGTGCATGGGTGCGCAATGAACATTGCATAGTGAGTCCTTTGTCTTTAGGGTTTGACCTGTTTTCTAACGTTGAGGACTTTAGAGGGGGTCTTAGAAGAGTCATCTGCACACAATACTCAGCTTTCCAGGGCTGCCCTTCATGTGATGATGCAACATAGCGAGCACACAGAGTGATCGGGGTCCTTCTCTGGTGAATTTCTGCTTCAGAAAAGTCACCAGAGAAGGGCTGGGACTGAGGTGGGTCTTCCCCTACATAGTCTGGAATGTCTGAACCATTTGCTCTCCAATGCCCTGGGTCAGGGAAGGTAAGCTCCTCAGATTTATCCCCTGGCTATGAATTGCTAGGCCTTATTTAGCTATCAAGCTCAGTTTTCCCATTCCACTACCAAGAAATTTTCCTACATTTTTAATTAACTTGTCTCAGCTCCATACACTTGGGGACTCATATTGGCATTGAATTTCACACAATGATCATCTGCTGATGGACACCAGACACCAGAGCCAAACTCAGGATCCTGGACACAGACCTTTGATTCCAAAAGCTAGACACTGGAGCGGACCCAAACCAGAAAATGGACTCCAGGCCCAAAGCCGCAAACCCAAAGCCGTAGGCCCTCACCCAAGCCAGACCGTGAGGTCCAAACGCCAAAGACGAGATGCCAGGGATTGACATAGAACCCTTGTAGTGCCAGATTCCATACACCAAAGCCTAAATGTTCATCTGCACGTGAACCTCACGTGTGAACCCAGGACACAAAGCCACATCCTAAGAGGTACAAGACATGCAATGGAATACATTTGGACCCTGAAGCACAGGCCCTGGATACAGAACACAGATCGGTAACCAGGATGCTGATCTCTAACCAGGATGCCATGGCCAGAATTTGGGTTGGAACCAGACGTCAGGCACCTGCTGCCAGAGGCCAGTGGCAGGAGATGAACCAGATCCTCCCATTATAAACATCCCTGTGATTCAGCAAGATGAAACCCTTGTCTCTCCAAATGCAAAGTTCAATATTTTACCAAACCAACAGGAATAGGCTGAATCACAGAGTGAACAAAAACAATGTTGACCTTGGAGAACAGACGTCCATGATCTCTCACCTACAACAGCTTCAGGACTTCATTCCACACTTTTGCCTTTTCCAAACTGTGAGGGGTTTAAAACGGATTATTTTCCATAAACCTTGTCAGCTCTAACACCTGTGGGATAATAAACAAAATACCAAACTCAGATCAATACAACACAGTCAACATTTAATACGTGCATGAGTACAAATGAATACCAGACAATGAGGTCATATCAGCTATACAGGGCCTTTGGGAGTCTGGGGAAACAGGGTCTTATACCAGCACAATGGGTAATAGGACATTTATTAAAAGTGCAGCATTCGTGGAATATTATTTTTTGTTAGGCACTCACAAAAACCACAGGACACAAGCTAAATTAATAAACTCTTCCAAATTTCACCAACATAATCATTCAGTTGAGAATGGGTTGCTTTGCTGAAATCGTTGAATGTTGTGGCAACAGCAGCAGACATGGCCTGAGGGAGCAACCAGCTGCCAGGAGGGCCTTGCAGCGCCCTCAGGGGGTGAAACGACTGGGTGTTTCTGAGTGCAAACCATCCACCTCTGCCTGCAGCTGGCAGAAGGCAGCGGAGCCCACAAGTGCAAGGCAGGTGAGCATGAAGCCACAACCAGGAGGTGAGCCACGGCCACACAGGTGGGACAGTGTCGCAGTCAGGACCTCAATGCTGCCCATACATCAGGTGGCTGGGATATAGCAGCATTTGAAACACTGATGCAGTTGGGACATCAATGAGCCGGGACATCAATGAAGGAGGACAAGGGCACAGGCAGGACACTGACACTGACAGGACATCAACACGAACAACACATATACACAGAAATGACAGTGGCACAGCTCACGTATTGACTCAGTTGAGACATCGATACAGACAGTACAGAGGTACAGCTGGGACACCAAGGGAACTGGGACATGGACAAAGGTAGGAAAGTGGCACAGCCAAGAAATCTATGCGGATGGGACAGTGGCACAGTGGGGACATCAAGGCAGATGGGATGTTGAAATACAGGCAACACAGCAGCAGGACCTCGACATCAACACACACAGGACAGTGATGTGGAAGGGACACAAACACAGACAACACGGCAGCATGGCCAGGACATCAAGGCAGAGGGGACCTAGACATGATCACGGTTTCGGTGAGCCTGGGACATTATCGTGGTGGGGACATGAACACTGAAGGGATATCGATGCTGCCAGGATGCCAACACACATGGGACATTGGACCACAAACACATGGACACAGCTGAAACATGAACACAGGTATGACCCACAAAGGACGTCCAGTTACCTGACATAAAGATACCACTCTTGTACATGGGGAGAAAAGGAAAAATGAACTACAAAGTAGGTTTATATGAGAGTAATAACGTTCATGACTAAGTACCATTCCATTCAACATTCGTACATCATTCACTACAGCTGACCACGTTTCCTGCCGGCCTGCACTAAGGGGTTCTTCCCAAGATGCACTTGAGATGGGAAGAGAACCACACTCAGAACATTTTGATAACTGACCATAATGAGCCATGAAGCAAGATTACACAAATTACAAAGAAATAAAATTATATACAGTATAATTCTGGCTCTCACTGCTCTTAATGTAGAAATCAGGAACACATGGTCATTCACAGGTCCTTACATTTAAAAGTAATGAAACACACTTCTAAATAACACTGCAATCAACAGTGGTTGATATTCCACTGGAATCAACCACTTTTCCTGCAGACCAGCACTGAGGTGTCATTCCCAGGAAAGCCCACGACACGGCAGCAGGATGCAAACTAAAAACACTTTGGAAATGACCCTACTGTACCATCCATCAGTTTTCAACAAACTTCAAAGGACTGAAATTATATACAGTATGTTTCTTTCTGTCATTCCTGTTAATGTAGAAATCGGGAACAAAAGGTAAATAGTTAGTCCTGATAGATAAAAGTTGCTAAATACACGTCTAAATTACATTGCAATCAACATCCATTCGTATTCTGCTAGTCACTTTTCCCGCTCACCTGCCACTGACATGTTACTCCCAGAAGGCCCACGAGATGGCAGCAGAGAGGCACACATGGAACACTACTATTTACTTGACCAAAAGGTTCATTTGATTTTTAAGTAAAGACACAATGAAACAGACGTTTTTCATTTTCACCAGTAATTTCATCAAACAACGTATTCATCGTTTTCTCCCACTGCTTCTGTAGTCTTTCAGGCATCTTCATAATTCCATCTTCCCAAAGGTTTTCATCTTTTGGTGAAGCCAATTAAAAAACAGTTTCAAAAATCAACGCAGCATTGAATGTATGTGCGTTTCTCTAAGTACTCCTATTGCACTGAAGCTAGAATTCACTAAAACTAAGTGACTGGAATGTCCTTATATTTGGTAGTTAGGTAATACACTTCTAAATAACCTCAAAAATAAAGCCATTTGAATTACAAAATAAACTCAGTGTAGATAAAGATACTTCATATCAAAACCTATGAAAAACATCTTCACCCTTAAATGCACAGTATCAAAATAAAAGCTGAAGCCTGGCTGGTGTAGCTCAGTGGACTGAGCTCAGGCCTGTGAAACAGACAATCATGGTTCGATTCCCAGTCGAGGCACATGCCTGGGTTGCAGGCCAGTTCCCAGTGGGGGACACATGAGCGGGAACCATATATTGTTATTCCTCTCCCTCTCTCCTTCCCCTCTAAAAACAAATGAATAAAATATTTTAAAATAAACAAACAAGGACTTCCGCCAAGATGGAGGCATAGGTGGAGAAGCCGTGCTTTCTCCCACAACCAAGTTGAAAGACAACAAAATATTAGCAATAGAAAACACAGTCAGAGACTTCCGCCAAGATAGAGGCATAGGTGGATGTGCCGTGCCTTCTCACACAACCAAGTTTAGAGACAACTAAATATTAGCAACAGAAAACACAACCAGAACACGGAAAATTGAACTTTTTGGAAGTCTGTTAACAAATTCTTCAGCCTGACCGGTAAGGGGCGAAACCAGCGGCTGGTGAAGTGGGGTTGCACAGGAGGTCTCCGTCAGACGGACTCAGGCGCGGAATCCAGACGCGCGGAATCCAGGCCGCAGAATCCAGGCGCAGGGTTGGACCTAGTGAGCGACCGAGCGAGCGACCAGGCGAGCGACCGTGGGGGAGACAGTGGGGGAGCAGTGCTGCGTGTTGACTGTGGTCGCGCATTTGTGTGCGGGCAGACAGGCGAGGGAGTGGGCGGTTGGACCGGGGCCCAGCGGGTCCCGCAGCAAGCCGCAGTGGAGGGCACCGCCATTTCCCCGCTCTGACCCCGCCTCCACATACAGCGTCATAACCCAGTGACCAGAGTGGCCCGGCCCAGGTGAACCACCTAAGGCGCTGATCCTCACCCACCTGTGAGAAACAGCAGAGGGGGTCGCCATTTCTGACCACGCTCTGACCACGCCCCCACATACAGCGTCAGAATGTCACAACCCAGCGACCTGGGAGTCCAAGGCGCCGCTTCTCACACTTAAAGGGCCAGAACAGACCAAAAATGGCTCAAGAAGATCTCAAAGCCCCAGAGCCCATAGATCTAAGCGATGAAGAAATAGCAAAACTCTCAGATGCACAGTTTAAAACACTGGTCATCAGGATCCTCACAGAACTGGTTGATTATAGCCACAAATTAGACAAATATATGAAGGGGAAACTAATTGAAATGAATGGAATTGCACAGGACACCAATAGCAATGAAAAGGAAACTGGGACTCAAATCAATGGAGTGGACCAGAAGAAAGCAAATAATGGCCAAACAGAAAAGAGTCAAGAAGCAAGAATTCAAAGAAATGAGGAGAGTCTTAGGAACCTCCAGGACATCTTTAAACGCTCCAACATCCGAATTATAGGGGTACCAGAAGAGGGAAAGGCACAGCCACCAGTGGAAAACTTATTTGAACAAATAATAAAGGAGAATTGCCCCAATCTGGCAAAGGAAATAGACTTCCAGGAAGTCCAGGAAGCTCAGAGAGTCCCAAAGAAGTTGGACCCAAGAAGGAACACACCAAGGCACATCATGATTACATTAGCCAAAATTAAAATGAAGGAGAGAATCCTAGAAGCAGCAAGAGCTAAGGGGACAGTCACCTACAAAGGAGTCCCCATCAGACTGTCAGCGGATTTCTCAAAAGAGACCTTACAGGCAAGAAGGGGCTGGACAGAGGTATTCCAAGTCATGAAATCCAAAGACCTACAACCAAGATTGCTCTATCCAGCAAAACTTTCATTTAGGATGGAAGGACAGATAAGGTGCTTCTTAGATAAGATCAAATTCAAGGAGTTCATCATCACCAAGCCCTTATTATATGAAATGTTAAAGGGACTTATCTAAGAAAAAGAAGTTAAAGAAACATGAACAGTGAAAGAACAACAAACTCACAGTTATGAACAACCACACCTAAAACGAAAGCAAACTAAAAGAACAGCTAGATCAGGAGTGGAAACATAGAAATGAAGATCTCAAGGAGGGTTAGCAACAGGGGAGTGGGAGGAGGAGATGGGGGGAGAAGGTACAGAAAATAAGTAGCATAGACAGTAGATAGAAAATAGATGGGGGGGGCAAGAATAGCATGGGAAATATAGAACCTAAAGGACTTGAGACACATGGACATAAACTAAAGGGGGGTAATGGTGGGGATGGGGGGCAGGGTGGAGGGGAATGAAGGGGGGAATAGAACAACTGTAACAGCATAATTAATTCAAAAAAAATAAATTAAAAAAAAAAGAATTCACTCAAACACTTTAAATAAGCATATAGTTTATTAGTGTAAAACAAATAATTTACTCTAAGTACCAAGGCTTGGAAGCTGAGAGAAAAACAGGCATTTGGATATACATACAAAAGCTTTGGGTTAAACAGGAAAGAATACATCACAATGCAAATTAATTATGAAAAGTGACTGGAAACCCTTGCTATACAGTAATTCCAGAGTCTCAGAATGATATTGTAAATAGGGAGGTGGCTGCTGGTACCGGAAATCAAGTGAGAAATATGAGATGAAATGACAAAAGCATATTTTTATAATAAATAAGTGATACACTGACAAAGTTAGTGTAGGAAGTAGTTACAGACATAGTTTTGTAGAAGTAGCTGCATTTGAAATATATATAATACTTCTCGCATACTGCTGACTAGAAAGTTTTCTCACCTGAAGTCACAAGACTGAAATTCTGACTAACATGAAGAAGAAAAGGATGGTCTACAAAAGATGTTTACAGGAAAGTGATAGCCGAGGGGTCACCTGAACAGTTGCAGTGCTCAGTGCTCATCGTGACTAATGGAGGAGACAGCACCAAACGCCGCTTTGAAAATCAACACGTAAGAAGGCCAAGATGGTCCCACACTAATGGGTTTTGAAGCCTGAGCAATAATTAGTTAAATATCCGCTGACCTGGAGCGTTAGTCTCGATGCACTGTCTACCAGGGTGTCCAACGTTTTGGCATCTCTGGGCCACACGTTAAATACGCAGCACCACATACTCTCAAAAAATCTCATGATGTTTTAAGTACATTGACAATTCTGTGCTGGGCTGCATGTGGTCTGGGGGCTGCAGGTGGGGGTGGGGTTTCGGGCAGGACGGTGCAGCTGTCAAGAGCACCTGGTTGCCCAAAAGAAATAAATAGAAGGTGAGAACCAAGATGCTGAGCATTACCTAATTTATCTGTATTTTATTCTCACTTCATGACTGATTTTTATACCACCTGAATTATGATATTATCTCCTCAAAGAGTAGCAAATGAATATCATGAAAACATTTACAAAAGAATAAAAGTCCATGGTTGGCATATGGACCCGCGGGCAGGATGCGCAGGAACGGCTCCAGCACCAGCAGCTCCCACCTCTGCTCTTTGCTGTGGGTCTCGGGCCGCAGCCACAGCCCCGCTTGGTTTAGAGCACCCTTATCTCATGGCTTCTGTCTCGATTTTCAGCTATGGATTCAGTGCCTTTCCGTGCTTCCTATGGCATTGCCTGCATGTAAAAAAATGACACCCTCCAGAGGAGATTACTGCAAAAGGGCAGGACTCCATTCCTTCAACGTGCAAGATAATTCAACAAGTAAATATGTTCGCACACGTCTGACACCAGAATTAGACGCAGAAGAAGGTACCACTGGAGTTCAACATTTTAAAAGGTGCATTACTTGTCGTAACAGTCTTTGAAAATCGGTATCAATGTTTCAAATATTAGTTACATAATTACATCACCTACATCAGATTTGCTTTAGGAAAGTACAGACCGCTGTGTGCTTGCGATCCTTCTGTCTTACTGCTGTCCACCCAGCGCCTCCTTCATCTGCCTTGCCCCGACAGACCAGCGCGCCGGGCCCCAAGTAGACGCGTGCAACTCGTCTCCGGAAGTCCGAGGGGTCCGGGGCGGCGCCTGGGTTACAGGCTTGGTGTAGCTGCCAGGCGTTGTTCATGGCTCCATCAACCACGGAGCTCACCGAAACTGAGTACCATTTCTTGCTTTTTATTCTCACCCTGTACTGCGAAATGATCTGATCCATGTTAGCTGCACCTTCCCTGCATTCATCATACAATTTCACTACGGACGGGCGGCTTATCTGAGAGATCTGGTCGTCCACGGAGCAGCTGACCTCACCGACCGGCTCCATGCCAACAGCCCTGGAGCACAGGCTGGAAACGCCATCGCCGTGCCAATGGCACAAGATTATCTCGTCGTTTTCTTCCACTCGGAAATCGAAATACCCCTTCTTCGTTGTTTTCATACGCGCTGCATTCATAAGGGGGCATTTCTCCATCCTGTTCTCACGCCTTTCTTCTTCAAGGCTGACACTAACTGACACTTGTGAAGAAGCCATTGAAACACAGGTGGTAGGGGTGCTGACCTCTCTCTAAAAGAGCATCAGCAAAACGCATCACCAGGTTTCCCCCCAAACCAAGATCAAGATTCTTATCTGCCGTCATCGTGCAGTCTTCCTGATGGGGCTCAAACCAAACCAGATAGTCCTGCGTGGTTGTGCCGCACCACATTTTACAGCCAATCCTTACAGGCCTCCTGTTCAGGGACGGGCCACTGTCAAAGCGCTCACACATTGTCTTGTCGAAACTATAGGATTCTTGGAGTGGCGCATACAGGAGGAAGTTTTTATTCGTTTGCTTTATGAGAGGCCTCAATTTTGTAAACTTGTCCTTTGGATCTAGGCAGCTATTATCTGCAAAATGCAGGTGTGCGAAAATCAGTTCAAATCTGTCTCTTATCTCGGACCTGGCTCTGACCAGCATCCGAGATCTTCCAGTACATTCCCCTTGTGGGTCGTCTCACAATTCCGCTCCAGAGAAGGACCCCAAACACATACCTCATTTCCTGAACGGTGACTTCCAAGCTGACATCTTTCTGAGAGGCATACTTACTGGTCTCACTGACAATCGGGTTGAATGTCTCATCATCAAAAAATAATTCGAAGAGCTCTGCTGGGCTCAGCTTTTCACTCTGGAGATTCAACAGGCCAGAGTCCAGCACCGACCAGCTCGGAAAGCTGGGTTTACCGTCTCTTTGGGCCCCGGTCCTCTCTGGCACACTGGACGACTTTAGCTTTTTGGGAGCCGGCTGGGCCTCTGGCTCGTTACTTTCTTCCACATCTGAGTCACCAGAAAATGCAAGGCCTTGGAGTTCACTCACTCGAGCTTTGTCTTTTTTCCTCCCTTTCCGGGTGATGTCTCCTGCAGCGTATTCCGGGGATGAGATGTGCGTTCGGGCCCACAGGTCGCCTGGGTGACGATGCTTCACAGCGTTCAAATGTGCAGCTGGCCTTGCGTCAGTGACAGGAGTGCCACACGCGACCTGGGGCACATGATCTCTGGGGAAGGAAAAGGAACGCACGCTCTGAGACTCGGTGTCCTCCGCCAGTGCACAGCCTCCTGGGCGCCGCCTCTTCAGTGAGCCTCACCTACTTCTCACTCACGTCTCCCTGAGGACGACTTTGGCCAGACCTCCCCACCCCGCTCACTCAGCTGTGAATCTGGGAGGGGCTGGGCCAGCCTCTTCTGCAGCAGGGGGGTGGGCAGACAGGTCGTGCTCCTTGTTGCCCCGGGCTCTGTCGGGCCCTCGCGCAGCCAGGCAGACACCCACTAAAAATGACGGTCTCCAAATTCAGTCAGTGCTGCCCCAAAAGCCTTCCCGCTTCCCCTCGTCCTTCCTTCCCAGTTCCCCACAGCACATATTTCAAATCTTCACCACTCTTTTCCAGTCTTGTGCCCAGTTCCTCATATCTTCAGACAGAACCCCTTATTCTACACCAAAGACCAGAACTTTTCAAGCAGAAACTGGCTCTTTAAAATGGTACCTTCCACAGACACCGCCCTCGGAGCTCTTTCCTGCCCTTTCTGTGCATTTGCATCTTCTATTTCTGCCTCCTTTCCTTTCATCAGCTCTTCATCTACAAGTTTCTGTTCACTCATCAAGTTGCGTTTTAAATGTCACCTCTGCTGGGACACCTTCTCCGACCCTCCCAGTTTCAGCTGGGTGCCTCGCCTGAATGTTCTCCCGGAGCCCAGGGCATGGCAGCTGTTTCCCACCTGCTGGACCCCTTACTGGGGCCAGGGGTCGACACACAACTAACTAGGGCTGACAGAACGCTTGCTGTGACAGGAAGGAAGACCATCTCCCTGCTCCTTATCAGTTTATCACTCGATTCTCCAAACCAGATTCTTGATCCCGCCCTCTGCCTGGCTCACCTGAGCCTGTGACGTCCAGAGGCAGGTCCCTGATGCTCAGCCCTGTGACAGCGACAGACTCTGTGACTTTCCTGCCAACACCGTTTCCTGTATTATTCCAAGAAAGCAGGATTTTGACAATTGGTTTCTCTGGTTCCCTTCAAATTTCTTCTTACAATTTGCAGGGTTTGTTATACACAGAGCCATGGACACTCACCTTTTGGGTATTCCTGAGGGTATACATTGGTCCATCTCTTCAGATGCTTCTTGCTTTGCATTAAACAATTCATCTTTAGTTACAACTTATTCAGCTTAAACAATACAGTAATAAATTAAATGCCATGTGTCGTTTGAATTTAGAAAAACAGCCTTCAGAGAAGGGACAGAATGTTTCAAATGAAAACAAACAAACAGAAAGTTGACAGATGTCCCAGAAGTATGGACTGAGCAACCACACAAAATGGGTCCCATAGAGGAAGATGCTAAGAAAGGTCACTTAGCCAGGGAGAGGGTCTCACGGGCAAAGCAGAGCTGGAGAAAATGACACAGGGACAGTAGTGCTCTCAGTGATGAGAACGTCCCGAGGCAAAGAAGGGTGAGCAGGAGCTCAGGGACCTCCCTCCATGGAGGGCACCTGAAAGTCAGAGAGCACCCGGGACCCTTGATTAGGAAGAGAAGGGGAGGCAGAGGGGGTTGCGGAGGGAGGGCCGGAGAAGACAGGAACCGGTGACTGAGCCAGTGACCAGCAACAGCAGAGGAAAATGGGACCCCGAGGTGCAGCAGGATGGGGGCTGAAAGAAGGCGGACGACAGAGGCCCCTGGGGAGGGTCAGGGTCTCAGGAAATGTGGGCTCACCAGGCCCAGGTTCGGGTAAGGGACGGGCGAAAGTGAGCACAGAGGGGACCAGCCGGAAGTCTGTCCTTACTCCTCAGACTGAGGTCTGTCACCTCCTGAGCTGAGTCCCCACAGAGCTTCCTCCGAGCCAGATGCAGGTGTGGCCACTCCTCGGGGACAAGGGCCTGGGCCCCTTTGTCCTCGGTCTTCCCTGATGTCTACAAAGACAAGAACGGCCTCTGAGCTTTCGCCGTGCTGAGTGTGAGCAGGTCGGTTGTGAAGGGCGTCACGCTCCACGCTGCACACCTCCAGCGTCAGCCCCTCCACGGGGCCTCGCTCTCCCGCAGGTTTCCTCGGCTCACGGGCGCTCCACTGCCACCCCGGCCACTGATGTTCCGTGGCTGTCTCAGAAGACACCAAGCACCGGATTTGGAGCTCCGCCAATCACGCACGACCTCGGCCTAACTTCATGACATCTACCGAGTCTACGGCCACTGCAGATCCCACCCACAGGCTCCCAGGGTGAGGGCCCGCTGTCTGGGCAGCCCAGCCCATCCGTCCTGCCTCCAGTGACGCTGCTTCTCCCTTTCTGTTCGGTCTTTCACGGTTCGACTCAACATTCGTTTCTATTCTATTGTCCACCCAACTCCGTTGTTTCATGTTCTTTTCTTTTTAGAGATTTTATGTATTTATCTTTAGAGGGGAAGGGAAGGAGAGAAGGAGAAAAATATCAACGTATGGTTGCCTCTCATGAGCCTCCTGCCGGGACCTGGCCTGCAACCCAGGCATGTGTCCTGACTGGGAATCGAACCGTGACCCTTTGGTTCGCAGGCCCGCACTCAATCCACTGAGCTACATCAGCCAGGGTTCATTTTCTTATTACCTTATTTCTCTGTAATTCAAACACTGATTATAGACCAGAGCAAACATTTAGTTACTCTGTTCTGGTATAATCTTGTGCATTATCATTTTGAAACACACAGCACTGTTTAAATAAATTACTTCTTTGTTTCTCTAGGATGTTACACGGAAGACAATTATGTTGGTTACAAAGACATCCAAATAAGTTTTAGTTTCTACAACTTCTTTATAAGAGGGTCAAGTATTTGATGGAAACTGGGGGCTCCAGGTCAGCAGGATGAAGAACCAGTTACAGACACAGAAAAGGACTGAGCGTGGAGAAAACAACACGAAGACCACCTCCTGAGAACACTGATGTAGCAGCAGACGGCTTAAATGGGAGGCTTCATTATTTTTTAACTAAATGGCTAGGAAATCGATTGAAGCACTGAGAGAATTTAAAGAGAAAACAAAAGGCCCAAGACATGAGGCTGTGTCTGCATCCACAGAAGTTCCATTTCCGTCACCAGGTATCAACTGGGTGTGAGCGGAACACTGTACTGTGGCACATTGTGAGCAGTTCAGTTCTCAGGCTCCAGACGGCGACCAGAGACCCGCAGAGGCCGAAACATCAGCCACTAGGCACCCACGCCTGGAGGCACTTTCTCACAGCCCTCCACTCCCACGCCCGACACTGGATGTGCACCCCACATGCGGTGCTGAGTGAGCACCAGCACGCAATCACAACCCGCTCCTCGGAGGAGGCCGCGGCCTGTGACAGTCCGAAACGAGGGGAGGGCGCGGGGGTGACAGGCCGGGGTCAAGAGGGGGCGAGGGTTGGGCCTGAGCCCAGGGGGACTGCTGTGCAGGTTCCCATAAGGGTCCCCTGGCTCACCTGGGGTGTGGCTGACTTGAATTCGGGTACTGGTGCCGCGTCTCTGGGGGCCTTTTCTGGAGAGGAGCTGGTCCCTGGGGAGCAGGCCCTGTGAAGGGCAGACGAGAGTGAGTGAGACAAATGCCCTTGGGGGGACCCAGTCCCACAGAGCCTCTGAAGTTTGCTACACGTAGCAGCACTATCATTCTGTCGGACACAAAAATGGAAGAAAAGAAGTGGAGAATTGAGAGATGAGGCAAAGAGGAAACCGGAGGGCAGAAAAGAAAGGAAATAAAGATATAAAAAACCAGAGAGGCTAATGGGGAAAGCTGTGCATGTGTGGGATTGGGGGTATACGGGGAACCTCTGTACCTTCCTTTCAACTGTGCTTGAACCTGAACCTGTTCTACAAAAATAAAGCCAAACACAGACATGGAGAGAAGCGATAATAGCCACGAGCTGGAAAACACCAGCACGAGGGGTGAAAGCAGACAGTCTGGAAAATGGATCTCCAGTTCACCCGGCTCAGGAAAGCCAGGGAAGGTGCTGGGGTTGTAACTAGCAGGCAGTCGCCACAATATTAGGGTGGGGTTAAGAGGATGGAAGCAGCCCTTGAAAAGAAGGACAAGAGAGCATCCCCATCCCAACCACATACCCGCAGCAGCGGGTCTCTGGTGGTGCTTAGAGGGCCCAGCAGGCTTTGCTGGACTCCAGCTCTCCGAGACGCCACAGGCAGTTCTTCAAGCCTCCATTGAGGTTAAAGAATCTTATGGCTGCAACTACTGTTAGCTTTCATCACTCTACCGACTCACCTCCATTCTTCACCACCCAACCCCAACCTGCCACCTAAAGGAATCGAAATCAGGGCAAGCAGATGTGCTCATCACTGCACAGGTAGATGGGACAGCTCCCTGCACTGGCCGCCCCCCCCCCCTTTCTCTGTGCCACCGCAAACTCTTCCCCCTTTCCGGTCTCCACACAGGCTCCGCCCACCCCTGAAACCTTCCCCAGCCCGCGGGACCGTAGGGCTCCCTCCCTCCTCTAAACTTCTGCACGAAAACAAAACATTTAAGGCTTCACCTGGTAGTGGTTTTCCCTAATGGAAGAAACGTGATAGAACCATCAGACAAGAAAGTAGGGAAATACAAGTCCTATTTGGTCCACGGTGGGCGAACGTCACTGTGGTCTGAGTCCTGTACACTCCACCTCCCTTAACGCTCTCCTACCATTTATCACAGGACCAGCTGCTCTGCACGCACTGTCAGAACACGGACATCACGTCGCTGACGTAGTGACTGGTGAACAAGGACGGGGTGGGTCACAAGCCCTCTGAACTCACGTGCATAGTTGAGTCTGGACAGGAGCAGCCCCCACCAACCGCAGGGGGCACATTCCAAAACCTCCAGGAGGTGCCCGAAACCACAGGGTGCTGAACCCTGTCCCTGCTGTGTTTTTCCTGCACATACTCACCTTTTCGCTTCTCTCTGGCACGTCTCAATTGCCAGCATCACTGCTCTTGCACTTTGGGGCCCTGATCATGTAAAATAAGGGTCACACTGAGACACCAGGACGGTCACCTCTGAGCTGACTCCTCAGTGACTGAGCAGGGGGCAGCGGCCACACCAGACAAAGAAAGGACTCGTGTCCTGAGTGGGAAGGAGCAGGAAGGCACAGGATTTTATCACACTACTCAGAACAGCCTGCTATGTAAAACCCATGAATTGTTGAAAGCAAACTGTAATTGAAAAATAAATATAAATCATTTCTGGAATCCCCCCTTCAATATTTTTGGACTGCAACTGACTGTGAATAATTGAAACCTCAGCTGAGGGGTGACTGGTGTACATGTTTCTATAGGGAGGAGAGTTAATAATTTTTAACCAATTCCAGGGAGTGGTAACACCCTCACCATGAAAGTTACTAAACTATGCAGTTGTAAGATCTCTTCTTTTTTAAAATAATTTTATTTATTTAATGTTAGAGAGAGGAGAAAGAGGGAGAAAAACATTGATCGGTTGCCTATCCTATGCACCCCAACTGGGAACCGAACTCGCAACCCAGGCATGTGCCCTGACCAGGAATTGAACTGGTGATCCTTTGCTTTGCCGTCTCCTTTTTGAACTGTCTGGGGGCTTCTGCCCATTCTCCCCAATCCCTCGGCATTTGGGCGCATGGCCTGTCCCATGACAGAGCACTGCCCAGAGCTGACCAGCAAGGGAGAGCTGGGACCAGTTCCCCGGAGGTGGGGCCTGGATTCGGGAAGCGAGAGAGCCCCACACACAGCGGGGCTCCAAGCGGAAAAGAAGACAAAGTGTGTGAGCCTAAAGCTGCATTTAAAATGACTGAAAGGTCAGATCAGGCTGCGAGGATATTCAAGAAAATGTTGTCACGGGGAAAGATATTCGTGGAAAGCCACCAGGTAAGTATTTAAATGCCCATGAGTGTAGGGTACAGACGAGCGGTAAAGAGAGAATTCTGGCCGAAATCCAGGTGACTTAACTTCTAGATGCTGCTCTGCCTCTGCCAATCCTGGGCAAGTCATTTAAAGTTCAACTGTTGGCTGTCCTGATGATTAACTGAGGCTGTTGCACAAGATCTTATGATTGTAATGTTTTACAATTTCAAGTGATTTAAAAAGCTTGCTTAATTACAGAGTTAGACAAAAACAACACTCAAGGATACAGATACACCAGTTTTTACCAAAAGGACCACACGCCTGCTGGTGACTCGAACTCACCCCTGGCACTTAGGCTCACGGCTTGGACGTTCTCGTTGGGAAACTCTGGAGGCTCACACTTCACAGTGGTCGCCCCAGGCAGGAGGTGGAGGCTGTGACTCTCCAAAGAGGCCCCTCGACAGTCTGTCACCAGACTGTCCTGCGTGTCCTGTCCCTGAGTGTAGACGGAGGCCTGGGAACAAAAGAGTCACCATGAGAAGGCATCCTGGTGGGAACTGGACCAAACAGCAGTAAGGGACACCCTCCAGGGGACACAAGACGAGTCCTATTCAATCTGCTAGAGCAGCAGGTAAGACAGGGAGCAAGACAGAGACATTCCTTCCTTCAGCACAGGTGGATGCACACCTGCGGCAAGTGAGAGAGACAAGACATTTCTGCAAAAAAAAAAAACTAAGCAAAACACAAAACCCCAGAGGAATGCCTAAACCAGTGGGTGGAGCTTCCTGAGGAATGTGACAGGCGCATTCTGAGAGCGTCTCCCACAGGCCACTTATTACACAGGGGCCAGCAGTAGTTCCCCAGTGAGGAGTCTGACAGAGGCCACCTTGACATCACCGGTAACGAGACAGCTCCCTGAGGGAGCACACTGGGGACACGCGTCACTGCTGCGGCATTCCGGCCAAAACGCACGACCCGGACTTATCATGAGAAGCACGAGACAAACCCAGCTGTCAACGTCATAGCAAAGGCCGAGCCATGTCCCCACATGCAAGGGAACTAAGGGGACACGGGGACTAAATGCAACCTGGGATGCTGGACTGTACCCTGAACTGAGGGGAAACAGCCATAAAGAACATGACTGGGACACTGTGGCAAGACCTGAACAAAGACTTCCTTTAGGATGATAGTATCACCTCTGTTTAAAGGAGACAAGTCCTTGTTCTTCAGAAATACAGACTGAAGTGTTAGAGGTAAAGGGGCTTAATATCGACAACTGATCTCCATGCCGAGCGCACAAACACAGATGCCTGCAGGGGCTGGCGGAGGGCGGTGTGGGGGAGGGAGGACGGGGTCCTCCGTCCTACTCTCCCAATACTTATCTAGGCTGTGAATAACTTCAAAATAAAAATGAAGTGTCGTCTTCCCACCTGCTGTGCTGTGTCTCCCATGTCGGGCCCTGCATCCTGCAGCACTGCTACGGCCTCCTTGCCGCTCTGTGGGCGCCGCTCCAGCACCCTGGCGCGCAGGCAGGATGCGCAGGAACTGCTCCAGCACCAGCAGCTCCAGCATCTGCTCTTTGCTGTGCGTCTCGGGCCGCAGCCACAGCCGGCACAGCTCACGGAGCCGGGACAGAGCCTCCAGAGGTCCAGTCACCTCCTGGTAGCTAAAGCACTGGAAGCGCAGGCGGCAAATCTCCTGAGGGTGGGAGCCGTGCTGCTGTGTGCTGGACACCTGCTCCCACGCGGAATCTTCCACCTTGACTTTCACAGCACTGTCCCTGTTTTCAGGAGCAGGGCCCCACAAAGCTTCATCCATGTTGAACTTCAGTGCCAGGATTTCCAGGAAGGTGTCATGGGCAGCGGACCCTTGAACAACACGGTTTGAAAGGTGCATGTTAATTTACATGCAGATTTTTTTCAGTAGAGAGCATAAATATATTTTCTCTTCCTTATGATTTTGTTAACATTTTATTTAAGAACGTAGTGTATAATACACACAACATACCAAAGAAGGCTAGGAACGGGTTCACTTAGCTGTGACGGAAGCTTCAGGCATGGATTGTAAGGCGAAAGCGGCAGGCGTGCCAGGACGCCTGGGACCACACTTGCATGTCTGTCCTCACTGCAGGGGCGGCTTCTGTGGAGTACTGGTGACCTGCGCCCAGAGGGAGGGGGTTAGCTGTGAAGGGCAGAACACGTTAGAAGGACGCTAAGAGGAAGGGATTCTCCGGTTCTGGGTGGCCGGGGGCTACACTGCCCTGCAGGGCTTGAGCCGGCAGGTGAGGCCATGACAAGGCGCCAAAGCCCTGGGGGGCTCGGCTGGTGCTGCCACTTGGGCCAGGCTGGCCGGACCGCACAGTCAGCCCACACAACCAGAACAAGCAATCAGCGGAGGTTTTCCCACTAATGCTGAGATTTTTTATTCATTTTTTTTTAATGTAGCAATAGAGCACTGAAACAGGAGACAAGCTTCAAGTTCTTTTTGTCCCTCTTCCTCTTCCTTCCGTGATCTCATTCTTCGCAATTACAATGTGTCTCCATCCCAGGAACCCGCGGGAACCTGCCTTTCCCGTTGCAGACCCAGACCCTGCACTGGACGCCTCCAGGCCGCCCGCCGGCACTGTAACCCCGCGGCCCCACCCGGCGCCAGAGCCGCTCAGAGCCGCTCAGCGCCGCGCTCCTTGTCCCGGCACCTCTGCAGGTCCCGGCACCATCCCTCCTTCATCACCACTTAACGTCAGCACTACGACCATTCTCTCCGCTACTCTCCCCGCCTCACATTATTTCCTTCAGCACAACTGGGCCCACATTCCACACGCTCCCCTCCCAAACACCTGGTTTCAATCTCTACTCCTCGAACTAAATCCAAACCCCGCCGGATCTGTTGCTGCTCAGTTTTACTGGTACGTTTGTCACTCAACTGGCATTTACTGGGCACGTCAGTATTTGGGGGGCACCGCACTAACCGTGAATGAATACAACCCACAGTCCCGACCTCCGAGAAAGCTGGTGCTGCTCCCGTCCCGCCGCTCAAGCCTCGCACCCGCGCACCCCGCGCACACGTCTCTAAGGCTGGAACCCCTGCAGCCCAGTCACTGCCCAAAGCACGGCGCCAATGCCGCCCCAAACCCTGCGGACAGACAGAAAAGTCTGCCCTCTGAGCCACACAGGGAGGCGGTGTCCCCGTGGGTCCAGTCCCAGACCCAGCGCCGCCCCGCCACGCCGCCCCCCCTCAACGGGCAGGCTCCTACCTGGCCCCTGGGGCCCCTGGAGGACTCGGTGAGCCCGGGCAGTGCAGGGAGCGCCGGTCACTGCGCCCTCCCTGCAGTGGCCCGCAGCGCAGCGATGGGCTCCGGCGGCCGGTGGGTGGAAGGCGGGGCGACCGCGAGCTACAAAGACGGACCGGACCAGCCTACGAGAGGTTCCGGGAGCGCAGAGGAGCCCGCCGGGCAGGGGGCGCTGGGCTGGAGTGGGCAGCCTGCGCACCGGTGCCGGGCCTCTCTAGGACGGGGCAGCGCGTCTCTCTGGTGCATCGGGAGGACCCTCATCCGCCCAGACTCCGCAGGGCCCTCAGTTGTGTAATCCGTTGCATTCGAAACCAAAAAGGGAAAGAGAGAAACTGAGCCTGTCTTTAGGGTCTTCACAGGCTGCTGTGGTTGAGGGGTGGGACAACAAATGGATAAACGATTACAATACAGCAAACAGCGCGTTTTCTTTAACTTAAACGTACAGAGTTTGCATGCGCAGGAACTCAAGCTGCACAGACTGGGAAGCGGAGCGGCTCACTCCCAGCCAGCGTTCACATTTTGTGCCCCCACACAGAACCCTGCTCAGAAGGTATTGTTGCAATAGTTCGTCCTCTCCGGGTTTCTGCCTTAATAGACTTGTAACTCGCCTTTTAGGGGGTCCATGGCGTCTCACACGCAAGCAAAACTGTAACGGATCTTGTATGACATTTGCCCTTCGTTCGGTTTTTTTCTGATTTACGGGTATAGGAAAAACATGTTATTTTACATATGCCTGTATCCAACATTTGTGCCCAATGCTTATGGGTCTGCCCTCAGGGCACTGGGGTGTCTGAGGTGTCAATGAATTGAGAATACTTACAATACCTGCACTATAGAATCATGAGAGAAAGCCAAAATCAATTTTCCAGACATTTAAGGATATATTCTTTCAATTCTTCCCACTTGGAATCTTTTGTCATTGCTTTGCCTTTTTTTTTTTTACATTTTGGACACAGGAGGAAGAGAAGGAAAGAGCCATCAATTGCCTTCCTTACGCACCCCAACCAGGGACAGAACCGACAACCCAGCCAGGACGATGCCCAACAGCTGAGCCACACTGACGGGGCCATGTCTTTGCTGTTTACTGACAAGGAAGATATTCCATGTTCTTTCTTCAACTGAACAGAAACAAGTTTAAACTATGAGGCACAGCTACATGTTTGGGTGCTGACCACACACAGGCCTCCAAGCACTGGTGTGTGGGGAGGAAAGCTGGTATCAACCTCACTTACTCATAAAGCAGGACGAAAACCACGCAGCTTTATGACTCCCCCAGCAGTGCAATGTGGCTGACTCTATGCAATTCTTTCAATTTCTGTTACAGCTGCTTCTCCTACAGATTCGGTCAGCTGCCACTGTGGTTGCCTGTAGCAGCTCTCACCAGTCCGACCAGCGTGGGAAGGAACAGGAGTGGGTCAGCATGCATCCCCCTTACTGTGAGTGACAAGAAGCCCACTTTTCAGCTGTGCACACACTTCCCAGCCTCCCTGTCCCACGTTATGGCCTATGACATGGTGAGGCCGTGTCTGTGGGCAGGCTGCTCCCAGGGAGCTGGCAGGTTTTGGAGGCGCTTCTTCTCGTCCCTCTTCCTTGTGTCCATGTTTTGTATGACTGGCTGGAGCTGGAGCAGCCACCAAGGGTTATGTGATGACCGTAAGGACCCACAGCACGCACCATGGTGGTGGTGCAGGAAAGCAGAGGCCAGGGGCCCAGTAACATCACAGAACCACCTTACCAGTCCTGGACTGCTCGTCTCCAGCCTCTCTTATTTAGGAGAAAAACAGACTTTGATTAAGTCACTCCTACTTTTTAAAAAGATTTTATTTATTCCTTTTTAGAGGGGAAGGAAGGGAGAAAGGGAGAGAGAAAAATACCAATGTGTTGCCTCCCACATGCCCGCCACTGGGGACCCCACCCACAACCCAGGCTGTGCCCTGACCAGGGACCGAACCAGTGGCCCCCTACTTCGCAGGCCAGCACCCAGTCCACGGAGCCACACCAGCCAGGGCTCACCCTACTCTTTTTGTCATTCAACCATATGCAAAACCAAACCCTTGGAAAACCATGATGCCTAACCGATCTTCCCAGTCCATGGCAGAATATGGAGCCTTCTCCAGACAGCAGAGCCTAGGCCGCTGCTGTTACTCAACAAGTGACGTGTCTGGAAGTGGTGTCCCCTACACTTAATACTCTTCATCGTGACGATGACATCGTTAGGTTCACAACACAGAGATCATAATCTCCAAGTGACTTTTTATTATTTGAGTTTCAAAGAATTCCAGAACAAGCAGCATTTTAAAATTGCATCAGACATGTACTCAATTGTCTAGGCGGCAGTCACTACCCTGCACTGGAGTTATGAAGAGCGACAGCAGCTACATGAATTCGGCACAGTTCCTTCAAATCACTGAGGAATCTTTTCTCCAGTTTAATTTCTAACTGGAATCAATGAGATCTCACGGCAGGGATGGCGGTGAGGAATGGTAAAATTAGGGCATCTTGGCTTTCCAAAATGCCTCTGCTGGTTGGGGGTTAGTAAAGCCACCGGGGGGCACAGTCACCATTAACCTGCACTGTAACACACCTGTTTGGTTTTATAGCAGTCTCTTGCTGTAGCATATGCAAAAAATATCCACCTGCTCTTGTTCTGCTTCGGCCTGTACATCTGTGGATAGCTGGCTTGCTGATGGCTTCAAAGCCCTCACTCAGTCACCAGGTTCTCTGCTACCTGGAGACGCATCACCAAGGTCTGCACCACGTCAAGGGCTCTGAGAACTCCTGCGTCAAGGATGCTGTTCAACTCCGACCCCCCAGTGCCATCTTGGTCAGTTATCGTAGAACAAAGCTGACTCCAAGGAAAACAAAGGAGGAAGAGTGGGGGCAGACAGCCTCCAAGTCCACCCGCTCAACCCCAGGGTTGGCTAGAGGGAACTCTCCTAAAGTTCGGCTTGCTTGTTCATGTTCTGTCTCCGACGTCCCATGCGGGGAGGGCACTTCAGTGAGCCGGCCTGTCTTTGTGGTGGTACCTCCGATGCTGAGAAAGACCTGACCTCTGCCTGAAGGCTTCTCCGCACTCACTGCACTCATAGGGTTTTTCTTCATTGTGGATCCGCATGTGCTGAGCGAGGTGGGAGTTCAGTCGGAAGGCTTTCTGGCATATGTTGCAGGTGAAAGGTTTTTCTCCAGTGTGAATCCTGTGATGTCGAATCAGGTCTGAGGTCAAGCTGAAGGCCTTCCCGCAGGCGTGGCACTGGTGGCCCCTGGAGTGGCTGTGGGTTCGCTGGTGGTGGGTGAGGAGCAGGGCCTGGCTAAAGGTCTTGCCGCACTCCCCGCACTCACAGGGCTCCTCCTGACTGTGGATCCTCTGGTGCCGGTTCAGGTGAGAGCTGCGCCTGAAGTTCTTCCCACAGTGGATACAGAGAAAAGGTTTCTCTCCAGTGTGGATTCTGAGATGCTCCAAGAGGCCTGCATTCTGGCTGAACACCTTCCCACATTCCTTGCACCGATAAGGCTTCTCACCAAGATGGATTTTCTGATGTCTGACAAGGTGTGAGCTTCTCTGAAAGGCTTTCCCGCACTCATGACACTGATGGCTTTTCTCTCTAGAGCGGATTTTCTGACGCCCAGGAGGACTGGGTTCACACAGCTGTCCTGCGCTGTGCATACCGTCCTGTCCAAGCAGGTCTGAGTGCTGGAGGACTCCCTCCCCACCTGCTGACCGGTTACAGTCGGTCTTCTCCTTGGGCTTGGCCTGCTGCCTTTCCAAGTGAGAGTCCTCATGGTGTGGCTCTCCGGGCTCAGACACTTTCCCAGTCGATTCCGACCCTCCACAAGGGTCTGTCTCTACAGCTGGCATCTTATTCTCAGTCATTGTCTCTTCACCTGAAATATCAAATATATGCCAACAATGACTTGTCTTTTGGTACTTGGGGAAAGAAATCTGTAATTAGTAGGAAAAATTTTAAATCCAGCCATGTGTGCAAAGTGGAAATACTGTGGCTGTTTGTGTTTCTATAGATTACACGTGGAATGATACACAAGAAACTGTTAGCACTGGCCGCCTTTGGGGAAGGAAGCGGGTGGTGGTGGGAAGTGGCCTACTTTGTATCACACACACACACACACACACACACACACACACACTAGCAGACTGTCTCAAAGGGAATGGCTGTATTCTTGAAAATGGCTTGTCCCATGGAAAATGGAAAAGAAAGATCCGCTGAGGACCCTGGGCCAATAAGAAAGTGATGGCCCTTTAACAGAAAATGAAGAAAAGTGGACTGATTTTAATGTTGACTTCGCTGTGTAAATGTAAAAATGTAAATTAAGCCTCAAACTTTCCAGAAGAAGCGTACCTTGCAGCAACATCCAAAACTGAAAGAGGAGGTAGTAGGTAAAGAAGGGCTTTAGAATCAATACCAACTGTTCAACAAGGAGACACGTACTGATTGCCAGCTCTCAGCCAGGAACTGTAAAAAGCTCAGAAACTAAAATAAAGTCACTGCCGGTTTTTCTGGCAGAAAAAAAGGAGATGCTAACCAGCAACTACACTAAAGTGGGATCAATTCTGTGGCAGGAGAACAGCCTCGCCCCGAGTTAGAAGACTTAGGAAATGACCAAGAAAGTGGCGTCTTGGCTCGGTCCTGATGGTGGGTGGGGCTTAGGGAGAGTGAGGAACAGCCATTCCACATGGAAGACTCAGAGAGAAAGTGCAGCTGGGCCGGATGGGAGGGAGGGTGACTCACTGTCCCGATCTGCTTGGGGCCGGGAGTTTTCCCAGAACACAGAACAGTCAGTGCTCGAGGCCCAGCAGAGCGGAGCACATCGGTTGCTGGTTAACATTACTTGGCTGTGAGGTTAGCAGATGCCAGAATATGTGTATCAGGCCTTTATTAACAGCCATTGGAAGACACTGAAAGTGGTGGGTTTTTTCTTGTTTTTTACTCTTCATTATAGAATTTTTCAAACATTAAAAAAAAATTGAAAGAATAACATCATGCACCTAATGAAGGGATTTAAGGAGGGAGCAACATTAATGAATGTGTTGAAATGGCAGACGGTGCTTCCACAGAGGCACCAAGATGACAAGCAGGGCTTGTATCAGACTGGAGAGAAGAAACGTGAATGAAAGGGATAGAAATGAGAAAGCTCCATTTCAGAGGCAAAGAAAACACAGCATATTAAAACAACAACAACAAAAACCGATCCAGGTGACATTTAGAAACCAAAGACAAGCCTCTCACGGCGACAGGAAGGCAGCGAGGAGAAATGAGCGCTGCGGCACGGGCCGGAGTTCTGTGCCTGGGGGAGGAAGCAGCCCTCTCACAGGACGCTTCAGCTTTAACTGAATGAAGTGAAAGGTCTGGGGTGACAGATCCTCTACATCTTCATTGTGGTGGTGATTGGACAACAGTAATTACTTTCTGCTTGTGAAACTCACTGTATTGTACACTCACAAATAAATCTGACTCCAAACAGAAACCAAGAACAAATGCCAGGGGTGCTGTGCAGGCTTCTCACACCCAGGAAGACTGTCTGTTTCTTACCTCGTTCTGTTTCAGGCTTCGGATCTGCTTGCTCAGGTGTGACCTGCTGGGCCCGTGCAGCATTCAGAGCCGCTGTCTCTTCCACACTCACGTGCTGCTTCTCTGCCTGTCCTAGGTCCTAGGGACAGTTCGGTACAAGTGCATACAATAGAGCTGCTGTTCAGAAGAACACTCCAACATTAGAAAACAGAGCAAAGAGAAACGGCACAGGGGCAACAAAAAGCATGCTTCTTCCCAGCAGAGAAAAGGTGAAACCTACAGCAATAAACAGCCAATTGACAGGAAAACTGAAAGAGGACCCGGCAATTCTCTTGCCACTACTCAGCTCCTTTCCACCTCTCCAGCCGGTCTCCAACCCAGCCTTCCTGAAAAAGAGCACACATCTTACCTCTTCCACCTGCTGTCCAGTTTCTTGCAGCTCTGCATGCAGGTCCTCCAGTACAACCACGGCCTCCTCGCCGCTCTGTGGGCGCCGCTCCCGCACCCGAGCTCGCAGCCCCGCTGGCAGGATGCGCAGGAACTGCTCCAGCACCAGCAGCTCCAGCATCTGCTCTTTGCTGTGAGTCTCGGGCCGCAGCCACAGCCGGCAGAGCTCGTGGAGCCGGCGCAGCGCCTCTCGAGGTCCTGCGGTCTCTTCGTACCGCAACTGCCTGAACTGTCTGCACAGCGGCTCCCGTTCAAGGCCAGTGCCATTTCCTGGATGTCTGAATCCCTGCTCCCTAGCAGTGTGGTGACCATCCTTTACTGGCCTTCCTGAATCCTTCTTCAGATTCAGAGGAGCCAGAGAAGGAGCACTGACCAATACTGATGCCATCTCCGGCTTCAGACTGCTCTCTCTGTCTTGGAGAACTTTCTTTTGGATTATCTCCTCAGGAACACTCCTGGAAATTTAATAACAAGAATCACAGAAACAGTAATAGCAGTAGCAATGATAACAAGATCAATAGCAATACCCCTGTGTTGGGCAGGTACATTTTCAACAATTACTATCCATTTTGTTCCCTCTGGAAAAAAAAATCCCTAGTCTTGGCCGGTGTGGCTCAGTGGATTGAGTGCGGGCCTGCGAACCAAAGGGTGGCCTATTGATTGATTCCCAGCCAGGGCACATGCTTGGGGTGCAGGCCAGGTCCCCAGCAGGGGGCGCTTGACAGGTAACCACACATTGATGTTTATCACCCTGTCTTTCTCCCTCCCTTCCCCTCTCTAAAAATAAATTTTTTAATTAAAAAAAATTTAATGCCTAAAGAAGGAACACATACAAAATGAGAAAACTCTGTTTTACACAAGACTGCCACCTGACATAGAAAAAATACATTTGAAAATTCATCTTGTAGCTCTTTGTGAAATAATTGATTCAATCAAGGACCACAAATGGGCAGAGCCACTGGGTGAAAGCGGGGGAGGACACGGGGGACGTTCTCGGCCTCAATGACCCTCCATGCTCACCACTTATTAATGACAAAAGGAAAAATGGAGATGTCATACACTTAAGGTGTAAGTGATAGAATCTAGCAGCTCCGATGGTGAGACAACTGACTTTGTACCTTCCCACCTACATAGCATCATCTCTGAAAATGTTTATGTGACTCTAATAATGAGTAAACTTTCAGATGAATCCAGAGTGCGGTGCATCTATAACAGGCACTGGCTCTTCAAAACAATCAATTTCACGAAAATAACAGGGTGCGGGGAAGGTAGGGTCTAGATCACAGGTGGAAAACACCTCCACCTTGTTTCCGCCCAGCAGCGGTGCTGAGCTCCTTGCCCCTGGTTAAGGAGTAGTTACATGGATACAGTCCTAACACTACATTCGGCCCTTGCAAGGCAATCGTGAGGCTGATGTGGCCCTCGGTGAAAATCACTTTGACAGCCCTGGTCTAGATTAAAGCAACATAGCAAAACACAATGTGTAAACTTGGCTGGAGTTTTAAAAAGATACAAACATTATGGTTTGAAGAATTCAGAAACCTAAATAAGCAAACTACGGCTCAAAGACCGAACGGAGCCCAAAGCCCGTCACTGGGCCTGAGGCTTCACTGGAACACTGCGCCCACTCACCCACTTGTTCAGGTCTCGTTCCAGCTGCGTTTTTGCAACACTAGCAGGACTGAGTGGCCTCCACAGAGATCATCTCACCTGCAAGGCTGAAGACATTTACTGACGGGCCCTTTACAGACAAAGTTTAGAGATACCAAGTGAGAATTTGCTCAGGTGAGATGAATGTTTCATGGTCATGCATCCTTATTCTCAGATGATGCTGAAACGTACCTTCAGGTGTTTCAGAAGGACAGTGAATGTTCGTGTGCACACAGAGCGAGCACACACAGCGGGGAGTTAACCACGGCTGCTGCACGACGGGCCGCAGTACCAACTGCGCCGTTCTCTCAACTGTTCTGTAGATCGGAAAAGTCTCAAACGTTAAGGGACAAAAGACACAAGACAAAACTGCTTACATGTTCATTAAAGCCAATATCAGGATTAACTACAAGAACATGGTCCTCACGGCTCACCTCCTTTGCTGACTGTCTACTATGCGCTAGACCCTCAGTTGCCGGGAACACAGAGGGACACAGCTCCCGGCCTCCACTGCTCTCTGCTTCTCCAGAGGTCGCAATGCAGCACACACAGGGCTACAGCCGAGGGACGCACAGGGTGTCAGCGGGGCGTGGTGGTGCGGCTCCTTCCTGGACGCAGGTCCCTCTGAGTTCTAAAAGACAAGTGAAAGCGAAGCAGACAAGAAGACAGAGAAAGGGTTTGTCAGTCAGAGCCAAGGATCAGCACAGAGCTGTTGGGGAAAGAAAGCCTGGCAGATTCAGGGCAGCACAGCAGTCAGTGGTGGCTGGAACCCAGGAAACTCCAACCATTCGGGAGAGAGGTGAGAAGGAACAGCGTCCGGAAGGCCGGGAGGAGCCGTTTCTGTACATGTTCCGATCCAGCCCTGTCACTTGTCAGCAGTGACCTGGGACAAGTTCCTTATCCTCTTGGAGACTTAGATAACTCACCTGAAAGACTGAGGTAACACCTGGTTCACAGAGATGTTTTGAGGTGAATGAGATAATAATTGTAAAGGACACAAATTCACTGATTTGTAACTGGAATTATATGAAAACGCAGTGCTCGGCAGTGTGAAATGTCACAGGAAGGTGGACAAGTCTGGGACCTGACACATGCAATCAATTCAAAACACAAGTCAGACCCGACAGTCACTCACATCCTTCTCAGTTCCTGCTTGCGGTGGCCCTGAGTAGGAGGGGGTGGCCCAACAGGAGGAGGAGGAGGCGAAAGGGAGCAGACCTTCGGGTCCAAGTGTTGTGGCGGTGCACTCGTGGTGAGAATCGGGAGGAGCAGACAGCAAGGACGGGGCCAGGAGCAACTGCGTCCAAAGAGGAACAAGCAGTAAAAAATCTCAACATGGAAGATGCCAACCAGGGGGGGAAAATGGATAAAAAGGAGCCAGATGCTAATGAAGGAGAGCCCTTGTCCCTCTGTTTGGAAGCCAGTGAATGTTGTGAGCCTGGAGGTCTTCATAGGTGGTTCCATGTTAGGCAGCCAGAGGCAAGGATGAGACAAGAGAAGTGGTGAGGGAGGGAGATGAGACAGCTGGCTGGAAAGACGAGGGGAGCAGTTCAGTCAGAGTCTACAGGCAGTCAGCACCGATCCCCCTCGCCACGACCATCACAAGTTCCGCCTTACGCCTTGAATCCTGATGTTTTCCCTAAAGTTAACAGGGAGACACACCTGCTCCCTAAACTTGACATGTTCACGGTGTGCCTTGTAAACCTTCTGGTGTTACTCGTTTCCTCTGAGTCTCCCATTACCAGCTTCTAACTAAAATACTGTGTCTGGACCGATTTTACCGACTGCATGGCAAGATGTTCATTACATATTGTGAAGTTAATAAAGCAGTTTACAAAAACAAAACACAAACAGCAACAAAAACAGAGGTCACTGACTTCTGCGAAGACAATTTAGGTTGTGGGTAGGCCAAGCGGTCGGCCTGCCACAGGAAAATGGGAACATGAAAACAATGGACAAAAATTGCTTTTTCAAAAAATAAGACATTTTGTGGAAGGATACAATAGCGCAGAAGCTAGGAAGGGGGGATGTAGAGGACAGGCATGTTTGTAACTTGATTACTATATCTAAAGACTTCCTTGTTGTCCAGCCCAGACATCTCAAGAGTGCCACATCCGAATTTCCTTCTAGTCACCTGGCACCTGGATACCTTGTAGAAGCCTCTCAAACCCAACGTGTCACCACTGTCCTTTGGAGCAGGCCGTTGGCGTATGGGGTCTTTGTATTCTTGATCTGGAGTTCTCCTAAAGTGACTGGAAGGGCCCGTGGACTTGCACGTGCCGGTGCAAGCTCACACTTGCCTTCGAACCAGCAGGCGTGGGGCTCACTCTGTCAGCGGCTGTCCCTGGCTAAGCTCCGAACACAGCTTGCGGTTGCGCACTCCTGGATGTGCACACCCGAACACTCCCAGCTGGTATATACTTTTCTGTGTCAAAAAGGGACTTAAAATTTAAAAAGCAAAATCCTACTATTCTAAATGAAAGTGAAAAAGTCCAAGAAAGTGATGAGTGATGGTTATTAGCCAGAAATAAAAGTTTGATATTGTGATGATTACTTTTATCTAACAACTTGACTGGGCCACAGGGTCCAGACATTTTTCTGGGTGTTTCTGAATGAGATTAATATTTAGATCAGTCAACTGACTGAAGTAGACTACCCTCCCTAATGTGGGTACCCTCGATCTAATCAGTTGAAGGTCTGAATGAAAAAAAAAAACAAAAAACAGCAGACTCTCCCCCAAGTAAGAGAGATTTCTTCCTGCCGGACAAGCTTCAAACTGGGATATCAGCTTTCTCTCTACCTTTGAACTCAACTAGAAACACTGGCTCTTCCTGGGTCTTGAATCTGCTGGCCTTCTGACTGTAACTACATCATCGAATCTCCTGATTCTCAGGCCTCTGGACTCAGCCAGGAACTTAATCAGCTCTCCTGAGTCTGCAGCTTGCTGACTCGCTTTGCAGATCTTGGAACTTGCCAGCCTCCACCACTGTGTGAGCCAATCCCTTATAATAAATCTTCTTCTATGTGTATTTCTATATTTATATATCGCTACTGGTTCTGCTTCTCTAGAGAACCTGGGTAACAGAGCTATGCAGTGTAGAATAGTGAATTAGTGGTGGCTTGTTTCTATGATGTGATTACATATATCTAACATAATGTTTAACAGATGATTTGAAAACTGACCTTTCTAGCCCCCTTTCATATCTCATATATCAGGTCAATCAAGTTCTACTGAGTCTACCTAAATATCTCCCAAACCACCCATTTCTCTTCTTCTCCCACCTGACTACTGCAAATGGCTTCCTCACTGCAGTCAGTGATCTTCCTAAAGAGAAAATACAATTAGGTCTTTGCCATGCATATTATATTTAATGGCTCATCATTACTCTCAGGAACAAGTTCAAAACATCTAATAGGATTAAAATTTCCTCATGATGTAATGAACTTTCAGTCTCTCAAACTTGTAATACCCTTTCCTGTTTTGGGGTCCTTTCCGCTCTCATTCCTCTGCCTTGAGCATCTCCAACCTTCCAATTTTTTTCTCATTAGTAACCCTTCACTCTTCATGTCTCACTCAGCATAGCAAAACAACAAGCCAGCACAACTGTATATGTGCTTTACATGCTTTAATGCAACCCTATCACGAAGACACTATTACTACCTTCACTGTAGAGAGAAGGAAACCCAGACATTGAGAGTTAAAAAGACTTAAGGAGAGTTAAATGACGTATTCAAGGTCTCAAAGCTGAACCTCAGATCTTTCTTCCAATAGCTCTTGCAGCCACAGGCTGAAAACCTGAAATTTACCTCTGTCTTCTGTCATAACCACACGACCCACATCTGATCCAAAAGCAAACCCTGTTTGGCTCTACCTTCAAAGCAGATCACTCCTCTGACCACTTCCAACCGCTTCTACCACAATACTAGTCCAGGACACCTTTTTCTCCCACCTAAATTACTTGCAATAGTCTCCTAACTTTTCAGTTCCCCTGATTTCACTCTTGTCCAGCTACAGAGGCTTTAAAAGACAAATCAAGTGTTTCTCCTCTGCTCAAAATTTTCTCTTTTCACACCAAGAAATGACCAATACAATGCCTCCCCGCACTCCCGATCTCTGTATCCATCCTCCGCATACCTCGCCCTGGTCACTCCGGTCTCCCTGCTCTTCCTCGAATGTGTCAGCCAGGCTGCCGCTTTGGAGCCTTAGCACCGGTCGTTCCCTCTGCCTAGAAAGCTGCGACCCCCAAAAGCCACGTAGGTCTTCTCAGCTCCTACAGGTTTCTGCTCAAATATTACCTTCTATGACTTACCTTACACGTGTGAAATCGCACTCAACTTCCGGAAAGCTGCAGCCGCCCACGAAGGCTTCTCAGTGCCCGTAGGGAACGGGCTGCTCACGCGCCCTGGGCCGCGGTTCCTCCCAGCCTGCAGCACGATCACCGGCTGTCCAGCAGCGACCCGACCGGTCGAACACTCAACCAGACCTCTGAGCTCCACTGACGTCAGAGTTCTCCAAACGCTAGAGGACCGCGGCTCCCAGGAATGCCGCTCTAGGAACGCGGGAGGACTGTACCTCAGTGGTGTCCTGCGTCAGCCGAGGGCTTCAGGAGCTTCGGGCGTTGGGGGCGCTGGGGGCGCTGGGGGTGGGGGCGAGGGTGGGGGGTGGAGGCGGACCAGGCGGGAAGGCTGGGAGGTTGGAACGCGCGCGTAGATGCGGTCTTAGGTGAGTTTTCATTTTCAAGCCGAAATTTATTTTATTTAAGTAAAATCAAGCCAACTACTTTACTGTTATCACAAACAGCCCAGCATTTCCGCTTTGCTCACTCATGTTATTAGAAAACGGACACATGGCTTACCATTTCTCCCCAGTTTAAAAAGCCATCAAACCCAATGGCAAAAATAACTGTCAAAGTATTTTGAAGATTATATTGAACAATGAGCATAAATTTGTATTGAAAAGTTAAAGGTAATTACATTACTGTGGGAGAGAATGATCAATACTTTGCAATGAATGTAGCTTGGAGGAGGGAGGATAAGCATCAAATAATCATTTTGCCAAAATAAATTCTAAGGAAGAAAACAAATATTTCCTCTTTTGCGTACCTTATGACAAACTGTATTTTCTTATAGTCTTTGAACAGAATAAATCCTTTAAAAATATGAACAAACTTTATTTGACAGTTTTGAAACCTCATTAAATATAGTAACCATTTTATGATGTAATTTATTCAGTATTTCAAGCATTGAAATGGTATATTAGGAATCACCCTGCCTAGTTTCAGAAGCTGTAAGAACCATTTACTCAGCCTCAGAACCATTTACTAAGGCTCAGAATTATTTACTCAGCCTTAGCCAAAGTTTCCCATGGCTAAGGCTGAGTAAAGGACCTTGGGACCATAAGCCACTAAGGAGACAAAGCTTATCTTCCTGGCTGAGGCACCACCTCTGCCCCCTTTTACTTCACCCTGCTGGGCCCCAGACTGATGACTGGTTAGCCAATGACAGGTAAGATTCCTCAAGGGAGGGACTACCTAAGACAGGCAAGGTTGTGAAGGAAAGGACTTGGGGACCTATAGAAAAAGGGGGTGATGGACCCTCACCCCTCAGCTTCGACATAGCCTGAATCCTCATTGTGTCTGCAAAAAGTCTCTTAATCTCTTGGTCACCTTACTTCCCCTGACTGACTTAAGCCTGAAACAATGACAGAGGGTGGAGGGTAGTGCAGCCTTGGGCAGGAACACGCAGTTTCTCAGAGATCAGGCCTAAGAAAGAATGCATAAAATCCTGCGAAACCTGCTTTGCTAAGAATGCCCTCAATTTTCTGATAAGGATCCAAACATGAAATGAGTTTATTTCCCAAAGTTTTATGGCCCTTTAGCTAACTGACCCTGACTCAGAATAAGCCCTGATAGTTCTTGCATGTTATCTATTGTTTGATCCTTACTGCCTAACAATGATTGATGAGCTTTACCTGTATTCCTGTGCAAATTGAACCCAATAAAAGCCCATTGAAGAACAGGCTTCTGGCCCTTCTCCTTTGAGAAATGGGCCACCTTTCCTCCCTAAGCAGGTCATGTCTTGGTAGACTTATTCTCATCTATGGCAGCTGGGGGCGGGGGGCGCCCCCCCATAACACAAATAATATTTTGTCATCATAAGGAGAGTTATCTTTTTTATTTTGACTGTCTAAAGCTTGAAAATATATTTTAAAAGTAAAAGTTAAGTATATTTACTTTAAAACTTTTCCTTAGACTAACAAATCCAGTCAACACAAATATTTTACTAGTTACAAGTTAATATTCTGTCTTGAAGAGAAAAATGTCTGATTATCTTTCTTTCTAAAGAAGGACATTCCCCCCTCCCCAAATACATGAGATAAACATAAATTTTAATTTAAAAAGGAAGTAAATATATCCTAATTTATTTACTTTCTCTTTCAAAGTCTGTGCCATGTCTTAAATGTCATTCGTATTATGAAGGCTGTGATTTATTTGTATGGCATTGGGTATCCCATGAAAATAAAAACAGTACAACTTAAAGAGGAGTTTTTAAAAAACAATTCAAAGTGTGCAAATTTAATTTAAATTTCTGTGTCTTTTGGAAGGGATAGGGTTGGATAAGGTGAGAATAGATCAAATGACCATTTTTGCCAGGACAATAATATTACTACTAATATAAATCAGTTTTCAAACTGGAGGTTTTCATATTTTAGAAGTATTCTCATTTTTAATAAACAAAATGGTGATACTCAAAACATAGGCTTTCTTTTCTCTGTTTAAGTAGAGGCACTATTGCAATGCAACTCACACTACCCTGTGGTTATGCAGAGTTAGTTATCTTTCTGTAATGGTGCTCTCTGCCATTCTCTCCAATTCTGTTCATACAGGAAGACCTTATACATTATTCTGATTTTTGAAATAGAAAATGATGTGACCAGTGATTATTCTAAATAATCAAAAGCCCTAAAAGAATCTAATAAACTTAAACCATAGTTTAATATTAAGAAATTTGTACTTTAAATCATCATATTAGTAGGCTAATAAAAATCATATTATTTCCACAAATGCTAAAAAGTCATTTGATAAAATTCAACATGCATTTCTGATTAACAAGGGGGAAACTCCTAATAAAATAGAAATATATGGACACTCCCTTTATATGGCAGAAAAGAAATAACTACATCTGAAACCAAAAGCCTCCCTCATGCTTGGTGGTGAAATTCTTACAAGTATTCTTATAAAAATCCAACTGAATTTGTTAAAAATAAAATGATAGCAATATTGCCAAATATATTTCTCACTCCCTAAGAGTTATAAGAAATACCTTCCCTGTGTTACAGAACTTTTTAAAAAGTACCATGAAAATGCCCATTGGATCCCTTACACCAGTGGGGGAGTTTTATACTTCGTGAAATATTATTAAAGATGACTTCATAAAGTCACGAAGTAAGTATTTTAATAATGTTTTATAAAATTTTTCAATTTTAAATTATTAGCAATAGCCTCAATAGTTTGCTTTCTTGGGCTGTTTTCTCAGCACTTACTAAAGATCAGTGTAACTCTTGTGGTTAAGAAAAACGATTTGGTCTGTTCAATTTCCTCCTTGAGCAGAATTTAGTAAAAAGTGATTCTGATGGTTTTTCTGAAACCTAACATAACACAAAATTTTTGTCGTGCTATTTTATAGTCCACAACCCATAGTCAGGTACTCTGGGCGAAACTACTTTAAAAAAAAAGTAGTTCTACCTCTTATTAGCTCTCTTGAGACAAAGTGATCCACAAATTCCAACTTTCACATCTCTCTTAAGGCAGATTTACTGGCCAGTGTCCTAATAGCAACATTAAACAGCAAGATAAGCATCACAACAGCAATATTGCCATGAGAACTTCTGTCTTTTTGAAAAAGAAACCTGCCAACCTTAACTTGGCTGACTTAGCTGCAGCTAAGTGGTTTCTTAGCTGCAGCTTTTTCCCAAGTGAGAAAGACAAATATATTTAATTGTATGGCTAGTGTTAGGGAGTATTTTTAGGCCTTAAAGAGCAGTATGATCAAGTGTCTTCTAGAAAAAGCAATTCAAAAGTCAAACAGGAGGGGGGATATATGCATGATCTGTTATAAAGGGCTAATGTATTTATTATGTGTAAAGTTCTTAGGACTAGTAAGAAGACATCAACAACCCAATAAGAAAATGGACAAAGGTTATAATGAAGGTAGTTTACATATACACAAAAAAAGATTTACAAAATGTTCATATATCAACTTTACTCTTAATTAAAGAAATTAAATTAAAAATGAAATGCCATTTTCACCTATCAGATTGGCAAGTATCAAAAGGTTTTAGAAGAACAATTTTTGTAGGCAAATAAAGTGGTTCATCTTATTTAGAAGGCAATGTTGCAGAACTATTAAAATGTAAAAACACATAGAGCTGGATTGTGACATTCCTACACTTTCCTGATAACCCTATCAAAAAATGTCCCCTATTACTGTCTTTAGCTCCTTACTTTCTTCATAATATACTACAGTTTATACTTGTCTGCTCACTTTTTAAGGTATATGTAAAATCCTATAACAGCAGGAATCAAGCCTAAGTTGTTCCTTGGTGTCTCTCCAATACCTGACCTAGTTCTTAGCCCATAGAAATATCTTCCTTTTGATTCCATAATTGTACTTTTAGGTGGCCATTATTAGATACTCAAAGAATTCTTTCTGACCCAATAATTCTACTTCTAGATGAATATACTACAGATACTACACTTATACACAAACAGATTTTCAATACAGTATTGTATAATAGCAAAATATAGAAAACCAAACATCCAATATAAAATATGGTCCTTCCATACAACAGACTATGATAAAGTCACTACAAAGAACAAAGCAGATTTATATGCATTGATATAAAACATCTCCAAGACATATTGTTCAGTGAAAAAAACAAAGTGCATATTCATGTGAATAATGTGGTATAGTTTGTTTCTAAAAATGGAAATATACATATGTAACAAGGTGGCTTTCACCAGTGTTCCCCAACAATATTTGGGGGAAATCTGAAGCTAGTGTGGTCACAGGTAAATTAAGTCACATACTGGGGTAAAGGTGCCTTTCTACATAGTTCTGCCCTGACAGATTCTAGAACACCACCCCCATCACCTTCAGCCCTATGGGGTTTGCTAGGATCTTGAGCCTTGCAAAATTGATTATTCAAATCAAATATCAAGTGTTAAGGCCAATGTCACTGGGTGACAACAAAGACCTTATCATTGATTATAAGTGAAGCTCATTCCAAAGTCTTCCCTAGCACTAGTGTGAGCCAGCATCTCAAACTTGTCTTATTCATGTGGTCCCTCAAAATCTGGTCCCCTTTTCATGAGCTCTACCAACTGCCTTCTGAGATTTTATTTATTTATTTTTAGAGAGAGAGGAAGGGAGGGAGAAAGAGGGAGAGAAACTTTGATGTGCAAGATACACCACTGGTTGCCTCTCACACAGTTGCCTCCTGAATGCCCCCAACTGGTGACCTGGCCTGCAACCTAGGCATGTTCCCTAACTGGGAATTAAACCAGCCACCTTGGTTTTCAGGCCAGTGCTCAGTCCATTGAGCCACACCAGCTAGAGTGATACCATCTCTCTTTTTTCCTTCTTTTCCTAGTTTAGGTGGCACCTAATCTACTCTTTGGAAGACTTGAACACTAATTCTTCATGTTATCTCTTTCATATTTTATTTAGTTATCTTTAGAGGGGAAGGGAAGGAGAGAGGGAGAGAAACACCAATATATGGTTGCCTCTCATGCGTCCCCTGCTGGGAACTGGCCTGCAACCCAGGCATGTGCCCTGACTGGGAATTGAACTGCAATCCTTTGGTTCACAGGCCCATGCTCAATCCACTGAGCTACACCAGTTAGGGCCTCTTTCATATCTATTTTTATGGACAAACCCTGTGCCCCCTTCAGTCATGTTATCTGGCTTCTAATAGTCATAGCAAATCAGCAAGAAAATTTTGGCATTCAGCACATGTACTGTATTCTATGTTTTAAAAAATCATTCAGGACTGCTGGCCAAGATGGAGGCATAAGTACATATACTTTGCCTCCTCACACAACCAAAAGAAGGACAACAACAAATTTAAAAATAAAAAATAACCAGAACTACCAGAAAATCAAACTGAATGAAAGTCTGAAAACCAAGGAGTTAAAGAAGAAACAATCATCCAGGCTGGTAGGAGGGGCAGAGAGAGGCAGCTGGGATGGAGAAGACTTGCGGCAAGGTGGCAGCTGGAGGACTGGCGTAGACCTGGCAGACCAGGTGAGGTGGCGGCTGGTGGAGTTTATCCCCACATTTGCGTGCGGATAAACCAGGAGAGACAACTGGGGAGTGAAAAAGACCAAGCAACCCAGGGTTCCAGCGAGGGGAATAAAACCTCAAAACCTCCGACTGAAAAAAAAACCTGTGGTGGTTGCAGCAGCAGGAGAAACTCCCAGCCTCATAGGAAAGTTCATTGGAGAGACCCATAGGGTCCTAGAATGTACACAATCTCACCTACCCACCCGAGAATCAGCACCAGAAAGGCCCAATTTGCTTGTAGGTAGCAGAGAAGTGACTGAAAGCCAGCGAGAGCTGAGCAAGCGACATTGTTCCCTCTGGAACCCCTCCCCACATACAGCACCAAAATGCATTGAGGTGGGTTGCCCTGCCATGGCAAATACCTAAGGCTCTGCCCCTTACAATGGCAATTTCTTTGCCAAGACAAAGAAATATGGCTCAAAATGAAAGAATAAACCAAAGCTCCAAAAACAGAACTAGGCAATGAAGAGACAGACAACCTATCAGATGCATAGTTCAAAACACTGGTAATCAGGATGTTCACAGAAATGGTTGAGTTTGGTTACAAAATGGAGGAAGAAATGAAGGCTATGCAAAATGAAATAAAGGAAAATGTACAGGGAACCGACAGTGATGTGAAGGAAACTGGGACTTGAATGAACAGTTTAGAAGAGAAGGAAGAAATAAACATTCAACCAGAACAGAATGAAGAAACAAGAATTCAAGAAAATGAGGAGAGGCTTAGGAAACTCTGGGGCAACTTTAAATGTTCCAATATCTGAATCATAGGGGTGCCTGAAGGAGAAGAGAAAGAACAAGAAATTGAAAACTTATTTGAAAAAATAGTGAAGGAGAACTTCCCTTATCTGGCAAAGGAAATAGACTGCAGGAAGTCCAGGAAGCTCAGAGTTCCAAAGAAGTTGGACTCAAGGAAGCACACACCAAGGCACATCATCATTAAGTTACCAAAGATTAAAGATAAGGAGAGAATTAAAAGCAGCAAGAGAGAAGAGACAGTTACCTACAAAGGAGTTCTCCTAAGACTATCAGCTGATTTCTCAAAAGAAACCTTACAGGCAAGAAGCAGCTGGAAAGAAGTATTCAAAGTCATGAAAGGCAAGGACCTATATCCAAGATTGCTCTATCCAGCAAAGCCATCATGTAGAATGGGAGGACAGATAAAGTGCTTCCCAGATAAGGTCAAGTTTAAGGAGTTCATCATCACCAAGCCCTTATTATATGAAATGTTAAAGGGACTTATCTAAGAAAAAGGAGATGATCAAAATTATGAACAGTAAAATGACAACAAAGTAACAGCTATCAACAACTGAAACTAAACACAAAATCAAAAAGTAACTAAGCAAACCACAGAATCACAGAAATGGAGATCACATGGAAGGTTATCAGAGGGGGAGAATGGGGCAAAAGGTAAAGAGAATAAGAAGAATAAATGGTAGGTACAAGATAGGCATGGGTGTTAGGAATAGCATGGGAAGCAGAGAAGCCAAAGAACTTGTTCGTTATTACCCATGAACATGAACTAAGGGGGGGGGGATGCTGGTGGGACAGAGGGTGCAAGGCAGAGGAGAATAAAGGGTAGGAAAAAATCAGGATAATTGTAATAGCATGATCAATAAAATATATATATTTTAAAAAGAGTAGTATAGGAAATGGAGAAGCCAAAGAACTTACATGTATGATCCATGGACGTGAACTAAGGGGAGGAAATGCTGGTGGGAGGGGGGATGCAGAGTGGAGGGAACCAGAGGAGATAAAAAATGGGACTATAATAGCATAATCAATAAAATATATTTAGAAATCATTCACAATTGTAGTGAGCACTTACTGGTTGCCTATTCCCTCTCCCAATGTTATCCTGATTTTCATTTAGGAACGCTTTCCTTCCCCACATAGCCCAGAAACAGACAAAACCAACAGCTCCAGGAGTAAGCTATTCTATTTCCCTGGCAGCAACATCTTTTTGTGATGGGCATGTGACCTAACCTAATCCAGTTAGGATGAATCTCAGGATTGTTTGCAATGCCAAGATAAAAAAATATTTTATCTTTTTAGAGGTGGACCAGGAAATATATAACCTAACTCAGGTGCTTTTGCTGACCTTTTTTTTATTTGAGAGAAAACAGCCTGAAGAGGGAAATGATTCATAGAGAACAAGGAGGAAAGAAGCCAATGCCCTATTAAAGCCACACAGGAAAACTGTCCTCCTGCTGCACTTAAGTTGTATGTTAGTAAAACTCTACTTTTTAAAACTCAGTCTGTTAAATGCAACTAGAAGTATACAATCAATTGAATCCTTTGTTCTTTGTGGAGTTTTTCTGGTTCCCCTTGGGGCAAATAAATGAAGCCTTTACAGAGAGCAGTCAGGGCAACAAGAGAAATAAAACCCCGTTGGGTCAATAGCTCCGTTTATTTTGCAACATAATGGTTGTATGTACAAAGAACTCATGAACAGATATAGAGATAGATAGAGAGCAAGAGTGAGAGCGAGAGCGAGAGAGAGAGAGAGAGAGAGATTGATTTCTTTGGGGAGAAGGATCAGGGACTTCAGTAAAGACTCACATTTTACTAACTCTCCTGTAGTGATTGAGTATCTTTAAAACCATGGTCACATATTACTTTTTAAGTTGAAAATAAAAAACTGCTAAACAGGTTTTTCTTCAACAACTTACTAACATAGGTACAGTAGCACCATAAAGCCTGCAAAAACTACTTTGGTCATAGAAAATCGTTGTTCAAAGTCTTGCTGTGGAACAAAAGTCCTCATTTGTCGTCTTTCCCTTTTGTCTTTCTGTACACCATCTCTCTGAAACTGGCCAGAATATTATTCTCTCTCTTCCGCCTCTCTTCTTGGTTAAAGGATGCCAGGGCCCTCTTCTCATCTGCACTGTAGATCTGGTTCTCTTTGCGCAGTCGCACAGCCTCCATTCTGCGATGCCTGCTGCCGCTCATGACATAGCCTGAGCATTCAAATGAAGCAATTTCTTCACTTGTCAGCCCAATTTCACCTCTTCGTGGGATACGCTTTCCAGCTTTCACATACTCTGCCATGGCCGCGCCTTCACCTGGGAGTAGAGCATGGCCATAGTTCAAAGGTTTCTCATCCTGAGAGGTGTGAATTGCAGGTGCTTCAGGACCGATGAGATCCATGGTATCTGTAATGTCTGAGTGCTCAAAACAGTTATCTTCTGGCACCTCCCCTTCACAATTTTTGTAACTTGCGTCATTCGGTTCTTTTCTAGTCTTTTTACTCTTCTTTTTCTTACTATTTGCACCTCTGTGTTTCTTTTTCTTCTCTTTGTTCTTGGCTTTTTTGGCTCTCTTTTTCCCCTCATCAGAGCCACAATGAGTGTCAGGGTCTGAATTACTGTCACTATTACCATAATATTTCTTATATTTTCTTTTGGACTTTTTCTTTCTTTTCTTATTTTTTGAATGACTGGTCTTCTTTTTCCTTTTTTCTTCAGAGCTGGAATCTGAACTGCTGCTGATCTTCTGCGTTTTCACCTCTGCACCTTCCACTGGGCTGTGTTCATCAGAATCCGGCTCCGGGCACTTCGGAGACAGGCCCCACACCTCAGGAGCTCCCAGCTCCCCGATCCGTTCCCTCTCTTTCAGCCTCCTTTGTCGGGAGCTCTCCTTCACGTCGTAGTGCTCCGCCCAATGCCCGTCGCCCGTGTAGTTGCGATAATGGGACCGGTGCCCTCCACAGTACACGGAGGAAGGGGCCGAGAAGGCGTAGCTGTGGAGCCCAGGGAACTCTCGAGACCCGGGGCCACTGCGGAGGTAAGGCGCGCCGGTGGCCCGACCCCACAGAGGCTCAGGGCCCTCGCGGCCACGGGTCTGAGAGCGGGAACGGCTGCTCCCCGGCGAGCTGCGTGGCCGTCTCCGGGAGCCCGGGGTGTCCTCGGGGGAGCGGGACCGGGACACTGGTGCCATGGGCCGCGCTTTCACAGGTGACCAGCTGGTCAACGCCGACCGTTACCGGCAGGAACGTGGCGGCCACGACTCCCGCTCGCGCAGGCGCGCCAGCCGCAGTTCCTCTTCCGCTTCCGGCCGCTTTCCTGGCGAAGCCCTTACCGCGTGTGGGCCGAGGCTGTCGGAGGTTTTTTTCCTCGAGTGGGTCACGGGCACAGCCGCTCCTGAGTTTGGGGTTTACGTCGCCCAACCCAAGCCCCACGGGAACACAAGAAGATGAATTCGCACCGGTGGAACCCTCCGTGTGGAAACACCCCTCTTAGATGGTGCCCTTCTTCCCTCTGGTCACCTACCCTTCGCTCCTGCCCACCCACTTCCGGCCCTTCGCCACCGGCGTCCGCGGAGAGAAGCCTGCGCACAGCCTCGCGGCGGAAATCGGTTCATTAACGATTTTCGACCCCGCTCGTTCCTCTTGGGGGCAAGAGCCAGGACTTCTTTTGGAATCAAAGTTTGAACTCAACCTCTTAGCTAAGTGAGGGCCAGAGTCATGATTTTATTCTTAAATTCGCAGACTTTCTACCCAGAAACAGGGAAGCATCCAACTCCATCTCTAGTTAATTTTTTCAGAAACATTGCACTTTTGGAAACACTTTCCCTACATACTTGTTCACTACCATAGTTCCTAATATGTTAAGTATATTTACCTATTTCATGGATCCTTCTTGTATGTCTTCATGCTCAGACCTCAGATAAAAGGCTGGGCTCAGGTGGGCTTACATCTCAAATCAGAGGTTGGTGACACTTCAGTGGGGTCTGTGGAGCACATGATGGTGATGTCTCGGGGTCGATTTTCCTGCCGCAGCAGCATCCCTCCCCACACCTGTGAACACACTCTCCTCGTTCCACTTGGGCTCCACACTCACTCTGGGCTGGGCTGCTGCCTCCGCTCCCACTTCCTCTAACTTCATCTGAAGGTTTTGATACTGAAGCCTTCCATTCAGAATGGAAGGCAAATTTTTCATTAAACAATTCCTATGGAAAATTTCAAACAAACAAGCGTAAAGTGAATATTACAATGAACCCACCATGCCTCTCATCCAACTTCAGCAATTATTTTTGTACCATTTCTTTTGTGTCTCTAGTTCTTTCAGAGTACTTCAAAGCAAATCCAGACATTATGTCATTTCACCCTCAAATACTTCATTATGAATTTCTAACAAATAAAGACTTTTGTCTTAACCATATTATCGTAGAGAACCACATTCGCAGTAACTAGTTAATGTCATTGTGTTCTAGTTTTTTCCAGTTGTTTTAAATACATCTTTTTTATAGTTGCTTTGTTCTGATTAGGTCCAAGCAAGGTTTACTTTTGCATTTGTTTGATATAGCTATTCAGTCTTTTAATTCATTATAGTTCACCTTTCTCTGCTGCCTTTTAAAAAGATGTCATTTATTTGATGAAGAACCTGGCTCTTCTATAAAATGTCTCACATTTTGGATTTGGTCAATTACTTCTTTTAAGAATCATTTAACTCATTAATTCTCAAATTCACCTGCATATTGAAATCACCCAGGGAATTTTAAAGTTATTCACACATGAGTCCTACCTACCTTCTGACATTCTGAGTTAATTGATCTTGGTTGTAGCCAATGTATAAGGATGTTTTTTTTTAAATTATTTATTTTTAGAGATAGGAGTGGAGAGGGAGAAACAGAGGAAGAGAACAGCTGATCAGTAGCCTCTTGCAACTGAGGGCCTGGGCCACAGCCCAGACATATGTATGCCCTGACCAAGAATTGACCCAGTAACCTTTTGGTTTGCAGGATAATGTCCAACCCAATGAAACAAACCAGCCAGGGGTTCAGGATGTTTTAAAAAGCTCCCCAGTGATTCTTATGTGCTGCAAGAATTAGAAACTGCTACCTTGCTTCTGTAAGTATACACCAGCATTAGCATCTAGAAACTGAACTAGATTTATGTTCTCTTATTGTGTCAACAATACTTCAGGGCGGTGTCCTGCTACCTCCTGTGGCAGCTCATCAAGAGAAAAATATTTTCTAATAGTTTTCATCTGTGACAGCCTTTGTGACCTTTCATTTTCTTAAATTCTATCCCTTCCTTGTTATTCTTTGAACTGCAGAGGGATAGACTGAGGAATAAAAACTCAGGAATCATAGCAGCATTGTAACAACCAAAGTATGGAAGCAACCCGAGTGCCCATCAGTAGATGATTGTATAAAGAGGCAGTGGTACGTATGTGCAATGGAATATTATTTGGCAATAAAAAAGAACAAAATCTTACCATTTGGTACAACGTGGAGGGTATATCCAACCTAGAGTGTATAATGCTCAGCAAAGTGAGTCAGAGAAAGACAAATTTTGTATCATATGATATTGCTTATATGTTGAATCTAAAGAACAAAACAAATGAACAAACCAAACAGAAACAGACTCATAGACACAGAGAACAGACTGGTGTTTGCTGGAGGGGAGGGGTGTTGGGGGACTGGGAGAAAAAGGGTGAAGGGATTAAGCAGTACAGATTGGTAGTTACAAATCAGTAATGGGGATGTAAAATACAGCAGAGGAAATATGGTCATAACGATGGTGCCAGGTGGGCACTAAAAATGTCAGGGGGAACAGTTTGCAAAGTATTATATGTGATTGTCTAACCACTATGCTGTACACCTGAAACCAATATAATATTGAATGTCAACTGTAATTGAAAAATAAAATTTAAAAAACTCAGGAACTTGTCAGCATGCTATTCTTCCACTTAAAACTTCTATCAAACTTGCATTTCATAGGGTGGAAAGGCAACTTAACTGATATCTCATCCAGCAAAATAACTGAAGTCACTTGTGCCTTAAAATCTCATCCCATCTGGTTCAAAGGAATCTCAGGGCTTCCTTCCATTTTAGGGTAGGCCTAACTTACAGGCCAGCCATTGTTCTAAACACTTTGCTTAAAACACACGCACACACACACACACACACACACACACACACCTGCTGCTCACATCTTTATCTACTATCACTATTCCCTTTTACTATAGGTGGAGAAAATCAGGCAGAAAGAAGTTAAGTAATGTACTAAGGTCACCCAGCTAGAACGTGGTAAAATCAGGTTTATGTACCCAGGTAACTTGGCTTGAGAGTCTTTGGATCTAACCGCAATGCTACACTGTGAATGAGGTCTGGGAAAAACCGGAAGAAAGGGGGCAGGAAAATAGGTCCTTGAAGCCGGGGGTAGAGTTTCGGAAAACGGGAAGGCTGTGAGGAAGCACGGGAGATAGAAAGTGGTAGCTGGTCGCGGCTGGGGGGTGGGGGTGGAGGGAGCTACCGTTACTTCTGAGGGAGTAGTGGCAATGGCTTTGTTGGCAGTTTGCTGCCTACAGTGTGTTAAGGGTACGTGGAAGGTGAGGACTACAGTCAGGTGAGTGTGCTTTCTTTCAAGCAGTTTGGCCTCCAAGGGGAGGACAGACAAAGGCAGCTGGAGGGGAAAGGTCCAGGGGCTGCGACTACTCCCTCACAGCAACTGCCTAGTGCGCTTTCCCGGGGGAAGGAAGGTCCTCCGGCCCAGAACGCCAGGAGCTCCGAGGAAGCGCCGCTTTCTTCTGAATTTGTACTGAGTTTGTGCCAGCTCTTTACCCACGCTAGGTCCGAGCACCGGGGACCCAGCAGGATCCTTACAGAGGATTTCTCGTGATACAGAGCTTGTCCCTCTTTTATCTCCCCCTCCTTCCTCCCGGAGTGGAGGTGAGGCCTCGAAGCAAAGGGGTTAATCGAGGAACAGCCACCGAGAGGCTTTTCCTAGAGAGCCCGGGAAGGCGATCTCCCCGCAAGCCGGTGCTGCTCCTTCTGCAGCGCGCATCCTCGGGATTCGGGGTGTGGCGCAGAGGACAGCGCCGCAAAGGCGCGGCTGCGGGAGAAATCCGTGCAGCTGCGCCCGGGGGTGTCCCTGCCCTGTGACAGGCGGACTGCGATCTCCACTGCGGAGAATCTGCCGAAACAGCTGCGGTACAGGGAGGCCCGAGTGCGGCCTGGGCCCAGGATGGCCAGAGAGTCGGGGGAGAGCGCGGCCCTGGACGCCCGGGCGGCCGAGCACACGGGGGCGGGGATCCCGGCCGTAAGGGCGGAGGACGAGGAGGCCCCGGGCTCCGAGCGCTCGCGCCAGCGCTTCCGAGGCTTCCGCTACCCCGAGGCCGGGGGTCCCCGCCGCGCGCTGCGCCGGCTTCGCGAGCTCTGCAGGCTGTGGCTGCGGCCCGAGACTCACAGCAAAGAGCAGATGCTGGAGCTGCTGGTGCTCGAGCAGTTCCTGCGCATCCTGCCCGCGGGGCTGCGCGCCCGGGTGCGGGAGCGGCGCCCACAGAGCGGCGAGGAGGCCGTGGCGATGCTGGAGGACCTGCAGGAGCCGCTGGCGGAGCCGGAGCCACAGGTAGAGGGAGGGCGCGGGGACTGGGAGCCGGACACTCGCGCGCGGAACGGGGGAGTTCCCGCTGGAGCCGCAGTCTGTGCGCGGAGCCTCCTCGGCGGTCAGGTGAAGCCCCGGGCCCCTTCCCACAATAAAATCTTTAAACATATTAAGGATCACAGAAGAGCTCAATTACGTGGAAATGCAGTTGCAGGGCACAGTGTGACAAAGCTATGTATGCGCTTCTCTAAATGAATTCATTGAATAGAAAGATCCAGGGACGGGCCTAATCACTGGTCATTTCAAAGGGTTACGAGCCTGAGTGACGGCGAGAACATTTGCCGCGTTGCAACGTGACGCGAAAACACCGGCAATTTCTCTCGCAAATGCCCGGGTGTGCTTATGCCACTTGGCTTTGTTGCTTCCATTTATAAGGGAAGGAAATGCTAAATATCTCTTAGAGGCTAGTAAAAATATATAAATACTCCCCCGCCCCCTTTAACTGTTAGAATATTTGAGAGGGAGTGCTCCCCAGCTCTCTAACAGTGAAATCATTTCAAGTCTCTTCAGGCTCTTCATTCTTTTTCTTTTTAATGAGTTTTTTTCCCTTGGATCAGGGCACATTGCAGGGCCAGGTCCCCAGTAGGGGGTGCTCCAGAAGCAACCACACATTGATGTTTCCCTCCCCCGTCTAAAAATAAATAGAGAGAGAGAGAGATAAAACCTTTTTAAAAACTAGTTGAAAAGACACCGGGTCAGCCCCACCAGGCAGGTTGGCCGGATGCTGGCTGCGCGGATCCTAACATTCCGGGTGGAAATTACAGAGCTTAAATTCATTTAAAAAATAATAAAAGGCACATAACAAATAAAATTTAAAACAGCACCTCCAACGAAGCACAGAACCTCCAGCCAGCCCAGGAGCCCGCAGTGCATTGCGGTCACTGGGCAGCTCCTCGCTCCCCTCTGGCCAAAAAAGTGACACTGAACCAAGAACAGCTCCTGGGCTCTCCCGTTTGTGAACTGCGCTATCCCCCAGGCGAGAACCAAGGAGCGGTTTCTCTGCAGATGAGGGTGGGAGGGCAGTGGTGGATGTGGGTAAACCTAAGATGCACCAGAGAAGGTAACTTGGGAACTAACTTAACTATAAATACCTGGAGGGAAGCCTGCCTTCCCCAGGGATGCGCCACATGCAGGGGCCTGTGTGAGGTGATTTCACATATTGTGTATTTTGGGCCCCCAAACCCTGTAGCTGAAAAGATCCGGATACAGCTTTGCTGCTTTCACTGCGCTGGCCCTTGTTGGACCTTTTCACATCCTGGACTGTTTAGGAATGAAGGAAAGCACTTCCCGTAATGAGAGATATTTCCTCCTTTAGCGGTTGTTTCCTTGACAAACGTGCAATGAGAGAGAGGATTAATTTGGTAAAAGAGAAATGTGCGTTCCTGCACGTGCCCAAGTCTGGGACGATCCTGGGCGGAGGAGCTAGGAGGGGTTACCTGTTGTTTCAGGGGCTGCTGCAAATGGAAGATGTGGCTCTGACAGTCTCCCCGGCGTGGGCAGAGCTGGAGTCACTGCAAGCCAACGTGCGCAGAGATGACAGGCAGGAGGCCTGTAGCGCTCTGACCTCCCTGGGTAAGACGGATGGGCACTGGTGGCTCATGAGGTTTCCTGGCTTCCTTGGTGTCTTAGAATCAACTGGGCTGTTAGAAACCACTAGGACTCATTGAGTTTGGGTTCAGAATCACGGAGTCTAATCCTTGTCACCACCAGTGCCTTAACCATCTTGTGTTCTAGTTGAGTGAATTGGGGTGAAGAGGAAGGACAGGTCTGGCTTGGAGCTGACACTCAGTCCAAGTTGCTTCCTTTCCAGTGGCTTAGCCCAGAGAAGGGAGACCTGAGGGGTCCCTTCAGGAAACAGGCCCCGGGCCCCAGAGCAGACAGGTGCAAGCCACTCAGCCATGACCAGGGAGCTGAGAGATGAGGGTGCCGGGGCTCACAGGAGGCTGGGCTTGTCTGAGTTCCTGTGAGGCCTGAACCCAGACTCCCCAGTGCAGAGGCTGGTTGTGTGTGGGGAGGCCCACTCTGCCTGGGATGAGCACACGGGACTGTGCTTTCCTGAGCTCCTCACTCGGATCTGTACCGAATGCTCTGAAGTCCCTTCACTTGCCTTGCATATGATCCTGCCCAGCCGTTTCTTCTCCTGTCTGGGATGCCAGGCCCTGCCTGGCCATCCCCAGAACTTAGGGACCAGCGCAGGCCTCACCCCTTCCCTCCACTCCCACTTTGCACCCTTCTCCACTGGACCCATCCCCGTGCCCAGGTCTCCTTCCCCCCAGCACCCCTGTTCTCCCTCTGCGCTTCCACCCCGATTCTCCTGCCTACACCCTCATCCACATCAGAGCCAGACTGCTGTGGCTGTTGCCTCCCCGGGACTAGCAGGAGCTTTCCTCTGTGGCAGGGTATGACTGACAGCTGCTGGCCCTTCGGCCCTTTGTTATTGCAGGTGGTGAAATACAGACAAAGACCAGAGACTTGCCCCTAACTGAGGAGCAGATGGAACAGGGGCCAGGGCAGATGCGGTGCCACCTGGGTGAAGCCATTGCCCAGACACCCCCACATGCAGAGGCCAGTGAACAGGAGGACAAGTCACTGAGAAAGCAGAAAAACAGCAGTGGGAGCAGGCGGCACATTTGCCACGAGTGTGGAAAGAGCTTTGCCCAGAGTTCAGGCCTGACCAAGCACCGGAGAATCCACACCGGGGAGAAACCGTACGCGTGTGAGGAATGCGGCAAGTCCTTCATCGGCAGCTCGGCCCTCGTCATTCACCAGAGGGTCCACACCGGGGAGAAACCGTATGCGTGTGAGCAATGCGGCAAGGTCTTCAGTCACAGCTCAAACCTTATCAAGCACCAAAGAACACACACTGGGGAGAAGCCCTATGAGTGTCAGGGCTGCGGGAAGACCTTCAGCCAGAGCTGCAGCCTCCTTGAGCATCACAGAATCCACACCGGGGAGAAGCCGTACCAGTGCGGCATGTGTGGCAAAGCCTTTAGGCGGAATTCCCATCTCCTGAGACATCAGAGGGTCCACGGCGATGGGAATACCCAGGATCCTGAGCAGAGAGAGGTTTGGGAGCATCCTAGGAAGATGGTGAGCCAGGAGGGGGATGTCCAGGCTCCCGTGTCTTATAAATGTTGTGAGTGCGAGAGAAGTTTCACTAGGAACAGAAGCCTTATTGAGCACCAGAAAATCCACACTGGTGAGAAACCCCACGAGTGTGATGCATGTGGAAAAGGCTTCACCCGAACTTCATACCTTGTTCAACATCAGAGAAGTCACATTGCAAAGAAACTTGTGTCCCGGTGACCGGTGTCTGGGTGCTCAAGTCTGCTCCTTCCTTGTTGAACGAAGCCTCCCTGGAGCCCTTTCTGAGCAGAAACTGTGGGCCGGGGCTTTGTTTACCACACGTCCTCGGGCAGGTGTCAGGTCTTCCACTTTCTAGAGGGTGACAGGTTTGTTTTTTTTGCAAAAACCTCATTCGAAAGGAGGCTCTCGATTGCTGTTTGGGAGACGTGGGACCTGACAGGCACTTGTCCCCACCCGTTGGACTTCTGGGGCCTCCGGACTGGCTCATCCCCTGGCCACCACCTTCCCTGGGTCAGTGGTTCTGATTGAGGGCAGCTGCTCTGACTACTCATTCTGCCCGTGTTGACCCCTTCAGCACTGGGTTGGGTCAGTGACGTCCTATCCCCCCCATGGTGCCTTGCCTGTAGGTGCTACATGTGAAATGACCTTCACGTCTCTGGAAGTGTGGTGTCTAGAATTCTGAGGAATTGCTAACTACGGCCATCTGTGTTTGTGTCGACTTGTCTGAGGTTCTAGATCTGGAGGTCAATCTAGTGTATTTATTTCCAAGTGCTTAGGACCATCAGAGTTGGGTAGGAGGAATCCATGTTTCTTCACCAGCATATTCTTCACTTACAGTTAAGAATGTCTTAGAGAGCTTCTTTATCGTAAAGACATTGTGAGACTGTTCTATCCACAGAACTCCATTTTGTAGTCAATGTCAGTTACTTTAGTTCACATTAATTTTGTTGCTCTTTAGGGGGCAACTGTTCAAATCAGGTAAATAACTATCTATTTATCAAGTCAGATCAAAATGACTATGAATTTGATACAAACTATGATGTTCAACTGTGTTCCTCAGCCTTCGCTTTTCTTGGGCATAACCAAGTGTCAGGACACCAGCCGCATCCCTCCCTCCCAAAGAGGAGCCGTCGGTGTGCTGCAGCTTATGCCAGCTGAACTTAAGCTTCCTCCAGGTCAGAGGATTCACACCAAATTATTTATAACCAGTATTATTCATGTTTTCAAAACTGTCCTGTGGTTGAGGACAGGAAGATGGATCAGGAGACAGCCAATGGCAGGACCTGACTGTGGGCAGCAAAGAAGCACACTGGGAACCGTGGCTGCCCAAATCAGTCCCACGAGATCCAGGTGCCAATGTGTGAAGTCGAGACTATTACTCACAGTAAGAATTTTGTGATATCCCCGTTTTCACCCAAATCACCTTTTGTGAGTTCTTCAAAGACTGATATCTTCTCCTAGGTGCCTGAGTGCCTATCACTTGCTTCCAGCTACAACAGGCTCTGCCAAGTACAGATTCAGCTTCTGATGAAAGAAACCCTGACCATGTCTTGTTGGGTTGCCTTCCCGGATTCCTGCTCTGCCAGAACACAGGCTGACCAGAGACTCTGCAAACCACAGGGCTCTCTCTGTCTTCCCTGCCACCTTCGCCTTCAGTCCCCTCCTGCTGTCCAGCATGAACCTTTGCCTCTCACAACCCAACAGATTTTCTCCATTTAACCATTCCCAGCCTTTTAAAATTTCCTTTTAAATTAACCTTTTTTTGTTACCTCCACCAAGTAGTCATTTCCTTTTAACTCCTTATTTTTCCTAAATATTCGCTAGTGGCCTTGATCTTAAACACTGTTCATTTTTCTTTGGTGTTTGTTTCTTCTATCATGTGAAGACATATGTGAAAGCCTTTTACAAACCAGAAAGGAATACACAAGTATAACTTACTGAGGTTAACAAAGGACCACTGTGTCTCCCTTTACTCTTTCTGCCCCTTCTGCGCACAAAACACTTCTCTGTACAGAAGGGAAGTGTTATAGAAAAATTTTGAGTACCAGCCTTCCTGACAATGAAAGGGTATAGTGCACACACATGCACACACACTCACACTGCAGCTTAGGCCTTCTGTACGATCACGGTGCTAAACAGGCACATAAGTGAGGCAGTGTCGGGACAAATGATGTGAGAGGTGAACAATGGCAGGAGAGCTGTGGAAGTTCAGAGGAGGGAAAGGTCACTTCTGGCTCTGATCTGTGTTTATTCCATGGCCAGGTGACATGTGAGCTGAAGACTGAAGGAATTTCTCAAATTTAGTAAGTAAGGCAAGTTTGAAGAGGTGGGTACATTGTAGAATCCTTCACTGCCAGAGCAAGGAGTTTAAATTTTATTCAGTAAGCACCCTGACATTTTATGATGAAAATGTTATCTAAAAAACTGTCAGTATTGTGTAATTTCAAATAAAATAATTAATTTGCTTCTAGCCTTAGACATGCCCCTTGTGTGTAAAACAAAGTTATGTTTATTAATAAGTGATTTCTGAGCTTAACACTAGTCTATTTAAAAGGAGGGCAAAAAGATACATATATTTCAGATAAAATTAGATCCAGTAAAACAAGATGCTCAGTTAAGCTATAAGCAGTATATCAAGTGGATTAAGATTGTACTTTTCATGCCTTTTAAGATTGTTTTTAGGGATTTTAGTGGAAAGAAATAGAAGGCATGACAGTGTAGCTCACAGAGTTTGAGGATCTGCTGAGACATGTACGTGCCATATAAATAACCTGAAAATGTTGACACTGTTGAGGAACAGATGACTGTTAGTCAAAACTCCTACATGTTGGGTGACAACTGTTTAATAATAAAGACCACCTTTACCAAGTGTCCTATATCTGACGGTGTTGACAGAGTAATGAAATCCCAAATTGTGTGTGGTTCCATCTTGATAGTTCATAATGAAAACTTTACCCACTACGTAAACTCAACTTATCTACTTATCTCTACACTCCCTTTTTTTTTTTAAAGATTTTATTTACTTATCTTTTAGAGTGGAAGGGAAGGATAGAAGGAGACAAATATCAATGTATGGTTGCCTCTCATGAGTCCCCTGCTGGGAACTGGCCTGCAACCCAGGCATGTGCCCTGACTGGGAATTGAACTGGGATGGTGTGGTTCGCAGGCTCGAGCTCAATCCACTGAGCTACACCAGCCAGGGTCTACACTCCCTTTTTACTCTTTTGTTTTTACTTATGACAGCTGAATCTGGCTCTGAAGAACTCAATGGAAAAAAATTTCTAGGTTAGCTTTGTACATTATAGTAGCTATTTCATACATTTTAAGTGGAGTTGCTACTACAGAAATGTTTCATGACTATTTTCTTGGGAACTTTTTTGGTTGACAGTTGTAGAAATATACTTTCAATTTTGTTCAGAGCGTCTGGAAACTAAACATTTTATTTAAAAATTTGTCCAAGCTTTTAATTAAAAAGTCAAAACACTTTACAAAGACATAGATGAATGTCTTGTTTCTTCCCTAATCCCCCTTCAATTTACCTCCTCCACAGATAATCACTTGTGTTAGTTTCTTGTGTTTTTCCAATTTCTGTATACAACGTGCATTTTTTTATGCCTCTGATTTCTTGCTCCAGGTGGGTGGGTGGGGAAGGTTCCCCACAATCAGTTGTGGGTCCGTCTATTGTCCCATGGACCCTGCACCCTCCAAGGCTTAGGAGTGGAACCATTTCCACCCATGCAGTTCTAGCAGGTGTCTGAAAAGGTTCGCAGTGCAGGGGTCACATGCACACGAATTCTTGCCGAGCCCAGGAAATAGTTACCATGGAAACGTGTACAGCCCTTATTAGCAAAAGGGAGACATCTGCCAGTCCCAGCCCCGAACCCCTGTGGTGGGTAGCTGGTCACGTTGTCCTTGCTCCAAGGTGCCTTCTCTTCCCCAAAATATTCCCCTCACAGCCCGGAACTGCTGGTATTGACTTCAGGCAACTACAAAGAATACAATTTTTTTTCTGAATAAATTATCTTAAAGCTGGGCTGTTATCAGGTACCTTTGAGTTAACTTTTAAAAATTCTCACCTGAAGATATGTTAACTGATTTTAGCAGCAGAGGAAGGAAGAGAGTGAAATACGGATGCGAGAGACAAACATCAATCAGTTGCCTCCGGCGTGCGCCCCGCTGAGCACGGGCGCGCAACCCTGTGGTGTACCCGAGGATGCTGCAACCCCCTGCCAGGGCTGAGTTAATATTTTTAATTTCAAAGAAACACTATCAAGAAGAAAGAGGGACATGTGCTGTGATGTTTTCAGAAGAAAAAGGTTGAGGTGGGAGATAGTGCCATATACCAAAAGAAAGGTGCTTTCATTAGTAAAGAATTCAGCTACGCTTTTTTCACTGAGGCAAAACTAGAGTATCTCAAGAACACCTTCAGATAATTTCCAAGGGTCCCTCAGCTGCCCAGGTCTCAACACAGCATGACCGTGCTGCTGCCGCCAGAAGGGTCCCTGGGTCTCCGGAGTCGCAGGGGGCTCGGCCGGGGGTGGCTACGAGGAAAAGGGAGAAAGAGCGTGGGAAAGGCGGGGGTGGGGTTGGGCAGGTCAGCCACTCAAACCCTAGCAGGAGGGAGCTTAGGTGGACTTACCTGGTTCTCGGAGGCCAGAGGAAACGAACCATAGAGGTCCGCAGTGGCCTGGAGAGGCGACTTCCGGGCATCCCGCCCTGGGCACCTGGCAGTCCGCTCTAGGCCGCCGGAGGTTCCCTCTCAGTGGGCAAAGCCTCTGGGACCCTGGATTTCATTATCGTCAGCCTAATGGGTGACCCCGACCAAGGCGCACGACCTCTTTGGGCTTCCATTTACAGAACAATAGGTTGGAAAACGATCTCCAACTTATTCTATAGACTATATGAATAATTCAACAACAGAGCAATGTGGTTCTTTGGTGTATTACATTTACACTGATTTTCTAATCTAGGGTTGATCCTCTTTAAACCTGTTGAAGGCCCATTGAGTTACAAAAGGAGGCCAGTTTTTAAAACTATTTAGTTTAGGAAATCACATTTTCCTCTACAAATTTGCTTTCCGAAGTAGGATTAAATGAGTATGTTAAAAAGTTGTAAGTGGGCCGTGGCTGGCGGGGCTCAGTGGATTGAGTGAACCAAAGGTCGCCAGTTTTATTCCCTGTCAGGGCACATGCCTGGGTTGCAGGCCAGGTCCCAGTTTGTGAAAGGCAACCACACATTAATGTTTCCTTCTATTTCTCCCTTCCTCCCCCTACCCCCCCGTCTAAAAACAAAATCTTTTCAAACATGCATAAGTGGGAATGTGTTTACTTGGCAAATACTTGGGGAATTGGTTACAGACTGTGGCTGCCCAAGACTGTTGGGGGTCATGTGTTGTCCTCAAAGGACCGAATCTTTGGTGTTATTGGTCCTCTGCTAGAGATACATCCCAGGACTTTGCCTTTCATTCCATGTAATGAACCAAGATGCAGAAGCTAGAATCAGATTTGTACTCTGCCAATACCTCCCATCTGATGTAAGGGTGGAAGCAGGTCTAATGCTGAAAGCAACCGAGAAAGCCAACAATTTAAAGCTTCCCATCACCCTGGCATGTATGTTGCAGTGAATGCCAAAAATTAAGTCCTTTTTCTTTTATAATTTTACAAACTATAAAATACACACTTAGTATTCTTGTAAAGCTTGGCATAGCTAATTTTTCTAATTGCAATGCTAGTATTTTTCTATAGGCCTTAAATATATCTAGACCAGTGTTTCTCAATTGGGGTATTTTTTGTTGTGTCCTGTGTAGGCAAGATGTTTATCAGCGTCTCTAGCCTCTACCCACCAGATGCTGGCATCGTCCCAGCCACCAAGCAATGTTTCCGGATGATGCCGAGTTCCTCCAGCTGAGAACCACTGAACTGATACAAAAACCTATTCTCAAACACTTCCGCAACAACAGTAATCTTTGGTGTTTACTAGTTTCTCTTGAAACAAGTAAGTCTGGCCAAGCAAATGGAGAGTTCATATTTCAACTTTCCACACATACCCTCCTAAAAATGGAATTTGGGACCTTAGTCTTAGGTATATACAATTACTGTACTGTGGAAATAGGTCTGCACACAAACTGGTAAGAGATACACATCCTTGAAGGCAGTATAAAAATTCTGTAGGTAACACCAAAAGTAATCCACACAATAATTTGACAAGCATTTATTAAACGCCTACTGTGTGCTCAGCACCATACTAGGCACTAGGGGTGCAGAGATACAAATGTAAAATTATTCCTGCCCTCAAGGAGCTTAAAATTTAATTTTACAAATAAATACAAATGTGAAACTACAACAGAGTGCTAGAAAATAATTACAAAGCTATGTATTAGTAAATGCATGGACCACAGCACAAACTTGAAGGATCAGCGCTGAGGCAGCACAGAAAGAGGGTCTCAGCATGGGTGCAGTCAGTCAGGGTGGGCTTGCTCAGAAAGGAAACCAGACTTTGAAGGCGGTGATGGACATGAACAGGAGCCAAAGAGCAATCTATGCAAAACAAACAATATGAGAAAGGCACAGAGGCAAGGTCAAGGGCTTGTAAGATAGCAGTGAAGGCCACAGGAAGTATCCTGTGATGATGCAGGAGAATATACTAGAGAAGGGGCTGCAGCAGACTGAGCTTGGAGGGAAGGTAATGGAGCACTTGGAACATCACTGCTCTGATAGGAATTATGTGCTGGGTGTTCTTGAGTGACAGTGAGACATCACACAAATAGAGTTCGAGAAGATCATCTCAAATGTCTACAAGATGAGACTCTTGAGAGCAAGGGCACTAGAAAGAATTACAATAACCTGGGCCCCAAATATGGATCTGAACAGAGCGCTATGAGGGAATGGCAGAAATGTAAATGTTCGGCCTCAAGGAGAAAACTAAGAATTGGAAAACTTACCAAGATTTTGGACATGAAGAGTGGAGACCAGAACAAGAAAACTCCAAGATTGGAATAAGAAACATAAAGGGTAGTAAGTCTGTTTAGGGCAAAGAAATTAAGCAATGATACCTATTTAAAAGGAAAATGGTATTTAGCGTACAAGAATGATGAGTTCTGTTTTCAAATACCAAGGTGTGCAGAGAGATGGTGGTAAATATTGTTACTGACAATCAAAATGGATAAATAAGGGTGAGGACAGAAAAAGTAGTGAATATGCTTGGTGAAGAGCAAGAGGAAAAAAAAAAAAACCAATACTGTTAGAAATTAGAGGAAAATGACCAACAAGGGTCCCCACAAGCCAAAGATCAGAATTCCTGATGAAATATAGGTCAGGACAAGAACTACAAGACACAGTATTTATCCACTGTTGAGTCTGAGCACATTTCAGTGGAGTGCTGAGTATAAAGCCAGTTAAGAAGTTTTAAGAATAGTCTACTGAGGAAATGGGTTGAACAATGGTTGACATGTTTGAAAAATCATAAATGCTAGAAGAAAAACGGAATGGTCGTTGGAAATGTATAGTAAATAGGTTTCCCACATTTCATGCTGTGGATAAACTTCCTGTTGTCACCTAACTGTCCATCTGTCTGGCCTGCTGCATGGATATTTCATTTCCCTCTGTATTTCCACTTTCCCTGGGGCAGTTCAGAGAGAAATGTATGAGTCTGTAAGTTACTGCTTTATCCTCCCAGTCACTCTTTTAAACATGTTCACTTACACGTTTTAGTTTGCTACTAGCACCCAAAGTATCACCATTTAATAATGATGTAAAGCAAAATAGCAGTTTCAAACAATCCTCTAGGAATTTTAATGGACTTGTACTATCCTGCACCTTTCTGTTCCAGAGACACACGATTGGACATGGTTGGCCGGGGACAGGGTGTTCACCAGCCACAGCAGCACTGTAATCAGGAGTGCAGGCTCGAGAACCAGGCTGTGAAGGTCAGAATCTCTGCTGTCACTTACCAGCTGTGTGGTCTTGATCGATCTATTTCACTCTCTAAGCCTCAGTTTTCTCACCCATGAAATGGGAGACACATAGTATATACCACAGCATGAAAGATGCCTCATGTAGGGTCTGGTGCCCAGTAAACATCAGTCATATTACCTGGAGCCTCAGAACCGCAAGTGAAGCTCATGGCTCCACAGGGGACTCAACCACCACATTCCAGCATGGCCACCTTGTTCAAGGGGGGAAATCTCCCAGGACTAGGTCGGGTGGCAGTGGGGTTCTGGAATAACCACTGTGTCATGTCAAATAACCACAGGGTCAATTTAAAAGGCGTTCAGGAGGCAGAGGAAGTACCAGTGAGCAGCTCACTTCAGATTAAGAGCATAAAAACAGAATCTGCAGGATAAAGGAACTTGGTGCATCTGTCTTTTGCTACTAGGCCTTTTCTGTAGGTGCTGAGTCACCCTTTTTCACATTCACCCAGTATAACACTGATCTCTCTGGTCATATTTTCTCTCTGAATTTCTGCCAGATTCTACGCACGTTCTCCCATATCCACCCTAGGTGATGTGTGCACAGAGGCGGCACTGGCCTCAGGCAGAATTAGTCTCTTACAGAGAGTAAGGCACAACTGAAACAGAGCAAGGATCTAGAGACAACCAGATTTATTAGTTTCTGGTTTCTTGAAATTTCAAGTACAAGGGAACCAGGAATGATAATCCACAGGAGAGAGAGAGAGAGAGAGACAGAGAGACAGAGAGACGGAGGGGAGGGGGGAAGAGTGAGAGAGAACAAGAAAAGAACATACACCAAAATGAATCTCTTTGTACTGGCATAAAAAATAAAACAATAAGACAACTGGAAGCACTGTCTTGAAAAGTTCACCAAGAGAACTGGGATGACAAATGGCAGTGGGGACCAGTAACTCTGTGAAATAGGTGCAGGTAAACTTGGTGTTCAAAGTGAAGATAAGCCAAAGGGCAGGAGAGAGGGTATTACAATGAATTTATGAAATCAAAGGGGGATCTCAATGATGTAAGATTTTTATGACTGATTTTTTAAAATATCAGTCATAAAATAGTAAGTATTCCCCTGTTCAGAATGGTCACAGTGCGAAGTTACGTAACTTTTCTTGGAGTTTTCAGCAGGACTCATATCCTTTTTCTGAGTAGGATTAATGGAATTGATTCCCATTATGAAAGATGACTTTGGAATTCACCAAAAGTTACTCAATTCCAAACCTGGTAAGTGAGTAATCGAATAGTCAAAAATGACATGTGATTCTAAAACAGAGTATTCCTGTGTGGTTTATCGAATGGGTTATCTGCAGCAGTGGTCACTGCAACAATAGCACCACTGGAGTAACTACAACTGCCCAACTGAAAGGACCAAGCCTATGTGGACACGTGAGCCCTGATGCTACGTTAAACCAGCTTCTGAGATGACAGGCAGTTCCAGTGGCAACAAGTGTTGTCTTTGCTGGACTGCAGGTGGGATGTGAGAGGTCACTATTGTGACCTACAAGCTCATGGCAAGAAGCACATGGAGAGAGAGAGGTGCTGGCCAGCTGAGAAGGGGGTGCAGAGTGATGACAAGAGGACCGACCATCTAGTCAGAAACCTGGGAGTGTGCTGGCACGGACCAGAACGGCGAGTGCACATTCTGGGTCAAGACTGTCATGTCTTCCTCAAGCCTGTCTCCTCCCACGTGACACCCTAACTAGGATGGTGTAAAACATACACCTATACCAGAGCGTGCAGTGTGGAGGCGCAAAGAGCCAGATGTCACCACAAGGGACAATCACCCACACTCAAGAGCAGCCGGGCTGTCTGCACTCACCTTTCTCTGCAGAGTCCCACAACCCTCATGGGGCCTGGGGCCGGGCAGGGACCTATGGGCTGTGGGATGACTCCCTGGAGTCAGTGCAGGTGATGCAAGAAAAATGTTGGAGTGCTGTTCTGAGTTTGCGTGGGAATATGAGTTTCCACAGACTACCAGGAACATCAGAATAAAATGCACACTTAAGGATTAATACATGGTGTCTGTAAAAAATTTCCCTAGAACTAGGATTTTAGAAAGCTAAATACAAATCTAAGTCACACAGAGGCTGCTTTGAACTCTAAAGCAGCCTCCTAGGTAGACAAGGAGTACATGTGTCCCTCCAGGAAAATAACGGGAGGGGTCCTGGGGTGGGGGTGGGAGAAGCAGAGGAGCCAGGAGAAGTCTTGCTCAAATCTACAGCTACTCACCCAGAAGGCAAAGTTAGGTGCCTCCCGCCACAGGCAACTTGCTGTGATGCTGTTTAAGCATCTAAAGGGTACACTGGGCCATCAGACACCTCCCAGGACAGTCAAGCTAATCAACCTGCATCGAGGTTACTCAAGAGCTATTCTAACTGCCACCACTATCGATAGTGACCCTGTATCAGGTCGCAGTGATGATACACTTTCTGCCTTTTTACTGCACTGGAAGAACTGTCACCTGCATGTGGTTAAAGCTGAATAATGCCCAAACTATGACTCAAGATTTCCCCTAAACTCCTGTGGATTCAGGTTTTTCTCCACTGTGGATTCTCTGGTGTCGAATGAGACTAGACCTCTGAATAAAGGCTTTCCCACACTCACTACACTGATAGGGCTTCTCCCCTGTGTGGATTCTCAGATGCTGAATGAGGCCAGTGTTCCCGTTGAAGGCTTTCCCACATTCTCTGCATTTATAGGGCCGCTCTCCAGTGTGGATTCTCTGATGCTCAATAAGGCCTGACTTCTGACTGAAGGCCCTCCCACATTCATTGCATTTGTAGGGTTTCTCCCCAGTGTGGCTTCTCTGGTGGCCAATAAGATGTGAGCTCCGCCTGAAGGTTTTCCCACACTCATCACACTCATAGGGCTTCTCTCCTGTGTGGATTCTCTGATGTCCAATGAGATGTGAGCTATGACTGAAGGCTTTCCCACACTCGTTACATTCATAGGGTCTCTCCCCACTGTGGATTCTCTGGTGCAGAATAAGGCCCGCACTCTGACTGAAAGCCTTCCCGCATTGGTTGCACTGATACGGCTTCTCCCCGGTGTGGATTCTCTGATGCAGGATCAGGCCTGTGTTTTGACTGAAGGCTTTGCCACACTCCTTACAGTGATAGCGTTTCACTTTGTTGTGAATGTCCTGATGGGAAAGAAGGGCTGACCTGTAACTGAAGGCTTTCCCACACACGCTGCACTGATAGGGCTTCTCCCCAGTGTGGATTCTCCAGTGGCGAACGAGGCCTGAGCTCTGAGCAAAGCTCTTCCCACATTCATCGCATTTGTGTCGTCTCTCCTGAGTGGGGTTTCCCCGTGGCCTGTCCAATCTGCCCAGGTCTTGGGCTTCTCCATGCTCAGGACCCCCCATAGCATCCCCGTTGCATTTGGCAGTTCTCTCTCCATGTAGTTGGACTCCGGTAGATATGACCTGTTTCGAAGCTAATTCCCTGTTCTCATTCCTGGTCTCACCACCTGAAATAAAAATGTAATAAACATCAAGCTAATGTCACTTCCTATCCCATTTGTTAGGAAAAAGGAATCGAAGATAGGGGAAAAGGAAAACACACAGGGAACAGCTACAAGAAATGCAAAGCTTTCATCTGTCTCCAAAATGACTTCCTGACAGGGGAAGGTGCATGGTGCAGGTCAAAGCCAAGTACCACCAGCTACCAGGGGAAGCAGTGCCATGAAAAAGAGGTTATTGGAAGGTGGACTAAAACAGGGAAGAGGTCAGCTGAGAAGAAGTAGAAGGCGGGGAGTGGGAAGGAATATGGATGACGAAAAGATCTAATGAGTGGGACAGAAATGGAAAAAAGCCCCAAACGGTCACTGAAAGGGAGGAGAACAACTGGCCTAAGTGAGAGCAATCTACATAAACGTCTCATGGGAACTGGGGATGGAAGCAATGCGTGAAGTAGGGGAGCACTGAAAGAGTCAGGTAAGTCCACCTGCGGTCGGAGAATGAAAGTTTCACTTTAGACCTCAAGAAGTCTCAACATTTCTCTGTGGATCCTGAATTTAAACTCAAGTATGTCTTTCAGAAAGCTTACAATTAAGTACACATAAAACACAAACAAACAAATAAAAATCCTTAAATGATAATAGTAACAACCACCACAGATCTCCTTACCCAGGGTGAACACATTTCTGTAATTCTCTGGCCTGTCATCTCTACTCAGATCCTTCTGGGATGGATCAAGAAGCCACTCCTCTCGAATCAGGGACACAGCCATGTCTTCAATCTTCTCCAAAGTCTGAAACAAAACGAGAAACCATCTGAAGACTGGGATTGTTCCACACCTCAAACCCAGTCTCAGAGACCCACCAGAGTAAGAGAGGATTAAGAGCTGGGGATATACTGTATGAAGGAGCTGAACAGCTGGGAAGAAGAAAATGTGCCAAGTCAAGGATTAATCTGTCTCTACTCAAAGTAATTTTGGGCAAGTCCTGGATGAGTACCACTACAGGCAGTCTATTCACAGCAGGTCAATGGCACAAACAGGACAAAGGACAGCTACAGGGTTTCCGTGAGAAGGAGCACAACTCACCTGGAACCCTGCTGTAAGAAGCGATGCTGTCATCTTGTCTCCAGGACTTCCTTCCTGGGAAGGGGTGGGACTCTGAGATGTGGATGCAGCTGAGGAGGAGAAAGGAGCCGTGATGGAGGCCAGCCTTGCTCTGTGCTTGCAAAAGCCAGCAGTAACCCAGCCTCAATTACCTGTATTTCCACAGGAATGCATACCAGAGATTGTGCCTGTGAAATGCTGGTGGCCTGGGCACTGTGCCCACACCTATGGTGGTCCGCAAAACCCCCACGCTTTGATGTTCCACTCAGTCTGCAGTGCAAGTCAAATATATGAAGTGCATGGTTTCCCAACCACGCACTAACCAGGAGCTGCTGTAGTTCCTCTGCCGACCGCAGCCGCAGTCTACCCTGTGCCCGTCAGGATCCCTTCAGGTCCTGGTCTCTCAGCAATCTGTCTGTAGCTACTCCGCTACCTCCCTAAATGTCTACCAGAACTGCCAGCAGCTGCCTCCTACAGACACCAGACAGTGACAAAACCAGAATCGGCAACAGGCCTTAGGACTTCAGATGAGAATTACATTAGGAGTTGAAAATGTTACTATATGTTTTCTCTAGAAACATTAAAATTCCATCTATATATAACAAACTACTATAACCCACATAAATAAAAACATAATAGGTGCAGGGAAAGTATGAGATGAGACCAAAATAACTAGCTTTCTGTAAGAAAGGAAGGTCTCAAAAAATGATGGGAAATGTCAAAAGGACATAGGAGCCAGACTCTCTGGCAAATCTGAGACAGTTTAAGCATCAAAATAAACATAGTAACAGAATATTTATAGAATAAAAGAAGAATTGAGTCCATACTAATAAATTAAAAATAATAAAATAAAACAGGGAGAAGGGAACAGTCTCCATTACAATAAACAAATAAATGTAAAAGGAATAATATAGTTAGAAAATTGTCATTTTGTAACTGTCTTAGTAATCACCAATTTGGTGAAGAAGCACCAGTTAATACAAACAGTGTGATGAGGGCCAGGCTATTTACACAGACTCAAGAGTAAATTCCCACAAATTACTTATTAATTATAAAAATAAAAATGGTATCTTTACTGCCAATTAACCCAGCAAGAATAACCTTAACCGAGTCATCAAACTTATCATCAGCAATAACGGACAAATACCTGCTGTAACCCTGAGGAGAACGCAACCTCACTTCTGGGTGTTCCTGCCAAACAGACACAATTGAACCTAAACATGAGGGAACGCCACAAAAATCCAAACTGCAGCCACTTTACAAAATAATTGACCCGCACAGTTCAGAAATGTTGAGATCACGAAAAGCAAAGAAAGGCCGAATAACTGAGGTGCTGCCTTGGACAAACAGTACTGGAACCATGGCAACACCTGCAGGTGAACTGTGGGAAGATGAGTAGTGTGCCAGTGACACATCTGACGGGGTGAGGAGTCACCCTGAAATATTCACAAATAAAGTGGCACGATGAAACTTGACCACCTCAAAAATGCCTTGTTGGAAACACATTGGGATAACAGAAATATATGAATACTCAAAATTCACCAATTCTTTAATTTACTTGTGAGTTTAGCCTTGGGACTGAGAGTCCATATGTGAAGCTCAGACAAACATTTACACCAGACCCAAGAATGGCCTGGAGAGACTGGTTCCCAGGAAGAAGGTGGGGTTCCTTCCTTCTTCCTCCTCTTCAGTGAAATCAGCTCCTCACCTCTGTCTCGGGGCCCGGGGAGCATGGGAGCCATGTGCAGGGTTTCCGCAGGCTGGAGCTGAGCGTCTGGGGGCTCTGGTGCAGGTTCCGAGTGCACCGCCTCCTCCCAGGGGACCCTGTGTCCGTGTGCACGAGCCGGGATCTGGACACAATGGGCAGGTGCATTAGGAGGAATCCCGAGAAATGAGGTGAAGGTGTGAGAGGACCAAGAGCACATTTACGGAGCACGTGCTGCCTTCTTCCATCAGCAACGTGCACAAACATGTCTATTAGCATGGAAACCAAAGGAAAGGATCTGCTGCGCCCTCCCTGGGCCCAACAATAACACCCTACACTCCCAAGGTCAGGGAAGAAGGGCAATGAACAGGAACAGAGCAGGGCTACTCAGTGGAAAAAACCTTCTGATGAGGAAGTAGGAAACGTGAGTTCTGGTCTCAGATCTACCTTTAACGCTTGGGTGTCCCTGAAAAAGTAATTTCAGTTCTCTATGCATCTGGCACACCAGAGCAATAACAGAGTACAGGCGTGTTAGGAGGATAAAATATGGATTTATAACCTTAAAAAGAGAACTGTCAACACAAGCCATGCAACACCATGTTTTCCTCCGACAGCAGAAACTCCTAGCCAGCATTTACGCCCACCGCCTTCCACCTAGCCTCCAGGAACCCCGGGCCCAGCACACACACCTCCTGCTACTTACTGGTCGTCCCAGTACGTCAATCTGCCTCTCCAGATCCTCCAACAGGGTGACTACCTCCTCCCCACTCTCCACATGATGCTCCTTCACTAGGGCCTGCAGCTCTGTAGGCAGGATGCTCAGGAACTGTTCCAGCACCAGTAGCTCCAGGATCTGCTCCTTACTGTTCAAATCCGGCCTCAGCCACTGGTGGCAAAGTGCCCGCAGCTGGATCAGGGCTTCTCGGGGTCCTTGGGTCTCAGGGTAGCACAGCTTCCTGAATCGCAGGCGGAACAGCTCTTGGCCAGGAGGGTTGTGTTCATGTCGCCTGGATTCCTGGTCCCAACCATGATCTTCCTCAACCTTGACAATTACAAGGTCCTCTTCCGGAGCCCGGCTGGGTGGGGATGGGGCTAAACACTTTCTTGATTCTGTAGCCATGTAGGGCTGGAAGAGCTCAGGAGACTTGTTCCCACTCCCTTCTTTATCTTCTTAAGAGAGAACCTTCTGAGGGCTCTTCTTTAAGGGGACTTCTTTACAAGAGAAAATGACAGTGTTAAGGGAAGTCAAAGGTCATAGTGACTTATGAAGACATCTTCACAAGCTCCCTACTCTGCCATGGACTTCACAGCTCGGCCATGCATAAGTCTTCCCCTCCCATCTTCCAGAAGCAACCCCTTAACTTGATAGTCTTTTCTCATACCAACCCATCTGTTTTCACTCCTTAGAGATGTAGACTTGGGTAAACAAGGTCAGGAAACTAGGGGCACTGCGTCTCATTAAAGTTCTGCCCCAGAGCTGCTGACTCAACTTCTTTCAGTGTTGCTACACTAGCTGTACTGCTTCTACATACTTTAGCTCTCAACCTGTCCCTCGGTCTCAACAGATGAGACTAATTTCCAAATAGTCCAGCTCAAAGTACTGTCAAAGACTATCCTCTACCTAACATTCCTTATCCTGCTTGGGAGCCTGTTTTCCCTCCGACCTCAAAGCTAACTTCTACTGTGGACCTTATCGCCATCTTTTCCTCTTCGAAACACTCGACCCGCATCTCCAAGGAACCTGGATGCTCCATCACTACCTGCAAACCCAAAGTCTAGTCCCAAACCCTCATGACCTTCCAGAATGTTTTATAGATAAAATCATACAGGATGAGGCCTTTGGAGTCTGGCATCTTCACTCAGTGTAATACATCTGTGATCATCAATGTGGCTGAATGTTATCAGTATGTTTATCCGTTCTCCCATTAAGACATCTCAGTTGATTCCAGTTTCTGATGGTTATAAATAAAGCCACTATGAAGTGACATAGTCAGTTTACTTGAGTAAATATCCAGCAGCAACTGTGGTAAGCTTCATGGTAAGTGATGTACAACTTTATAAGACAGTGCCAAACTATTTTCCAAAGTGGCTGCGACACTTCGCATTCCTCTAGAAACCTGTGAGAATTATAGCTGCTCTGTATCTGGACCAGCATCTGATACTGGTTTTTTAAAAAATTAGGATATTCTAATAGGTACGTAGTGGGGTCTCACTCTGGTTTTCATTTTCATTTCCCCGCTGACTAATAATGTTCAGCATCCTTTCATGGGCTTTTATTGCCATCTGTATATATCCTTTGGTGAAATATCTGTTCAAAACTGTTGTGTGTTTTTTAAAATCAGGGCTGTTTATTTTTAAAATTCTGCTGCAGAGCCCTTTACTCTAGCGCAGTGGTTCTTGATTGAGGGCAATTTTACCCCTTTCACCAAGAGACACTTGGCCATGTCTAGAAGCATTTTTTGTTGTCACAAGTGAGGGGAAGGGGTGCTACTAGTACCTAGTGGATGGAGGCCAGAGATGCTACTAAACATCCTACAGTGCAAAACACAGCCCCAAAACAAAGTGTCCGTGCCAAGGGTGGTAAACCCTGGTCCAGCTGAAACCATTGAAGTCTTATTTGAAAGTCTCAGCTTGACTATTACCTTTATCCACAAGGCTTCTCTGTTGCCCCCACCTTGTACCTTCCTCCCCGCCCAACAAGCAGATTAAGGTGCTCATTCTTGTCCAGGTATTCGTCATGTGGTCCAAATTCAGGGTTTATCATATTGTGTGGAGCACCGGAACTGTCTGCCCACGGCCATGGTGTTCTTGGCAAATGCCTGTTTGTGGCAGTGAGCTTTTTCTTTTTTTAAGCGTGGATATTATATCATGTTTGTTTGCCAGAAAGATCATAATAGCAGAACAGCACACAATGGACTGAAGAACATAACTGAAGGCAGAATATCCAAACGCAGTCGGCAAGAGATGCCAACATCAACACAGAACCACAGATCTATAGTCCATAAGCCAGAGAACGGACAGGTACTCAGAAGGACAATCTGAGTCTTCAGAGCAGCGTCTCCACCTTCCAGGGTTTCTTTTGTTGGGGATGGTGGGATGTTGGTTCAGTCTCTACAATCTAATGAAAACAGAGAACCTCTCCCAAGAAAAAAGCCCACAGGCATAAAACTTTATATTCAATTTCAGCAGAGTTCACAGACCTGACACCTGCCAAGAACTCCAACAAGGTCATGAACCCTCACTTAGAAAAGGAAGAGAATTGGGAATTATCTTTGAAATGAGACAAGGCTGGGAACAACAGTTTGGAGAGTAAACTACAGATAGCAAGAACCAAGAAACAAGAGATAAATTTCAATCTGGTGACTGACATCAGAGATTAATTCATGGATGATGACTCCACAGAAAGGAGGGGGTATTTCATGGAATAGTGAGATTTCAGGGAAGAGTGAATTTGGGCAAGAGGAGGATTGAAGACAAGGGGTAAGCAAGTTTGTTTTGAACAGACAGGATTAACATTCATGCTTTTAAAATAATTTATTTAAATAATCAATTATAATTAATAAATTCTTAAATTTTCTTAAAAGTGTCACCTATAGTTTAAAAACTTGAAAGGCTATCACCATGGGACATGCACACTGACCCCTTACTGTTTTGAATGGGATGCTCCAGAGTCCCAGTTTGACCACATATTCTTTTGAGGTTTTTTTTTTAATCCTCATCTGACAATATTTTTTAAATTGCTATCAGAGAGAGAGAAACATTGATACGAGAGAGAAGCATTCACTCATTCACTAGTTGCCTTCCGTGCCTGCACCAGGGAATCAAATCTGCAACCTTTCAGTTTTAAGGTGAGGCTCCAACCATCTCGGCCACCCAGCCAGGGCTTCTTTTGAATTTTCTTAAAGCCAGTGCTCACCTTTACTAAACAACCAGCCATGTCCTCCTTAAAATCAATCCTCATCAATACCAACTACAAACTATTTCAATATTAAGTGTGCACCATTTAAGAACTTTATATTGTTGGTATGTTAAAACATTAAATTAAAATGTTAATATCATAATATTAAATAAAGTCTCAACAGCAAAGCTTTGATGGAAGTCATTTATCTGTTTTTTTTTCACATTTTATACTAAATCAACAAACAAGTATTGTCCTTTCTTTTTAGTCTCTCCCCCCTCAATCAGTTTCTGGCAATTCCGATCTATAAGCTAATATGAAACGATACACTACAAAATTAATCGGCTGTGTGCCTTCCTCTTTGTTTGTGTACACACACCAGTAATAACTTGGGAAGCTCCTTGTGGATAAAGACGGCTTCTTGCACCTCCTTTTGACACTCCTGATCACTTTATTGATTTGGGACATTACAACAGTCAACCTTTAAGGCTTCTTCTGACCTCAAACCCTATAATCCTTAGAACTACTGAGGGTGCAACTCGGACTTTAACTGCATTGCTTTTTCAATAGATGCAGAAGAAACGTTTTCTTCTTTCAGACGAATTAAATTTAGTTTGGGATGTTTGGGAACTAAAAACAGGAGACACTTTCTAGGTTTATAAGATCAAGAAGAGGTGCTCTGTTTTATCTCTGGCGACACACACTGAATGCTTTGGCACTCAACGCACGCACTTCACGCTTAATCACAACAGAAATTCAAAGTATGTCTGCATTTGTTACAACAGTGACTACAGCACAAACAAGCGTCTCTGACCAAGCGACAAAACCTGGGTCCTGTTTAGCGGGGGCGGCAGTCACTGCTGCCGTACAAGTTGCTCACAAGTGACCCAAATGGCACCTGCTTCAGTGAGCTCTTCTAATAGCGGAGGGATTCTGAACAAGGCTGAACTCTATACTGCCCCAAAGACACCAGAAGTGTTTCATTTTGTACAACTGTCCAGCCAACGCCACCATTTTCTGAATACTGCACTACAAAAAGAGCAGAGTAACTTCACAACAAAGATAGGTTTTCAGGAATAATTGGGGCTTCTCAGAGCAAAATGTATCTTTTTAAAACATGAGAATCTTATTGTGACGGAAAAGCAAAATTGCTGCGTAAAAGCTATCCACTTTTACAGGTGGATACACCTGTAAAAAGATAATGGGGGGGATCGTCTCCTATTTTAAGACGACAAACATGCTCGACTGCAAATAACACCACTAATCCAAGATCGATGAAGAAAACAAGCCCTTACAAAAGGTTCCCTCCTGAAAGTTGAGGGGCGTGGGCGCGGATGCAGTCAGGGTCCGCGATCCCCAGAGCCCGGGAGCCACCCGGCCCCGCCCCGCTCCGACCCTTAGGTTCGTCCCTGGCAGCGGCCGCTCTGGCCACAAAGCGCATTCAGGCCCAGGTGAAACGGTACTCACCGCGCGTCCTGTGGGTGGCCGGGGAAGGGAAGGGAGGCTTCATACAACGGACAGCCCTAGGGTAGAGCGGAGAGAAAAGGGGTCGAACGCTGCTGCAACCAGAAGAGGCCTCCAAGCTCCCAGCTTCCACACCAGCCGGGGGACAGCACCGGTCAAAGCGCATTTTGCCCAACGGCACTTCCGGCAGCTCTCTAGGAACCCTGGTGGTCTGAAAGCTCTATGGTCGGCGCCCCGGGCTCCTCCCGCGCCTGCGCGTCAACTGGCCTCGGCCCCAGAGCAGAGGTCCGAGCACGTACTCGGAGGTGTGGGGCTCTGGTTCCCTGGGCTCCCTTCAGGCTGGTAAGCTGGCCCCTGTTGTCAGGTGTCCTTTCCAAATACATACCTGGCCCTTGAGGAATTCCTGTTAATCGTCGCTCATAGTATAAAATGCACCTGATAAGAGTACACTTTATACTGTTAAAATTCAAAAATAATTCCCTGAATGTAACTTCTTCACGGATCTTCCACCACTTCCTGTTTCAAGGAGTTACACTCGTTTACAAAGCCTGCGTTTGCAGTTTCGCCTTTTTAACCCTAAATCCAGGACATAAGCCTCAGTAGTTGACCTCGGTTTTAACATCAGAGTTCGGGAAACCAGTGTTTATTCTTTATATACCCATTGTATTAGTCTTAACTTTTCAGACTAAGTAGGATTTCAGGGGTGGAGGTTGGGAAAAAAATGTCTTTTGCTTTTGTTGTTTTCGTCCCACATTTTTATTCCTTCAGCACCTTTCCTCATCACCCATCTCAGCGCTCAGGTGCGCCCCCACTCTTCAGCTTCATTTCCCCTTTCCATTCCTGCCGATGGCCACAGGAAGGTTTCCACCCAGTCCCCAACGCTATCTCAGAAATTCCTGTCCAGGTATTAGTTCTGATTTATTTTTGAGGGTCCTGTCACCTAATCATCACAGCAGAACAAACACGGAGAAGTTTCAGCGCTTCTAGACTCTCAAATCACTCATTTTTACCCTTCATCTCGCAGCTCCTGACTCCCAGCTGGCGACAGACCAGAACCCTGCTGTTTCTGTTTTTACATTAAAAAAATAATTTTTAAAACCCAACGTTGTAGTTCAGAAGTAAAATATCATCATGATCTTCACAAATATTCCTCAAAAGGCACTAATAATAACATAAAATTGAAAAAGTTGACTTCATAAAAATTTAAATAATCTGCTCAACAAAAAACACCATTAAGAACGTGTAAAAAGGCTACAAACTGCAAAAGACTTGCAATACACATTTTTGACGACTAGTATTCAGAATATGTAAAGAACTCACAATTCAGTCATAAGACAAACCAACATTAATAAAGAATTTATTACACACTTTACAAAAGAATACATATGAATGGACAGTAAGTACATGAAAGTGTACTCAACATCATTATTCATTAGGGAAATAGAAAACCAAGACCACAGTGAGGTGTAACTGCTAACATCACAGTGACTAACAATATCAAGTGCTGATGCAGATGTGAAGCAACGGGAACCACACACCACCAGTGGGAGTGTACTGGTACAAGCAGTTCGGAAAAATGGCAGTTTTTAGTGAAGTTCGGTAATACCAACATTATGACCCGGCAGTCTCACTCCTAGGTATTAACCTAAGAGATATGAAAAGCTAAGTCCAGGGCAGCTTCATTCATGGTAGGACCAAACTAGACAAATCCAAAAGGTTATCAAAAGGAAAATAGATTTATGTTCATACAACAAAATACTAACCAGAAATAAAAAGGAGCTACTGATAGATGAACAATTTGCATGAATCTCAAAAATATTATGTCATCTTGTAAGAACATGTTCAAAAATAAGTAAAATTAATCTGTGATGACAGAAGACAAAAAATGATGGTTACATGGTTGCATACATATGTAAAAGTGAATTAAAACAAAAAAGTAAAAATTAAATATACTCTCAGAATTATGGTGTAAAAAACACCAGACCACACTCCTCTCCAGAGACAACCACTTCAACTCTCTCCTTTTACTGTTATTAACCTTCATATTTATTTATAAATAACATGCTAACACTGCCATTTCTTGATTATATATAGATAATCTCTATTAATCTATTGACTTCCTAATGTGGAAAAACAAGCATTTAATTCTTCTAACCACTCCTGGAATTAGCCACATCAAGGGTTAGAGGACACATTTTAAACTTCCCAGAGTAGCAGGGTCCAACAATAGCCACCACACCAGAGCACAAAAAGAGTCACACAAAGTAGTTTCTGGTTACTGGCATTTTCCCTATTTGTATAAGCAGGGGACATGATTCTAGAAAGACACCAAATATTTTTCCTACCGAGGGCCGTTCCCAGATCCTCCTACATAGTTTTGAACTTTAGTTTCAGAAGAACCACTTTATGTATGGTATATGAAATAGCACAGTAATTCTAATATTTTTGTAATGACTCCTCTTATGTTCTTAAAAACTAACAAGGAGCACTGGCCAGTGTGGCTCAGTTGGTTGGGTGTCCTCACGCAAACCAAAAGGCCACCAGTTCAATGCACATACCGGGGTTGCAGGTTCCGTCTCTGGGAAACCATCAGTAATTTTCTCCCTCTCTTCCCCTCTCTGTAGAATCAATAAAACAAAACTTAAGAACAAACAAAACAGTGGATTGAGCGCGGGCCTATGAACCAGACAATCGCGGTTCGATTCCCAGTCAGGGCACATGCCGGGGTTGCGGACCGGTTCCCTGCAGGCCAGTTCCCAGCAGAGGATGCATGAAAGGCAACCATACATTGATGTTTCTCTCCCTCTCTCCTTCCCTTCCCCTCTAAAGATAAAGAAATAAAATCTTTAAAAAAAACAAACAGACAAAAACCTAGGGAAGGCCTAAGAGCTTAGGTGGGTCACGATAGTCAAAATTTGCTGTGTTCAAAATTAAAACTGAGGAATTAAATATTCTTTAAAATAAGAACATGCCCATTACATGTTATATGACATATTTTGTGGTTATTTAACTATATTTCTCAAACAAAATAAGTCAGTGAGAGGAATGGAGTTAATTCAGTTTTGCAAATCTCTTCAACATCTGTCATAATACAAGGTGGCTGAACTCTCACATCTTTCTTCAGTATCACACGCTGGCTCACTGTCCCCTCTCCAAGGGCACTGCCCTCTACTCTCCACTTCCCTGAACCCACCCCTTCTGGTTTCACTTTAGTCAGAAAGCCTTAAGAACCCAAAAGTGGGGTATGTAAAAATGAGAAAGTAGGAGAGAAGATGGCACACAGGAAAAAGCATGGCTTGTTTCAAGTTCATGTTGGAAGAGTGACATATATATTTACTTCCTCTCCCTCCCAAAAACCTATTACATGACTGAAAAACTTAAAAAAAAAGTACAGAAATTAATGTGGCAGAAGACGAAGAGTAGGCCAAAAAATATGAGGAACTTCTGGAAAAGGATCAGCAACTGGGATCACAGATTGCGGGAGAAGCAGAGGAAATTGCTATGCAAGCTCCCAAGGCCAGGTGCGTATCTCCAGAGGAACCCATGAAAAGTCCTAGCTCAGGTCACCAGCTACAAAGGACAAGAGAGGGCCATTCATCTAAGAAATGCATTTGGGTCTAGGAAACAGCTCACCTTTCTAACTGGTAGCTGGGGCTTGTCCTTTAGTTATGAATTGATACCTGCTTTCTAAAATAAGTCGGAGGTGGGGGTAACTTTACTAGGAAAATGGAGGCTAAGAGAGAAGCACGGCAAACTTGGAGATGACTCTGGACTTCTGCAATAGAGCAGGAGAGAGAGAGCACTAAGAGGGAGCACATTGAAGCTTGCCACCTCCGAGAAGGTGGCTCTTGTGTTAATTGTGCAGGTCCCCAGCCAGTGAGCTTGCTCCCTACCCCCTCAGTCTAAGGGAAGGCCTGCCTGCCTGTAGCCTGCTTATCTCTGACCTGCACCCAGACTTCCCACTGGGGTAAGACCAGCAGCACAAGCAGCCTCCTAAAGGTGCAGAAACTCACACTACCCAGGTTAACCAGCTCGGGGTTTCGTACCTAAGTATGAACAGGCACCAGCACTGGAGGACATTTCATGAAAATCAAGAGCAGAACATGAAAGGGTAAGATTTCCTAGCCTCATAACATGGGTGGAGTATGTAACCTTATTTTTGTTCTCTGGAAAGGATTATATAATATAGGACTTATTTATTCCTCAAATGTTTGGTAGAATTCTCCAATTAAACCACCTGGATGGGAGATTTTTTTCCTCTTTCTTAAATTCAACTCCCCATTAAAACACCATTGGATGTTATTAACAATATCACCAACTGCCAAGTCATACAGTCTTAAGAGGCTTCCTCAATTTATCCTGATGAAATGTGGAGATGAAGGAAAAATTGTGAGCCAGCCGATTTCTCCTTTAAAATGTTGCTCTTCTCCATTAATAAAACCACCCTCAGTTCTAATTCCCTCAGACCTGCATTTCTGCTGTCTTGAGATGGCCTTCCTAACTCCAGTCCAGACGGGGTCACTGCATTCATGTTCCTTAAATGTCCTTATCATTCCCTCGGTTACTGACGCTGAGGGCTCCTTATCTCTTACTAAAACAAACTAAACTTCTCTATTTGCCCTTTACTTTTTTATGTGTATATATATTTATTTCAATTCTCACCTGAGGATATTTATTGATTTTAGAGAGAGAAAGGGAGGGGAAGGGCGGGGAGAGAGAGAAACATCGATCGGTTGCCTCCCATATGCACCCCAACCAGGGACGGAACCCACAGCCCAGTCATGTGCCCTGAGCAAGAATCAAACCCGCAGACTTTTGGTGTCCGGGATGATGCTCCAACCTACTGAGCCACCAGGCCAGGGTTATTTCTCACTGCATTTTTAAAAATTAAAAAAAATCAAAATAAAACATGACAGAACATTAAAATACATCTAAAGGAAAAATAGCTGACACCTCCTCTAAGCCCCACAAGCTGTTACCTAGTGTTGGGAACCAATTCTCCAAGGATCTCGTATTTCTCCAAGTCTTCTGGCAAATTTTCTGATTATCTCTGCAAAGATGTTTGCATCTCTCTTGAAGCAGATTTGTTTTCCAACCAGGCTAATGAAGACAGTGCCTTCCTTTGGGCAAAAACTGGGTTTTCTAAGCTTGGGGTTCCCCCACCGAATGCAAACCCATGGTGTGAGCAGCACGCACCCGGGCACCCATGTGGCCCCTGTTCACTTTGAGGCCAAGGGGAACATGAAGCTCAGAATGCTGTGTCATTAAATAAAGACCTTTGTCTCTGACACAGGAGTTTAGTGACTTCTGCAGTATCCACCAAACTGTGGCAAACAAATCGTTAGCTTGCAAATACCATAATATCTTCACCAATCTCAATACGAGTGATCATTGTTCAGCGTGGAGTGTATCCTTTTCCTTTACATGAGTCCCACACGTAATCTCTCACATCTTTACATATACAGCTTTCTCCCAAGAACTATGGAACACAGTGTTCTGACATTGCTTTTTTCTATTGTTACTCTATTGTATTCATGGCTGAGTAGTATCTTGTTCCACAAGCAGCAGCCCTGCCTCCTCTTACAGCCTTCTAGAACGCTCCTCTCCCTGGGCCCTGACACACTCCCCCAAGGCTCTCCGGTCAAAGCACTTGTCTCACCGCTCCAGACACTGGCCTATTGTTCTAATAACACATTTCTCTCACTTCTCAGATTTACCAGTCTATGTGCTACCGCATTCTGAGTCACATTAGTGGCTACTGTTACATTTGCTCTTCAAATAGATTATACACTACTTCAGTGTAGGTGTCCAATATTTATTCTGAGATTTCAGAGTTCCAGCTTGGTGGCCCTTTAAATATACAACTATGCCACACCTTTCTGAGAGGAATGGTAGTTTGATTCGTTTTGCCGATTAGCTCAATTTAGTCAGCATGACTCACCTTCCCCTTCCATTTGATCTGTCCTTGTGCACCACGACCCAGCTGCCAAGCGCCGAGTACAGCTCACGGTGACATCAGTGTTTTCATTCTTCACGGTTTCTCCTGTACCTGCGACCTGCACTTTACTTTCTTCACAGGGGCTCCAGAAAAGCGACAGTTGGTTAATGAGTCTCATTTGCATTACAAGGATGACAGGGGAGAAAGACAGTATCTAACTAAAGACTACGTTTTTTTTTTACATGCATTCTGACACTCATCACAACCACCCAACTGGTTAACCAGTGTGCTGGGCCCAGGACCCGAACCCGAATCTGAAGGGTTGTAGCGCCGGCATGCTTCACCCTGCTCTAGCCCCCGAGTTGCCTAAGGGGCGGATAGTTTTAGAGGCCAGTTTTCATCTCCCTTCGTCCGCGAGGTGTCGCCAGGTCCCAAAGCAGTGACCCACGGAGACCCCGAACCCTCGCTGGTGGGACTCAAGGCCACGTACGCCCCGGGCAGGGAGCTACGGACCGTGGTGGAGCTTATCCTCGTCCCTTTCCACCCCGAGTAGAATCCTGGAGGGCTGGCAGGTCCGTGGTGGGTCCACAAACCGGGCTCAGGAGATGGGAAGGGTTGGCGGTGGAGGGGGAGGTTGGGCGTGGTTGGGGCTATTTAGGGACCTCAGAATGGTGGTAATCGTGAACCGTAGGGGAATGACGGCGCCCATCGTGGCGACGGTGGTGGCAGCCAGTCCTCGTACAGTGGCACGTCCAACAGCCCAGCGCCCCGGCCTGAGACAGTGTCGAGACCCGGCGCCGGAGACAAAGTTGCTAGTTGAGTGGTCACCGTTGATGGACTTCTTGACGAGACCTAAGAATTCATGCTGAGGATGAACATGTAGGTAACACGTTCAGCAAAGGTAACATTGGGAGTGTGCGCTGTGCACCTGAGACTTCACGGCACCTTGGGGGGTGGAGCCGACATGTGCATCTTTGCGTGGCTTCTGTCAGGTGACCCTTTGCCAAACATGGTTGATACCAATTTCAGAATTACTCGCCATTCTCTTCTTTCCCTCTCCTTGTGCCTTTCCCTGTACCCTTGTTCCTGCCTTTTTGGCCCAGGCTAATCCCAAATTTGAGGTAGTTACCAATCACACCTGTCCAGCTAGTTCAGGAAAACTCCCATCTTTAGGGAGTTCTTGTCTCCCTTAAAAAATCCCTCCAAAAAGATGGGAGAAAAACACGTATGTTTTTGACAACTATTTGAGTAACTGCCTTCCACATTCGGGGCTGTTTCAGAGCATGCGCAGCCCACCCAGGATGGCTCTGCTGGAACCCAGTGGTTCTGATCAGTGCCCGACACACGAGCTCTTCTCTCCAACTGCTCGCACCCTCCCCACCAGTTTCCTGTGGATTCTACGGGCCTGTGAAGATAGGTCCAGCTCCTGCCCCGCCATCCTTTAGCCTCTTCTCTCCCTTGTCTCATGTCTGCTGTTATCCCAGATCCCACTGGACTCTCCTCTCCTGCCTACATCCTTCCAGAGGTCCCTGGCCCCAGAGTGTTCTGTCCCAACTCCTATCATCGCCTCTCTGGTCACACCGGGTAATGGACACTAGGGTGGCACTTCAGAATCAACATCAACAGTAGCAGACACACAGTACACAATGCAAAAAGCAAGCGTGTAATTGTCTCTTAATGAGAAATTAGGTCACTCCCTGGTCATTCTGGTCCTGGAACCCGTGGGTCCTAAGAGTTGGACAATGCTGCAAGTTTGAAGGTGCTGGGCCGTGGCCACAATTCCCATCACGTTACTCAGTTCAAGTCCACGAAGTGCTAACACATCTCACAGTACTGGTGTCCCAGGCCTCCCACTCTCCTGCTGGTGTAGGTTACCTGACAGGATGCTACCTTGTAATTATGCTCTTCATAGAGATGAGATAGTATCTTAAGCTTTTAATTTAAATTATTAGGCTGTTACACTTACTTTAGTAATCACCTTCCTCCAAGTAGAATAAACCTCCTTTTTATAGCCAAAAAGTGTCATTATTACTCAACTGTTTTCTTCTGGTGTATATTTTACTTTCTGCTGCTACTGCAGCCTCCTCAGGTGTCTCCGGCTGCCTCCCTGAACTCAGAAGTCACAGCGGCAGAGCTGGAAGGCATTTCATCTGTGGTTGACCAGGACAGCGGTGCCCTTTACAACTCAGTGATGAAAATGGTCTCGGTCTGTGCTGTCCAACACAGGTGCTGCTTGCTGCACATGGCTACTGAGCACTGAAATGTGATGTCACTAAGGAAATGAACTTTCCATTCTCCTTGTGTTCAGTGTGAATTTATACGACCACCTCTGGGACCAGCTACCACACCGGAGAATGCAGCTCCAGACCAACCTCAACCATGTGCCTCAGGTCACAGCAGCAACTTCCAACCTTTTTCATCTGGAGGAGCGCATGAATTAAGTACTGAAACTCCGCAGCACATCAAAAATATAGTTTTTGCTGACCTGACAAAAATGGGTATAATTTTGATTCATTCATACCAGGCAGCTATTGTTGTGTTGGCTGTTGTCATTTTTTTCTTTGACAATCTAAGGGAAATGAGGTCAGTGCCCCTGACTAAACAAGTACTGCGTGTTTTAAAAATTCCTGTGACACAGCAGTTGAAAATCACTGGTTTGTATTCAGAAGAGAAGCGACGTGTCTGGAGTTACAGATCCTGAACACACTCATTACACCCCCTACTGCCTGTGCTGGCAGCTGCTACTCCTCACTTACTGCTTCCCTTCCCATTTGTCTTCTTTAGCCTGCTGACTTTTCTCATGGTTTCCTTTTTTTATCATTGGCAAAGAAAAAAACTGCACAAAATGATTATATCCCCTACTAAAGATAAAAAAGGAATAAATATTTAGGTATTTAGGCCATTATATCAACAATGATGGTAAACAAATTGTATCGTTTTAGTTAGTAATTCCAAAAGCAGTTCTCATCTACTTCAACCTAATTACATACCTGGCACCTCACAGAAAAGAACTAAAATGCCCTTGCCTGATTCTGTGATGCCAGGGAAATTTTTAATGATGCTCGAAGCTTTGACTTCATTCAGGATACTCATAAAGTCTCTAATCAGACCTGAGCTGCTAAGGAACTGGTGTTTCTTTTTGCTGCATGAATTCTTTGATGTCTAATAAGGGCTGAACTTACCTGAAAGGGCCTCCCGCACTCCTCGCACTTGTAGGGTTTTTCACCTGTGTGGATTCTCAGATGCTGAACAAGACCTGAGCGCCCACTAAAATCTTTCCCGCACTCGTCACATTTATAGGGCTTCACTCCAGTGTGCACTCGGTGATGTCCGATGAGATGTGAGCGTTGGTTGAAGGCTTTCCCACATTCATCACATTTATAGGGTTTCTCTCCAGTGTGAGTTCTCCTGTGCTTACTAAGGGCTAAGCTGTGACTGAAGCTTTTCCCACAGTCATCACACTTGTAGTGTCTTCTTTCCCCTGTCGCCTCTCTGGCCTGCCCGCACTCTCGGAAGCATCTTTGGATTTGGGATGCTGAGGGAAGTCTTTGTTCACTTTGCTGTTTACCTTCCCGAGAAATTCCGTGTCCTTGGGCACAGAATCTTCTTTCCAGGATAACTCTTAATTCTCAGTCCTGGTTTTATCACCTGCAACAAACAGACCCTATTTTAGGTCTGAGAAGCAAAAAGCCTACGGAAGACAGAACATACAAGTGTTACAAATGTTTTATTAAAAATTGAAAAGTCACACAAATGAGGTATTTTGGCACCATCAAAAGATTATGAAGATAAAGGGAAGGCAGCAAGAGGCCAGGGAGGAAGAGAGCAGCAGGATACAGTATTTGGGAATAGATTAGGAAGAGAGGAAAAGACAAAAATGTGGGTCCAGGGGTCACCTGGCAAACCTGTGCAAATGCAGAGTGGTACGTGTGAACAGGGGCTACAGACATGCTCAGGATAAATAAGAGGGTTAGGAGTGACGTGGTGATCAAGAGCCATCAGAGGGACGGGGGAAGCAGGAGGGGATAGTGGGTGACCTTGTGCATGTGCTGGATTGAATCCTTTTTTGAGATGATCGGTCCTTACCTGTGTTCTGTCAGGAAAAGCGACTGTGTCTGGCTGACTCTTCCCTTGGTTTCAGTGACACCCGCTTCTGCTTTTCTATGTCTCCTACATCCTTTACGGAATCTCCCTCCACCCAAACTTCACTGAGCTTCTTTCACTGTATTATATGTTCTTCCTGGTCAACCTTGGCTATACCCATGTATTCTGTCATCTACCCAGATGACTCCCAAATTTCCACCTCCTCCTCTACCTTTCTCCCAGATTTAGAACATTAAACTCTACCGCCTGCTGGATTTTACTTCCTTCAGCCCTGGCTAGTGTGGCTTTGTTGGCTGGAGTGTTATCCCATAAACAAAAAGGTTACAGGTTCAATTCCTGGTCAGGGCACACACCTGGGTTGTGGGTTTGGTCCCAAGTTGGGTGCATGCAAGAGGCAACCGACCAGTTTCTCTCTTGCATCGCTGTTTCTCTCCCTCTCTCACTCCCTTCCCTTCTCTCTAAAATTGATAAGCTTATCCTCTGGTGAGGATTAAAAAGAACCCCACAAAAAACGAAAACCTGTATTCACGCCAGCTCTTCTACCCACACAGATATAGGCAGACCTTGGAGGTAACTGAGGTTCGGTTCCAGACCACCACCATAATGCAATGACTGCAATCAAGCAAGCTGTCACCTTTTTGCAGGTGGAGGGTCATGCCTTCTATTCATAAAAAACCCATCTGTGAAACACCACGATGCTAAGTGCAATAAAAGGAAGTCTGCCTGTACAGCCCTTGTGACTTTTCTTTCTTGTTGATGCCATTATCTGCCAAGTTGCCCAGACGTGGACTGTATCAAAATACTGACCCCCCCCCACATATCCAATCAGATTGTTCCTTCTACAGTAAGTATTCTTGAATTCCCCCTTTTCTCTCCCCAGCCTTACTCTTGCTCTGGCGGACTATCCTCTGTATTTGAGAGTGGTCTTCCCCTACCCCTGGTATGAACATCTTTTCTCTCTACTAGAGCTGTTATTTCACTTACAGACTTTGGAAAATAGAGAAGAAAATGATCTAATTATCTTGAAATATCCCTTGTCTACACTGACATATGATCCTTCCAATCTTTTTCCACGTCATTTTTAAGCAGTGGAATCCCAGACCATGGTTTTTGTGTCAGCCACTTCTCTACGTGAGACACTGTGACAGACCTCACCTGGTGGCGTGAAGTTTGTTTCCTCCACATGGTGCTCGGGGATCTCACCACTGGCCTTCGATTTTCCCACCCACAAAATTCTCCACGTGAAACCCAGCTCAGAGCAGGCGCTTCTCTCGGGGTGTGTGATACTCTTCTGCCCCCTTCCCCCACGGTCCTCTCTGCCTGGAACGTCCCCCATCTCAGCTCACACAAACACACTGACGCCTCGCAGGCCTGCCACGGGGAGCCGTCTGAAGAACTCAGGCACCTTATCCTCTCGGGTGCCTGGTACAGAGCTCCTGCTCAACAAATATTCAACGAAAAGAAGTGTGAACAGAAAAGGGTCTCAACCTCACCTCTAAAGCCAACAATAGCCAACACTCCACATTAAAGCACTAACAGGCTCCTTTAAATTATAGACGTGAATGCCGTGCCCTCCAGATATTGGCCAGAAATATCTTAGATTAAGGAACTTTGCAGATGAGACAAACCACCAGTCGGGGACCCCAGAGAATGAGAGAGCCACACTGGGGAGATTCACAGCAGTGAGAGTGGAGTCAGGGAGGTGTCACAGACACGAATGTTTCCACAGAGGGCTGGGGCCCTGGAAGCAGAGTTTGGGTGAACTGGGTGCAATGTGTGTCCCTTTCAGTACAGCCTGAGGATGCACAAGACAACATCATTTTAATTAGTGAGCAACCTAGTGGGATGGGCAGCAAACCACAACCAAAACCCTGTCAGCTCGACTTGCAGACACAAACAAACCAAACACCTCCTTTGCTGACTGACTCTTGCTCTCTGCTCCACTTCCTCCAGTGTGGGGGTGTGTTATGGATCGAACTGTGCTCCCACCAATTCATACATTGTAGTTTTCACCCCACTGGGGCTGCATTTGGAAAAGGGGTCTTTACACAAGTAATTAGGGGTAAAGGAGATCATAAGGTCAAGGCCCTAACCCAGCAGGTACAAGAAGAGAGAGAGAGACAGCGGGTGTGGGTGGGCACAGCGAAGAGGCCACGTGGGGACACATGGGAGCCCTCATCAGAGGAGCCCCGTGGTCTTGAACTTTAAGCCTCTGAAACTGTGAGAAAGCAGAGTTCTGTTAAGCCTCTAGTCTGCAGTACTCTGTTCCAGCTGCCTTCACAGACTAACACAAGAGGTCATGCAAGTCCCCCTGCTCAAAATGGAAATGTAAGGTGATCTGAAGACAGAATCACCAGATAACAATAGGTATTAACTTAAGTACCATCCCCCACAGGTTAGGCCAAAGAACACTTTTAAATCTAATGAAAAACAAAAATATAATTTCCATGATGGGTCAAGGGTAGAAGGGGATGACATCTCCCACAGGGAGGCAGAGGACAAGGAGGGAAAGCTGGAAAGGAGAAGGTGACAGTGAGCAGGCCCCTCTAATGAAGGAGGTGCCCCTTCCCTCATACCTGAAACCTGCTCCTTACCATTCGCCTGGGGCTCCTGCTGGGTCTTCTTGGGGAGGAGCTGGGCAGCCAGTGACTCAGGTGGTCTCCCGGAGGGGGCCAACTTGTCCAGGAGTGTGTCCTGTCCTTCTGACTGGGCTTGGACCTGGGGACAAGGAAGCGTGATCGGGCTCATAAGGTAGATTTTCCTGAAAGAACGGCAAGAAATCCAGAGAAAAGATCAAAATGAGCATCTGTCAGGGACCATGGACGTAGAAAAAAGTATGAATTCTTGTTAAGCTGCAAATGGCAGTAATGACTAAAAGTGCGGAGAACCCTGGAGGCTAATCTCCACCGTTCTGGACACCAAGAATGACATACAGTGTCTCTTTTCACAGTGATGTGCTAAGGTCCAGGATCTCAGTCCTGCACCTCGGAATGGAGACCGACTCCCACCAACTGGGCGTTTCTCTGGTCACTGCTGACCAATGCGACAGCCACAGTACAATGCAGTTACTGAGCACTTCGAACAGGGCTAGTAAGAACTGAGACCTGCAAAGTGTAAAATACACGCCAAATATTGAACATAATACAAAAAAGGTAAAATACTTCAGTTTTATATTGATTACATATTTTAGGTTACCCAAAGCATACTAATTTCACTTGTTTTTATTTAAATGGGGCTCACATTATATTTCTGTTGGACGGTGCTGTTCTGTAGTATCCTTGACATCCACTAACCCCAAACTGAGTCCTCCTCTGGGCAGTGAGATTTCTTATTACAAGGTAGCTCACCCTATATATGTGGATGTTAGAAAATTCTGTTTTCTTCCTCTAACTTCTCACTGACAGCTTCAGTCTGACGTAACTTTACTGTGCCCCGCCCCCCAGCCTGTTCTTCCAGATGCCTTTTCTTGGCTGCTCCGCATGGCCGCGGTACCCCTTCCCACCTGCTCCGGAGGTTCATCTAGCTCCCTCTCCAGATCCTCCAGCACAGCCACAGCCTGCTCACCAGTCTCAGGGTGCTGCGCCCGCACCCACGCTTGCAAGTCCGCGGGCAGGATACTCAGGAATAAGAAAAATATGACTAAGCCGATAGAAGCGTCACAAAGGACTTAAGTAAGTATTTACTTATAGAACACAAATATTGAAACAAAAATGGTGAACACTATTTTTGTAAGGGAACTTGTAAGGGAAGTCAGATTGTATGTGAAATATGCTGATTCTTAAAGAGTTGCTATACTTTTCTATTAGGAACAAAACAAAACAAACCTAGGTGGGGCGCAACTGCCACCTCTGGTCCAAGATGTGATCGGCCCTGGGAATCGGCAGTCTAGTTGCTCCCCCCCACGCCCCCCGCACACCGAAATTCATTCCAGTGTCATAAAATAGTCTTTGTGTTTTACCCTGTTTTTAGTATGACTAATTGATAGGTTAATATATTTCATCATTAACCAACAATTCAGGTTTGGGTTTTTTTTCCGAAATAGTTCATATGTCAAATCTGAACTCACGCTTTGGAAAAGACTATTCCTCCAACTGCAAGAAAAGCAGGAAGGAGAGGAACGGGCAGGGAAGAGGAAGGTAAACACTCCAATTTCCGGAGCCCCTTACTTCTGAGCAGTTTCACAAATCGACCACTGGCCAGTCCAGCAGGTCTCATGCTTGGAAGCTGTGTTCACGTGACTCCGGGGTGCACAGCAGAGGGCTCAGAGCAGTCACCACCAGGTCTGTAGCCTGCGACTTGGTGTCCCCGGGGAACCAGTGCCAGGAGCAGCTCTGCCCGAGCCACCAGGGCCCCTCCCCCATGCACACTCCTCTATTCCCAGATGTTCAATGTGCGCGATGACTGGAGGCCAACCCGCCATCGGCACCCGGATGGGGCCCCTCACGCTGCGGGTCCTCTGGGGGTGGACGAGCGTTTTCCGCGGTGATTGTTCCATGTGGCCTGTCCCGGTGCATGTCGCCTGATGCTGACAGGCTGAGCTGTGAGGAAAAGCTCTGCCACCTTCACTTGCCCCAGAACGGCTTCCCTCCAGGGCAGGTCCCGGATGCCCGGCGAGGTGGGCTCCCGGTGGAAGTTTCGCCACAGAGGCTGCAGGGAAAGGGTTTCTCTTCAGGGTCAATTCTCAGGTCCAGTGAGGCTTGAGTTCTGAGCAAGTCTTTTCCCACATTCATCACACTTTGATCTTCTCTCTGTCGAAGTGTTTCTCTGATGTCTTTCTGTCCACCCTTTGGGGCCTAGGGTGTCCCCACATCCAGGAACCTCTCTGTTGGTTCTGTCACATAACTTTTCTTGGGATTCCACATCTACAGTAAGATTCTGCTTTTGAATTAATTGTCCTGTTTCACTTCCGATCCCATCATCTGAAATGAAAAGCACAGCATTCGAACGCCATGGAAATACACAGGAAATGACATCATTATGGTACCACACTGTGCCACACCCTACCAACCTGGAACGCATGTACTGGAGGCACACGGCTCACGTACATCAACAAAACGGTCTGACGACGTTTGAGGAAGACACTGGAAGACGGCAAACAAGAGGACTAGGTGATGTGATGCCACAAAAGGGTGAAGAAAGGTCAGGAACAAGAGTGACCTGATGAACAAGCACAGCACATAAGAGAATCAAAGGCCCAAGAATGGGTTCGGCAGAGAGACCAGTTGTCCAGAGGACAGGGATGGCAGAACAGACTGTGGGAGGATGGAGGTGACAGTGCAGGGATGTGGGGACAGACAAACATCACAACTGTTCTTGCAAAGGAGACACCAGGAACCTGTCAGCCTCTGTAGGAAATTCAAGACTTGCCAGAGAAGGTCCTTCACCAGACCCGACATGCCCACCTGTCCTGACCCCACAATTCCTCTGCCTGTTTCCTGTGAGGGTCCCCTGGGCAGAGTTCCAACCCCCCGGATGGACTCGTGGTCACTTCCTCAATGGTTAGTGGTTTAAAAAAAAAATGAGATTGCTTCACTCAAGAATATTTCCCCTGAAGTAATCCCACTTTAGGACTCAGAGTGAAAGGCCAATTTGTAACTTTGCAGGGATGCTGCAGGGGAAAGCGGTATGCTTTGTGTCGATTACAGACAGTAAAAGAAAAAAATCGAGGAAAAGACGACCATCTGGGCGACTGATGAATGAGGGCACAGTAGAGTCAGACCTAATCTGGGCAGCGGAGCCAGGGCCTCCAATCGGAGAGTGTCATCACAGACGGAGCACACGGGGTCCATGAAGGATAGAGACCAGATGCAAGGCCAAAAAGGAACGTTGACGAGGGCAGAGGAGCCCTGGCTAGTGTGGCTCAGTGGGTTACGTGTCCTCCTGCAAAGCAAAGGGTCACCGATTTGATCACCAGTCAGGGCACATGCCTGGCTTGTGGGTTCGGCCCCCCAATGGGGAAAGTGATCAATGTTTCCCTCCCTCTCTTTCTACATCCCTTCTCCTTTCTCTAAAAATAAATAAATAAAATGTTCAAAAAAAGAAATGAGGGCAAGTTCTTGAAACAAGCATGATTATTTACAACTTTTACCTTCTATGACAAGACTTCCCTGGCACAGTAAAGTCATTGTGACAAAGACTGGAATAGCAGTATCATATCTAGTGACGACAAATGACGTACGCAGTCTCAGTTTTCCATTAATAGCAGATTTAGCAGGGCCACGTTTAAGGAAACGTGGATTACCCACAGATCAGCACAGGCTATGGTTAAAGACCCAGCTGAAATCCTGTCATGTTCTTACATGACATGGGTTAACCTCTCTAAACTTTTATTTCCCCTGGAAAAATATCTTAGAATTTCCCTGAAAGGTACAGAGCAGTTCTATACTCTTTACCCATAATCGTAGCACAATTACAAAAACAAGAAAATAGTGTCACAATGTGACTAACTAAACCACGGGCCTTATTATATACAGTGTTTTTAGAATAGCTACTGAAAGCATTAAATTCCATGCCTGGTACTTAGTAAAACCCAGTAAAGGTCTGCAGCTGCTGTGTGACCGAGCCGTCCAAGCGCTGGGCCCTCGGTTTCTGGGCACAGAACTTCAAACAGTGCAAGGGCGCCCTCTAGTGTTCTCCCTACACTTGCTTCCACCAGGCATCTTTCAAACACCCTTCAATCTCCCCAGCCCTTGGAGAAAGGCTTTCAGGAATCAGTCACGAAAAGAACACGAGGCCGCTCCTAAATGATGCTTTCCACTAGCTTAGATCTTATTAGCAATAAAACAATACATAGTGAGTTAATCGGCCAGTGTACAATACCTTCTCCATTTATCCTGAACGCAAACCGAACTGGCACATCATCAAATAGAACCACCACAAGAGCCGGACTCAGGGAAGTTTGGTCGTCCGTGTGCTTTAAGCCACACGGACCTGACAGACCACAAAGCACGTGGGGGTTGGCGTGGCGCTTCCAACGCGGACTTAACAAGAGGAGGCTCCTGCACCTGCGGTGCTCTGAGTTCCGGGCCACCGGACCCCGCTCTTTCTGCCAGTCTGACGCGGGCCTGTGAGACGGAGACCGAACCCTGACCAGCCCCCCTCCACGCCAGCACCGCGAAAATGCGTTAGCGAAGCCAATTAGTAGAAAGTGCAACCGCCAGCCGGCCCGGCCCGGCTTAAGTGCAATCCCCAAACCCACCCCCAAAAAGCAGAACGCGAGCCCAACCTGGAAGAAATGCACTTGACGATTCCAATCCGGAGAAACTTTTCACACAGAGCGCGCCCGTAGGAACGCACTTAAGAATCCAGTCCGACAGAAACGTTCTCGGAAGTGGGAATGCATCCAAGAATCAGATCCGGAGGAAGTGAACACGTAAATTGAGCCCGACGACAGTGCACCCAAGAATTCAGTCCGCAGGAAGTGATCACATAAATTGGGCCGGGAGGAAGTGCTCCCGTAATTTGGAGTCGGTTGAAGTGCACCCAATAATCCGGTCCGAAGGAAGTGCTCACTAATTTGAGCCCACCATCAGTGCACTCAAGAATTCTGTCCGGCGGAACTAAGCGGACGTGCCTTCAAAAAGCCAGGCCGGAGGGAATGCTTACGTAAATTGGTCCTGCAGAAAGTACAATCTTGAAACCAGTCCCAAGAAAGTGCTCAGTAAATTCAGGCTGGACTCAGCTCCCCCAAAGTGTACCGGCGAACTCGCTTGGTTCTGCTCCTCACTTCCCTACCAACCCGGCTGTCTCGCTCCTCCTGGCCGCCACTCAGCCAATCGCATGGAGGGGGGCAGGCCGGACCAGCGCTGAGTGCCTGAGCGCTATCTTGCGGGCACTGGAGAGGAAGGGGACCGTGTTCGTTCCGCCCCAGTTCAGTTGTGAGTCACCGCTGGAGACCCGCATTTCCAAATAGGGACGGCAAAGGGAACGGGCTCTCCCCAACCCCAGGGCCAGTGTTTCACGTCCTCTAAATTGTTAAAGTGACTTTAGCGTGTTTGGAAACGTTCGACTTCAGCCGAGCCCATTTTCACTATCAGAAACGAAAGAGATATAAAAGAAAGAAACCAGGAATCTGGTCCAGACTCGGTCACAAGCCGGCCGTGGGCCTCACTGAACTGGACCATCGGGTCCTCGGACGCGGAGAGCAGGCTGGTGGCGGAGGCGATGCTGAGTATTTGGGAAAAGCCTGGCCAGATGCTTGGAATGACAGCTGTTTTACTGTGACTGGGGCACTGGAGGAACAGCGGGTACACACGGCAGGAATCGAAGGAAAGTGTTAGGAGATGGGTCTTGGCCTGAGGAGCCCACAGTCCGTCCGGGGAAACGATATCTGGCGCTTAGAAGCTTCTGATACAGACTTGAGGAAAAGCAGGACATCCTGTTACAGGTGTTAAACTACAAAACCTTTTTATCCCCCACCCCATCGGCTCTCTCTTGATTTGGCATGTTTTTGTTATTTAATTTCATTTGAAGTAAAGAAAAATTAAATTTTAAATGATCACTATGAATTTTACTATTGGCAAAGATATTATGCAATGCCAGTTTAAATGCAAATATAAAAGCATTTAAATTGCTCATGGAATCACCCAAATTATACACAGTTCATACCTGAGCCTCCCACACAGAGGTGGGCAAAAGTAGGTTTACAGTCCTAACACAAATAAATAATACAATTATTAAATAGAAATACTAGACTGTTTCGCATACTCAAGACTGGAACACTATGTTTGTCCACCCAGCACGCTCAATGGAAACGCTGTAAAACTGACCAGTCGCTCTTAACAGACACACATTCTACCTGGTGAGCAGACAGAGGACAGAGAACAGGGAGCAGCTCTCCTTCATCTGTGTTGCCATTTTGGGTGCAGTTGCCTAATACAGGGAAGTGACACGAATAAGAAGGAATATTGTTGGGAGCTTTGGCTGTTTCTGTTTCTTAGACGCTGCCATTTGCCAAGTTTCTGACTTACAAGCAAGCCCTGGTTGCAGCAGAAAGTATGGTCTCACCTGACTGTCGGCAACTGACCAACTCGGATGCAGACCTAACACGCTCACCTTGTGCATGTAGTGATGCAAAAAATTTCCTTCTTCTCTTCTGGGTTCTTTTGCATAATAATCAAATTTACATAAGGCAGTAACAGGAGAAAAACAGGAAGGAGCATGAGAAAAGCTTCCAGGTCTTCTCATGACATGGAAACTCTGCCAACATCAAACCCCATTACCAAGATGATCCTTTAGAACAGCCTTTTGTAGTCGCTGAACACTCTGCAGCTGCCAGACACCTACTAGTAAATGTTTAACCCTATCTCCGGATGACTAGCTGTAGCTTTGGCAAGTCCTGCTTTTCACCTCATGACCTTGTACCTGCTGACGAATTATTGAACTCCTTTATATCCAGAACTTTCTCCAATAAAATCATGATAACTGCTCTACTATTTACCAAAGATATTATAGGATGAAGGTAACATGGGCAAGGCATTTTGAATATATGCATTTCTGTGCTGGCATAAAGTGTCAGGGCCTTTATTTTTAGTGCCAATTCCCTCCACATGTCAGTAGTTAGAGAACCTGTAGCTGTTGAGAAGCCCTACACCACCACCACTCCCACACTGTGATCCATCATTTTGCAAGAAGGTCCTTACCTTCCCTCTCTCCCCTGCTAGCCTAATTTACTTATTAGCCTCCCCCAGTGCTGCTCTTCAGTTGGACTCTGGGGTCAGTGGAAGCAGAGGCACAACCCCAGCCCCACAGGGAGCACACAGAGGTCAAGACAACACGCAGGACAGCACACCAGAGAACCAGAGGGAGAAAAGGGACACTTCATTCCGCCCAGTCTTTATTCTGTACTGTTTTCCGTACTTTGCTCTTTCCTTAGTGTTCCATATGAATTGAAGCCCCTCACAGTAACAGCCTCTCCCGCTTGGGAATTCTCTGATGCTGACTGAGGCGTGAGCTCTGACTGAAGGCCCTCCCACGCTGGCTGTACTTGTAGGGCTTCTCTCTGGTGTGGATGCTCTGGTGCAGGATGAGGTGTGAGTCTGGGCTGAAAGCTCTCCCACATTCTTGGAAGTCAAAGGGTCTGTGCACTCTGTGGTGTCTAAGGAGATCTAAGCTCCCCGCAAAGCCTTTCCCCACTCACTACACTCACAGGGTGTCTCTCCAGTGTGGAGACTCTGTTGTCTGGTGAGCTTGGAGCTGTGTCTGAAGGCCTTCCCACACTTGCTACACTGATGGGCTTTCTCTCCACTGAAAACTGCTGCCTGTTTAATAAGGTTCAGGCGCTTGAGAGATTTTCCATGTTGGGGATTTTTTTCTCCAGCATAAATTCTTTGATGTTTAATAAAACCTGAATTCCACTTGAGACTGTGGTCACAGATGCCGTGCTTACAAGGTTTCTGATGTGTAAATTCACTTGAGTTCAAATTTATGCTTTGGTAACACCCATCCTGGCTTCTCATTTTACCTGAAAGTACATTTTTGTGGGTGAGGATTTTGCCAACACCTCCATCCTGAGCAGATGATGGTCTCCAAGACTCCTCGGGCTCGTCTTCCTGCTGCCTCCTCATCCGGCCTGCAGACTCAGAGATGGCTTCGGGCTCAGTAGGCTCCTCTGATATGATTCCTGAATGCCGCTCTCAGACGATTCTCTGTGGTTCCGGTTTTCACGAATGTCCACTTTTGGCACAGACCCACTCTTTTCACCCTCATTATCTAAAATGGTAATAATAATAATAATAAAAGAGGTAAGAGCCTGTCTGCTGAGCTGGAAGACATTGTTCAGATACACTTGAGACAGTTACATACTGGTACTACATGTAGCCACCCTGAAAATGTGGCCTTTGAAATGAGAGGGATGAGGGACACACAAAAATTGGTAAAAGCAGGTCATGTATGCAATGCAGATAGACACCGGGAGGGCACAGATGAAACAGGATCATCACCAGCAAGAACGGGGTAGGGAAGGCAAAGAAGGAATGCTGAGTGTGACGGAGGGATCTCAGGAGACTCTGGGTCTGTGACACGGGGTGAGGGTCAGGCTCAGAGGGAGGAAGGAGGCACCATCCCAGAGAAGGCAGATGAGACCCAGGTGCAGGAGACACTGAAGCTGTAAATGGCTCTGGGATGTGGTGTGTGGAGCAGAAAACATCCAGCCACCTCCTTCTTCCACTGTAATTAGGTTCTCTCAGCGCTTTCTGCTAAATGTCCCCTTTCTCTACATTTCTGCCACCATCACCGCTTCCTATCTAGGTGACTGTTCTGACTCTGAAATATCCGTCCTAAGTTCTATGACCAGATAGTCATTAAACCTTGTCACCCTCTGACACCCTGCCATGAACCTGTAATCTCTTTTCTTCCACAACAGAAGCCACTGATGGGCCAGTCCTCACAATTCCTGCCCGCTAGCTCATGACTCTGTACTGTGCTAGAATCAGCAGCCGCTCTTTGTTATGGGGTTTCTTTCTCTGGAACGTGCTAGGGCAGGAAAGGGGCTTAGGCAGCCCTGGTCTTAGGGTGGGGGAAGGTCCAATGTTAGATGGCAGAGATGGAAATGGTCCAGAACAAACCAGAAAGCAGAATCTGGGTACTGAAGAAAAATTACTATAATTTATTCTTGACTTTATTTTGAGGCCTCTCATACCTAAGGTGCTATCAAGACCAAGAACTTTTAAACAGATGAGTTTTAGAACAGCGATGAGCATCCTGTGGAAGTCACCAGCAGTTATGACCAGCTTTCCATAAAAACATGAGAAAGCTTTGTCAGATCAAAAGTACAATAACCCCTGGCTGGTGTGGCTCAGTGGCTTGCATGCTGGCCTGCCAGCCCAAGGGTGCAGTTTGATTAGTCAGGGCACATGACTGGTTTTCTGGCCAGGTCCCCAGTAGGGGGCGCCTGAGAAGCAACTATACATTGATGTTGCCTCCCCTCTCTCCAAAAATAAGTAAATAAAATCATTTTTTAAAAGTACAATAAAATACAAAATATGGATCTTCTTCAGAATTATGTTCTGATTGTGTCATCACGCATCTGCCTGTCTTCTCTATTAACACGTTTTGATTCTTGATGTTTCTTCCTTTGTCTTCTCTCGTCCCCTGAGTTTCTCAACTCTTTCATTTTTCTTTCCTTTACTTTGTTCACCTATGAAAAAATGCCTCATGTTCTGGAAATATTCCAGACACAGAACCAATGGAAAACTGTGATTATCTTGGATAAGGAAGAAAATTCTCTTTGTTCCAAGGTGGCCAGTAACACATAGGAAAACACTCTCTAGTTCTCACTGGGTAACAAGCAAAGGACCACAGACAGCTGCCAGGACAGTCTGAGAGGGGAGAGTCACTGCCCCAGTGCCCCTTACCACAGGCCTGCCCGAGACAGGGCTCTGAAGAAACACGCGGGTCCCTGCTCTCCACTGGCTGGACCTGGACAGTAAGCACTTGTCCAGCAGGCACCACCTTTCTTCTGAATATTTCTCACATTCAGGGACTGGAACCTGAGGAAAATAAAGTACATCTGGGCTAGGAGAGTCCCTGTTGGAATGAAACATCTCCCCCAAAGAGAGCCTGCTGTGGGAACACGAACCCGAGAAAGGATAACTGAGTCTGACTCCGTTGTAAGGTGCGGTATAGCACAAACCAGAGAGCAAAGGAGACATAAATGTGTACCCTGAACTACGAGACTCTCCAAGTCTCCCTTCACGGGTGCCATCCACTGCAGAGGCCTTAGCTCGTCATCCCCTCTGCACCTGGAGGGCCACTTCCTCGCTGCCTCTCTCTGAGTCCTCCAGTGCGGTCACGGCCTCCTCACTGCTCTATGGGCGCTGCTACTGCACCTGGGTGTGCAGGCGCGCAGGCAGGATGCGCAGGAACTGCTCCAGCACCAGCAGCTCCAGCATCTGCTCCCTGTTGTGCATCTTGGGCCGCAGACACAGCCCGCAGAACTTGCGGAGCTGGCGCAGCGCACAGTGAGGCTCAGGAGGGTCCTGGTGGTTGGACCACCTGAAGAGCTGTCAGCACATCTGCTGGAGAGAATCGCTTCTCTCCAAGCTGGCGTCCTCACTTCAGACAAAAATCTTCCTCCTCTCCCTTCGCGTTCAGAGGCCCTTCAGCCTCCTGATGGCTCAGGGCTGCAGCTTTCTTTGATTCTGTCATCATCTCGGAATAGAATCAGAAAACCCCTTTCTCCTTTGTGAAAGTCTTATTTAGTTTCAAGTACTATCCTGGGGGTAAAAAAAATTACTATTATTGTCTAGGAAGATGAAAGATCACATTATGGAAACAATAATTTTCTATTACACAATGTACCAGGCATTTACTACATGTAAAAGCACCTAAATACCTGCTTTGTGAGTGCAACTGCTACATAATTCCTAACTCAAAGTGGCTTAAAATTTAAAATTAAAAACAAGATAACTTAGGGAGCATTTGCAATCTTACTCCTGGCCTATGTCATCAGTTTGGCTCAAATACTGTTATACAAACTAAAAAAAAAAAAAATCCCAAAGATAACTTAAATGAAAAACATTAAATATAACATAAATACAAGGCAATATTAAATGTCAACATGCAACATGCAGTTAAATTATTTCTAAGTTGCACAGAAAATAAGGACCAGAGGAAAATGACCAAAGTGCTTCATAGGTAGGAGACAGAAAGGGCACAAGAGGGTGCATTGGTCAGGGGAAGCTACTTAAAAACTGACTGAGGAATGGATGGGGCTTAAGTAGGATGTGGGAGACACAGGAAATTACAAGCAACACACGACACGAAGAACTGTTAATGGCAGGGACACAGAAGTGGGAAATCAACAGGTGAGCAGGTTTGTACGGGGAGGTCACAGAGGCCCTGAAAGCCTCAGATATCACAGCCTGGTTCAGACTTTGTCTTTCAGGCACCTGGGAACCAATAAAAGCTTTGGGCAGATTAACTTCACAAATACTTTTGTGCCAACAGGCCCTTCTCCACCTTCTCAGTTTCACTGCTCAGTGCAGGTCTCAGACATTGAAGCCACCCATCTCACCAATGAAACGAAATATCATAAACTAGCAACATCACCTTGGCATGTTTTGTGTGAGACTAGTTATTAAATGTCAGTTCCCTCAGACTTGTAGGCACGCACAGTCCGTCTCCGTCTGGTTTCTGAACCGAAAACTGCATGACAGGAATTTAGAGGTGAAGCCTGGAATACTATAGAGAAATGCAAACATCAATCCTTCAGGTCTGTCTATGAAACATTCCATCAGGTTGGCTACTGACTGTGGCACTGACACGCACTTTATTAAATCTTAACACACGCCAAGCACTGGGCTGGGAGCGGTGCTGCAGAGGCTCCCGAGGACGTCTGGGTTTAGAGCTAATCCTCCCGTGGGAACTTTGTCAGAAGCATGTCCCCGGCCCTGCTCCGGAGATGCCTACTGGGTTGTTATGGGGTGAGCCTGGAAAACCTTTTTCTGATGCACAGGTATAAGGAAATTAGAAAAATAGCATTTGAGTTTGCAAGAAACTTACAAAGATTTGGGGAAGAATGAAATAAAACACACATGGATATAAAACATTTAAAGTGCAAGTCACACTCCACACCACACACTAGAAATTGCTTACTAAACACTGAAAGCTGAAGGACTAAACACGCCACACGGTGGAGCTCCTGCATATCCTAACGGGTGTGAGGTGGGGAGGAATGCGTGTGTCTGCGTACACGTCGTAGCAAATATTTCCTGCAAGTGGGGGCGCTTAAACTGAACGTTAAAGGGTGAGAAAGAAGCAGAAAGGCAAAAGGGGAGGGGCCGGAGCGGCCTGCGGGGTCCATCAGGTAGAGGACCAGGAACCCACTGGATCTGATGGAGTCACCACGGCGCAAGTTCCTGCGAAAGGGCGGCGACTCCTCCCAGAGAAGTAGGCGTCGGGGTCGGACAAGGGCAGACCGCTCCTTGCTCGGGACACCCCGGAACCGCGCTGGCCAGACAGCCCGCTGCGACGCACCACACCCCTTGCGGTGACGTAAGCACGGCGAGTAACTATGGAAGCCACACCTCCTCTCCAAAAGGACGGATGCAAAAGACCTCCGCACGGGGAAATAAGTTCCACCTTTCCTCGGGACTCCTCTGAGTTCCGGGGCCAGGGCGCTGCAGGGCTGCCGCGGCCCCAAAGGGAACATGGCGGGGACCGGGTATTTGCAGGGGACAAATAGCTGGACACTCGAGTCCCGAAGCTCGGACTCACCTCTCCCACTCGGCGGGTTCCGAAGGGACACTTCCGGTGGAAGGACGCCGCGCCACCGGTCTGCGTTTCAGCCCGCGTACTCTTCCGAGTCTGCGCAGAAGATGGGCCAGCCTTGGTCTTTGATTCCCAGAAGCCTGCTCGGCGCTCGGACTCCATTTCCCAGGGGTCTTGGCTTCTGTCCTGATGATATCGGAGATTGAAGGCAGCGGAGTCTTGCTTACCTTCCCTATCGTGGGCAAGCGCTCCTGCGTTTGCATGGCTGGGTCCTGGACCTCAGCCTGAGGCGGGTAGTGGAAGCCCTCGCGGCAGGTACTCAGCTTTTGCAAAACCTGCCAGGACTTTCCCGGATCCCTAGGTTCATCCCCAACCCTGGGGGTGCATGTGTACTCAGTGAGGTTAATCACAACCCTTGGCTCTAAAATGTGGACATTCTTGGATCCACCTCCCAATCCAGAGAACTACAACATTAACAACAATTTGCACTTACTACTCGTCCTCCTGTCATATGTAACCATTACAAATTTTGTGTTCATCGTCCTCTTTCTTTTAAAAGATAGTTCTACACTTTTTATACAGTATATGATTGTCTAATTTCTATGTTGTACACATGAAGGTAATAGAAAATAATGTTGAATGTAAACTGATTTTTGAAAAAAAAGTTCTGTTGCATACAAATGCATGTCCAAAGAACACATGGTTTGATCTAAAATGGTATCATATCACAGGTACTTTATTTGCTTCTTTTCACTCAACAATATGTTACTGAGATCTATCCATATTGTTGAATTGTAATCAGTATTCATTACTGTGTAATGTTCCATTTGTGGATATAGCATTGCATTAGTCTGTTCTCCTAAAGACTGGTGGATGCACTGTCATCTCTCTCCTGGAATACTGCAGTAACCTCATCAGTGGTCTCCCTGCTTCTATCAGTGTTCCCACAGTCTGTTCTCAATAGAGCAGCCTAAGTTCTCCTGAAGGGAAGCAGAATAGGCCTCCCTGACAACAGCGAACAGAAAGGCCTTTTCTCAACTCCCGTTAGCTGCCTAAAGATAGAATCTCCAAAAGCAATTCAAAGGTCATAAATCCCCTCTTGGGGAATTTTTTCCACCAGGGAAGATTGTCACAGGAGATTGAAAATGAAGGGAGTTAGGGACTTCCGCCAAGATGGAGGCGTAGGTGGAAACACTTTATCTTCTCGCACAACCAAATCTAAAAACAACAAAGTTTTAGTAACAAAAACACAGCCAAGCCACAGAAAATTGAACAATATGGAGTCTGACAACAATGAACCACCTAGCTCCACCGGTAAGAGAGGCAGAGCCAGCAGCAGAGCTGGTGGGGCAAAAAAAGATCCCCAGACCCAGGCAGCCAAGGGCGAATCCCAGGTGTGGGGTAGCCACGGGCAGACCCCTTGAAGATGCAGGGTGGCTGGCTGACTGCAGTCACACATTTGCATGCAGATAAACCAGTGAAGGAGCGAGCATTGAGAGGGACCAGGCAGGCCCCAGTGGCAGGGAGGAGCAGAGAGGACTACCATTGCTCCCTCTCTGACCCCACCCCCCCATACAACCTCACAAACCAGCGACTTGGGTGGCCCCACCCTGGTGAACAACTAAGGCTCCTCTCCTCATACTTAACAGGTGGGAACAGATCAAAACATGGCTCAAGAAGAACTCAGAGCCCCAGACCCCATAAATCTAAGTGAACAAGAAATTGCCAACCTATCAGAGGCAGAGTTCAAAACACTGGCGATCAGGATGCTCACAGAACTGGTTGATTTTAGTCACAAATTAGAGGAACATATGAAGGCTAAACTAATTGAAATGAAGGGAAATGCATAGGAAAGCAATAGTGATGGAAAGGAAACTGGGACTCAAATCAAGGGAGCGAACCAGCAGGAATTAAAAAATGACCAAACAGAAAAATATGAAGAAACAAGAACTCAAAAAAATGAGGAGAGGCTTAGGAACCTCCAGGACATCTTTAAACGTTCCAAAATCTGAATTATAGGGGTACCAGAAGGGAAGAGGAACAGCCACTAGTGGAAACCTTATTCGAACAAATAATAAAGGAGAACTTCCCCAATCTGGCTAAGGAAATAGACTTCCAGGAAATCCAGGAAGCTCAGAGAGTCCCAAAGAAGTTGGACCCAAGAAGGAACACACCAAGGCACATCATCATTACATTAGCCAAGATTAAAATGAAGGAGAGAATCCTAAAAGTAGCAAGAGATAAGGGGACAGTTACCTACAAAGGAGTTCCCATCAGACTGTCAGCAGATTTCTCAAAAGAGTCCTTACAGGCAAGAAGGGGCTGGAAAGAAGTATTCCAAATCATGAAAACCAAAGACCTACAACCAAGATTGCTCTATCCAGCAAAGCTTTCATTTAGAATGAAAGGGCAGATAAAGTGCTTCTCAGATAAGATCAAGTTCAAGGAGTTCATCATCACCAAGCCCTTCCTTATTATATAAAACGTTAAAGGGACCTATCTAAGAAAAAGATAAACAGTGAAAGGACAACAAACTCACAGTATGAACAACCACACCTAAAACAAAAGCAAACTATGAGCACAGCTAGATCAGGAGCGAACCATAGAAATGAAGATCATATGAAGGACTAGCAACAGGGGAGTGGGAGAAGGAGAAGGGGAGAGAAGGTACAGAAAATAGGTAGCATAGATGGTAGATAGAAAATAGATGGGGGGAGGGTAAGAATAGTAGGGGAAATATAGAATCTAAAGAACTTGAGACACGTGGTCATAAACTAAAGAGGGGGAATGGTGGGGGAGGGGGTGTGCAGGGTGGAGGGTAATGAAGGGGGAAATAGAACAACTGTAATGGCATAATCAATAAAAAATTAAAACAAAAAAAGAAATGAAGGGAGTCAAAGTTTACTATATGTCTAACATTTGAATAGAAAAGAACTAAATTATGTATTTTGTGATGCTGCTGTCAGACTGTGCTCAAGAAATACTAAACAGCAGGATGAACGTGGCAATCCAGTAACCTTACAGCTGGTGATATGTTTGGATGAGTGTAACTAAGTCTTCAAGATAGTGCCCCAAAAGGAGTGGAGCATATAAAGCTAACCTAATGTAGATGGGTGTTCTTAAATTTTTGTAGTACAGAAATATCCTTTTCCTGGTATTACTTTTAGTTTTACATTATATTTTTTGACCTGTCATTGCCTTGACAATGTATCTGTCTTTTTCCTCTAAGTACTTATCTATTTAATTATTTTACCATAGGGAGTGTGTCCATAGATAACAGAATTGGATACTGTTTTAAAATTTTTTAAAAATGTTTAAAATGATTAAACATTTCATTTTAATCTGATTAAAATGTTGATTAAAATGTTGATAGGGAATAATCCCACTTGTTTAGGAATTCCACACACTCTAATTGTTGGTAATATGTGAAAAAAACAGACAGAAAAGGAATGTATTGGTACTGAATTTTTAGAATTCTGATACCAACTGACTATGCACAGTCAGTGAATTTTCAGAGTTCTTGTTAAGTTGGTAAAGTAACTTTAGGGATCTTGAGGGCAAGAGTTAAGCACTATAATCGAATGATGGTATTTTCAGCTCAGTCTGTGTATTTAATTGTTTTATGACCCTACAAAAAGACCAAGGTAACAAATATAATATGTTAGGTGGGGTAGAGAGACGAACTGCCCCGTTGTGTACGTGCAGCATTACTAGTTTTGAATGTAAGCATATCATGGGGCATAAATGTCTACATCTGAGTGTATTTTATGGATTTCAAAATTATGTTCTATTGCATGTGAGGTAAGTGAAAATTCAGTTCTGTAAAATTATATACATATTTAAAATAACCTCTCTCCCTCTGCATCTTTTGTGTTCTTTCTGATTGCTCTCTGTTTTTATTTCACCCTTATTTTCTCTGAAAGCAGACCTTTTATACCTATGATTGATGCAAATGCAAGGGTCATTATTTGATTTTTATATTAAATATCAATGATATTATTTTTGTGAGAATGTGGAACTAAATTGGTACAAGATATAACAATTTAAATGACTATGTCATTTATTCAAATAGTTGTACATCAGACCCATGTCTTTTGACGTGCTAGATTCTTCCTTCTTTTAATGTATGTTTTGAATTGCTGAATGTTCGGTCTTGACAGGAAGTGTAGGCTAACAAAGGCTGGAATAGAAAAATGGGAGTTCTTTCACAGAACTGATCCTCCTGGGTCAGTAGGACCCAGTTGAGACCTCTGACAGGCCTCGACTAGAGCTGGTCCTCTTTATGGCTCTTTTGATCTTCTATATCTTCACTTTGCTGGAAAACACGACATCACCACATTGTCACACGAGATCCTACATCGCACACCCCTACGTACCTTTTCCTCTCCAACCTAAGTTTCCTGGACGTGTGTTACACCACCGGCACTGCTTCACTGCTCCTGGTTAACCTTGGCACAGACAGGTCTCTCTCCCTTGGGGGTTGTGTAGTCCGGCCGCATCTCTCTCTGGGGTTGGGATCTGCAGAACATATCCTCTTGGGAGTTATGACATTCGACCACTGCACAGCTGATTGCAGGCCCCTCCACTGCACGGTGATCACTCACCCCCGTCTCTGTGCCCTGGTGGCTGCTGCTTCATGGATCACCGGTTTTGCCAACTCTTTCTTGCAAACAGTGCTCATCTTTTGATCTTTCATTCTATTACAGCACTAATTTTCAACCTTTTTCATCTCATGGCACACATAAAGTCATTACTAGAATTCTGCGGCCCACCAAAAAAAATATTTTTGACAATCTGACAAAAATAGGAATAATTTTTATTCATTCACACCAGATGGCTATTGTGTTGGCTGTTGTCATTTTTTTATTTGATGGTTTAAACAAAAAGAAGTTAGTATCCCTAAATAGTCAGCTATTTCATGTTTTAAAACCTCTTGATGCACACCGGTTGAAAATTGCTGTATTAAAGGCACATATTACTTTTATTGACTTGCATATGTTGGATCATCCTGCATCCCTGGGGTAAATACTGCTTGATCTGTAGTAAATACTGTGCTTTTGTTGTTGTTGTTGTTGGTGGTGGTTTTTGTAGTGTTTATCTGGGTTTGTTATCAGGATAATATTCATCTTGTAAAATGCATTTGGGAGCATCTCTCTTCAACATTTTTTGAAGACTTTGAGAAGCACTGATGTTAGGTCTTCTTTAAATGTTTGGGGCGGGAGGGGTAGCTTTTGTTTTTGTTTGTCTGTATTTAATATCAGACAAAATAGACTTTTTAAAAATAAAGACATAATTGAAACACCATATTATGTGAGTTTCAGGAGTATAACATAGTTATTCAACAAAATAGTCTTAAAGCAAAGAATGTAACAAGAGACAAAGAACATCATTATCTAGTGATAAAGGGGCCAATTCATGACATGGTAACCCTTATCTGACAAACATTCACAGGCAGAATCAGACTGTGACCGGAGCCCCAGAAGCACCCTGACCCCTCCTTGCAGACACTGCTCCCCAGGGAACCACTCCACCGACTGCCAACACCACAGATTCATTTGCCTGGTTCCGAATTTTATGTCAATGGAATCATATGGTGTGAACTGTTTTGTATCTGACTTATTTCACTCAACATTGTGAGAATTACTCATGTCGTTGAGTGTACCAGTAATTTGTTTATTGTCACTATTGTTATAGCATTTCAGTATAAGCGATACTACAGTTTGCTTTTAGCTCCTTTAATTTACAATCTCCCACTAGAAGGTTAGCTCCAGGGGGACAGGAGCTTTTGATGACTGATCTATCCCCTCTGGCTGGAACAATGTCTTGTATGTAGTGGGTGCTGTAGTAGAATTTGTCGAATTAAGTTTAAATTGGTTTTTGTCCTGGCTGGTGTGGCTCAGTGGCCTGAATGCCAGCCTGCAAACAAAAGGTCGCTGGTTCAATTCCCTGTCAGGGCACCTGCCTGGGTTGCTGGCCATGTCCCCACTTGGTGCGTGCATATTTCTTGAACATCAAAGTTTTGCTCCCTCTTTCTCCCTCCCTTCCCCTATTTCTAAAAATGAATAAATAAAACCTTAAAAAAAAACCCAAACCTTAAAAAAAAAGTTTTTAGCCACTCAGAAGTGCTCAAGCCCTGCCTGCAACAGCTCCCTCTCAAGAAAATAGTTCTCAATAGTTTCCTTGGTGGGCCCTTGATTTCCTGGTTCCTGAGCGTAAATCAGGGGACAGAGCGACACTGTCATTTGTATCCTGCGAATGACCCCAGGGAGGCTGGAGGTGCATGGAGACAGCTGTACCGAAGGAAGTGATCACCACAGTCGGTGACCGCGCTGACAGTTATGTTCTAGAGATGAGAGAGGACAGGTGAGATTATAGATGGGATAAACCGAGGAATGGAAAATGTTTGGATCTACTGATAGAAGTAGGTTTTTTTTTTCAGCCATTTCCGCTTTCTGGTAAAATTGGAACATGGCTACGTTTACTCATTGGTTCCCTCTGGGTCACTGTGCAAAGTCTTCAGAGATGCTTCGGGAGGTGGCCAACGAGTGACATTCAAAACGAGAGCTGGCGGGAGAGCGATGTTCAGCTTCCGCAGCTCTCCGCAGAGGCTGGAGGACGAAGCCCTGGAGATCTCGTTAGAACGAGGGAAGGAGCGCCTGACGCGCGGGTCCTGTCCTCCCTGCCTCCGCGGGGATCTGGCTCCGAGGGGAGTGGAACTCATTAACACGTTCTCCACAGACGCACGGCTATTAAAAAGTTTCGAAAGGGTTTCCTTATAACTCACAAAACGCAGCGATCTCGAGGGCTGTCTGTCTCAGAGGAGAAGCCCTTGTGTAGGGACTGGTCGCCCGCGAGCGGGTGGTGTCAGCGCCCCTCGCCGGGGGTGCGCCCTCCCCAGAGCCGCTGGCAGCCCCGGGATTCACCCAGCGTGTCTTCTGCACCATCACAGCCCAGGTCCCGGACACGACTGGGACAGTCGCTTTGGGACGGCACTTCGTCGAGCAGGGACTTAACGGCGTAGACAGGAGAGCTGTCTCCTCCCAGTGACGCTGTGCTGTGACTCTGTTGTGTTTAACGGCTCACTATTCTCCACTCCACGACACTTTCACTTCCCATGAGCATTGTGCTCACTGCCATGTGCCTAGCAAAGTGTTAGTACATAAGAAATCAATATTTGTTGATTATATGTGTTAATTTTTAAAGCATAGTAAATAAGCCATGGTGAAGACTTCCTATCTTTTAAAATAAACATTTTGAAAAAAATGGGCAGAGGTAATTTCTTTAAAAATATACTTTATTGTTTATGCTATTACAGTTGTCCCAGCATAGGTACTTGTTAATGGAGTAAACTCTGAGGGCAAAGGTACTGACTTTATGTTGACAGTGAAATGGTAATTGTACTTCTTCATGTGTCTCTATTTACTATTAGTCCACATTCCTTAGGTTTTGACAACTATGTACATGTAGTTTAAAAATAAATAAAAAAGAATAAATATAAAGATGTGGGAACAGGTGATATATGATAAAATTGAAGAGTCACATATCCTATGTCCGAGAAATTTTTGTATCTATAGGAAGACTCTTCCCCATGAGACAGAAATGTTGATGATAGCTTTATTCGTAATAGCAGAGAACTGGAAGGCACCTAAACGAATATCAGTTAGAGATCAGATTAGGACCCTGTGGTACATTCATATAAGGGAGTGTGTTACAATGCAGAATGCATCTAAATAGATACACCCCAATGACATTAAATGAAGGTGGAGAAAGTTTGCATCAGTTGGAGTAATCACATGGGGAGCTGTGAGCCCTGTTAGCCATTTAACCTTGACAGTAAGTGCCATGGAGGGCTTGGGCAGAAGTGAGTGCTGCTGTGGTTTAAACCTGCGTGTGTCGTTAACAGACTTACATTTTTGTTCCAGTGCAGAGGAATAAATTGGAGGGGAATAAAGCTAGAGGCCAAGAGAGAAATTAGGAAATTGCTGTAGTTTCACGGATGAGCCACGGCAATGTAAAGCAAAAACAAATTGGAGAAATACTGAGACACTGAGGAGGATAAACTCGCAGCGTATTTACTACATGCAAACAATGAGAAAACAGACTGGCTCATGAGTAATGCTTGAACTTCTGTTTCAACCAAGTGAAGCTTCTTCCTAATCCCAATTTCAAACATTTCTGTCAAGCAAATAACTAGTTTTCCAGCGGATTTACTTTTGATCCTTCAACCTCTCCCACCCACTGAGTTTACCACTTTTTCTTACTGGACTCATTCCTATCTTTCTCTTTCTTCCCTAACCAACATTTGCAATAAACAGCAATATCACAACTTAGGTCAAGTTCAACTCTCTACCAACCCCATACCTCTCCTAATGCACCTTAATAAGACTGCACAAAACTCAATTTCATTGTAAAGCAACAACCACATACCTCAAGTAAACTCCTTTTTTTTTTAAAGGTATTGTTAGTGGTTTATTAGAAATTCTAAATGTAAACTCTTAATGTTGCCAGACAATTGTATTATACTTCCTTAGTCCTTCCCTTTCCACTCTCACGGGAAACTACTTCACATCTTCTGGTTCATCAGATCACCAGTACCTGCTTGCTTATGCTCATTCTCTGCTGATAAAGTTTATGCCCAAATTCACTGAAAAACAGGCAGGCAATCAGAAGGCACTTAGGGAGCACGTGTGATATGCATGAGAGCCTGCTGTGCAGTTTTGCATATTCCCTATTATTTAATGCGTAGGAAGCAAAGGATAGCAAGAAAAAAATGAGGAAAAGCATGATAGACTATTCCAGCTAAAATGACGAATAGTGAAGTTACTTTCATCTAAGAAGTTAAATTGCAACATCAAATGAAATATTCCTTTAAAGAATTTTAGTAGCTTGCTTATTTCATTGCTTCAATATACTTGAAGTGTTAATAATAAGATTACAATGCTTTCTTCCCATTTTAGAGTAAAAGGAAAGCATTTGGAAAAGAACAAGCTCAGGTCAGAGCTCCCTGACCACAGGTGTCTGGGCTCGTGTACTTCGGTCCCCCTGTTACTCTGAACTGTTACTCTGAACCGCCCCTCACGGACTGAATAGTTTTTCTTTTTACCTACCCACTTTCTTCTTTCCTTCCTGCATGTTCATTTTACTGCGGCCTCATCCCCTTCCCTCCAGTTTAAAAACATGTCGTACTTTCTAGTAATATCCGTTCCTCTGCTTCTCTTTAGAGTGAGACTACTCGTAAGATTTGATTGGATTTGATTCACTACCTCCATTTCAGGCCCACTTCTGCCTCCCGAGTTCACTCCAGTTGCGACTTCACCCTTCACTCCACTACCACAACTCTTTGCAGGTCTGTGAGGGAGAGACCTGCGTTACAGAATCTCCTGGTCAGTTTTCCACCCCAGCCTCGCTGGACTCGGCCACATTCTAGACAGTTGGTCACTGATTCCTTTTGGAAACACTTTCTGCTCTCTGCTTCCAGGATAACCACTGATCCTCCTCTGACTCACTGAACACATCTCAGTCCTCCCTGGTGCCTCCTCACCCTCCTAAACCACATATTACGCTGGCTGCTGGGACCCTCTTGCCTCACATTCATGCACTGCCTGAGCCCGTATCTCTGGCATATTTTCCAAGCTCTTCCTTGACCCTCTGTGTTTAAAATCGCAGCCCTCCCCTATTTCCTGGCACCTGCCCATCATACTTATCATCACAACACTTATAAATGTTGCTGTCACAAGTTTTATTTTTTTCACCTCCCTGTTTTCCCTCTTATCCACTAAAATGCGTGCCCAATGTCATGGGGACTTTTTTGTGTATTTGTTCCTGTACCCAGAACAATGAATGTGGGGACTTTTTTGTGTATTTGTTCCTGTACCCAGAACAATGAATGGCACAATATATATTTGCTGAATGAATGAATGAGGAAGAAAAGTGTGAACCTGGAAAAAATATAAAATAGATTAAGTTTGCCTTGTACCACCCATGAAAACAAGGTGGAGAGTGCTGTCTGATCATCGGATTAAGGAGCATTTATTGAGCTATCTTCTCATAGCTCTTATTTAAAACCACGGTAAGTATAAAATCACACACGAGCATATGTGGAATGTTTATTTCTGTTGCAGGAAGTTTGAGCACCATGGCTAAGAGGTACATGACGTGCACAGTGGGCTGAATCCCAATGTCTATTCCGCCTGAACCTCCATCTCTGTAAAGGCCCGTCCATAAGGACGAAACATGGGTTAGTGAGCGGAAGAACCTGCAGAGGATAAAGTGAATGCTTGCATTGTGTTTTCTGTGGAGATTAATTCTGATTTTCCCATTAGATGGCAGAACAGTTGCAATATATTTGAGTCTTCCTGCTGTGTGCCCAAGTAAGTGAAGTAAGTAATCTTTGTAAACAACTTTATAAATTAAGTAAAAGGTGGTGCTTTTTAAGGACATAGTGACCTTTTCCCCCTTGATATCTGACACTCGTTATTCCCTATAACCTGTAATAATGGTTCTAAAATTTTAGAGAAGACTGTGATAAAACTTACCCCTTGTGTAGTAAAGGGGAAGTCTTGAAAAGAATTAGTTGGAAATTCCATAGGAGGCTTTCAAAATCGATAGAAATTTACATGCTTTCTGCTGATCTCCTGCCCCCACGCTGAGATATTATTGGTTCTATGGTAATATTTAAAGAACAGAGAGATGAGACCAATCTATTGCAATCATTGTTTGCTAGAGATTGATTCTAAAAGGATTTTTACTAGTTTAGAAATGTAGAGCATCTTTTTATGCCAGTAGGACACACAAGTTGTTTTTCAGTGGAAAAGGCACTATGAGGTATCAAATTTGGGATATTGGCTGCATTAATCATGCCCTTAATAAACATCACCATGACTCAGAGTCAACTCTTATTGAGTTTACAAAGTAGGAAGAACCAACTGTGTTCTAACTTTTCTATTTTCTTTAGAAAATAACAGAATGTTTTCTATCATGCAAATTAAACCAAAAACCCATTTGTACAAGCCCTAACTAATCTACAACAAAACCCATTCTATCTGAACAAAGTGTAAGAATTCATGCTCAAAATAGAAAAACAGTGTATCTGAAAGTGATATATTTTGAGAACAATTTATTAAACATTTGCAATTCTTCTGAGGACTCTAGATTGACCTAAGTTTCCTTGCAGTTTTCGAGGGAGTTGAAATGAGAAATTGCTAAGCCCACCCAGTTCCCCACGACCCTGCTGGCAGCACTCCCGAGTGTCAGATTCCTTATTCACTTGCAGAAATTTTAACATAACACGTTTTTCCAGGTTATGGGATGGGATTCATCCAAAAGATACAATATTTCAGGCCCAAAGGGTATCTGCCTTTAAGACTCATTTATTTGACAGAAACCATTCAAATCAATCTCTGTTATGGCTGGGGAGGGGCTGCAGCCACTCATGTGAACACGAAGAAGCTGACGTCACCCAAACATAAACATCCCAACAGCTCCCCAGAGTTCATCTCTCACTTCTCTGCCTCCATCCAAGATCTTCCTGATAACACGGGGAAAGTGGAGATGAACCATCTTCGAACATTTTAAGTAAGAAGACCCTTTAGTCTTCTTTAATCATTAATGGAGTATTAAGTATTGAATATAAACAATCCATTCTTCCTGTTCTGTGAAGCACATACCTCATGGTCTTGCTTGCACCCTTTCTTTGCCTCAGAAGGTCAAACATAAATATCAAACTCAGTTACAGACATGATTAAAAATCGGCACAGCCCACATTAGTGTTGGAGGTCCTGAGCGCTAGATAATCAGTTTATTTTGCCTCTCATTCAGGCATTTGACACTTATTATAAAGGCACACTTGAATTTTCTAGAGAGAATAAGTACTTTTCTGCTTCTAAGTGGTTTCTTGTCATGTATACTGAGGACCCACTAAGTACAAACCATTGTGATGGAAGCTGACACAGGTGCAGAAATGCCTGGTGTCCACACCCACAGCTGGTGTTTTGCAAGCAGAGCTCACCATTGAGTCTGGGACTGGAGCCCTCCCCGCGAAGAAAGGCTTAGATGGACTTGAGAGGAATGCCAGTGAGTGTCAATTCTGGAACAATACATTTTCTCAGCCCAGCTAGGGCATCAAATTCCCTGTCGAATTAGGTGTCTGTTCGGCTCATAATGTCAGAGTAGTCCTTTACTTGCCAGGTGTAACAAGTTACACAGAACGTAGGTCAGGAGAGACTCTCCATCCTGACTGGTGTGGCTCAGTGGGTTGGGCATCAGCCCGAAAACTGGTTTGATTCCTGGTTGGGGAAAATGCCTGGGTTGCAGACCAGGTCTCCCAGTTGGGGAGGCAACCTATGTGTCTCTCACACATTTCTCTCTCTTTCTCCCTCCCTTTCCCTCTCTCTAACAATAAATGCATAAATGTTTTTTAAATCCCCCAATTTCATCACTTTTTATTATGTGTCCTCACTCCCCCTTCCCTAGAACCTTCCTCATGGCCTCTTTGACGTCTTTGTTTCTCAGTGTGTATATGAGGGGGTTAACACTGGGAGTGACAATTGTGTAGAAAAGAGTGAGGAACTTGCCCTGGTCCTGGGAATGAGTGTTTGCCGGCTGGAGGTACATGTATATGATCGTACCATAGAAGAGGGAGACAACGGTTAAGTGGGAGCTGCAGGTGCTGAAGGCTTTCTTTCGCCCAGCGGCAGACTTGATTGCAAGCACGGCCCGAGCAATGTACCCGTACGAGGTAAGGATGAGGCTGAGGGGTGCCAGAATGATAAAGATGGCCAAAGCAAACGCCAGTGCCTCCAGGGCCATGGTATCGACGCAGGCCATGCCAATGAGCGCTGGCATCTCACAGAGAAAGTGGTCCACCCGCCGGTGCCCACAGCGGGGTAACAGCAATGTCTGGGGTGCCATGATGAGAGAATTGCCAAAGCCGCTCAACCAAGCCACAGAAGCCAGCTTCCCACAGAGGCGTGGGTGCATGATGACTGTGTAGTGCAGGGGCCTGCAGATGGCGACATAGCGGTCATAGGCCATGACCGCCAGGAGGACACACTCCACACCCCCCAGAGCCAGGACGAAGTACAGCTGGGTGGCACAACCCAGGTAGCTGATGGTCTTATCGGGGCCCCACAGGTTGTAGAGCATCTGAGGGACGGAGCCTGTGGTGAAACACATGTCTAGGAATGAGAGGTTGGCCAAAAAGAAGTACATAGGTGTGTGCAGCCGCGAGTCCAGAGCGGAAAGCAAGATGATGGTTATGTTGCCAAAGAGAGTCAGCAGATAGAAAGTGAGGACAACCACGAAGAGGACCAGCTCCAGGAGGGGACGGTCAGAGAAGCCCACCAGGATGAAGCCTTCAGGAGAACTTACATTGTCCTTTTCCATCACCTGTGACCACATATTGCCTGTTAGGAGAGAGAGGAGTCTCTGTGAAAAGTGTAGGTGTACTTCCTCAAAGTGGATGGCTGGTAGAATGGTACCATTGGAACTTCCTCGGAAATGCCGGATGCCCCACCCAGAATTTCAAGCAGTGTTAATTCAGTCACTGTGCGGACTGAGGAGTAAGCTATTTGGGAGTTTTTCAGGCTCTTGGCTGTGATTATTGACCAGCCTTTTGCATCGTTCTTTTCAGATTGGTAGGATGTAAAAGCACTGGTTATTTTATAAGGAATCAACACTCCAAATTGTCCCCTCCTTTTTTTTAATAAGGAAGCGCAAAATCTTCTAGTAATATGTAACCTGTGGATAGGAGTGGTGGCTTGTGTCTCTACAACAGAGAACCTGGCTTGCTGTTGGCTGAAATCTCATTCTAATCAGTGAATGTCTTGTCAACACTGGGAAACCCAGGGTCATATCCAACCTAAGGGTAAAAGTGATCAAGCAAATCTTAGGAAGAAAATAACCTTGTTACTGTTATGGATGCGCCTTGATTCCATCCATTCTCTTTACACCCTTTCTTTGCCATTCTCTATTGCCTCAGAAAGGCACGATCCCACCACGCTCCCACCCCCACCCAGCCCTGCTTTAAACCTCTGACATTATGTTTTTTATTCACATGGTGTATTTTAACCCCGGGGTTGGGTGACATTTCTGAAGTTGAGAATGCTTTGCTATTAAGATGAGAAAGTGAAATAAAACAATTGCCAGAACTCAATCTCAATGGAACTAATATTCAGTGTGTTTTTTAAAATAACTTTTCCTTCCCTCTTACTCATTTATTCTCACAGAGAACTCCACTTTTGGGGAAAACTATATGATTATTTTATTTATGTATCTCTTATGAACCCATAGAAATGAAAGACATTTTAAGTCTTTATAATACTCTATACTTTCAATTATTAGGCAGTGTTTGTATGTCTTAGGGAGAGTGTACTGTGTAGTGTAAGTTAATGAAGCACAAAGTCTTATTCTGATATTGTTGCATATTTTCCTAAGCGGTTAGTAAGTAATAAGAGTTGTGACTCAGTGAGAGGAAACATGTTACATCTCCAATTCTGGGGCACAGAATAGGTGCCACTGCTCTCAGACCTCTTTGCTGGAATCAAATCACACTGTGGTGTGTATTCCCTACAACAGTGCTAGGATTCTGCATCTTGAAACAGCCACTTATTGGAAATTATAGGATTATCACAGTCCTCAGTGCAGAGGCCACATCAAGCTTCCCCCATGGTCATGGACCTACATGGCACTGTCTGGGGGGACAGGCAGCTTGGTGATTAGATAACTGGGGACCAGTAGTTACAACCCAGCCAGACTGGCGGCTTTTCCTCCACCTCCTGTAAAGCGGAAACTTAAAATTATACAGAAGATGGTTAAGAAAGAACACACGTACGTACAGCAAGCTGGGAGGGTACATAGCACACGGGTGATAATGAATGTCTCTGGAGGGGAAATAGAATCAGAGATTGGTCCAGTCTCTGTCAATTTCCCTATGTTTAAATGATCTCAAGTTATGAAGGAAACACTGGCTGGAGTGGCCCAGTGGATGGAGTACCAGCCTGCAAACCAAAGGGTCACCAGTTAGATTCCCAGTCAGGGCACATGCCTGGGTTTCGGGCCAGGTCCCAGTCTGGGACTTATGAGAGGCAACCACACATTGATGTTTCTTTCCCTCTCTCTAAAATAAATAAAATCTCTAAAAAAAAGACAAGAAATTAATGCAATGTCATCAGACATTATCTATTGAATAGAGTAATAGCGGGGTTTCTTTTGTCACGTGGTGGAGGAAGGCGAGAAGGTGAGCAGTTCCACTATGACAGTGTTACTGGACAGGAACCAGGCCCAGAGCTGGTCTGCCCCAAGCTGGGCTGTGGTGTGTGGTTCTTGACTTTGTTCAGGAAAGATTTCACAGTGCAAGTTTATGTAACTTTGATGATGCATTTATTTCTGGAGAGAGTGAAACAAGGAAGGGACGAACATAGAAGGAGCAACATGAGAGCCCAGGTGTGGCTGCTGTCAGCTCACCGGAGAGTCAGAGAAAAGGGGGCCTTGGGGACAGGTTCAGAGGGTCAGCCTGGGATGAGCTGCCACTGTCTATTGCTCCCCTGGTTGCAAGTCTCTTGGGGGCCCTTAGAGTTTAGGAGATGCACCCCGGGAGGTGGGGTGGGGGGAGTGGGTGGGAAGAAGGGAAAGGCGTGGGCATGCTCCTGGAGGGTCAGCACAATATTTTATTTTTCCCTTGTTTCTGAAATCAACCAAAGGACCCACAAAGCACGACGCTATTTAACTAGAATTGTTCTCATGAGTTTTTTATTCTGACTGAAAGTTTTTCTGGTGGCTAAACTATCTGTTCACTGCCCACTTTTCCCCTCACTTATCCTGTCAAAATCCAAATGCTGTTTTTCTTTTCTAAGCCTTCCCTTTTGTGAGTACTGCATCTTTATATTTCTGAACTTTAAATAATGAATGGCTAACTCCTCAGTTTGCCCAGAACAGTCTTTTAAGTGGTCTGTGTGTCTTACCTTCTTTAAACTGAACTAGATGGCTTTTCAACACAGGAAAGGACAGATTTCTCTTAGAAGTCAAGCACTTAATTATTTAATTGTATCATGCAATAGATCACTTACCACATTTAAGTAATTTTTATTGTTTGGAAAATAAGACGGATGTGCATCTCCTCCATGAATTCTGGATCTTTGACCAGCTAATTTCAATTTCACAAGGTTTAAAAAAATTGAACCAAAGAATGCCGCAGTATCAACTATCATCTACATCTTTTACAAGGAGCCAGGATGGGGATTTACCACTCAGGTTGTTTGGAGTGATGGCCTGTCACATCCCAAGGCTGGTATCTCACAGCTGGACAAACTGCTCATCTGTGCCAATGGCACTCGAGGTAAATGCAGAGCCGTGGGGAACCCTGAACCCTCCTTACTGGAGTTCAAAGTCCCACTGTGAACACACAACAGCAGTATTACTGAGAGCCCATTATTCAATATCCTCTCAGGCAATGCAGGACCACAATTAGTATTTTGTTCTTTGGGTTTTCCCATTCAGTAGATTCTACTAGGTTTTAAATCATGTGTTTGGTAAGAACTCCATTAAATGAGTTCAGAATCTCTCTAGTTTCTCATTGAATGAGTGATATTTAACCATTATCTTTACAACTTGATCAAGCCTACTTTATGGTGCACAATATGTCCACATGCCCACAAGTCAGCTAGAGTCTGTGGTTAAAAAAAAAAAACAAAACCCAAACCAGATGACTGGATGGAGGTGGTCCCATTTCTTCCTACCCAGGATCCTTAACTTACCACATTCGACGGCAACCTCAGACATGCCATGTCCATCGTTCTTTCTCCTTCTTGGGATGTCGCTAGGGAGCCCAAGTGGGATGACCAGAGTGAAAACCAGGAGAAAAGAAAGATGACGTGCAGGAAACCTGGGAGAAAAGAAAGACAATGAAGAGGACAGGGGACCCAGCAGCTGAATCTGGATGTGTGAAGGGAGAATGTCAATGAATGAACCACAGTTACACTGCCCGAGGGCCCTGAGCACCCACAACCCCCTTCCGCCCCAGGTAAGGAAGCTGGAGGCACCTCTGATGTGCACACAGTGAAGAGAACACAGCAGGGGCCCATGGGTTCCAGTGTGAAAGGAAAGAACTTCTTACGGGTTTCAGAGTTGATATAGGATTGGACACTTCCTTTTCGACCTCCCCCAGTGGAGTAAAACTTTCTTTTCAAAAATTCCCTGAACTAATTATTTCTAACAAGGGTTGGGAGAGCATGAGGTCTCAGAGGAAATACTACTCTTCCCAACACATACACACACAACAAGTTCACTCAAGAGAGAGGTGGAGAGCACACACCAGACCCTCTTCACTGGGCCTCACTGAGCCCGGGAGTCAGCAAAGAGCTTTAAGGTGCAAAGTGGCTACCTCACTCTTCATTCAGGACAGAGCGCAGAACTGATGAAAGCTGTGTAAGGGTCTGCTGGTCTCCTTTGTGACGCGTGTCCTCTGCCACCTGCTTGGGGCACACTGTGTGGACAAGGGCTGGTCACAGGCCTTCACCACTCTGTTTCCTTCACATGAGTTTTCTATGTGATTCTAAGGTCCGTAATAGCAAAGCTATATCAAGAGGACAGTGGATAAACAAAGAGATTGACTTTGACATTTAAAATTAATACAAAAACAAGAACGCATCCAAAATATCAAAATAATCTTATGTTAATTTGCCAAGTTTGGTATAAAATTATTAAGATTATGTCAAGAAATTTACTTGGTATCTGACTGACAAATGACTTCAGCTGTCATTAGAATAAATGAACAGGTTTGGGTTTTCAAGAAAAACGAAGAATAGTATACCCGTGTGCCCCAGGCTGCTTTATGATCTGTTACCGTCCCGGTGAACGAGGCAGAAACAAGTGCATCTCAAAAGCATATTTTTATATGTACCTGTCAATGACTTCTGAGAGAGATAAATTTCACATTTCATCTCTATACCCAGAGATTTTAATTGATACACATGAGATAACACATAAAAATGTGTTTTGTGCACTTAAACTATTATTTAGATTTTAGTAATTATTATTATTATTACTATCATATGGATGATTCATTTCAGTGGCTATTTGTAGATACTTTTTGTCATGTAGAAACAAAATATATCTGGCCATTACTATGTCAAATGCTATGTTTTAAATTTAAAGATTATTAAAGTCATGTACTATAATCTTTGTTTAAAAAAATTTTTGTTTATTCATATACTATAATATTAACACCACCAATTATATTGGTGGAAATAGAAGATAAATGAAAAAAATGACAATATCATCTTCACTGTTTTCTAAACAAATGGCATGCAATGACTTTTTTGTCAACAGCAATATGGAAATATGTAGATGACCAATCAAAGCTAGTCAATATTAATTCTTTATCTCGGCAAACCTCTTGGCACAATTAGAGGATCCCTTCCCCTGAGAGTGGCTCCTTATACTTAAGTCATTAAACCCTCTTAGCCTAATAATATTTTCTCCTGAAAACTGAGGGAAATACCTGGAGAATTTGATGCTCTGGAGAATTCCCTGCCTGAGATCAGGAGTCCCTTAAGAAATGAGCGGATGAGGTGCTCATGGGGAGTTAACTCAATGGAGGGTGTAGATTTCTTAGCCAGTGAAGACATTTCAGAAGCAATCCTTAAATTTTTTTTTTTTTGGCTGCCCCGACTTGTACTCACACCCTAACCTACCCATAATGCATCACAATACACATGTGTAACTGATGGAAATATTATAGTTGTGGAAAGCTTTTTCTGTGAAATAAAATAACACAATGCAAGTATTGCAGGTGATGGTGAGTGCTGCTTCCTGGCACATGGCCAGCCCTGGTCTGTCCTGTGGGCCCCAAGAAATGCGTGTCTTCCTTACCATGGCAGCTGGCTCAGCACCAACCTCCATTTCCAATTCCATCTAAGAGCTTCCATTTATTTCATACTCTAGTGCACGAAACTATTCACCAGTTCCCCTAAACAGTGAAAAATGGAATCTTCTCTGGAAAACAATTTGGAGTGAAGGGGAAGGTGAGTAGCCATGGAGAGAGAATGACTAGAAATACAGCTCAGAAAAAAATCATGCATGCTTACAGACTAGAGGCTTGCTTCATCTACTCTCATGAGGAAGAAATTGCTTAGGAGGGTTTTTGCAAAAGTAAAAAAGTTAAGAAATATTAAATATCTAGTACTGCTTCTGACATAAAGTAGACCTTTGTTCATTGTGATTTTTGCCAACTGTATGTCTCCTTACTTACGTGTTCTCTCAGATGGAAATGTTTATTCTATTAAAAATAACAATGAAGGTTCAGTTCCAATAGCCTTCCTGGAAAACACTCTTATTTCTCTGTTTTTAGAGTTGGCTATTCTTTTGTCTGGGTTCTAGAGGCTCCTTATTTGCTATTTGCAGTTGTGCTTTAGTGCTTGTTACACTCTATATTGAACTTTATTTTATTTTTTAAAGGTTTTATTTATTTATTTTTAGAGGGGAAGGGAGAGAGAAAGAGAGGGAGAGAAACATCAATGTGCAAGAGAGACATTGATTGGTTGCCTCTGGCCCAAAACCCAGGCAGGTGCCCTGGCTGGGATTTGAACCAGGGACCTTTTGGCTTGCAGGCCAGCACTCAATCTACAGAGCCATATCAGCCAGGGTTTAGTTTATTTTAAAGAAAACTGAAAGAGGTGAATGATGACTAAGAGAATAAAATACGTATATAGAGAGAAGAATGGAACATTTAGAGTTTAGCAAAATGAAAGAATTGAAATGCTAGTTGTGGTTGGCATGATCAAAGGGAAGAGAAAGAAGTCCTTTACCTGACCTTCATAAAAAGCATTATGGAAAATAGTGTCTCTGTTGTTTATTTACACAAAGTCAAGTACACAATGAAAAATTACTAAACATGACAAGAGGCAAGACCATATATATAATCAGTAATTAAGAATTTTAAAAAAATATATAGGGTGCAGCAGGAGATCCCTAGATAATCTAGATTTTGACATTAGTAGACCAACATTTAAACATAACTATGGTTAATTTGTTGAGGCAAGATATGGACAAAACTCATGAAGTCAGGAGAATTTCACCAGAGAATGACACACAAATAAGAAGAAAGCACACATTCTAGAAGTGAAAAGTAAAATAACTGAAACCAAAAACAGTCTGAATGTATGTAACATTATAACACAGGAATAGTGACTAGAAGATAGGTAAGAAAAAAAAAGACAAAAGCAACACGAAGAAAGAGAAAAGAAATGGAGACAAATTAGGAACAGAATGACATACATGTCTATGCAGAGTTTAAGACTCAAATCACCAGGCATAAGAAGTGACAATGGGCAGATGCAAATCATGAAAGATAATGCCTAAGGATTTCCCCAAACTAATGAAAATTCTCAACTAACACATTCAAGAACTCCAGTAAAGTGTATCAGAGATAAACAGAAAATTAGAGATGCATAAAGGTTTGTTTTCCTAGAAATGATGCTGAAAGGATGATTCGTAAGAGAAAAAAATCAGTACATTCTATTGGAATTGGAAATATATGTTTTGTAAAAGACCCTGTTAAGAGTCTAAAAGACCAGCTTATGGACCAGGAGGAAATGTGTGCAAACTATATACCTGTCAAAAGACTCCTAATTAGAATATGTGAAGAACTCTCAAAACTCAACAGTAAAAATACATACAAAAATAATACACAAATAATTAGAAAATATGCAAAAGACATTACTTGGCATTTTACCACAGAAGAAACATTGCTGGCAAACGAGCATGTGAAAATGTGTTCAACATCACTTGCCTTTCAGAAAATGCTAATTAAAATCGAAGGAGATATCACTGTACACTTATATAAAAGAGCTAAAATTTAAAATAGGGATCACGCCAAATGCTTAATTAAAAAAAATATATAGGACTTCCGCCAAGATGGAGGCATAGGTGGATGTGCGGTGCCTTCTCACACAACCAAGTTTAGAGACAACTGAATATTAGCAACAGAAAACACAGCCAGAACACGGAAAATTGAACTTTTCGGAAGTCCGTTAACAACAAATTCTTCAGCCTGACCAGTAAGGGGCGAAACCAGCGGCTGGTGAAGGGTTGCACAGGAAAACTCGGTCAGACGGACTCAGGCGCAGAATCCAGATGCGCGGAATCCAGGTGCAGGGTTGGACCTAGTGAGCGACCTAGCGAGCCACCAGGCGAGCCACCGCGAAGGAGACAGCGGGGAAGTGGTGCTGCGTGTTGACTGTGGTCGCCCATTTGTGCACGAGCGGACAGGCGAGGGAGTGGGCGGTTGGACCCGGGCCCCGGCGGTCACCGTGGCAAGCCGCAGTAGAGGGCGCCGCCATTTCCCGCTCTGACCACGCCCCCACATACAGCGTCACAACCCAGCGACCTGGGAGTCCAAGGCACCGCTTCTCACACTTAAAGGGCCAGAACAGACCAAAAATGTTGCAAGTTCTCAAAGCTCCAGAGCCCATAGATATAAGTGATGAAGAAATAGCAAAACTCTCAGACGCACAGTTTAAAACACTGGTCATCAGGATCCTCACAGAACTGGTTGATTATAGCCGACAAATTATACAAATACATGAAGGGGAAACTAATTGAAATGAATGGAATTGCACAGGACACTAATAGCAATGAAAAGGAAATTGGGACTCAAATCAATGGAGTGGACCAGAAGAAAGCAAATAATGGCCAAACAGAAAAGAGTCAGGAAGCAAGAATTCAAAGAAATGAGGAGAGTCTTAGGAACCTCCAGGACATCTTTAAACGCTCCAACATCCGAATTATAGGGGTACCAGAAGGGGGAAAGGCACAGCCACCAGTGGAAAACTTATTTGAACAAATAATAAAGGAGAAAATCCCCAATCTGGCAAACCAAACAGACTTCCAGGAAATCCAGGAAGCTCAGAGAGTACCAAAGAAGTTGGACCCAAGAAGGAACACACCAAGGCACATCATAATTACATTAGCCAAAATTAAAATGAAGGAGAGAATCCTAGAAACAGCAAGAGCTAAGGGGACAGTCACCTACAAAGGAGTCCCCATCAGACTGTCAGCAGATTTCTCAAAAGAGACCTTACAGGCAAGAAGGGGCTGGAAAGAGGTATTCCAAGTCATGAAATCCAAAGACCTACAACCAAGATTGCTCTATCCAGCAAAACTTTCATTTAGAATGGAAGGACAGATAAGGTGCTTCTCAGATAAGATCAAATTCAAGGAGTTCATCATCACCAAGCCCTTATTATATGAAATGTTAAAGGGACTTATCTAAGAAAAAGAAGTTAAAGAAACATGAACAGTGAAAGAACAACAAACTCACAGTTATTAACAACCACACCTAAAACAAAAGCAAACTAAAACGACAGCTAGATCAGGAGTGGAAACATAGAAATGAAGATCTCAAGGAGGGTTAGCAACAGGGGAGTGGGAGGAGGAGAAGGGGGGAGAAGGTACAGAAAATAAGTAGCATAGACAGTAGATAGAAAATAGATTGGGGGGGCAAGAATAGCATGGGAAATATAGAATCTAAAGGACTTGAGACACATGGTCATAAACTAAAGGGGGGGTAATGGTGGGGACGGGGGTAGGGTGGAGGGGAATGAAGGGGGGAATAGAACAACTGTAACAGCATAATCAATAAAAAAAATAAAAAATATATATATATAGGGTGCAGCAGGAGATCCCTAGATAATCTAGATTTTGAAATTAGTAGACCAACATTTGAACATAACTATGGTTATGTTCAGAGAGTTCAGAGAAATGAGATCTCATACATCATTGGTGGGAATGGAAATAGTACAACCCCTGTGGGAAACAGATTAAGAAACTAAACACACACTTCCCATGTGACGTAGCAACCACACTTCTGGACATTCATCCCACAAATATGAAGCCAGTGACATAGCATTTTCCAATCCCTTTTTCTGACTTCGACTTTTTCTGACTGACTCCCTCTTATAAAACCCTCCTGATTACATTGGACTCCCCCAGATAATCCAGGGGGATCTTTCCATTTTCAGATCCTTATTTAATCATATCTGCAAAGTCCTTTTTGTTCTAGAAGGCAACATATTCACAGGTTCCAGGATTGGGATGTGGGCACCTGCGGGGCCATCACTCTGGCGACCACTATTGGGTTTCATTCTCACAGGCGGACACTGGAGTTAGCACCCTGCCTCTGGGTTTGGAGGCGACCACACACAGGAAGACCACAGCACTTCTGAAAATTTCACTCTGGTAACAGTCCCCTCGGTTTTCATGGGAATAATGTCCCCCCATCGGTAAGACCATATTGTCTTATTGAAGTATAAGGAGTTTGTAGTTTCCAGCTCATAAGTCCCCTCAGCGTGAATCCATCAGTACAGTGAGTCACCGGGAAGTCCTGTTAGGTGGTAAGGCAATGGAGGACCCCACATTCTAAACTGTGTGAGGCAGCTTGAGGGCTGACACAGCCCTGAGGGAACCTGGCAAACATTTGCTCCGTTCCTCCCCTGTTGGTGTCATCTGCTCAATGAAATGAATTTTGGAACAAATAGTTGCACCATAGGTACACGCCAGAAGCCAGAAGCTGGATTAATTCTTACCATGAGAAGACCACAACTTCAAGATCAGTTGCAGTTAAAATTGCCACTGGATGAAGCTGACAACGATCGATTTCATTCACTAGACTCATTTGTCTCATGCACAGGCCAAACAGAAAATGTAAATATGGTCCGATACATCTTTCAAGTCTTTAATGGAAGCATTAATCTCCGAATTCTCTCAGGAGGAGGTGTCGATTGGATAACTGCACTTTTGGAAATGAACAACTCCCAGCACGCCCACTTGCCCTTCCTACCGCAATGGCTGTTGCTCTGTGAGTCGGGGAAGCAAAGTGGAGGTTGTTTCGGGGGTTGCGTACGTGTGGCTGATACATCCAGAATCAGGGAAAATGACTACAGATTGAGTTTGCAGACTCCCTGAACCCCTGTGAGATAAACTTGGACAAAAACAATATAATTCAACTGGCACGAATCTCCACACTTAAAGGTTGATCATGTGGTCAGAGTCCCCAGGGAGATAAAGGTTCAGCTCAGGGCTAGGATCCAATAAGCCTAGAAAAGGGGAATTCCCTTCCCAAGTGCTGGTACCCAGAACTGTCTGGAAATATCTTTCTCACTGTAGAAAAATAGGACAGATAGTGAGAATAATGGTTTGTGATACGATTGCAGGATTCATCCCAGAGAGCGTATAGCTTCCCATCCTCAAGGGTTTTTGGGCCTCAGACTGAGGCAACTGGGAATGTGGGTGAGAGTCCCTGACCCCCTCATGAAGACTCAGATCAGCTCTCTGGCTGTCGGCCTGAGAGTTCTCTAGGTTTTACAGAACAAACAGGACCTTTATACCCATCAAGCCAGTCTTAGGGAACTAAAATCAACTAGCTACTGTTTTCAGTCCACGTGCTCAAACCACTCAGGTCACCACTGCCATCCACCTGACTGACAGCTTGTCATGTGGACGGCCGACATTGCGAGAGTCCAAGTATCCTGCTGAAATTAGGGGTCCATCTCAATGCCAACTTCTTTCATCCTTAGATTACAAAGAACAGACACAGCACTTTTCCCAGAACACTCATTAATTTTATCAGCATACGAGGTGGGGGACCCAAAAACCCACAACTATCTTCTGGAGGGCAGGTCTTCACCCGCTAGGTGAGTGTCCTAGGAGCCCATCTGTATCAGTGCACCAGCTGGCTTTGTTGTGAGAGGCTGCATTCGGCTTCTGTGAACTTTTTTTGAAGGCTCTTTCAACACCGTTGCCCATTTGGTGATGCATGATTTATGAGCCCACTTGCCCACTCCTCACTGAGTGTTCCACAGATTTGACCAAAAAATGGCAAGACCCCTTGTGCCCCACCCTCCCTACTCACCCAATCTCACCCTGAGCAACTTTTTTTGTTTCTGTGAATGAGAAAAGTCCTCAAAGGAAATTCAATTCTCGGTCTCACAAGGTTGCCCCCACTTCAAGTACATATGGCAAGCCCTGGGCCTTCTGTCCTTCTGACTGACTGGCTATGAGTCAGGGTTCCCCTAACCTGCTCTCCGGTGTGATAATCTGCTAGAACACTCACAGAATTTAGGAAAGCAGCTCGGTGACTATTACTGGTTTATTGTGAAGAACACAACTTAGAAAGAGCTGCATGGCAGACACGCACAGAGCAAGGCATTGGTGGGTGGGGAGCTTTCATACCTTCTCTCAGCGAAGTATGTACCAACCCAGAAGCTCTCCAATGCCAGTTGTTAGACTTGACTGGCTAAATAATTAGCCACTGGTGATTAACTCAGTGTGCAGCCCCTCTCACCCTCCCTGGTCAGGATGTGGGGCGGAAACTTGTAACATTCACAGCGTGAAGTCAGTGCCTCAGGCCACCAACCCCATTCTGAGGCCATCTAGGTAGGGCCCCGCCCAGAGCGAGCTCATTAGCATAAACTCAGGTGTGGTTGTAAAATGTTTATTATGAATAAGAGAAGATTGCAATCCCATCACTCAGAAAATTCCTAGGATTTTAGAAATTCTTGTGTCAGGAACCAGAGACTAAGACCAAATATATATATTCCTAAGAGCACAATATCATAAGAGCTATACATTTATTTACATTATAACTCAGAGACCCGCAGCATCGTACCCTGCAACTTATTTTTTGTATGCAACCCTAAAACGTCAAGAAATAAAAAAAATATTAGCTTCAGACAGATTTTTTGAAAACTCCTGGTCCACTGATCATGACGTGAGCTACCGTGCATTTTGTTAAGCGCTCCCAGGGTGATTAGAGCAACTCCCGCACCGCGAGCTTCCTCCTGCTCATCTGCCCGCCATCCTGACCTATGGCAACAAGCCTTGGACCCACGGCTGCGTTCCACGTGCCACAGGAGGGCACTCAGCACGCGTCTTTCTCCCCTGAAGACCACAGACTACCCATGTCCCACCCCTGCTGCTTCCCAGTCTTTCCAGGCAAGGGACCAAGTAACCAAGACCGGGTCACTGCGTCCTCAAGGTCAGACTCCTGCGGCCGGTCCCCGTACCAACCACCACATCCAAAGCTCCCCAGCGGCCAGCGATGCAACCCTTTTAGTTCACGGCAGAGGCAGAGGAGTTAGCAGGTTGTCCCCGAACGTTCGCCAGCTCGTGAGCTGTTCCCTGCTGAGCTGCGGCCCAGCGCCCAGGCCCGAGTCTGCTCCTGCCGCCTCTCGCTGCCTCCGCGGGAGTCAGGAAGGTTCTGGGGCCAAGAGCAGCGGCCACCGCCCCTGGAACCCCTGGAGCCCAGTCGATCGATCGACTGTAGTTGGGACACTGCTGTTGTCACTTCCAGGCCCGCGGACCTCTATTACCTCCAGGCGCGGATCCAGGCTTGGCGGGGCCTGCAGCCTGTACCATCTTGGATGGTCTCCTTGATAAAAATAAATACAAAATTATCAATCAAAAGTAGATAGAAGAATCGCTATTTTCTTAGAACTGGAAAAGATATCATACAAATTACATATGTCTAAAAGGAGGCAATTAGGTGTCAACATAGGAAACATTCAAACATGTAGAGAAGTTTTGGTGAGTTTGAGCCAAACTGATGGCAATTGCGGGGAAGCAGCATCTCAACGGACTGAGAAATGCTCCGGGGATTGGCAGTTTAACGCCTTAATTTATATCTTAGATCCAAGGAAGAGCCATGCGGAGGGTTACGTGAAATCCACTGGTGATGGATCAGGGAGGCGGGAGAAAGCGAAGCTGGGAAAGCTCTGGGACGGGGTGAAAGGTACAACGACAGACACGAGCTTCTTTACACTGGTGAGGGATAGTTAACAGTCAACAATGAACATGATAATGACAATGAGGGGACGGTGGTCTCAGCTTGTGCCCCGAGGGGTTTGGGTAAAAGGGAAGTTACCTGGGCATTCCAAAGGCCTGTGATCCTACATGCAAAAAAGATATTAGGCTCCAGTAAGGTAAAGATTGACCTTTAGTAGGGAAAACACTGGTCTAGAACAGGACTGCCCACCATGAACTGCTTTAATTAATAAGTTTTAATTTTAGACCATCCTATGTGGTTACTTTAGGTGTCCGAGTTGGTAAGGCTGCCTCGCAGGCCTCCTCTGAGCTTGTCGGGTGAATGAATATGTGGCCCCTTTTCTTCCACAAAGTGAAAGAACAGTGTGACGAACTGTCCTTGTTTGGAGCAAGGTTTAGCATCCGCTTTGATTTCTTAGCATACGGCTATTCTTGGAGCTCTAGTTCCAAAGCTCCTGTTCAACTTCAGTGGAGTTTGAATATGTCCCTATCCCCCGCCCCCATTTACTCCTGGATAAGCCACGGTCTCCAGCCTCGATCTTGTCACAGAAAACACAGCTGGTTTGCCTACCTTACTAAGCAGAGTTTGGTTCCAATATTCACTACATTTTCCATTAAAAGTCAGGTGGTCAGAGAATAACATATCAAATAAGGTTCTCCCAAGCAAAAGAAGGGAGCTATGATAATAAGCAAATTTCTAAGAAATAAGTCCTAATGATAAGAAGGGAGGCAAGTAACTCTGGGTAACAATACCTGGAAAATATTAACAAAGATTAAACAGAGCTGGGACTTCCACATTACGTAACCAGTATTAACCTAAAAATTAAAAGCCAAAAGTGAGAGGCAACAAACTTTTATTTAAGATCACTTAGTTGCTATCTGGGGAACAGATTCAGGCAGAAACCCAAATTGGGTTCTAACTGCAGGGTTATTATGAGAAAGGGAAGGGAAATAATTACATGAATAGAAGAAAGGAATTTCCATTGGTGCAAGCAAGCTACCAAGTTCCTCTTCAGCTGCACATGGTTCTAACTTATTCTAAAGCGTGTCCACAATAATCAGTCCTTGTGGTCAGTTTTGATGTCCTGTTAGTTTTACAGTTGTTTGTAAGACAACGTTGATTTGGCCCAAATTAAAGGTTATTTTCCCAGTTCAAACATTCCAGAGGTTCAAGGACCAAGGCATTTAATTTTCACCTCTCTAAGTCTGTTTCCTCTGTGTAGTCTGTGGAGATGATGAGTTGCTATCTCAAAGGGCACTTACAAGAACTGAATGAAATAATCCTTTCAAAGGACTCAGCACTGCATCCAGGTAACAACAACAGACTCAGCAGATCTTTCTCTAGTCTCAGGACAGGGATAAGTGGGCACTACTTGGCACTTTCCAAGTTTAAGGACTTCTGAACCAATTTCAATTTACACACACTTGATCCACTCTGCAAAATAAATATCTTCCTTCATTCATATTTTTGTTTAGTCCTTTGTTTATTTCATTTTTAAGCTGCAATTTTTTTTCATGTAAATTACAACCTGTTAAAAACCAAATAAATTACAACCTATTAAAAATATTGTTAAAAATTTCACACATTAGTACAATCGTCCTCTACCCATTTCTACCCTTACTCTCACTTTTCTCTCCCAATGTAACTAACCACTGCTATTAATTTATTACAAAATTTTAAATGTATACCAAGTCTTAATTTGTTTTTTCCCCCAATTTTTTTCATGCCCCTTTCTTCTCTAGAAATATCTCTTCTCTAGATATTACCCTTTATAGTTCTCCAGTTATTCATGTTACTTACCTAGCAAGTTGTGGGAGAAATACACTTTTCTCTATCCTCAAGTTTCCTCCAATTAGTCTAATACTCAAATAGACATGAGGCAAATGAGGAAGAAGTAATAACCAGACTTGGTACATATACATGTGTGAGAACCCTGCATACACGAGAGAGTCAGAGACCCACATGCAGAGGAGGCTCGGAGACCGAGAGGGAAACTAGGGATGAAGCATGTCCCAAGCTGGGGATGCGGTGAGGAGCCGCGGGGGCTTCGAAGGATCCTGGGAGCAGATGCAGCCTTCGGAAACCCCCTCCATGTCTCCCCCAGAAAGTCTGTAACACTGAACACCCACCAGCAATCTGAGTGGCCCCTTCCTTCATTCTCATTAGCAACGGAATTTAATTCTCCTTTTGTTCCCAATCTGGTGAGTATGAAGAGCTTTACCTTTATTACTTTAATCTATCCTTCTCTATTTGAGAAATTTGTCATATAGCTACTGATCATTTGGATTTGCTGTTCTCTAAATTGACTACTCTTATAATTTGTCATTCTCCTGAGGGCTATTTGCGCTTTTCTTTTTTCAAATATGTTAAATTTTCCTCCCTATTTAATAGATCCTAATCTTTTTTCAAAATTGTAAATGTCTTTCTTCATCTGGAAAAGAAAAAAATTTAAAACCTGTATAGTTTAACACATAAAAATAAGTATCTATTCTGGCTGGATTAAATAATGTAATATACATATTTTTAATATTAGAAGACAAACTGTATCATCTTGAGTTGAAGAACTTAGTAACCAAGTCTAGAAATTTAAAAATCCATGAAAGAAGAGGTAGATAAGTAGCTCTAAACTAATTTTTAAAGACTGCTTCATGGAAAATGTATAATAAACCAACTTAAAAAGATTTTATCAAGATAAATTATATAAAGGTCTATTTTCTGACATAGAAATCAGACTTAGTAAAATGACCTCAGGTGGTTGCTTAGAGAATTTACAAATAGAATAAAAAGGTTTTTTCTGATAGAAGTAATTACAGGGCTTTAGAGAATTCAATGAGTAGTTTACAAAAAACTAAACAAAGCAAAAACAAAACTAAACTGAATTCCATAGCACAAAATGCAAACTTTCTTTGCTAAAACATTTTGTCCCCATTGTCATTCCTTTTTATATTGGTGATCATTTTTTAATTCAAAATTAAATTTATATTCATCAATATTTTAATAATACTACATAGTTGTATTGCCAAAATAGAACCATTTATTATTAATAATTATTTCATAGCCCAACATCAATAATATGAGCCCAGATGATACAATGTTAATAAAGTTGGAATTGACAATGTTAACCATTAGAACTCAACTGTAACTAATGTTTAATATTTTATTAACTATTCTATCATTAAAATTGTAATTACTACATTATTTAAAGTTCCCCTTCTAGGTCTTGCAACAAACAGAGGATTTAGGCCCAGAAGAAGAGTTTGCTGAGCAAGTCAGTGGCCATGAGGACATCGCTCACAGCTGCCCTGCTGCTCTCCCACTGGGTGTGTGGTTAATTCCCATAAACTACAGGGAAGCACTTTGCAACTCAGTGTTTGAGACTTCTGCCTGAGACTAAACACCACTACTGACAGAGAAAGAACACTGTACTGTTATCCATTTGGCGAAACTGGTGAGTTCCAGAAAATCTCAACAGGGACCATACTGACAATAAAATATGCAGATTATTGGTCTCAGGTCTAGGATTCACATTTCAAGAAAAACCTTATAAAACTAAAATGCTTCTTCTACAGGATAATGACGGGAGAAGTGAGAGTCAGAACATCATGACTCTTGGAGAATTATTGAAAGCATAGATTTGTCTAACATGGACTAGAAAATGCTTCATCAAGCATGATGCAAAAGTTCTCATCAACTTTTTAAAGGGCACTCAAACACAACTTCCATAAATTTAGAATTTCCTACTAATGGGTAAAAATAAGGCAGATTTTAGCATGATATAAGAGAGGATTCATCACAAATTTGAGCATTTTTGGCAAGTGGGAAAATAGAAATCTCTATAAAACAAAGTTTAATGAAATAATCTGCGTAATGCTTTTCCTCTTTAAATTCTGTGGTATGACAGAATTAAATGTGAAATCACATTTGTCATAACCATTTCCGTTAATGACCAAAAAAAGTGAAAGCAGACACTGAGAAAATGATAGCTATAGCCGAGCCTTCGGGGAAAAGCCAGGTAGAAGCAGTTGAGTTGATTCTTGTGGCTTCTCAGGAAAAAGCTGGATGGAAGCTGCTCTCCTTCAACACATGGAATTAACACTGGAAAGAGGAATAGCTTGAATGGGTAACTATTTCTGCGGAGGTATGATTCTCAAATACTGGAGGAAAACTGGACCACGTGCCTCGCGAGATCCCCTCCAGGCCAGAAAGCCTCGCCTTCGTCTGCGCGTCTGTTTTCTGTGTCTGCTGCGTGGAACCCGGTGGAAGTCCCATTAGCGCGCTCACGTAGGGCCCTACATTTACACGTGCAATGAAAACATGCTGACATCACCAGGATATCTGTTATCTCTGTGTGATAAGGTTACACTGGCCTTACATTTACTTCATTGTACATTTTTGTATTTTCCACAATTTCCACAGACAACATATCTTTGAAAAAGGAGTCGACTGCTTGAGAGAGACCTGCACCCCCGGTCCCAGCGCTTGGTCCCTCACGAGTTGTGGGACGTATGGAAATGATCCCACCTGTCCAGACTCGATTTCAGAAGTTTTCTTTGAATTATCTAATACATTACTGTCATCGATAGAAAAATTTTATTTTTTGAAAGGGGCGGGGCCTCCACGTTAGGGGGTGTCCTCTGAACCTGCGGTGAGAAGGGGTGTTCCTGAAGGGAGAGGAAGTATTATGAAGTTGTATTCATAAAGAACGAAAAAGCGCCTAACGTCTTTTGAAAAAATTAAAATAAATGGCTAATTCCGGAAAAATAGCAGCAGGAAAATACATTCATATAGCCAACAGTATCACCTTTGTAGCTGCGCATTGGTGGTTCAGTGGTAGAATTCTCGCCTGCCACGCGGGAGGCCCGGGTTCGATTCCCGGCCAATGCATCTGTGCTTTTCTTGTTTGTTTTAAAAATTCTTCCAATTACGTTGAAATGCTCCAGGTGAGAGGTCGGCTTCGTCGCTCCCCGGAACTTTGGCCTCTTCCCTCGTTCTGACTGCATGGCCGGGGCCCTTTCTGCCGGGCAGGGGGCGGGCTGGAGCCCGGCTGTTTTCCAACAGAAATACTGAGTTTTTCGCGTTCAGAACATCTAGACTCAATGTATGGTGGGATGATTGCTCTGTTTGAAGTATGAGTGAAACCAGCAAATGACTTTCAAAAATATCATTTTCTGATGTACAAAAACAACTTTTAACGCAAAAGATATAAGGATTTAAAATCAAACTGCTTGCACGGCCAGCAGAGTGGCGCAGCGGAAGCGTGCTGGGCCCATAACCCAGAGGTCGATGGATCGAAACCATCCTCTGCTAGGTAGCAGTTTTTTCCCTTTCTTTTAACCCCGAAAATTTGGGAAACATTTAGAACAGCGCACGCACGCGCGTGTCTTTTCCCAGCTGGGGTGTCTTCTGTACCTAATGAAACCTTGGACAACTGTAGGGGAAATATTCTCAGTCTAAGAAAATTTTGACACACACACACAAAATACAAATCTGGTGGGTTCTAATCAAGAAATGGCATATTTACCCTCTCTGAGAGCGGAGAACATTAATCCATCAGCTGGAAGTTGTCCATCTCTATTTACCACCATTCTGTAAACAAGAATGTAAGTTTAGAATTTGAAAGGACCATGAATACCTATTGTCAGGGTTAGAGATTCAGTTAAAGGGAGTTGGGAGTACTTAAAATAATAATTCTCCCAATAATCCGAAACATTTGCTGTTTTTCTCTTTAGTACTTTCCATTGTGTAGTATGTTATATATTTTATTTATTCGTTTAGTATTGCCTTCCAGTGGATTGCAAATTGACAAGAAAAAAGTTTTTTTGTCTGTTTTCCCACTGTGGTTGCTGTAGCATCTAGAACACGGCCTGGAACATCTCGGTCACTGGTGATTTGATAACAATCTTATGTTAAAAGCCACAATTTTTTTTTAAATATTAAATTTTATTTAGTTACTTTTCAATTACATTTTTTTTAAATCTATTTCTCCCATCCCACCCCCCCCCCGCCCGGTCTCCCCCCTCCCTCCCATTCCCCCCACCCAGTCCTCATCTCTGTGTCTTTCATACTTGTTCCTCAAAATCCCTCCCCCTTTTTCCCCTTAAGTTCCCTTCCATCTCCCCTCTGGTCGCTGCCCACTTGTTCTCTATTTCAGTGTCTTTGTTTTTATTCTGTTTGCTTGTTTGTTTTATTCTTTAGCTTCCTGTCAAAGGTGAGATCATATGGTATTTGTCCTTCAATGCCTGGCCTATTTCACTCAGCATAATAAAAGCCACAATTTTTAACACAACAAACACTACTTTAGACATTAGTCTTCACCTTTCTCTTTTACCTTAAAAAAAATCACAAATGAGTACAAAAATGACAACACAGAATGGATCTACTATTTAATATTAGGGCGTATTAATTATAAATCTCCTTTATATTTAAAGAAAAAGACCCACATAAAATCAAAGCATTTTTCAACAGCATTCTCAATATTAATATCCCCTTTGTGAGGGCAACTCTATCATGAATCTGATATGCATCTCTCTTATTTCTTTTTTCTTTTTTGTTAATGAATAATTTTTATTTGCAAAGAGTCTGGAAACAGCTCATACTAGGCTTTCATTTAAATACTACAATGCTTATTTTAAAAAGCATTCACTTTATGAATATCCACACAAAAAGCATTCCTTCATAATACCCTTGGGATCATACCTAGTTCTCTGTGTCAATCTGTGTCCAAACATACAAGCAGAGCCCATGTCTGGAATGGGCAGCTGAAAGGCTATATTTGGTTTTCACTTGGTTTCAAAATGAAGGCAACATCCTTATCCACTTGGCAACAGGTTTTAGAAATCCTGTCATTAAAGTTCTCTTGCTGACTGTAATCTTTTCAACGCGAGATTCCTGTCACAGTAAAGAACCACAGTTCTCAGCTTAGGGCTTGGTGAGGTCTGATTCCACTGTCACTCTGGCCTACATACGTGTCCCTTGCAAATACAGTTTCCATCTGAGATGAATTTTAAAACACTGTTCTAAGTAACGAGGCTTCTAATCTCACAAATCACCAGAGGCACATATGACTCTGAAAGAAAAAAATGGCCAAAAATCGGTAAAACATTAATCGCTGTTTTCTCCTGGGTTCTGTCTCAGAAATGGATATTCAGTTTGTTCTGGGAGATTATCACCACAGACTAAGCAACTCCTCAAAGAGGTAAAGTCGGTTTACCTCCTAATCTTTTACAAGGCACTCATTTTTCTCTCTATGTGAAGAGTTTCTTATTAACATGCATAGAAATAAAAAGACAACTGCTATATCGAGGCTGTCATTTTAAAAAGAACCAGAGATGGAGACTTCAAAGCACTCTGTAGAGTAAAATAGCCTCCTCCCCTTATCTGTGGTTTTGCTTTTTGCGGTTTCAGTTACCTGTGGACAAACAGGCTTTGAAAATATTAAATAAAAATGTTCAGAAATAAATAATCCAATAAACCATGCATAATTTTTAAACCGTGAGCTGTTCTGAGTAGCATGATGAATTCTCTTGCTATCCTGCTTGGTCCAGGTGGAGCAGTGAATCATCCCTTTGCCCAGTGTATCCAGGCCTGATGCTCTTTGCCCATTAGTCTCTTGTAGCCATCTAGGTTAATGGTATCATGGTGCTTGTGTTCAAGTGACCCTTATTTTACTTAATAATCGCCCCAAATCACAAGAGTAGAGATGCTGGAAATTCAGGTATGCCAAAGAGAAGCTGTAAAATGCTTCCTTAAGTGAAAAGATATATATTCTTGTCTTAATAAGGAAAGATAAAATTATATGCTGAAGTTGCTAAGATCTACAGTAAGAATAAATTCCTGCCAGTGAAATTGTGAAGAAGGAAAGAGAAATCAGTGCTACTTTACTCTTGCACGTTAAATTGCAAAAGGTTCAGCCACAGTGTGTGATAAGTGCCTAGTTAAGAAGAAAAAGGCATTAATTTGCAGCGGGAGGCATGAACAGCAAATGTGCTCTGATTGGCCACAATGTCTTGCACCAGAAAACATTGAGCCTCTGGGAAGAAAGACTTCAGTAAAGGATCTCTGAAACAACTGACTTCATTCACATAACTTCTATTATATTGGTATAATTGTTCTATTTCATTATTATTGTTATTAATCTGTTACTGTGCCTAATTGATGAATTAAACTTTACCACATGTGTATATAGGAAAAAATGGTACATGGAGGGTTCAATACTACCTATGGTTTCAGGCATCCACCGGAAGTCTTGGAACATGTCCCTCTGGAATAAGGGGGGACTTGCATTGTTTTTTCTAAGATTGAAACAAAGCTTTATTACATATAACATTGTTAGCAATAGCTTCAAGTGATCCAAAGGATTTATTTTTAGACACAGATTATTTCTGTGGGGTAGGGTACCGGGATCACTTTTAGTTGCCCAAAGGCTCGGAATATAAGACAATGCAGTGAATGACAGAGTGGGGTGGCTGTGGCAGCCAGGACTCCTCAAATATGAGCCTCTCCAATCACAGTCTTCCCTTTATAGCTTTGGATGCTCCCTAGAGAGATTTCCAAACTTCAGAATTTTCCCCAAGAGGCCTATAAACCCTTTGTGTGGGCAATTCCTCTGACAAAAAGCTGAGGGTCTATTGATGAGGTTGGGAGGGGGAAAACAGGACTGAGACCATTTCACCTGTCCCCCACTCCCTTCCCACACTCAGCTGAAACCATTGCATTTTATTAACATCTATGTCCCGTGGTGGGCAAGAATGTAATGACCACTGTAAAGATAAGGTATCTTCAGAAAATCCAAGCAGGCAACTCCACAGAATGTGACAGAATTTATTATACATAATTTACTTAGGGGAAGACTGGGCCAGCATGGACAGACACCCAGCAATTCGGCACAAAATATTTTCACCGTCTGTACCCTGTTATAGTACCTTTTTAAATAAGTTGGGCACCAATGACTCACAAGACAAAGACACAAAGAATGTACTGATACTGGGGCCATACTCCACGCGCTCCTCCGCCAGTATGATATTTCTCTCGGTTTTCAATCCATTCTATTGATAAAAAATATATTTATGGCTATAGTTTAAGGAACACGGAGGAACATCAACTAGAAAGCTTTGATATGCTTGCTAAGGACGAAGTCACAGCATGAAACTTAGAAATGAAATGCAATCCAGGACACAGATGGTGTTGGTTTTGTTCACGCCTACATCTATAAAAGGGGTTAAACGGGTGGCCGAGGATTTATGCAAGAAAGGAGAAGATTGGGCACCACGGGAAGATGCTGGGAAGTTAAAGTAGTTTCCTTTGGTCCTTCAGTCCACACTCGTATTCCTGGCTAACAGGCGTTCAGCCCACTTCCTACCTCTGGAGTCTGGAGTCTGCTTCTTTTATACACGAGGTTCTGACTTCTACGGCAGAATTTCTCGTCGTGGACTCTCAAATCCCAGCTGGAGCGCTGCCCACGGAGTCCCGGCATCCCTGCCTCCAACCTACTCATCCTGATAAAACAGGAAGACGGCGGCTTTCCAGGTTGCTGGATTCTTTACCCAACATTTTAGTTTTGGGGGAGCCTCCTAACTGTCATGTTCAGTGTTTGGCTGTGGCTGCGGACACTGATGATTACAGCAAACTGCGCAGGGGCCACAATTTACTTTCCAGAGAGTATCTAGGGGAAAGCACACGGGATAAATCATCTAGCAAGTTGGAGCCCGTGGCGGGCTTTTCCAATAGTGACGCTGCCCAATTAGAAACGGGGCTGTTATTGGCATCGATTGTGCAAACAAAAGCGAAATCTATTGTGGCAGAAAACAAATGGGAAAGCCTCTTTCGAAAGACCATAAAGAACGCATAATGAATTAGTATACACTGCGCCCAATGCTGACGCCAAAATGCCTACAGAAGTTTTTTATTAAACATTTGGTCCTTATTTCCAGGTATTTTCCTCTACAAACCCAGAGCCACGACACTGCTAAGAAGAAATAGAGACTAGAGGGAAAATGAACCAGCTGTTTCTGTGAAAGTGGGTGGCTCTGAAAAGAGCATTTGGGTGTGAACAAGCCGGATCAGTCTCTCCGAGGAGGGCTCACTTGGCGCTGGTGTACTTGGTGACGGCCTTGGTGCCCTCGGACACCGCGTGCTTGGCCAGCTCCCCAGGCAGCAGCAGGCGCACGGCCGTCTGGATCTCCCGGGACGTGATGGTCGAGCGCTTGTTGTAATGCGCCAGGCGCGACGCCTCGCCCGCGATGCGCTCGAAGATGTCGTTCACGAAGGAGTTCATGATGCCCATGGCCTTGGACGAGATGCCCGTGTCCGGGTGCACCTGCTTGAGCACCTTGTACACGTACACCGAGTAGCTCTCCTTGCGGCTGCGCTTGCGCTTCTTGCCGTCCTTCTTCTGCGCCTTGGTCACGGCCTTCTTGGAGCCCTTCTTGGGGGCGGGCTCGGGCATGGCCAGAAAGGAACTCAAGGAAAAAAACAAGGGAGAACCAGAGAGTGAGCCTGCGAGCGTCCTGTTGGCTCACAGCCTTTTAAACTCACGTCTGATTGGCGGTAACTCCAGAAACGTCACGTGAATATTGTCCAGTCAAAATGAGCGTATTTCAGAACGAGGATCCCATTGGTTGAAGTGAAATGGCCTGTAACTTTTCGCCAATGGCACAGGTTCTCTTTCGCGCCCAGAAACGATTATAAATGAGGTAGCTTTGGGTGCCTGAACTCACTCAAACTAGAGCACGAGTTCTTGTCTACCTTGTCTATCATGTCTGGACGCGGGAAGCAGGGCGGCAAGGCGCGCGCCAAGGCCAAGACGCGCTCATCGCGGGCCGGGCTGCAGTTCCCCGTGGGCCGCGTGCACCGCCTGCTCCGCAAGGGCAACTACGCCGAGCGGGTCGGGGCCGGTGCGCCAGTCTACTTGGCGGCTGTGCTGGAGTACCTGACGGCCGAGATCCTGGAGCTGGCGGGCAACGCGGCGCGCGACAACAAGAAGACGCGCATCATCCCGCGCCACCTGCAGCTGGCCATCCGCAACGACGAGGAGCTCAACAAACTGCTGGGCAAGGTGACCATCGCGCAGGGCGGGGTGCTGCCTAACATCCAGGCCGTGCTGCTGCCCAAGAAGACCGAGAGCCACCACAAGGCCAAGGGCAAGTGAAGTGGAAGACAGTCCTGACTTGTGTCTGTTTCAACTAAACCAAAGGCTCTTTTCAGAGCCACCTATGTTTTTCTAAGAGGGCTTGCCTTTTCCCTATTGTAGCAGCTACTTGAAAATAACCCTTATCTCAATAGCTCAATCAACCAATAGGTATCACTGGATACCTCCAGAAACGCAAAAGTGACAACAATGAAACAAGTGTGTACCAGGCAAAGCCACTGTGGGTTCTTTACATAGGTAACTTAAGGCTATCAATCCTGTAAGCCCTCAGGGTTGGACCAAGAGAAACATGAAAGGAATAATACTTGGTGAAAGAAATAAATACAAATCTGGTTGGCAAAAGGGTAATAAAATGACATTGGTTCCCCGTTTAAGACCTGTGTTGCATCCTAATGGGACACTTAGCTTGCCGCTCGCCCAATTACAATTCTGCTGGGTTCTAGTGGGTTGTAAATAGGAAAGCTTCATGCCCTGGAGTCATGTCCTCTAGGCAGAACTCATTAGAGGGTCTTACATGGCTTTAAAAAGGCACACAATATTTTTTTGTACCATTTATATATTTGAGGATCTTTTCCTTAAACCCATTTTACACAAATCTCAGTTGAAATTGTAAAACAGTAGAATTCTTTATATTAGAATGCTAGCTAGTGAAAAAGTAACCATCGTTCAATTGAGTCAGATATACAGACAAAACGCATAAAACACTAAAATCTTATAAGTTTAAACAGAGAAATCAAGATTTCAACATGAATTTAGCCTTCTTAAACTTGAACGAGACTAAAAAAATTTCCTTACCCAATCCACGTAGCGCGCGCCTTTTCAAAAAAACCAAGGCAAACAAGTTTCAAGTGCCAAAATTAAAATGTTTTACTCAGCAAACAATATATAGCACTGTAATATTTATATTAAATTCTGCGGAGAAAAGCCAAAGAAAGTTGTAAAGAAAGGGCGTAAAGACAGTACAGGGAAGAAAGGGTAGAAAACAGCTGCTGTTGAAAGGGTGGGTGGGAGGAAGTAGTACGTTTCCGGTCTGAGCCTCCCAGAGGCTGCTGCTATCAGAAAGTCTGTGCCGCGTCCAATAGCATCATCGCGAGAATTGACGGGCAGATGCCTGGTCCAATCATAGCTGGACTCACCTTATATATATACACACCAGTCGAGTAGGTCAGACTCACACAGTGGTTCCAGTTTAGTGCTTCTGTGGCTTAGATATGGCTCGCACCAAGCAAACGGCGCGCAAGTCCACCGGCGGGAAGGCCCCACGCAAGCAGCTGGCCACCAAGGCGGCCCGCAAGAGCGCGCCGGCCACAGGCGGCGTCAAGAAGCCGCACCGTTACCGGCCCGGAACCGTGGCCCTGCGCGAGATCCGCCGCTACCAGAAGTCCACCGAGCTGCTGATCCGCAAGCTGCCCTTCCAGCGCCTGGTGCGCGAGATCGCGCAGGACTTCAAGACCGACCTGCGCTTCCAGAGCTCGGCCGTCATGGCGCTGCAGGAGGCGTGCGAGGCCTACCTGGTGGGCCTGTTCGAGGACACCAACCTGTGTGCCATCCACGCCAAGCGCGTCACCATCATGCCCAAAGACATCCAGCTTGCGCGCCGCATTCGAGGAGAGAGGGCTTAAGCTTAATGCGATTGCTCGTCCCGAACCCAAAGGCTCTTTTCAGAGCCACTTAATTCTCACAGACAGTGGCTGTTGTACTACTTAATTTGGTGTTACTAACATAAAGTTAAGGCAAGACTAACAATCGGGACTCAGGGTTCCTACCCAGATAGTGGTCTCCTTTTCTGCAAGCAAAGTAGATTAAAGTGTTTTAAAGTCTGACATGCTGTGTGTAATAGATATGAGTTGCTAAACACCACTTGGAAAGGACAATTGCTTGGGCATAAAATCAATACCTGGATTTTGTAAGAAAGCCACATGTAAGAAGCAAGGAGAAGGGATCAGACCTCGGGGAAGGACGGCCTATCGAGTAGACATGAAGTTGAGCTCATGGATAACTGGAATCTCCCTTCCCACTTCGGGTATTAATCTGGTAGAGTTGGACCTAACTTGATCCTCTGATGTCCTCACTGCACCGGGAAGGGCACCTTGCACGTGGACTAACTTGAACTCCTGGTGCTGGGGTTCAGGTTGGGCAACATTGGTATTGTGCCTAGCATCTAGCATTACTGGGCAGACCTCAGGTTTTCTTACTGACAATTGCTCTTTCACGACTCCATAAGGAAAACAAAAACCAACTTTGGCTGAAACTGTTTCTTGAGAAAATGGGTTATTTTACACGGATCTCTTGTTCTTATGAGAGTTGTGTTTTTCATTGTTTAGCAGTAACACCTGGTAACCCTATAGGATAAAGCTCCAAAATGTTTCCTTCACACCCATTCCAAATTTGATATAAAATTAGCAAATGAGCCCTCTGGCTTGTCTTTGCCAGCTTCCAGCGTCCTGAAAGTGCAGACGTGTGTAAGCAGCAGTTCCCAGGTTGGATAGGACTCTTCCTGTAACTGATACTTGTGTTTTTCTAATACCTAAAACTATGCTCAACTGGGTCTTAATGTTCTAAATTCTCCAGTGGGGGTTGGGTCTGGCAGTTCCTTATAAGTGGTTTTCATCAGTTTCTTTGACAGGCTAGCACCTCATTTACACTTTCCGTCAACTTGTGTACAGCTAGTGTACATTACCCTTCCCCCCTACAACAGAAAATGGAGATAATACTCACCTAAGCATTCAAGACCTTCCTTGACAAATTGCCTTGAGTACACTGTGTCATCACAAGTTTGTGAAACAAATGGAAAGGTCTTTACATTCTTCATACTTTAAAAAAAATTAAGATCACTACTGCAAACATCATGCTCTGCTCACAATGGGAAGGAGCACCCATGATTACCATATACAGAATTTAGGTTGATGACAATATTTCGCCAAATTTAAATCTTCTCATTTGAATCAACACCTTTAGCAAAATAAAGTGCTGGTTATCTTCTCTCAGGAACCAGCTTTCCTCTGGGAAGATGGAGAACACTTGGAGGGGATAATGGCCCTTTGATGCCACCCTCCCACTCTGCCTGACGATCCAGCAATTTTTAAACAGACTGGTATTCTTGAGTGTGTAAGCAATGCCTTCTGAGTTGGGAAACTAAGCTATTAATCAGTCAGGAAGGGCCCACAATAGAGGACCTGTCTACACTGACCCATACTCTAACTGGGAAGGGCACTGTCTCCTGGAAATGGGCAGTAATACAATTATTCAAATTAATCTTTCAGTTTGCATTATGTGAAAATTTTATTCAGGACCAGTGAGCAGTTCTAGTTATGGGGACATTTCTAATTATGTGGATACACCCCTTATGCTGAACGATGGTCTTGTGCCTTTCACCTAATCTCCTGCCGGACTTTAATCATACTTTCATCACCCTATACAAGGAAGTGAACTTCATTCCAGGAATGGCAGGAACACAGCACAGTGATACTCAACAACACCACACCATTTTGGATTAATGGGCAGATGGCAAGCCAAGTACTAAATTTAAGATAAGAGATCACAGGGGGAGTTGTGAGAACGATCACTCTGAGATGTTCATTTTGAGTTTCTCAGGCATCTCCAAGGATTTCAGAAAGTTGTAGATGAATGTGCACGTCTGATTTCAGCAGGTAAGTCTGGGTGGGCATAAAAATTGGGGAGTCACTATGCTCACTTCAGCAGCACTCATACTAAACTGGACTGATATGGAGATTAGCACTGACCCTGTGCATGGATGGTACGAAAATCTGTAACGCGTTCCATATTTTTTGAGACTATTATGCTGAGTGAAATAAACCAGGAAGAGAAAGACAAATGCCATATGATTTTACTTATGTATGGAATCTAATGAACAAAATAAATTCACAAAGTAGAACCAGACTCAGATACAGAGAACAGACTGACAGCTGTCCAAGGGGAGAGGCTTGGGGAGCTGAATGAAAAATGTGAAGGGATTAAAATTTTAAAAATTTGGGTGTCATTAGTATATAAAAATACTTAAGGCATAGGAGTGGCCCACAGATCCCTTCCAGCTCCTTCCTACCTCTTTTAACCTCTGCCTTTGTGCCAATATCCAACTTATTGAACTTGCTGTATATATTACAAATGGTCTGGTGATGGAATTCCTATAATTCCCAGTTTCTTTTAACCCTCAGACTAGATGTTGCCTCTCACAGATCTGACTCCTCCTCTATGCTCCCCTAATACCTTGTGTCTACATTTCTTGCTACATAGTGTGCTGTATTTACTTTTGTTACTCCCTGTTACATTGTTTCTTTAGAACAACCGGTGTCTTACAAACTAACACATTCCTAACACTCGGTACCTAAGTGTGAAACAAAAGTTTGTTGAAAGCATAAATACATTATAAAAAAAGAGAAAAGTCGAGTCATTCTGCCTGCATGCTTCATGTACCATGACCATTCAAGGCTGGGCAAATTCACTGTATTTCTGCAGATAGAAAAATATTCATGGGGCCATTGGGATGGATGGATGTCTGCCATGTCTTTATTCATGGGTGGCTGAGCCACACAAGCTGCAAGCTGTGAGTCTCCCTGCATGACACACATCATGGCCCTTGCTCCCCAGCGTGGCACCCTTTATGGCACCTGTGTCACTAGTGGAAAGCCACTACTTTAAGTACTAGAGGTGAACAAAGCCAGCAAAATGCCAGAAAATGATATAATGTAATTCTGCCTATGCAAGCCCACTTAATGTTACGGGAAGTTTCACAGGCCCGGTCTCAAGGGTGTGAGAATACTAGTTATCAGGCCCCTTCCATGGGAACACTGCAACCCTTAGTCACCCAGACACCTGGGTGAGGAAGCCAGACTGCCTCCGCTCACCCTACACTTGACATGGCAAACTGGGAGTGGCATAAATGTTCTTTTCCAAGGTCCAGAATAAAAAGACCTTTCTATGCCAATTTAGAAATGAGAAACATACCAGAATCTGACCTATTGTCAAAACACCCTCAGATTTAATAGGAAGTTTGTTCACATGTTTCAAGATACAGGTACCTATCACCAGTGTTCTTGGAATTCACTTAGTAGCAACTACTATGATCATGGTTACAACATGTGGACACCTAGGTATACCAGTATGGTAATAAATGTACTATCAAGTAGTGTAAATTAGTCAAGGGCTGTCAGAAACATCTGAAATATTACTTAATAACCTGTGACCTTCCTGCTGACAAAGTGGGTTGTCTGTGGAAATCACCATTATGTCCTCTCAAAAGATGTTTCGATTTGATGTTACTTGTCACTTAAGCTACAGCGGATTTCTAGAAAAACCTGGGTGACTACCTTGAGTCAAAATGCCTTCTAGGTTCTACATGCGCTTGAAGTTATGGCCTACTTAGAATACCAATATAATGTAGCAATTACATCTTTTATACAAGTCCCTAAATGCGACTTCTGAAATGTAAAAGAAAAAGCGCGCCGCTCTAGGAATTACTAGTGTTGTCATAAATCTTAGCAATTAAGTAATAGCGATCAGAGGTGCAATAAAGTCGTGCTACCTTCTCAGTAACTGGAGAAGTGGCTCTGAAAAGAGCCTTTTGTTTACTCATTTCCACACTTGCTGCTTACTTGGCCTTTTGGTGGGTCTCGGTCTTCTTGGGCAGCACCCCACCCTGAGCGATGGTCACCTTGCCCAGTAGCTTGTTGAGCTCCTCGTCGTTGCGGATGGCCAGCTGCAGGTGGCGTGGGATGATGCGCGTCTTCTTGTTGTCGCGCGTCGCGTTGCCCGCCAGCTCCAGGATCTCGGCCGTCAGGTACTCGAGCACGGCCGCCAGGTAGACGGGCGCGCCGGCCCCGACCCGCTCGGCGTAGTTGCCCTTGCGGAGCAGGCGGTGCACGCGGCCCACGGGGAACTGGAGTCCAACCTGGGAGGAGCGCGCCTTGCCGCCCTGCTTCCCGTGTCTAGAAAACGCGTAGAATACTTGTGCTCTTCCTTGAGTATAAGTTGAGACATCCAAAGCTACTTTATTTATAATCATTGCTGGGCACGAAAGGCAACCTGTGCCATTGGCGAAAAGTTACAGGCCTTTTCACTTCAACCAATGAAATCCTCGTTCTGAAATACACTTATTTTGACTGGACAGTATTCACGTGACGTTTCTGGAGTTACCGCCATTGATACGCAAGTTTGCTCACCACTTCCTTAAGAGGCTGTGAACTCAGAGGACTCGCGCAGCGTTGCGCTTGTTCTTCAGTTACTTTGGCCGGTCTCTCCCGACCATGCCCGAGCCGGCCAAGTCCGCGCCCGCCCCGAAGAAGGGCTCCAAGAAGGCCGTGACCAAGGTACAGAAGAAGGACGGCAAGAAGCGCAAGCGCAGCCGCAAGGAGAGCTACTCGGTGTACGTGTACAAGGTGCTCAAGCAGGTGCACCCGGACACGGGCATCTCGTCCAAGGCCATGGGCATCATGAACTCCTTCGTGAACGACATCTTCGAGCGCATCGCGGGCGAGGCGTCGTCGCCTGGCGCATTACAACAAGCGCTCGACCATCACGTCCCGGGAGATCCAGACGGCCGTGCGCCTGCTGCTGCCTGGGGAGCTGGCCAAGCACGCGGTGTCCGAGGGCACCAAGGCCGTCACCAAGTACACCAGCGCCAAGTGAGCCCTCCTCGGAGAGACTGATCCGGCTTGTTCACACCCAAAGGCTCTTTTCAGAGCCATGCACATTTCGGAGAGAGAACTGGCACTCAATCTCGTGTAAGAGGTAGGAAAGAACGATTTTAATCTCAGCTCTTTGGAAAATGCTCCTTATTTTGGGCAAAAGCCATATTTAGCATTGTATGGTTAAGAATGCCATCAATTTTTGAGGAAATTGAAAGAGACATAAAACACTGGAATTTAACTTTTTAAAGATGATTTCACTTAACATTCATTGTCCAATTGCTGAGAATCCTCCTTTGAGGAAATTTGTTTACTAGAAAATTTCAGGTGTTCTTTAAGGTGAGAAAAGTTACCAACTCAGTGTTAATCATTATTGAATGATAATTTCCTTTACAGTTACACCGCCATTTTCATCCCCCACCCCAAGCTTTATGATTATCACATAAATGGAATTAAGGGACACACCCCTGTTCCCATTCCCTTTTGCTTATTCTTTTGTAACATCTGTGCTGGTATCCGCCTTACTCTAGGCCTACATTCACACAAAATAACCTAGTGGTGTTGGGATAAAGTTGGAGAAAGAAGAATTTGAAAAAAGAAAACTAATCACCTTTTTTCACCAGTTAGGGATGAGCAGTTTTAATTTCTCCGCTGGTGCTTTCTGTACACGTGCGTGTACCCGGACGAGGACTCCACAATCCCTCACCCCACCCGCATCTCCTTCCTGGTGAAGTAACATGGAGAAGCGGTTTAATCCTGCTTCATGACCTTCACTCATGTTTTAATGTTTCACCTTCTAGGATGGTGTTCCAGTTCACTGCAATTTTGACACTGTCACCGTTTTCTAAGGGGGAAGTTTAGAATATAGGTCAGCTCCACACTTCATCTCACTCTTAATCCCTTTTCCCCTTCTCGAATAAGGGAGAAACTAAATGAACAGGCAGCCTTTTTGAGTTAAGAAGGAGAGGCAGGGAAGCATTTTTCTCCCAGAGGGAAGCGTGGTCTCCCGGTGTGCAGGCTAGCATTCCAGGTCTGACTCTACTTGTTCAGGGATGGATGTAGAAATACGAGTCCCTAGCATTCAACAGACCATTAGGTAAGATTATAAATCCCAAAACCTTTACTGTATTTCTCTCTATTTTTTGCTCAGTCTTTTTCCATGAAATACAGGAGGCCTCAGGCTTGTTGGGACAAAAAGCACACAATTTGGGCTGGATTTATGATCTCAGGGAGCAAAAGACAGTTCTGCAAAGGCCATGACCGTTCCCTCTGGCCCGGAGGTGGTGGCTGGGAACATACGCGGAACATTTATAGGACTTAATATTAGACCATTTCTTTTTTACATCAGTCAACACTGTTTCTAAAGTTGGCACTGTTGTGATGTCACACAATGGTGTGATTATTTCCTAATATTTACCTTATGGCTGTTCTCCATTCTCCATACAATGTAGGAAAGAAATGGCTGCTCCCACTTGATCAGCTTTATGCCCCCAGTTTCTCACTCTTGCATCTGGTGATTCTTAGCTTTAACAGTGCATCAGAATCACTGACGGAATTTTGAAAACTATAGCACTACCCAGGCCAACCGCAGAGATTCTAATTTAATTGACCAGAGGAGCATCTGGGCATCAAGGATATTTGAAATCCCCCAGGGGGTATGGTGGCTGGGAGGGTTGATCTGTGGGAAGCAACCTCTAAAGCAGCAACACATCTTGTGCAAACTGCTCCCTTGCTGAGCCTTTCCTACACATGTGGCAGAAGGTAGGCCACTTCCAAGGTTAGATGAGAGACTTCCATTAGCCAGCTCTTGCATGAGTGATCCTTCAGACACTCACACAGGGAGGAACTGAGGCCTCCAGCCAGTAACGTCAGAAGGGAGCCCCTTTTTAGACCTCGGAAGCTCCAGTGCCTTTAAATGATCAGAGTCTTTGACTGCATCCTCCGAAGAGACCCTGCACCACAGCCACCCAGCCAAGCTGCTGGCACGTTCCTGACCCTCCGACTCCGTGAGGTAATAAATCTTTGTGGTCTTAAACTGCTAAATTTTGGAGTTTTGTGTCACACAACATATCTCACTGATAGTATACCAACTAAAATCTTTTCTTTCAAGCTTGAACCTTGTTATACCTCTTTCAAGAAATTTTCCCAGATTGTCACATTCCAGATTCATATTTACTCTAAGTTGCTGCAGCAGTTAATATTAAATTAATATCATATTGACTATATTTGACATTAAGGATATATAATACATATTTAGATAATATTTAATAATTATATACATATGTAATAGGTATAGATATACAATTTATGTAGAAGTATAACAAAAGTATTCTGCCTGTTTTATGAGGCTGCATATATTATTCAGTATTGTTCAAACTTCAGTCACTTTAGTTCCACTTACACAATTGATTTCTTTTTGCTGTATCTGGATACAACCTAAATTGTTACCTACTTAATTTTTTTCTTTAGAAAATAATATTTTAAAAGACAACTTTACATCACTACCCTAGTGAAAATTTCTCTGACCATGGACAGAAAGTAACTATGGAACAATGTTTTTTAAAAACATTATTCATTTCCAGTTATATACTATTTACTGCTTCTTGCCTTGAGCTTGAGACCTGTTCTTTGTTATAAAGTTCAAAAGGGACAGGGTGGGTGTCAGTCAAGATTTCATCGCCTGTCCATATCTAATTGACAGTTTACCAGTTGCTGACACAGAAAGATTTAAGGGATATAGAAAAGAAAATGACATCATCACTCTCTATTTCAACATTTTAAACACCAGAGTTGACATACTATTTACCATAATTTCCTGGGATCTCCTGGTACTTGATACAGGTCCAGGAAACTGTTGGTTTAATTAATGTATTATAATTAATGTATGATTTCACTGAGCCACTGTGCTATATCTGTCAGAAAATATAAATCTGTATAACTTAAGAAGCTCACATTGTGGAAAATACTTATAGTCATACTTGTTTCTTAGACTTTTCAATAATTATTTTGTTGAAGGAAAAAAAATCTATGTAATGCACTGTGCATTGTAACTTTTTCATTTGTATCTCATCCAGGTCCCAAGAACATGCTTGGAATCCATGTACATCATCTCGTAATGTCCTAAAAAATACTGGGACCTTGTCGTTGTCATCTCTATTTTGCAGACCATTAAGAGAATCACAAGCTCACTGAAGTACCTAGCTAGCAAGCATGGAGCAGAACATCGGTCTACTTGGTGACGGCTTGGAGAAAGCTGTCCTTTAGGATCAGATTTTCTCACCTATTTCTATGCTCCAGTTTTTTCTTTCTGTTCTATAAATTGTTCTTCATGGAAAAAATATTGAGAAAAATTATTTGAGTCAAATCAAGTGAATTCTTGCAGAAAACAGGTATAAATTCCAATGCAAACAAAGTGACATCCTGGTTGGGACTGGCCGAAATCAGTTCCCACGTCTGCTCAGCAGTGGCACAAATTAACCTGGATGACTGAATTTATACTCATTCTCTCCCCTTTATTTTAAGAATTTTAACTTTCTAAGTACTGGAGTGAAAGGAATCTGACGGTGAACCTCATCTAGAGGGACCAAAATACCTTCTGCACGTGCCTCTCATTCTGCAGACTTTGGGCACCCTCCTCCATATTTAGACATCTTCCCTGCTGACAATTCAAGGTCATTCAAGCAGTGCCTGGTACAAAGTACACATGTACATACACTCTTCGGCCCTGGATATATGTGTTTAGGTAACTTACTCCCTCTGGATCCTGTTCCCATTTCCTCCTCGGATATTAACTGCTGTTTCCCTCATTCTGAAAAGCAAAACAATACCAGATTGTCATTCTTATTATCTGCGTTAGTGCACTAATGGATAAGATCAAAGGCACGTATGTTTTGAAATTGGTGATTTAAAAATCCCAAATGTGATGGTAACTTCACTGTCCTCAAATATCTTGAGAGACATGGAAAGAGAGAAGACACATTTTAAAAAGTATAATTTCCCTTCTAACAATTGGGGGAGGGTTAGACACACACAGTTCCTTAAATATGTGGAATTATAGAATACATGCATGTGCATACAAACACATACATGTTACCTGCACAGAGGTGTCAGGTTTTGTGAGAAGCTGGGTAAACAGGGAGTTTACCAGACATGGAGAAGATTGGATGCTGACTAATTGTAGCTGAAATCTTAAGTATTCGAAATCATTTCCTGGTCTCTGTCAGTCTTTTATCCCCTACTCTCTAAAAGGAAGTCATATTACCTAGAGAAATACCATTAGATGTGGAGTTATCATCAGATTTCCTTGTGATAACATAAATGAAGCTTCAAAGTTCTTATGTATGACTTGCATTTATCTCTGAGCCTGCCTGTATTACAGAGGTATCCACTGCCACATATATTAAAACATTTATTCATGAAGCTACCCCTTAAAATTTTTTAAATCACACACATGTATTTCTATGTATGCTTACATAATAGAAATTTAGTTTTATTTTCTAGCTCTATGAAAAACTACCACATGTCAACCTGAGATTTGTTTCTAAAATTCAACTGAGTGTGTATTTCAGTCATTTTCTCTGCTATATGCTATCCCACTGTGTGAATGCACATCAATAAGTGTATTTCTTCCTTTGGCCATGAACGTGTGCTTTCTTCTATTACTTTGCTATTAAAAACAGCACTGCTCTGTTGCATGTCTCTGGTTACAAGCGTGCAGAATATTTTGGTGTAAACATCTGGGAGTAAAATTGTTGAGCCCCTGGAGGACCATAATTGAATAAAGGGCATCATCAAGAACTTTCAGCAAAAACAATTTGTTAATGGAAACCTTCCCATGCTGATGCTAAGCAAAAAACCAAAATAGTTTTAAGTTCCTATGCCATTCCTAAGTGCTTACACTGGAGACATAGATTTTTGACTTATGATTGGAGATATGTAATGGCCCAACTGGTCTTTAGTTTATTTTTCTCTTTGTGCCATTGAATGACAGCTGCCACAGCCACAGGGACAGACAGAGGGCCCCAGGGCAGGGATGCAGTCAGCAGCAGCTATCAAATCCTGCCCAGTGCCTTTCTTTCCCTTTTGCTCTATTTTCTAATTTTTTAAATTTCTTCCAATTAGTAGAGAAACAGCGCATGCAAGAGAAACAGAAAAACACATGGAGCAGATTTGACAGGAAAAATAGGGAATAAATGTAACTCCTCCTATAAAGAATAATTTCACTCAGAAATGAGAAAGTGGGTAAAATGGCAGTCCCTTCAACAAAGCTTCACTGCCCAGAAGTCTCCAATCAGGACAGAATCGCACAGGAAATCTGTGGTTTATTTCACACAATAGTGGCAGTGTCTGTGTTGGATTATCACTGGTTTATTAGAAAGAAAGCTTGGTTTCTCGCTTCCATTTCTTTTTCTTTTGTTTTCTAATGTGATAATTGGGAAATCAACACTCAGCAAAAGGGTATAAGAACCAACATTGCTCCACCTTATCCCCCCATAGCCGAATAAGACTATTTTTAATGTGTGTCAAGCTATAATTTTATTAGGTACACATTAAACCAGGGATATAGCACTCAAAAACAGTCTTAAGACACCAAAAGCCAGGTTGACATTTTTTGAAGGTGACTAGATTGTTTTCAGAAGAAGGGTATTTTCCTTCATTGCACTTGTCTGCTAATGAACCTGATTCTAATTGGCCTAGATTCATTAAAACTGTATCAAGGATTGCCACAGCACCCACTACGTTGTAAGGAAGTTGTTAGTAACAGAACCGAAAAAAGGACTGGGAAACTTGGTCTTTGCAACAAACACAGTTCCCCAATGTATAAAGTAACAGCTCTCTTAGAAGACTTAAGTGGCTCTTAAAAGAGCCTTTGGTGTTAACAGAAAAAAACGTACTTTCGAGTTTACTTGGAGCTGGTGTACTTGGTGACGGCCTTGGTGCCCTCAGACACCGCGTGCTTGGCCAGCTCCCCAGGCAGCAGCAGGCGCACGGCCGTCTGGATCTCCCGGGACGTGATGGTCGAGCGCTTGTTGTAATGCGCCAGGCGCGACGCCTCGCCCGCGATGCGCTCGAAGATGTCGTTCACGAAGGAGTTCATGATGCCCATGGCCTTGGACGAGATGCCCGTGTCCGGGTGCACCTGCTTGAGCACCTTGTACACGTACACCGAGTAGCTCTCCTTGCGGCTGCGCTTGCGCTTCTTGCCGTCCTTCTTCTGTACCTTGGTCACGGCCTTCTTGGAGCCCTTCTTCGGGGCGGGAGCGGACTTGGCGGGCTCGGGCATAATAGAAAACACACAGGAGAAAATCAAACAAAGAAAAAAAAAGAGAAATTGAAGAGTGCAACGTGTCCAATTTTATATAGAATCTAGCATGCAAATAAGGTGATAAAGTACAGTGTGTGATTGGCTATTCAGAACAAAGGATTTTTTTGGTGTCCAATCAGAATGGAAGAATGCCAAATTTGCATTTTCATTGGTTAAGATGAATCTTGACATCTTAATCAGGGACTATAGCTGCTTTTTCGCGCCAAAAAACGTATATAAAAAGCGACGTCTCTGCACTTTTATTTTTATATAGTAATAGTGGGAATTCTGAGCTCAGAATGTCCATAGGCAGCAAACAGGGCTGCAGGGTGCTAACCAAGGGCTAGATGTGCTCGTCGCGGGTCGCGTTGCTGTTACCGGAGGGTAAGGTACAGCGCCTGCTCGGAAAGGGCACCTACGTGGAGCCAGCTCGCCCGTGTACCTGGCGGCCGTGCTCTATATAGTAGCTGATGATCACTATCCTGGTGATGGCGGGAAACGCCGCCCAGGACAGCAGTTCGCCATTTGCAAGGAGCTGCTGGGCACTTACCATCGAGCCTCAAGACATCCTTCCCCTCCATCCAAATTGTGGGGATGCCTCATAAGACGTAAACCAAGCGTTCTTTCAATGTACTTTGGGGACGGGGACACTAGGTGTTCACGCTGCAAGGGCATAGCGTTTAAACCTGCATTCAATCAGGCAGTAAGATTACAAGATTTAGCTAAGTCTTGTAAAGTGCGAAGTCTTGTAAAGTGCTCGAGTGCGCAGCTGTTTCCAGAGACGTCTGGGGTGGCTCTGAAAAGAGCCTTTGGGTTTCAATGCCTTTGAAAAGGCCCACCTCCTACTTCTTTTTCGGAACCGCCTTCTTAGCCTTTGCAGCCTTGGGCTTGGCTGTCTTGGGTTTAGCGGCTTTAGGTTTGGTCGCCTTAGGCTTCACAGCCTTGGGCTTAGCCGGACTCTTGGCTGCCTTCTTGGGCTTTGCAGCCGCCTTGGTTTTTTTAGGACTCTTAGCCACCTTCTTCACGCTACCAGCCGCTGACTTCTTCGTCTTCTTAGGAGTTTTCTTGACGGGTTTCTTGGCCCCTGCAGCCTTTTTGGGCTTCTTGGGGGTAGACCCTGCTGGCTTACGGGGTTTGGACGCGCCAGCCTTCTTAGCTTTGGGCTTAGCTTCACCAGAAGCCGCCTTCTTGTTCAGCTTGAAGGAGCCTGAGGCGCCCGTGCCCTTGGTCTGCACCAGGGTGCCCTTGCTCACCAGGCTCTTGAGACCCAGCTTGATGCGACTGTTGTTCTTGTCCACGTCGTAGCCCGCGGCCGCCAGCGCCTTCTTGAGCGCTGCCAGGGAAAGGCCATTGCGTTCTTTGGAGGCTGCCACAGCCTTGGTGATGAGCTCGGACACCGGCGGCCCGGACGCTTTGCGTTTCGCTGCGCCCCCTCCCGCCGCCTTCTTGGCCGCTTTCTTCTTGGCTGGGGACTTCTCCACCGGCGCCGGCGCGGCGGTCTCTGCGGGAGCCGTTTCCGACATGACGATTGGAGAAGCTGCTGAAGAAGGAGGAGAGACTCAAAATCCAAAGAGCCAGTTTCTAGGGCTGCCCACCTAGGGCCCGGGCTTATATAAGCCAGCGCTGCGATGTGATTGGTGGGGCGTCCTATCCACCGCCCTCAGGCGGCCGCCTTTAGCGGTTGGACTTCCAAATTGTGTTTGTAATTGTGTTGCTTAATCCCAAAAACCTGATTAAATGGTGAAAACAGAGGTACAAAATGAGACGATTTAAAACACCAAAGTAGGAAAGCAGTCTCCGGACACTGACTCTTTTTTTTTTTTTTTTTGAATCATGTATCACCGATGAAATATATTTTTAAAAATCTCTTTGGTCTTCAAGTCCATCTGCTTAAGGGCATCGTGCTACTTAGTTTCATGGGATAAAATTTTCTACTAGGTATCAAGTGAACTTTTTTAAAAGAAAGCTTTGTTCCTACTTTTGCTCTTTCATTTTTACAAGAGGAAAGACACTGGGATAATTGGTGTGGGTGTAAACTTTGTTTCTAAACACAACAAGGAACACAAACTCAGAGCAGCAGGTTGCTTTGAAGACCAGTCCTGCTTCTTAGGACTTTCCACGCACCTATATCTTTAGAGACAGGTAATTTGCAGTTTAGAAAAGTTCAGCTGCATCAGGGGTATAAAAATTACTTTGGTGCCAGGATCCAAAGACCTAGATTCAAATTAAATCTTAAATTTGGAGTACTTGATTGAGATGCATTCTCTCCTTAGTTCCTTCCGAATCTATTAAAATAAGGATAAAAAATGTTTAGCCCAGTAAATGTTTTAGAAAACACTCCACCCTGCCAAAAATAAAAAATAAAAATCAAGGGCTTCCAGTGGGTATCAGAAGCATTAATGGGACTTTCCTATTTCCCAGGAGCTTTTCCCATCCATCGTGTCCATTAGCTTCTTATGTCCATCAGCATGACCAAATTGTGGCGTCAGGAACACTCTCATCTGTAAGCAGACAGGAGACATCAATGTTGGTATTGTTTTAAGCAGCCATAGGCCTGTATTTTATAAAAAAAATAATTGGCTATTTTATATGAGAAGTGTGCATTTCCTGAACTCAGAATTCAGGAAAACTTCACATCCCATGGAACTGAGGCAATGACCGTGAGTTTGAAATGGCAGGTGGAGAAGTTTGCTATTTGCTTCAAAGGAACATGGTACAGTGGGGAACGGACAATAATTTGTGCCTAACCTGAGGGTAAGGGACATCAAATGATGATTGTCACCTCCGATGCAATCCACAGTACTTGGTGTTCTCCGTGAAATACTTAATAATGAAATAACCAACACACTTCTCTTAAGGGCATCCTGGAATTGAAGATATAGCCAATGACTGCCATTTGTGCAGTGGCCCGTTTTTCTAAGATCCTCAATCTAAAAGTGGTGTTTGGATTTTTTTTGTGTTGGGAAGAAAATGTGATGGAGACCACATGTGGCCAGCAGAACCTAAAATAATTACTATCTGGCCCTTTTACTGTGCTCATCCACATAGTCATACACTGAGGTATACTGCTACAAGCCAGCCTCTTTCAGAACAATCTGAATTACAATATAATGAAAAGATGTCAAGAAGATATTCTAACCAAGCACTTTCTACTATTTCAATCACAAAACTTTTAGAAAAGCTAGGGGGTTGGGAGGTGGATTCCTCCATTATTTAGGGGCAGGAGAGAGACAGGTATAATAAGAGCTAATGCACAGGGAGCATTTACTAAAAGCCAAGAGCTAATCTAAGGATGCTGTACAGCTTTTAACTCATTTGCCACCTTTTATACCTGTATAAGATGAGGCTAGGAAAGAGAATGGGTAACTTGTCAAAGGTCACACAGCTAACAGTTGGTGGCTCTGAGGTTTGAATACAGATCAGCTGGGGCTATTATAATGAGAAGCTGGAAACAGCCAGTTGTGCCTACTCCTGACAGCGACGACCAGAGCTCCAAACTAATCTGTTGGAAAAAGCTTCTGGGCCCAACAGGCAGAGTTTTTGCTGAATAAATTTAGAGACCATTCAAAAAGCTAAAGGCGCCAATAGTTGGGATATACAGGTAAACCTCTCTGAGTGGGTAAATCCAAAATCAGGGAGAAGTGGCCCAGATGGCTGACCTGACTGAAAACTCTCTGGAGAAATATTGCCTGCATATAACTCCACTCCCTCCGGAGTTTGGATGTGCCCCCAAAGGGGTGAGCAGCAATGAAGCATTGAGTCATATGGGAAGAGAACACAAGGAGAATAAAAAGCTGAAAATATTGGACAAGATAATCAGCTGAGTTTGGCTGAAAAAGCAAATTATGACTGGAAATGAACAGCTTTAACAACAGCATCTCAGATTTAATCCCTAGTTGAAAAAAAAATAATTTAACTCAAACATAGACTGACAAGCACATATTTGAAATACTTAGGCCAAGTTCTTACAATTTAGGGGGACATGGGGAATCCGTCTTACAGAGGACAGCCTAAGGTGCTAACGGTCATCTCCACATTTCCCAGTCTTGTATACAAAGGGACAGCAACACTTGTCAGCACATGTTAACAAAAGCTAGAAAGGTTTTGAACACTCGGAACGCTGTGTCAGGAAAGCAAATAAGTACACCTCTTAAATGAAGGCACTGAAAAACTTTTTAAAAATTAAATTGCATTTTAACTGCATAACCCACAATAATAAACTAAATTCCTCAAAATTTTGAGGAGCCCTTCATTTCTCCTGACCGACTATGTTTAAGTTATACACTAACAGAATCAGTTATGCTTTATTCAGAAAGCATTTCTCACGGTGCTCACGGGTGAGGTGAATGAGCAAGTCCAGCCACCCATCAGAAGCAGAGTTTACAGGCACAACCAGCTGCCGGTAGCAAGTACATTCTGCACCCCGCAAACTGGAATTCAAAAGCAGCTTTTCAAAGTGCCCATGTTTTCTCCGAGCCGACAGCTCTTTATCGATGAGAATTGATGGGCTCTGAAAAGAGCCTTTTAGGGGTGGAGTATAGAGCTGTGGAACACCGAAACACTTAAGCCCTCTCCCCACGGATGCGGCGCGCAAGCTGGATGTCCTTGGGCATGATGGTGACGCGCTTGGCGTGGATGGCACACAGGTTGGTGTCCTCGAACAGGCCCACCAGGTAGGCCTCGCACGCCTCCTGCAGCGCCATGACGGCCGAGCTCTGGAAGCGCAGGTCGGTCTTGAAGTCCTGCGCGATCTCGCGCACCAGGCGCTGGAAGGGCAGCTTGCGGATCAGCAGCTCGGTGGACTTCTGGTAGCGGCGGATCTCGCGCAGGGCCACGGTTCCGGGCCGGTAGCGGTGCGGCTTCTTGACGCCGCCTGTGGCCGGTGCGCTCTTGCGGGCCGCCTTGGTGGCCAGCTGCTTGCGTGGGGCCTTCCCGCCGGTGGACTTGCGCGCTGTCTGCTTGGTCCGAGCCATAACTACACAAGAGCAACAGTCTTAGGTAAAGGGAACAAACACAGCCAATGCAGTATTTATAGCAACTCTCGCTTTCTGATTCGATGAGACCTGCTCCTCCCACTTCCTCCCTTCCGAATTAGTTCTTGGTTTACTTGTCAGCAAAGGAAACATTTTCTCGCCTGTTAGGTCTCTGCAAGAATGTACTAAGGAATCACAGTAACAAGTATAAAGGATTCATGGACAAAAACTAAGGGGGGGGGGGGGGGAATGGGAGGGAGGTGGGGAGCACTGGGGGAGGTGACTGGAATGGGAGTAAAAGACAGAAAACTGTACTTGAACAATAATTAAATAAATTTTTAAAAAATAGAGTGTACTAAGAAAACAGCTTACTGGTTTTTATCCTCTAGATGATTAAAACTTCTTAAGAAAATGTCTTGAAACTTGGAGAGCTCTTTGTACTGCTTTAAATAAAAGGTGTCACAATGGTTTCCTTGGTAATAGTTTGATGAACGTGAAAGAGAAAACGAATAAATTAAACGGAGGAATGGAAGTAGTTTCAACTTTTAGCCAGCGTGCCGCGCCGGCCTTCTCAAGCTTGAGTGTGCTTAGGAATCGCTCATTTTAAAACAAAGGCCGGCCAACTTTTTCTCTACAAAGTCGTGATATTTACTCGCTTTTTGATATTGGCGTCAATTTAGTGGACACAATAAGCTTTCAATAAAGGTATGAAAATAGGCGGTGTAGATTTGAGTCACAGACTTTGCCACATTAGTGGGTGATAGACATACTGGGTATGGGGAAGAGGCCGGGTGGTACCAAAATGCAGCCGAACTGTGGAAGTTACACAACTTAAGTTCCTAACTGAATTCCCAACGTTTATGTTACCTAATCTGAGGTAGGTGCTCTGAGAAATAAAGGATTTTATATAATGCCCACAGCTCTTAAGTAGATTTTCAGGGTGGCGGGAAGCACCTTTGCATAATGAAAGGGCCGTAGAGGGCGCCTGAGCGCGCACTCAGCTACCCTGGCAGTGAGTTAAAAGGGGAAGGCGGAGAGGCTGTGTCCGCGGGACGGAGGTCCCCCTTCACAAAGAAAAGCAAAGTGAGGCCTCGGGCCTCAGAAGTTAGATGAAATGTTAAAGGGACTTACCTAAGAAAAAGAAGATAAAAAAGATGAACAGTGAAAGGACAGCAAACTCACAGTTATTAAAAACCACACCTAAAACAAAAGCAAACTAAGAGGACAGCTAGATCAGGAGCAGAACCATAGAAATGGAGATCACATAGAGGGTTAGCAACAGGGGAGTGGGAGAAGGGGGGAGAAGGTACAGAGAATAAGTAGCTTATGTGGTAGGTAGAAAATAGATAGGGGTGGGCAAGAATAGTTGGGGAGATATAGAATCTGAAGAACTTGAGACACGTGGTCATAAACTAAAGGGGGAAATGGTGGGGGAGGGAGTGTGCAGGGTGGAGGGGAATGAAGGGGGAAATAGAACTGTAATGGCATAATCAATAAACTATACTAAAAAAATTTAAAAGTTAGATACCCGAATTATAACACTGACTTCTAGGAACTGCCTAGTCATCAACCATGGCCAAAGGTGGGTCCTCCCACAGGGTACAAGAGGTTAAGGTCCCTGGTGGAGAGAACAAGAGGGCCGCCGTATTCCCGTGCCCTCCCGTCAGGACAGGAAATGCTGGTTGCTTTTGTTCCAGCACACATACCCCGCAAAGAACAGGAAACACATACAGCTCTTCCTCAGAGAAAGTGGTCGGCCCTGAAAAGGGCCTTTGGGGGGAAATGTTATTGTGGCGGGGAGGGGTGTCTCAGCCGCCGAAGCCGTAGAGGGTGCGGCCCTGGCGCTTGAGAGCGTAGACCACGTCCATGGCCGTGACCGTCTTGCGCTTGGCGTGCTCCGTGTAGGTGACGGCGTCCCGGATCACGTTCTCCAGGAAGACCTTGAGCACCCCGCGGGTCTCCTCGTAGATGAGCCCGGAGATGCGCTTGACGCCGCCACGGCGGGCCAGACGCCGGATGGCTGGCTTGGTGATGCCCTGGATGTTGTCGCGCAGCACCTTGCGATGGCGCTTGGCGCCCCCTTTGCCCAGACCCTTCCCGCCTTTGCCGCGACCAGACATGTTTGCCAACGAAACAACCAACCTCTTGAGGCTTGCATGCGATGCCTTATATACTTCTTCTGCGGACCTGTTTGAGAACGTATTGGTCAGCTTTCTCCCGCCCCGCGCTTTTTCTGAAAATGAAAAGGGCGGTGCTTCATTAAACCGCCTGGTTTAGAAAAAACTACAGCTAACATCGTATTCAGGGATGAAGAGCTGAAAACTTTTTCTTTATTTTTCAGGAAGAAGACAAGGATGTGCACTCTCACCATTTTTATTCCGCATTGTATAAATAGTCTTAGCCACCACAGCCAGACAAGAAGTTAAAGGCATCCCAATTGGAAGGTAAGAAGTAACACTCATTATCTGCACATGACAGGATACTATATTCAGAGACTCCTAATGATTACACCTAAAAGATATTAGAACTAACAAACTTAGTAAAGTAGCAGGATGCAGAGTTAATATTCAGAAATCATTTGTATTTGCATACACCAATAACACTATCAAAAAGAAATGAAAACCAAAATAAGATGTCTCCAGGCACCTGTTAGAATGGCTACCATCAATAGATCAACAAACAGCAAATGCTGGTGAGGATGTGGAGAAAAGGGAACCCTCGTGCACTGATGGTGGCATTGTAAACTGGTGCAGCTGCTGTGGAAAAAGTTACAGAGGTTCTTCAAAAAATGGAAAGTAGAACTATCATGTGACACAGTAATCCCACTTCTGAGTACTTATATAAAGAAATCCGGAACACTAATTTAAAAGGTAGATGCATTCTTTTATGTTCTTTGAAACATTATTTACAATAGCCAAGATATGGAAGCAACATAAGTGTCCATCAATAGACAATTGGATTACTATGTGGTACATTATATAATTGTTATTCAACCACTAAAAAAAGAATGCAATCTTGCCATTTGTGACATGGATGGATCTAGACGGTATTATGCTCAGTGAAATAAGTCAGATAAAGACAAATACACACCATAAGATTTCATTCACATGTGGAATTTTAAAAAATAAATGAACATAAAATAGAAATAAGTCCTAGATATAGAGGAAAATTGATAGTTGCTAGAGGGGAGGGGATTTGGGGGATTGGAGAGAAAAAGATTAAGAAATATAATTGCACCCTGGCTGGTGAGGCTCAGTGGATTAAGCACAGGCCTGCGAACTGAAAGCTTGCCGGTTCCATCCCGGGTCAGGGCCTGTGCTTAGGCTGTGCGCCAGGTCTCCAGTTGGGGGAATGTGAGTCAGCTGATCAATGTGTCTCTCACCCATTCATGTTTCTCTCCCTCTCTCCCCCTTTCTTTAAAAGTAAGTAAATAAAATCTTTAGAAAAAGAAATACAGATTGCCAGTTAAAAAATACTCACTGGGATGTAAATATAGCTGAAGGATTATGGTCCATAACATTGTGATAACTATTCATGGTGTCAGACCGGTCCTACTAGACTTATCGAGGTGACCAGTTCATAAGGCGTGTAAATGTATAATCGCTATGTTGTACACCTGAAACTCATATAATATTGCTTCTCAACTGTAATTGAGAAATAAAACAAATGCAAAAGCCTAATTAAAAACTCCTCCGTCCGGCTGCTCCTTCTACAGTGTTTTGGGCTTCCCTGGCCCTGGAAGGACATTCCTTTGTCTGGGCCAGGTCTTGCTCTTTTTTTCTGTCACCTTTTAGCATCCACAGCATTACCGATTATGATTGCTAGATCTGAGGTGCCTGATCCAACGGCGGTGATTGCATCATCTGGGTTATTTGTGAAGCCTCGTATGCAAAGTGCTTTCTGTTTAAAACTTTACTGAATCAGCCTGTATAGGGTCTGACTCCATGTAATGTCCCTGATTATGGAAAGCTTCAAGGTGGGAATCGTCACTTCTCAGCTTTGCTTGTCTACCCTTTTCCTTCCCTGCTCTGCGTTCTTTCGCCTTCTTTTCCCTTTCTTCCCTTGCTTGGGGGGGAGAGAGGGGCAACTTTTATATATTTCTTTCATCTTGGTTAGAAACACTTTAGGTTTCTAAAGTTGTTTGAGGAAGGTCAGCTTTTATGCACTGTTTCCTTGGAGAGGACAAGAGCAGGTGAAACTGTCGCTCAGAACTCAGGCATCCACCCGGGGGGTCTAGAAAGTTGTCCTCCGAGGATAAGGTGGGGACTACAATTGTTCTGTAAACGCGGAGAAAATTTACCAGTGCTCCCTTATCTGGTGACGTAACCTTGCTTTTTACTCTGGAAATGATATCGACATTCACACCTATGTTTCTCAAACGTGTAATTCTCTCTGTTGAAGTACTATTAAAATGTGCTCTTTTTGTCTTTCTCAGCAAATAATGATGCTGTTTGACATGAGTTGCCCAATAAATTCTTGTTGAATAACGGGAATAGTTTATCCCCCCCCCCCCACACACACACAACAGGGTACATATTCTTTCCAAGAGAAATTTGGCAGTGCTTTAAATTTCATAGAATTCTCTCCTCCTTTAATCGGATAAATAAATGAGCTATGCTTTCCTTTGCAATGTTCTGAGGGTTGCTTACTCATCCACACTTGTCTACTTGAAAATTTTTTAGGTTCTTAGTTTCAAGTGTTAGAGGCAACCATTTTCAATAGTGTTATATATTTAATTTGTTATACCTTGTATTTATCTTTTTGACACCTGATTTTGTTTTGTGTGTTTGGGTTGAGACTTTGGGATTGGCTGGTAGGTTGTGTTTTATGTCTCTTGTACTTATCTCTTGTTCTTATTTTACTTACTAGTAATTAATAGTTCTCTTTTTTCTCTCCTGAAAACACACCCACATTCACACATAAGCCCTTTTAGAGTAGTTTCCACTCCATGAACTTACACACTCAGTTCTCCCCTCCCAACTCTCTGTGTTCAAGTCAGAAACTGAACTAACTACAAGGCACAGAAGCGTGGAATGCCCCTTCTTGCTCCCACCTGAGAGCAATCACCACCTCGGCTCTGATCCTTGAACTTCTCTGAGTTTCTATTGTCTCCGTGTGCTATAAATATCGATGAAAGAAATGTGGAGACACAGAATCCAGTGCCTTCCCTGGACTCCTCCCCTCATCTTACTTACCACTCCTTCTCTAAGGCTCACTCTCTCATGGTCTTGTCTGCTCATGGCCTCAAAACTAATTTCCAGGGTACCCCTTACTTCCTCCTGAAACTCTCTCAAGACCCAAAAGTATTGAATTTACAAAGCTTTTCATGCCTGACACTCCCTCCTTGTTTTACCTAAAACTCTACCACGTTTCTGCAATTTTGTACATATGACCACCAATGGTCTTTATGTTCTATTGTAAACCTCCCTTAATTTATCTGATTTCCATGCCTGGAATATATCAAACAATACCTGCCAGAAACTTTGGTTTTCTTTCGTTCACCTCCTCTTGCTAATATCTTCGGGGTTGGATATTGACAGAACAAGAATCAGGATGAAAAGGAGATTCCCTAACGTGGGGTCTTCTGTCACCTCTCCCTCCGGCTTTCTGGTGTGCAAGCCTGACGGGCTCGGCCACTGGTGTTTGGCAAGCCATGTATAAAAAGTACTCAGATTTGGTGCCTTTGGTTTTGGTGTTTATTCTAGGTTATTTGGAAGTCAAGACAGAAAACAAGTTGGAGATGCTGGCTCAGATGTCCAGGTGTGACCTGAGTAAGAGCAGCAAGATTAACTGGGCTTTGGGTTCAGCTCTTGCTTTTGCCATTTGTTTCTTGACCTTAGAAGGGAATATTTTATTTATTCACTCCCTTAAATTGCTTCTATTGTTTTGTCATCACAAATAACATTTTGATGAACATTCATGATTTATCCTCTTACATTTCTACAGGAGAATTTCCTTGTGGCACAGGCCTTAGTAAAACACAGTTTTACGAAGTAAGTTAGAAAGTTCTTTGGAGGGAGAGGGTAGTATAAGGGGACTAAATGGTAATGGTAAAAATACAATAAAGATTAAATCTTAAAAAACATACTTCAAAACATTTGTGTAAAACTACCATCAGTAACCATCACATAAAAGTTTCTCCACCTCTCATGCAACACTTGGTAAACCCCACTTTCTGATTTTGATAATCTGCTGGGTGTTGTCTAGTATGTCACTGTTGTTTTAATTTACAGATGTAATTAAAGATGCAGTTTAAAAACCCTTCATGTAATTGCTAGCCGTTCTGTTGTCTCCATTTAAAAATGAAGACTTTTTTTCTTCAAGGTTGGAATAAACTACTACACTCAAAGCATAGTTTCTAACACAGCACTGACATCTCCTATAAATCCTCTGTCAGGCCACTTAGGTAAGTGAAAAACAGAAACCCTAATTCTCCTGTTTTTCTACAGCCATTGGGCTTAATCTCACTGCCTCCTTCCCTTCCCAGGTGTGTTAAAAGAAACCTGCATTGGCTTTATCACCTGAAGGCCTTTGGGAAAAACAAGCTTTTCTAGAGCTAGATAGAATAGCAATGTCTGGGAGCTATTGTCAGATTCACATACATGTGAAAATACTTTGAAAACTGTAAAACTTTATATAATTGTCCATATTATACCTATTTCCCATGTGACAGAAGTGGTGACAAAAAGCATCTAGGATGAAATGTGTGATGCAGAAGGTAGGAAGCACTCATTACCTGCGACTAAACGGGAGGAATTTTTGGTGTAAAAGGTGGCAAATTAGTAACATTCATTTCACTACAATTTATTGACCATCTGCCCTGTATTAGGCATTTTCTTTTATTCTAGGGTTACAACAGAAAGTAGAACAAATATTTGGCCTTGAACGCTCTGTTGGAGGCAGTATTTCATACATGTGTCATGTGAGGCGTAAGTCATAGGAAAGGCCCCGATGTGGCTTCAGCCTCAGGGAGGTCACCAGGATGTCATAGGGTGGTTTCCAGAGCTCAGCAACCAGATCTCCCTAGAACGGTGCCTGGGACTGCTACTCAGTCTGCACTACGATTCCAGAAGCTTGCAAAAAAAAAAGAAGGCCAGAGGGCTCATTTGCTAATTTTCTCTCAAGCCCTGGAACTTTATCCTATAGGGTCACCAGGTACTAACCCAGTTTCTTGAGTTGAAATGAGTCAGCTTTTCATGGGACAATTAAAACGTGTATGGTGGCCTTCCCCATGCGGGGAAGGTATCAGAAAGCTAAGTTAAGCAGAACTCTACTGCCAGATTGTAAATGTGCAAGGTGGGGAAGGGGGTGCCGGTTACCTTATACACTGAACCCCATGTGTATATGTTGGACAGTTCCTTTCCTGAGGGAGGGCCCTTTCTTTCTGCTTTTCACATGTGGGCAACTTAAGGACCCAAGTGGTGAGTTTAACTGTGTGGCGTTGTTCTTTCTAACTACCACTCAGCAACTGGACTATACACCAGACCTTGCCAATTCTTCAATCCACTTCGCCTGAGGAAAAAAATAGTTCTAGTCTTGGCAGAAGCCATAGACCTCCTTCCCCGTGTAGTTCTGCACTAACGTGCTTCTAACACCTAACGAAGTAGTGCAACAGCCAATCAGTGATAAAGAAGTGGCTCTGAAAAGAGCCTTTGGGTTCGGGACTAGCACTCGCATTAAGCCTATGCCCTCTCTCCGCGAATGCGGCGCGCGAGCTGGATGTCTTTGGGCATGATGGTGACGCGCTTGGCGTGGATGGCACACAGGTTGGTGTCCTCGAACAGGCCCACCAGGTAGGCCTCGCACGCCTCCTGCAGCGCCATGACGGCCGAGCTCTGGAAGCGCAGGTCGGTCTTGAAGTCCTGCGCGATCTCGCGCACCAGGCGCTGGAAGGGCAGCTTGCGGATCAGCAGCTCGGTGGACTTCTGGTAGCGGCGGATCTCGCGCAGAGCCACGGTTCCAGGCCGGTAGCGGTGCGGCTTCTTGACGCCGCCTGTGGCCGGTGCGCTCTTGCGGGCCGCCTTGGTGGCCAGCTGTTTGCGCGGGGCCTTCCCGCCGGTGGACTTGCGCGCTGTCTGCTTGGTCCGAGCCATATCTTAGGGAACTAAGCACTAAACTGTTGCAACAGCTGGACACAAATATATAAGGCAAGTCCAGCTCTGATTGGACCAGACGTCTGCCCATCAATGCTCGCAGTGAAGGTATTGGACGCAGCACACACTTTCTGATCAAAGGAGCCTCTTGGAAGTTTAAACCTGAAACGAACTTCCTTCCACACACCGGTTCTACAGCAGCTGTTTTCTACTCTTCTCTGGACCATCTTTGCCCGTATTTTAAAAAACCTTCTTTGGCCTTTCTCCGCAGAATTTAATGTAAATATTGTAATGATATGTCTTGTTTGCCGAATAAAAATTTTCACTTTGGCACTTGAAACTGGCTTTCCTTTGATCTTTTTGAAAAGGCGCGGGCTACATGGGATTGGCTAAGGGAATTTTTTTTTAACCTCATTCAAGTTTAAGAAAACTATTTTCACGTTAAAGTCTTGAGTTCTCTATTTAAACTGAGACTCGTACAGTGTTTTATACGCTTTTTGTCTATATGTAACTTAACACTTGATAATATTTTTTTCACTAGCTAGCATTCTAATATAAAGCATTCCACATTTTACAATTTCAAGTGAGATTTGTGTAAAATGGGATTAAGGAAAATATTTTCAAATTTGTTAGTGGCACAGAAAAATTACTGTGTGCATTTTTTAAATTACGCTACCCAGTGTTGAGTTCTGCCTAAAGGACGTGACTGGGGGTACGAAGCATTCTTTTCCTTTTTGCAACCGACTAGGGCCCGGAAAAGTTGGCGTAAATCAGAGGACGTGTCCTATTGTGATGCAAAACTCTTGAAGGAGACACTTGAATGGTTCGCTTTTATTGCTGTGGGTCTCTACCAAGATTTGCATTTAAATAAGGGCCTGCAGCATTGAGTACCTGTGGTGGAAAGTATCTATTTTACTGTGCTGAAGCTAGGTTTTGTCTTACTGGAGTAACTTTCGCCTTTCCATGAGTATTCACATAGTGCCACCTACTGGTAGGTTGATAAGTTATGGTAAATATTTTAAAGTACCTTCTGCAGTACCGAAAAAGCAAGCCCTTTTAGAAAAACATGGGTGGCTCTGAAAAGAGCCTTTGGTTTAATTAAAACAAACATGTTCGGGTCTGTCTTCCACTTCACTTGCCCTTGGCCTTGTGGTGGCTCTCGGTCTTCTTGGGCAGCAGCACGGCCTGGATGTTAGGCAGCACCCCGCCCTGCGCGATGGTCACCTTGCCCAGCAGCTTGTTGAGCTCCTCGTCGTTGCGGATGGCCAGCTGCAGGTGGCGCGGGATGATGCGCGTCTTCTTGTTGTCGCGCGCCGCGTTGCCCGCCAGCTCCAGGATCTCGGCCGTCAGGTACTCGAGCACGGCCGCCAGGTAGACGGGCGCGCCGGCCCCGACCCGCTCGGCGTAGTTGCCCTTGCGCAGCAGGCGGTGCACGCGGCCCACGGGGAACTGCAGCCCGGCCCGCGACGAGCGCGTCTTGGCCTTGGCGCGCGCCTTGCCGCCCTGCTTCCCGCGTCCAGACATGATAGACAAGGTAGACAAGAACTCGTGTTCTAGTTCGAGTGTGAGTTCAAACACCCAAAGCTACCTTATTTATAATCGTTTCTGGGCGCGAAAGGGAACCTGTGCCATTGGCGAAAAGTTACAGGCCATTTCACTTCAACCAATGGGATCCTCGCTCTGAAATACGCTTATTTTGACTGGATGATATTCACGTGACGTTTCTGGAGTTACCGCCAATCAGACGTGACTTTAAAAGGCTGTGAACCAAGAGGACACTCGCAGTGCCTCACTCTCTGGTTCTCCCTTGTTTTTTTTTTTTTTTTGAGTTCCTTTCTGGCCATGCCCGAGCCGGCCAAGTCCGCGCCCGCCCCGAAGAAGGGCTCCAAGAAGGCCGTGAGCAAGGCGCAGAAGAAGGACGGCAAGAAGCGCAAGCGCAGCCGCAAGGAGAGCTACTCGGTGTACGTGTACAAGGTGCTCAAGCAGGTGCACCCGGACACGGGCATCTCGTCCAAGGCCATGGGCATCATGAACTCCTTCGTGAACGACATCTTCGAGCGCATCGCGGGCGAGGCGTCGCGCCTGGCGCATTACAACAAGCGCTCGACCATCACGTCCCGGGAGATCCAGACGGCCGTGCGCCTGCTGCTGCCTGGGGAGCTGGCCAAGCACGCGGTGTCTGAGGGCACCAAGGCCGTCACCAAGTACACCAGCTCCAAGTGAGCCCTCCTCGAAGAGACTGATCCGGCTTGTTCACACCCAAAGGCTCTTTTCAGAGCCACTCACCTGCCAAGAAAGAGCTGCTGTGCTTTGCCCTTCAGTTGTGTGTTTTGGGTAGTGGCCGGTGGGTCTTGGGGGCAGCAAGTAACAAGATAAATTTAGTGTTTGCCTGACATCTGTTTAAACAACCAAAACTTGGCGGTTTTGCAAGTATTTCTGGTGTCAAAACTTAGCATCTAACTTCTTCCCCACCTTGCCTGGGTAGCAGCCAAATGTCAAAATCTGGAGAAGGTCAACATTTCACCACTACAATATATTAGAGTGATTTAGTGAAAGCGGCAAGTGACTGACAAATACTGGGCTTGGAGAAGGGGTACACGGAGGAGCCGGTGTAACAGTGTTAGATTCCCTGAGCTTTGGGCGGATGGATGGTACAACAGGCCATGTGCTCTGCCAGCTTCCTTCCCCAGGGGTCTCTCCCCGTCTCTCTTGGTGTGTAGGACAAGGGCCAAGGGTGCTGGCACCTTTGGTTACTCTTCCTTTTCCTGTCTGTAAACAATAAGCTCACTGAAACTAAGACTGGGTTGTCTCTACCAGGCACAGCAGTCAGACTGGCTGTGACAGCACCTGCCTCCTGTGTGCTTGACAGTAATTCTATTTACTACCCAGGCTTCCTTTGAGTGATTTTCTGAGGACTCTGTGCCGGAATTAAACAGCTTTACTGAATAGACTTTGCTTCAGGGTAAGAATCTTAACCATCCTTACACCCTAGACCATCTCTGGCTATTTGTGAATTCTATCCATGGACTCGGTGTCAGAAACAGTGACTGTCTCATAGACTACTGAGAAAAAAATTGTGTTGAATAAATAAATGGTAGTTGTTATTACACTATATATTTGATATATTAATATCTATAAACAGATATCTATACATATAAATTCCACTCACACATGAGAAACTCCTGGGGGGGGGGAGATAGGCTTGTATTCATTTTTTTTTAAGTACTCATTCTCAGGTGTCCAGTCATGTCAGGTAGATGGAAATCACAGGCGGCTGGACTCAGAGAAGTACTGGTCCCTCACACTCCTTTCCCATGCATCTAATATTCTTTGAAAATATTTTTATTTCAGTGTATGTTATTTGTTTTAAAACATGAAGCAATAATAATGTTACTGTGTGAACAGAAATGTGTTGATCTTCTGGGGATGGGAGGAATTCAATAGACCCAAACTGAACTTTGATTCTACTGTTCCTTCTTGGTGTTGGTGGTTTATATATTTATGGCCTACACCCTTGCAGGTGAAGGAAACGGGAGAAAAACACACACCAGCTCTAAATTAATGATGAGTAACCTAGAGTGAGTCCTTAGTACTCCCTGCCCTGTGATCCCAAACAACTCCCTAGCTCACTCTTCTCTTTCGAGCAGCTCATTGGTCCATATTCAAATTTCTCTGAATATCATCTGGCTTAAGAAAGTGCTTTGTTCACACTGTAAGACAAAATTAAGGATTTCATCTCCAGCACCTCCATCTCTGGGTTGGATATGCCTACACTTGGTAAAATGGTTAAAAGTTTCCAGATTCAACTCCTGGGTGGAAGGACCAACTCCTTTGAAAATAAGCTCCAATTTTTATAGTGTACAAAGTTAAAAGTGCAATTTAAAAGACCAAACATATACTAAGAGAAAACTGCAAATACCAAATAAAATTGTGCTATATTTTGTGTGAAAAAAGAAAAAATTGACACAAACATTACTCATACGTGTAACGATAAATGAGAAATTGAGGACAGAGCTTACTTCTGGGAGGTGATGGTGAGACTCGGGCTGATGGGGGTGAGGATGGAACGGAAATTTCCGTGTACCTTTATCTTCCAGTTCCCGCTTTTGAAAACACATGAATATATAATGTATGCAAAAAAGGCTTAAAATTTAAAAGTGTTTAACATCTGTATCTCTTTTATTTTGGAATAAGAGTGTAGAGTGTACCAAAGAAAGATCTTTGTCATACTTATTGTTGAAATTTTGGAAATATTTTTCTTTTTTAGTTTTTAATCTTGTTTTCTGTTAGACTGAACTGGGGTATGTGTGATATGACAGCTGAGTGATATATGATTAATACGATCGGTTTGGAGAAGTAATAACATAATTCAGGTTCTTTCTCTAAGGAAGTCTCCTCACAGGAAAACAAAATAAAGTAAATAAAGGTAAGGACCATGGTTTCCATTTTGCTTTGAGAATAAGGTGGAGTCTGAGGCCTGAGCCCATGACACCCTGAGGAGACGTTATTCAAAGGGGCCGGGGTCAGCCAGCAAGGAGGTTCGAAGGAAGTGAAAGTCCTGGCCTTGGAGACTCTTAATGGACACTTTGAACAGCAAAATCGCCAGCGGCACATGGCCCGTACGGGGATCGAACCCGCGACCTTGGCGTTATTAGCACCACGCTCTAACCAACTGAGCTAACCGGCCAGGATGGCGGCAAAGCGACATATATTCGTGCAGTCGTGTTCTTTACATTCATCTTGAGTAAAAGACAGAATTGTTCCTCTTTTCCGTTCTCTTTTGGGGAAGGAAGGAGGCGGGGTGGGGGAAGGAGGAAAAGCTCCAAATGTGTGTTTCTTCCGGTAAAACATGGTTTTTCTCCAACTCACAGAGAAGACTCAGTGCTCGGGGTCGCGGGTCCGGAGCTGCAGCGCCGGCATCCGACACGTGGTGGCGCCCGAACGAGGGGCCGCCTCTCTGGGGCCTGTGACCTCTTCCAGTCCCCAGGAACCAGGACCCCCAAACCCATGGCCAGGAGCGTCCGGAGTCAGGGCCGTTGTCTGAACCAAGAGAAACCCGGGATGGCAGAGGATGGGGCGGGGCTGACACAGGTGTCCGCCAGGGAGCGGCCAGAGGAGCACTTATTCGTGAGTCACCTCTGCTCCCTTCGCTGGGTTCCTCTCTCCTCCTCCCTGCACGACCGTCTTTCAGTGAAAGGTAGTGATATTTTCAAAAGTTAACTGACCTGTGCACATTTAAAAAGCTCTCTCGTATATCTATCTACATATTACACAGTCTTCTTTTGGAAAAGTACTACTAGAATATAAAGTACATGATACTCACATTGTTGACCTAAGAACGTCCAAACAGGTAAAGAGTTTTTATAAGATTTTATTGGAGCCAAACTAATCATAATTGCTGGGAAGCAAGGTCTCAAATGCTTCCAGAGAATGACCGTTTTGCAGCATCTTTCATAGATTTGCAATGGAGGTGATGTGAAGAAGATTACGTAAAGGTGGGGGAAAGCAAGGATGGGATTGGATAACGGGAGAGTTAACAGGACCGTGTGCTCTCTGGAAGGTGCTTAAGGTCTCCCACTGGTCTGAAAAAGATTACGTCTGACCTTTCAAAGACATGTTAACCTAGATGCATAAAATGGGCTTGCTTAAGGCAAAGATAAGCGTTTACTCAAGAACTGTAGTCCTGGCGCCCAGTACCCCCCATTAAATTAAATTAAATTAAATTAAATCAGGGCCTATCTTCTACTTGCTTTTTGTGATACTAATCCAATACAAGAGATTTTCCCTAGATGACTAGGAGCCAATTTGAATTTACGTCGGGCGAATGTTCTATTATTCAGGCCTTACACTTTGCTAGGGGAAGGGGTACTTTGTAGAAGACAACAAACTAGAAGGTTGAACAAAGTCATTCCCAATACAGATACCAAGATCTGTGGAGTTTTGAGTAAAGCTGTGCCATAAGGTGTTCTTGGTTCAAAAAGATCTCTCTGACTACTTTTCATAGAATGCTTTGGAAAGCGGCAAAGGGTGGAAGAAGGAAAACCTATTAAAAGGTTTTTGTAATATTTCCTGTTAGAGATGAAAGGTGTCTTGGACCAGGCGGTAGCAGTTAGGGAGTTTTTCAGATATAGCTGTATTTTGAAGGTTGAGCAATAAAGAATTCCCTCACCTTTGTGGGATGAAAGAGTAATTTCCGTCAAAGATGTTGCCAAGATTTTCTTTGACTATCTAAAAAGTTGAAATTATGATTAAATAAGATATGTAAGCTTGGATTTAAAGGATTTGTTGGGGATACTAAGGAATCAGCTGTCCTATCCCTTCTTTCACGTGCTCTGACAAAAGACCTCCACACGTTTCCGAGGGACCGTGGTAGCCGCGTGGTGAAGGTGTTGGACTCGAAACCCAATGGGGTCTCCACGTGCAGGTTCAAATACTGCTCACAGAGCTCGTGGTTTTTTTCCGTGTAGATCCTACGACTTGAAACTTCTGCAAAACTTAAGTCCGCCCAACACGCAGAAAAATGAGGGCGGAAGAGGGAGGGAATTCCAATTTAAAACCCGAGTATTTTAGGGGAGCTGAGGCCTCAGCCAGCTGTGAGTTCGGTTATTTCCTTTTCCTCCTCTGGGCGTCTGTGAAGCCCCTGCACCCAGCCTTCCTCCCCTTCCTCCCCCACCCCCACTTCTTTATCCACACGGAGCTCCGGCCGTAGAGCACGCTGAAAATACTGGCTATGTTGAGATGAAGTTGAGCCTGATAGTTTTCTGATCACAGCAGCCGAGGGCCGAGGAGACGCTGAAAATCTTGGGAGCAGTTGTGCTTTCTGATGACCCCTTTCAGCGCTCTCCAGCAGCAACCTTCAGTGTTCCTCGTCAGAGGCTGGCGAGAGTCATGACTATTTAGGAGAATACTGCATCATATCTGCCAAGAGCTGTTTGAAACGCTCTATACGAACGAGGAAACTAAAGCACAGACAAGATATATTATGACTTCTGACTTCGCCTTGAATTTCAAGCCCAAAGGAAACCTCATCTCCTTCTCAACGGACCAAAACCTCTTTTATATGCAATTTCTAAGTGTTTTTTTTTGGTCACATGTGATTCTTAAAATCTATACTTTTATTGAATTCTTGCCTTCTTATTACACTTTGGGTTTATTGCATTTGGTGAATATTTTCAAAACCAGTAGTAATAAGAGCTGAAAATGGGCACTAATATAAGCTGGATAAGGAAGACAGGATGTGAAATGGAGCGAGGAACAGGGAACAGGTGATTGAGCCCGTGGAGATTTGTTCAAGCAACAAAAGTAGCTACTAAGCCCCAAACAACTTTCCAATGCAGGATCAGGGCAGTGAAGATTGACTTTGAAATTTTTAATGTAAATCTATATTATGCAAACAAATCACAAAATAAATCAAGCTTTCCCAGGATCACTATTATTTTTCGGTTCTAATTCCTTTCTAAATAAGAAAAACACTTCTTGGTGAGATAGCAAGTACATATACTGTTAGTAATAAAAGTGATGGTATTGAAAGGGGTTCTTCTGAGGTCCGGGCCAGTGGCGCAATGGATAACGCGTCTGACTACGGATCAGAAGATTCTAGGTTCGACTCCTGGCTGGCTCGTCCGTTTTGCTGCCCGCCCCCCTTTCCAACATCCTGAGCACTGTTTCCGAATAGCTGTGCAAACAATCCTTGCAACCCTTCGAATGTGTTTTTCTGGAAATGACCTGCGTTGCTCTCCCGCGCTCGGCTGCCTGCCGAGTCCGATGGAGACCCGAGAAGCGTCCAAGAAGCCATCGTGCAGGACTTGCTTCCTGCCTTTAATCCCTCCCTGCACTTGAAAGAGGCGTCGCGCTGAAAAAGGTCACTGAAAGGATGGTTTTAAGATCAGAGAAGCTTTAAAGAAAAAGAAACAGAAGTTGTTGTTTTTTCTACCAGTGTAGTCTTCTCCACCAGCAGTTTTTCGCCTTTGGTTAGTCCCCGCGCGCGGAGACCCCTGACGCACGCTGTGCTCCTCAGACCGGGACTAGTGGCGGGAGCCGGGACCTGCCCACTCCCCGAGGGCTGGGCGTGCGGACGCGGGCCTGGCTGCTCCCGCAGCCCCCGACCGCACACTCAGCCCGGCGCGTTCGCCGCCGCCCGGCCCGGAGCTGCGACACCGGGCGCGGCGGGCGGCAGATCCCACGGAGCCCCCCTGGGAAGACCCAGGAGAAGATGAGGGCGGCGACCTCCCGTGTCCGCGTGGAGGCCGGGCGGGGAGGCCGGGAAAGCCTCGACAAGAGCGGGAAACCCCGGACCCCAAACTGAGGGAGCGTCTCGACCGGAGCGCAGATTTGCGAGAGTGCGGCCGCGTCCGCGCCGGCCGCGCGGGGTCCGTCAGCGCGCGCAGGCGGGACGCGCGGACCACAGCGCCGCCTCCCGGCGCCCAGCGCTCCGACAGGCGGAGGGGACACAGGCGGCCCCGGGGGCGGCGCGGCGGCCTGTCCTTCCTTCTAGAGGCGCCGGGGGGAGGTTTCCGAGGAAAGCCAGGGGCAGCCTCGCGCTGACCTTGGAAACCGAGGGAATGAGGCCCACGTCCACTGCCTTTGCTCCACGGAAACCCGCTCAAAGCGCCAAGATAACATCACCTCTTGAAGTTGCAGTGAAAACTACCATAAGCAGGCAAATTTCGTGACTCTTCTTAATTTCCCCTCCCTTAACCCGCCTCTCTCCCACTATAGTCCCTCGTTTTCGTGAAATCCTTCCTGAAGTTACTTTTTATTTAAAAGAAGAAAAAAAACGAGAGCATTTGTATTCCATTGGGAGAAGAGAGTCAGAAATTCTCATTGTGATCAACGGCCATCTTGCATTTTTCGTGGCTCAATTTGGAAGGCGAAGCGTGTTCAGTGCCATAACCTCTGTACGGCGAGGGGACCGCGACTGTGACGGTAGGAGCATCACTCTCCAGCCAACTGAACTGCCCGGCCACGAGGACACTGTGTTTTAAGCAAATGGTATTGTTTGTTGACGTTGTGCAAATGTGAAGGCAACTTCCCTCCCTGGCACCCGCTTGCCACCTCTCTCAACACCTTTGAGCTGTTTTCACAGACTTCAGTAAGGGTTCTGATTTCAATTCTTCGAATTTGGACTCAAAATCCACAGAAAATGTTTTGTAGAGGTCGAGTCCAGTCTTTGCTGGACTGCAAACTTCTCTTTAAGTTCCTGTGACTTAAGGGCCTGTTATTTTCAGGTTGGTCCCGTGGGGTTGAGGAAACGCGTGTTCAGAGTCTCTGAGGATCCCGCACAGGCAGTGATGTCACGGGCAGTGACACCGGCGCTGGACCAGAGGCTCCTGCAGGGCCCGGGTCACAGCAAAACTGGTGGATTTCTGTGGTGGTGGAGAAAGGCTGCGAGATTTGCGGAAATGCCAGATTCTCAGGGCCCCAGATTAGTATGAAAATTGAAAGACATTCCTGTTCAATATACCTTGTTGGGAAAATCAGACAGATACGTGCCATAGAAAAATGAAACCAGACCACCATCTTACACCATAAACAAGAATAAACTCAAAATGGGTTAAATACAAATGTAACCAGTGAAAAACCATAAAACTCCTACAAGAAGGCACAGCCAGTAAAATCTCAGACATTTCTCTTAGTAATATTTTTTCTGACATATCTCCTTGAGCAAGGGAAATGAAAGAAAAAATAAACAAATGGGACTACATCAAACTAAAAGCTTTTGCACAGGAGATGAAACCATCAACCAAATGAAAAGACAATCAACTGAATGGGAGAACATATTTACCAATGATACATCTGATAAATGATTAATACCCCAAATCAAAGAACTCGTACAACTCAACACCAGAAAAACAAAAAATCCAATTAAAAAATAGGCAAAAGACTTGAATAGGTGTTTCTCCAGAGAGGACATACATATGGCCTGAAGACATATGAAAAGATGCTCAATGTCACAAATCATGAGGAAAATGCAAAGCAAAACCACAATGAGGTATCACCTCCCACCTGTCACGATGGCTACCATCAATAAATGAACAAACAAGACATGTCGGTGAGAATGTGGAGAAAAGTGAACACCAGTCAGTGCGCTGTTGGTGGGAATGCACACGGCGCAGCCGCTGTGGAAAACAGTAGGAGGGTCCTTGAAAAATTGGAAATGGAACCGCCTTGTTAACCAGCAATTCCACGCCTGGGGACTTATCTGAAAACAAACACTGATTCGATAGAATATATGCACACCTGTGGTCAATGTACCATCATTCACAATAGCCAAGCTGTAAAACCAGCCCAAGTGCCCATTAATAGATGAGTAAATATTAAAGCTGTGGTATATACACATACAGAATAGTACTTGGCCATAAAAAATAAAATCTTACCACTTACGATAGCGTGGATGGACAAAGAGGGTATCATGTTAAGTGAAATAAACCAGAAAGAGAAAGACAAATGCCATACCGAATCATTTATGTGTGGAATCTAAAGACCAATAGAAATGAACAGACAATAGAAACAAGCCCGTAGCTAGAGAACTGGCTGATGGTTGCCAGAGGGAGGAGGGTGGGAAGACTGGGTGAAAAATATGAAGGAATGAAAAATTACAAATTGGTAGTTACAAAATAGTCATGGGAATGTAAAGTACAGGATAGGAAATATAGTCAATAATATTGTAATAACTGTGTATGGTGCCAGGTGGGCACTAGACATATCAGGGGGAACACTTTGTAAAGTATTATATATAATTGTCTAACCACTATGTTGTATGCCTGAAACTAATGCAAAATAATATTGACTGTAAATTATAATTGAGAAAGTAAAGATATAGTGAAATGCATTCACAAAAGCAGCTGTCAGAAGCCAGGTTTGAAGCAGTAAACTTTAGATCTTCGGCCTAATGCTCTCCCAGCTGAGCTATTTTGGCCAGGCCCAATGCTTTTCAGTTACTCTTAAATAGTCTTTTTTAGCTTCTTAGTTTCTCTTTTAAATGTCCCATCTCAGGAAAATTAAGATTATTTTTGTCTGGTTTTCTATGCATGAAAGAGTCGATCTTTCCCTACTAAATTGTCCTGTGTTTTCAGATTATCCAGTATTATTACTTATCTTAAAGGTAAAAAAAAAAAGTAAGACAGGGTGATATTGGGGTAAAGAGAGACACACAGACAGAGGGGACAGAATAGAGAGTTAATGGGAGGGAGATGACTCAGATGCTACACACTTCCCTGTTTTGTGACAAGGAGACATTGCGATTCATTAGTGTATCTTACATGAAAAAAAAACTTGCATGAGGCATTTGAAGTCAACAAGCCCTAATTCCTATGTAATGCAAAACGTTATACTATTAAGATACGGACAAGGCCAAGCACAAACTTTCCTCCTGGCCTGAAACTGGTGAAAAGAGCAGACAGAGTCTTCCCCTCTCACTCTTGGCCAACTTCCTGTTCTTTGTTTCATGAATAATTAGCTGAGAACTGTTTGTCCCTGTGCTGGGGGTGCTGGGGGTCCCCTGTGTACCTCTTGGTTCTATGACTCATGAAGAACTCAGCATAAAGTCATCCTCACAAGTACAATTTATTACAGCAAAGGGCACAAAGCAAACCCAGCAAAGAGAAGACGCCCATGGGCTGAGTCTGAGGCAGACCAGGCCCAGGTCACACAGGACGTGCTTTCTTCCTTCAGCCAACAGTTGTGCCAACACATGGGGAATGTTCGTCAGGGACCCGGAGTCCGGTGTGTTTATTCCAGGCTGCCCAGCATGTACCAAAACTCCAGGCTCCCAGTTAGAAAGCAGGTGTTCAGCATAAAACCATACTTTTTTTCACAAATGGTTCAGGCGCAGGGAGCCCCCTGTCATCTAAGAAATGGCGGGAGCTCTCAGGTCCCAGTTGTTAGCTAAAGGTCAGTCTTAAAGGGGTCTTTCTAAGGGTAGCAATCTCAGGCCTGCTATGTTAACCCTTTTCTGTGCAATCCTCTTTCAAGTAGCTAGACACAGAGATAAATATTTCCCATTCATATGAGTGAGACTTCCCCGAAATGTAAACAGCCTCACCTGTGACTTGTCTGCTGTTCCCTGTGGATGTCTAAGGCAGACGGCCTTGCAGGAACACTGATGTTTGAATCTGCAGGGCTCACTCCCTGTTACAATCACCTGAGGAAAATCAAACGCTCCCTGACCAGATTCTTGTCTTTGACAGTTTGGTGCCACGACTCACTCAGGAGGGAAACCCACCTCGGACACTCATCTTCTCCACCCAGGCACTGAGCTCTTTCAGGTGTGTTGTGGTCCTGTCCTGATGGCCATCTGGGGACCCCACAGAGAGTCCAGTTCCTTATCCCTGTGCCCAGGCATCTGTCTGCAGCGACTTGGTAAAGATTTGATTTTGATGCTTGGTCTGAGTATTCTCTGGTTTTGTTACGTTGTTGGCTTTTGTGTAACCTTGGTACGATGAATAACTCTAAATCGACCGGAGAACTCCTTTCAAACCACACCCCCCTCCATTAATGCTTTGGCACTATGGTGACAGTTTAGTTCATTACCTCCAAAAATGGCCCAGTGTAACTGCTGGAATTCTGTCTTTTAATAGCTTTTTTTTAACTTAAAGTCTTTCCACTTATGAACCGATGCTTACATTTTGAAACAGACTTTACTTTGTAGAGTATTTTTAGGGTTATGAAAACATTGTGCAGGAAGTACAGTTACCACCTACTCCCTTTTCCCCACCTCAGACTCTCTCCTATTATTCACGTCCTGCATTAGCGTGATATAATGGATGAACCAATACTGATACATTATTACTACCTAAAGTCCACAGTTCGCATTGGGGTCTATGGACTTTGACAAATGCATAACGTCATATATGCGCCATTACAGTACATACGGTATTTTCACTGCCCTAAAAATCCCCTGTGCTCCACCTGTTCATTGCCTATTCACCCCCAAACCTCTGGCAATCATTGATCTTTTATCTCTCTCTCCGCACTTTCCATAATGTTATTGTAGACTTCTCAGACTGGCTTTTTTTCACATAGCAACATGTTCTTTCATGGCTTGATAATGGATTTCTTTTTAGTGCTGAATAATATTCTACCACCTGGATAGGATGATGGAATATTATTCTATTCTTTCATCTATTTTAGATACTAGGCCTTTATCAGATGTGCTTTGCAAATATTTTCTCCAGCCCATGGCTTATCTTTGCATTCTTTTCAAGGGTCTTTACAGAGTAGAAGATTTTAATTCTAATGAAGTTCAACTTATATTTTTTCTTTCATAGATGATACTCTTGGTGTTGTATCTAAAGGAGTCATTGCCAAACCCAAAGTGAACTAGTTTTCTCCTAAGTAATCTAGAAAATTAGGAAGTTTTGTATTTAGGTCTGATATGTTACCCACTTGAGAGTTAATTTTGAGAAAATACGTAAGGTCTGTGTCTAGTTTCTCTCTCTCTCTTAGCATGTCGGTGGCTGTTCTAGACCTGTTGCTGAAAAGGCTATTGTTTCTTTCTTGAACTGCCTTTGCTCCCCTGTCCAAGGTCAGCCGATTAGATTGTTGCAGGTGTATGTGGAGGCTCTCTGTTCTGTTCCATTAGTCTATTTGTTCATTCTTTCACTGGTACCCACTGCCTAGATCACTGTAGCATTATAGCAAATCTTGAAGTTGGGCAGTATCAGTCTAACCAGCTGAGTCAACTAGCCACTCAAGGAGGCATGATCTTTTCAGAAAAAAAATAAGTTCCTTGATGTTCTTGTGTTTGTCTGAATAAAAATAAAGGGAATTTCTCCTACCTCTTAATTTTTCCTTCCCTGAAACTCACCCACCTCGCTCCCACTCTCCTACCCCAATTTTCTTCAGCAAACCCTTCCTACTTCTTTTATATTACTTTTTAACAAAACAAAAACAATACCACCTATAGCCTTCGTGTTCCATTAGAGGGAGCAAGTGCGAACTTGCAATTCTGAAGTGAAGTGATCTTAGGTTGTTGGTTGAAATTGGAGAGTTCACTGTCAGGGAGAGGATAAATTTTTTTAGAAAGAAAAAAAAAAAAAAGGAGAATGGCCAGTACCAGGATCGAACCCACAGTTTTGGAGTTACTGGGCCCACGTTCTAACCACCGAACTCACTGGCCACTTGGTGGCACCCTTTTCTCTTCGTGGAACGATAACTTTGAAAAGAAGTTTGTGTTGAAAAAATAAAAGGGCTTTTTTCCATACCTTCCACCCTCTTCCATTTCCCTTAAAGCAATATCTTTAAGTCAGTATTTCTTATTCGCACAGTCAAGGTGTGAATCTCAATGGCTCTCACAAAAAGAGAGGCCCAACTCTGCCGAAACCCGGGATTGAACCAGGGACCTTTAGATCTTCAGTCTAACGCTCTCCCAACTGAGCTATTTCGGCCAGAGGTGGCACTATGGTTTCTGTCAATCACCTTTAAATAGTCTTTCTAGCGCCTTAGTTTCATTTTTGCATGTTATGTATCAGAAAATTAAGATTATTTTTGTCTTGTTTCCTGAAAAAAATGGTATTTTGCCCATTTTAAATATGTGTATCAATGTAACATCGAACTGGGGCAACCCACGAAAGTTGACAGAGTATGATAGGAAGGACAAAAAACCCAGAGTGACAAAGGAAACCACATGTGGTCCCTCAGGGCACCAGTGGCTGCCGGCAGGGCTGCAGAGGTTCCGAGCTGCCGCTGGAGTGGGCGCTCCCTAGAATCCAAGACAGCACCATTTGGGATCATGTCTAGTTAGTGCTCAAATTTATTTTATTCTCTCAGGTGTTTACATTTCTTCCCTTTCTGCTCTGTTAGGTATACGTTACATCTGGTAAAGCACGCAGGTCGTGAGAGTGCAACTTGGTGAACTTGGCAAGTTTATATCCCTATGGGTCCACCACCAGCTCCCCAGCTGATAACTTCCAAAAATGAGCCACTTTCAAACTCATTCACTAGACACAATGTCACTTGTTTTAAGTCCACACACACTGAATCAACTAGAATCTGCTCTAGTGCCTGGCTTCTTTTCCTCAATATTATTGAATCTTTGGGATTCACCTATGTTTTCATGTGTAAAAGCAGTTTGTTCCTGTTCACTGACTTCCATTTAATGGACATACCACCATGTAGTTACTCATTCCACCTTGATGTGCATTTACATGGTTTCCAATTTGGAGTTATTAGAAAAAGCACTGAGCTTTCTTGTGCAAGGGTTTAGGCGAACACAAACACTCATTTATCAGATAAATAGAGGAAGGAAGGAAGGAAGGAAGGAAGGAAGGAAGGAAGGAAGGAAGGAAGGAAGGAAGGAAGGAAGGAAAAGAAAGAATTGCTGGCCTATGTGGTATGTGTATGTTTAACTCTCTTAGACGCTGCTAAAATAGTTTTCAAAAATAAACATACCAGTTAATAACACTACCAACACTTTATGAGGCTGCTGGTGGTTTCACGGCCTAGTCAATACTAGGTTTTGTCAGTCGTTTTAATTTTAGGTATTTGAGTAGGATGTAGTGATATTTGCTTTAGTATTTTAAATTGTATTTTTTGATGACTAATGATAGTTTACACTTTTTCATGTGCTTTTTCCAGTTAAAAATTAGGTAGGTTGCCAGGCTTTTAAAAATATAGATTCATAGTTCATTGAATACTGTAAATAGACTGCTTTGTCAGATGTATGTGTTGTAAATATCTTCTCCTAGTTTGTGGCATGCTTTCTGCCCTAATTTTGTATTTAAAGTGTTAAATTTAAATTAATTCCAATTCATCAGTCTTCGTGGTTACTGATTTCTGTATTCTATTTCACAAATAGTTGCCTACACTAACATCACGAAGTTGTTTTCCTATGTTTTCTTCCAGAAGTTTTATTATTAGTAAAAGGTGAAAGATTTATGTGATCTGAAGAGAAACCAGAGTGTCCAGAAGTTTTACTTTTAATCATTAAATTTAATTCCATCTTGAGTTTATGTATTGCTAAGATAAGAATTGACTTTATTTTTTTATATGATTTCAATTGACTCAGTATTATTTATTGAACAGTCAATCTTGTCCTCACTAAATTGCAATGTCTCCTTGTTGTGAAACAGGAAACTGTATTGCATCTGGGTGTTTTTTTGTCCTGTTTTGGTTTTTGGCTATTCTGTCCTGTTAGTCTGTTTTTAGTCTATCTTCACACCAATATCATGCAATCTTAATTTCTATACCTTAGAATAAGCAATAATATCTGATAACACAGCATAATCAGTCACTGGTGTCTATGTAATGAAGTCACAATAGAAGACATGGACATGGAAGCTTGAGTGAGCTTCCTGAGCTTCCTACTCTGTGCGCAGTCACATATCACTACGGGGGTGGGGGGCAACTCAGCCTGAGCACCGTGGAAATTCCTCACTTTGAACTCTTGCCTCTAAATGTACATTGGGGGGGGGGCAGGGGGGAGTCTGAAAATTAAGCTTTCATCTCCAGAAGCTAGATAAAAAGAGTAAATTAATCCTAAGAAAGTAAAAGAAACACTAAAAATAAGATATAAATCTATTAAATCAGTAAATCACTAGCAAGTGATAAAAAAATGAAAGAAAACACAAATTACCAATATTAGCATAAAAAGAAAGCTTGCCAGCTTATTTAATGAAATCAGTATGATGCTGACGTCACAATTTGACTAGGATGTTATAAAACAAGAAACACACAGGCCAAGATATCTCAGTGAAACAGATGAAAATCCTAAACAAGATATTAGCAAATCGAATCCATCAACATATTAAAAGAGTAATCAATCTATTATGGCCACATGAACTTGCTCTATAAATATGATTGGCTTAAATATAAAATCAATATAATCACCACACTAAACACTAAAGGAAAATATTATATGTACATTTTAGTAGCTGCAGAAAAATAATTTAATAAAATTCAATTCCCATTTATAATTACAACTCATGCAAATGAGGAAGGGGGTATCTTCTTTAGTTTAATAACGAGTGGGGGGAGGGACACCCTACAGCTGATCTCATGTGTAATGGTGAAATGCCCGGTGTTTTCCTCACTCTTCTCTGTGCTTCTGGGGCCATCCCCACACCCAGGCCTGTGCGCTTGTCCTTCCCTCTGGCTAGATCTGGCTTTCACCTTACCTGTCCAAGGCTTTCTCTCCTACTCCCTTCAGGCATCTGCTTAAATGTCACTTGCTTAGAGAGAACTTCTATAACAACTTAATGTAAAATAGCATTCCTAGCACAGACCTTGGGATCCCCTACCCCTCTTATCCTCCTTTTATTTTTCTCTATAAAAGTATCTCCGCTTTATGTAATTATATATATATTTTTTCGTTATTATTTATTTCTCCCCACGAGACCTGAGGAGCCAGAGATCAGAAGTGGTTTATCTCACGCCGGTAGCCTCAGGACCAGTGCGTGTGAGGCTGATCATTCCACACAAGCTGCTGTTGCACACCTGTGGGAATTTCCCATCAGGTGGGTCCAGTGGTCAGCAGGATGCATCGGTCTGCATTAAAGCAACAGGACTGAGTGGGAGAGAAATGTTACAACCAAGCTAAAGATGCTGAATCACAGTAAATAATGCAAAGAATGTAGATGAGAGGACAGCTGAAGACAAACTGGGAGAATACGCATATTTAGGAGACAGGAGACAGGATGGAACCTGGGAGGTTCTGGATGAAAAGTGGACAGAGCAACCCTCAGTCACTACTCCAGACGCGCCTAGTTCTCCAGACGAGGCCGCCCGTTTCTTTTCTGGTGGCGCTGGGAAGAAGCCAACACCCGCACCTACGCCCGAGCGCGTTCAGATTTCACAGTGGGGCTCGGCAACCTCCCCGCAAACCTGTGGGTGTCCAGGGCAGGGTGCGGGGCCGCCTGCGCACGGGTGAGCCGGGTGACCCTGCACCAGGTGGCAGAGCGCAAGTCCCAGTCCCCAGAGACGAAGAATCGTTTAAAGACACAGTTTATAGAGGGAAACAGGACACTGAGCTGCCCAAGCTACATCCTCTGGTTTGACTTCTTCCACTTCGAAGGCCACCAAACATGCTCCTTAATCAGGGGAGTATCCGTGGTCTCACCATGGAAAATATAATGACCAATATTCAGCTTTTTCTTTAAAGGGGGAAACGGGAAAGAAGGAAATCCTTTCCCCACACCGGAAAGGGAAGAAAACATGCTCCAGGTGAGGCTCGAACTCACAACCTCGGCATCACCCGCACATATACTGCTGTATAAGTACCGCGCGCTAACCGATTGCGCCACTGGAGCATGCTTTCGCCGGCCTGCCCGCGCGCGCTCTACGGAGAGTGACGCGCAGGCCGCCGGCGCCCCGCGCGGAGGCGGGAGCCAGACCCCCGGGATCCGCGGCCCCGCACCCGCGCCTTTCCGCCCCCGGGGCAGGCTTGGCGGGTGCAACGCGTCTCCCGGAAGAAGGAGGCGACGCTTCCTCTGCGCTGCAGTGAAGCAGCGTTTCCCCGCGATCCGGGAGCGAGAAGGTGAGCGCACCGCCCTCCGCGCGCTCCGAGCCCCGGAAAGCTCCCAAGGGCCCCGGAAAACCTCCCTGGAAGTCAGCGCCAGCAGGCCCGGCATCTCCTGCGAGAAAACGCCGAAGAAGTGACCACTCCTGCTCTGCGCGCGTTGGCGCGGACCGCTGCGTCCCCAGCCCGGGCCCCCTCTCGCCCCGCCCCCGCCCCCGCCCCTTTCCCCGTGTGGGCCTCCAGGGGTTCCTTTACGGACAGTCCGCCTCTGCGTCGGAATGCCCACCCCAATGTCCAGGCTTCCTCCCCGGAGACTGTGATTATAAAGGCCAGTTTTGTTTGCTGGTTTATTTACTTGGTTTTGGCCTGGGGCAACTGCAGCTGTGGAACCACTCAGACGCGTGAGATACGAAGCCTTCTGGCCTTTATGGAATGATTCCTGTCGGTGGGGAGAATTGTACAGAGAAGGAACTAGACTGCGTCTTGGGCTCTCTGCTCCGGCGAGCCCATGACCCCCTATACTCGCCGCAGGTCTGTCTCCAGTCTTGGCGGAAGGGGTTTCCCTATGAGCTCCCCTCTCTTGTGGTGTCAACAGAGTTGTTGATTTTTCAGTCTCATCAGTTTTTTAATTGTTGTTAAGATGGACAGGCGACTTCCAAGCTCCTTACCTGAGGAAATGGAAATCTTGTGTTGCATTTTTTAAATCCCTGAACACAGCGCCCTGTAATGAACAACTTTTTATCGGTATAGTTAAAAATCATACACCTGAATGGGTGAACTGAAATATTATAAACATTACCAGAGTAAAAGTATTACAAGGATGACTTTAGTATTTTTGGTTATTTTCTTCTAACCCCAAGTTAAATAGTTTCCTGAGAACTTCTTGCTATAGAGCTCATGCAGGTTTGGAAATGCACTGTTAATAAGCAGGGGTCCGCTGCCTGGTGGGCATAAAGCCCAGTGCTATGACACCTGCTTCTACAAAGAAAAAGCTTTATTTTGAAACCGCCTGTCAAGGAGACAAAAGAAGGCTAGAATCTGCCTTTCTGATCCGGGGATCCAGACAAGAATTTAGGGGTTTCAGCACCAGACCTCCTGGACAGCGCACCAGTCACTTCTGAAAGGGTTCCTGTGTTCAGGTTCCAATCGAGTCCAGGGTTAATTTGCAATATTTTCTCCACTGCAGATGCTTCAGCTGCATGGCCTGCAGTTTTGTTTTGCTGTCTCTGAAAACAACTCAGTACTTCGTAAGAGACAGAATGGGTTCTGCGGTTACAGTAGCATTCATTCATTTTTTAAATTTTTTATTAATCACACATATTTGAATTCCGACTGGCTTGTGGTATTCGGTATTAAAGAAAGCTTTGTTTCTACTATGAAGTGTCGTTTTAGTAAGAAAAAAGAGAAAAAGTACATCAATTCTTTATTAGTTATTATGTGATATATGCTATAATATAGGTGAACTGATGGTGCTATGAAAAATTACCTCTTACCTCTACTGAGGGTAACATGAATTACAACTGAATTCTGAAGGATGAGTAGGGCTTTGCTGGAAGGAGGGAGATATTTTTTTGAGCCGAGAGAGCAGTGTCCTGAGCTCGTGGAAGCATAAAGAACCCTGAAGACTCTGAGGAGCAAACAGAGTTCTAGTTGCCAGCACTAGGCAGCTGCCCTGGTTGATTTTAATGGAAGTGAATCAATCACCTGTGCCTGCCCTGAGTCTTTATCAATTTACAGTAAAACTTTCAAACACAGTACAATTTCAAACATGTTGGGTTGTTTCAAGAATCCAGAGTAATTTTTGGGAAATATGTCTGTGTCTTAGGGGTATTCTTATATTATTATTTAATGCAGATGTGGTGTAGGAAAAGATTCCATCATTTTGATCTTTGATAGATTATTGATTTTGGTCATTTTTATGTGAGCCATTTAGATGTTATCAAGGGCTTGTTTTGGGGGGGGGGGCAGCTCATTCCAGTTACGTGACAATACACTGAGACCAGGAGGATCCATCACTTCATTGTTAGGTGGAATATTCATCAGGGCCGAGTGACTTTCCTTGTTTTTCCCTCTTAGTTGACACTGGTTCCTTGGCCTTCAGGTAATTTATATACCTCCTAAAGTATTTGCAAACTCACCACACTATGGTTACACTTCTTTAGCTGGGCTTCATCCAACAGTTACTGAGCACAGACCAGCGTCCATATTCTGCAAGGCTTTAAGAGACAATATCAAATAAGATGTGTCTCCAGGGAAGCTTAACGTCCATGTAGGCAAGTCTGATAAAACTGATCATTATAACATAGTCTCTGTTGGCTTCCAGGACTCTTTATGTTGCAGGTGGTTGAAACATACAAATCGGTTTATGAGCTGGTTTACACAGTGGTACCCCCTTGTCTGAGGTTTTGATTTCCACTGTTTCAGTTACCTGTGGTCAACCACAGTGTGAAAATATTAAATGGAAAATTCCAGGAATAAATAATCCATAAGTTTTGAACTGGGTGCTGTTTTAAGAAGCAGTGATAAAATCGTATCATTAAAGCCACCCACACGACCGCTGAAGGATTACAGCCTCTGTAGCAAGACTTTGTGAAAAAGAGAGACAACTTCGTATGTTCTTTGAAATTACAATGTTCTTTCAAAAGAAAGGGGCGGGGGGCTTCGACTACGGAGGATCCCCACCTGCGGGCATGGTGCGCTCCTGACGTCCAACAACCCGCGGCGTCACGGTCCACGGTCCAGGGTCACCTGAAGCACAGAGTCCCCCTTCTGACATGTCATCAGAAGGTCCATGTGGCCTACGTCACAACGGCTGCGTCATTCACCTCACCACGCAGGCGTTTCGTCATCTCCCAGCGCGAGAGGGTGAGGTCAGAGTAAGGTGCGTTGCCAGACTCGCCATAGTTACACAACCTTTATTACAGTACTTTGTTATAAGTTTTGTATTTTATTGCCATGAATTTCTTACTGTGCCTAGTTTATGTTAAACGTCATCGTAGGTAATATATTTATAATTGTTCTTAGTATTAGAATTTTATTATTATTATTAATTTCTTACTGGGCCTAATTTGTAGATTGAGCCTTATCAGAGGTATGTGTGTATCAGGAAAAAGCATGTAGCAACTTCAGGGTTCCTGAAGGTTGGATCGCATTCCCCGGAATCAAGGGCGTATTAGCACTTGCTTGTACTTCCGCTGTCATTCAAGTTCAAGTGAAGCTGCAGCTCTAAGAGTCTGTTTTCACAGGGAAAACCCTAACCTACAGGCTCTGGTGAGATTCGAACTCACGACCCCTGGTTTACGAGACCAGTGCTCTAACCCCTGAGCTACAGAGCCTCGCCTACTTGCTCTTTAACTCCTCTTGAATTTGATCATAGGGTCTGATCGTGTGTATGTGTGTGTGTGTGTGTGTGTGTGTGTGTGTGTGTAGGCGTGTGTGTGCGCGCGCTTCTGAGCTGTGGACAAAGACATCACTGCGCTCTCAGAATCTCAGCATCCTCTCCCATTGGTTTTGCCAAAGGAAGAGCAGCGCCCCGCCCCCAATCCGCCTGGTGGGGTTCGGCTGGGACCAGGGCAGCGGCGCGGGGAGGGGGTGCGGGGTGCGGGGTGCGGCGGGGTGACGTGGGGTGGGATGAGGCGTCAGCGGGAAGCAGAGCCTGGCCCACCTGCCGGGATGCGGGGTTGGGTCGAGGACCAGGTGCAGCTGCTTCCTTCGCCCCGCGCCCTTCCTGCAGCAGCGCAGGTCACTCTGATGGTCTCCCAGGTCTCCAGGCTTCAGTTCCCAGTGCCTCGTCCCAAATCTCCGACGTCAGGTGTTAGGAGAGAGGCCGAGAGCGAGGCAGGGCCAGGTCCAGGCAGCCGGGGGCGCAGCGGCCTGGACAAAGCTCTTCCTGGGCTGGACGGTGGGTCCGGGCCTGCTTCTCGCTCCACCGCGTCGCTGGATCCAGACACACGAGCTCTGGACACGGGAGCCCTGGCAAGATACGAGGAAACTGCCACGTTTCACTAAATAAAGGAGCCTTGTGGAGACTGAGCTTGGAAAACCAGCAACCACAACACAAGGAGAGGGGTACAGGAGACTCAGCCCCATCTACTCCCTCTCATAGGTTTGTTGGTCAGGAATCTGGGGAACGCTCCAGAATTTCTGGAGAATCCTTTGGAAGGGCAGGCAGGGCAGGAAATCTCCTGAAGGACCCCGCACTATGGCCCGACATCGCAGTCTGCAGGGGCTGAGAACAAGGGAGGGGGCCCTCTTGCCCAGATCAGTGGGTTGGCCGGGAGAAGCATCAACCTGTATCAGCTGGACGCTTGTTGAGTTACAGAGAACACAGTGACCCTGGGCTCCTGATCACAGGTGGGGCCAGGCCCTAAGGGGCCTGGGCCAGGGGTGCTGTGGGAGGGGAGGCGAGGCTGGAGTCCCTCAGTGCCCAGCGCCCCATCTCAGGGCTGTAGGAGTTACTCAGGACCTCAGTGACACCCATACTCTGCTGTCTCCCCATTGCTCAGTGATTTCGGACTTCTCTCCTGGTCCAATAAATTCCAGAAACAGCCTCCCCCCACCCCACCTCCTCCCCCTAGGATGCAGCCGGGCGTTGACCGTCAGAGTCTATCGTGTAAGACTTGGGAAACCACAGTGGTAATGTCGGGATGGCCAAATGGTCTAGAACTCCAGACTCAAGTTATGTTTCCTGTTCTGGAGGTTCCTGGTCTCTGAAGTGCCACGACACCTTGTGCTTTTTTCCTTAGTGGTTCAACTAGCCAGTCATCTACACTTGGTTCCTGGGTTTTTTGTTTTGTTTGTTTGTTGTTCACTCCCTCAAGATGATGACATTGCTGAAAACATTTCAGGTCTTCAGTGGCAAAGACATGCTCATGCTGGTGAAGTAAGTTAATACCTCCCTCTGAGACTTTGTCTCAAAATGATGTGACTTAGATGTCTTTTGTTTTATGAAGGTAAAAAAAATGCATTCTATGATGTTCTACATAAACTAAGATCTTGGTCTTAAATTTAGGACTTTAAGTTTTCATTGCTTTGACATTAAATTAGTTTTTCTTCCTGTATAGCTTTTCAGTTACTAGGTGGCAATCTTTCGCCTACAACTTACCTTGTGGAAACACCAATCCAGCCCATGGCTGGCCTCGCCTGATGTGGTCAGGAGCGCTTGGAGGTGCCTGGTGGTAGGAGGCAAACTACGTGCCCCTCAGGCTGCTGGAGAGCCTGAGTTCGGGTTCTGGGCCACGCAGCAGCCACACACAGAAGCAGATGTCAATGTAACAAGACAATAGATTTTAAAAACGCTGTCCAGTAGAGGAAAACAAAATCAGAATCAACAGTGCCAATGATAATATCACACGAATCAACATTTTTCTAGGGTGGGTTCTTTTCTAAGGGTTTTAAATACTTGAGAGAAGATCTATACGCTGGAAGAGAAGAAGGGCACAGCAGGGAAAGGCATGTTTATGAAATAGAGTAGGAGTCAAAGCGATCCTTCGTGGACCAATAACACAAGAGCCATAGTCAGCCACGTTTGAGGAACTTGCCTCTGTGAACCCGAAGCCTTCTTTCTCCCCATGACTAATTTCACGGAAAAAAAATACCAATGAAAACTTGCTTTATGGAAGTTATGGGCAAAACTTCAGTGGCTTGTAATTCTAGTATTCACATATTTAAGTTCCCTTTTTCTTTTAGTTCGTAACATCCAACTTCAGGGATGCCTGCACATGATCCATGGCCCACTGGACCAGACAAATGTGTTGAGAGATAAAAACTCTTAAGACTTTCAAGACAGCAATTGCAGTGTTGAATCCCAAGAGCAGGGACCTTCTGAGCATGGGTCTGGGGCAGGAGGTGAGCTGGTGACTGTGACATGGTGAGAAGTGTCATTAGCAGAATAGAAACTGAAAGACCATTTTGAAGGTAAAGATCAGGCAGTAAGGAGAGAGTGACAGGCATGAAACATGTGGCATATTCCCTGGAATCGAGATCAGCAACTTCTTGGTTTCATAGAGGGACCCACCCACAGGCCTCAGGTTAGTTTTGCAGAAACAGCATTTGCAATGAACTTTCGAACAGTTTTATAGAAGGTCACTAATATGCTAAGGTCTAGACCACAACTGTCCTCATCACATTTCCAAACCTTCTTTTCAAGACTTTCCTGCAGGAGAGCCTACTTAGGACTAAAAGTCACTGGCTTACAAGACCTGAGGCCAGTGCTTCTCTTTTGGAAGGGCGTGGTTTTAATCTGTTAAGGCAGACAGGGAGGTTGCAGGGAGTGAAACCATCTGGGGGAAAGGCTTCTGGGTTAGGAGGTCAACACAACATCTGCAGCTTCTGTAGTAAAATGACAAAGAGTAGAAGCTGTGCCCCGCAGGGCTCTGAGGGGAAACAGAGGAAGAGAACAGCTCAGAAAAGGAGCCAATCTTGTGAGGAAGGAGGTAGGAAAAACCACCCTTCTGCATTCAAACTATTGGTGGCTAGGTTTATCCCAAAGTAACTGTTTTCCCCTCTGTATTTGGAAAATAATGATCTCTGGTTTCTTAACAAGTTTGGAATATTGATACCCATCTTTGTAAAAATTCACTTAAAAGTTTAACCTCTCCAGTAGCAGCTTCTATGTCCAAGATTTTTTTTTTTTACATTAGAACAATACAAATCACAGAAAAGAATGTAGCCTGTAACCATGAACCTGAGAAAGGAGAAATCTGGTTTCGAATTAGCAGGCAGCTGGTGGCCATGGGCTCAGGTGTGAAGAGATTTCATCAAGGAAAGATCACCTTGGGTTTTGATAACTACCAGTCCACCTTTCCAGAAATGAAAAGGGAAAACGACTTGAATGAACTGAGAAGAGCTTCATATGCATCTGAATAAAAGATGGTCACTTTTGCAGGTTCGCTCCTAGGAACATCCTTGCAAGTGAGAGAAGAAAGGCAGCCAGCGAGTGTGTGGGCACTGCCTAAGAAATGAAGAAATGGAAACACTTCAAACCGGCTGTGCAGGGTTCCTTGTCTGGAAGAACCGGACTTCTCTGACAACAACCCATCCCTACGAATCTGTGCAGGAAACCCGAGCTGGCTGGGTTCCAAGTTCCTGAGAAAGAGTTTCAGAGCTTTGATTTTCTTGAGTAAGTTGCAAAGATGCACTTAGAGATTTCAAGAAAGAAATGTGGGGGCAGACCCAGAAGGAAAGAGAGGGGTTAGGCTAGATGGGTAGAAAAGGGGGAAAAGAAAGTTGTGACAGAGCTCAATATCTGTTAAGGCATATTCAAATTAATAATAAATAAGGTGTCCATTTCTGAAGAGCAGAGCGGCCCAGCGGAAGTCATAACCCAGAGGTCAATGGATTGAAACCATTCTCTGCTACTGTCCAGTCGATGCACATTGTCTTGTTAGATTCCAGGATTCGCACAAGAACACCAGGCAGAAAAAAAATCCTGTCACTCGTGACGATGATGCTGTTGCTTTGTAGTTCTTGTCCTTTTTTCATGTTGATGAAAATTAATCTTGATCAAAATTGTGTCTTTATTAACTTTTTAAAGCAATATCATGTTGGGAAACAATGTAGCATCTTGGTCATTTTCTACATGCTGCAATCTTATCACTACTTCTTTGCTGAGGTGCTAACACGTCTCAGAATGAAGACCCACGGTGACAGAGGCCACCTGCCTGATCCTTCCTGTCTTTAACTAGGATGGAGCTCCAGATAAAGTGTGAAATTAAAAAACCAATAGGACAAGGGTAAAAGTCGGCTCTCTGTGTGCCGGTGCATTGCCTGCGGCTCCACTTTCATCGGAGGCAAGAGTGGCCAGAGACATGGCTGAAATGGCAAATGCAGGGGGAGAGGTGAGGGGGGTGAGGAGGACAAGGAGAGGGGACTGAAGGAAAGGGGGAGAAAGGTGGGCGTGTTGAAAGTGAGAGGTACACAAACGTTGAAGTGAGTTTTCAGGGAGTTAGCTTTCCAGACAGAAGCATGGCAATAAAGATTCCAGGAAACTCCAGCTCTGAAAGAAAATAACAGAGAGAAGAATGATAATTGACCCTCCTGCTATCACTGATTTTAGATGCTCCTGAAGCTAGCTCTTCCCACTTACTGAAATCCAAGGTCAGGGGCCTGTTTGTCCCACAGACCTGCAGTCTCCAAGGCTCTGTCTGCAGCATTAACTGCAGGAATATTCCCCACCCTACTGGGGCACAACTTTCCTAGTAATCCCCCTGCAATAAATACTCCCCACCAACTGTCTGCATAATGAAGAAAGAATTTAGGGTTAAATGGAATGCTCACTATAATCAAACTCAGTTGGCACCACTGAAGCCGGAGGATGGGACCAGTGTTCCTGGAACACTGTATTGATTTACAAATTAAAAATCGCCTGGCCCTGAGAGCCTGGGTAGCTCAGTTGGTAGAGCATCAGACTTTTAATCTGAGGGTCCAGGGTTCAAGTCCCTGTCCAGGCGACTGCCCCCCTTTTTACTAAGGGCAGTTAATAAAGTCCAGATAACAGAGCCAGTTTACAAACACCTCCACAAGTGGGGAAACTTAGCAAAGACATTGCCCTAAAAACTTCAAGTTCCAGTGTTTTCATTAATTATCCTTTCCCACTGTTAAAGGAAACACTTCCCCAAGTTTCTAAGAGGAGTTGAAAAGGGGCACCATACAGAAATAAACTAGTGATAGGATGATTGAAAAATAAGTCAACTGAAAGTTCTCTTGAAATGATTCATTAATCTGGGAGTGAAGGAGAGCAATTTGGGTGGACCTGACCAGAATGTGGGAGAGCAGTGCCTTCTAGGTTCTCTGAGATTCCCCACGGTCTCAACAAGCTCTTCCTACATGGGAAATTGGTGGATCCTTGCAAAAGACCCTGGTTGGAAAACATTTGAAATTGTCTTAGCTATTATGTTTTGTGTTGACATGAAACAGTTCCTGTTGTTATCTGGGGGGGTAGGGTTATGGTTGAAAACCCCAATCATGGCCTTCTAGTGCCACATGGTGTCTCTGGGCTGTGCCTGAAATTACGCCGCTGGGACCACGCAGGCACAGAGACTTCAGCGTGTTCTTTATTTCTTTGTTTTTAGCCAAATAACATGCCATCAAAATACTACACTAACACAAAATCCATTGGGTTAGTTCTCTTTCTCTCTCACTATATTATTAATTTGAAATAATTAGGTCCATGTCATTTAGATTCTCTGCCCCATCCTTGTTTATTTTATTATTTTTGTGAATACATGTCTTAGTTGGTCTTTAGCAGAAATGCAGTGATTAAATGAAGCTAGATTAGATCTTAAACTCGGCAAAGATAATGAGTTCCTCTGGCTCAGATACATTTGGCTGAAGTAACAATTAAAATCCTGCCTGGATAGAAACTTGAATTCTGGGCCTTCAGACTAAAGCTCTGATATTATAACCACGGAGCTATCCAGTATCCCACCAGAAGTGATAGCTCATACTATAAATAACTAAATTGCTTAAGTAATTTCTATCTTTAGGAAAGGCTGGGGACACCCATAGCTTCAAAAACTGGCAGGATCTTCCAAAAGTGTGGCTGGGCCACCTAGGTTGTTAATCACTAAGCAGACAATTTACCCTCCACATTGCATTCATTAAGCAGCCAATTAATGTGCACAGTTTCAGGGAAAATAAAGATTATACACAGAGTGAATTATTGCCAAAGGGCATTCTTCAGTCCGGGCAGAAGCTGAATAAGGTCGTCGGAGACCTCATTTACTCACATAGGTTTGAAGAGCGGCGCTCAGGCTCTCTCACCAAGCCTCAGGGAGACGCTGAGGACATGAATCTTCCAGAGAATGAAAAGAAGCTTGTAACTTTGACACAATGCAGCGTTGCAGCGTAATCAAATCCGGGGGCCCCTTTCATATATATTGTATTTTGCAGTTTTAGAATGAATGGAGCGTGTAGGTTCTGTTAACCTAAGAGTAAAGGGTCCTTCAAAGTGAGAGGCAACAAGCATTTATTTGACATCAGTTAAGAATGGCTATTTGGGATGCACTGGCTCAGGCAGAAGCCCATATAGTGTTCCAGTCAGGGGACAAAGGCAAGAGGTCTGTTTGAGCAAGAGAAGGGGAACAATGACATCAACAGAAGGAAGGCGTCGCTGTCGGTGCAGAAAAGCTAATCTAGTGACACTGATTCTAAATATGTTCTATTTTCAGTCTAGTAGTCATCGTATCTCCTTTTTTGTTATCTTTGAAAACAGTTCTTTGGGGCACAATGTTGCTTTAGGCCCAGTCTAAGGTTATTTTGTCCTGTTTTAGTATCCAAAGATTTGAGACCCGAAACGGGTAAAGGCCTCTGGAGAGGCAGCTCGGACTCCATTTTAAAGTGGCTCCGTTTCTATTCTTTTTCACTGGTCTTTAGAACTCGGGGGTGGGGGGAAATCCAGGGCTTTCCCAACCCACCCCGCCACCCCCAATTTTTCTAACTCATTCAAAGACAGAAATGAGCTGGCAGACGAGGCAGGAACTGCCTGCCTCTTGATACAGCGGCTCCTTCCTCCAGCGTCACAGCGACAGCCTCCGGCATCTACGAAAACTGTTTTTTTTCCTCTTGAACTTCTTAGACTTGCGTCATCACGCACGTTCTGGGCGTGAAGAGACATTAGCCTCGGATCACAGCACGAATTTGAGCTTGTCAGGATGGCCGAGTGGTCTAAGGCGCCAGACTCAAGCTTCCGCTTCCCGTGCTCGGGCTTTCTGGTCTCCGTATGGAGGCGTGGGTTCGAATCCCACTTCTGACAAGACCTTTTGTTACTGTTGTAATACCGGGCAGGAAAGGAGCAGGTAGAAGGACCTCACGGGAGTGAGGCTCACGGAGCCGCACCTCCCGCAAGTTTCCTCTTACGCGTCCAGAAAGTGAAAGCGCGCTGGCACTGTGCCAGCACGCCGGAGTGAGTGCTTTTGCCGTCACCCCTTCCACTCCAGGGACGCGGGGTGAGAGGTGCAGGGTTACTTCTCAGCACCGTGTTCTCTGCCTCCACCTTGGACGCCTGAGCCGGCGCAGCGCGGTTTCCCTGCGGACCACGAAGCGCGGTGCCGTTCGGCCCGGAGGCTGGCCTCCCGCAGTTCCCAGCACGAGGCCTGGGCCCACCCGGGCCTGAAACCGAAGTCACCCTGACTCCACCTTGGCGCCCAGTGATTTCAGCTCCATTTCAGAGACTCCAGCATTCGGCACGAGCCCAGCTCGTCCGCGAGGACGCGGGAGCTGGTCAGCGAACTGCCCCTAACTCTGCTCAAAAACGAAGGTGCCTGAACAGCGCGTTACTGTGCTCTCGGCCTGGTGCCTCTAATGCGTGGCTGTCGGAGAGTGTGACCTCCCGCCCTACGTCTTGCCCACCCGAAGAACTTGCCCAACTTGCTAAACGCACAGAAATCCGAGCATCACTTCTGTCGATTCCCTTTCACAGTTCAAGAATACTTACTCTGCACCTGTAGTCGTGGCCGAGTGGTTAAGGCGATGGACTAGAAATCCATTGGGGTCTCCCCGCGCAGGTTCGAATCCTGCCGACTACGGTTGGAGCTCTGTTTTGCTAAACCGCTCACCGCGGGGCTCCCGCAGAGAGAGCACCTGCACCTGTCTCTGACCACAGCGGCTGCAGGTATCTTACCTAAACGTGCCCTAACGTACCCCGCAACACTCCAGAGCCCCTTCTCTCCCATGTGTTGCCCACAAAAAGCCCAGTGAGTAGGGTTGTTTCCTCAAAAACTTTGCTCGAAGGGCAGGGCTCAAGGCTGTCTCCGTTTCACTCTCCCAAACCCTATTAAGTAAGCTGTTTCAAAAAGACAATTTCGTGAAAGTGTTTCCTAGTAGAAAATAGTCAAAGTCTCAAAAGAGGAGCTGTTTTTACTTTATTTTAAAATGTATCATAGTGTAAAATTGGTAATAGGAACTCAGAAAAAATATTTTTATGATGATGAAGAGATCAAGATCTCTTGGAAATTAAAAATACTGTTAAAAACCCTGTTATTAGACTACCCAGGACACCAGCTATAACCCACCAGAGAGAATAACTTGTTTAAGAGGTTTTATCTCTATATTTTGCAAGTGCTACTTAGTCCTGTAAAAAGACTTCCTTTGGGAATGTTTTGGCTCTACTCCCATGAGTTACAGGATCACAGTTTCCTCAGGCGCTGGAATTGTATTGGGCGAACATAGTCCAGTCTGGTACAAGGTCCCAGGCCTTAGAAGGTGCGCACTATAATGGTTTTGCATGGAATAGATGTTTTGCAAGTTCCTTGTATTTATTTGTTCGTTTTGAATCGCCGAGACCATTGGAAGGAGAGGTGGGTCCTTTGCACGTTTGCTCATCCGGGTTAGCAGGCGAGTTGGGTTTTTTTGGTTTCCTCCTTCCACGAGCGCCCCCGAGCTCAGCGGCGGCCGAGCGGGGCGTTCTCTGGTCGCCAGCAGCTGTTTGTTCAGCGAGGAAGGCCTCTGTCGCCTCGCTCAGTTTGCAGGTTCTCTTCCGCTGTGTAGGAAGTCGTTCTGCAGTCCTGGGAGATGCCTGCGCACCCGCTGGAAGTCTCACCAGCACGGACTCCGGGGAGCATCTGGCTAAAGCTGCGGAGCGTCCTGGCTGCGCGGGGCAGCCAAGGCAACGCCGAATGGGGCGGGACTCAGCAGGGTGTGGAGGGTGGACTCGGGAGAAACCGCGGTCAGGACCTGGAAACCTGATCTGCAGCTGAGTCCAGGAAAAGGTCTGCGCAACAGCAGTAAGCACACCTTGAGTGCAGTTGGGAGCCTTCGCTGGGCACCTGCCTCACGATGGAGGCGAGCAGATGACCTTGAAATGCGGCGTCTCTCATCCTCTCCTTAACCATCGCTACATGTGACAAAATTCAGACTTTTTCTTCAAGCACAACTTTCCAATTTTGTCTCAAACACATTTCTATTGCAAGTTTTCTTCTGCGAATTTGCCAGAAATCGATACATTAAAGCTCGCTGTCTTACAGGAATTAGACCTGATAACTACGTAATCTAGGTGGAGAAAAATATCTCATGGCCGAGATTTAGCAGACTTGCAGATAAGAGACATGAAATCTCTAAATTTAGTTTACCTATCTGTCTATATAGGAACTAAGAATACCAACTTCACCAGGTTTTTAAAGACTAAATCATATCATCAATAAAAGACGTTCAATCCAGGGATGTTATGTCTAAGAAATTCTTGCTCATTGTTTCTGAATGAAGAAAGCAAGGACTGGGACTACTAACTTTCCGAGTTAATTGTAGGGGGGAGGTAGACTTCATAGGTTAGGGTACTCGGCAAAAAAAGTAAATTAAAAAATAAGATAAAATCCCTTAGGATTTGTCTCAAAAGAGTGTCGTGAGTGGATGTAGATTAAAAATGTTAACTGACTACGTTCAGTAGAATTCCTCTAACTCACCATGTAGAAGTATGGGAGGATGCTCTCACGTGGGGTTCCATGGTGTAATGGTCAGCACTCTGGACTCTGAATCCAGCGATCCGAGTTCAAATCTCGGTGGAACCTGTCCATCTATTTTCCTTTTTCCGCCTCTGGGAGAATTATTCTCCAGGTTAAATGACCTGGTGTCTCCTGACATCTGAGTTCCTGAAGTCCCGACATTCCTACATCCGTGCAGAATAAAATTCCACCCTGGTTTAACGGGATGTATTTTATAAGGAAGAAAAGCGCGTCGGGAGGTCAGAGTGAGAAACACTGACGGCAAATACACCTTGTGATAGAACATTTGCCCTCCTTTGAAGAGAAGTCCGGCGAAGACTCCTTGTGCTGCTGAGCCAGATTCACCGTTTGGTCATGGCCGAGTGCTTAAGTCGGTGACCTAGAAGTCTGTTGGGATCTTTGGAACCTTTTGTAAAGGTTCCTTTGTAAACTGGAACCTTTGCACAGGTTCCAATTCTGCGTCCTACAGTCAACACGTACTCGTGTGGGAACTGGCTGTGTTTCCCAGGAAGGAAAATCTCCCAAGGCGATAGTTCTTGGTCCCAGTGAAAAACTCCATATGTCCCTCCCATAATAGTACTTCTCCATCATTTATTACTTTAAAAAAAAAAGGAATTAGAACACAGTCCTAATAGTAGTTTTTTTTCCCCTCCTCTCCACTCCCAAGAGAGCCTGGGCTTTGGTGATGCCCTCGGTTTCCTGCCGTCAAAAGCCCGCACTGAAGGCGGCCTTTCCTACAGAAAACACTGTTTGCTTTCCAAGTAGTCGGACCCTTCTACAAACATGTAGAAAATTCCAGGAAATCTTGGATCATCTAACGGAAAAGCCAAGACTCAGAGCGAAATGGTCACCAAGTAGTAAATCCAAAATGGGTATTGATAAGCAAACCACTACACATTTCAAGAAATTAGGGAAAGACATGTTCTTCGTAATTCAATCAAAAAGAGTCGACGAAGACATGCCAGGCTGGCTCGTCCTGGGGTCCAGGACAGTGGTGGAGAGAGAGGGACTAAAAATGGAATAAGGTTTTGACTCATTCTGGGCACCGAGTTCAGATGCCACATCCCACTATATGATTAACAAGTGTGAGTTAATGTATTTAGAGAACGCTAACCACTGAGTATCTCCCTGGGAATCCCTAGGAGGAGTCAATCTATCTCTGCCTTGGCAGCTTGCCATTCAGTCTCTTTCCACCCCCATTTTTAAATGAAAAAGCATTCTCCATTTCTGAGAGCAGCTGTGTACCTTCTTTCTTTATTATTTGATAAATTTACCCAAGGGCTTAGCAATTTTATCTTTTTTCAGATAAAATGTCAGCTTTGTAAATAATCTCCATTTTATGTTTCTATTCTAAAGCATTATGTGAGCCATTTTCTTCATTTCCTTCCCTGAGATTTCTTTGTGTAATATTTGTTGATTTTCTATTGTTTTTCCAATGTATCACTGGATCAATGCTGTTCAGTCTTTATTTCTTTATAATATGTAATTTAAAAATCCATCTAACTGTGTTTGGCTACACAAAACATTTTCAAAGTAATTCTTTTGATCATGTGTATTCGTATACCGAGGCCCACAGAATGGAGGACACCAAATGTCCAGGCCCACGTCAATAATCTACAGCCAGGTCAGCCTGCACTTACCAGAAACACATCACTGTCAAGGTGAGGTAAGTCCTTGGCCAAATCATGGTCCCTGAAAACAGAAAGACGGAGATCGAAGTCACTGGTATGTTGTTTCAGTGGACAAGAACCATCTTCCTCAAACCGCACTCTGCCCAGTCTTGTACTTGCCCTTCCTTAGCCCCGCATCTCTTCTGACTCCCTGCCTGTGGCTGCGCCCGTGGGTGTCCACACTCCTCTCTCCCACCCTCTCTCTGCTCCTCCTCTTCAGCGTGTCCGCGCGGAACCCTTTCCCCTCCGTTTTCCTCCAGGTCAAGGTGGAATCACATCACCCCACCGCCTGCCTCTGCCCACGCAGGGAGATACCTTGATTCCAGGTTCTTCTCTGACCCCCTCCTCTACAGTGGACGGGGACTCCATCCCCTTCAAGGACTGGATGCACTGCAGTAGAGAAATGTGAACGGCCAAGGTCGCGGTCATGGGCATTCGTGGTCATGCTTCTCTGCTTCATCACGTATTTCCAAGCACTTCCGAGAGTCCAGCAAGCAGTGAGGGAGCAGGCAGTGGAGGCGGAAAGTAAAGGAAACTGAGGGCATCTTCCATTGTTTGGGGAACGTAGTTGGAGAGATGAAAACGAGGTCACCCTGTCCGAGAAAGAGGACAGGAGGGTTGTGGGCCCTCTTCGTGGTGAAGGAAGCAGAGGCCAAACGTGAGAAGAAAAGCCTAGCAGAGGATGGTTTCGATCCATCGACCTCTGGGTTATGGGCCCAGCACGCTTCCGCTGCGCCACTCTGCTCTCGCCCGCAGCGTGGTGAGCATTTTACAGGCTCAAATCTGACCACTTGCCCAACACCTGCATTTCCGTGTTGAACGTGGTTTCTGTCTTCATCATTTCTTTCTTTCCTGTGTTCATCTGTTCTCGGTTTTGTCTTCTTTCCCATCATACATTCCAAGTCACCTTCAGTGTCATTGCCACACAGCTTCCAGCAAATCTTCAGTCCATGCAGGTCTCCAAGCCTGGATGGATCCTTCCCCAAGTCCGTCACCACTTTCACTCTGGTGATTATTTTGGGAGAGAATGGCGTTGAAAACGCTTTTTCTGTTTACTAGCGATTGAGAATTACACACCCAGACTGCGCAGCCGGACTCCCCTGGCTCACTGGCGGGTTCAAACATCAACTCTCCTACTTACTGTGATTTGAGTGATTACGTAAGATTTCTGCATCAGTTTCTTATCCTTTAAAATGAGGATACAATGGTGTAATATGCTTCAAAGTGCTTAGAAAACATCCTTAGCAGAGAGCGATCTTCCCATTAAAGGCTGTATTTTATTTATTTTGCTAGATAAATATCTCAATCAAGGCAAAGAATGATTTTGTTGTTGTTTTTACGAAAGTAAGACAGGTGTGAAAAAGCGTTTGGCTCTGTGACTTTTCACAATGTCCAAACAGCAGTGTGACCCAGAGTAAAGTATGTCACAACCAGCAGCCAGAAGTTCCCACAGGACCCCCGACACTTCCCACCAAGATAACCACTCTCCTCTTATCTAATAACACAGGAAACTTTCGCATTAAAAATGTATATAAGTACAAGTGTCCAGATTCACTATTTGTGTGTTTTCTTTCACTCAGTAGTATATCGAGGGTTTGTTGACTTGTATTGCCGTACGGTGTTGCATTGTAAGAACTCGGCACAGTCCTCTCACAGTTATTCTACTGTTGAGAGCACAAAGTTGCATGTAAACGGCAACTTTTCTACAGTGGTGGCTGCGGGGGGGGGGGGGGGCCGGGGAGGGATAGTCCTTGCTCTGAACAGACCGGAGAGTCACCGGGGTCTGCAGAGTCCCTGTCGTTTCCCCGCTCCGGATCCCACTTTGAGTTCACGTGAGCCGGGGATTCCCAGCCAACCATTCCTAAAAGGGGGACAAAAAAAACAACAACTAGAAATAACGACGGGAAGAAGAGTATGTCCCGTCAATTATGAACCCCGACCACTCGGTCGAGAGCTCTCTGGTGTGACCATTACACCACAGGCCCCCACGGGCAGGAGCGACGCCGGCGCCCTCACCGGTGGCAGGTGTCAGCGCGTCTGAACCCGAGAGTCGTCCCCGTCCAGCGCGGAGACTCGCGTCCGGGGTCCCGCCCGCTGCCGCCTAGGCAGCCGCCCCTTGTGCGCACGGCCCCGGTGCTCAATCCCGCAGCTGTTTGGGATCCGCAGAGGGCGGCCCGCGCTTCTCCGCCGCTCTCCGGCGGGGCCGCCCGGCCGCAGGGCGGCTCCACGTGCAGGGGCCGCTGCGCTGCCGGGGGACGCGCGGCTGCTCCCGACCCCGCGCCCGGACGCCCGGAAGGGACGCCGGAAATGCTGGCCTCGGTTCCCGGAAACGCTCTGCCGGTGTGGACCGGAGGGCGCGGACGGAGAGCTCCAGCGCCTCTAACCGGAGCTGGTCTGACAAAGCTTCGACCTGCCTCTCCCAGGCTCCTCGGCAGTGAGAGTCCCTGGGTCCAGAAGGGGACGTGAGTGTCCGGGCCTGTCCACCGCCGGGGATGGCGGGCACTCGGCCGGAGCGGAAGGATGGGAACCGTCGGAACCGAGGGCGGAGCCGGGAAGCAGGCGTCTGGCCTGAGGGTAACAATGGCAGAAGGCAGTACTGGGGCCTCCACACGACCCCTGGGAGAGAATCGCGAGCCCCCAGGACGTTTTTGATGCACAAAGACAGCCGCTCCGCGGGGGGAAATTCCTCCGCAGGAACGAGCCGCTAGTTAACGCGGGCGGGGCGCAGGGTGCCCTCTGCGCGGGAGTGGCTGCCTCCCCCACCCGCGGCCTCTGATCCACTCACTCTCCGAGGGGCCACAGTCACTGGGAGGAGCTACCTGGAGTAAAAACAAAAACGTGGCCACAGGAAGTGATTTCTTCCAGTGAATTCAGAACTCTGGCTTGCAATGTGCAATCCCCCTCCTCTGTTAACTAATGAGCCACAGGATCAGACTCAGTGACGGGCCTGCATGGCCGACTCCGCGCCGAAGAGCGTGAAGACTGGTAATTAGGAAGGAGAAATTCCATGCCGACTGATGTGTCCGTGCTATGGACACAGAATTAAGCAGAATACCAAGCACTGGCTCTGCCCATGGAGATTTTGGTTTATAATGATGGAAAAGCCAGAAAGTATTAATAAATTAACATCCACATTGGAAGTCTTAGGGGTACTGAAGGTAACTGGGGGCTGATAGCCTATTCTTCAAATAAGAATAAAAACTGCATGTTCAACTTTGACCAGAGATTGAAAATACGATTTAGAAGGGAGCCTTGGCCCCCTCACCTTTCCATATACAAGATACAAGATAGGAGCACAATCGATGGACTGGTTTCACACAATTCCATCGTGAAAGTCAAAGAGAAGTGGAGGGAACGTTGATGAAGGGACCCCATTCTAAGCTAGGGCTATAGGTCCCACGTGCCTGCTTTGAACTGTGAAAGGTAGGTGACTTTAGGGAACACTGGCGGTTACCTGGGTTTCCGCCCTCAGTATAAGTGTGAGTGTGGACTGAGATCCGTTCCACATGGCAGGAGGTGCTGGTCAGGCTGAGGGAATTGGACCGAAGTCTTCGTGTTCACTCAGGCATTTTATTTATTTTCCCCAGACAAAGTACTGTTGGCTAATTCTCCCCCACTTTTTCTACAACAAAAAATTTATTAGTCCAAAGATTCATACCATATTTTGGCTCTGTATCATATTGAATAAAATCTGTGAAACCCCCTTTCCACAAGTGTGCCCTAGGTGCACACACATACCATTTTGCAAACTATTTCAGAGGGCTGGTCAAACACTTGAATTCCATGGACCTCAAGCTAAGAGTCTTCTACATTGGACTTTATGTCATAACCTGAGTTTTAACTAAATAAGAAACGTTCTGTAAGAGATTAAGCATTATATTGCTAAAGTAAAATCATCTCTTAATCGTGGCCGAAAGTTTCAGTAAACTGGGTCTTGTAAATTAGGTCAACATCGCATCCATGACTGAAGCCAAGATACAAGTTAAACTGGTCTTCAGAGCGCTCTTGAGGCACAGATACTGGAGATGCTGTTTGGGGAGATGACTCAGGCATAGGTAGGTCAGATGGAATGGAGAGGAATAGGCCCATTTTAATCACAGGGTAACTTAAAGGGAAGTCTTTGGTCAAATGGGATAAAATCCCAGAAGTTTGGAGATGCAGAAAATATGACTAAAAATTGTACTTTTGGGTAAGTCAATGAATATTGACTGAATAAAATCATCTGAATGTCTTATACAGGATAAGATGAATATAGACTTTAAAATAAGTCAACAATGACAAGAGTAACCAATGAATACATAAATAAGTGGATCCACAAAGCAAAGTCTCCTCCCTCTCTCTCTTGCTCTCTGCTTCCCTTCTCTCTCTCTAAAAATCAATAAGCAAAAAAAAAAATTAAAAATACTTGAGTAGTAATGTCTGCTTCACATAGAAAACAGGGAGAGCCCTCCACAATCCTACAACTCAAACTACACTAGCAATACTTTGGTGTATTTTCTCCCACCATCCAGATATTTATAATGCAAATGTTTTACCTAACTGAAGGAATACAGTATATACATTTTTCATTTAACATGAAAATTTCTCATTCTCATTAAACAAATTTAACATTAAATTTCTCTTCTCATTTAACATTATATCATGTGCTTCTTCCCTGAGCTATCACAAACTTTCAAAATATTGTTTTTAATACTTTGTAAAAATCTTACTGCTATGTACAATCTAAGTTAAATAATCATTCCCTTCCCCCATTGTTGAAAATGTTTGTTATTTTAATTATTTTATTGTTATAACTAAAAGTGTCATAAATGTCTGTGTATATAAGTAATATGCTTTAGTTTGGATTGCTTCCCTAGAAGAGTTTTCTTCAAAATTAGCTTCCCTGAGTGGAATTTAGAAGTTGTTAAAGTGGCGACAAGGGCCTTGTCCCAGATGGAGAAGGGATTTGTAATAGCTTCTCCCTATTCACCTGGTCCCTGGGCTGCAGCTGCCCTCTCTGGGGAAGGTTAAGAGGAGAGGTTTTCCTGAGGGATGAGTTCTTCCAGCATCATTTCCTTCAGCTCTTAGACCCTTCCTGCTCTCTCACCTGTATCTGCACTTAGGTCAGATTTCAACCATTTCTGCAGATCTGGACCTGCCATCCTCTGCAATTAATTGCCTGTGTCATTCACTCAAAATAAATCTATATATGTACACATGCTATTGGTTCTGTTTCCCTGGAGAACTCTGACTATGGACACAGTCTTTTTTTTAAGGCATACGTAATGCAAATATCTTCTCTAAGATTAGCCTTGTACTTGCTTACTGGTAGCTAGTAATGAACAAAATTTTCCAGTGTTGGTGAAGTCTAATTTACGCATAAATATTTTCTTTTGTGGTGACTTCCTTTTTGTGCTGTTTTAGGAATTCTTGCATACTCTAAAGTCATGAAGAAATTATTCTGTTATCTTTCAGAAGCATTATTGCCTTACCTTTCATGTTTAAATATACAGTTCGTGTGATTAAGTTTTGTGTATATTGTAATTCATTTATTTTCATATTGATATACAGAGGAGCCACCAATTTATTGAATTTCACTTTACTGGAAACAAAAACAGTCTTCCCCTAAAGCACTGCATGATCATGTTTGTTTTAAATCAAATGACGGTATGAGTGGGTCTGTTCAGGATGTTTTCTCCCATCCCAATGTTTCGTTATCCATCCTAGGAAGTGCCACACTGTCTTGATCGCCATGGTTTTATAATGGCAGTTTTTTTCTTGCATAAAACAATTCATAAAGTCTAATGTCCATTCACAAGCACGTTGCTTGGAGCTTCAGATCTTGTTGAAAGGAGCAATGATGACACTCTTCAAATGCTCCTGGAACTTGGGGTCTCCTCTTCCCGCAAGTGTGTGACCATTTTACCGTTGGCCTCCACACATGTGATCTTGCGGAGGCTCGAGTCCAGGGGCATCAGCCTGGCGTTGCCCAGATGAGCCAGTGCAGCTGGATGGAGCACACACAGCCCCCAGCCGCGCCCTGCGGGTATCATCAGCCCAGGGTTTGATGTCTAAGAGGATGGAGGACTTAAAGCAGTTACGTGGCCTTTTTGACCTCGGCATCTGGCCCAGTAGCTCGTCGTGCGTGCACATGGGAAGCAGAGGCCCGGCAACCATGTTCTTATTCACTCCCAAGGAGTCTTCTAAGTCCCCTGTGACTTAAACCCAGGTTCTCCTCTGGGCCTTAAAGTGGCCGTGGCTTTCATAACTTAGAATAGCACTGAAGCGTTTCCCTGGTCAGCGCGCTGGACTGGGAGCGACGCCAGCAGGAGAGGTGCGGGTCCCCTGCAGCTCAGCTCCCAGATCCCCGCAGCGGCCGTCGCCCAGCGCGCTCCCGAAGGCGGAGGAGCGGCGGCTGCTCCGCGGAATCGGGCACCCCTGGGTTCTGCAGCTTTCCCGTTCAAGAAAGGTGGAGTACAGGCAGCACTTGATCCTAGGCAGTCACACGATTGCTGGGAAGCGAGAAGCGGTGGCTGAGTACAAACAGGTCCTTGCACCCCCCGGAAGATCTGAAACCCAGTCTCCCGCGCCACCCGGGCAGGCAGTGGGATGCTCACCACTGTGCTAACGAGGACGAACCCATCTGAACCTCCGCTCCCATGGCATCCATCCCTGACCCAAGACTGCAGAGAGGAACAGGGCCCTTTCTGTGGGGGAGTAAATCGCCCTGCAGAACTTGCAGGGTGTCCCACACCTGCGCGGAGGCAACGTGGGCCGAGCAGTGATCGCGCACCTTTGGGTAAATGGAAGGTGATTGTAATCTCTACCCCCATTGCTGTGGGGCTTTGCTCTAGCAAATGTAACTTCCATCCCCTCTCGGGGGCTGGGAAAAATACAACCCTTATAACCCCGTAGTCGGCAGGATTCGAACCTGCGCGGGGGAGACCCCGATGGATTTCTAGTCCATCGCCTTAACCACTCGGCCACGACTACACAGTTGTAAGGAGGTTTAGGTTCCAGATAATAAAGAATACAAACAAGGGTAACAAGCAGGCTGTGTAAGGTGATTACAGACTGTCAGGCGAAATGATTGTTCCCCATTATTTATGTGTATCAACCTTTTTTTGTGTGTAAACATTTAATCGAGCATATATGATGACCTTCCCAAGTCATTTGGAACACTAGTTTTAATTGATGTTAGATACCAAAAAAAAAAAAAAGAAATAAAAAATAAAAAAATAAACAACAACAACTAAATCTGTATTTAATAAAACTGGGAAATAGAAAGAAATTAGTGATACATTGGAACTAAAATTATTAATTAACTGGTTTTAGGGTCACAATGAACTGGGACTGGGTACAGTTGCGACTTTTTTACTGGCCCCCCCCAAAAATTGGCAGAATGGATTTCAGTAAAGGAAGAGAGTAAGGCTTGAGTGGCAGGGGGGAAAATTAGTTCAGTTATCATTTTAGCCCTAAACTGGAAACAAACCAAACGTTCATCTGCAATAGGAAAAAAAAAAAAATTCCCATACAATGGAATACGACACCACAAGGAGAGTGAAGGGACTATAAGTACACACAACCACATAAATGTAATCTCACAAACTGATAAAGCCAGACACAAAAGAATACATACTGTAATGCATTACATTTTTTTGAAAGTTTGAAAACAGGTGTACCTAATCTATGGTGTTGGAAATGAGAATAATGATTATCCTTGGAAGGTAAAGGCTGGGAGGTCCTACTACTCTTGGGATAAGTTTCTAGGAATCTGATAATGATTTTGCCCTGCACATTGGGTGCTGAGTTAAAGGGGTGTGCTTGCTTTGTGGAAATATATTGAGTTGTTCACCTTCATATGATTTTTTTGTGTATCTATTAAACTTCGGTAAATTTTTTTCAACAAATCCATCCACAGCATGTAATACTTTTGCTGTCACTGAAAGGTATGTTATACATGAATATTTATTGATGACATACTAATATATTCATTACCTCTTTTAAGTAAAAAAATAACAAAATCTTACTCACTGTGTAAATAACAAAAGCAGGGTTCTATCTTAAGTTATTAACATACATATATTCTGTGTATTTCCATCCTCTCTCCTGTTTAGTTTTGTAAGAAACTACCAAACTGTCTTCCAACATGGCTATACCACTTTGCACGCCCACCAGCAATGAATGAGAGGTGTATTGTTTCTTAAACTCAAAAAATTACTCATCTCTTTATTAAGGGGTCTAGTGTTAGAGATTAAAAGTGAGAATTTGGGACCAAATTACTAACTGAAGTCCTCACTTCCCCATTGCCTGGTTATGTGACCCTGGGCAGATTATTCAACTTATCTATGCCCCATTTTCTTTTGTTGTAAAGTAGGAACAATAATAAAGAAATAACTTCATTAGGTTGTTTTAAGACTTGAATAAATAGATATAATGCCCTATAACACTGCCTGGCACACACGGAGTGTTCAGTGGTAGCTGATTTCATGTGGTCTCACCTCTCTGAAGGCCAATTACCCACACAACTGGTTTTCTTTCCTGGTCTTTTTATCTATTCATCAAGCTTCTTTTGAAGCATGAAGGAGCTTTAAAAGAGTATCCTATACATAACTGATTCACTTTGCCACCACATCAATTCAATTCTTCTCTAGTATAACTTTTTGTTACTGAATTTTAAATATGTTTGCTATATGTCTTTATACAGACATATAGTATTTGTATAAAGATACTTTTCATTTAGTATCTTTTTATTTCAAGGCGTTCTCTCACAGCTTTCTCTCATGTTTCATTTAGGCCTTGTTTTCTTGCAATCCGCTGAGAATACCAAATTGTTTCTTTAAATTTTCTAGTTCCTATAGATCTTTCCGGAAATCCGCTCTTAAGAGATTTCTAGATATTGTTCCTTTTCCTTTGACTGCGTGCAACTTTGTTTTCACATACTCAGTATTAGGATTTCCAACTAACAGATTGAATACTTGATCTTAGCCCCAGTCCAAATGCTGAGGACAAAGAGAAGCACAGTAAAATTCGTAGGCCACATATTTAAAAATAGAAAAACCTACTAACTTCTGTTGGATTCTTTCCTGCCCAGGACACGCTGGGAGACTGGCATTGGGCTCATTCGCATCTACATGCTGGCGAACGCAGACATACACAGCTCCACAGTCGGGCAAAACATGGAGACGCCGCTTCCCGATTCGTTCAGCATTTCTTCAAATGTGGATTAAGAGTCATTTTGGAGTCATAAAAGCAATACAGTGGGTCGCGGCCCGTATTTTTAAACGAAGGAATTAAACCCAACACTGAATTGAGTGTTGGACAGGTGTTAAAGGTAAGGACTGCATGGGGTAATGCTTGTTTGCTTTTTACAATTATACGTGTGAAAATGTGTATTTCTAACGATCTGTCCAGTCACACAAGCTCCACAGTCAACTATCCAAGCAAACCTCCACCTGGGCGGCTCAGGATCGAATAACTTGCAGGTTGACCTTGCACGTAGACCCTCCAGGCCCGCGGCACCCAGTTACAAAGGTGGCGGAGGCCTCTGGGAAATGAAGTTCAGCGTGTGAAGCATTCTGGGAATCGAAGTCCTGCGTGTCCACCCGGCATTTTAGACACCCGCGAGAGGGGGCGGGGCTCTCAGCTCGCGACCGGAAGTAGCCGATGAAGCCAGTGTAGGCGGGGAAACAGTTTGGCGCTGGGGAAGTTCAGAAGCTCTGGCTCCTTTCCCTAGATTTGGGGACCGTCCCGGAGCTTCCGGACGCGCGATCCGAGCGTGTGAATCGCCGAGGGCGGGGAAGCCCAGGTATCACCATGGCAACCGCCAGGCCTCCGGTTGTGTGACGTCACCCTCCTCGCCCGGCGGGGAACGTCCTCTGCGGGAGGGAGATGGGGAGTCCTGGAAGGGGGCGCCCCTCGCCGCCTTAAGCGCGGGCGGTTCCGCCCTGATCCCGTGGAGGGCTTTGTTCTTTTGTTCCGCTCTCGGTGGAAGGACCGGAGCTGGGCTCCGCCCCGCTCGGCCACCTTCCAGCTTTCCACCCCCGCAACAGGTGTGTGTTCCCAATCCCAACCCGCAAGCGTGTGCGGAGGTAACTAACTGGCCGTCATGTGTTCGCCTCTGGCCTGATTTTAGGGGAGGCATCAAGGGTTTTCTTAATGCAGGCCGAACCCTCACTCGAGGTCCTCTGGGTTTTTTCAGCGGGAGTGCCTCTTGCTTGTTAGTGCTCTCCGAGCACTTCTCTTTCCCAAGGAGCTCTTGGTCACCACGCAAAACTCTGTGGTTTGATCGCGACGCTTGCTGCTGACCCATCCCGTGTCTTTTAGGTCAGCCATCCTTACCCTGTGTTAAGGTTCAGAGCCCTTGCCTGGACATCTCAGCCCCAGACGGAGGACCCAGTTGGAGGGACGCTGCTTGGGAAACCCTGGTGACCAGGTTCCGGAGGAACAGGATGAGCTCCTGAGATGGAAGGTAGTGGGGACGAGGGGGGGGAGAGCGCGATGATGGAGGCAAAAGAATAGTGTAACTTGATGATCAAATACTTGACAGCCGAAGAGGTGGAAGGAGGAAACCTTATATTTAAGGACCAACAAAAGAGCGAATTACATGACGTGGAGAGACTTGGAGGAAGAGTTAGCTCTCCCTGGAATGAAAAGGAGCAATTATTCAGAATGTCTGTGATCCTCACGTGACTTCTGTTTTTTAAATATCAGAACAATAATCTTGCATTCAGGAAAAAAATCTTGGTAATCATCCCTTCAATGCCAGAATCAGTTTTTTAAAACTTTCTGGGAGATGGCCGTCTGTTATGCCTCTGCCTAAACAAGTGTGGCATTAAATTCCCCATTTTGTGAGCAGACTTTTCCCTTGTGATTCTTTTTTTTTAGTTCCTTTTATTAAACAGAAGTGCCTGTTCTTTAACTTCTGCATCAATCTTAGTTCTTAGTCCCCGAAAGCAAAAAAATTGTTCTTGCTCTTACTCTGCTGACCTTCAGATATGTAAAATCAACTGTTAGAGTTCCTATTCACAAATTATTTTCTAAGCAAAGTAACCTCAGTTCCTTTGATGCGCGATCATGTGATGTATCGAGATCTCTCTCTGAAAACTACTGCATGACTGCATGCTTCTTAAATCTAAACATAGTTCAGTGATGTGCTTTGAAAAATGCCTTTAGACAAGTGTGATGTACTAACTACTTACAGTTTGGATTATACTTCTGTTTAGTATCAGATTGTATTTGCTTTTAAAAAATTAGGTATATTAGGTTGTAAACCCTAGATTTTTTCTTTTTACATAAATTGCAGTGTACTAGATTCTTGCCATCTTTGGTTAATAGAATTGTTTTTTATCCTTAATGTCAGGACTTCGCATTTATGATTGTTCTAAATATTTTGGCCAAGAGCTGCAGCTTGTCAGAATACTTAATTTAGTTATTCATTGTTTTAACTATTTTTCAACTTTATATAACTAGCATGTTGCATAAAGTATTTCTTGTATTTCTTCCTACATGTCATTGAACAAATCTAGGTAAGGAAAGACCTGTGACATGTCCTTTTAGACTTTCCACTGCATCGTCACTGTCTTTACATTCTTTAGGTATGACTATGCAGTCAAGTTTGGTTTAACCTATTATTATACAGTTTTTTTCTTGCATTTAAAAATATTATTAGAAGTCTTAATATTATTTGTATTATGTATGTTGAGCTATACCTTATATTTTCTCAGTTCTATTTTTTAAGGGGTACGAAGGATTGGTTTTATTTAAATCTGCATGTGTAGCTACAATTATCTAAAAAATGTTTAATTAAAAATCAACTCTCTCCCATTATATTACTAATAACAATTGGAAATCATAATAATTTCATTTATAATAGCACCCAACATATGAAATAGGAACATATCTAACAAATTTGTTCAAGATCTGTGCACTGAAAGCTACAACATATTGCTGAGAAAATTTTTTTCCAGCTTTACTGACCCATAATATTGACCCATAATATTGTGTAAGTTTAAGTAGTCCAGTGGGATGATTTGATACACCTGTATATTGCAAAATAATTACAGTAAGGCTAATTAACATGTCTGTCATTCTCGCATATTTGCCTTTTGTGTATTTGCGTGGTGAGAACATTTAAGATGAACTCTCTTAGTAACTTTAAGTATATAATGTGGTATTGTTAACAGTCACCATGTTGTACATTAGATCCCCAGAACTAATTTGTACCTGGAAGTTTGTACGCTTTGACCAACATCTCCCCCCCCCACACACACACCCCTATCCTGGCCCCTGGAAAACACCATTCTACTCTTTGTTTCCATGTGTTGAGCATTTTTAGATTCCTCATGTGAGATCTTGGAGTATTTATCTTCCTTATTTCACTTCACATAATGCCTTCAAGGTCCATCAATGTCACAAATGACAGGATTTCCTTCTATTTAATGACTGAAATTCTATTTTGTGGCAGTATGTATATATATATATATACACCTATTCCCACTGTTGATGTGACTGTAAATTGGTGTTCCCACCATGGAAAACAATATAGAGTTTCCTCAAGAAATTAAAAATAGAACTATTATCTGATCCAGCAATCCCATATCTGGGTATTTATCCAAAGAGAATAAAGTGCTACCTCAGAAAGATATCTACATCCCCCGCAACCCAGCCCAGCTCGTTGCAGCATTATTTACAATAACCAAGACACGGAAGCAACCTAAGCATCCATCAATGGATGAAGGGATTAAGAAGATGTGGTATATATATTTCCATAGTTGCTATACCAATTTATTCTCACACCAACAATATACAGGGTCCAGCAGAAGTAATGCCATTGAGTGTGGCTGGTCAGGTATGTGAATGTCTCGGACAAGATGGGCGTTGAATTCAGCTTACCAATATTTCGTTGAGGATTTTTTGCATCTGTGTTCATCAGGGATATTGGTCAGTAGTTTTCTTTCCTTGTAGTGTTCTTATTTGGCTTGGTACCATGGTAATGCTGGCTGTGTACAATGAGTGTGGGAGTGTTCCCTCCTCTTCAGTTTTTTGAAGGAGCTGGAGAAGGACTGGCGATCATTCTTGCAATGTTTTGTGGGGTTTACCAGTGAAACCATCTGGTCCAGGGTTTGTCTTTGTTGTAGGCCTTTGATTACTATTCATTCTCTTTACTCCTTATTGTTTCATTTCTTCATGATTCAGTCTCAGTAGGTTGTATGTTTCTAGGAATTTATCCGTTTCTTCTAGGTTATCCAAAGTATTAATGTATGACTGTTCAATTACAATCCATTGTATTTCTCTGCATTCTTGCCAGCAGTTGGATTGACCCTGGCTATTTAATTTTAGATATTCTTGTAGGTAGTATAAGTAGTGTATGTCATTGTGATAATTAATTTGCATTACCAGCAAAGTTTCAGAAGGCCTGTGGAGACTTTTGGAAAGTAGTCTGATGATTCGTATTTTCTATGTAACAGATGAGGCAACAGAAATATTTTGCCTCAGTAAAAACATAGATTGAATTGTATGATCCATATGATTGTACGTATCTAGAGACAAAAATTGTGAATGTTAAAGCATTGATTTAGCCCTGGCTGGTATGGCTCAGTGGATTGAGCATGGCCTATGAACCAAATGGTCACCTGTTCAATTCCTAGTTAGGGCGCATGCCTGGATTGTGGGCCAGGTACCCAGTAGGGGGCACATGTGAGGCAATCACACATTGATGTTTCTCTCCCTCTCTTTCTCCCTCCCTTTCTTTTTCTAAAAATAAATAAATAAAATCTTAAAAAATAATAACAGAACATTGATGAACCTTCTGAACCTACAATGAGACTCTCAGGGCCCTAGTCAGCAGTTACCTTGATTCTGTTTTGGATTCTGTGAATTAAAAGAAACGGCAAAGTGCCTGTTGTTTCCAAATAGAAAAAATAAGTGGATCTTGCCAACTGCTAGGAGGGAGCAGCTTTGTTGCACAGGATTCACTGTGGTTTCTTCTTCCTTCCTAGATCTGTCCTCTGCAGTTTCTGCCCTTCTCCAAGGGGGACATACTCTACTCCCATCAGCCGGTGTTCAGGTAAGTTGGGATTTCCCGCAATGCCATTTCGGCCCATAGAGTGGGGTTGTATGTTCTTTTTGTGGGATATATTTATACAGAAACAATGCTGGCATTTCATTCTGGGATCCCATCTGACACTCTTCTTAGTTCTGCCTCTCCAGCTTGACTAATGCATTCACCACTTACTTCTTGCTTAGTATCTTGCCATGTTCCAGTATGGCAGGTAAATATTAAAAAGGTGAAATGAGTGCCATGGAAAATAGAGAATGGCAAAAATTGTACTCTGGAGAGGTTAGGAGAGTTTCATGGAGGATGTGGGGGTTTTCACTACCTCTCAAAGGATGAATATTTAGATAAGTAAATTGGGAGGGTTAGGGTAGATTCTGGGTATGGAAAAAGATTATAAGCAAAGGTTAACAGATAAGAATTAGCAGGTGTTATATAGGATTCAGAAAAATTTGGAGGAGATGGTTTATTTTGGCAGATGGTAAACAACTGGTAGAATAAAGTCAGTATGAAAGGTCTTAAATGTCTAGATAAGCTGAAGGCGTTATTCTGTAGACCATTTGTGAATAATTGATGGGTTTTGAGGAGGAAGGTGAGATGTTGCTTAATGTTTTAAGACAAACCAATAACTGAATGTGAACTTAAGACAAAAAGGGTTACAGTATAATTGATCCAAGCCCTCCTTTAATCAGGATACTTCTTTTTTTTACTGTATTTTTCTATTACCATATAACCCCTTTAAGCTTCCTCCCCTAGCAATCACTACACTGTTTTTTATGTCCATTTGCCATCTATGAGTATGTCTCTATTTTGCTTGTTACTTCAGTTTGCTCATTAGATTCCACATATAAGTGAAATCATATGGCATTTGACTTTCTCTGACTGGCTTATTGCACTTATCATAATGTTCTCTAGGTCCATCCATGCTTTCACAAAGGGTAAAAGTTTCTTTTTTATGGCTGAGTTGCATTCCATTGTGTACATGTACCATAGCTATTTTCTCCATTCATCTACTGATGGACACCTGGGCTGCATACATATCTTGATGACTATAAATAATGCTGCAGTTTTCTTTCAAATTAGTGTTGTAGGTTTCTTCTAATATATTACAGGTAGTGGGATTGCTGGGTCAAAAGGAAGATCCATTTTTAGTTTTTTGAACCAATCTGCATTCCCACCAACAGTGCAAAAAAGTTTTCTTTCCTCTACATCCTCACCAGCACTTGGTGTCTGTTGAGTTATTGATGATAGCCATTCTGCAGGTGTGAGGTTAGGGTCATAGTGGTTTTACTTTATATTTTGCTGATAATCAGTGATGTCGAGCAGCTTTTCATGTGTCTATTGGCCATCTCAGGATACTTCTTTTTAGGCTGTTTCCCCTTAGGTCCTGTCCTGCAACTTAATTTATCTGATCCCAGTTCTTCCAGTTATCAACTCAAGTACTTTTGGTATCAGTTTATTTTTTATTGAGGGAAATTGTGATGACAAATTTAAAGTGTATAACTTTAAAGTGTATTAGGTTTTGACATATGTACACTCATGACAGCAATCAAGATAATGGACATGTTCACAGTGAGGGAATATCCTTTGTATGACTTGAATCATTTTCAATTTATTGAGACATTCTTTAGTCCAAAATATGGCCTACCTTGATAAGTGATCATTGAGCACTAAAAAGAACGTATTTTTGCTGTTGTTGAGTGAAGTGTTATATATGAACATATTAAATTTCTATTGCTGCTGTAATTAACTACCACAAGCAGAGAGTCTTAAAACAACATATTTATTATCTTACAATTTTCTAGGTCAGAATGGGTTGGCAGGCTGCATTCCTCTGAAGGCTCTAAGGCAGACTCTGTTCTCTTGTCTTTTCCAGCGTCTCCAGGGCACCTATATTCTTTGATTCGTCCCCTTTCTCTGTCATCAGGTCATGAGTGTGACACATTGTTTCCTCTTTCTCTGACTTGTCTTCCCTCTTCACAGCTCCTGCTCTGACTCTGTTCTGACCTTCTTGCCTCCCCCTTACAAGGACTCTGATTACATTGGGCCCACACATATACTCAAGGATAATTCCTCTATCTCAAACTCCTTAATAGATCACATCTGTAAACTCCCCTGCCATATTAGGTACAGTTTCACAGGTTTCAAGGATTAGAGAATATGGATATCTTTGGGAGGGCCATTATTCTGTATGCCACAGACGTCAGTTGGGTTAAGTTTGGTCAAGTTTGTTGATAGTATCATTCAAGTGCTTTATATATATATTGATTTTCTATCTACTGGTTTTATCAACTATTGTGATAGAAACATTGACATTTTTGGCTATAATTATGTGGATGTCTTTTTTTCCTTGTAATTCTATCAGTTTTTACTTCATATATTTTGAAGCTCTGTTATTAGGTGCATAAACATTTAGGGTTGTGTGTTCTTAATCAACTGACCCTTTATCATTGAGAAATAACCTTTTTCTACCTGGTAATAGTGTTTGCCTTGAATTTTACTTTGATATTTGATTAGTGTCAGCATGGTTTATCTTTTTCCATCCTTTTGCTTTTAACTGACTTCTGTCTTTATACTTCAAGTGAGTACTTATTTATAGACAACAAACATGTAGTTAGGTTTCACTTTTTACCAGTCTACCCTGGCAGTCTCTGCCTTTTAATTGGGGTGTTTAGAGCATTTACTTTTAATGTGAGTCTGCATTTAATATGGTACAGTCAAGTTCAATGTGTTCATTGATACGTGCCATTTGTCAGTAATCTTGCTGTTTTCTGTTTTTATTGCCTTTATTTCCTTTGCCTCTATTCTTTCCTTCTTTTGGATTGAATACTTTCTGTGATTCCCTTTTATTTTTTTCATTGGCTTATTAACCATAATTCTTTTGTTATTTTAATTGTAGCTTTAGATACACATATTTATTGCCACTTACCTTTTGGTGGTATACCCCCTCATGAATAATACAAGAAGCTCACAATAGTATGCATCCATTTCTCCCCTCCAGTTTTTAATGCTACTATTGCCATATATTTTACTTATATACTTGTCATAAATTCCATAGTACATATTACTTTTGTTTCAGCAATTATCTGTGAAAGGGATCTAAATGATGAGGAAAAATTGTATGCATTTGTCCATTTGGTTACTATTTCTGGGGTTCTTTATCCTTTATATACATCAGTGATTCACAGCTGGGGGTGTTGCTGTCCCCAGGGGACCTTTTTGTTTTTCACGACTTGGTGAGGAGTGACAGGAGCATACAGTGAATGGGTATGATGCCAGCAATACTGCCTACATTACACGTGGCAGCCCCTCACAATCATTTGAAATAATTCTCTGCTCTAAAATATCAATAGTGCCAAGGTTGAGAAACCTGGTGCAGATCCTTATTTTCATTTGGCATCTTTTTTCTGCATGAAGGACTTCCTTAAGTTTTTTTATAGTGCATTCTGCTGGTGATGAAATCTTTCAAGTTTTTTATGTCTGAAAAAGTCTTTATTTTGCTTTTGTTTTTCAATCCTAGTTTCTTTAGTGATATCGCTCCATTCTCTTCTCGCTTCTGTGTTTTCTGATAAAAGCAAATCTGTCATTTTTATCATTGTCCTTTTATATTTTTGCCCCTTTATCTTTGGATGTTTGTAAGAATTTTCTCTAGTACTAGATCTGAGCTAGTACTAGAGATGCATATTTAAGATGTACCTTGGTATAGTTTTCTTTGTGTTTCTTATGCTTGCAGTTTGAATTTCTTGGATCTGTAGGTTTATAATTTTCATCAAGTTTCAAAAACAATGAGCTGTTATTTCTTCAAATATTTTTTCTGCTCCTCTCTCTCTTTTCCTCCTTTTGGTCCAGGGATGCCAGTTGTACATGTATTGAGCCTCTTGAAGTCCCATAGTTCCCTGATGCTATCTCCTTAAAAATTTTTTTTCTTCTGTTTCATTTTTGATATGGGGCTGGCCCAAAAATCCATTTAGTTTTTTCCGTAAAACAAAAGATACATTTTTCATTTTCACCAATACCTTTATTGATTTTGATATGTATGTTGGGTATCTCCTGCTATTGGCCTCTAGTGGGTAGAGGCCAGGGGTGCTGCTAAACATCTTCCAATGCATAAGAGAGCCCCACAGTAAAGAATTATTTAGCCAGAAGGTCAATAGTACCAAGAAACTTCACAAACCACTTTTTACACATTTGATTAGTTGTAGCACCTTCTCCATATACTGCACAAGTCTGTTTTTGCATTTCAGTTATTTTTACCTTTTGTGAAATAATAAAACATAATATACTGAAAATGCTTCATATTTTCTTCCATCTTCAATAGTAAAATGGCTGCACAAAAATTCACCAGTTTTGATGTTTTTCTTAATGCGTGCTGATATTGACAGCTGTCACAGTACATTCTAACACAATTATTTTGAATGAAGTTAAGTAATTCAAAGTGCTACCAGAGCCATCATACAAAAAAAAACTAAATGAATTTTTTGTCCAACCCAGTAGTTTCTATTTCCATGTCTTTGAATGTGTTAATTTCTCTTCTTCGATGCTTAATCTATTAATACCACCTAGTATATTTTTTATCTAATTTTCAGATCTATAATTTCCATGTCAATTTTCAAAAATGTCTTTCATGTATCTACTTTTTAAACATGGAACACAGTTATAATGTTTAATGTTCTTAACTGATTATTCTAATATCTCTGCCAGTTCTGGGTTGGGTTCAACTGATTGATTTGTTTCCTCCTTGTAGGTTGTATTTTCATGGTTTTCTGCATGCTTGTTAATCTTTGACTGAATTCCAAACACTATGAATTTTACATTATAGAGTTCTGCATACTTTTTTTTTCTAAAAAAACATTCTTGATCCTTTTTGTAGAATGCAGTTGTTACTTGAAAACAGTATGTTTCTTTCAGATCCTGCCTTTAATATTTATTAGGTGAACCCAGAACAGCATTTAGTTTAATGCCATTTATTCCCCAAAGTGAGGCAAGTCTACCCAGTGCCTAATTATGAAGTTTTCCACTTTGACTAATGGGCTCCCAGAGTAATGGGTTCAAAGATTCTTTCCAGCCCTTTTGGAACGCCAGTACTGCTCCCTTGAATCCTTCTGGATGATTCTTTCCCTGCTTCCAATAGTCTCAACACACCCACATGCTGACTGGCACTAGGCTTCAGTTTCCCCTGTTTCCTTTCTGTGTAACTGTCTCCTGTGAATACTAGTCATCCTGATTTCACCAGCCTCTGTGTTACCTCTCTAGTTCTGAGAGCCTGCTGGGTGGCTCCTGGGTCCCCACTCCTGACTCACTGCTTGGAGACTCCCAGGCAGTAAACCAGAGCAACCAGAGGGCTCACCTAATCACTTTCCTGATTTTTGGGAACCACCATTTTTTGTCATCCCAGGTCCAGTGTCTGAGAAGCCTCTGCTCTGTTTTTCTGGCATTGTATTGGTTATTTTATGTAGGAGGGTAAATCCAATCCTTGTTAATCCCATCGTGGCTACAGGGTGATCCTTTTGAAGTTTGTCTTTGAAGTCTAAGCTTTGTTAGGGCTGCACTAGTGTAGTTACTATAGGACTGTTTTGGGGGGCCTATGACCACTCTTTATTAGTTCAGTGGTTTGCTAGAATGACTGATCCAACTTGGTAGCATAACTCAGGGCTAATAGTTATTACAATGATGGATACACAACAGGATCAAAAGGAAAGATGTGCATAAGTGGAATGCATAGAAATCAGGTACAGTCTGCCAGATCCTCCCTTTCTCTCTAGCTGTGATCCACAGAGACGTGAGAAATGTCTCTACCCAAGGAAGCCTGCTTGAGTCTTGGAGTCTGCAGCTCGGAAAGGAAGTGGATCACGTTGGTAAACACCAGCCATGGTGCACACCCCAAATAAGCACCACTATGTATCATGAGTGTGCATGTGTACTTTAAACGGTGCTGATTTCTGGTACATCCTACCCTGGTGCTCCAGGCACACTATAACATCATCAATTGGTGACTAAGCATTAGTTTTTAGAGCTTGTTCAAGATGTATAGGATGACATTCTAACCAACTGAGCTACTCAGCTAGGTCTAGGCCACTCTGTTTTAATTTATATTTATTGTTCAGTATATTTTGGTATATTTCTAGGTGTATTTTGAAGTGTGTCACAGCAAGTCTCATCTCCAAATTCTTTGAAAAACATTCCTGGTCATTTTTGCACATTTGGGGTAGTAAAACATACTGGTGTTACTAGATTTACTACGAATGCTTGGAGTGCAGTGTTAATAATGATGAGTAATAACAGTGGCTGGCACTGAGCGACTGAGCACCTGTTATGTGCCAGACTCTAAATTAGACACTTCATATGGAACATTTCTTATTTATTTCTTACAATAATCCTATCAGTCAGATTCTGTTTTCATATTCATTTTACATGGAGGAAATACCATTTTTCAGATAAACGACCACTTTTCAGATAGCCCGTGGCTCACCTTACTGTCTGTATTGCTGACTCCTTCCCTTTCCTAGGTATGGGTTTTATGGCTAAGCAGAAGCATTTTGTATTTCAGGAATCAGTGACCTTCAAGGATGTAGTTGTGGACTTTACCCAGGAAGAATGGAAACAGTTGGATCCTGTACAGAGAGATTTATTCAGGGATGTGACATTGGAAAATTATACGCACCTGGTCTCTATAGGTAAGGATGACTTCTCTGAGTTAATATCTGGGGATATAAAGAAGGACGAAGGCCCTGGCTGCTGTAGCTCAGTGGATTGAGTGTGGGCCTGCCAACCACACGATTGTGGTTCAATTCCCAGTCAGGGCACATGCCTGAGTTGCAGGCCAGTTCCCAGCAGGGGACTCAGGAGAGGCAACATACATTGATATTTCTCTCCCTCTCTCCTTCCCTTCCCCCTCTAAGTATAAATAAAATCTTTAAAAAAAAAAAAAAAAAAGAAGAGGGTTTTCTCACGCTTAGGGAGTTTTGCCCTTTACTTAAGGATCCAAGGATTCCTAAATGTTGAAAGGCTTTGACAAGGTTTCTCTCTCCTAGCAAGTAATACATACTAGTAATTTTTCTGCACCTAGAACAGTTCCCAGATTATATCTTGTCAAGGAACTTGTGACATTGGAGCTCGACATGCTGTTCATTCCCACCAGACCTACCTGTCCTCTCCTCTGAAGACAAAGTGGTGAAACCGACTTCCGGTAGAGCACTTTTCCCTTCCTGCAGACAGGTGCCTTTTTTTTTTCCTTCTCCATGTGCAGGACTCCAAGTATCCAAACCTGATGTAATTTCCCAGTTAGAGCAAGGGACAGAGCCATGGATTGTGGAGCCAGGCATTCCAGTGGGTGGCTCTGGAGGTAAGTCTTGGGCCGGGGAGATGAGGGTCACTGACTCAGACACCAACCTGATGGAAGGGCTTCCTGTCTAAAATGCACGTGTGCCTGCCACTGGTAGGAAAATGAGATGATCTGGACTCCCTCATGCTTTGTCAACACACTGACTGTCTTGACACATATTCTATTTTTATACCCCTTTCAGACAAGGTATCCTTCCTGCCTTTTTAAAAAAAATTTTATTGTTATTCAAGAATGCCTTTTCCTCTCCTTCCTGCCTTTTTGTAAAGGCAACCTCTTGACCTAGACTCTGAATTCCATCTTTTCCCACCTCTTTTGGGAACCTTAGCTCATAATTATCACCTCACTTTTCAACCCTTAGAGTTTTCTTTTTGGGTCTACAAGGTTCTGTCATTGGTACCTTCAAACAGAAGCAGGTAACCTAAATTTCCAAGCACTTTCGCACCAGGCTGATAGTTTGGTTACCATCCAAATTGCCTCCTTGCTTTCCCAACCATGCCTTGCAACAGTGGTTCCATACCTTTCTTAACCTCAGTGTGTAGCTTCTGATCCTGTCACTTTCTCATACTCTCCTTGAAATTATAAATACTTTCTTATAAAGCATTAAGTCCCAAACTGCACAGAAAGACCTTTTCAAAGACCAGATCCTGGAAAAATGTGCAGCCTTAGTTACTCTAGGTAAGGGAGAGCACTTGAGGGTGAATTAGGTGAGAGTGGGGGTTCTTTTTCATGGGGAAAAAAGTGTGCTATGTTCACATTTGGGAAGTGCTAGATTAACTTAAATTTTAGCAAGTTACTTACAGGATAACCACTCAGTGATTTTTAAAATACACAGTAGGGCATTACGAATTTCCAGCAGGGTTGCTTGGCATGTAACATTTCTCCTCCCCCAGCCATGAATCCTTTTTCACCCTGCACCTTTATGACCTTTCTCATAGAATGTGGTTTCATGAAACATAATTTAGAAAACCAGTAATTCTAAAATAAGAGCTTTATTAACTTCTGCTTAGTTATTAACTTTTGGAAAAAATGAGTTGTCAAGTTTTATTATGAATTAAAAATGAATTTTTTAAAAATCCTAACTTGATTTTTAAAAAATCCTAACTTGATTCTGTTGGAAGACTGGCTAATGCCCAATTTTAAAATACCTAAAAGGTATGGAAATAACCCTAAGGGTTTTTTTTAATGCTTTTACCAAGCAGAGATTTAGTTAGGTAAAAATAATAATACACCCCTATTGCATAGATAATGTAGACAGTTCCAGTGACCTGGTCACTGGGCAGAAGACAGTCATTTGAACTGTTTAGTTCTAGTCTCTTGTGTGCTTTCTGCTACTGGAATGTGGCCCGGTGCTAACAGTCCTGGTAAGCCAGGTCCTGGTCCTGCCGTCCTTAGCACTGGGAGAAGACTTATTCTTAGCTGATGAGTTGGCTGCTTTCATCTCTAGAACATGGTATATAGTTCTGCAGGCATCTGTACAGGTAACTGAGGTTGTGACGGTACCTACACGGAGGTGGGCACTGGCCGTGGGCACTGGCCGTGGGCCCCGTCTGCATCATATTCCTTATTCTCTTTCTTGATACCTTCTCCAGGCCGTCTTGTGACCTGGCCTCTGCAGCCAGGTCACAAGACAGCCTAGATGCTTATGTCTTCTGTCTCACTGGCTCACGGAGTTCCTTTGCAGGTGGTTGTCTCTGCAGAGCTGTTGGAAGACTGGCTAATGCCCATAGGCTGCCCATGTGGTAAAGTGGGGAATGCTTTGTGCAATCCCTATGGGGCTGTTCATTCTTGCCTTCTGGAGCTTTCTCCAGAATGACCTTCATTCTGTGCCTATCAGTGACATTCTGGTAACTCTGCCGCTCAGTGTGTGGAAGTCATGACACTGTAGATGACATAGGTCACAGTCTGTTGCATGTTTATTGCCTTCAACTGGAATTCCAGTGAGGGCTAGAAATCAGCTGCTTCCTCTGCCTTTTCTCCTTTAAGAGCTTCAGATGTCAGGGTCTCCAGTTCTTCATTGCAAATTACCTGTAGGAGGGCATCTTTGTGGCCATCCACTGTACAAATGTATCTTTTTTAGTGTCATTTCTTATATGGAACAATTGGCTGTTTTCACGAACCTGTGTTGCTTATACTTCTGTCCTTGCTGGAGCCGCACTGGGCTATGAGACTGCTCTTGCACAGGCTCACCACTCCTGGGGCACCAGATGTGCTGGGAGGTGGCAGCGCTGGGTCTCTGCCACACTCACTGTCGCAGTGACGACAGTGACAGTGACAGGACTGGCAGCTCAGGGGCCCAGGGTTCTGCTGTACCCTCCTGTTACCAGTTTTTCATCACGGCCTTTTTTCTTTACTGAATCTACCAGTATTGGCTGCCCTGCTTCATTTCCTTGCCACCTTTCTTTTCTTGGGACAAGACAAACTTCCTCAGAGTAGAAAGTAGATTAGAGGAGTGTAAGTCAGCTTCCTGATTATGTACTTTTGTCTTGTTTCTTCTATTGTTTTATTTGCTGATAAACTGCCTCCTTTCATTAGTATATTTTATTCATCCCATTACACACTCACCTCTGTTCCTTTCTCACATTCGTTCCCGTGGCTTCAGCTATTCTTTTCCTTTCTTTTTTGAGCTGATACTTCCCAACCTATATTTGATTATCTTGGTTATTTTGCTACTTTTGGCATCTTCCATCCCTACAAATACCACTATGGTTTCCCTTTCTGTTCCTAATTCTCCCCTTAAATGATTTCCTATACTGTTTACAACTTTCCCATTTTTAGCAGTGACATGACTGTTATGTCAGTATTCTGGGCTAAACAAAACATGCAGCTGTAGCCAGCTCTTTCTTGTTCCCCATGTATTGAAATCAGAGTTCTTGGATTTTTGTGTTGTTGTTAATCACTTAGAGGTCTCAGCTCAGACTGCCTCCTTTCAGGCCATGTGAGTCTCCTCTTAGCCATCTCTGTGTCACTTGTTAAACTCGCTATTTCCTGAAAAGGAGTTCCCTTACTGGTTCTTAGAGGTGATCTATGGAATTGAATGAAATATTCTCTTACTATTTTTAACTTTTATTTATTTATCATTCTCCTTAGCTCCTTCCAAATTTCTCCCTAAATAATAGGGCTATTTTTGAAAATCCTCTGAATTTCCTGAGGGCTTTATATTTAATTTCATTAGGTCATTCCCAGAACAGCAGTTTTTTCTTCTGGGTTTTTGTTGTTGTTTCCCCCCTCTATTCAGAGAATACTGGCATCATTTTTTCTTTCAGACTGGGAAACAAGACTAGAAAATAGCATACCAGTCCCAGAACCAGACAATCCTGAAGAGCCCTCTCCAGAGGCAGTAGTGGAAAAACACAAAAGTGATGATGTCTCAGAGTCCTGGATGTCTAAAGGCAGTCCACAGAGGCAGCAGGCAGATAACCTGACACTGCCAAGGGAAATAAAAATAACTGAGAAAACAGTGCCCACTTTGGAGAAAGACCATGTAAATCATGACTTTGAAAAAAGTATCAATATTAGTTCAAACCCAGTATCACAACAAGACATATCTCCAGAAGAGAGGGCTACTAAAAGAAGCATCAAACGGAATTTAAAACCAGTTAAAAAAGAGAAATCTTGTAAGTGCAATGAATGTGGAAAAGCTTTTAGTTATTGTTCAGCACTTATTCGCCATCAGAGAACACACACTGGAGAAAAACCCTACAAATGTAATGAATGTGAGAAAGCCTTTAGCAGGAGTGAAAACCTTATAAACCATCAAAGAATTCATACTGGAGATAAGCCATATAAATGTGATCAGTGTGGAAAAGGCTTCATTGAGGGTCCATCTCTTGCTCAACATCAAAGAATTCACACTGGAGAAAAACCCTATAAATGTGATGAATGTGGGAAAGCCTTTAGTCAGAGGACCCATCTTGTTCAGCATCAGAGAATTCATACTGGTGAGAAACCATATACTTGTAATGAATGTGGAAAATCCTTCAGCCAGAGAGGCCACTTTATGGAACATCAGAAGATTCATACAGGGGAAAAACCTTTTAAATGTGATGAATGTGATAAAACCTTCACCAGGAGCACTCACCTTACTCAACATCAAAAAATTCATACTGGTGAGAAAACCTATAAATGTAATGAATGTGGGAAGGCCTTCAATGGGCCCTCAACATTTATCCGTCATCATATGATTCACACTGGTGAAAAACCGTACGAGTGCAATGAATGTGGGAAAGCTTTCAGTCAGCACTCCAACCTCACTCAACACCAGAAAACTCACACTGGGGAGAAGCCTTATGATTGTGCTGAATGTGGAAAATCCTTTAGTTACTGGTCATCCCTGGCTCAACATCTGAAAATTCATACTGGAGAAAAACCTTACAAATGTAATGAATGTGGAAAGGCCTTCAGTTACTGCTCATCCCTTACTCAGCATCGCAGAATTCACACCCGGGAAAAGCCCTTTGAATGCAGTGAATGTGGGAAGGCTTTCAGTTACCTTTCAAACCTTAATCAGCATCAGAAGACACATACCCAAGAGAAAGCTTACGAGTGTAAGGAATGTGGGAAAGCCTTTATTCGGAGTTCATCTCTTGCTAAACATGAAAGAATTCATACTGGCGAGAAACCCTATCAGTGTCATGAATGTGGGAAAACCTTCAGTTATGGCTCATCCCTTATTCAGCATAGGAAAATACATACTGGAGAAAGACCTTACAAGTGTAATGAGTGTGGAAGGGCCTTCAACCAGAACATTCACCTTACACAACATAAGAGAATTCACACAGGAGCAAAGCCTTATGAGTGTGGTGAGTGCGGTAAAGCCTTTCGACACTGTTCGTCTCTTGCTCAACATCAAAAAACTCACACAGAAGAAAAGCCATACCAGTGTAATAAATGTGAAAAGGCTTTTAGCCAGAGTTCCCATCTGACTCAGCATCAAAGAATTCACACTGGAGAGAAGCCGTATAAGTGTAATGAATGCGACAAAGCCTTCAGCCGGAGCACTCATTTGACTGAGCATCAAAGCACTCACACAGGGGAGAAGCCGTACAACTGTGATGAATGCAGGAAGACATTCAGTCAGAGCACTTACCTTGTTCAGCATCAGAGAGTTCATTCAGGAGAGAAGCCTTTTGGATGTAATGACTGTGGAAAAGCCTTCAGGTATCGTTCTGCTCTCAACAAGCATCAGAGGCTGCACCCTGGCATATGACTGTTTCAGAAGCATCATGAACATAAGGGATGCATTTACTCTACTTTGTCCTTCTGCTAAGTACTGAAGAACCAGAATGACCTGAGAAACTGCTTAAATCATTTTAACTTTTCACTGTCACACTACAGAATGGGAAATGCATTGGGCTGAAGTAATCAACTATGTTAAGCAACTTTGTAACATTGGAAAATTCAGCTACCCAAATTCAGCTTCATTTTCTCTGTGAAATGAGGGATTTGGAATAGCTGATTTTAAACACTGTTTGGAGGTCTAGTCATAATATATTCTTGAATAGGATTGCTACCTATCAGATTTTGCTGTGTTGCATCTAAAATATATTTATGCATGTTTTGCTAATAGGAAGCATTTATGCTTCAGTAACTAGACTGGAGATCTATTAAGCTCCTGTTTTAATGCATTTAAATTGTTTAAGTAACCGGTTCCTAATAAAAAGAACTATGAAATACCCTCACATTAATAATTCAGTAGCATATAGTGGCTTAACTCAAGCTCAAGTATTTAAGCACAAGTACTGAACTTTCCTATTGTTTTCTTCTCTAGTATGCTTTAACATTCTAGTTGATTACAAAAATAGAGATTCTCTTCTATAGTTTAAACCAGTGTTACCTGACCCTAGCTGCATAGTGGAATCACTTCAGGAACTGTAACATTTTTTTGCTAAGCTCCACCACCACTATTAGTCTCTAAATAAGAGACTAATTTAATTGACCTAAGGGGTGGGACACAGGCATCAAAATTTTTTTAACTCCTACTTGTGTTCATCTATAAAGGGTATCCACAGAAGTAATTCTGTTAGGTATGATAGTAGTCTATGTTAGAAACATGCCATGATTTTTAGAAATGCATAATGAACTACCTAGGGATGAAATTACAGGATGTCTCAGCTTCTTTGAAAATATTTCAGCAACAAATAAACCAAAGGGAGAAAAAAGGACTAATAGGGCTAATGTGGCAAAATTTTAATAGTTGTTAAATCCTGGCAATTGGCATATGGGAGTTCATTATACTATTCTCTAATTTTACATGTTTTAAATTTGTCATTTTAATAAGAAAACATTGTTTTATCACTTATTTCTTAGTGAGTTTAAAATAGATTTGACTGTATGATTTTTTTGAGATAAAAAACCTTCAAAACAGTTATTAAAAATGTATTTAAAAGTTCCAGAGAAAAATTAAGTCATTAATTTTCTGACTGCAAGAGGCAACTACTGTTCATCTGACTCATAAATGGGTTTATGAGACAGCAACAAGTAACATATGTTTAAACATTTATCATTGGGTAACTCAGTTCATGTCTGCAGGAAAAATTTGGTTAACCCATTTCAGCCCAGGGAGCCAGGGTTGATGGGACCTACAGCCCAGGGAGGATGTCTCTGCCCTGCAGGCAGCTTCACAGTCCCAGAGAGCAAAGTCTTGCCTGGTACACAGCTTCATAGTTTAAATTACCAAAAAAATGCAAGTGTTGGGCCAATATATTAAAGTTATTGTTCAGACCTCAAAAGGTATGGTCTTGGTGTCTTGATGGCCCTCCAGCCCCTTTTCTTAAATTTTACCAACCTCTGATGGCCCTGTCTTTCCATTTCCTCTCACAGGCAAATTGTGAAAGACAGTATGTGTTGAGAGTAAAGGCTAAAGGTGGTAAGAAAAAAAGAGATGGCTGTGGCTGACCTGTGTGGCTCAGTTGGGGCATCTCCCATCCACTGCAAAGCGAAAACACCCTGGTTTGATTTTTCATCAGGGCGCTGCCTGCGTTTCGGGCTTGGTCCCTGGTCAGGTGTGTCGAGGAGGCAATGATGTTTTGATCCTTCTCTCCCTCCTTTCCGTCTAAAAATAAATAAAATATTGCACGAAGATACGGTTTTGATGGAGTATAAAAAATTTATCACCAGCTGCCCCTCCACTTCCCAGAACTCATAAAATCCCATCAACTAGAAATTAGGGCAAAGCCTCAGCAACTTCAAAAATCTGTGTTTACACTGTTTCAGACACCTGGGGTTCATACCCATCTATTTGTTTTGTTTTTAACTTGTTAAAATTTTAAAAATACAACATGCTCTAACTGGTTTGTAAGAAAAACAAATTTCATACCAGGAGGGAAAGAAAATCACTAGCAGAATTTCAACACAAATCATTGCCTAAAGCTGGGATTTTTTAAATGAGTATAATGATGAGTAAGCATAGCCACCAAGGCACTTACTTTCTCATTAAAACCAACTATTAAACTGGTTAGATCTTCAAACTGCTGTATCAAAAAGCATTAAACGAACGTTAAAAACGGTGAGCGCACAGTCAGGTGCTGTGTACCACTAACAAGTAGTTTTCATTACAGAAGAAATAAGCGAACGTGAGGCAACGGTCCTTTGGAGAAAGTGACGCAGCGGACTCACCGCGGGCGGTGCGCAGCGGTCACTGAGCGGCCGCAGGCCACGCTTCACTCAGGGTCCGCACGTTAAAAAGTTAGTCAGAGGCGACCACATTGATGTTCCTCTCTCCAAAAATTAATGAGTCTTTAAAACAACAAAAGCGAGACATTATGTGGAAAAGAAACGGCAGCGAGTCCCGTGGTGGGCGTGGGTCCGGGCCCCCGCGCCAGCTCCTCAGCCAGCGTGGCCTCAGCGCAGACCCCGTGGCGGGAAGAGTGGCGTTTTGGGGGCTGCTAGTGGCTCCGCCCCGCGACTCAGGCCACGTGAGGAAACGGCGCGCGGGACGCGGCCGCAGCTCCGAGGGCGCGCTCATCCCGCGTTCGCGCGCCGGGCCGGCAAAGGCGGGTCCTCCGGCAGATGTCCGGCAGCGTGAGCCGAGTCGCCCCGATCTTCTCCTTAAAATGGAGCCGACTGTCCCCACCCCCGCCGTCCTCTGCCTGTTCCCTGCTGACCCCACCTCCCCACCGGAAATCCTCACTGAGGGAAAAGCCTGGCTTTCCTCAAATGGACGTCCGCGTTCCAAGTAACTGCAGGACCCGCGCACGCCCGTCGGCCGGTTTGCCTCTCGGACTGAGGAACCGGAGGGCGGACCGCGGGCTCGTCCTGGCCTCGACCTCACTCTGGTGCGACGAGTACGCGTCCGCTTGTCTGTCTGACCTCAGGCAGACTATCGTGACCCACGACGGAGGCGGCAGAAACACCTCCCGGCTACTGGATCGTGCCCCGGCTCTCCGCTTCCGGTCACGGCGTCGCAGGCCCCGCGAGGCGGGGTGGGAAAGCCGAGGCGGACCGGAAGCGGGTGCGCGCGACGACGGCGCGGCCGCGGCTGTTCTCGTTGCCGCGGCCAAGGATTTCTGAGAAGGTGACGGACCGAAAGTGTCACAGGGGACCTTTGTACACATAAATTACTAAAATTCTGTTGCGCGCCAAAAATATTTTTGCCAATCTGACTAAAAAAAAAAAAGGTATAATCGTTATTCGTTGACACCAGATGTCTCGTGTTGGTCATTGCCATTTCTTTATTTGACAATCTAAAGGAAAAGAAGACACTACCCCTGACTAAATAGTCAGGTATTTATTGCATGTTTTTAAAATCCTTGCAGCACACCAGTTGAAAATCGCTTCTATAGGAATCTCGAACAAGACTTCTGTCTTTGACAAGCTTACAATCCAATTGAATAATAACCTCTTACTATAGCCTGCTAAAATGAGATTCTGGTACAACTCTTGCCCAAAGTCACTGAGCTAATCATTGTTAATCAGACAAATGCTGGGAGGTAGGAAAAGTGTGGATCGGGACAGAATCATGGGTCCCAGGAGCTCCACTTTTAAGGCATAAGAATGGCCAAAAGTGCCAGTTCTACAAATGTCAAGTAGGGAAAGAATGGACAAATAAGCACTAAGTTTGTCCTTAGTTGTACAAGGTTGGTGAGAGCCAGATCCAGAGGGAATCGGTTTCATGAAGTCTAAACGAAAGTTTAAAAACCGGGGCGGCAATGGTTTTTCAAGATAACAGGAATTAAATGTGTGTTAATAAAAGTTTTAGGGCAGTTTTGGTAAGGATGAGATAAAATAACACGGATTAATCAGGCACATTAGGAGAACTATGGATTATACCTCGAGAAAAATATGCTACAGCAAAAAAAAAAAAAACCCACAAAAAAAACACACACACAAAAAAACAAAAACAAAAAAACACGAGGAAGAGAAAATTCTGCCCTTATTAGTGCAGAGACTGCATTTGCCTCAACACTGTTACCCCCAAACTGGTGGGAAGTTTTTTGTCTCCATCTGAAGCCAGCTCCTCCTCTTCTGCAACTGGCACCAGAAACCATGAACATACACAGGATTTCCTCACTGAGTGAAGAGAAGGGGTTGATGTGGATGGAAAACGGTTCACTGGCTGCCCAGGGTCCCAAGCCCCATGGAATGAAGAGACAAGGTGTGGGAATGCAAGGTGGCAGGCAGTTGATGATTGGAGCCCTCCAGAATATTATTAGATTGATGGTAGGGGTTTGAAGTCATCTTATTGTATGGATCACTCATTTCAGCATTTAGTTTACAAAAAGAAAGGAAGGCTGGCTTGAAACTGGCTTATCACTAGCTAGTGGGAAAAAAATCCAAACACATTAATTTTTCTCTTCAGTTGCAGGAAGTCATGCAAAGTGCTCTTGCACTAACATTCACACAAACCCAGAGGTCACTCTTTAGTGTGGAGGTGCTGATGTCTGATGAGTGTTGAGCTCTGACTGAAGGCTTTGCCACAGTCATTACACTTGTAAGGCTTCTCTCCGGTGTGAGTTCTCTGGTGAATAGCAAGGGAAGAGCTCCGACCAAAGCCTTTCCCACACTCTGTACACGCATGCGGCTTTTCTCCGGTGTGGACTCTCTGATGTTCAGTGAGGGATGAGCCTCGACTGAACACCTTCCCACAGTCCCTGCACTTGTAGGGTTTCTCTCCAGTGTGTGTTCTCTGATGTTCGATGAGGGATGAGATCCAGCTGAAAGTTTTTCCACATTCACTGCACTCGTAGGGGTTCTCTCCTGTATGTATGCGTTGGTGCTGAATTACGGTTGAACGATCACTGAAGGCTTTCCCACATTCTTTACATTTGTAAGGTTTTTCTTGAGTGTGAGTTCGCTGATGTTGACTAAGGTTAGTGCTTCGGCTGAAGGTTTTTCCACATTTACTACATTCATACGGCTTTTCTCCAGTGTGGATCCTCTGATGTAGACCAAGGTGAGTGCTCCGGCTGAAAGCTTTCCCACACTCACTGCATTCATAAGGTTTCTCTCCAGTGTGAGTTCTTTGATGTTCAATCAGGTGTGTACTTCGGCTAAAAGTTTTGCTACATTGCTTGCATTCAAAAGGTTTCTTCCCACCATGAATTCTACTGCGAATAAAAAGTCCTGATTGGTAATTAAAGGCTTTCCTGCATTCATTGCACTTACAAGGTTTCTTTTGTGGGAAAACTTTTTGGTGTTTAATTAAGTCTGAATTGTCTTTGGGGTTTTTCCTGGATGTGGGGAATCTAGCTCCCTTTGGAATCTTGTGCTGTGTATTAAGTTTTGATCTGAGACTAAGTTCACTGGATTTTGGGCCTCTCTCTGCAGTGACAACCTCCTTGAGAGTCACTGACAGTCTTCTGACAGCTGTTTTCTCAGATTTCTTCAGTGCAGGACATGTTGTCTTCCTTGACAGCTGGCCCTCAGTTCCACAGGCGTCTGAATTTGTAGGACCTCGAGTAGTACTTCCTATGAGATTTTCCATTGCTGACCCTGAGAATTGTAGGTCTTCAGAAGTAGCCTGACTGCTGTTGATGCTTTGCTTCAAGTCAAATCTTCCTATATCTGAAAGACATTTAAAGTGCAGAGGTTATCTCTGTCTAGTGTGGAGAGCAAAGAAAATAAAGTAGCAGCAAAAAGAAGTAATTTGTTCTTTATGCACACTAGCAAATTTATATGGGGAGAAAATAAAATGAGGCAGTGGAAGTGAGCAAGGCCAGAAGAGATACCAGGCTTTTTTGTTTGTTTTTACAGTGGAAATGGAGACGGAGACACCAAGAAATACGGGCATGTGACTGGGTAATACTGAAAGCTCCCCTCACCACACCCAAAATGGAAATGAGCAGGTACTGTAGCTGATGAGCTAAGCTGGGGATCAGAAAGTACAGTGAGCCCATGGGCATGACAGCAACAAGCTCACAGCAGGATCTGAGATCTGCTGAGTGAGCAGTTGATCTGGTTTCATAAGTCTTTACCTTCTCATAGATGGGGAACCTCCCAGATGTGGAGCTGAACCCTGGAGGACATTTGCCAAGAAGCCATGCTTGGAGAACCTCAAGAACAATGTCACAATGCTATCGGTGTCCATCTTTGCCAAGAGCATGCCTTTTGGCTGGAAACAGGGAACTCAAGAGCTCTACCATGGGGTTGATTGAGGAGTCAGAATTTCTGATTTATTTAGAACCTTGCAAAAAATCCAGCTGCAGACTTTAGGGGAACTGGCCTTCCTGCTGGGTTGACCAGCCTACATTTTTACAGCCCAGATGCTATGTTAACCCATCCTCAGGGTACTTCTTTTATTACAGCAGTCCCCAAGGCAGCAGTGCCACCTCCCAGGGGGAGTGTTGGGAATTTATGAGAGTTTTTTGGTTGTTATGTTGGTGGGGTGGTGGCCAGGGATGATCGGCATTCCTGCAAAACAAAGAATGTTCTTTATCTCACCAGACCTTTCAAAAAAGCTGTTACCCAAAACTAGAACCTAACACTGAGGCTAGAACCCAATACTACTTGAGGTGTAAATACAAGATACTTTGCACAGCTTTGCAATATATTGGAAAATCAAGGAAACATACTTTTTAAAAAATGTTATTAGAACATGCTCACCATTTCGGTAAAATCAAGCCATTCATGGTATCAGATTCACAAATATGACATTCAATATCAGTCTTCATTTCTAGCTGTTGTATTCACAGTGATTCTATGAATAGGTACAAGTATCAATTTCATCCAGTCATTAACATGTTGAAATACATATCCTATCATAAATTACTTTCCTTTTTCTTTCACCTATGTCTCTATGTAGTTACTTTGATTTACAAACTTTATTTCAGAACTGTAGGGGGGATGGTAGGTCTGAAGGGTAAGGAAATACTTCTCTATGCAGTGGAACTGAAGCACTGACAGTTACCGAGAGGTGAATGGTGCATCTCTTTGTAGGTAATTTGCAAAGCTTCTAAAGCCTCCAGAGCAAAAGTCTTGGTCCCCAAATGGAGTCTGTGAAGATCTGAGAACACCCACACTGCCATAAAGGTGATGGGAGAACAATGGGGATTTTGCACATGGTGGAAAATTACCTTTTTACATATTACATTGCATCCCGGAGAAGAGATTGTTGCGGAAATGTTTGGAGGCAAAGGGAAACCAGGAGTATCTGAAATCAGAAGATCTTTGAGAATTCGTACACTAGAACCATTAAACCAGAAGGTACTTAAAGGTAGGCAGAATATCCTGAACAGAGAGAAAACTATGACAGAGTTCATAGGCGATAGCCAGTGTTAAGTTTAGGATTCACTCTCATGCTTATTAATATCTTGATGTTTGCTAAAATGTGCCAATTTGATATAAGATTATCTATAATTCAATTAATGTATATGCAGTACACAGTGTAAGAGTCCCAAAATGCAGTTGTTTTTGCATTTCAAAAAAGCTCATGACATGAATAACTGTACCTTGTGGTGTGTGTCTGTGCATGTGACACATGACAGACACACAGAAAACCCACTGGGTCCCAGGCTGGTGTAGCTCAGTGGATTGAGCACGGGCCTGCGAACCAGAAAATCGCGGTTTGATTCCCAGTCAGGACACATGCCTGGGTTGCAGACCAGTTCCCTGCAGGCCAGTTCCCAGCAGGGGACGAACAAAAGGCAACCATACATTGATGTTTCTCTCCCTCTCTCCTTCCAAAGATAAATAAATAAAATATTTAAAAAAAAAAAAAGAAAAGAAAACCCACTGGGGAAAGCATCTAACTTGGAGGTGCCTCTGGAAAAGGGACTTCTTTGGGTCTATTCTTTTGCACCTGTCTTTTCTAAGCACTTTACAAAATCCAGACTCATTTATAATGTGCAGTGATGAGAAGGTACTATTATTATTCCTTTATATCATAATATAAATCAAAAACGGGTACAGTAGATACACCCAAGGCCAAGTGATAAGTCCTGGACTGAAACTTACCTCACAGCACTTACTGCTTCTCAACAGACAGGGAAAGAACATTTGAGTCACACCTTCCATTCCTGAGGGCCCTAAATGGCTAAGAAACTAAATTCCTCTAACCCCAGGACACCAGCCCAACCTTGACTCCACAGTACAATGGAGGCTTAGAGAGGGACTACTCTGAGAGGCTGTAGTGAATCCCAAACATTTGAAGCCCTATCTATGTAACCTAAGGATTAAATGTGCCACACCCCTCACTAAAGTGCCAACAGTGTGAGTGGTAACCTTGGCATGAATCAGTGAAACATCAGAAAGAGGCCTCATAGTGCAAATATTTACGAAGTAATCTGGATTTTGGGTATAGCTCTGTTGATAGTTATATAAAAACAAGGAGAAAATAGCCAATCTAGTTTTATGTTCCCTCAACTGTAAAAAAAATATGTGACTTGATGATCTGGTCTAAAGCTATGGTTCCTACAGTTTAATTTTAGGTCCCAACTCTGAGGCACATACTGTCTACCTAGACTTGAGATGAGACTAGAATGAACAGATTCAAATACCCAGAGTCACATGAGAACCCTGGGTCTGTATTTCAGATGAAACCAATCTGGAAACAGGCCAATAGGGCTGTGTTCTTCAATGGCCTGGGAAAGAGTAGAGTGAAGGAGTGTGGAGGACATTAAGAGCAGTCAGCAGGCAAATTGGCAATAGTCCTGTACTGGGCAAAATTTGGCCGACTCACCTAGAAAGGAAAGTTCTATAAAAGCAGAAATGTGTCTTTGCTCAGCAAGGTGACACAGCTTTCAGAAAAAAGGAAGATCCCTTAAAATATGTGGGTTATAGATCTAACAGTGGATTAGACAGTTACCGTTCTGTCTTCCTCCTCCTCCTGGCTTTCTTTCTGGCCAAAGGCAAAGCTGGGAATAGGTCTTATCCCAGTTCTTCCCACATACTAAGAAAAAGGCAATAGACATTTATTTCTGTCTGGGCCAGTCCCTAGTTCTTTAATGATAAAAGGTAAAGGGGATGGAGCTGTGCCAAGTCCAAACTCTCTAGGTGAGCTGAGGCATATATCCAGCCTCCTTGTCAATCTCCTCACATTGGGTATGTGTGCACAGTGGGTATGGTTTTCTCCTGAAGGTCAAAGGAAGGAAGAAAGGAAGCTTACTCTTCCGCCATCATAGGGCTGTTGATTCCCTGGCAAGTCACCCACCTTTCTAAAAAACTGGTCCCACACTGCAAAATGGCGCTACTGGTGCTTGCTTGTCTTTCTTCACAAAGCCTCTGTAAATGCTACAAGTTAAAAGATGGCAGACAACAAGGAATGTCATAGACAACAAAAGGAGATTATATTATTGCTGTGCTTACTGCAAATGAATTACTTTAAAATTGTAGTGGGGTACATTTAAGGAAAGATGCTGGCAGAGGATGCGAGGCTCCCTTCAGCAGGTGCTGCTGCACGGTTCGACAGAGGCATTCTTTTCCTGGAAGTGGAGGATGCACATGCAATGGGGACGGGGGCCTGGTGGATGTGACAAACATCTCCAGTGAGCCTCCACATACATTTCAGGGAGGCCAGGTGATCACGATCTCCACAAGCTTCGAGCCATACCCTTCTTCAGGTTTCACCCAGGATTCCTCTACCATGGTGTGAAACATTGCCTCTCTTTCCCTTTTTCCCCCCTTTCTTGGTCATACTTCCTTATCTGCATCACCTTACTGCTCTATGAACTCTGCGTCGGTACCGAAGCTCTGAAGTCCAGTGGTCACCAAGTACAGGGGCACCAGCAAACACCACCTGCCCTTAAGTGACTAACTCTCCAGCCTGAACAGTGCTGGTCACCTCCTGTTCTCACCATCTGAAACTCCTTTGCCCACACCTCTTCCTCTTATAAAGAATTCCTGATCTGAAAAGAATTCTCCCTTTTTTCTGCTCCCTTCAACATGAAGAAATCATATTGTTCAGAAGGAAGCAGGTTCTGAAGGTTAGGGAGCAGCTCTTCTCTGGACTGCCAGCTTCCTGTGTTCTTTGCACAGAGGAATCAGCTTTGGAGAGAGATGACCACATCCCCAAGTCTAGCAAAGACGGGCTTCAGACAAGTGTTCATGGAAATAAGCTCAAAATCACGACAAATTCACAGAATTTAATGTGCAGAATTTGTCAACACCTCCACCAACAAGTAACACCTACTATAGCCAAGTACCAACCCTCATCATCAGAACCATAAATAAAGGTTGTGTAGCTTCAAGTAAGCTGCTTTATCTCTGTGCCTCAGTTTCCTCACCTGCATCTGGGGAATGATGATGGTACATTTCAGGGGGTTAGTGCGAGGATTTGACGAGGTAGCGCAGGTAAAAATTGCGGACAGTTACTGACAAACGGCCCAGTGAAGAAGCCATCCTGGCCCTGCTGGAGGGGTGAGGAACGCATCTCCCGAGGACGCCCAAAACCAGCACCCGCGTCGGTGGGGCAGGGACTGGGCCAAGCCCACCCACAAGGCCAGGGCCGCGCGCAGAGACATCCCGCCCACCCGCAAAGGAGATCCGGGCCCATCCGCAGACAGACCCTCCGGGCCATCGCCCGCCTTCTCAGGGAGCCCGGTGTCCCCGCAAGACCACTTCCCAGAGCCCCGGTTCCGCTGCAGAGTCATGCTCGCCCCACTCACCGACCGCCTTCCGCCTAGCACTGGATCAGTCACCGGGGGACCCGTGCTTCCCCGGAACCTGAGTGCTTGGGGAGCGGGGAAGCCGGAAGCGTTAGCAGAAAACCCCTGCACGGACCGCTTTCTCCCGCGCTCGCCGAGCTTCCCGGGGTCCTAGCCGCTCTTCACACTCTTCGTTCAGACCCCTAGTCCTTCTTGTGCAGTGGGCAGGGCAGGTGCACGCTGATCAGCAAGGGTGACTACTGCTCCGAGCGAAGATGCCTTGTCCGACAACCTAGACAGTAGGGGGCGTGCCGAGCACGCCCGCTGCGCATGCGCGGAGAGCGGCTTTCAGGCAGTGCCGAATCTCTCAGCTCGTCCGCGGGGGTCCCCGGGTGCGAACGCGGCAGAGCCCAGCCATCAGCCACGCTTTATAGGCAGTTTTAAGTAGCGTGCCCCTGAGTGTGGAGAATAAAGGGTCTGCTTTACCGGTTTTTCTGAGACTTAAATAACACCCTGGTGTGCAGCGGTCGTCAGCGTTGCTGTTTAATGATCACGCCTGCACTTCGCAAGTCTCCCGCTTGCGCCTCTTCACAGCTTTACTTGCGAGGGTCATCTCTTGGCCCTCTGCTATCTTCTCAGATAAGATTGAGTTTCCTGTCCTTTGTGAAACTCCTGAGGGAGGAGTGACTACAGACAGACATTTGGGGGAAGTTAAATTGGAAAGATTCAAAATTTGGATTCGGTGGGCGATATTTATGTGGCTTCTGGTCGCGTCCGTGGGGAGTGAAAGTGCAATGCCATATTTTAGGGGGGTGCAAAATGCAACTGCATCTGTCTGGGTGGTTCCTGAACGTACGGGAAACACAGGAGCCTTTGGTGTGGGGAAGCTTCCAGAACCCTCATCCCGGAAATCAGCCCCAAAGCACTTTGGAACTCCTGGTCCTTGTGGGAACAGATCCAGACGCATTCAACTGGAAGTGGGATTCTAAAAGCCTGCCTCCCTCGAAGGCAAAGAACCACATCTTGGGGATGGGATGGCATGGGACGGGATGGGTCAAGACATTTCCACCTGAGGCAGGAGTGCTAACCTCACGCCCCCATGTTCTTCTCCAGTGACGGTTTCCTCGGGCCTAGTTCTGCGGTGCATCCTTGGTTCCCTCTGCTCTTCTTCATTAGCCAGGACAGCCTTAGAAGAGGCAGGGTCAGAGGCTGCTGAAAGCAAAGACTCGAGGAACCACTATAATCAGCTGGTTCTCAGGAGGTTGGGGGTGAAGAGCGATTTAAAAAGGCTGGGAAAAGAGACGGGAGGGGAGCAGGGGGAACGACGAGGAAAACCGAAACGTTCTCCTTTTGGAAACACAAGATGTGATGATGGAGCTGGACCTCAGTGAGGGGCCTCCATGTGTACCCAGCGCGCACCTAGAGCTCGGGGACCCCCTTCATTGTGGGTTTTGTAGCAAATCTGTTGCTAAACTGTAGTCTACAGCTGAGCTAAATCTTCGAGAGCTTACGTATGTAACCTTCCTTAAGGAAAACCTTCCCAAAATTCGCTTGAGGATCAGTCTGCCATGCAAGTGTGGTGCACAAGTCCCATGTCCTCCCCTTCCACGCAAAGATCTCGCCTTCTGCTAGAAAAATTAAGACATGTCTGATAAATTAAGACTCATTGAATGTGACACATTGCCCTTGGGTGTAAAACGCCCTTTCCCGGGATTCCTGTCACGGGAACGATTGAAATACTGAGTCAGGGACACCTCCTCCTTCAATTGTCTCCTGCACTATTTCATGGAGAAGGAGGTGATAATTCCACATTTACTTCCATTAGAGGGCTTTTAAAATGACTGTCCATGTACTGTGCCTCGATTGATGGTGCAGTACAAGCAACTGCAAATATAACACAATCTACAGGAAGTATTTTAACACAGCTTTGGGGGCACAGGGAATAACATCAGTTTTCAGTGTGTATAACTATTTGGTACAGAGAAGCATGACAGGAAGACTTTTAAAAGACTACAAAATGAGGTTGTGTTTGGATAAAAGTCTGTGGGAGACATGGAATAGAACTAACAAAGTATTAATGTAAAATCTTCCACTACAGATTAAAGAAGTCCTCCCCACCCCAGAATGTGGGTATTACCATAGTTTTTAGATTCTTTTGATACAAGGCATGATGTCCTTCAGGGGAATTTACACTTATGAAGAAAAATGTTACATGTCCACTGGAAAAAAAAATGAGACGGAACACCAGGTTTGTCAAAATACTTTTAGGAGGGTAAGAAAACCCCAAGGCAGTGAAGCACACAGTAGGGCCACCCACAGTCACCACCACATTTCTCTGTGTAATGACTATCATTTTTCCTCCTACCAAGAAAAAAATTCAGATTTTACCAAATTTGGCAGATTCTTACCATTGCTGTCCACTGGTTGCTTTTCACTGTTTTGTATGTTTGTTTTTTCTTGGTGCCCAGTATATAAGGGCTGACAGATTTAACCAACCATTCCATAGATATTAAATGGAAACAATCAGTGGCATTGTGTTTATTTTTCCTGGCACAACTGTATTAAAACAAGAATTGATTTCTCAATGGCATTTGCATTCCTTCTCTACTGACATGCATTGGACATCAGCAAGTGCTGGATGAAATGATTCTGTGAGGCTTAAACATCTGCTCAGTTACCTTTCCTGAGTTCAAGAATGAATCTGCCACACTGTGAAACTGCAGTAGTCGCTGACCCCTTTCCTGTGCAGGGTTAAAAATGTTTCCTTAGGGTCTAGGTAGCTCAGATGGTGGAGCTACTCAACTTTTAATCTGGGGCCCAGGGTTCAAGTCCCTGTCCTGTTGAGGCACTTGTTTCTCCTAGTTCAAAGGGTGCTTAATTGTTGTCTAAAGGAACTTTGGCTTAAAGTTTGAGGACATTTACCTGCCTAGAATGAGGAAACGCCAAGCAATCAAATACCTTCAACCTTAACCAGTAGCTGAGATTTGCTACTCTAGTCCAAGCAGAAGACGATTTAAGCAGTTTGTAATAATGGACATTTCCTAAGTAACATAGCACAACAGGCTTACAGTCCATGGCATGTAAGAATGCTATCCCTGTAGACAAGGGTGTTTTAGAAAAGTATCTGAAAAGGAACTGTATTTATCGAGTAAAGTATTTGCCCTGTCAAAACCCAGCACTTTTAGATTTTCAGCTCTTCATTCTCACAGCTGAGCTCCTTGGCAGTTGGGGAAAGCTCTCTCACACACCATGGTCATGTCACATTCCCGTGATAAGCACAATGGTAGGGAGTCATTTGACCAATACTGCAGTATGGTCTTTAGTTGAAATATCCAGAAATATGGGAATACTGTACCATTCATTTTGCAGTTTTGGCCAATTGTGTGTTGATGGTGCAGTTGACTGCTCAGTGGATTGTATTTTTCTTTAGAAATATGCATTTCCCCCTCCTTCTCTGCTGAAAGATTATACTTCCCATTCCAGTTGAAGATAGTACTATGGTCTATGTAGAAAATCCCAAGGAACTTAAAAACAAACAAAATACCTAGAACTAATAAGTGTGCTTAGCAAAGTCACAGAATACAAGATCATAAACACATGGGCACCAGAATTAAAATATAATACCACTTACATTAACAGAGAGAGAGAGGAAATATTAGATGCAAATCTACTGGAACCTGTTCATGCTAAAAACTACAAAATGCTGGTGAGAGAAATCAAAGACCTAAATAAATAGGGAAGTATTCTCTGTTCATGGATCTGAAGACTAAGCATAGTAAAGGTGTAAACTCTTTTTTTTAAGATTTTATTTATTCATTTTTAGAGAGAGGTGAAGAGAAGGAGAATGAGAGGGAGAGGATCATCAGTGTGTGGTTGCCTCTTGTGTGCCCTGTACCATGGACCTGTACCAGGGACCTGGCCTGCAACCCAGGCATGTGCCCTGACTGGGAATCGGACTGGTGGCTCCTTGGTTCACAGCCCGCACACAATCCACTGAGCTACACCAGCCAGGGCTGTCAACTCTTTTCAAAATGACATAAGTTTATTTCCCATGAAAACCTAGGTGAATTTTTTTTGTAGAAATAGACATAAGTATTCGAAAATGGAAAAACAAATGGGTTAGAATAACTAAAATGACTCTGAAAAAGAGAGACAGTTAAAAAAATCACTTGTGATTTCAAAACTTATACAGACAGTAATAAAGACTGTGCATTAGTGACAGAGTGGTAGGCTTATAAGTTGATGAAACAGTGTAGAGAACCCAGAAATTACCATGTACAAGTACACTAAGTTGTTTTTGACAAAAGTTTCAAAGTAATTCAGTAGAGTAAGAAAAGTCTTAGTCTTTTCAAAAAAGTGCTAGTTGAACAATTGGATATCCATAGGTAATGTATAATTTAAAAATTAATTGCAATGGTTCATAAATGTAAGTAAAACATAAAACTTTTAGAAAAAAGCATAGACAATTTGGGGGCCTGGGGCTTAGTGGAGAGTTCTTAGACATGACACCAAAAACACAATCCATAAAAGACAATTTTGACTAACTGGATTTCATCAAAATTAAAGACTTGCTCTGCAAAGGACCTTGTTAAGACAAAAAGGCAAGCTACAGACTGGAAGAAAATATTTGCGAACAATATATGTGACAAAGAACTCATACTAGAATATACAAAGAACACTCAGGACTCAATATTAAAACAACAATCAATCCAATTAGAAAATGAGCAAAAGGGATAAAGAGGTATTCCACCAAACAGGATATACAAAAGGGAAATAAGTCCATGAAATGATGTTCAGCGTCACTAGTCATTCAGGAAATGTAATTAAAACCATGATGAGCTGTCTCACACACCTGCTAAAAGAGATAAATTAAGAAATGATGACACTGTCAATGGCACAAACATACAGAGACACTGTAACTGTCGCACCTTGTAAATGCTACAGCCACTCTGCAAAAAGTACACTTGTCATACAATCCAGCATTTACCCCAGAACAATGAAAACTATGCCCACTCCAAAACCTGCACATTACTATTCATAGAAGCTTCGTTTGTAACAGCCTGGGAACAACGGAACAGTCCCTCAATACGTGAACCGTTAAGCACTGTAGTACACCTATACTGTGGAATACTACTCAGCGGTTAAAAAAGAATGACCAATGCAGGCAACAGTTGACATGGATCTCAAGGACATTGTGCTAAATGAAAAAGAACGACCGATCTTTTTAAACATATTTTTTATAATTAAAGTAGTCATCTAATGCAAATTTTTAAGGCTCTTTTTATCTATTTTTAGAGAGGGGAAGGGAGGGAGAAGAGTATCAATCAGCTACCTCTCACACACCCCCAACTGGGGACTTGGTTGCAACCCAGGCATGCGCCCTGACCGGGAATGGAACCGGCAACCTTCCCATTCAGAAACCATGGCCCAACCCACTGAGCCATACCAGCCAGAGCAGAGACAGCCAATCTTAAAGGTCACATTCAAAAGCATACATTCCTAAAGATAAAAGGTGTACAACCTTGCAAATGAGTCCTGTCCAGCATCCGCACAGAGGCAGCTGCTAAGGAACAAGTGTCGGTGTTCAGGGACTTCCTGAAAGTTCTACTCTCTGGATATAAGAAGTGGGAAAAGAATGTCCTATTATTGTTCTTGTTATTACTCTAAATGGCCCCAAGCAACATCCAGTAGAAATTGTGGTCACCATGTAACAATTCGAGCAGTATATCTGTTTTATTCTCTGTATTCCAGGGGCACCTTCCTTGTGAAAATTGCACCCTTGTAAGCAAATTAAAATGCCCTCTTTTATCCAAAAGATTGTCTGTGAGACTTATAACAGGAAACAAATGAGGCAGTTGGCTCGCCTGCTCCCCCAGGCACAGCAGAGTGGCTGGGCGACCCCTCAGATGTTACCCAAGAGGGTCCTCCCAGGTCTGCTCTGTGCAACAAACGTCTCCTGGGAGGGGAAAACCCCGATTTTGAACTTTCTGTTGGATTGGAAAAGCACAGGCCAGGAGGTCAGGGCCTGGGCCATCTGCATGTGGAAGCGCAGGTCTCCAACGTGCACGGGAGAGGCAGGAAAGCAAGGAAAGAAAAGGTCGCCCTGGCTGCTGTAGCTCAGTGGGTTTAGCACACCCCTGTGAAACAGAGGCTCACCGGTTCGGTTCCCAGTCAGGGTGGGTTGCAAGCCAGGTCCCCAGGAGGGGACACAGGAGAGGCAACCACACATTGATGTTTCTCTCTCACTCTTTCTCCTCCCCTTCCCTTCTCTCTAAAAAGTGTGTGTGGATATTGAGTCACACGAGTCACAGTCACCGAGGGTACATCACAGTCACAGAGGGTACAGAGGGTTTCTTCTTGGGCCTTTCACTTGAGCGTCCACTCGGAAAGAAGGTAGGTAGCTCACTCCAAGCGCGGAGCCCCATCAGGACAGGGGACAGGACGCACCTTTCCACGGGTCCCCTCCCGCGGACCTCCAGTGGACCAGGGACCCCCCGGGGGGAGGATTTTCAGCCAAAACTGGAGGTGTAGGTGGGGCAGGAAGAGGCGCCCCCTCCCTGACGTCCAGTAAAGAAGGAAGGGGCCGGAGGACGCGCACCCAGCCCAGGGGCTCCACGCAGATTGAAAGGAGAGTCAGAGTCAATGTCGCCCGCGCCTGGACCCCGCGAACTGCCCCCGCGCGCGGGGCCCAGCAAGCCGATGGGGGTCATGTATGGAGTGAGTGCACTTTAAGTCCTCGTACACATTTCTGAAGAAGAAAATGGAACGAATCCATACAATCAACTGTAAAAACAAAGTGCATATATTAAGTTTAACTGCTACCAAAGAAAAAGTTAAAAAAAAGGGGGTGGGGGACAAAACTGTCTACCAAAATAACACGCTGGGTGAAGAATAGATTGTCTGTGATCATTTAGTATAAAAGAATAAAATGCTTTCTTCCTTAAAAATTTTAAAATTAGAAAATATATCATTTGAAAGGGGAAAATAAGACGACTAACTTGGATGCAGTCATTATGGAGAAACCAAATAGCCAATTTTTACACAAATGTCATAAGGTCTCGCTTAATTTGTGGCCCCATAGTTTGCGAAACCAGAGTCAACTGTGTGACTTTCTGAAAATTTCAAAAACAACTTTTAAAGATGACTAAAACAATTCCTTTTAATAAGAATAAAATCGGCCCAGATGGAATCCGACTCTTTCGAGAAAGGTCGCACGAATATGAGTTCCCCTCAAAACCCACTCTTGTCCAAAAGCGGGTGCGGACGTCTCCCACTTCGCTCCCCTCCCGGAGCTCCGGGCCCGCCGCGCCAGGTGGGGCCGCGGGCGGAGAGAGCAGGTGGGGCGCACTGAGCTCGGGCCGGCGCTGCTTGCGGGGACTCAGGTTCTGGGCGAGCAATGGGAGGGCGCCTGGGCTTCCGCGCGGGAGGCGAGCCTGGGTGGGGCCGGACGTGGCTGCGTCTGGAGCGTGTCCTCCTGACAGGTGACCAGCACCTACTGGCCGTGGGGCTGCGCGGGCGCACCCACCGGCCTGCGGTCCTGGGCTCCCCGCTCCGTCTCCGGGAACCCGGCGCTGGCCCAGGCCAGCTCTGCGAGACTCGGTGACCGCGGCCGCTCGGTCCCAGGCCTGTGCTCCGCGACCCCCCTCGAAATGCTCTCCTCGCCCCGCGTGTTTCTGTTCTCACTTGGCGCTGACTTGAGGTCGCGGGGCCTGTGGGTGTCGAGCGCCCCGAGACCCTCGCACTTTCCTCGCGCCCGGATCCCAACCGTCGCCGAACCCTGCGCGCTTGAACTCGGCTGAGTCGGCAGGTGTCGGAAACCTCGGAGGCCAAACCACCCTCGAAGAAGTCGCCGAGCCGCCCCACTGCCCTTCATGGGCAGCTACCTGGGTAAACTGCGACCGTCGCCGTGCCCGGCAGAGGGGCGCACAGATCTGGGCCAGACGCCGGTGACCCGCCGGCCCTCTCAGGCCCTTCACCAGGTCCACCGGGTTCAGCACGTCCACCGCGCCCACCCTGCCCCTCGGCTCAGACCTGCGAGAAGGCCCAGGACCTGGGACCCTGCCAACCCCGCCTCGTGGGTAGTGAATGAGGCCTGGAAGCGCTTTCCCATGAAGCGGCCCCCGAATTCCATCCTGGGGCCTCTCCCCGCAGACTGGTGGGAAAGTTACTTAAAGCGGACTGTCTGGTCTCTTCGGCACCCCAGGGCAGTGTGGAGCCCCGTGACCATCAAAATCACTCCTCGGAGGGGGCTCCCCACCAAGTCCCCAGCACAGGCCATCAGCCTAGCGGGGCCCTCGCCCCCTGAGGAGCCCCCAGACCCACATGCAAGGGAGACAGTGCTCAGGAGCCTGAGAGAGGGCACGAAAGGGGGACTGCGGCTGGAGGGGACACCGTCCCCAAACCCTGAAAGGCTGGACAGTAAGCGGAGGAGTCCAGACGCCAGACCGTGCGCATTTAAGCCTCTGACCAGAAGTGGAGACTTCGCTTCCTTTGTGCCGAGTCTTGGGCCTCTGAAGAGAAGCCTGGGCTCCTGGAACTCAGACCACAGCCTGAGGAGGAGGCCCGCTTCCTCCTCTGTGAGCTCCCTGGCCAGCTCACACGCAGGAGGGCCCTTCCGTTCCAAAAGAAATGCAATTACGAGCTCTTACAGCTCTTCCAGAGATTTCTCCAAGCCCTGGAAGAGAAACGTTCTCTACTCATCCTTCCAGATGCCCGAGTGGCCAGTGAAAAAGAAAACCAGCCAGCAGGATCACTCTGCAGTCCCACTGGCGTCGAAGGAGTACCGAGCAGCGTCTGGCAACACTCGGCAGAAAAATGAGGACATTCCACAGCCATGCTCTCGTCCTGGGGCTCTGCTGTCGCTGAGCCCACCTCTCCAGCTTGGTTATGCAGACATTGCTGAGGACCTGGCCTTGGGGGTGAAAGCTGGACTCCAGTGGGGCAGCAAAACCAGACAGGATACAACAGAGGTCACCACGGGGTCTCCCCTATTTGTCACTCTGCCTCCTGCAGGCACAGGTCCAACCCAGGGCCCAAATCTTCATGTGGCATCTCCAGGCCCACTGGCCCCCCCACAGTGGAGGGCGGAGGAAATCAGTGTGGCCCACTCATCTCTGAAGACAGCCGGCCTGCTGGCCCCACCCCTATGCTCGCAATCGCAGCCCCTTCCAGGTCCCTCTTGGGACGAAAAGCCCACAACCGCCATCACCAGTATGACCCCTGCTTCTCCCACATCACCTGCCACTGTCACCACACGGCCACCTCCGACCAGGCAGGCTGACAGGTCTGCCCGACCCCCAGACCCACCCACCATGACCTCTACACGGAGGACTTTGTTTGGAAGGGCGAGGAGACCAGCTCGCCGTCTTTCTGCATCTGCACCTCCTGCTGCAACTTCTGCTGACCCCGCATGGAAACCCATTTGGGGGCCCCCGGCCACCAGCGGGACTGGGGAGTCCTCACCTTCCAGGATCTCAGTCACAGCTGCGGCACGTTCACCTCCAGGCATCTCAGTGCCCGCCTTCGAGCCCATCTTTGGCAGCACAGAACCGCTTACAAGGATGCCCGTGCCAGCTCCCTCTTTCAGGCAGGCCTCCCCTCCAGCCCCTCCTGCCCGTACCCACCTCTGCCAGGGCCCGGTCAAGGCTGCCTCTGCGGCCGCATCCACCCCCGCGGGCAGCGAGCCGCCTCTGGATTTGCCTGTAGCGGATGTTACCGGTGCTGCGGGCAACACTTGCTCTGTCCCTTCCACTTCTCACACTTTTCCCCTCGGGGCTTCCGGTGCTTTCAGGGCCAGCTTCTCCCCCGGCACAGGCTTCATTGTCCCACCTCCCCAGCATGCCACCATTCCTGTGGGAAACGCAGCCAACGTCTTTAGCCAGGTTCCTCCCAGTGCTGCCCAGACACCCCCTGGTAAAAGCACTGCCAACTTTAGGCACAAGGGCAGCCCTCTGTCCGCCTCTGCCCTCGTAACCGCAGGCCCGTCCACACTGTTATCTGGCAAATCCAATCCGATCTCAGTAGTCACAGTTCCTTTGAGGTCAAGCTCAAAGTCACCTTTCCTTCTATCCCTGGGAGCCCCTCCCCAGCCTGCATTTGGGGCTGCAGGTGAGCAAAAGCAAGGGGCCCCCCAACCAGCCCTTGGCCCAAGCTTCAATAGTTCCATTTTTGGAAACTCAGCTGTGGCATCCCCCACCCCAAGTCTGGCTCAGCCAGTCCTCAGCAGCCCCACACAGTCAGCTTTTGGGGTGTTGACACCCTCAGTCCCCACCTTGCACACCCTAGCCAGCATCCAGCCAGACGTAGGCAGCGCCCCAGCAGGTTTCCCCCTTGGTCCAGCTGGCACCACTGGTTTTGGAGTTACCACCGAGACCCGCCAGAATGGGGCTTCTGGCTCAGTGTTTGGCAGCACAGCCCCACGACCATTTGCCTTTGGGGGATTAGTGACCCCTATGGACTGTGGGGAGTCTGGAGTCCCAAACATGAGCTCTAAGTCTGGGGTGCTCTCCATTGGAGCAATGCCAAGTGGGGCCACTCACGCTGCCACACCCTTCGGAAAGGGCTGGAATCAGAACACCCAGGGCCTGAGCAGCCAGAGCACCCCTTTTGCCTCGGGGAGGGTCAGCATTTCTGCAAGGCAGGCTATGCTTGGGGGTCCCCCCATGGCCCCCTTAGCTCAGAGCATCCCTGTCCCTAGGCCAGTTAAGACGGGCAGTAGCTTTGGGAAGCCCTCTCCACCTGCCAAGGGCTCTGTCGGGAGAGGGTCTTTTAAATCACCAGCCCCTTCATTTTCCATTGGTGCAAAACCCAAAACCCCCAAAAATAGAGAACGAGGGCATCCCCGAAGGCACCACACCCACAAGAAATAGCCTGCGTCCCTCACCGGCACCCTGACTCAGACCTCAGTGCTGTCCGGAAGAGCCTCGGTGTCTTCTAATCCTCTAAAGCAAAAGTACCCAGATTTAAGGCTAGAACTTTATGTTCACCTGCGGATCCCCATCTAAATTCTGGAAAGTGGGGCACCAAGATGTCTAGTGGTGACAGCAGAAAAAAACCGGGTGGGAGATCTGGACTTGAACAGACACTTTCCCTCCTGCGCACTCCTCTCTGCCTCAGGTGTGAGCTCAGTCAGAACACCGCCTCCAGCTCCCCCCCCCCCCAAACAGATGCTGGGAAGGCAACAGGCACAGCCCCACCCCTCACCCCTTGCATCTTTGGGAGGAGGAATGGATTCTAAGTCTTGGCTTTTATTTGGTTCTAAGAAGTGGCGTGGCTCCCTTTCTCTGGTTCCTGACAATGCTGAGTCCTCATTCTTTCTGTGTTGTTCCTCAGTGGGTTCTCGGAGGAGTTATGATCCAATTTGACCTGGAACCAGCTTTTCCCTGAGGACCCACGGTCAGCCCTGAGGGTGCGGTGCCACTTCCTCCGACCAAACTGTTTTAATTGTTTTCCAGGAGAGGTGGCATTCCAGACCCACCCTTCTCTCTGCCAGTTTAGCTCTCAGGACATTGGTGAGTGAAGACCCAGCCTGTCAGATCCACAGGTCACTCCTCATCCAGAAAAGGGGAGCTCTGGGCCAGCGTCCCTCCAGGCTGGGAGCGGGCAGGTGGGCCTTCCCTGCCTGCCACGTCTTCACTCGCCATTCTCCAGCGTGTGTCCAGAGACTGCTCTTCCCTGTGTCCAACGGGATGGTCCTGTGTGCTTTCAGTTGAGTTTGGAGAAGGAATGGCTTGCAGGAGTGGTGCTCGGAGGATAGAACCAGACCTACCTGTGCGATGTAACCCTGGGGCCTAGCTAATGGGATGAGTCAAGTTGCACCACAGTATGGCTGCAAACGCCAATTTTCAAGCTTTGGGGCTTTAAGGGAGGACTTGTCAGGAAGAAGAAGGCAGAGCAGGGACAGGTAGGGTGGTGCAACCTTGCTGCTTCTCCCTACAGCTCACGCCATGTTACCTCCAGTAGCAGCAAGAAATGCTCAGTTAGGGAACCAAAGCTTACACCTCCTTTTCCTTTTAATTTGTACCTCAAGTTACTCCTCCACATTCACATCTCACCCAGGCCGGTGGGGCGGGCCGGGCAGGAAGCCTCTTGGGCCTGAGGACAGAGCGGGAAAGCAAAGGGCAGATACCAAGGCTCTGGGACCAGAGGCAGGTCTGTGAATGAGCTGTAACACCTTGTTCAGCACTTCTTAGCATCCTGAAGGAAAAAAAGAACAAGAACAACTCCCCGAAGACATCTATCTCCTGTTTTGCTTTATGGATACCTTGGAAGAGGCCTAATTAGAAAAATGAGTCATCTTAAATTGGTTAATAAAATAAAAATTGTCAAAATAAGTCAATGATGTAGAAATGACTGGGAAAGGCACGCCTGTGCAGAGGCAGAAAGATCTTAAGAAACTTGCCCAAGCCCACCCAAGCAGTAAAGGTGAGATTCAGGATCTAAACCCAAATGGCTCCAAAGTCTGGGCTTCTTCTCCTCATATGACAAGTCACCAAGGTTGGAACTGTAACCCAGGTCTCTGTGACTCTTAAGTATTCATGCTGTTTGCTCCAGCAAAATAAATAGGTGATACCATGTCATATAACTTAGGCACATAGTCATGTTTCCATTATCACACACCTCTTGTCACCTTTGCCAGATTCCATCAGAGGAAAGTCACAGCTTGTGCTAGACACTCAAGGGATGAGATCACACAGGGGCATGCCTAATGGAGGTGGTTATGGGGACCCTATTAAGAGTCTGCTGGTTGGGTTGGTTTCTAATCAGTTAATCTGCACCCTCTGACACCTGTATGTCATGTCCTATAGTGCCAAAGTGCTGGAAAATCAAAGAGAAAAAACTAGGCTGGGATGAGTAGGCATTGCCCATTCAGTAGAAGGCACTCAGAAAGGATTTGCTGGATAATTTTATTTTATATGGGATATATTACATATTTTTAAGTATTACTTTTTGTTTAACCTTACACTAATGTACTTGTTCCCATTACAACAAATACTCTTTGGAACTATAATTCTGAAAAGTCCATGTATTTTACCCAAATGGAAGATACTCAGGGACCATGAGCTTCATGTCTGTTTTGTGTTCACAAATACTAAATGCATTAAGCTCACAGATATTTGTTACAATGAACTAAAGATTATAGCTTATTTTTACATTCCAAGTATTTTTCTTAATAATGCTGAGCTGAACATCTCTGTACGAAAATCTTTATGCACATCTGTGTTTCCAAAAGATCAAACCTGAAAAGTGGAACCATTGGGTTACCAATGGAGAAACCACTTCAGTCTCTTGTTATATATTTATTTGCAAGTTGTTGGTCTTCATGTCCCTGCCCAGGGTTGGTATGAGGAGCAAATGAAATGACCTTGACTAATGAAAGATCTTTTTTCATCCGGAAAGCTTGTCATCTTTCATATGTTTTCTTTTGACTTGTCTTTCTTTTTCTTGAGTTATAGAAGGTTTTTGTTGTTGTTGTTTTCACTGTGAGAATTTGGTATTGCTATGTCTTCTCCCACTTAGAAACTTGCATTTCACCCAAAGAATGATGTCTTCGGATGATCACAAGTTTTTAACTTTCTACTGAAGAATAATATATATTCAGGGAAGTATCCTGAACATCAGGGTAAAGCTCACTGAATTTCCCCACACTGAACACATCAGTGTAACCAGCACCCAAGATACAAAAATATTACAAATATCCAAAAGGCCCCCTTGTGCAGAGTGATATTTATATTAATCAATGTATACTTTCAGATTTTCTTCAGATATTCCTTTACTCTTTTCAATCATCTGGGCTGTTTTGGGCTTCTTTCCTCAGGACAGGTACTTTCTAGCTTCCTTCCATTGTGACTGGAGAAGATGTATTAGTTTAACCTTTTAAAAATTTACTGAGACTTATCTGGCTTAATATACATTCTGTTCTGGAGACAGTTTCTTGTACACTTGAGAAGAATGTATTTGACTGTTGTTGGGTATAGTGTTCTACACACATCAATGGATTTTGTTGACTTATAACATTGTTCGAGTTCTCCATTTCCTTTTAAATCTTCTGTGCCAATGTTCTGTCCACCATTTAAAGTGGAATACTGAAGCCACCAACCAATACTGTAGACCTGCTTACTTCTCCCTTCAATTTTGTCATTGTTCACTTCATACACATTTGAGGCTCTGTGGTGTGATGTGTCTGTTGTGCCTCCTTGATAAGTTGATCCTTTATCAACATATAATATTTTTGTTTGCGTCTTGTTGCAGTTTTTTGACTTAAAGTCAATTTTGTTTAATATTAATATAGCCGCCCTGTCTTTTGCTTACTATTTGCATGGAATATCTTTCTCCATCTTTTTCTTATCAGTTTAATAGTGTCTTAGATCTAAATATCTCGTGCACAGCACATCATGAGATCATTTAACATTGTTTATTGAACCAATTTCTGTCTTTTGATTGGAAAATGTAATCTGTTTATAGTTGAAGTGCCATGAGGAAGAATTTACTTGAGCCATTTTGCCTTTTGTATTTCTTATATTGTCTTTGTTTCTAATTTCTTTCATTACTGCTGTCTTTGATGTCCAGTTGATTTTTGTAGTGTAATATTTTGATAATTTTCTCATTCCTGTTGTTCATACCTTTTTCTTTAAAATATATTTTTTAAATTTATTCTTAGAGAGAGGGGAAGGGAGGGAGAAAGGGAGAGAAACGTGGATTGGTTGGCTCACGCGCCCCCTACTGGGGACCAGCTGCAGTCCAGGCCTGTGCCTTGACCAGAATCACCAGAGACCTTTTGCTTTTCAGCACAATGCCACAGGAGCCAGTGTGTATTTTCAGTTATTTTCTTAGTGGTTAATTAGAGTTTGTAGCAATTACAAATAACATCCTGAATTTAAAACAATATAGTTTCAGTCGATAGAAACTTACCCACTGAGCTTCAATAGAATATAAAAACTGCTCCTCTGCAGCCCTGTCTCTTTAAGTTTGCTGTTACCACAAACTACTTTATACATTGTGTGCCCATTAATATAGGTTTTATTTTATGTGTTTGCCTTTTAAATCAACTGGGTTGGAAAAAGATGAGTTACAAAACCAAAAAAAAAAGTATACTAGCTTTAATGTTTACCTATGTAGTTACTCTTTCTGGAGTTCTGTATTTTCTCAAATGGCTTCAAGTTCCTATCTAGTTTCCTTTTATTTCAACCTGAAGGAGGTCCTTTTGAATTTCTTCCAGGACACTTAGCAGCAGACTCCCTCAGGGCTTTGCTGTGACAATAAACAAAGAAAAGCAAGAATTATCCTGACCTGAGGAAATGAAGAAAGTGATACCCAAACCCGTTAATTATTTAGAGAAATAGGGAGGCAGGGTCTGGCCAAAGACTTAACTGTTCCTTTTGATACAGGGAACTCTGATCAGATCACCTGGGAGAAGCAGGGAGGGGCCATAAGAAGAGGTTGGCTGAGGAAATAGTAAACAGTCTAGAATGTGATTGGCTGAGAAGTTAAACTCCTCCGGATCGCATGGAATTATGGGCTAGAAGATTTGAAATAAAAGAAGGGCTCTTGGGCTTCCATGCTGGCTATTTCTTGCTCTCTTAACTTGGAGGGTGCCTGCATTTCCCAACGGATGGTATTTTAGAATGGAAGGCACTTGGAGTACAGCCTAGGATCGGTTGGCCGGGCAGAGGATAGCAGGGTTATTCTTCTCTACCTGTTCTAGAGGGGATGAAATCTGAGGCAGAAGCCTGCTATACTTCCAAAATTATGTAGCTTTTGTATCTTATGTTGTTTTAGGTTGTGAACTAACCCTATAGAAATAAAATAATTAAAAACAAACAAGGGGAATGCCAGGAGAACTAAGGTATTAGATTTCACCTTAACTGATAGGCTTAAATGATTAAAGCTGTAACTAAAGAGTGTAGCCTTAATTGATAGGCTTAAGCGACTATCAATTAACCCTATCACAGTAGAAAGCTGTTACTCCAAAATTGTGAAGTGTTAAAATAAAGACTCCTTCCCTTTATCAGCAAACCTTTGCCTCTGGAATTTTGCTTAGAGGGTGACAGCAGGCAGCAAGACCCCTTTTGCAGTTCTGTAACACTTTGCCTCTGAAATTTAATACTTGGAGTCGCCAGGTGAAGTTCATGGAATTGAGCTCTAAGACAGCAGAGCATTTACACTATGTGAGAAGGAAATGAAACTACTTGAGTGAAAGGAGAGGCAAGAAGAAGCAGGAAAGTCATGTAAGGTGCAAGTTTTCTTTTGGCAGCTCCCAGATAAAGAACAGAAAACACACATCTCCACTCTTGAGCGCCCAAGAAGGCTGGGATTCCACCCCACACGTGCAGAGCACAGTGGATCAGTACTCCTTTGCCTTAACCACTCAACCCCCTTGTCCCACAGGAACTTGAATTTTTGAATACTCCTTTAAGTGTTACTTTCCACAAAGCCTTGCCCTTTGACCCTGACATGTAGCATTTACTGTTCTCTAAACTGCTGGCATCTCAGAGGATGTTCACAGGGAAGCAGGCCTTTGCACCTTTCTCTGTATCTTGATCTACCTTCTGCAGCTTCAGCTGTCCTTCTTCAGTCCTCACACTTGCCTTCCAGTCAAGGTGAAATTCTTTTCTGGCCACACTCCTGAACTTCATGCTTTGTCACACTCCTTAGGCCTCCCCTCCCCTCCCCAGCCTTCCTTCTCTGCTCATTCCTCAGTTTCGGTTTAAACCCTACAGCTCCCCCCTCCTCCCCTCCTCTCTCCTCCTCTTCCCCCTCCCCCTCTTCCTCCTTCCACCCCTTTTTACGGAGGTTTTGCAGTTCAAAAATTTTCAAGGATATGTTTTCTCCCAAAAGCATATTTTTATATTCCATACCTGCCATGGTATTATATCCTAATAGCATGTATTTTATGCTCAAAACCCGATCGAGCCACTATGCACAACAAAGTACTTTTGTACAGTGAAATCTATTTTTTAGGTATTTCTAGTAACTGTACATCTGTTTAAGTGTTTTTCTTCTGAACTTGAATTACCTTTGCATTTAGTAGTAGCATACAATAAAAAAATATATAAATAAATTTGATGTTATTATATATGTAAAGTATAACTGCATTGGAACTGTGTCTTTTAGTGAAAGGGCTGGGAATATTTTGCCCACCACTTCATGTGTCCCCAGATAAAAACTTCTTATGGCTGGAATAATTTGGTGGATATTATTCCAAACCACAAGTTTGTGGTTTTGAACAAGTGTGGGGCTTACACATGCTGCTCTGAAAATTATTTAAGGTGCATTGTTTAAAGTAGACTCTTCAACTCATTTCCACTGATGATCTAAATTTAATAAACGGTAGCAGTAAATGAAACCAATAGCAAGCAGGGAACTTGGAATCACGTAAAAACACAGGTTTACAAAATATGGGTACACATTAATATTATTATTATTTTTTTTGGCATATGAGTTGATGCTCCAACCAATTGAGCCACCTAGTCAGGGAAAATATGTGTACGTGTTATTTTTGACACAATAATAATTTTCTTATGAGTCTGAATAAGTGTAAGAAAAGTAAATCATTGTTTCCTTGACATATAATGTTCCTTTTCATTAAAAGTGAAATGTTGTTAGATGAGGAATTTGTCATCCCCTCGGGCATGAAATCATGTCTTGTGAAGCCCTGTGTCTTGTTTACAGGGAGACACCAGTATTTCCAACTGTCTTCTTGTCAAAAGAGTATTTCTAGCCCTGGGGTAATCTGCCACAGTCAGATGCTGTACCAAATTTAACAAAGGTGGAGAGGCACAAGGTCAGGCAGGCGCGCCTGGGAAGCATTGCGCTGAGGTCTCCCCTTCCCCCACCGTCCTTTAGTACTTTTTTGCTATTACCATTTATCCGCCTTACACCACCCCCCACCTCTGAGATCTTTCTAACGCTGGAGCTGGTTTTTCCTGCCCACAAGTTTCTTTCATCTGGCCTCTGTCCAAAACTAAAGGTCCCAGCAGTAACCGGGGCGACATTGCTTCCCGTTCTGCACACGAGGGTCCTGGCTGCCGGCCCCACGAGGACCTGCGGGCGGGCGGGCCGAGGGGCGGCGCGCCCGCTGCAGACTGCGCACCCTGGCTGGTGAGGAGAGTGAAGGGAAAGTGGAGACACTACAGTCAAGCCAACAAGATTATTTGAATCGGAGTAGGCTGCAACGTGCAGAATCATTATCTTCCTTTAATTAACCTGAGGGCTTAAACTTTTGAGCTCTTCAGTTGTGCGTCCTTGCCCCGATGTATATAAATCCAGTGGATGATCAATTTACGAAACAATAGTCCCTCGTCCAGGCCACCGGACGTCCGGTGGCTACCAATCCGGAGGCTACGAATGCAGGACTGATGCTTCTCAATAAGGTGCTTTTTCCTATAAAAACGCTCAACTTTTCTTTTTTGGGGGGACAGTTCGCGTACTTCCTGGTAGTGTTTCCAGAATTGTAGTTCGCTTAAGACCCCCGAATAAAACTTTGCCACTTAATTCTAAAGAAGCCCCTTCCGAATTTGTTTTACACTCCGGGTATCCGGGCTGCGCGCAGGGCCCGGGAGAGACGCCTGTCAATCAGCCACTGTCTCCGCCCCCTGACCCCGGGACGCCACTGCGCACTCGGATCGTACGCCCCGCCCCGCCCCTGCCCCGCCCCCCGCGGGTTCTCGGAGCCCGAGGCTGCGCCCCCTACGGTCTCGGGGCCCGCAGTCTTCTCCGCCTCCGCCACTGTTTCCGGGGGGTACTCCTTTCCGTAAATCCCATCCCCACTTTTCTCGGTCCACGACCGTCACACCAGGTGTCCTCTCGCTTACCCGCCGGCCGCCTGTCTCCTAGTTTTACCGGTTTTCTCTAGAGACTTCCGGTCCTAGCTCCGGGCTTCTCTGCTGCACGTCCTTCTGAGACTTCTCCCGGCCCCGCCCCCAAGAGACAAACCATACAGAAATGATGTGGCAAAATAGCACCGGAAGGTCCCACCGAGATTTGAACTCGGATCGCTGGATTCAGAGTCCAGAGTGCTAACCATTACACCATGGGATCCGCGGGTTGGTGTGTTTCCTTACACTGTTTGATGACATAGTTCTTCCTTCCAACCCCCTGACGGTTTTAAAGGTATGAAATCCGTCTGCTTTTCCTCCTCTAGAAATAAGCGGTAGACGGTCACCTGCCCCATGCCTGCCAACACCTGTTACAGCAGAGTCTTCATGGAAAAGACACGTAGGTAGAGGAAGCGCCCTGAACGGGCCCACCTTTCGTGGCGCTTCTTCACATGGCCATCAGGGCTGCTGGTTAAATCCGAGTTTTCAGAGACAAGGAAAAAGAACATTTTAAGGACTCCTTTTTACCTTGTCTCTCTTGTTGATTTGAAAAAGCAGGTTAGTTGCTATTTGGAAAGATAATTTAAAATCAAACTTTAAAAAAAGTTGCCAGTTAGCTTTTCCACTTTTTTTGTGTTTTTTTTTTCCATTAGGCAGAGTTCTCACTTCTGAGCCCTCTGCCCTGCGCAGCTGCAGCTTTCTGTGCTCAGCCGCTGCTCCTGGAGGGAAGAGAACGATCCAGTGTGTCTGGGGAAATGTCAAATTTATAGGCACTAAACTGGGTCATCAGTGAATTAAAGGATAGCAAGAGCGATGGATTTGAAACCTCTTAGGACATTGTACATTATATGTTATTCTCTGCTTTGTACCGGTTAAGTATCAAGAAAATAAACACACCTATGGCCAGTATGGCAATCAAACTTACAATCTTGAGTTTTTAAAACCCTGTCCTAACCAACTGAACTAACTGGTTTTTGACTTAATAAAAGTTTTTTTTTTATGTTAAGTTCAAAATAGTAACATTGCTGTTACTTATACAGCAATGATTTCTGATGCTTCATTTCAAATGTCGTGTGTAAGAGTTCCTGTCATGCTAAGCACTGCCATGGAATTGCACTGATGGTGCAATTGCACATGCACCCGACTATGGATCGGAAGATTGCAGGGTTAACTTCTGGGCGTACTGACTTTCTTTCATTAATCTTTATGTGCATTTTGTTTAGATTATTGCGAAATGCTCCCTCGGATTGTTGCTGCTACCCCATGACACAATCTTGGCTGTTGCTTACCTTGCAATGAGTCTTCAAAGTCATCAAAGCAACATCCATAATCTAAGATTTTATTTTTTTGAATCTCATACTGCTAATGATGGGGAGGTCACATAGAGAGCTATAGAACATTCGAAATCAAAGAGGCTTTAAAGGACAAGAAGCAAAAAAGGAAAGAAAGTGTGGGTCTAAGAGCATTATATTTTTCTCATTGGGCCACGACCCCATCCAGACATGCAAACAATGTAAGTGTCCACCCATAGATAAGTGGGAAAATGAAGATGTGGTATATTCCACATATCCGTGTGGTAGGAAATATTATTCAGCTCCGAGAAAGAAGGAAATCCTGCAAATTGTGACAACACTGGTGAACCTTGAGGGCATTATGTTAAGTGGGATAAGTCAGCTAGAGAAAGACAAATGCCAAGTATAATCTCTGTTATATCTAGAATCAAACAACAACAAAACCAAGCTCACAGGTACAGACACAGATTGGTGGTTGTCGGAGGCAGAGAGTGGGGTGGTGGAAGAAATGGGTGAAGGGAGTGAAAAATAAAAAATTAATTATAAATAAATATCATGGCATGCTTACACTATGCCTGCCACTATCATGTGCCCTAGCGTGTCCTTGGGCCTGGACTCAGAATCATCACGACAGAGGCATGTCTCATTGGTGACTCTAAGGCAAACAGTACTGCTCTTCATTATATGATTTTCTAAGTAAAATAAAACCAAAGCCAGTTGTCCCTCAACCTATCGATTTTGTATCCCTTAAATCTATGTAAAGTGTTTGTGTTTATATGTAAAGAGAGTTTAGTTTTAGGTTTGGGAAAATAAAGCATTTTAACTTACATGAAAGTCCAGAAGGACATTTAAAAGTCAAGTGGATATAAAGGACACATGGACAACAACTAAGGGGGGTGGAAATGGGAGGGAGGTGGGGAGCACGGGGGGTGGGCTGGGATGGGAGTAAAAGACAGAAAACTGTACTCGAACAATAATTAAATTAAAAAAGAAAAAATTTTCCTGTAAAAAATAAAATAAAAGAATAAAAATGTTTCACCATAAAAATAAACAAATAAAATAAAAAATGAAAAAAAAAAGTCAAGTGGAACTCAGGACAGTTGGCGGGCTGTCTGGCTTATTGCAGGATATAGCACCTGTGGACTCAGTTACCAAATGCCATTCATGATGACGACCAAAAATTCCCACACATTTTCATGACATCTCTAGAGAGCAGGCCGGTACTATTTAGAACTGGTGCTCTCTTACAAGTTCTAGAAATAACTTACAATGAAAATGGGAGAAATGAAATGCTTTATAGTGAGTGAGTATTGGATAAAATTGCTATCTTGGAAACTTCATAAAAATAGTTGAAGAGGGTTCTTTCAGGTTGAACATTTTTTAAAGTCTAGAAATAGGTAGATAGGAAAAGATTTTTGGAGAACCAGTTGGTTGTAAAATAATAGAATGAATATATCCTACTCACATATCATATAGAATAAATATACTCTTCAATAATGAAGAATTATAATGATTTTTTAAAAACCAACCTTAACTACAGCTCTTAGCTAAAAACATGTAACCAAATCTTTGCAGGAAGTGTCCAAGTTGAACGGTAAAAAAAATCTCTCAGAAAGCTCTGTCCTCCCCTTATTCTTCTCCAGAAAAACCCACAGCAAAAACAGAGCTTCCCAAACGTTTGTGATCAGAGGAGGACTCCAGGGCTTGGAGATGCAGCTTCTCCGAGTGCTTCATCTCAAAACAGAGATAACACCCACCTGGCAGGACCATGGTAAGAGTTCACATGTTTGTTAAATTAATATCTGCTGTGTGTACTAGGGTTTCATTGGGGAACAAAACTGGGCACTACATCTGCCCTCTTATAAGTTATACTCTAGTGAAGAAGACAGAGGACTCAAGTCACCATGCAAACCAGCAAAAATTTGCAATGAAAAAGGTACACAGTGCTAAGAGAAATGTGAAGATTTATTTAGAAAGTTTTGGAGAAGTTCTTTCACTAGATTTTTGGAAAAGCAAAGATGAGAAGATGCTAACCAGGTGCAGACACACCGATAGTCATGATGGTGAAGTGTGTCCACCATGGGGTTGCTCCCATTTTTCGCCTGCACTCAAGCAAATAGAAATAGTGTATCCTATGGAAATAAAAAAATCTGTGAACAAAATGCACATCACCACCTCAAGGTACTGAGAAAGCCCTCTCTTGACTACCCGCCTACTCTCCCGCAAATCAAGGGTGCGCTGTCCATGGTCCTGACTCAGGAATGCGTCGGGCTCCAGACCTACAAGTAGCCCACAGTCACCACCTGCTGGGCGCGCTCCTGGAGGTGAGTTGGGTGCCGGTCCCTGGAAATGTGCAAGAAGAACCGCTGGCTGTCACAACACCCTGCCTGCGAGACCCAGGCACCAGGTGCTCCGTGTGTCTGTTCCACAGACGTGTCTCGATCCCACACCCAAGTAAACCCACCCACAGCGCATTGCAATCCCACCGGGACTGTTCTGGGCTAAGTGAATCTAAACGTGGAACCCACTGACGCGGAGCTTTTCGGTGCCCAGATGACGATTTATGTCCGCTAGTGGCTGCAGCACCCAGAAAGCCTCAGCCAGGTGACAGGGTCAAGCTCGGGTGAGGCGCAGGTCCGAGAAGCTCTGGTTTTCAGAGGCAAGTCTGGCTCAGGTCCTTGCACCAGCGAAGCCCCGATGTGGAGTCGAGGTTCGGCTTCTTAGGTGCCTGCACCTGGAAATCCTCTGCCTGGTGATGGGGGTCGTCTCAGGTCCTTCCTTCCTTCCTTTTTTCTCTGTCTTCTACTTATTGTCTATCTATCTGTCACCTAGCTGTCTATGTATTATCTATCTCCTATCAATATAATCAATCTGATACATCCCTCAGCATTCGTATTATCTATCCATCTGTTATCTATCATCCATCTATCAATCTATCATTTATCTGTGAATCATCTGTCATCATCTGTCTGTCACGTATTCATCAGCCACTCATCCACCTACCTATAACTGAGGCCTGGCACACCTCAGCTCCTCACCGGTCACTTGGTTGTCTTTCATGAAGGGCTTCTTTAAGCCATTTGCCCACAGACCCAAAGCAAAAGCGCCACAATAAAACCTATTGAAGAACAATCAGAAAATGCTTCATGCCTCAGAGATAAGCAAACACTTCATAGACAGGACATAACAAGGACTAAGTGTAAGAGAAAGATTGGTGTTCTGGACCTCATAAAAACTGAACACCTTTTCCATCAAAAGGATCCACTGAGAGAGAGAAACACCAGCCATAGGCCGGGAGAAGATACTCGTAATACACACGTTGTGAAAGGTCATGGATCCAGATGACATAGAGAACTAAAGTGCGATGGCAAGAGGCAACGGTCTAATTTCCAAATGTGCGGTGATTTGAGTTCTTATTCCCAGAAAACTTTTGCAGGTCGTCCCGGGACTGACAACGCAAATAAGGACGTGGGAAACCTCCAGCCAGAGCCCCAGGAGGCTCAGACATTTAGGAGAAACACAGATAAAAAAGCCCTGGGCGACCACGGTGCCCACCCGGTTTCGGGCCTTCGGCGGTCGGGCGAACGCGACAGCCGCTACGCTGCAGAAACAGCACCTGTCACTGAGGCGCTTTCACAAGGGACAACAGAATTACCCACGCGTTTCGTGGATGCCCCCGAAGCTGATAGTTTTGGATGATCTTTCCTTTAATATATTTTCATTCACGGTGCATTTCTTTCTTCACATATTTATTTGTTAAAATAAAAACATAGAAACGTCATGACTTCTCATCAAAGGTCGCTCAAAACCAGTTTAAATTCCTTCTCCAACACCAGGCAGGGTCGCCCGGGGTTCCTGAGGACTGACTTTCAAGGAATTGCCCGATGTTACCCGTGGCTCTGATCTCCGTCTTCCTCCCTGATTCCAGGGAGCTCTGGGGACCTCCAACGTCCTCCAGGGCGGTGCCCGGTTCACCCTCAGGGGGTGACAAACGGGGTACGTGTGCGGACTCGAGGAGCCAACCTACCATGGGGGTCCCTCAGGCCGCCCTGGAGCGCCTGTGTGCGGTGACTGCCGCCCGTCTGCTCCCCGGGTGACGCGCTCGCCCCTTCTTCCTTTTTTCCCTTTATTAACGATGCTCGTCGCTGTCTCCTGTCCCTTCGCAGCGTTTCCCCCCAGGATCTAGAAGGTGCCCAGCAGCGAAATGCTCTCCCCTCAGATCCGCGGTGACACCTTCGTGACAGGACAGCGCTGGGTCTGCGTGTGACAAACACGCATTGAAAACTCTGCTGTTAGAGACTGAAACTTGGATTGGTCCGTGTTGCAGAAAACAGAGAAGAGAGACAGAGTTTCCCCATTCTCAAGGTCTGGAGTCTTTTCCTTTCCTTTTTTTTTTTTTTTTTTTTGACATCAAGTTGGCAGCATAAATGACAATTTTTTAATTATTATTTTCAGCAATTTGATTAGATTTTCACTTAAAAGAAATTAATGAGTCCTAGACTCTGAAAGTACCAGCTGTCCTGAAAATTTGGACAGGCCTGAGGTAGCAAAGGTCAGGTGTGATGCAGAGGGATCTGACCAATTCCCTGGGAGGGGGTTGCCCAGGCAACGGTAAACAGCCTGTGACGGGATTGGCCGAGAGACTGAATGCGCATGGAATTATGGGCCATAAGACCTGAAATACAAGGAGAGCACTGGGTTGCAGGCTCTCTCAGTCCTGTTCTCACTGCTTCCTCAAGGGTTCCTGCATGATGGTGTGGCAGCTGCCCTCGCTTCCTAACAAAAGGTAGTTTGGATTGAATTTGGAAGTATTTTGGGTGGATTTTGGATGAATTTTGAATGGGATAAGGAACTCTGGTCGCAGCCTAGGTTGGGCTAGCCTGGCAGAAGGTGGGAGTGTTATTCTCCTCTGGGTGTTCTAGAGGAGAGGAGCTGTGAGGCAGAGGCGTGGCGTTCTTCCAAAATTGTGTAGCTTTTGTATCTTATGTTGTTTTAGTTTGTAAACTAATCCTATAGAAAAAAGGTAATTAAAAACTAACAGGGGAATGATAGAACTCAGGTGTTAAAGAGTTTGGCCTTAATTGATAGAATTGAGTGACTAATGCATGTGGAAAACTCTTATTCCAAAATTATGTAATTTTTTAGTAAAGTCTCCTTTTCTTTATCAACAAAGCTTTGTCTGGCCTGTGGAATTTTCCTTAGAGGGTGGCAGCAGGCAGCAGGATGCCAACTGTGCTTTGGTAACACGTACACTGATTATTATAGTAAAAATTGACTAAATAAGTTATTTTATGTTTGCTTGTTCTTGACATTCATATAAATCAAAATATATAGTATATACTGTTTTGTGTGCAGTTTCTTTGGCTCAAGATAATGGCTTCGAGATTAATCAAATTTTGCATTTACCAGTGGTTCATTATTTTTACTGGTAAGTAAAATTCTATTTTTATAAATGTAGCATGATTTGTTTTTACATTTATTGCTAACAGACACTTCCATTGCTTTTAGTTGTAGGCTATAGTGAATAAACCTGGTACAAATATTTCTGTACACATCTTTTCATTGACACATAACTTTATTTTTTTTTAGGATAATGTCTAGAAGAGGAAATGCTGAGTTACAGGTGAGGGGTGTCTGTGTGTAGGAATCATAGTAACAGCTTTTATAATTTTACATTCCCACTCACCATGATGGGATATTCTACATCCTTGCCATTCAAACTTTTAGGAGTTTTTGTTTCATTTTGTTGTAACTCAATTGGGTGAAAGTAGTAGTTCATTGTGGCTTTTTAAAAATTATATTTGATTGATTATGCTATTACAGTTGTCCTGATTTTTCCCCCTTTGACTCCTCCACCCAGAGCCCCTTATTTTCTCAGGCAATTCCCCCACCATTGTTCATGTCAATGGGTCATGTGTATAAGTTCTTTGGTTACTCCATTTCCTATACTGTACTTTACATTCCTGTGGTTATTCTGTAACTACCTATTTGAACGTTTTAATCCCCTCACCTCTTCACCCATTCTCCCCTGCCCCTCTCTCTCCCCATCTGGCAACCTTCCAGTAACTAACTTCTTTTTTCTATCTTTTAAGAGTCTCTCTTAATCTTTAACCTTTGGCCTTTTAATACTGATGTGTCTTGGAGTACGCCCCTTTACATCCATCATAATTGGGAATCTCTGCACTTCTTTGACTTGCATGTCTATTTCCTTCACCAAATTAGGGAAGTTTTCTTTCATTACATTTCCAGATAGATTTCCAATTTCTTGCTTTTTCTCTTCTCCTTCTGGCCCCCCATATGAGGTGATTGTTGGACCTCTTAAAGTTGTCCTAGAGGCTGTTTGTGCTATCCTCATTTTTTTTGGATTCTTTATCCCTTATGTTGTTCTGTGTGCTTGTGTTTTGCTTTCTTATGTTCCAAATCATTGATTTGATTCTTGGCTTCATCCATTCTACTGTTGTTCACCTGTAAATTGTTCATTTCACTTAATGTAGCCTTTGTTTCTGACTGGGTCTTTTTTTATACTGTTGAGGTCCTCACTAAGTTCCTTGGGCACCCATATAAATAGCATTTTGAACTATGCATCTGATAGATTGCTTATCTCCATTTTGTTTAGATCTGTTTGTGGAGTTTTGATCTATTCTTTCATTTGGGCCATGTTTCTTTTTCTTCTCATTTTGGAGCCTTCCTGTGTCTGTTTCTATGTATTAGGTAGAGCTGCCGTGACTCCCTGTCTTGCTAGTGTGGCCTTAAGTAGTAGGTGTCCTATAGGTTCCAGGGGCACAGCATTCCTTATGACCCAGGCTTGGAACTCAAGGGGAATCCTTTGTGTGGGCTGAGTACACCCACCTTTTGTAGTTGAATCTTTGTTGCTGTCCAGGCCAGTCAGCTGCAGGGACTGGCTATGAACACTGACCACCAACCTCCACCATCTGTGGAGGATCAGCTGTGCAGGGGCAGGGTGGTGGTTCTCTGACGTGGTCTGTAGGTGTCCGCTGGGTGTATTGGCCCTTGGGGTTTCCCAGGTGATACAAACCAAGGTCAGCCTCACCTGTGTTTTGCCTGGGGCACCCTGCCTGAGATGTAAAGCAATCTGAGATGGCTGCTACTTGTGCTGGGCTTGGAGATTCCCAGATGAAGCCAAGCCGTGATGCTAATTTGGTTGCCACAAGGGTTCACTGAAGCCATCTGTTGATTTTTTATAGGATTTAGGAGCCAAGACCAGCCATTCTTATGAAAAAGCAGCTTGGATGGGCCCATTAATTGAGTGGGGTAGAGCTCCTGTGGATCTCTGGGTCACACAGTGTTAGCCAGGTTGATGGAGTCTCAGATATGGTACCAGCCTACCGGTTCTGTGGGGAGAGGGCTCAGCCAAGGGAGAATGTCCTGTGCCCATCCCAATGCCAAACACTTCAGTCTCCCCCTGTATATCACTGGTTCACCTCAAGCTGCCACCCTAGTGCTGGAGCTCAAGGGGAGCAAGTCTGAGTAGGTGAGTCCGTGTGTGGGTTCCCCAAGAGGAACTGTTAAGGGCTGCAGCAGCCTCTTCCACCAACCCAATCCTTCTGTGTTTTGCAGCCAGAATTTGTGGGGACTTTTCTTCCTGGCATTACAATCCTGGGCTGACAGGTCTGGTGTGGGTCTGTGACTCCTCACTCCTGAGATATCCCTCCTCAGTTTTTATCCAGGCAGGTGTGGGGCCAGCCCATTCTGTGTCTGCACCCCTCCTACCAGTCTGGATGGATGTTGTTGTTTCTTCAATTCTGTAGTTGTCAGACTTCCATTCCACTTGGTTTTTGGTGTTCTGGAGTAATAGCTGATCTATATTTTAGTTGTAATTTTGATGTGGTTGTATGAGGAGGTGAGCCATGTCTGCCTATGTCACCATCTTGACTGGAAGCCTCATTGTGGTTTTAATTCACCTTTCTCTATCGGCTAAATATGTTGGGCATTTTTTTCATATGATTATTGGCCATACATGTGCTTTTTACGTTGAAGTACTTATGCAAGTGCTTTGCCCATTCATTACTCACTTACCTTCTAAAAAAAACTATTCATTGCTGACTTTATCGGGAAGGGACAGATGTTCTTGTCCCTTCCCTGGGCCCATCTGCTCACCTCCACCCAGCCTTCACCCCAGCTTCCTTCTGGTCATCATCACATGGTTGTCTGTGTCTGTGGGTGTCTTTTTATTGTTTTCTGGCAGTTCTTTAAATAATCTGGACCAAGCCTGCCATCAGATGTATGTATTACACATGTTTCCCCTCAGTCTTTTGCTTGTCTTTCCATTTCCTAGTGATGTCTTGTAATGAGCAGGCTTTTTGATAATGTTCAATTTGTCACTTTTAATGTATTTTATGCTATTTTTCCCTAAGAAATATTTGTCTACTGCTAGGTCATAAAGAAGTTTTCTATTTTTTTTTCTTGATTTAGATCTATGATCCATTTTATCTCAGTTTTGGGGTTTGGTGCGAGATGGATGGGAGGGTAAGTTCTGAGGGTAAGTTCCAAGCGCTGAAGTTCTGAGAATGCTTGACAAGAGAAGGCAGCCCACACCAAACACACACCCATCAGATATTAAGTGGAAAAGAAGTTTGCAAAGGACGTCTAGAGAAAATGCACCCAGCAAGCAAGAGGGAGATCAAGGATAAGTCCAGAGTTGAGGTTAGACCTCATCCTTTCATTTCTCAGCAGGCACCAAGGACCCACAGTGTGTCCGACTACAGTGGACGTGGTGAATGGAGGCACTGAGACTCAGCTTTAAAATAAAAAATAGTTGCTCCTCAGGGTTTGGAGTCATGAAAAGCAGAGAATGACTTCCTCACAGGAGAACGGGTATCAGGGCTTCTCTCACCAGCTCCGTGATCCTGACTTGCCGATCCGTGGGCCCTGCTTCCCAGCTCTCTGCCTTGTGACCTGTTGGCTGCTGGCCCTGGTGGCCCAACTGAGCCAGGCGAAGAGGACCCTTGGGATAGGCCCATCCTCGCAGAACCCTGGGGTATCCCCATCTGGAAGGTTTCACCAGAGCCCTAAATCCCCAGGGTGAGAAGCTGGAAGAGTCAGAGAGTGACATTTGATTTTGGGAAAAGTTGGTGAGTGACACATTTAGAAGACAGACTAAAAGAGAGACAGACAGAGAAGGACACATGTTACGTGATGGGAAGAGCAATAGAGGCAGTGAGGATGAGTATAAGACAGGAACAGAGGGAGCCTCAGAAGACAGGAAGATTTAAAAGGCAGTGAAGGAGCACAGGGAACGTCTGAGGGAGGGAAGGAGAGGCAGAGGTAGAGAAAGGAGGTGACACAGAGACCAAAATGAGAACTAGAAACTGAGCAATGGAGACAACCAAGGGCAGAGCAGGAGAGAGAGGAGGGCAGCAGAGAAACTTTGAGAGAGGCGCAGAGAGAAATAAACAGTGAAACAGACTAAGACACAGAGAGAAATGGAGGTGTTTGGACAACAGGAGGAGACTGAGACAAATAAAGACTAAGGAAGAGGGGCACAGTGGGAGAAGGGTGAGAGCAGACAGGGCAGAGCCTGGGGTCCAGGGAGAGACTGCACAAGGCAGCCAGCCAGGGGGCTGAGCAGAATTTGAGCCAGTTACTAGAGGGAGGGCACCAGCACATAGAGTGACACTTCCCTGACATTGGACTTTAAAATACCAACATTCACAATGAGAATAACCATCCACTTGTATTTACAGAATGCTGTCTGAAATAGAGCAGGTTTAGCTGGGAGTGAGGATGGTTGCAGACACAAGTCAGTTATATGCAGAACAGGGGCTGAAACCCAATTCCTGGGAATTTCCTCTTTCTAAACCAGCTGCCTTCTTCTGTCCAGTGAACAAATATGTCCTAGCCCGAGAGGGCCATGCAAGGAGTGGTGAGGGTGTGGGGCTCAGAGCCCAACCCTAAGAGGGCTCCGTTTGGCCAGCCTGAGCCAGGTCTGCAGCTGCTGAAGGATGCTCTGTGGAGAGGTGTGGGGAATTTTGGAAGTCAGATCCTAGCACCGGTGAGGGCAGGAACATGCAAATTGTATGCAAATACAAATGCAAATGTAAATCACCCAGAGCTTTCTCTTCCTTACCTGGCGCCCTTGGCGGAGGCTAGGGGTGTCTGAGGGCCTCTCAGGTGCCATGTCCAAGCAGTGAGAGGCACTAGGGATAAGGAGGGCTGACACTGAGTGTCCCAAGGCCTGTGTTACACTGAGCACATGCCAGGGGTCTGCATCCCCTGCCAAAAAAAAAAAAAAGAGAGAGAGAGAGAGAGAATAGTGTGCTGAGTTGGGGCAAGGGGGAGACTTCAGGGTCAGGTTTTGATGGCATGCTCACCATTAACGAACAGCACCTGGGTGGCCCCTGGCATCTGGCCACCGTAGTAGGAGTTGGTCTGGGTCACAGCCTGGACTATGGATGAGGTTGAAAGCCCGAACACCTTCTCACACAGCTCTAGCTGGGAGGGCAGTGCTGGGAGCTGGGAGAAAGGACATCTAGGGCCCTGACAGGTGACATCTGTGGGGGGAAACATCTGTAAGTGTGGGGTATGAACCCAACTCTAGTCCCCTTCAATAATCATCTACAGAGCTCTCCCCAATGAGGGAGGGAACCAGTGAGTTCACAGACCTGCCAGAGACGACCCCACACCCCGGATTTTGATGGCCCAGAATGATGGGGCTGTGATGGGACAGTAAAACGGACAAAACAAAATAACTGCATGTGAAAAATAGGGTATATGCCCTCACTAGAAGCACATATGAAGCATGGAGATGCATCTGGTTGAGGGGAAAGAAAATAGAATGTGTTTTTTGGATAAGGAAGGATATAAAGAACCTTTTTTTGTAAGAAGGATAAAGCAAAGTAACTTTGTCTAAAAGTAAAATGATAAAAAATAAAATATGAAAAAGACAAAAACTGAAAGGTATATATAAGTAGCAGAAGGTTTATGGAAGCTGCAGGAAGTTTGTGGAGGGATCTATAAAAATAATTTTATGTACGGTCAAGCTAACTAAGATTGGGAGGGTAACTAAGTCAGTTGCATCACTTGTGTGTATGTATGTATGTATGTAAACCCTCACCAGGTCTTCAACCATGGCCATTTTAAAGTGTTATCATTAGAGACAGTTACTGTTTTACTCTGATGCTTTGGAAAAAAATGTTCCTATGAATATGTTTCATCTTCAAAGAGACAACTTTAAAAACATAACACTGAGCTGCATAAAGATTTATAGAACTCTAAAAAACAATCATAAAACTACTACCAAAAATATCAAGATCAACAAAAATTAATAACATGGGGCTAAATGAACTGACAAGGATGACTATGATTTTTATATGAAATATTACTAGATTTTGATCTTTGTTTTTCAGATATTAGAATTTTTTTATCCTAAACTATCTATGACCTACAACAATTCGGTAAGTTATAACCTTGCAAACAGAATTAAAACAATTTAATTCTTCCTACCTGCTCTGTCTGGAAGTTCAAGTACTCTGTAAATAATCCTCATGTAACCATATTTAAAGATGTTAATTCTTAGAGTCATGTTTCCAATTTAAAGAAAGTTTCTTGCACCTAACTGGACTGTTCGAACAGAGGGTTTAAACTTATGATTACCAGGAAATGAAGCAGGCAACACCTGCTGTGGACAACTCACCCAAGATTCTAGGCCTGGCCTGTGAGAACTATACCTTCCTAAAATACGGGGATCAAGCATTTACTATAATAGTTATTGCTTCCTTTTCCCTCTGATTTCTGACTGGAAAGATAACTCAACATGGGATGTCATTTTTAAACCTATTTTCCAGGTCAAAACATGCAGCTGCTGATCACACACATAGTCAAGACTGTTCAACACCTGGCAATATCAGCTCTAGGAAAGGTACCAGAATTTTCTCTTGGGCAGGTATTGCAGGGACTGCCACAGTAATAGCCAACCAGGAAAAATCCTTCAATTTCCTTACATGAGTTGTATTAGACAATAACATTGCTCTTAACCATATCCTAGCTGAACAACATTGGGTTTGCTCTATTGTAAATACCTCCTGTTGCACTTGGTCTGGCAAAACAGAGATAGAACTAGATACAATCTGAGCACAAGCGCAATGATTAGATATGGTTCCCACTGACACCACCTGGTCCTTCTATATCTTCAGCTGACTGCCCTCAGGTATTGATCCTGGTCTAGAATTATTCTTCAAATGGGACTTAACATTTTGTTTGTTATTATAGAAAATTTTGCTGTTACAAGTCTTTGTGTTTTACACAGCTTGATGTTATAAAGGCGCCACTCTGGCAATACTCTTGATGATGATTGCTCGATGTTTTGAAATGATCACCAAAGTCTATACAATTTTCATGTAGAAAACCTCCAGAAACTACAGAAGATGCTTCTATGCCCTTAAAGAAACATAACGGTAAAGCCTTCCTCTGTTCTGGTCTCTCGTTGCTCAGATGTGGGCTCAGACTCCTAAAAAACCACTTTCCCCCTACATGGGACATGACATACCATGAATGAGCCTTCCTGGTGACAAGAGACTGACAATGACATAATATACACAAAATGAGCCTCTTGACAATTAAGAACCAATGATGAGTTACTAACTGATCCATGCTGCTTTCCAATAATTGATCAGCAATGTTTTTGAGGAAAGATCTTGATGAAAAAGAAAAAATGTGCCCCAGCTAGATGATTCAGCTGGTTGGAGCGTTGTCCTACACACCAAAAGATTGCAGGTTCAAGCCTGGGTCAGGATGCATATGGGAGGCAACCAGTCAATGTTTCTCTCTCTCCTTTCCTCTCACTAAAGTCAATCAATAAGTTATATATATATATATATATATATATATATATATATATATATATATATAATTATATATATATATATCCTTGAGGATTTGAAAAGAGAAGCATAAAAATATAATAATATAAACGGCCTCTTTAAAATGGAGTCAGAGCATCCATGACAGAGGAACTGCCTTGCATGTGTTATACCTCAAACCTTTGGGTATTAAAACAGGAGAAAATAACCTTTGGCCTGGGCCTAAAGCAACATTGTACCCAAAAGAATTGTTTGCAAAGATAACAAGAATGCAGATAGTATGACTACCAGACTGATGGCTATTGGACTGAAAAACATTCTTTATAATGTTAATTCACTGTGTTAGCTTATCTGCACCAATAGTAATAAATGCCTTCCTTCTCTTGATGTAATTTTTCCCTTCCCTTTCTCACCAATACCTATTGTCTCCGTCTGTTAATTGGAAAACTATTTAGGTTTCTGCATGAATGCTTGTCATTCAGGTATTCTTATTGATCTCAAATAAATGCTTGTTGCCTATCCCCCATCACTTCAATAGGCATTTTGCGGGGGGGGGGGGGTATCAGAGGTGAGATACTCACAGAAGCCAAACTCAGTACATGTCTGGTACAACCACTGCCGGTCACCCACGCCGGACACTTGGGGTTCCGTGACCCTCAGCTGGGCCAATGTCTCTGCTCGAGAAAAGCTTAAACACCTCTGGCCCAGGCTGTGTAGGACAACCTACAAGTCAAAGGTCAGATGTCAGAAGAAGAGTTCCCGAGTTGTCCTGGGAGTCTGTGATCAGAGGGGTAGGGGCCTGGGTCCCTGTGTATCGGAGGTTAAGATGGTAGATGACTGGGATTTTATTACCTGTGAGACCTTAGGCAAGTGACACACGAGGAAAGTAAGTCTCAGACAGGTTCACAGCTGCTCAAGATTGCACAGTGGAGGTGGAGCAGCGGCCCTGGTGGGCAGACCCTCTCGCAGTGCTTAGGGCGGCTCACCTGCACGGCCCGACGCAGCCCGCGGTACGGCGCCTGGTGGCTGCCATTGCCCTTGCCCTCGAGGAGGAATCCACAGAGCTGTCGCACGCTCAGCGGCGCCCCCGTCTGCCCGTCATACTGCACTGCACCTCCCACCAAAGCCTGTAGAGCCTCCAGCAGTTCCTCCCGGTCCTCCGAGCGGCCCAGGGAAGCGCAGGCTCCCAGCTCCGCCCTCAGCGCCTTCCGTGTCGCCCCTCCCACACGCAGTCGGCGCCCCACCTCCGAGAAGGCGGTGGACACCGCCGCGAGGCACTGCGGGGAGAAGAGTCAGTGTCGGCGGAGACCTGGGCCTGTGCCCCACGTGTCTCTCGCAGGGTCATCCTAAACTCTGGACTTGCCCGCGCCCGACCCTCCCTCGGAACTCTGTGGTCTGAGAGCCCGCACCAAACCCCACCTCCTGGGGGCGCGGGGAATCGTCCCTCAAACCCCGCCCCACACTGAGCCTCGCCTGCTGATAGGGTCGTCTCTATCAGGGCCCCGCCCCCTCGCTCCGCCCAGTTGAAGCCCCTCCCCTCGGGTGACCGCACTCCTGCTCAGCCCCAGCGTTCGGCTGCGACCAGTGCCTCTCTCCGGGTTCCCACCTCCCCAGACCCCGCTTCCTTCTCTGGAGGCCGCGCCCCTTCTCTGGACCCAACTTGAGGGCCTCCTCCCTCCCCTCCCCCTCCCCCTCCCCCTCGGGCCGGGCCGCTCCTACTTCCGGGGACCCGCCGATCGCAGTGCTCCTGAGGCTCCGGGACACCACCTGTGGTCGCACCGCGGGAGGAGAGGCGCCTCAGGGACCTGGCCGCCGAGACCCCGCTCCGCCCGCGCCCGCCCGCGCCCGCACCTCGTTGTACGCGGAGAAATCCAGCACGGCCCGCACCGGGGCCGAGGAGGCGACCGCGGCGAAGAGGAGATGCGGGAACTGGGGAGGAGAAGTGGTCAGGCGGGCTGAGGGCCCCGGGCGAGCCCCGCCCGCCGTGCCGGACCCGCGGGAAGACCGCTCTGGAAAGCGCGTCTCGGGGGAGGGTGCGGCGAGAGGGTGTTCCTTTCACCCGAGCGGGACCCCGAGCCCACCCCACCCCCGTGTCCGCCCAGGGGAGTCCCGGGACCTTCAGCCGCGCCCAGGCGGCCAGGGAGCCGGCGTAGGAGCCTCCGAAGCAGACCCAGGGGCTGGAGGCGGAGACGTTGAGGAGGCGGGAGAGCGCGAGGCGGGCGGAGACCACGTCGGCCAGCCTGGGTGGAGGGGAGGCCGGTCGGTCATCTCCGGAGTCCCCGAGGATTCCCCGCTCTGCAGGCGAGGGTGGGGCGGGGGGTCTGCCCAGAAGCCAGGGCTGCTTTCTCCTGGGGTACTTCGGAGGACTTCACCCACGCATCCATTTCCGACAGTGGCTGGGCCCGGGGACACCCCATTTTTCCTTCCAGATTGGGGGGAGAGGGAAAAAATCTCAAAGCAGGGTAGGCGGAAACCCAACAAATACAGGAGGGCGGGGACAGTCAAGGAGGGTTCCTCCGGAAGAGAAGGGACCCTGAGCTGGAGAGGTTAGAGTACTGGGGGGAGGGAGAGGCAGGAAAAGATGTCGGGACATGTGTAACATCTTCTTTTCTGTCCTGCGCGTTCTTTCCTCCCCAACCTTTCTGAAACGGTTTGCACTTACAATTAAAAAAGTAAACCGATATACTTTGTGAAAAGATTGGGGACAGGGAATAACATAGAGGCGAAGAGATGCAGAGATGGAGACGAGCGTGAGACAAAAGGACAAAGGGGTTCGACAGAGACAGGAGCAGGAGACAGACAGGTGTGGGGAGAACAATGGAGCAGGTGAGAGGAGAGCAGTGGGGTTGTTAATAGGAGTAGGACGCCCTAAGGAGGCGAGGCGGGGAGTCAGGCAATATATGGGGGAGCCCACTCCTTGCAGAAGCGAGGGTTTAGAGGCTCAAGGCAGCAATGCGCCCGAATGTCTGGAGTGCAGCGGGAGCCCAGGGAGAAAGCGGAGGTCAGACAGTTAACTGAGCCAGCGCCAGGAAGCCCAGTGGCCACTGTAAAGATTTGACTTTACTGTGAGATAAGAGATGGGGGGAGTTGAAGTAGGGAGAGTGGTGGTCTGTTTTGTGCTCTACTGATCACTCTGGCTTCATCTGGAGAGCAGATTGCAGGGGTCAAGGGAAGAAATGGAGACCAGTGAGGAGGCTATGCCTTCCAGGTCAGAGACCTGGTGGTCTGAACCAGTAGCCACAGTGTGACAGTATGAGAGAAGAATACAGTGTAGGAGAAAGAAAGAGGTAGGCAGGGACAGAGACCCAGAGATGGAGAGAGAAAGAATAAGACACCGAAACACAGGAGAAAGCATGAGCCAAAGACTCAAGGTGAGCTTCGAGCATTAGAGGGCAGACACAAGACATCCCCAGGCTCACGGCCCCAAACACTTACGCATGGCGGCTGGACAAGAATCGGAGTTGGGTCATGCTCAGGCCCCCAGCAGGTATACTCAGACCATAAAATCTGTGTTCCAGGCCTATCACCAGGGCCCCCAAGGCTGGGGCCAGGGCTGCAGGGTGCCCTGTGAAGAGTATGGAAGGGGGTCCGTGATGGGTGCAAGCCCTTGCAGCCCTCAGTTGTTGAGGAACTGCAGTATGCAGCTGCCCCGCCTGGCCTCCACCAGCTTCCTAGCCATGTCCTTCCCACCCTAGCCCCTTACCTCTTATCACTGAGCCCGGCCCAAGGCTGCCCTCGCCCCCAAGATGCAGGAATATGGGTCCATTCTGGCTGGCCCAGTGCTGGTCGTTAACCCAGTACCGCTAGGAGGTGGGACGAGGAAGAAGAAACAGAACTATGAGTGTTCTAACCTATTCTTTCCTGTTAGTCCCAGTCTCTCACTTACTGGGGCTTGCTTTATATACTTAGTAGTATCTGAAACAGGCTTATTTATTTATGTGTTCACTTCCATCCTGTTTGACTCCTCATCTACAATGCAAGATCTACAAGAGCAGATGTTTTTGTCAACTTTTTCTCTCTTATAGGCCCAGGGTCAAGGATAGTGGCAAGCACATGGTAGGAACCTGTCATATATTGCAATAATAATTGTAGGATAAGTAACAAGTGCAGGTGGATTAAGGAATAGCACCTAGGTGAGATGACCTTTGGAGACTGTACAGAGTAGATGTGAAAATGGGAAGTTTGTCCACTTATTCAGTGAATATCTTGGAGTGCCTCTTGTGAGCCACGGCTGGTTCCAAGTCTCTGCTGCACCTGGTGCTGGGTTTAATGTTTAATCTGAAGGACAGGGGGAAGAGGGGCTGAAGGGCAGTAAAGAGAGAGAGAGAGAGAATGGGAATTGAAGGACAGGACTGGAGGGACAAAAAAAGGAGCAGATTGAGGAAAGAATTGGGGAAATGGGGGCATCAGGCACATCTAAGACACAGGTGGCTGGACTAAAGCCATAAGGGATACTGATGGCAACACCGGGCGAGACTGAGGAGCAGAGGGTGGGGAGACACGTGTGGAGACCGGAAGAGCAGAGGCTGAGGGGCAGAGTGGAGAGGAAAGGAGAGGGCAGTGGACTCCCCTCCCCTGGCCTCACCTGTAAGAAGGATCGCCTGTCCGATGCGTTGAAGGGGTCCAGTGGCTGCTCCAGCCACCCCTCTTTAGGGACGGTCGTGGTCCCCGGGTCCAGGCTTAGGCTCAGGACAGAGCTCTCCTGAACTCGCCGAACGTGTGCACCGAGGCGCCGGAGAAGAGAAGCTGTGGGGTGCGGAGGGGACGGAGTCATGCTGGGCCACCTTAGGACTCCCTACCTGATCATCGAGCTCCTCCTACCTGGAGCTGAGGACCCCCAGAGGGAAACCAGGAGCAGAAGGCCCAGCCACAGGGCAGGGCCCACGGCCATGCTGTCCAGTGCTCCGCGAGAGGGCCCTAGGGGTTGTCATCATGTCCCCAGGGTTGGCCTTTGATTTATAGCCTTTCCTCGGGAACGTGTGGGTGTGGGTGTGGTTTTCGTTTCCTTTTCCTTTCAGACGCTTGTCCCAGGACAGGTCAAGCGTCTGTAGGAACCACCAACGCGGGGCGGGGACGCCAGAGTCTGTGGCTAAAGGACTGATGATGTGGCACCTGGATATCCAATTTCTTCTCTCTTCTGCTGATTTTCTCCTCGTCTTGTCCCATGACCTCTCTTCCTCCGTCCCTCAGTCTCCCGTCAACAGTCCCCTCCCCCACTCCTCAGTCATCGTTAAAATGGGCTAAACGAGAAAGTCTCCTTTGAAAAGATGTTCTTAGTTCTGAACACGCAGGAATGTCAGCGAACTTTCTGTTCCCTTAAGTTAACAGAAAACCGGGCAGCTGGTCGGTTAGCTCAGTCGGTTAGGAGTCTGGTGGTGAAAATGCTGAGATCACGGGTTTGGTACGAGGGCTTCTCTCTTTAGGTATTTAACTTTGCTGCACCTACTTCACGCGTGGAAAATAGCCTCTCCTATGTAAAATGGGGTTTAAATGTTGACTTCATTTCTTAATCCTCAGCAGTGACACCTGCCTTTTTTGTCCATCTTCAAAGAAAGAACACCCCCCCCCAAACCCAACTTGTGATAAAAGTGGCATAAAGCCTTCAAATAGAAGTTGTAGTAAAGAGAATGAGGGTGAGAGAGTAGCGGTGGCCCCGGAGGTGACGTGTGTGTCTGGTGGCCACTGTTCAGGTGAGCGCCACGGTTTCCTTGCGTCCTTTAGCTCCTCACCTCCTTGGTTTCCTTCTCCTCTGCACTGTTGAAATCGAAACTTCTCGTTGTTAAAAGAATCACGGTCAGACACAATGCATATTTTCCTTTTCTTCCTTTCTTAAAAAAAAATTAAATGATCGGTAGGCCTCCACCAGAATTTCTGTACTCGGGGACAGATTTTTTTCTTCCTCTGGATCTTCAGCACCAAGGACAGTTCTGAACAAACGGGACATTCGGTAAATATAGTTTTGTAGAGCAAGTCAGTGTGTTTTCAAAAGTTGGAATTATGTGAATCTGATTAACACACCTATATAAAAGAACCAAAGACTACAAAATTCACCATTTATGACAAAATGATGTGCTTGTAAAGGCCACATTACCGTATAGAATATACAAGAATTTCAGAAGTGAAAAATTCTGGAATCCAGGACTCTCATGGACTGAGTGGCTGACAGAACCTGGCTATTTGGGAAAGGTGATGTTGTTTGGCACTCAAAAGCTGTTTATTGAACTGAATCCATCTCTCCCTGTCTGTCTTTCAGGAGGCTGGGGTTGAAAGTGATTGATTGTGTTCCAAACATATGTTCACAAGACGATTATCGATGATAGATGGACTTGTTTTAAGATCAGTTCTGGTGGCTATTATGGTTACAGAACAATCCATCTTTTCCTAAGTGTGTGATTAGTTTATGTTCGCAGCTTTTTACTTTGGCCTAAAAACAAAGCCCTCCCTCCCTCCCTCCCTCCCTCCCTCCCTCCCTCCCTCCCTCCCTCCCTCCCTTCCTTCCTTCCTTCCTTCCTTCCTTCCTTCCTTCCTTCCTTCCTTCCTTCCTTCCTTCCTTCCTTCCTTCCTTCCTGTTTCTCTCAATATCCAAGTAATGTATATCAAAAACACCAACTTTATCTCAGAGCTCAACTTTCAGTTCAGCGATGGGATGAAAAGCAGAGATGAGTTTAAGGAGAGGGTGAGGATGGGCCAGGATCACAGCACGGATGATGGAGGAGTTGGGAATACGTCACTGGAATAGAGGGAGTGCATGAATGGGTAATAAAAAGACCATTTTTATTTTGACCTTTGTGCATCAGTTCGGATGGAAATAATTTGTTACGTGCGGTGGGCCCTAAGTGATGTGGATTAGGCTGTATGTAAATGAACAGCGGAAATTTCAGACGTGGTGGAAACAGGCCTCTAGGGTTCCAGGTAGAAAATTCCTGGAACAAAAAGTGTGAAAAGGACACCAAGCGAGCTGTTTCCGCCCGGTTTCGAACCGGGGACCTTTCGCGTGTTAGGCGAACGTGATAACCACTACACTACGGAAACAGACCTGCGAGGGGGCCTTCTGCTTTTCAATATAAGTTACAATGAACTTTGAACGCGGTCCTGGCTCTGCGGCGTCTGAGCCCAGCATTCGGCAAGCGCTGCTACCGATGCCCCCAGAGACCAGCCGAGCACCAGGCTGGGGAGCTCAGGCGCCCGGGAAATTGCACTGGAAGAAATGTCGCGGTATGTTCTGCGCTCATTCCTCTGATCCCCCGCCTCTCAGTGACTGTAATTACCCTTAGGGAACTGGGCCGGCTGGCAGGGGACGGAGGCGGAAGGCTGGCCGCGGGGAGGAGCCGGACGAGTCACACTTTTCTGTCCCGTTCTCTGTTTCTGTTGTCACTGCTCTGGGACGTGTGCACCCGTGTCCTATGTGCCGGGATGTCCCGCAGCTGGAAGATGACCTCCGTGGTTCACCCCATTTCCACTGTCCCGAGTCACCGTCCTTCCCGGGACTGAAGCTGCCCGCCTTCCACTGGTTTCCAACTCCCCACCCCCACCCCCCACACAGAAGGCGCTGGGTAGTGTCTTGTCCACAAACTCGCCGGAGAAAAGGGGTCCCCAAGCTGATCGAAATGATGTTTGTACACAGAGACTGAGTTACAATAAAGTTGCTGCCTGGAATGACAGCTAGGAAAGTCACAGGGATTTCTCACAGAATAGCGGCGTCCTCTCGGGGCTTAATGGTCGGGAAATACTCGGCGAGGGAAGCAACGTGACTTAAACGGGAGGAGGTGGAAGGGCCGAAGAATGGAGAGCAGATTCCTGCACCGGGCGAACCCGGACCAGACCCACTGTGTGGGTCTGTGTGAACCGGAGCTCGCATTTCTTCCTTTTTCTCGTGGAAATTCGTCCCACCGACAGTAAGTAAAATGACAATGTAGGGTGTACAGGACTCAGGGAGACCCTCCACAGTAGGAATTTAGATTTAACGTGAATGTAATGGGCAGCGAAGAGTCGACTGTTCCAAGACAAACATGATAATTTTCATTTAAATGAGTATTTTGAAAGAAGTCTACAGAGATCACCCACATGTACTTTTACTACTGGGGATTAGTCCTCATCTTTCCTTGCTGAGCACGCCCGCCCTCATGGGCAAAGGGCCCAACAAGCTCTCCTGCCCCAGGCTCCCAGGCCTCAGCCTTTGTGGAGAGTGGGCACCGCTGAAAAGCCGCCTTTCCAGGGCAGGTTGGGCTCACTTTCTTTTGACCACATTGCGGGCTGGAGTTGGGGGCGGGTGCAGGGCACCGAATATTTTCCTCTCCTTAGGGGTCAAATGACCTGACAAGTTTATTATTCATAATCTTGCAGAAACTAGCAAATCTAATTACTGCTAACTTGGTAACGTTTAAGAAGTGGGCCTAGCTCCGCCACCGGGATGGCCGAGTGGTTAAGGCGTTGGACTTAAGATCCAATGGATGTATGTCCGCGTGGGTTCGAACCCCACTCCCGGTAGGTCCCCTTCAAAAGGTATTTTACCTGAAAATAATTACTTGGACAAACCTAAAACGTAATCCAGTTTATCATTTAGACTACTGATTTAGGTTGTCCAATCTAACTGTTTGAAATTGTTGGCTTGGGGTAACTTACATACAACGTAATTGCACATTTGTGTTGAAATCTATTTTAGTTGTTTTCTGTTTGCTCTTTGTTTTTTAAGTCTTTCTCTCTTTGAAATATATGAGCATTTTGCATGATTAGATTTCATCTCAACTATTTGTCTTTTACAACAATCTTTAGTGCATTCCCTGGGATTCTCTATACACAGCTACAATTACTCAGTCTGCTTTCAAATAATACCACGCTGTTCCTGCGCAGCGTGAACTCCCTCCCTCCTATATTGTTTTATTGTTGTCATACATTTTGCTTTCGTGTGTACACCGTTACTGTACAGCATGTTTCTGCTACTTTTGCTTTATGCAGTCAATTATTCTTAGTATGATTAAAATTGGGAAGCTTTCTTATGTGCACCTACATTGTAACCATTTCTGTAGATATTACTTCCTTTGTATCTCTCTGGGCTCATATTTCTTCTTCCTAAAGAACTTCTTATAATATGTCCTATTTACAGATCTGCTAGGAATATACTCTTCAGGGTTTGTTTGTGTGTTTTTTTGTCTGAAAATATCTTTTTTCCTTCACTTTTGGAAAATGTTTTTTGTTTGGTAAAGACTTGGAGGTTAAAAGTTTGGTTTTGTTTTAACTTTGTCCCTCAGCACTTTAAAATGTCATTCCATTGTCTTCTGGCATACCTAACTTCTGATGAGAAGTCTTCTGTCCTTTTTATCTTTTTTTTTTTTCCAGCTATACATAGTGTGTATTGTGTCTTTGGGTGCCTTCAATATTACCGCTCTCTCTTTTTTTTTGGGGGGGGTGGTCAGCAGTTTAAATATGATGTAAATAGGGTTTTTTCTTCTCTGCTATATGTATTGCTTGTGGTTCTCTGATCTATTTGAAGCTGTGGTTTGATGTATTTCATTACCTTGTGAAATTTATCATTGGATCTTCAAATATTTTTTCTGCTCTTTTATTCACCTTCTGGGAATCCAATTATAAATATATTAGGGCATTCGATATTAATCCATAACTCTTTAATGCTATTTTTATTTTTCAGCTTTTTTTTTCCTTGGCATTTCATCTTGGGTTGCATCTAATCATCTACTTTCAAGTTCATCACTTCTTTCCTCAGTTCTGTGGAGTCTACTAGCATATTAAAGAAGTTCTTTGCTTTGACAGATGTGGCTCAGGTGGTCGGGCATCGTCCTGCAAAAGGAAAGCCCCCTAGTACCTGGTCAGGGCACAAGGCTGGGTTCTTGTTGGCACCCATATGAAACCCTCTCTCATCCTCCTTCCTTCTCCCTCGCTTTAAATGAAGGAATGAATGAGTGAGTGAATAAATGAATAAATAATGAAGTAAACAAAATCTTTAAAAGCATTTTAAATCTCTGTTAGTATGTGTATGTTTTAAGTGTTTAGCATATCAATTTGATTTTTAGTTTCCAACAATCTACTGAAATTTCTCACGTTTACATATGTGGTCCATCTTTCCCACTAGAGCCTTTAAAATATTAATTATGGGTATTTTAGATTTCCTGATAGTTCCACCATGTGGGGCACATCTGAATCTCATTCCATTGTTATTTCTCTTGACAATACATGGTTTTTCTTGTCTGATAACTTTTTGTTTGCCTTCAGACATAGTGTGTAAAGTGAGGTAGATAGTGTTTATGATGGAAATGGGCGTGTACCTTTTTGTAGGCTATTAACATGTGAGGCTGAGACATTTGAAGCAGGGGTCGGAATGTTTTTGCGCTTATTCTTGTTGCAATTTTTTTTTGTGTGCATACCTGCCTTCAAATCCTCTGGCTTTCCTTTGGGTTTAGGTTGGGATTTGGTTTGGTGAAGTGCTTTCCAGTGTTTTTGCCCTACTCTGGGCTTTAGGCCTCGCCTGTCTGGCTGAGTTTCAGAGAGGTCCTCTCTGTGGCCTGTTGCCTTTCCCCAGGGGTAGACCTGTTGCTTGGGTTTGGTCCTCATGCAGGGGGGTTGTGCCAGGGTCTTCTGCTGCAGTTCAGCCTCAGTCTCGGTGCATGCACCCAAATGTCGAGGTGGGGCTTTCTCAGTCATCCGGCCCTTCCCAGGAAGTTGGCATTCTCTAATTATCTGGGCCCGGTAAAGCTTTCTGATGCTCCTGCAGGGTGGGCAATTTTATTCTTTTATACTTTCTCCAGTTGCCATGAGTTTCCTGATCCCCTGATGTAACGGTATTTGCTGCCACTCCCTTAACAGTAAGATATCTTTTGTTTAGGGGTGCGCCCTCCCCTGTGGGCCTGGACTGTGAAGGAGGCGTCCTCTGGCCTCCTGCCCTGCCCAGTCTGTCCTGTGATATTCAGCACATTTTTCAATCTCCTTTGGAGGATGTGGATCCCAGGGGTTTCGTACTCACAGCTGGCCCACACTTGGCCTTGACCAATTCATTATAAATACTGATCTTGAGCTGCACTCTCCTGGCCGTCTTGCATGAAAGACCCATCTCCCCCCACTGCTATCAAGTGAGCCAGTGTTCACGTCCCACCTCTACTTGGAAGCTCCTCAGCTCTCTCATGGGTTCACGGAAGGTTAAGTTTAGGGTGAACGCTGGAGTCCTTTGGGCTTTTAGCCTGAACATAAATGACGGAATCCTGTTCATTGCTTCCCACACTATTCTGAGCACCCAGCACGATGCATAGTAAGTCACAGACAGACCTACTTATACTAACAGCACATGAAAGTCACGCTTTTTATGTCTCTCTACCCAACGAGCCACACTAGCAAAGTAAAAAGGGGTGCATTGTTAAGGCATAAACACACACACACACACACACACACACACACACACACACACACACACACACACACACACAAACAAAACAGTAACAGGAAAGTAAAGAGTAGCACCAAAACTTTAAAATTCCAATGGCTGAAAGTTTAGCGTGATACTCAAGAAAAGCTCTGTTTTAAGCCAGAATTGAAGTTAATAACGATGTAACTTCTCTCACAGAAACCATTCACCAACACTGGAGAAATTCGTGGCTGCATTTACAACAGAAGTGCGTCGGGGCCTCTCGCGCTCTCTCCTCCTTGCCACGCGGGAGGGCCACCAGCGGCGGTTTCCGTAGTGTAGTGGTTATCACGTTCGCCTCACACGCGAAAGGTCCCCGGTTCGAAACCGGGCGGAAACAAGGTTTTTCCTGAAGTGCCTGTGATTTCGGAAATTTCAGATTGTTCGTATACATTTCTCAGATTTTTGCGAAGGAACATTGTCATGACCTTGGTCGTACGAATCTTTAGAAAGGCCAAGGGAGAGGCCCTCCCAACGGGCGGCCGGTTAGCTCAGTTGGTTAGAGCGTGGTGCTAATAACGCCAAGGTCGCGGGTTCGATCCCCGTACGGGCCAGTCGTATTTTTCCGTGTCTACTCTTCTGTGCTCACCGCTCACATCCGATGACGTTGGCTTTGCCGCCGCTCAGCGTTTTGATTGGTCCGCTCGTTTCCGTGTGTGTAGTTTTCTTTAGTCCACAGAGACGCGTGCCGAAGGACTCCTCGCCCCGCCCCGCAAGGCCGGGGAGCCTGTGCAGGGCGGGCGGGGAAGCTCCTCCCTCCCCGGTGCCCTGGGCCGGGCCTGCGGTCTGGGGGCCGCGGATTCCAGCCTCCCGAGCTCCGGGGCAGAGGCCGGTGTTCCTGTTCTGGACCCCAGTCCGGAGCTCAGACCGGCGGTGACATCTGACCGTTTCCCCGGTCGTCTGAGATTGCAGTGACCCGAGGGCGTGAGCGATGGAGACGGACGGCGCTGCCTCCGCCACCGGCTGCTCTTCTCGCTCCCAGGACATTTTACTTCTTGTCTTGGTTACACGGTGACCTACGTGAGGGCTCTGCCAGGGACACGTGGGCGCTCGGGAAACCCAGGACGGCGGGGTTCCCTCCGCCTGGCAGGTGCTGCCTCCTGCAGGCGAGGAAAGCCGGGGAGAACTCAAAACAGGAATAGGGGGTGCTTAGTGCTCCATTGTACGTTAGACAATAAAGGGCCCGGCCGGCCGGGCCACCGGGAGCCTGCGCCCAGCAGCAGCTGCGCGGGCGTCTTTTCTGTGACGCGTTCAGCCCTCTGTTTACTGCACGCGCTCTCGGGGAAGCTTGGACGTAACAAACTCTGTATAGATGACAAAAGACTGAAAATGGGTGGCCGTAATTAATTTATTGCACATAATTTTCAAAAACGAAAGAGCTGATGAAAGTCAGACATAGAGAACAAACCTAATGCCTCTCCCAAGGAATTTTGGTTGTTCCTGCGGCGTGCAAAACATGCTAACACCCAGTGCGTCTTACTCATCCATGTCTTGGCCACCGTGAGTAATACTGCATTGAACATAAGGACACATGTACCTTTACAAATACATGTGTGTTGTGTGTTTTGATAATGTCCAGAAGAGGGTTTGCTGGGTGACAAGGTAACTCTATTCTCAGTTCTTAAAGGGCCCTCCACACTGGTTTCCACAGTGGCTGTACACTCCCACTCACAGCGAATGAGGGTCCCTTTTCTCCACATTCTCCCCAACAGTTATTTCTTATCTTATTGATAACAAGCATTCTAAAAGGTGTGAGGTGGTATCTCATTTCGGTTTTGATTTGCATTTTTCTAATAGCTGATGAAGTTGAGCGAGCATCTTTTTATATAGTTGTTGACCACTTGTATGTCTGTCTACCCGGAAAAGGTGTTCAGACCCTCTGCCCATTTTTAAAAAATTGGATTTTGTGTTATGTTGTTGCTGAGTTCTATGAGTTCTCTCTATATTTTGTAGTTCCTTTTGCTGTGCAGAAGGCTTTTAATTTGACATAGTCCCATTCATTTCTTTTCGCCCTTACTTCCCTTGACCTTGAAACTCATCCTTTTGTATCAACTACAGAAACCATATTCATTTTCCCTTCATGCCAATCCCTGATATTGTGATGCAATTATCTGGCAAGAGACCCTGTATAATTGAAAGAATAATTCAGTATAGGCTTAATCAGCTATGTAAATTCCTTTATGCCTCTCTATTTAATGGCATGTACCCAGTTGAAAATACAAAACCAACCAAGAAGGCCCCGCTGGGATTCGAACCCAGGATCTCCTGTTTACTAGACAGGCGCTTTGACCAGCTAAGCCACAGGGCCCCCTTCTAGGTAAATGTTCAATTATATCATATTTGTAACTTTTTCTGTGAAATGTAGTAATTTGCCAGACCTATTTGATTTTCTGACAGGGAACGCATCTTGTTTTTCAATTTCTAAAGCAGAAACATCAACATTAAAAATAAATGCATTCTGTATTGCAGTACTTTAAAAATGATCTTAAATTCAAATGAATGACATTCCTATTTCATGGCGACTGTTGCCCTCTAGAGGAAATAATGGATATTGCATCACATTTTAAATTTGTTTCTGTATTATTTACGTAAATCTTTTTGTCCACAAATGTTGAGTCATTATTATATTTCAGGTACTTTTCTAGGTATTGGCGGTAGAACAGCGAACAAACACACAAACCCTTCTCCTATAGAATTTATATTCTAGAGGAAGAAGGTAAAGAAAGCAAATTTTAAAAACTTGGTCTCCATACCCCAAGCGTACGAGCAGTGCCAGAACCAGCTCCGCTGTCGCCAGGTGACAGAGACCACGGTGCTACCTTCTGAGCTAATTCACTGCACGTGGCAAGACTGTCACACTCCTGTCTCATCTGACCTGCATGAGAAAGGAAGCGAAGCTGCGGACACACGGATTCGGAGGAGACTGGCATCTCGCCCAGACCAGGCGCCGCCAGACCCCTCCTTCAAGGACAGCCTGGGCCTCGGCGATCCGCGGCTCCCCGTGGGGCCGCGGGAGGAAACGCTGCGGGGCTCTGTCCTGTTCTGCTCTTGAACTGACTTGGCTCCTGTCCTCAGAGACTGTAAAACTGAGCGGGAGGGGGGGGGGTGTTGGACTTATCTGTATCCCCGTCGTACCCGTGTCCTGCCTGCCGCCACTCCTCATAAGCAACGTTTCTAACTTGTTTATCGTGCATCGTTTTGATCACATGTATTTTTTAAACAAAGTTGACTTTTCGTGTGTGTGCATATATTACACATTTATGGAAATGGCATAATATATATTCTTGTGCCTTTCAAAAAGCATTGTGACTTTAAAATCCACCTACGTTGCCCTGTGTATACATGTCATTGTTTCTACTTGCTATAATTGCAGGAACTTGATTTTCTTAAAGGTTTATCTTTTTCCTCCCCTATGATTTGTACTTTGAGGTTATGCTTAAAGGGTCTTTCTCTGCTACTTAGTTATAAACTTTCTCTCAAAAATGTATAATTTTCCTTTTCACATTTGAAATACTGATCAAGCTGGATATCCAGACAACTGTACGGTTCTTCTGTGACAATCTGTTGGAGTCATGTCTTCTAGTCCCCCAATTTTGGTTTAGTAAGGGTCTCCAGGGTGCCTGGGTGCTCTTGTAGCACCCCACACTTCTTTATCTCAGCCTCCTCACAGTCCGTGATTCTGCGTTGAATAAAACGGGTTTCTGTTCTCGTCTGTGTAAGCCTGGCCAGTGTTTCGGGGGTCCGGAGTCAATCCTAGGCTCCCCGAACTGTAAACAGTACTTTGGTTCTTACAAGAAAAGTGCATGAAGTAAGAGTTGCTCTATGCTGCTTCAACAAGTGAGTGGCAACGCTTCGAACTTAAAGTTTGTAGTTACATCTGCATGGATTTGATCCTTGCTTGATCTTATCTTCTAATTCATCTTTTTCAATAAGAACTGGAGACCACACTTATTGGTGCCATAAAACCTGAGTTTTTGTTTTGCACTCAGGCTATTTGATTAGTTTTCTCTCTTTTATAATCCCGCACCTTACCGAAGCCTGGGGAAAAAACGCTAGTGGGCAGTATTTCATAGGTGCATGGCTGACTCTACCACAATCGAAGCTCACCATCGATTTGGTATAATCACCCTCAGTCTATCAGTGTCTAAGTCTACTGTAATTTGATTTTAAGGAATGAAATCGAGAAGGCCTTGGACAACACAGAGGAGCTGCTAGGATCAGTGGCCCACAGACAACCTCCTTAGCCTGGTGGCCTCACCAGCAACTTGGCTATGGAAAGGGTCCCAACACTCGCAACGGCTCTGGAGGGCAGAGCCGAGAGTCTGAGACTTGTCAGATGAATGCTGTGTCACAGAATGGAGAGTGGGAGAGAGACTGTGTAAGGGAGGGAAAACTCTTCCTCCACTCTCTTAGGGTCTTTCTCTGGGTCTAAGAATTAAAAAGATATGACATAGATTAATAGGAAAAGAACATACACATTTTATTATTAAATAATTTTTACATGCACATGAGAGCCTGCACAAAAAAAAAGTCTCTGGGAAGCAACAATTACACACCAGGCTGGACACACACGAACACTTGACGAGACCAAGGGGCCAGGGCAGTTAGAAGAAAAGTGACTAGGAAGATGAGGTTCGTTTAATAAGTGGTTAATAAGTGGTGGGCATCCAGATTTCTCTGAGTCTCAACTTCCTGTCTCTGGTGATAAAAATGTTTCTTCCTCCTGGTGTAGAAACATACTTTTCACGTGGGAATTTTATCTCCTGCTTTTAGAAAGGAAAATAAGGGCCGTAATGCACTCCCTTGTTTTTCCATCTGTTTATTCAAAGTAATTGCATCTATTAATTCAAAGTAATTAATATGTCAGAGGCATATGTATTTGAGGGTAGCATCCTCTGACCTCCTCCAATGCAAAACATTTGCCTCCCATTTCGAACACAAACACCCTAAGCATAACTCAGTGAGCAGTCCCCAGCGGCTGGTTCTGCCCCAGTTGTAAGTAAAGGGAGGTCATGGGAACAGTGCTCTTCCGTTTATAAAGATCCGTTTATCCAGCACCTGTTGACTGACAGATGGTGTAGACCCCACAGTGTAAGGTGCTTGCCTACCAGGGTTCTAATTGTGTTCCGCTCTGTCTGCAGCCCCTCGACATATACTGGGCACGTGGTGTGGTGGACGCTCACAATAAATAATCTGGGAATGAATGGAGGGACGTGGAAGTGTTTCAAGGATGAAGAATGAGGTTTTAGATAATCTTTCCCCCTGTGTTTACAATGACTCTACTTGCTAGGAAGATGCACGGGAAATGTAATTTAACACCAAAAACAAAAACCGCACATTCCAAAATTATCTTTGAATCAAACGTAAACATTTTTCTACGCACTTACTTAGAAACGTGGACCTCCTTGGGAGATGGTTCTATAGTGCAGCAGTTAGCACATCCGCTTTGCACACAGAAGGTCCTGGGTTTGATCCCCAGTAGAACCAACAATAGGTGGATTTTCTGCCCCCGCCTGTACCCACACTGGCTGGCAATAGAACATCAGCTTCTCACCAAGAATACTGGTATTTCTGCTTCTCCAGACTCCGTGAGAGTTAGAGGAATAAGTTTTAGGTAAGCCTGAGCTGGAGACACCTCTGAGAGGCCCATCCTCTCTCTTCAAAAGTGCCAAGTCCACAGGAATTCCTAAAATCCAGGAACTGGGTGAAGAGAGGACCCTCAGTGGAGAAATGTGTGGGTGGGACCGATCAGGGGCTGCAGACCAGCGTGGCCTCCTACAAAGTCCAACTCCAGCCCCCATCTATCAGGAAGAAGACTCCAGGGTTATTCTCCTAAAATCAGGGAACAGGCCTCTGGCCTCGAGTGTGTGGTGGTATTTGTTGCCCTTGATGGTTGCAGTTCCTTAGTAAAAGCAAGAGAAACCTATGAAAACCTTTACACCGTGTGTCCTCCCCAACCTCACTTCTATACACAACAAACTCAGGAAGAATCCACAAGTCAGCATTTCTCTCTGCTCTCATCAAGGTCGCCTGTGCTTGTTCCTCTCAGGGGACCGTGCTTCTCCAGGCCTGATCACAGATAGGCATTTCTGTTCCTGGGCCTCACACTTCAAGACTAAGAGGGCCAGTTGTGTAGGAAGCTCCCAGACCAATCGATATTCATGGACTCATGGCAAAGGTCCAATTTAATTTCATAACCACTCCCGCTCAGTTTACAGCGGACATGCTACTGATGCTCACCCAGAGCGGCAGTGTCAGGAACTGGTTCCTCTGGGTCCAGACGGACAGGTACCCATCCTCACACATGCAAAATGGAGTAGAAATAGCATTCAGTACAGGGGAAGTCGAGGCAGATGTGATACAGTGAAGAAGACTAGGAAGCAGCCTTAAAACTGGGCAGCTGGGGGGATGACCTCCAAAGATACATTTCAGCTCAGTTACAAAACCTCTTAAGTCTCCTCTGAGTGAGTTTTAGAATTTGCCTCAGGTAGACAGATGGGAAAGGATGAGGCTAATTTAGCCATAAGGGAAGGCTTTGAGAAATCAAAGAAGATGTCATTGTGCTGGAACTTTTAATAAGCTGCTCACAACATGAGAAAGGAGATAGAAGACAGTAGTTTTTGAGCTCCCACAATCCACGAGTCCAGGGGAGATGTGTCATTTGTGTGTATGAGTGGGGTGCTGCGGACAAGTGGGCCCACGGAAGCTCCTCTGCGAACTTCCTTGTCTCCAGTCACCTCCCCTCCTCAGGTCAACTCTCCTCCACACCCACCTTGCCCGCTCCACCTGCCCCTCTGTGACTCCTGTGCAAACAGAAGAGGTTAGAGACAGGAGCTATTCCTCTGAGCCACAATTTCCCCCCCAAGGGTTCCTCCCATTTTTCTGCAGATTATCAGTTTAGTTTCTGAGCACCTGCCTGCCCACAATACTTGGAAGTGCCGACTCATGGTCAGTCGGCTGGGAAAGATGGCACAGGAAACCTGGACCTGCATTTGAAGTCATTTTCTCGTGTTCCAAAGGAAGTTTTCCATTTTTGTTTTTATTACCTCAGTTTCTTCTTCAGGACTCCTAGCCAATACCAACCGGACCTGAGTAGAGTTAGGAAGAGAAGCACTGAAGAGAAAGAGAAAAACAAACGAACAAACAAACACACAAAAGTAACGGGCACTGTCTTTGGCTTAAGGGGGTGGTGAGGCAGCCCAATGAGATGTGCACTTGTCTCTCTTCGTTGAGTAGATTACAAATCCATTCATCTTCGGATGGGCTTTGCAGTCTGCACTGCAGTTGAGAAGGTGGGGAGGTGCACGTACAACCTCAAGCTCCTGCCTTAACTCAGACTCCCACCAAGGTTGCCGTGGCCCCAACACAGTGCTAACCACCATAGGATCGGCGTGCCACCAGGTCTACCTGCCACGGCCCTTTCTCTACTCACTTCCCAGTTTATTTCCACTCACTCTCAATCCAAAATAGCCCCATTGTGCTCTGTAGCTCACCCCGTTATTGTCTTAAACCGCACACCCATCACCTGACAGCACACGTTTACATGTGTCTCCTTCACCCCGGCTGGCATGGAGGCTGTTCTCTACCATGCATTCTCTGTTGTAACCTCAGCTGCTGTGAACTCAGGAAATACACGTTTTCCAAAGGAATAGGATCCCGAATTTACCAACATGAGTGTGCAACTTATGATGTTAAAACAATAAAACAAAATCTAGTGCTCCTTGGAATTAAGCCCTAAGTAAAGTGGAAATGACTGGTAAAAGAATACGGCAAGTTGTGTGCACCAGTTCTCTATGACAGCGTGAATGGCTCTGAAAAGAGCCTTTGTTTCCTAGAGTTCTTTACCTGGTCCCTCCTTACTTGGCCTTGTGGTGGCTCTCGGTCTTCTTGGGCAGCAGCACGGCCTGGATGTTGGGCAGCACCCCACCCTGCGCGATGGTCACCTTGCCCAGCAGCTTGTTGAGCTCCTCATCGTTGCGGATGGCCAGCTGCAGGTGGCGCGGGATGATGCGCGTCTTCTTGTTGTCGCGCGCCGCGTTGCCCGCCAGCTCCAGGATCTCGGCCGTCAGGTACTCCAGCACGGCCGCCAGGTAGACGGGCGCGCCGGCCCCGACCCGCTCGGCGTAGTTGCCCTTGCGGAGCAGGCGGTGCACGCGGCCCACGGGGAACTGCAGCCCGGCCCGCGACGAGCGTGTCTTGGCCTTGGCGCGCGCCTTGCCACCCTGCTTTCCGCGTCCAGACATTTTCACCTGAGGACTTTCCCCACAATTAAGTGTAAAAGTGAAACTACAGGGACAGCACGTCTTATAAACGATCTTGGGAGCGAAAAAACAGATGTGTTATTGGTCAAGTTTCCAGCTTTATCTTGACCACTGAAAACACACATTTGGGATTCTTGCACTCTGATTGGACCAAGAGAATTTTTTACGTTCCGATTAACCACCAATCAGACAAAGGACTGTATCACTTAATTTGCATGTCAAGTTGTATATAAATAGGGCACGTCACACTCCACTACCACTCTGCTGTTTTCTACTTGTCCTCAGTTTTCACTACCATGCCTGAACCAGCCAAGTCCGCGCCTGCCCCGAAGAAGGGCTCCAAGAAGGCCGTGACCAAGGCCCAGAAGAAGGACGGCAAGAAGCGCAAGCGCAGCCGCAAGGAGAGCTACTCGGTGTACGTGTACAAGGTGCTCAAGCAGGTGCACCCGGACACGGGCATCTCGTCCAAGGCCATGGGCATCATGAACTCCTTCGTGAACGACATCTTCGAGCGCATCGCGGGCGAGGCGTCGCGCCTGGCGCATTACAACAAGCGCTCGACCATCACGTCCCGGGAGATCCAGACGGCCGTGCGCCTGCTGCTGCCTGGGGAGCTGGCCAAGCACGCGGTGTCTGAGGGCACCAAGGCCGTCACCAAGTACACCAGCGCCAAGTAAGTGCCATTTGTAGGCGCCTTTTAACCCAAAGGCTCTTTTCAGAGCCACTCAGTCGTTAATAATTAGGGCTGTAGACACATTTGAAATCGGCGGTGAAGTATAAGACAAGTGCATAAATGAAATGTCCCATAAATAGAGGTACAAAAGTACCTTCATCTAAATGAAAGTCTCTAAGGAAAGTGGTACTGTGGGTTCAGGAGTGCATCTGAAATTGGAAAGGGTCAACCGCAAGCACCGGAGTCAGGACATTTGTGCATCCAGACCTCGGGAACCGAGAGCTGATGCTGTTGAGAAGAGACAAAGGTATAGCCATACTTGAGAGCTGATTTCATTAGCATGTTGTGTACTCCTGACATTTAAGTGTTTAAATGTACTTTTACCAAAGTACTTTAACTTTGTACCAAACTAAAACCCATTTATGATCAAGACTTTAGACCCCTCTGATGTGTTAGTGCAGTTGGTAAACAATGTAAAGGGAGCTACTTTAAAATGGTGCTGCCATGCCGGAGAAACTACCTTACATGTCTTATACCTCAAACCCTGGAGAGTTAAAAATGGCAAAGTACTTGGACTTGGCCTAGTGCAACATTGTGCCAAAGAACACCACGGGACAAACCAACATCTTTCCTTTGTTCAGACCCCTCACCCTGACATACATTTAAAGCAACTGTCATGAATCTTTTTCGCATGGAGGACTGGTTTCAGGAAGAAAATTTCCCACGGAAGGGAGGGAAGTGGTGAAGCTCAGGCGGTCGTGTGAGCAATGGGGAGCGAGAGGAAACTTCCATCGCTCACCTCCTGCTGTGCGGCCCAGTACCGGTCCCTAGCTCGAAGGTTAGGGACCCCTGAATTAAAAGGCCAATGAGAGCTTCGAGAGGGGCAGGACCGTCTAGATCCCAAGGCCTCTGACAACGTGGGTTAGTCAATCTCCGGGGAGTTCCACCCCAGAGCCAGAAGCAGGGAGGGGGACAGGCAAAAGTCACAAAAGCCCGACCCTCACCTCCAACAATCCTGGCCCAGATCACTGAATATTGTCCCCGCCCACATTTCCAGCACCGGAGTTAACCTAGTAAGTAAACTGCACTAAAGAATTAACATGGGTCCAAGTTTTGTTTGCCCGTGATCACACTTCAGTTTTTTCCATGAAAACTTGGCCTGAAAAGGGTCTTTGGTTTTGCTATAAAAACAAGTTTTGGGGTTCAATCTGACTTCAGAAAAACATTTTATAACCATATTGTGTTGTTGAAACAGTCAATAATAAAAAGCTAAATAAAAACTCGATTCAAGGTAGGCAGACTTAAGAGGAAGGAACTGGGGAGGAGGGGTCGGAGAGCGCGTGACCAGGGCAGGGATTCCATTTCATGGCTTCGGAACTCAAAGGAATTAGAACACAGACTCCTTTGTCTAATCCACGGCGGGCTGACCTGAGACTGGAAACCAGCAACTCCCTCTAAGGTACATGTAACCCAAAACTAGTTTAGGGGGCAGAGGGAGAGGGGAGGTTTTCCTATGGTCATTCTGAACAAACACTTACTGAACTGAGGCCCAGCGTTTTGTACTACGTCGTGTTTTAACCGGCTGGGTTCCTAGGCGGACGGGAAATAATTGCAGAATATGGATTTGTTCAGTAACTTACTGAGACTTACCGAATAGCAAAATGAAGGGTTCGTTGCTGTTCCCAGGAAACTCTGGACAAACGCAACCGGTGGCTTCTCTCTTACAATCCTTTTCGCCCCACTTTCTAGTTTGTTACCCCAGTCTCATTACCCCGCAAACCCAGTAATCTGCGCAAAGCTCTTCCCGAGGCGTGGGCGGCCCTGAAAAGGACCTTTGGTGGAAACAAAGTTTTGGTGGTGAAAATAGGGGTTAACCCCCGAAGCCGTAGAGGGTGCGGCCCTGGCGCTTGAGCGCGTAGACCACGTCCATGGCGGTGACCGTCTTGCGCTTGGCGTGCTCCGTGTAGGTGACGGCGTCCCGGATCACATTCTCCAGGAAGACCTTGAGCACCCCGCGGGTCTCCTCGTAGATGAGCCCGGAGATGCGCTTGACACCGCCGCGGCGGGCCAGACGCCGGATGGCAGGTTTGGTGATGCCTTGGATGTTGTCACGCAGCACCTTACGGTGGCGCTTGGCGCCGCCTTTGCCAAGGCCCTTCCCGCCTTTGCCACGACCAGACATTCTGGACAAACTAGCAAGTAGTAATACCTCAAGGGCATCAGCAACTCCTTCTTATAGGGAACCCTGGCGGACCAGAGTGAGAACCTAAAAAGCCGTGGCAGGAAGTTGTTCTTGGTGGCAGGAGGGGCCTAAAAGCAGAAAACCTACTATAGTAGGGTCTCTTTTCTGTTTTCTTTTCAATAACTTTGAATCCTCAATACCCTGGCTGTTTCTCTCCCTCTTTTCTTATTTTATGTGCCCTGTGCTTCATCCAAATTAAACAATGAAACCTTGAGATTGTAGAGGATACACAAAAATAGTGAAGGAAATACTGTGTTTTTATCTCTGCATATGTATATGTAATTTCTTTCTCTATATAAAATTTGCATGAAGCCACAACTTTGGAACTTTTCTCTCCTTAATATATAGGAGAAATGTACTCCATATACGCACTGCACAGAGATTGACCAAGATGAAATAATAAAGCAGAGAATATTAAGATCATGCACATACATTATTAAATTCTGTTCCACCAAAGGCACTAATTTTTATTTTCCACAGCAGGTACTAGTGTGTCTTACTAATAATGAGTAGATTCACTTCAGAACTAATTCCAACAATTCAGATACAAAGAATTAACTTAAAAAAAAACAATCTGCTTAGTCAGTGCAACATCGAATATATCCCTACTGATTTGAGGAACTTAATTTATCATATTGAATATTTCACACAATTAATTCTCGAGTGTTTGTTGTTCTGCTGATCGGTCTGTGTCTATTGCTGAAGTATTATAATTATTTCTAATGTTGAAAACTAATTTTGTATTTGACAATGAATTCCTACCTCAATTTTTCCCCCAAATTTCTATTATCACACATCTTTTTTAAAAAATTAAAAATAATTTTATGCCCTTGCAATAAATAAATTGTCTTAGTAAATTTATCTCAGAATGGTTTGGGTAAATTTATCTTTGCAATACTGTGTCCTGGTAACTTGAAAAGTAATACTACCAATCCATGTATATCTCAGTAGACTATTTTCCAGATAATATATAATTTGAAAAAATAAAAAAACTTGCAACAAGAGCAATTAATTTTTTTACTAGGGAATATATAGAAAATTCAAATGAGAAAAAAAGTATACCCATTTTACTATATTTCTTAAACTTCAGTTAGCTAGAATACATTTCCAGACCCTTCTGTACTTTTAAAAATCAGTAAAGTTCCCACCCGCAGTAGCCTCCTTGCCTGTATGAAACGAGTAATAAGATTAGCAAAGGATGGTAAGTTTTGTAAGACTCTCTTGTTTCTGAAATTAATAGCCAAAAGATTTATTCTTCTATAAACATTATTTTATAAAAATATGGTGCTATTCAGGCTGGTTTATAATATACTAAAGTTAATATAACAAGATAAACAGTTACAATCAAGGTATTTTTGTTGTATCTTTACATTATTTCTTGGTTTAAAGGGAGCAAAATACACCACCCCTAATTCCACCTCTTTGATGTAAGGACCACTTTCAGCTGATTATGAGAAACAACAGACAAGAAAAAGTCTTTGAAAAACGTGGAAGTTCCTTTTTTTCAGGGACACTTAGGTTTATAACGGAAATCTCCCTCCCGGCACCAGCACGCGCATGCCAACTCTGAATCTCACGGCTCACCGATGGAGAAGGCAGCTACTTAATCTGTGCGACACAACCTACCTCCTCCTGGGTAGCCTCTCCTGACTGTGCTGCCTCTGCCCGCCCACCCTGTCTTTTGTGTCTAACTGGAAATGGTAAACAAGTAGAAATGACTTAAGCCATGTTGGGGAGTTTAGTCTTTGTTCCTGAGTATCTGCGACATGTGTATTGGTATTTACAAGTTGATAAAATTCTGGTTTTCTCTTGTTACTTCCTCTTTATCATGGACTCTCAGCCAAAAACTCAGAATGGCACAGGGAAAGCAATTTTCTCTTCTCTTACACTGCACACATCAAATGTTGCAGCAAACTTTATTAGTTACAATTGCAAAATAGGTCCTATACCTACCCATTGTCTACTGCCACCAGTGAAATCAAGCCATGGCTATGTCTCAAAGATCACTGGAGTGAGTAATTTATATCCTTGTACAGTTTGTATTCACCATAGAGGCAGTTGCCTTAGTGAATTTTCAAAGAAACCTAAGTCAGGTTATGCCATTTCTCTCTTCAGAACTCATAGAATGGACATCTAGAATGATTTGGAAAACTTAGCAGGACATATAAAACCTTACAGGATCCTAAAGTTCCTCCTTATCTGACTGCTACCGGTCTCTGAACTCACTTTCCACCCCTGCATTCTCAGTCTGGAGAAGACTGCTGGACATTTCACATACATGACGGTCTTGGGAGTTTGTGTTATCTTTGCTTGGAGCATCACCCAAAAGAGCCAACTAATTTACTGCCTGGTTTTATTCAAATCATTGCTAAAATACAATCTAGTCAAAATGTTTCCAGAGTCCTGGAAATGGTTTGAAGAATACCCACTCACCCCCACTCCTGTCCACCTGGACCCTCATGTGCCACCTTATTCAGAAATGGGGTCTTTGCAGGTGTAACTATTAAGGATCTTGAGAACAAAACATCTTGGATTTAGAACAGGCCCTGAATCCAAAGAGAGCTGTCATCCTGTAAGAGGAGAGGACAGGCTCACAGGCAAGGAGGCTGTGAAGGAGGTGGAGGTTGCAGGTGTGTTGCAGGCCAAGGAACACTGAGACTTCAGGCAACCACCTGCAACTGTGAGTCACCTTCAGTTTTTCCCCTTAAAGTCTCTAGAACAGGGGAGTCTAACCGGCGGCACATGGGCTGCATGTGGACCAGGATGACTGTGAATGTGGCCTAACACAAAATCATAAATTTACTTAAACCTTTTCCCCCCCTCATCAGTTTTCGTTAGTGTTTGTCTATTTCATGTGTTGCCCAAGATAACTCTTCTTCTTCCAGTGTGGTCCAGAGACACCGGGTTGGATGCCCCTGCTGAATGAATGAGCCCCGGTGGCATCGTAATCTCAGACTTCTGGACTCCAGAACTTTGAGGGGCCAGTGTTTCTGTTGTTTAGTACCGTCAGTTTGCAGTAAATTGTTACAGGGAGCTCCAGTAAGTTAAATTAACAGTGACACAAAAGAAAACGCTCCCAGCTCTCTGCTCCTCTAACCCCTGGACCTGATTTAGTTTTCCTCAGAGCACTGATCACGACCTAAAACTTATTTAAAAAAAAAACCGAGGGGCCATTTCAGTGTCTGTCATCATTATGTTTTTGCCAGCATTTTTTACTTAATAATTTACTAGGATGAGAAACAAAGATTTAATTTAATAAATCTATACAAGATGCATATGAATGCATTTCTTCATGCAACTTTCACAATGTTTTCCTTTCAAGGGGGAGATGTTTCATCAATAACTCATTTTCCATTTTCTCACCCAATAAAAACAAATGCTAAACTACCAGAAAATAGTTAGACACTTCAACCCTGAGGCCTGAGGCATCGATCACGTTGCTCACTTGATACACAGTATGTGTCCGTTGTACTGTGCAGTTAGATACACTATGTACTGACCTGTGTGAACTATACTAGAAGTCACTTTAAAGTAGCGGCTACAACACAATACAGGCAAGCCCTTTTAAAGAAAATGTGGGTGGCTCTGAAAAGAGCCTTTGGTTAAAGTGGAAAGACCCAAGTCTTTCTGTTCACTTGCCCTTGGCCTTGTGGTGGCTCTCGGTCTTCTTGGGCAGCAGCACGGCCTGGATATTAGGCAGCACGCCACCCTGCGCGATGGTCACCTTGCCCAGCAGCTTGTTGAGCTCCTCATCGTTGCGGATGGCCAGCTGCAGGTGGCGCGGGATGATGCGCGTCTTCTTGTTGTCGCGCGCCGCGTTGCCCGCCAGCTCCAGGATCTCGGCCGTCAGGTACTCCAGCACGGCCGCCAGGTAGACGGGCGCGCCGGCCCCGACCCGCTCGGCGTAGTTGCCCTTGCGGAGCAGGCGGTGCACGCGGCCCACGGGGAACTGCAGCCCGGCCCGCGACGAGCGTGTCTTGGCCTTGGCCCGCGCCTTGCCACCCTGTTTTCCGCGTCCAGACATAATGAAGGAGAGATCAACCTTGGAGTAGAGTGAATTAAAAGACTCAGAGAGGCCCCATTTATAGTCGTTCTAGGGCTCGAGAGTGAATCTCTGTCATTGGCCAAAAGTTACAGCCTTTTCATCTAAGCCAATAGGACTCTTGTTATGAAATGCGCTTGCTTTGACTGGACAATATTCAAGTGACATTTATGAAGTTACTGCCAGTCAGAGGCGACTTTGCTCACCACTTCCTTAAGAGGCTGTGAAACCAGAGGAGTCTCGCAGCCTTACGCTTGTTCTTCAGCTTCTTTGGCCGTTCTCTCCCACCATGCCCGAGCCGGCCAAGTCCGCGCCCGCCCCGAAGAAGGGCTCCAAGAAGGCCGTGACCAAGGCCCAGAAGAAGGACGGCAAGAAGCGCAAGCGCAGCCGCAAGGAGAGCTACTCGGTGTACGTGTACAAGGTGCTCAAGCAGGTGCATCCGGACACGGGCATCTCGTCCAAGGCCATGGGCATCATGAACTCCTTCGTGAACGACATCTTCGAGCGCATCGCGGGCGAGGCGTCGCGCCTGGCGCATTACAACAAGCGCTCGACCATCACGTCCCGGGAGATCCAGACGGCTGTGCGCCTGCTGCTGCCTGGGGAGCTGGCCAAGCACGCGGTGTCCGAGGGCACCAAGGCCGTCACCAAATACACCAGCGCCAAGTAGTGCCTGCTGCAGGCACCTCTTAGTCCAAAGGCTCTTTTCAGAGCCACCTATGTTCTCATAGAGAGCTGCTGCTGAGTTGGCCTCCGGTGCTGCGCCCCGTAAGTCGTTTAGTCTGCGAAGTCGGGCAACAATCCTTTGAGAAGTGGCTCGCTTAAGGTAAGCTCGGGGTCAACTAACCACAGAACAGTTACAATATCCTTTCAAATGTCTAGAACTCCATTGTGTAAGAACTCCTTTAGCTTCCCAGTACCGTTTAGGAGCTTACATTTAATTGGGCTCTGCCACCCTTTCTCAAGGCTAAGGCAAGAACGGGAAATGTTAGACTCCAAGCAAATTCAACTACGCCCGAATCACCGAACTGAAATAAGGTTGGACCCTGCCGGGCCCGAGGCGCGGGCAGTTTGAATTCGCCCTGGCGCCTGCGCTCTGCGCCCGCGGGGGCCCCGCCCTCCGGGAAGCCCCACTTGGGGTGCTGGAGGCACCGGGCTCGCCGCCTGATAAGCACTGTCTGGTAGTCTATCCTGCTTGTCATTTACTTTTCTTTAACATTGTGTCGCATTCGGCAGTAGTTTTATTTCCTCTTGAATTTTTTTGCTGGAGAGGAAGTTATTGAAGGATATAACTGCCAGACTGAAAAATACCAGTGCCTGACATTAATTAGGAATATTGCTTTCCTTTTGCCGTATTTTCGTATGTTGAACATTGCAAGACAAAACACGAATACTTAGGGACCAAAGAAGGCAAAAATGCTTGAAACTATTTATCCCGGAGTCCTCTGGAGTAAAAATCCATTTTCTATTTTAAAGTTCCTTTGGCTAGTGAAGGGTATTGAAAGGCCAGAAGAAAATAGTTATATCAGAAGCAGCATTTGAAATGAAAAGCCAGAAAATAAATGGCAGATTTAGCTAGTCAAAGGATATGGTTTCAATTTCTAGGGAAAAACCGCGGGCAAAAAGAGGTTCCATAGAAGGTTGCCTTACATGGTGATCTGAACGTAATTTCCGAATTGGTCACATTATGTTGGGTAGTCAGGCCCCAGGCCTGTAATCCTTTAGTAAAATACTTATTTTTGCCTTAATCTTTGTCCATTGCTTCTATGCATATAGGTTAACACACCTTTAAAATGTCTCTTTCCAGGCTCCTCCCAAGGTAAGCACCCTTAAGAGAACAAATAATCTTTAAAAGTATATTTTATCCCTTATGCTACTACAGTTGTCCTGACATTAAGCCCTTTGCCCTCCTCCACCCAGCACCCCCCACTCCCTCAGGCAATTCCCCCCACTATTGTTCAAATCATCTTAACTAGCCTATAATCCAGTTCCTGCCTTGCTTTCTCCCACTCCCGCGTAATCTCTTGTTCCCACCTTAATTTAAAATGCTTAAAAAGAAACTGCGGAACTGTTGTGCCTGGAGCATATGAGATCTTGCTTCCCTGCATATGTCGTCAGTCTAGCTCGAATAAAAAGTTCTAAAAAGTTCTCTATAGGTTTGGGTCTTATGTTGACAGCCCTTTGACTTAAAATTTTAAAAAGTGTATTGGGTTACACTAGATAACAAAGTGATACATTTCAGGGGTAAAAATTCTATAATACATCACCTGTAGATTATGTGTTCATCACCCCAAGTCTTGATTTAAATTTGAATGGAAAATATCAGTATGATCTTAGTACACATTTTTCCCCTAACATGTTTCATAGGAAAGGCCTACAAGCAATGAATTCATTAAGAGAGGATTCCCATCATGTAGATTATAGTTTCTCAACTCCTTTTCCAAAGAGTAAACTCTGCTTGGAGGTTTGGGTTAAATGTTATGAATTAAAGTATATTTAAGAGACACAGCAACTAAGGTAGATCTAATGGAATCCTAATTCAGACAACATTGTTGTAAGTATTTGAGGCGTTTGAGAATTTTTTAAAGGACTACATATTGCATGATGTTACAAAACATTTAAACATTTTCTTAGGCGTGAAAAACTTGTATTTTGTTTAGGTCTGTGTATGTTAGGACATTCGTAAAAGCAGCCGTGGTTGAAATGACATGCTTGTGATTTTTTTACACTGCCCCCATCCTGCCCAAAGTAGGGAAGAGAGTGAAGCAATAAGTGAAATGTTGGCCAGTGTTGAAGCTTGCGTGCTGGGCACTTGGAGGTAGGTTATTCCGTGTACGTAATCTCTGCTTCCACCCCCCCCCCCAAAGTTTTATGAAAAGGTCAGCCCAATTAACTAACGTATTTTCTCTTTTGTTTAACAAAGGGTAATACCGAGAAGAATCAAGTGTTGGCAGAAATTCCGAGTCTGAACTAAGGGAGTAAGAGAGGCCTCCGCACAGGAGACGATCCCAGCCACAGACCCCTCCCTCCTCGCCAGGAGGAGGACGCTATCGCCATCTGGTGGCCCTTTATGGGAATACAGCCAAAATTTGGCTCTGTTAGAGTTTCTGTTAGGCAGTCTGTTGCTGGGGTTTAATAATTACTCATATAAAGAATACAATGAACAATCTGGTTCTCAACAGTTCTCAACTGTATAATTTCCCCCAAAATAACAAATAAATACGTTCATTAGTTTTCTGTGCATCCCTCTGGAATTTCTTTATTCCTTTTTTAAAATTTTGTCCCCTCTGGAATTTCTTCATATGAACACAAATACACAGGCGGGTTCCCCCCCCCCCCCCCCCCCCCCCGTTACCTCTCTTAATTCACAGCCAATGGCCATGCGTTCCTTCCACAGTTCTGTCGCTTTTCTCACTAGTCAGCTCGGGACCTTTTTCTATTAGTAAGGAGAGTGGCTGAGAGTTCTAGGCAGGTGCACTTGAGCTAGTGATCCCTGGTGGGTAACCTGCTCCTACTGGGGACCCCACAATGGCTGCACCTCCCCTGAAAGGTGGTGCTCATCTGAGAAAGAAAGGGCCCACTAGGGGTTCTTTGTTCAGGGGCTGAACCAGTCTGGACGTGAGTAGGGAGGCCGAATTCCTGTCCCCTTCTTGGAATGGGCGCCCGATGCGCCGTGAGGGCGGGGCATTCGGGCCCTAACCCCAGGCACTGCCCTTGGCTTGGCAGTGAGGTTTTCTTCAATGCCATCTTATAATGAAGTCACCCTCCCATTCCCTGTCCCTTTTCTTCACAATGTGTATCAGGAACTGACATGCTGTGTACTTTACTGGGTCACTTGCTTATCTTAACTGTACCCCCTCCCCACTAGAATATGAGTCCACCGACACCTGGACTTTTCTCCTCCTCTCTCCTCCTTTCTTTCATATTCTCTTCCTCCTCCTCCTCTTCTTCTTCAGAAAATATCTCTGAATAAGTAAGTGAAGTAATATTCCTTGGCTCCACTCTTGCCAAAAGGGAGACTCAAGGAATTTTATTTACTTCCTTCGGTGGATGATCCCAAAGATCAAAGACAAATCGCCATCCATTCCCACCACTCTGAGTGCTCCGTCTGGTTGAACTCCCAGTTTTCTCTCCCCAACAAAAATCTTCAATATTGTTCAAACTTGGATTGTTTGGGTTTTTTTTTCAATGTTTTTCATGAATGATTATAGGCACACACATAATTTTTTAAAATACATATCAAATAAGGCCACTGGAATACTGTGTCACTAGAAGAGATTTTCTGCCCTCTGTAAGTCGAACTCAGGACTTTCGGGGTGGCGGCCAACTGGACGCTGCAAATGTCCGCCCCCCCCGGGCTGCCTCCTGGATTTCCATTCCTCCCACGAGGGAAGCACCGGGTCCTAAGTGCTTCTCTCCACAAGAGCGGACGTGGCTCCCTTTCTATCCCTGTGCTTAGAACAGCCAGCACCCAAGGGTGCTGCGTGGGTGCTTGCCGTGCAGGAGGACCTGTGGTCTCCTGCGTGGGGACAATTGTGAGTTCACCTTTGGCTAGTCTTGTTTTTCTTTTATTCCAATAATCGGAAACTCCCTTCCAAAATTTCAATTTCTCTTTTACTATTCACGGTCTTGTTGGTGCAACGATGTCCAAACCTGTAGAAAACTTTGTAAGAGTTTATTTCAGCTGAACAGAAGACCTGCCTGGAAGCAGGGTTCCAACAGACAGAAAATGCTTCAGGGAATGACAGTCTTCCAGGTTCTTTTGAGTGCTCAGAAGGAAGGAGGGAAGGAAGATGACCAGACGGTGAGAGCGCAGAGGGTGCAGGGGTGTTACCGCGAACCTGTGACTCCTGAACAGTGCTTTTCCCTTTAAAAGGGGGGAAAAAGTGGGTCATTTCTGGTCTCTCAGAGGCGTGTTGTCCTTTGCACAAGGGCAGTGGACCTGGGGCTCTAGAGCCAAGCAGCTGCAGGAATGATCACGTCCAGGGGCCGGAAGCAGGGAAGCGCACAGGTCAGAGTGGCCCACGCAGGGTCCATTTCTCTGGGGTAAGCGCTTGGACGGGAAATTGGAGGTTTACACACCAAAAACCCACGCCCTCGACGAGGGTGGGACTCGAACCCACGCGTGCAGAACACAATGGATTAGCAGTCCATCGCCTTAACCACTCGGCCACCTCGTCCCCGTGGACTTGGGCCTACGGCGCGCCATCCTTGAATTCATTCCCGGGGACCCACAGGCTGCTCGGACGCGGACCTTGGGACCGTCTGGGGACGTGGGTGCGCGGAGACGGCTTCCTTTCCTCCACATTATGGACAAGAACCGGAAGGGAAGCGGCCGGGAAGAGATGGAATCACCTTTGCGTGGCCTTCGCTCCTTCCCGGCGCTCTGGCCCCGCCCCCCGGGGGGCAACGGAGGTTCAGCGCCCCCTCCGTGACCCCGGGACCCGGAGCATCCCGACTCCTGACGCGCGGTGAGTAAACTCGTCTGGAAACGTGACGCCAGGGTCCGCGGGGCGAAGCCCCTCGATGCTCCAGGGGGCGCGCAGAGGGATCCTTCCCCGGTGGGCTGCCGTCCCGCGTCGCCCGCGTCCGAGGGACCGTGAGTTCTGAACACTAATGTGCTTTTTGGGTGGTGCCCAGGGGAGGGGTGCCCACTTCCCTTCCATTTTCCGAGGGAAGAGGGATCGGTATTAACTCTAATTAATCAGGCTGAGTCATAAATGCCTGGAACAAGAAGGTAAAGTTTAAGGTGAGTCTTGAAGAGTGTGTTTTCTGGAGGCAACAGGGAGGGCGGAGGCCCCACAGATATATTGATAGCATCACGTTAATTCTTGTGTATGGTGTGAGGGATAGGTCTCATTTTATCTTTTTCAAAATAACAATGCCATTGATTCCAAAACCTTTATTAAAACCCTTCCCTCAATGATCTGAAATACTACTTTTATCACATGCTAGATTATATCGAGTCCTTCCTAGGACAAGTCTTCATTCAGGCTGGTCCACCTGCCCCAATCATTGCCTCCCCTCAGGACAAACCTCAGCTGTCTGACTTGTCCTCCATCGGGTTCCAGGTGAAGCAGTTCCTGGATGAGAGCCTCTAGTCTCCCTCCAGATACCTGCAAGCCTAGGGGTAAAGGTGTTAGACCCTTCCCACTGCAAAGGGGCAGCCACTTCCTGTGTGACGGGGCCTCTTGAGTCCCTGTTGAGGAGGAGGGTGCAGTCTCCTCCCCACCCAGGAGAACTCTGAATGGTCACCTGCACTTAACCCAGCTGCAGGAAACCCTGTGAGAGCCACTTGCCTATACCTGCAACCCGTCCCCTCTGTCCTAACGTCACCCCCTTTTCACAACTGCAACACTCAATCCCAGGAGAAAGACTTTGGATCTGCCCAGCTCTGGCTCAAGCACCTCGTACTTTGTGAAGCTGAGCAGAATGTACATTCCCTCCAGTCTTCTAATTGCCTCATGATAGTTAATCATTCCAGCAAAGTTAAACATCCACTATAGGGCCAAATCCCTTCTATATCTGGATTCTGGACACATTCGAATGGAGGAAGCAGCATCTTCTTTAAATGAGCCCTGACATAAAGAAGGACATAAAATCCATGACATACTCAATTCCTCTCGTGGAATCTCAGGGGAAGACAGGTGCGCAGTGGCCTGAGAAATTAAAGTCGTGGATATCAATGGACAGGACCAGAGAGGATGTGGAAGCCAGTGGACGTGGTACAGCAGAGGGAAAAATATGGAGGAAACACACTCCCGACACGAAGGCCTCCACGTGTGGCCAGGTTTTCCTCCCTCTTTTGGCTGAGAAATCCCTGAAATCTGTGACTACAACTCCCTTTGAAGCCTTCTCAATGAAAATGGGAATGCCATACTACAATTATGATTAAATTTAATTATCATTAAGTGAGTTCATACATGTAAATCCTTTAGAGCAAAGCCCAGACCTTTCAAGAGTTACCCAGAAACTTCGGAGTGAGCCGTGGCTGCGGCTGTTATTTTTCTGAGAATGAGAGGGCGTTGTTCCTCGCACATACAGAGCCGGTGCTCAGTACGCTCTCCGAGTGGCTCTGCAGACGGGAGGGAACACCCCGCCGGTCCTAGAATTGCCGAGACCCTGCGTAAGAGTCATCCTGCTGCAGGGAGCGAGTGAGAACCTGGCCGGTGAGCACCTTCCACTCGCAACCTGCCTCTCAAATATCCTGATTGGGCTTTATTAAATAACCTAGTCAAGACTAAGCAGAGAGTTCACCAACCCAGATAAGATTCCATGATTTGTGAATGGCATTTTAAAAAACTGCATGTTTGTTCAATCCCCAAGAAAATGAATTTAAAAATGAAGAGGGGTTTTCTTTTTTAAAAAGTTATTTTAAAATTTCAGTTTATATTCAATATTATGTTGTTTTAGTTTCAAGTGTACAGCATAGTGATTGCCCTGATATTTCAAGTATCCACCAGGCACAATATACAGTTATTACAATATTACTGACTACATTCCCCGTGTGTACTTGACATCCCTGGAACTATTTGTGACTACCAATTTGTAGTTCTTAATCCCTTCACCTCTTTCCACCCCTCCTCCCCTCTTGACAATTATCCATTTGTTCTCGGTACTACGAGTCTGCTTATATTTTGTTTTTCTCATCAAATTGCACATATAAGAAAAATCAGATGGTATTTGTCTTTATCTGACTTATTTAACTTAGCGTAATACCCTCCAGGTCCATCCATGGTGGTAAGACTTCATTTCTTTTTTATGGCTGAGTAATATTCCCTTGCACATATGTACCTTTATGTACCTTTTACCCAATTGTCTATTGATGGGCACTTGGGTTGCTTCTGTAGCTTGCCTATTATAAACAACACTGCAATAAACATAGAGGTGCATATATTGTTTTAAATTAGTCTTGGGAACTTCTCTGAATCTATACTCAGAAGTGGATCTCTGGGTCACAAGGCAGCTCCAGTTTTATTTGTTTGAGGAACCTCATACTGTTTTTCCATAGTGGCCGCACCAATTTACATTCCTATCAACAGTGCACAAAGGATTTCTTTTCTCTACATCCTCACTGACACTTGTTGTTTGTTGATTTATTGATGATAGTAATTCTGACAAATGTCTCATTGCGCAAATATCTCATTGTGGTTTTATTTTGCATTTCTCTGATGATTAGTAACCTTGAGCATCTTTTCATGTGTCTGCCAGAGATATACTTTACATTCAAAGGCACAAATATGTTAAAAATAAAATAATGGAAAAATGCGCCTTTCAAGGCATAACCATTAGAACATGGATGGCTATGAGTATCGAACAAAATAGATGATATGACAAACAAACAAACAAACCCACAACTAAAGGTTAAGAAGGGCATTTTTATAAGGACAAAGAGTTCATTAGGAAAATCTAACAATGACAATATATGTAGCTAACCGCAGAGCCCCAACATAAACAAAGCAAACATTTAGAGGTTAAAAGAAGAAGTAGGCAATTCAACAGGAATAAGTAGAGACTTCAGTACTTCACTGTCAATAAATAATACAACAGTGAGATAGAAAATCAGCAAATATAAAGAAGATTGAACAACATCAACCGACTTGACCTCACATCTAGAGAACATTCCTCCCATGCCGGCGGGAAAGATGTAACAGCAGAATACAGATTCTTTTCAAGAATACATGGATTGTTCTCTAAAATAGACTCTATATTATTTAAAAGTCTCGATAAAAATAAGGAGATTAAAATTCAAAATATGTTCTCTGATCATAATAAAATTAAAGTAGAAGTCAATAATGAAGGAAATGGAAGGAATAAGGAATTCATGGGTACTCGTATAAAAGAAATTTGAAGAAAATTTAGAAGAATTTCTTGTTTTTTTCTTTTAAAAGGATTTTTAATTGAGTAAAAAATCCATAATACATCAAAATTACAGCTTTTCATTAAAACAATACTTACACGGAAACTTATGTCTTTAAACACCGATATTAGAGAAGAAAGACCTCAAACAAATAACCTAAACTCTTATCTTAAAAACTAGAAAAAGATAAGCAAACTACACCCAAAGCTAGTACAAAAAAAAGAATGAAGATTAAAGTAGAATCAATGAAATGGAAATCAGAAAAACAATAAAGAAAACCAATGAAATGAAGAGATAGGTCCTTTGAAAAGCCAGCAACATGAACAAAAGTTTAGCTAGACTGAACAAGAAAAAAACAGAAGATGAAAAATCAGGAAGGAAACAGAATATCATTACTGATCTTGCAGAAATTGAAAACATCATAGAGGAATATTATGGACACTATGACACTATGTCATGCTAACAAAATAGACAATTTAGATGAAATGAAAAATATCCCAGAGGATGTAAATTATGGAAATGAACACAAGAAAAAAATACATGTACTAAATTTTTTAAAGACGGTAATTAATTTTTCAAAAAGAAAAGCTTAAGCCCAGGTAGTCCTACTAATGAAATACATATTTAAAGAGGAAGTAGAACAATTCTTCAGAAATTCTGAGTACACAGGAAAGCATCCGGGAAAGGGTTAGTTAGTGCGCTCGCCGGTTGGGAAAAGATGCTGCAGGTGAGGCTAGAACTCTAGACCTCGACATTATTCGCACACTTACTGCCATATAAATATCGCGCGCGTACGAAGTGCGCCACTGGAGCGCTCGCCCCCTCTTCCCCGTCACTCATTACTCGGTCCACGCATTAGTTCCCGTGTCCCCCGCCATCCCCGAGCCCTGGGGCTGCGTCTCCCGCCAGAAGGTGGGCTGGGTCCAGCCAGGGACCACACTGGCCACTCCTCCTGCAGGTACAGAGGATGCTGTGCGCGTGGGAAAGGGTGGACACTTCCAGGGCGACCGGAAGACCCCCGCTGCGTCTGGCATCCAGGGAGGACCCTTGGATCTGCGCGGCCCCGGAACCCTGTCATCTCGGGCTCTAGCGCCGGGGGGATCGGAAGTGGGCGACTCACTCGCCCACCGCCCCCCGACTGGCCGGGCTCCCCTCCACCCCCGCCCCCGGAAGTTGAGGGGTCTGCACTGTCAGGGTTTCCGGTTGGGACTTGTGACCCTGCATCCGCGACAAAGTACTGCAAGAGGCTGAGGGACAAAGGGGACAAAGGGTAGAATGGACCGGACCTCCCCAGTCCTCTCCCCAACGGTAGGAGGCGCCGAATTCCCTGAGGACCGGGGAAGAGGGACGAGGTCGTGTGTCTGTTCTCGGGGCTCGGACGAGGTGACCCCTCGTCCTGGGCTACCTGCAGCTGCGGGGCGGGAAATGCTGTCCTGGGCAGGGCGCCCCTTCTGCGTGCTGGCCGCTGTCCAGACTTACAGGCTTTCAAGGACCGGCCAGCCCTTTCCCTCCCACCCTCTCTGTTGTGAGTTTAAATCTCATTCTTGTTCCTTCCCGCCAGCCCTGGAAGTTGTGTTTGAAACATCCGAATCCAACGGGCCGGCAGGTCCCTTAGAGTCCAGTGTTTCTCATTCCTGCCTGCACATTAGAATAACCTGGGAGCTTTTTAAAAATAATAGCAAGTTTTTGAAAAGACACGCCTCGAACCACCCCTGATGATTCTGACTTAATTGGTTAGAAGTGTGTGATTTTTTTTTTTCCAGATGATAGTTACATGATAGAGAAACATTCCTGTACGCACTCGACTGGGGATTGAAGTTATGTGCTCTGTACCTGGATTCAAACCCTCAACCTTTTTGGAGACTGGAGGAGGCTCCAACCAATTGAGCCGCCCAGCCAGGGCTCCAAGCCATTTTATACAAAGAACAGTTTTCTCACTTTAACGGGGCATGTGCCTTAAAGTGAATGTGGAGTAATTAATTAAGTTTTTAATGTGTGGATTGAGAGTAAGTGACCAATGTTGATAGTGAATAATTTGCTTGTAAAAACATTTATAGTTTCCCTTTATTCCTTTTTTGACCTCAGCAGAAATCTATTTGCCCATCTACTTTGTTTTCCGGGTCAAAGCTCAGGAGAAAATATGGGGCTTCCACCAACCTTGAGCCTTAAACATATTGCCTTGAAATTTCTACTCTTCCTGAGTCTCCTGGCTGGGTTTCCGTGTGCACACAATTGTCAAAATTGATCTTTAGCCCTGATTGGTGTGGCTTAGTTGGCTGGACATAGTACAGTGAAAGGTTGCTGGTTCTATTCCCCATCAGGGCACATGCGGGGGTTATGGGTTCAGTCCCCGTAGAGGTGTGTGCAAGTGGCAACCAGTTGATGTTTCTCTCATTAATTAGATATTTCTCTCCCTCTCTTTATCCCTTCCTTTCCCCTATATCTAAAAATAAATAAATATATATTTTTAAAAAGCAGTCTTTACCTTGTTGAGTTACTTCTGATTTCCTGCCATAAATATTTCTTCTCTCTCTAGCCAATGGCATTATTACCATGCTACCCACTTTCAATAGTACAAGCAGTCAACACATAAACACATAATGCTGGAAATGCATTACTGCAGCATCCCAGGCAGTCCTGGAAATAGTATGTACCCAACACAAATGGTCAGTTAAGGGAAAGGGAGAGATAGGCCAACTCTTTGTTCCAAGGATGAGCCTTTTGTTCCTGGATCATTCATTCCACAAATATGTATGTGGCATTGCATTATGCCAGACAATGTTGTAGGTGCTTGGAATACGTTAGTGAATAGAATAGACAAAGTTAAACATTTCCACAATTTACATTTAAGAAACTTCTAAACAAAGATTCTTAGCAACCTGCTGCTTTTTTGTCTCATTTTTTTAAAAAACATTTTTAAAAATCCATTTTTAGAGAGGAAGGGAAGGAGAAAGACGGAGAGAAATGTTGATATGTGAGACATACATCAGTCAGTTGCCTTTCACAGGCCCCTACTGTGCCCTGACTGGGGATCAAACCGTCAACCCTTAGGGCAGCAGGCCAGCACTGAGTCCACTGAATCACACCAGCCAGGACTTCCTCATTATTTTTATTCATTTTTTTGTTAATTCCATCAACAAACATGCAGAGCATCTCGCCATTGGCAAGATTGGGGTAAAAAGGCATTACGTGACTTAACGTCATTCTGGTCAAGGACGTGAAGGGCGTAGAATGTCCCTTACACAGAACTGGTTTTCCCAGTTATTTCCTTGGTTACCTGTGTTCTGTCAAGTGCCCTTCAATCTCGTACAGGAGGAATACAGCACTTCCGTGCATTTGGTGTTAGAAGTTAGAGCTAAGGACACAAGCCATAACTTTTGAAGCACACATGTGCCAAGGAAAACAAAGGCATTGCTAGGTGAAGGGGCGGGGAAATAACACATTTTTAAAAACGGGCAACAGGGTGAGATCTCACATTTTTGTTGGGAGGCAGAGTTCACATACTTATGATGTCACTAAATGTTCCTGCCAATGGAACAGGAAGGGGCCACAACATTCTACTGTTGAAGAGAAGGCCAGGATGGGCCTCCGTGTAAGAAGGCAACACAGAAAACAGGGCGTCAAAAGATGGACGCCGAAACAGAAAGGATCAAAAAAGAAATAAGACACAAGGTTAGCTGGGGTCATGAGCAGAAGGAGGAGGGGCTTGAGGGGAAGGACGAGGAGGAGATGTGTAGAGGCTGCAAGCGTGTCCAACGTTTTTACTTCTCTTGCCATCTCCGAGGAATGTGCTTGGGATGTGCTACGATTTCCCCCCTTTCTGTTAACAGTTATTCCCTGAGCTCCTCCCCTGTGTAAACACTGTGCTAAATGTGGCAGGAGGTGGAGGAGTCAGGGCTGTTGTCTTGTAGGGATGTCTAATGTAGGTGGTGGGCCAGGACAAGGGGAAAGTGTAACAATATAGGCCGTGGATGGTTGTGTGTGAGCAGTGTGTCAGACAAGATGCAGAGACCAAAGAGGAAAGCCTCAGTCCTAGCGGGTAGGGGACCCGGGTCGGCCTGTGGACTGAAGGGTGTTTGGTCAGGGAATGAGGAGGGAGAGCCTGGGAGCTGAGTGGGAGAGAAGAGGATTGGGCTTCTATGGCGGGTGTCTAAGGATGGGGAGAAATCCCAAAGGAACTGAGGGAAAGTGACACATCTCCCATATCCCCTTTTTTCTAGTCAGCACCCTTTTGTGTGAAATGTGGGATAACTAGACCATACCGCATTGTCATTCTCACCTGCGCATTCACGGGTTCTGCCCTTCTGTGGTGGGCCTTCAGCCTGCCCACCTGGGTGAAGATAGAAATCCAGGGCACCACCCAAGCGCTCTTCAGCGCTCTCTTCGCAATCTGCAGTGGCGAGGTCACATGTTGGGTTCCTCCATCCAAGTCAAGTAAGTTCTGGCCTGGAAAGGGAAGGCCCTGCTCCAACCCTGCCCCTTCTGGGAATTGCTGGCCTCCTTTTCTGCCCCAGCTCACATGGACCAAGCAGTTATCTCCCCTCGGTAACACCGGCTCATTTCAGGATGAGCCAGGGGATCAGGTGGCTCTGTGGTTACCAGTCCCACTAAATACCAGCCCCACAGGAATCGCTGTCCTAGGCCTTTTGGTCCCCCCCCACTGGTTCCCGCCATATAGTCTCCACACTGCTTGCTTAGTGCTCTGTGGATTCAGACCCAGGAAGGAGGGGGCCCTAGAGGGAGCTGCTGGCCTTTCTCCCCTCTCCCTCCCCAATTCAGACTGCTTCACATTTGGTCGAATTTTCATGATCAGCGCCCTTGTTCTCTCCTTCTTCCTGAACATCATACTCATGGCCTTCCCTCACTCCCTTCCTGATACTCGGAAACAGTACTTTGTCTTCACGATCACCTTCTTCATCATAGGTGAGAATGGGAGGAAGAGGGTTCCCTCAGTTGTCCTGGTTCTGGGCTGGGGTGATGTTCCGTTGGACACAGTTTCTCCTTAGAAACTGTTCAAGGACTGCTAAAGTGAAAGATAAAGCAATGACAAGGGACAGAAACGGAGTAGAAGAACTGAAATGACAACTTAAGTTCTTGGGAATTAGCTCAAAGGCCGTACTCTGAACTAACCGGACTGGTCTTTGCCCGCCCACTTTTTTTCCTGAGTGACAGGTGTCTGTGTGTTCCTTGCATTACTGCTGCACTCTCTGCATATTTCGAAAGTAACTGACGTATTCAAGAACGCGAAAATCACCTTTCTGTACCCGTGTTTCATCCTCTCATTCAGCATCACACTGTTTTTCCTATCTGGTGAGTGTTCTGGGGCTGGCTGTGTGAGTTCCTGAATCCAGAACAATCATGCCCATGGGTTTCAACTATCTCCACCGAGTAGCGTTCGTTTCTGGGGATGGATTTGGTACAAAGACACGTCATCGGCTTGTTGCAGCTCCTCCTACTCTATGTTAGACTCTCGCCTTCATAGAAAAGTAGAGTGCATTTCTCCTGCACATTCAGTAAGAAGCGTGTCCGAGAATTTGTAGAACAGACCATCGTAGGGAAAAGGGTGGGTGGGGCAGAGAAAAGGGTGACTCCACACTCATGTGCTCAGCCTGTTTAAACGCCATGAATTTCTTAACAAACATCAAGGGTTGAGTCATTTTCCTCTTCAACGTCGTCATTTTTCCCTCAGGAATTCTCTGCTTCTTCAGCTCCCACCACTGTTGGCTTCAGTGTGTGCTACCACAGCCGATCCAAGTGGAACCCAGGCAAACAGCCGCGGCCAGTGGGAGCCCAGTGGCAGTCACAGAGGGGAGACCAGGGGGTGACAGTTAGCAGAACCTCAGCGGTGAGGAGGCTAACAGCAGAAACGCATGTCCAGCCTGTAACTCAAGCCTTCACAGCTACACACACTCTCTTGTTTAATTACCGTGTAAGACTGGGGAGTGTTGGCCTGCGACTCACCGTCGTTCACGTGAGGATCAGGGTTCCAGGAACTTGGGTTTTCATGAAAGAAGACATAGTTGGAGGTGGGGGGCGGTGAGTCTGCTTTGAGTCTTGGGGACTTGGAATGAGAATCTCCTCACCTTGAAGATGACCAAGGCCCACGCTGCCCTCTCATGTGTGTTTTGTAACCTGGAAGTCATTTTCTAGCAGTAACAAAGCTCTTTCTCTGTCTGTGGAGGCTGTTTTGATACGAATTCTCTGCCCTCTGATAATTTTATGAGTGGAATCTTTTCCCTGTCATATCAGGTACCAACCCCTCATCCAAGCTACCTGAAACTGTAACAAAGAGTGAACCTATTGGACAAGCACAGGGGTCGTCCATGGACTCACAGAACACTTTGATTGACTGGGGGCTACACAGGATACTGGGGGGGGGCACCCAGAGCTCTTTCCTCGGGATACTGTCCTTTTACTGTTCAGTGAAGGCGAATGGAATTTCCTGCTCCATAAATGCAAGCACTATTCTAAATTCCCCTGCTCATCACTCTCGGGAGCCATCAAAGCCTGTCCCTTCCCGGTCAGGCAGACCTCTGCTCCCCCGTGGGAGCCCTCCTCACACCCACGGGCCAGCCAGGCCCGTGTCACCACTGCCAGACTAGGGGACTTCTGAGTGTGCTTCCTCTCCACTGCAGTCTCCCTCTGCCACGCTGCCGACGCCAGCTGCTTAGCACACAGAGCTGAGCACATTCCCCTTCAAAACCCACTTGCCCTGTTCTTTTCTTCAGGGTAAATTCCTTGTCTTGATAAATAAAGTTCTTTACAAGTTGACACCAACCTACTTTTCAACATGTTTTAATATTTTTAATTGTGATTCATGTCATACATGTGAGAAAAGTATGTATGGGGTTGGAAGGATGAGAAAGGAGGCTCCAGACCTAGAAAAACACGGTATCGTCAGCATATCTTACGCTCGCTGCGTCGGCATAAGAGCCCCGCCCGGAGTTGCTGCGGCCCCTCCTGCCCCTGCGGGCAGCGCTTTCCCTCAGTCCTGTGTCACGGCACGGCCTGCCCACCCTCAATCCCGTGGCCCTGATTTCCCTTTGAGTTTTTTGGGTGTCACATTTTGCTGGGTACATGGATACCTAATAAATCCTCTTTGAGTTACTGAGGCAAAGCTTTAGGGATTGGGAGGGAGTTGGACATTCTGCCGACAGTGGCCATGCTTTACTGGCGCGCAAATATAGGCCAGGACTCGGCCTGCGTTGTGTCTTTTAGTCTCACAACAGACCTGCAAAGTGAGCATCATCGCTGTGTAGCAGATAAGGTAACAGAGTGACTCAAAGTTGATTCGTCCAAATTCACGCGTCTAGTAAGGGGGGGTCTCTGGCAACCTGCTCCTTCTTTCCATATCAGGTTTCTGCTCTGTGATCATTGGCAAGAATGGAGGGTGGACAGTAAGGCAGACAATGTTAACAATGGTCATGCTGGAGATGAACAGATTATGATGATGAAATAAATTAAAAATCAATGGTTATTCAAAAAGCTATCAAAAGTAAGCCTGGGAAACAATGAGAGGTGTACGTGTCATAGGCAAATTGAGGCAGCGTACATTACTGCTTTCCAGAGTAAAGAACAGGACTCCTGCCCTGCCCTGGCCAGGTGCACGGAGGCAGCTGTTTTGGGGGGAGATTCAGGTCTCCGCACTGTGACGCACATGTCAGCCCCTGACTCCAGAGTCAGAGACTGTGTGATCGTAAAGATCTGTGGTGTATGGCGTCATTCGTAGCCACACTTCAACAATTCTGATTTACAGGGCAATATATAACCATGCACAATTAATGCCATGTACTGAACACAAGCAATTGATCAAATGAGTTCTATGATGGTTAGATCTGGAAATCTGGCCATGGCCTAATGTGGGTTAATGTAAGCAACAGAGAGATCTCTTGGCTTTAAAAAATGCTTAAAAATACTTATTTAGAATATGGGGATGGAGCCAGGTGTAGCAGCTAACATTGTGTGCCCACCATGCCACCAGCCAAAAACACCATGGCTCCCACTTCTCCTTTCCAGCAGGAAGGTGAGGTGGTTCACACACTTCCTGTGTCCTGCCTTGGCTTTCGTGGGGCTGAACCTCATCCTTGGCTCCAGGAGCAGAGAGACAATGGATCTCATCAGTCGGGTCCCACTCCTGGCGGTAATTGGATTCACTGAGAGTATGTGATACATACAAGTCTAGCCAATGTGAGGGAAGCATGTAGCAGAAGTTACCCTCAACAAGGGATACAAGAAAAGGCCTGTTTGCTTTTCTTCTGGACTTTATCAGACTGTGAGAGTTTGGGGTCCTGCAAAGGAACCAGATGGAGTATGAAATCCGTATGTTGAGAATGACCAAATGCAAAGACTCAAAATAAAATCTGGATCTTGGTGACGTCATGGAGCCACCGCATGATCTGGGCATTAGCCTCCCCACACCCTGCACTTGCTCAGTGTGATAACTAAGCCACTTTAAGCCAGTTGCACGTTCTTGCAACTTTTGTGGAGCTATCGCTGAAAGCTTCCTGTTACTGCAGAGGGCTCTTTGGCTGGAGGTCTTACGAGTGTGGTGTCACTGTGTTCTAAATCCTCCTGATGAAAGAGGTTTGATGTGCCTTTGTTTCACTGGGGCTTTTCTTTGGTGTCAGCAGACAGAACCTTTTTTTTTTCACTTAAGAGGCCTCCTCAGTGCCTGGCTCCAACCCAGCCCAGCCCAGTCCTGCTGTTTGACGTCATAGGCTGGAGACTTGGGGACACAGGCCCAGCCACAGCCACTGAGACCATAAACAGCCACTGTGAGCCTCGAGGCTGTGTTCAGAGATGAGAATACCATCGCTGTGCATAGCACTCCACTGCTCCTCCATGCAAATGTGTGGCCGACTTGGGACCTCCCTGTACCAGTCACACTGCATTCCTGGTGCCCACAGGCGTGTTTTTTCAGGCAGCTTGTCATTCACATGTGCAGACTTTTAATGTAAAATTAGCTACTGCAGACACTGAGGTGCTGCCCCCGAGGAGTATGCGATTGAGTGGGGAAGGCCGCTGAGCACACAGCTGTCTGCAACATGGTGCGCCAAATGCCACATTGAGGGGTGTCCCTGCACCCCAGACGTACAGGAAAGAATGCAGCACGAATGCAAACTGAGAAGAACGAACACCCGGATTAGGTTGGTGTCTCCTTTATTCCGTTTGTCGTGCCAGTCCCTGATGCCCAGGTTCCTTCTGTTCTCCAACAGCGAAGTCCTACAAGCTTCATCACTTGCGGCTTCCACGAGGCCAAGGGCGTGGGGCTGGCGGGATATGGAACTGAGGAGCCTGCAGAGCAGACCGAGAGTGCTTACCTTCTCTCAGCTGGAAAACTGGAAGGCAGACAAAACCGAAGGAGGCCAAGTGTACATCAGCCACATCCAGAAATTCGATGGTACAAAGATTCAAGAACCTCGTAAAGGCTAATTATCAACAATTTGGCAACACAGAGGGAAGGGTGAGTGGTACAATGGACAGTACCATGTACCAGCAGGTGCCAGGCTCAACTCAAGGTCACCTTTCTGTTATCTCCTCTGGGGAGACGGTCTGGGGTGGTGTCTTGTCATTCACACCCATCAAAAAATCCTTCTGGGACTCTTTTACACTGAGGGGGTCCTCATAAGACCCGCATCGTAACTCTTGCTCCATCACCACACACCTGCGAAGGGCTGAGGAAAGATGGGTGAGGCTAGAGAAGATCTACAAATCGATCAAGAATATCTTCGACGCCTGCCATTTTGCATGAAACGGTCTCCGTTTGAGAATGCTGGCCTCTCTGTGAATCCTCCCTAGAGGAGCCTCCGAGGGCCCTGCGGGAAGCTCTCCACGGCTCAGCGGTCCGAGTGCGCACGCGGACGCTCGCTGTCGGGACGCGCGCGGGAGAGAAGCTGGGCCGGGCGGGCGCTCGTGCGGATCCGACCGGCTTATAAAGCGCCACGAGCGAGGAAACGCAGCTCACGACCAATGAGACCCTCACCCGGTGACCCGGACGATCTGATCTTGTGTCCATCACAAGTGACAGGAAGGTTTGGCGGCGCCAGAGCTTTCTCATGGGGGCTTTGTTCTCCGCCTTCCCCCGCAGAGTCTGGGGAGACCGCCGCGCTTTGAGCCGGGCGTCCCGGGGGGCGTGCGCTCTTAGTCCCAGTTCCGCGTCCTTGTGCTCTGAGCTACCGGAGTAAAGGGGACCCGCACGTCTGCTGTAACAGAAAAATGCGAGAGAAAATGCCCGTGGCAGCCGGGGAATTAGCTCAAGTGGTAGAGCGCTCGCTTAGCATGCGAGAGGTAGTGGGATCGATGCCCTCATTCTCCAGTTTTGCTGCCCCATGGGGCCGTTTTTTCGGGCTTTGACCTGTGGTCATGGCCGACACAAGACCCTAAGCCGGTATATATAGATCTACCAATTTATAATTCGTCTTCTGTTTCCCTGGGGGAGCTCTGATCCCGCAAGGGCGGGGTGTACTAAATTGCTATTTTGCTCCATGCAACTTGGCCCTGTATTCGACACTGTACTGGAAAATGAAAAACGTACAACCAGATTCAGGAAGCTTTGCAAGCCTTAATTTAAGTAGGGTATACCCAAAGAAAGCCACATCCAGGCACATCACAATCAAACGTCTGAAAATGAGAGAGAGAGAGAGAAGAGAGAGAAGAAAAGAGAAGAAAAAAGAAAAGAAGAAATCCTGAAAGCTGCTAGAGGAAAAAAGAAAGGGGAACTACAGTTTGTATGTTTGGGGATTTCCTACCAGAAACCATAGACACTAGAAAGAAATAGAAAAATATTTTTTAAATGCTGAAAAAATAATATGCTGATGTGTATTTCTGGTCTCCGTTCTATTCCATCGGTGTGTATGCCTGTCGATATTTAAGACTTCTCTCTCAACGCAGCACACACAATGCTTCGACACTGGATTCTCTCTTCACAGCCTCTCTAGAGCCTTTCTCTGCTCTCTGTCACCTGTCCCTTCATCCACTCAGCAATGTGTACAGGGAGATATTCTGCGCCAGACAGTGGAGTGGAGGCAGAAACTGGAGAAAGACTCATGCTGTTTGCCCCAGGGGCTGGCAGGATAAATGTGACTAAACCTCAACACTTTAGTCCCTTCGTAACTCATTTTCCTTTCTCTCCAATTTCAGTTCCCATTTCCAAGGTTGTGGGCACTCAAAACTAAAGCTTTTTTTTTTTTTTTTGTAAAATGTAAAATTGATCCTATTAAGTTGTCTGCCTGGAATTTTTTTCATGAGCTTTAAGTGTCCAGAATGTTTTTCTGGTCATATCTCCAGGGCTTTTCTATCACTACTTCCTCCCTGCATGTGTTTTATGGCGGTGTAGATGCACAGTCCCAGGCCCCACAATCCAGTGAGACAGGCACGTTTCCTCATGCAGGGATTCCTCCACCCACGACTGAACCTCTCACCCTGCATTCGTCCCTCCTAACCTGCTCCGTCAAGACCAATGCTTATTCCTTTACTCCAACGTGATCTCGAATCTTAATCCCCATGATTTTTGTCTAGAACACTTTTGTGGTTTTTGCCAGCTTTCATGTGGTGTAGATGTGTGAGTTCTACATGTTACACCTAGTAGGACTCAATGCATATGTTAGATATAAGCAAAAAAGGACTCAAGTTTGAGGGTCCTGTAGTGTAGAGGCTTTTACACTGGCCTCATACATGAGATGTCCTATTTCAAAACCAAGTGGAAACAGCTGGTAGGTTACAGTTTTCGTTTTGTTTGTTTTTAGTGCCTCCAGAACCTACCAGAAGCTGCCCCATAGCCTCCTTCCAGGCAGACCCACCTGCAAAGAACAAGTGATAATCTCACTTTTTTTTTTTTTAAGGGACATGTATCATCTTGCGACAGCTGTGCCGCCTTAGCTGTTTTGGGCGAGACGTGCCCAGCTGGGACGTGATGTCTCCCGTCCCAGAAAACGTGAAAAGTGAAGTGCTGACGGCGCCAGTTTATCCTCGAAGGCTTCCTCCTCCTCACCGGTCCTCCTTCCCCAGCAGAGGAGGTGACCGCGCTCTGACCCCGCAGTCCTGGGGAGCATGCGCTCTTAGTTCCAGTTCCGTGCCCCGGCGCCCGGAGCTACCGGAAAGAGAATAGTGTGGACTCGCACGACAGCGAGAAAAGAAAAAAGTGGGAGGAAAATAGCGTACGGCGGCCGGGGAATTAGCTCAAATGGTAGAGCGCTCGCTTAGCATGCGAGAGGTAGTGGGATCGATGCCCACATTCTCCATTTTTGCTGCCGCGGCCTCGGGGCCCTATGGGGCACCCTCAGATCTTCTGCCCCATTGAAGAAGATGCCGGGCGTTCTCAACGCTGCATTCCTTGGGCCGCTTTTCGCGTTTTGGCCTGCACGCATGGCCAATAGGGGACCCCTCCTGTTTCCCCGCAGGGGCTCTGATCCCGCAAGGGTCAAGTATACAAAGCTGCTATTTTTCTCCGTGCAACTTGGCCCCGAATTGCACACAGTCCTGGGAAGTGAGTGAAAAACGCATAACGCAGATTCAAGAAGCTCAGCAAATCTTAAGCAGGGCACCCGCAAAGAAAGCCATATTCAGGCATATCACAAACTGCTACAGGTTAAAGAAAAGAAAAGCCCTAACGCTGCCCGAGGAAGATGAAAGGGAACCACACTGGCTCAAACGGAGTAACGTTCAGTGGGATGGATCCACTGTGTTCTCTGAAAACCGGAAACCGACAGAAACACGAGGGTGCGCCTGGGAAGCAGGATCTACTGTTTCACTCGTAATGTGCGGGCTGGTGCCAGGTCGCCCTCTTAGCGCAGTAGGCAGCGCGTCAGTCTCATAATCTGAAGGTCCTGAGTTCGAGCCTCAGAGAGGGCACTTGTTTTGGTTACAATCTGGACGATTCCTGGTGCGTGGTGCACCGCCCCTCCCAACGTGGGACAAACCCGGCTCGGCCCTCGGCAGAAACGAGTGAAGCATCTGAACCGTGTTCCCAGGTGACATCGTGGTAAGGGGCAAAGTCAGATATGGCAAACGGGATTTTTCTGTAAATTAAAAATGTCAGTTTTCCTTTTAACCTATTGTACAGTCTCACGGTCTGTTTTTCTCCTTACTGGCCTTCCTTCTTTTTTTTAAATAACAAATATTTATAAATGAGTGGATTTGCTCTTCCATTCATCAATCTCTTGTTTATTCAAAAATCTCTTCTGTGTCTGCACCTCGGTTCAAGGCTTCTAAGTGCCTTTGGTTCTTCCTCCCTCTCAGAGCTCCATAGCCAGCGTCTTCCCACCGGGGTGGCTCCTTCCTGCACGGCTTCTCCAGGACCTTCGTTCTCACGCCCCTGCTTCTTCATCCGAGAGGAGGGTGGATTCCAATGCAGTGCACTGGGGCCGGAGGTGCAGGAAGGCTGATACCACAGCTCAACTCGGGAGCTAACAGGGTAAACCTGAACCCACTAATACCTTGATAACTCCTTTTCCTTTCTCCCCAATCCTAGTTTCCCCTTTTCTAACTTCTCTGACACCTTAGGATTTAAAAGTTTTCCTAAAATATTACTTTGGTTACACCAGTCATCTGCCTGGAGTGTTACCAAAGATTCTTCAGTCCCTACAGTGCTCTGCCCTACGGTGTATCTGCACGTGTTGTCCAGGCTTGTCAATCACTATCTCCCTTCATGTCCTTACACACACACGTGTGCACACTCACACACACCTCACTCCAACTGAACAGGGATATTTGTCAACACAGGAATCATTACATCCATGCCTGCTCCTTTCTGCCTGTGTTCACTCCTCTTCTGTACACGAAATGTTCCTGTGTTATCCCTCATTCTGATATTGATCCCGCCTCTTACTCCATGTGGCTCTCGCCTGTCGTATTTGTAGTATTTGTATTTTCTCCCATGCAGCGTGGATATGTAACCTCTACATGACACACCTTAGCAAGAACTGAGAACACACTCAGATATGAGATTCGGACTGGGTTTTGTGGCGCGGTGGTCATCATACTCGTCCGACACACCGGACATCCTTGGTTTGAGACCGAATGGAAACAGGTGCTACCCTTTCCCTTCCAGAATCCAGGAGAAATCACCCACCACCTTCTTCCAGGTGGCCACAGACAAACAGTGGGGAAGCAATGCGTGAAGTTACTGATAAGCTCCTGGATGCCCTGCCAACTGTGAATAAGGGCCTTGGGTCCTAAACGACAGACTGAGAAATGGAGCATATGCTGTCCCCTGTCCAAGTCTACAGTGGCCACTGGGTCACAACACACTCCAGAGATCTCCAGATACTATCCATTCAAACAAGCTTTGAACATGGAATGGACTTTGAAACCGCCACACAGAATGTTGGCTGGAACTTGGAACTTGAGCACAAAGCTATTAAGTGCCAGCAAAAACAAAACTGGAAAATTCTTCACAATGTTTGAACAAGACACAAAGTCTTATAATAGAAAAATGGCCAGGTTATAGTCCAAATTTATTCAGCATATGAAGGACAAAGAAAATCTTAATTCGCTAAAAAAAAAAAAAGAAGTTAATAGACACTGAGATGACCCAGCTGTTGGAATCGTCTGATAAATACTTTCAAGCAACAATTACCAAATGCTCCTAGAATTAGGGGCAAGAACTCTTTGAAATGAATGGAGTGTTAGAAAGTCTTGGCAATTAATGGGAAGACATCAGTCCAAATCAGAACTTTGGAACTAAATGTATTACCAAAATGATAAACAATGACACCTCACTGGATTGTCTCACTAGCTGAGAGAGATGACAGAAGAAGCAGGGGAATATGGACAGAGAATCCTGGTCACTACCCAATGTGAATGATGGAGAGAAAAGTGTACTGTCAGAGAGGGGCAGGGCCCCAGGGACAAATAGGAAAATAACAACGATCTTATATTCACAGCATTGGAGAAGAGAAAGAGGACCTTGAAAGTGGGGGGACCATTTAATTATCAATGGCTAAAAAACTCCCCAAATTTGGCAAAAGACATAAACTACATTAAAGAAGATCAGCAAATCTCAGGTAGGATAAACACAAATAAACCCACACCCAGACATATAACAATTAAACTGTTGAAAACAAAAGGAAAAAGAATCCCTGAAAGCAGCAAGAGAAAAATGAAAAGTTGCTGTCTGAATCACTGTGGGTTTCTCATCAGAAACCATTAGGGCCTTCAGAAATGATATGGCGGCATTCGTTAAATTCTCAAAGAAAAGACCTGTTCACCCAGAATGCTAAGAACAGCAAAAAAATATCCTTCAGACATAAAGGTGAGAGAAATACTTTCTCATTTGAAGGTAAACTGGGAGCATCCATTGCTACCAGTAGCAGAAGGACAAGAAAAGAGTTAGTGTACTGCTGAGACGAGGAAGATCAACCAGAAGGTAACTTAGAATATTGTGGATGGAGAAACAAGAGCAGAGACAGGAAATATCTGGGTAAATACGGTAGACTATTCTTCCTTTTTTGGAGTTCTTTAAAGTATGTTTGATAATTGAAAGTGAAAATCATAATATTTTCTGATGGAGTTTTCATTGTATCTATTACATACATAACATAAAGGGGTTATAGTAAAGGAACTAAAGGGTAGGGAGGCTTTTATATTCAACTTGAACAATAATTTTATTGATTCTAAGTATACTGTGAAATGTTAAGTATGTATATGGTAATGAGTAGGCCACCTCCTAACAATGTTGAAATAAGTCCAAGAAGATAGGAAGTGGAGCAAAGAAGAATAAAAAGCAAAGGAAACAAACCATTAATAAGTTATTAATTAGTAACTCTATATGCAAATGTATCAATACCAACATTAAGTGTACATAATCTAAACACATCAATTAAAAATCAGATTGTCTGAATGTATTAAAAATAAATGTGGTGGCCATAGGAAACTCAATATATTGTTATATATAAGATTAAAGGTTATTATACAAGATATATAGTAAGACAGAGAAATGCAGACCAGAGACAATTTTGAGGACGATTTTTTTGCTCATTTATTCATTTACTCAGCCGGTCAGTGAACTGATATTAGCTGGACACCTACATTTTTTTTCAACAAAGGCAACCATGGGAGGCGAAAGATCGACTGAGATCTATATGGGCAGGAAAAAACCACATCTTTGGAACACGAGAGCAGCAGAAAATAGCACACTTGTCCCCGGTCCCACAGCCCAGGGGGTCTTCTCGTTGGGAGACACGGGAAAGGCGTGGACTCCGCCGTGCCTCCGTGGGGTCCTTTGGGCGCAGCACCGTTTCCTGCGGAGTGGTTTTTCAAATAGCTTGTTGCTCTCCGTTACGTCTGGGAACCGATGATACGACGACGCTTGGAACGTAATTTTACTATTTTACTTGCTATGTAAGGAATGCCACCAAGGTGCCCTCTTAGCGCAGTAGGCAGCGCGTCAGTCTCATAATCTGAAGGTCCTGAGTTCGAGCCTCAGAGAGGGCACGTTTTTGGTCACAGTCAGCCCGTACGCGACACAAAGGAAAACCGGCAAGTGTGCAGCAGTAACGCCATGTCCCCTGCGCGTGGAGTCGCTTTTGAACTTTCTTGGACTTCCCAGGGCTTTGCTTCACACGCTGGGGGAGAAACGCACACTGTACCGGAAACCGCCAGGTGCACCTGTTTGGGCTCTTGCTCTCCCTCTGGTGGAAGAAGCCGGACATTGCACTTTGGACTTCACGCCCTGAAGGTCGCCCAACCGCACTGAACGGGTGGACCAAAGGGTAAAATCATTCATTCTTTCACCACCCAACAAATACTGCTGGAGAATACACCTCGTTAAGGCGCTGTTCTGGGTGCAGTGAATAGAGAGTGAGTAAAGTGCAAAAATGTCCCTCCGTCCTGAAAACTACATCCCATTTGGAAACAGAGGAGAAAACGCATAAGCTCAACGAGGAGGTAGGTGTCTACCGTGGGTAGTCATTAGGCAGTGAAGGGACTGGGGGCCGTGGCGGTAGCATGTTCAGCTTTCAGAGGAATAGCCTGTTATTTAATGAACAATCAGCTTCATTGACAGATAAGAACCCAGTTGCCCCTCAACCTCTCCCCTGCCGAGCTAGCATGGAGTGACCTCAGCAAGGCAGGCGGCTGAATGGGAAGCCACAGACCTTGTTTCCTAACAGAAACCCAAATTCAGCATCAGTATAGGGCCCCCACATCCTTTATGAGAACTCCAGAAACCAGTGAAGTATCAGTATCCCAGGTAAGGAGATAGCCATGAACAGCCACATTGGAATGAATAAGCCATGGAGGTCGGGAGGGGGATGGGGGGCGGGACGCTGCCAAGGAACTGGGTTCTGTCTCCCCTTGGGGGGGGGGGGGCAATGAGAATAAAGAGCTCGGCTGCACCACGGAACCTGCAGCAACAGCGATAAACACCAGAGGGAGCAAGAGATCTTGGGGGGGTTTGTTGTTGTTGGGGATTGGGGTAAGGGTACCTACCTGACAACCTCTCTGGGAAATTATTATACATGAACAAGTTCAGAGAAGACACACCTCTGAGAGGCATTCGAACCTCCAGCCAGGCTGACTGGTGAAGGTCAAAGTCTCTCTATAAAGACTGGAAGAAGCAATTTTTTTCAAATACCCAAATTTCAGCAAAAAATAAGGCATATGAAGAAACATGGAAATCCAACCTAATGAAAGAAAAAAATAATATCCAGAAACCTAATATAAAGAAACAGGTGTAATTCAAAATAATTATTTTAAATACTCAATGAGCTCTAAGAGAACAACAGACAACTAGTGAATGTGAAGACATTTGAAATTATCAAGTTAGAGAAACTAAAAGAAAAAAGTGTAAGGGACTTGAGACAGCATCAACAGAATAAAATACACATTATAGGAGTCTCAGAAAGAGAATATGGAGAGGAAAGGGCAGAGAGCTTATTTGATAAAATGTGGCTAACCAAAACTGAGGAAGAAAATGGGTATTCAAAGAACTTCAATTAGGATGAACCCAACCCACATCAAGACTCATTGTAATTAAATTGTCAAAAGTCAAAGACAAGAGAGAACCTTGAAAGCAACAAGAGAAAAGTGACTCATGATGATGAGGGAGGTAAGTTTCGTAAGATTATCAGTGGATTTCTCAGCAGAAACATTAGAGGCCAAAAGGAGTGAGATGGTACATTCAAAGTGCTTCAAGAAGAAGTAGCCAACTAAGAATATTTGATCTTGAAGAACTGTTCTTTACATATCAAAGAAAAATAAAGACCTTGCCCGATAAACAAAAGCTGAAAGAGTTCATTATACTGTCTTACAAGACATGCTAAAGGGAGTCCTTCAGGGTGAAATAAAAGGATGCTAGATAGCAACACAAAAGCATAATTGAGGCATCATACAAATGCAGTGCTTGCAAGCACAGGCTGTGATATCAGACTGTTCGTATTTCAGCTTCCCAGAACTAAATATCAGGCCATGGACAAGTTACTGAGTCTCTCTGCTAAGAGAGACTGAGATATCAGTTTATCTTTTTTATTTTAGCAGTTTCTGCTAAGATAAAAACAATAATACACATCTCATAGAATGTCTGTTACAAGTTCATGAGATAATACATGAGTAGTGATTAGAACAGTACCTGGAACCTACCACATACTCAGAGGTAAAGTTACTAAAATCTCTTATCTCAGATATTAAGAAGACCCTGGATAGAGTATTTTGGCTTTACTTGGAAGTTTTCACAGAAAACAAACATGAAACTAAGCCTCTCCTCTGGTGAAGAATTCCAGCAGGAGAGCCTGTGATTAGTCATCCTTGGAATGTGGCTGTGGAAGAGCCAGTGATGCTGTGGCCACTCACTCCCTAAGCCCAGTGTTTTGCTTACAATCCAAATGCTTGGTCACCTACCCCAGGCTTTTGACCTCTGTGTTGTTAGTACTCAACCTTTCCCTTTGATGTCGGAGGGCTTTTTAAAAATGTTGTTTCATGTAACACCTGAGCAGGGAAAGTATATGTATATGTTTCACTCTGAAGAAAATCTCATTTCCGCTGCAACTAAAACATAGTTGACTCCAGCCTGGAAACATAACCATAGAAAACTGGGAAACCTCTTGATAGGGGAGCAGCCACACCTCCGAGGCAGTGGTCTCCACCCACACAAGGCCGCGACAAGCCTCCTACAGCCTGTTATCCCTCTCGCTGGACACACCTTCAGTGACCAAGTGCTTCTGCTGTGCTTTCACTACTGAACCCATGGGGATGGCAGCTCGGGTGCTCTATTCAAGAATGAGACGAGGCTGTCATTACGTAGTTCTATTTACTTGCAGCAGGTAAAGAAAACTGGAGTCATATCTACACCTCTGCCTCTTCAAAGGGAGGCTTAGTCATGGCTTATAGTCACCATTTTGTCAATTGCCTGCTGATTTCTTCTTTGCAGTTGGCTAACCTTGGTTGGGTTCTGGTCAGGCTCATTCGATTACAGTTGTATCTGCAAAATACAGTTGTACATTTTAACATTTAGCAAGAATGGCATTTAGTAAGAACTGCCCAGACCTTTAGACCCTTGTCCTGTCTAACAATCCCCCACCCCTGAGGTTTTCCACTCCTCATTCTTGAGGGAATGGGATCATACTTCTATAAATGCTTCCTGCTGAATGTGGACAGAATAGGTCTTTCAGCTACAGTGCAATTCTCTGGCTGCCTGACTTGTCAAAGTCTCGGGTACCCTAGGTTGTGGGACTCCTGAGTAAAAGAATATGTAAAGAGACAGGATATAAAAAACCATGAGAGGTAAGAGCAGACTTGTTCGACATCATTTATCCTTTGAAAAGCAGCTTGAGGACAGACAAGGCCTCACCAGAGTCCTGTGGATCTGGTCCCTTGTTCTCACTCAGTGGTATAGCTGGTCTCACTTGAGAGTGATATATGCAGGAAGCTCTATCTTGTGTTTTAAAGATATATAGTTACAAATTTAATTTTATCCTAATTTTCTAGGGCTCTGGCCAATATTGTGAGTTCAGCTTTTTGAGCAGAAGTCCAGGGGGGAGGCTCTTGCTTCAGTGGTGGTGAACAAGGATGTCACTGCATACCTTGCCCTCCTGTCTCCCCTGTCTATAAAATTGCTCCCACCGGTGAACCATATTTCTTCTGAGTTGGCTGGTGGTTCACTCCTAAGTTTGTTCTTACTAGAATATAATTATTTCAGCAGTTATGATCTAGGACTTTTAAGGGAGGCTGGAAATAGAGCAGCAGGATTAAGGGTGTGACAACTTTGATAGTGATGCTCAGATTGTCCAAGAACATGGCCAGGTATTGAATCATTCCCCTCCTGTTAGCCAATTATCTCCTTTGCTTTCAGGAACCTCACCACCTGATGAGAGGTCCATATACTTAAGAGACTGTTTAATTGTTAACTTTTCCTGCTTCTGTGGTTAACAGGCAAGTTGCAACCACTGCCCTCGGGCAATGTCTGTGTCTAGTTGCTTTAAGAAAAAAAGGTAATAGCCTGACTTGGAAGCTCCATAGATGAACTCAATCCCCTGGGGCAATTCCTGGAGTCTCAGGCACATACAATGTAATTCAAATGGCTTCTCTAAATCAGGTAAGCCCGGGGCAGAAGCTTCCTTTCCCTTGATCTTTGGTTTCTCAGAAGCATTCTGGCACCCTTTGTCTCACTGTAGACTTACTCTGGTCTCATTTCAATTTATCCTACAGGGACTTGACTGTAAGACCAAAATTAGAGATTCAGATCACCGAGTCCTGTCATTCAGAGAAAACCTCTCAGGTGTGGTGGAGCAAGACTGGGTATTCCTGCCCCTTACTAGGATGCAGGCTTCTTTGTCCTTGGGAAATAAGAAAACCCAGGTACTTCTGGTTTGGATATCTGGACTCTTTTCTGGGATACTTTGCATCCCTTTTCTGCTGGTACTCCTGTCTGAAGTTCTTTACCAGGACTGGCAAGTAGAATGTCATCTACATATTGTGGAACAGCTTTACCTTTGAGTTGGAGGTCCCCGAAGAGGGTTGGGGAGTTTTTAAAACTGCGTGTAACACAGTTCAGCAATACTGGGACTTTTGATGGGTGTCAGAATCTTCCCCTTCAAAGGCAAAAATTTCTGGGAGTGGTACTATTTTAACAGGTAGGGCATATTTCAACCTTCTAACTTTTTCTTGTGCCCAAACAGCTGGATTAACCTGATTGAGAATCTCTGGCGGTATAGATTCCTGATATTTGGGTGAAGTAGGGTCATGAACTCTATTTTTTGTCCCTGAGAATTAGTACTTCAACTTTTTTTGACCTAAATAGATGGCAGCCCCCAACTAACTTGGTAGACCCCTTCCCACCTTCCTAAGAAAGGAACAGGTCACTCGGGTGCACAGAGGACAGAGTATGACAGCTGTTTTAGTCCTACGTCACATGTCAGAAGCTCAAAGGATTTCTGTGTCTGGCTTCCCTGGCACCTCTTTCATATCATATTCTGTCTTGGAAAGGGGGCCCTTCCAGGTGGTAAAAACAGAGTAAGTGGCCCCAGCATCTACCAGAAATTGATTTCCTCCCCTTCTGTATCCGGAGTAAGCTGAAGTCTCTCACGGGAGATTGAAACGTTTTCTGTCGGAGGCAAGAGGGCGGTGCCCTAGCCCCATCAGTGCCCCCCTTCCACCTGGGGCAACTGCAAAGAATCGGGAGCTTCCCTTTCCTTCTTTCTCAGAGTGTTTGGGGCCTCTCTCTTCCAGTGTCCCTCTGGTTTGCAAAACGTACATTGGTTAGACTCCAGCTTTGCTGGACACCTTTGATTGGTCCCAAGGTGGGGGCCAGGGTTACTCACCCAAGGTGATCTTTCTCCTCTCCTCCCCAGGCTACCCAAAGCCTGGAGAGAGATGGCCAGAAAACGCCTTTTTATCTTTTCTTCTTCCTCCTTTCTTCTGCCACATCCCTGCTGTTAAAAACCCTAAAGGTCACCTCTGGCTATTAGGAGGTCAGAGTGGTAGGGCCCACTATTACCTTTTGTAACTTCCTACTGATGTCAGGAGCACGTGGGAATATGAAGTAGGTGTTCAGGATGGTGTTACTCCCTGCGTCCGCAGGGCTTAGTGTATTGTCTTAAGCATTCATTCAATCCTTCTAAGAAGGTCAAAGGGTTCTTATTGACCTCCTGTGGAATGTTTCTAGTGGGGTGACCCACCATACCCTTCAGCAGTAGGCTCCCATAATACCAAGGCAGCCCTGTCTACTCAGTCATTGGGGCCCATGACTGAGGGTCAGGACTGGGAACCGACTCATCTGCCAGCCACCAGATCTAATTATTAGGTTGAGGAATATGTTTTCATCAGCCTCTTCCTTGGCTTTTAACAGTAAAAGTTTTTATCTTCGGCCAATGTTGCTGGTTCCCTAAAACACGTTGGATCCATGTGACATTGCAAAAGAGAATTTCTCGTTTCTTTGTTAAAGGCTAATGTTCAAAAAGTGTCCAGTGTTTCAGGATGGGACTGAAATTTGGAACTGAAGGTTGATTTCCCATTTTTCTTAAGCGGTATTTCCAACTTCTCAGACAACCCGGCATTGACTAGAGACCACTTCACAGTCATATTGAAGAGTTTTAAATTAGAAACCTGCTGCTTTGATTGAGCTAAACCTTATGGGTTTGGTACACCATTCAGCAGTGAATTCTGTTCTTGTTCCCCTAAGAGGTCTTCAAACGCAAAGGCTCCTGCCTCTGCAAAAAGGCCAGGAACAGGCCCCCGGGGTGACCTCCAGAAATCCCGAACCAGATAGGGCCCTGGGCTGTCTGTCTCAGGTCTCTCTACCTTCAATCCCCCTGAAAATCCCCTTCGGAAATACCTTAGTCAGCATCCTGACAAAGGGTTTGCTTTGTGTTTGTGTTTGTTAGGTCTCAGAACCTAAATGCGCTCCAGAAATGAAACTATTCTTCTGACAACTCTATGCCCCAAACGGGAATAGAAACACCAATTACTGAGGCCGCTGGGGCCAGCTCACCTCCTCCTCTTGAACGGTCTGAGCAGAGGTTGTGGTGGCCACCGGACTTCACTGCGGAGGCCGGTCGGTGCCGCACAGCCGTGGTCAGCGCTGAGGGGCTCGCCCAGGGCGAGTCCCGTCCTGTCAGGTCGAGACCCCAGAGCGAGCCGGGTGCGGACCGACCGAACCCCACAGAGGTGCCTCCGTCTGAGGTTCGATGCCCACTCAGGGGGCGCGCAGCTCGGGGTGCGGTATTCAGAAAGGAGACGTGGCTGTCACAAGGAGGTTTTATTGACTTGCAAGCAGGTAAAGGGATTGGGATTCACCCCCCAGCTCCGTCACCCAGCAGGGAGGCTCGGACATGGCTTGTGCACACTGTTTGGTTCATTGCACGTTGATTTCTCCTTCGCAGTCGGCTACACTTACCTGGCTGTGTTCCGGTCAAGCTCATCCCGTTATGCCCACAAAATACTGGTGTGCGTTTTAATATTTAGCAAGAACAGCATTTACTAACGGCCGGATGTTGACACCCTCGTCCTATCCAGTATTTTGGGATCCTCCATTTCTTCCTGGTTCTTCGGCTGTTTTTCTCAAGGTTGGCGGTATCCATCCGCGCGACTTCACTCCTGCGTCCAGTCCCGGTCTCACAGCCTTGAAGAAAGAGCAGGATTCGGAAACTGCAACGCAAACCGCGAACTTCTACATCCGGGCACTCCGCAGCTTGGGCAAGGCCGCGGCACAGAGCTGGCTGGGTCCACCACTGCCCTGGGCTCCTGGGCGCACGCGCCCGGGCCCCGCCCCTTCCCGAGGTGCTGCCCCATTGGCGCAGAGGCGTGGGCGGGGCGCGCTGTCGCCGCGGGCGGGCGACCACGTGACTCATGGGCGGGGCTGCGCCGCCGCCTCCGGCCCGGCTGAGTAGGCTGGCGTCGCCGGCCTGGTCAGCGTGAAGGCGCCCAGGACGGTCCGGTCTCAGCTCCCTGTCCCGGCGTACAGAGGGAGCTGCTCCTGGCTCTCGTCGGCCCCAGGTTTGCTTTCCCTCCTTGCTCGAGGGTGGGCCGTTCGGTCCACGACCGTGGAGCCTGCTGCCGCCGGGAAGCCTGACCGAATGTCCGCGAGTAACCGGAAGTGCGGTGGCCGCGGGGCGAGCGGGCCGCGGGCCTCGGCGGCTGGGCCTGCGGGGTCGGGCCGGGTGGCGGAGGACTAGGTCCCCGCGGCCTAGACCCTGGGAGCCGCCCTGCCTCGCGCGTCCCCGCGGCTCCGGGACCTCCGACCCCGGACGGAAAGGCGGTCAATGAAAAGTTGAAAAAAGAGAAGCTGAGCGTAGTGGTTCCTGCAGATGGTAACAGTGAACGCTGCCGGGCAGTTTTCTAAGTGACCGGTGCCTTTCGTTTGGGGGAAGAAACCCGAGGGTCTTGAATGGAGCCCTCCCACCCCCGTCTTTACTGCAGACATTAGTTGTGTTTCATTCGAATCTAGACGCAGGAGAATCCGGTTGGTTTAATCACTCCATAGCCATTTTTGGAAACTGCATTATATGTAACTTTGTTATATACACTTACCGGTACTAGAAGAATGGGTCCTTGACCTTAGAGGTTGACATAATACAAACAGAAATCAATTAGCAAAATAGGACTTGGGGCTTTATTATGGAGTTAGTTATTATCCAGAAAGATTCTTGATAATTTTGTCTTGAAATGGGAAGAAACTGTGGCTTCCAGTGGCGGGTACTTCTTGCAGCAGAAACAGAATGCAAGCAGAGGTGGGAAAAGGTAAGATATGTCTGAAAGATGCTAATTGGAGTGGGGAGAAAATGGGACCAATATTTAGATGTTCAGCTTCAGAAAAATTATAAATTTCTACATTATTGATGTTTTCTTCTCTAGGAGAGGGAAGAATTGCGTGTTGTGAATAGTTATGGATTAGAGACCTTTTGGAACCAAAAGGAAGACAGCCTTAGGTCTCTGTTGTTACGGCCAGGGGCACATCAGACTGTATGTTTCTATATGAAAGTGGTAGGTTTCAGAGGCAGAGAACAGGTAGGACTAGATAATCCGTGGGAAAGGGGAATGATCCTCTTTTAGCTTGTGAGATAGCAGAGTGATAAAACTGAGTCCTATTCTACCAATTTAAGTGTATTTTTACATTCATTCCAACATGCTTATTCACAACAGGCTTGTAGTAATTGCTTCTTGATTGATTTGCAGCCCCTCAAAAGGCAGTGTGCCCAAGGTTTAGGCAGGCTCAGGAGTCAGAAGATGGCACTTTAAATCCTGCCTCTACTGGCTGAGACATGTGGAGTAATGTTTTCACTGCCCTAAGCATCAGGCTTTTAATCGGTAAGGTGCAAACATTGGTATTAACACCAACTGTGCAGAGGTCTTAGGAAGATTAAGTGAGGCAATCCATGTAATCAATGAAAAATAAGTAAGACAGTCGTTAACCTAGGGTAAGAATCATCTATTTTTTAGATAATGCTTTACAGGCTTTCTTTGTTTGCCCCATATAGCCTTTAACTGTAAGGATTACCTTGAGCTTGGAAGTTCTCTACTCAGCCTGTGTCCTTGGACTTTTATTGCCTGCCTCTGACCTAGCCATGGAAGAGAGAACCAGAATCTTCCTGGAGGAGGGTTCCCTGAATCTAAGACTGGAAGGCTACATGTAGGTTTTCCAGATGGACCAGCCAGGGCTACTAGGCTAGCCAGTTGCATTGCAGCTGGGGCTCCAAGGATGATGAATTTTTTTGGGGGGGGCGGTTCTGGCATTTATTCATTCATATTTATCATTAATTCAACTAGTGTATTCTTTTGCAACAAAAGGCTAAGTCCCAACCCAAATGAGAATTTTATTCTAGCAGCAGAGAAACCAATGAACAAGCATAAAATGTGTACCACAAAGTTGGGTAACGAGTGCTCTGCAGAAACATAAAGTGGGATGAGGGGATGTGCTATGTTAGATAAAGTCCCCATGTGCCTCTTTTTGAGGAAGTAATTTTTAGGCAAACACTTGAATCAGTTACCTAGGGGAAGAACATTCTAGGCTAAAGAAAGAAGTGCAGAGGTTCTGAGGTGGCCTGTGGAGCTAGAGAGAGGTGGAGGTGCCACATTACATAGAGCTGTGAAAATTTTGTGTTTATTAGTAGTAGGAGACAGTTATGATATTTTGAACTAGGGAAGTGTTATGGTCTACTTAGAGTTTTGTCAACTAGACTGTAAAGTTACCAGGAGCTGACATCTAAAAGACTTAGATATGCATAAAAATTATTTCTTTATTTACAGTTTTTTTTCTTCTTTGTGCCCCACAGTTTTTGGCTACTGAGGACAAATATAATACCCTGGGCTATAATTTTAGGAAATACTCTGGTTCATTTACCAGGTTATTTTCAGGCTCAGTGTCTTTTATTTGTAGTCTTCTTTCTCCTTTTGGCCTTAACAGTAATAGACATTTTCAAAGGCAAAACTCCCATAAACCCACCATCTTGTATTAGCTATTTGTCTAGATGTCTGCATGTCTTTATAGATAGTTGTGATTCTCGATTCTTTCTTTCCCTCCTAACATTTCTCCACAACTGCTTTTGTAGTTTTTGCACAGTCTTCATATTAATCATTACTTTGCTGAGTTATTTTATTATTTATTAATTATTTTAGATGGATTTGGAATGAGACTTTGTGCAAGAGACAGGCACAGATGGTGGGCTCAGTGAATATGAGGGGTTTTGTGCACGTAGACCTGGATTGGGCAAATAGAACCTGACATTCACTGAGCACCTGCTGAGACCCAGACGTCGAGCCCAGTCCTCTACTGACACCGCCTGGTTCTTGCAGCAGCTCTGTGAGGTCTGTAATGGTAGCTCACCTACTGGATCAAAAGGGAAATGGAAGCCATAGGACCTTAAGTCACTACCCAAGTTCTCACGGCTACAAAGCAGCATAGGGGAACGTGAACCAAAATCTGATTTCAGAGCTTGAACATTTAATTTAACTAGCACAGTATGCCAGCTTTCGCTACCATGCTTTTTTTAAAAATATAAGTGCCTTTTATTTTGAAATAATTTGAGACTTACAAAATGTTGTAAAATAGTAAAAGAATGCCCACATACCCTTTGCCTATAGTTCCTAAATGTTAACACTTCACTCTGCTTGCTTTATGACTCTGTTTACTCGTTTCTCTCTGTACACAGAAATGCATTTACATCTGACTCAGCAATCCCTTTTGTAGAAATTGACTCTGAAGTTTCACCTGCAACGATATGATAATACACATGCATAAAGTTACTCATTGTAGCAATGTTTGTTACTTGGACATTTTTAAAACAACTGAAATGCTCATATGTAAGAAAGTGGTTGAAAAAAGAAAAGAAAGAAAAATGCAAGAAAGTGGTTGAATAAACTTGATATACCCACACATAATGGGGTATTATGCAGCTTTGAAAGAGAATGAAGAAAATCTTTACAAGCTGATGTGCAGTGATTTCTAGGATAAATGGTAAATTTTAAAGAGCAATAGTGTAAAAGAGTATGCTACATTTTGTATAATAATGTATATTATATGCAACAATATAAAAAGTACCAAAAAGTATGCTTCAGTTTGTGTAAGGATATGGTGTTGGACTTTGTTAGTAGTTTTCACATTGATACTGGGCTGTAGGATTTTTATACTCTTTTCATCGGATGTACTTATCAGTGTTAAACTTTTTTCACAAAAGAATTAGAAGTTTTTCTTTAGTTTTAGTGCTCTAGAAAACGGTTATAAAGCATCTTTATAAGTTTGTTAGAATTCTCTTCTGAAACAGTGTAGGATTGGTGTTTTTGAAGGATAGTTCCTTAGTAACTTTTTCTGTTTATTCTGTGCATATTGCTGTTTTAAAACTTCCTGACTCTAATGGGGTTGATTGGGGTAAATTGTGTTTCCTAAGGAAACAGTCTTATTTCACGGGTTCTCACATTTATTTTTTGTAGAAGTCTACAGAATGGTCTCATGTATATATGGGTTTGTTTGTTGCTTTTCTGTTTTGGTGGATATTTATTATTCCTCATCCTTTCTTACTTTGTAAATGTGTGATTTCTCCATCCTCCCCCCCCGTTATGATGTGAGCTAGTACTTTATTTATTTAGCTTTATCAAAATAAGTAGGATTTTGATTTATAATTAGGTTCATTGTTTTTCTATATAGTTAATTGATCTCTATTTTTATGTTGATTTTCTTCCTTATTTGTTTTGATTTACTTAGCTTTTTGATCTGAGAGTTTAGTTTCTTCATGTAATTATTTTATTTTTATTGCTAAAAATTATTTAAGACTATAACTATTCCTTTGATCACTGCTTTAAATTTATAGATTATAATATGTAATAGTCAATTATCGACATTTAGAAATTCATTTTATTTTCCATTTGCTCATTCACTGAAGATTTCTTTTAATAGTTTATTTTTCCTCCTGGGGGTGATCATTTGTTATTTGATATTTGAGACATTTCTAGTTTTACTGCAGAGTGTTGTTTATGTCACTTTATGGAACTTACTGATACTTCCTTGATAACCTATGTATAGGTTATCCTATATATAGGTTAATATATGACTTTTTCATTTGTGCTTGAAGAGAAAGTTTATTCCTTATAATGAAGGTGTAAGTTTCAACAGATACCCATGCTATTCACTTACTGGTTACATTATTTAGACTTTCTGCATAGTTACTTATTTTTGGTCCACTTTGTAAGTCTTTTTATTGACAGTAGTATTTTTTCTTATTAATTTTTTATTTATGTTTCTTGGCATCTTCTAGGTTTTGCTGTAAACATGCGGCTGTTGTGTAATTTGGTACATAGATAATCAAAACTGTTGTAGGCTTATTGTAATTATTGGCTTTCACAATTTAAAAAGTGTCCTTTATCATGTTTAATGCATTTTGGCTTGCATTGCACTTTGCTCGATATTGTGACTAGAAGCCCTACTTTTATTGTTTCCGTTTGCCTGGTGTTCCTTTCCATCCCTTTATTTTAGCCTTTCCAAGTCATTTTGTTTCAGGTGCCTTGTATTTAGCTCATTTGGTTGCTTGTGAGCCATGTTAAAAGTCACTTTGAATGAGTGAGTTAAACTCATTCACGTTTATTGATGTGATTGGTGTCATCACTGTTGTGTTGTTTATGTAACATTAGTGCAGTGTGTTTTCATTTAAAATTTTTTACAATGTTTGATTTTTGTTATTGTGGCTACCTTTGTACTTAGACCTTTTTTTTAAATTTATTTTTTTAAATTGATTATGCTGTTACAGTTGTTCTATTCCCTCCTTCATTCCCCTCCACCCTGCCCCCCATCCCCACCATTACCCCCCTTTAGTTTATGTCCATGTGTCTCAAGTCCTTTAGATTCTATATTTCCCATGCTATTCTTGGCCCCCCCCCCCCCCATCTATTTTCTATCTACTGTCTATGCTACTTATTTTCTGTACCTTCTCCCCCCATCTCCTCCTCCCACTCCCCTGTTGCTAACCCTCCTTGAGATCTTCATTTCTATGTTTCCACTCCTGATCTAGCTGTTCTTTTAGTTTGCTTTTGTTTTAGGTGTGGTTGTTAATAACTGTGAGCTTGTTGTTCTTTCACTGTTCATGTTTCTTTAACTTCTTTTTCTTAGATAAGTCCCTTTAACATTTCATATAATAAGGGCTTGGTGATGATGAACTCCTTGAATTTGATCTTATCTGAGAAGCACCTTATCTGTCCTTCCATTCTAAATGAAAGTTTTGCTGGATAGAGCAATCTTGGTTGTAGGTCTTTAGATTTCATGACTTGGAATATTTCTTTCCAGCCCCTTCTTGCCTGTAAGGTCTCTTTTGAGAAATCTGCTGACAGTCTGATGGGGACTCCTTTGTAGGTGATTGTCCCCTTAGCTCTTGCTGCTTCTAGGATTCTCTCCTTCATTTTAATTTTGGCTAATGTAATTATGATATGCCTTGGTGTGTTTCTTCTTGAGTCCAACTTTTTTGGTACTCTCTGAGCTTCTTGGATTTCTTGGAAGTCTATTTCCTTTGCCAGATTGGGGAAATTTTCTTTTATTATTTGTTCAAATAATTTTTCCACTGGTGGCTGTGACTTTCCCCCTTCTGGTACCCCTATAATTCGGATATTGGAGCGTTTAAAGATGTCCTGGAGGTTCCTAAGACTCTCCTCATTTCTTTGAATTCTTGCTCCTTGACTCTTTTCTGTTTGGCCATTATTTGCTTTCTTCTGGTCCACTCCATTGATTTGAGTCCCAGTTTCCTTTTCATCTCTATGGGTTTTCTGTGCAGTTCCATTCATTTCAATTAGTTTCGCCTTCATATATTTGTCTAATTTGTCGGTATAATCAACCAGATCTGTGAGGATCCTGATGACCAGTGTTTTAAACTGTGCGTCTGAGAGTTTTGCTATTTCTTTGTCGCTTAGATTTATCTCTGGGGCTTTGAGGTCTTCCTGCGACATTTTTGGTCTGTTCTGGCCCTTTAAATGTGAGAAGCGGCGCCTTGGACTCCCAGGTCGCTGGGTTGTGACGCTGTATGTGGGGGCGTGGTCAGAGCGGGGAAATGGCGGCGCCCTCTACTGCCGCTTGCCACGGGGACCGCCGGGGCCCCGGTCCAACCACCCACTCCCTCCCGCTCGCGCGCAGATAGGCTACCGCAGTCAACACGCAGCACCGCCTCCCCACTGTCTCCTCTGCAGTCGCTCACCCGGTGGGTTGCTCGGTCGCTCACTAGGTCCAATCCTGCGTTTGGAACCCGTGCATCTGGTTTCGAGCGTGTGGATTCCGCGCCCGGGTCTGACCCAGTCCTTCAGTGCAATCCCTCACGAGACGCCAGTTTCGCCCCTTACCGGTCGGGTTGAAGAATTTGTTGTTAACGGACTTCCGAAAAGTTCAATTTTCCGTGTTCTGGTTGTGTTTTCTGATGCTAATATTTAGTTGTCCCTAAACTTGGTTGTGTGAGAAGGCACGGCACATCCACCTATACCTCCATCTTGGCGGAAGTCCTGTACTTAGACCTTTTTTAAAAAACTTTTAATGTAGCTTTTCATTGTATTTTTCCATTACCATTTATTCCTCTTATACCTTCTTCCACCCCCACCCCCACAATTACCTTTTAAAATGCCTTTAATCCCATTTTCTTTTTTAAAAAATATGTTTTATTGGTTATGCCATTACAGTTGTTCTATTTCCCCCTTCATTCCCCTCAACCCTGCACACCCCTCCCCCACCATTCCTCCCCCTTTTAGTTTATGACCCTGTGTCTCGAGTTCTTTAGATTCTATATTTCCCATACTATTCTTGCCCCCCATCTATTTTCTATCTACCATCTATGCTACTTATTTTCTGTACCTTCTCCCCCCTTCTCTTCCTCCCACTCCCCTGTTGCTAACCCTCCTTGAGATCTTCATTTCTATGTTTCCACTCCTGATCTAGCTGTCCTTTTAGTTTGCTTTTGTTTTAGGTGTGGTTGTTAATAACTGTGAGTTGGCTGTCCTTTCACTGTTCATATTTTTTATTTTCTTTTCCTTAAATAAGTCCCTTTAACATTTCATATAATAAGGGCTTGGTGATGATGAACTCCTTGAATTTGATCTTATCTGAGGAGCACTTTATCTGTCCTTCCATTCTAAATGAAAGCTTTGCTGGATAGAGTAATCTTGGTTGTAGGTCTTTGGATTTCATGACTTGGAATACCTCTTTCCAGCCCCTTCTTGCCTGTAAGGTCTCTTTTGAGAAATCCACTGACAGTCTGATGGGGACTCCTTTGTAGGTGACTGTCCCCTTATCTCTTGCTGCTTCTAGGATTCTCTCCTTTATTTTAATCTTGGCTAATGTAATGATGATGTGCCTTGGTGTGTTCCTTCTTGGGTCCAACTTCTTTGGGACTCTCTGAGCTTCCTGGATTTCCTGGAAGTCTATTTCCTTTGCCAGATTGGGGCAATTCTCCTTTATTATTTGTTCAAATAAGTTTTCCACTGGTGGCTGTGCCTTTCCCCCTTCTGGTACCCCTATAATTCGGATATTGGAGCGTTTAAAGATGTCCTGGAGGTTCCTAAGACTCTCCTCATTTTTTTGAATTGTTGCTTCTTCATTCTTTTCTGTTTGGCCATTATTTGCTTTCTTCTGGTCCACTCCATTGATTTGAGTCCCAGTTTCCTTTTCATCGCTATTTGTTTCCTGTGCAATTCCATTCATTTCAATTAGTTTCACCTTCATATGTTTCTCTAATTTGTGGCTATAATCAACCAGTTCTGTGAGGATTCTGATCACCAGTGTTTTAAACTGTGCGTCTGAGAGTTTTGCTATTTCTTCATCGCCTAGATTTATAGGCTCTTGGGCTTTGAGATCTTCTTGAGCTATTTTTGGTCTGTTCGCACCTGTTAAGTATGAGGAGCGGAGCCTTGGACTCCCAGGTCGCTGGGTTGTGACGCTGTATATGGGGGCGTGGTCAGAGCGGGGCAATGGCGGTGCCCTCTGCTGCTGCTAGCTGCTGAGGCCTGCTGGGTCCCGTCTAACCGCCTACTCCCTCGCTGGTCTATCTGCGCAGGAATGCATGACCACAGTCAAATCTCGGCCCTGCCCCTCGCTGGTTCCCCACAGTTGCTTGCTGGGTCGCTCACTAGGTCTACCCGTTGCAACCCTGCACCTGGGTTCCGCGCGCCTGAGTTTGTCTGACCGAGTTTTCCTGTGCAACCCCGCTTCGCCAGCTGCTGGTTTTGCCCCTCTTACCGGTCAGGCTGAAGAATTTGTTGTTATCGGACTCCGGAAAAGTTCAATTTTCTGTGTTCTGGCTGTGTTTTCTGTTGCTAATATTTAGTTGACTCTAAACTTGGTTGTGTGAGAAAGCAAGGCATATCCACCTATGCCTCCATCTTGGCAGAGGTCCTGATCTTCATTTCTATGGTTCCGCTCCTGATCTAGCTGTCCTCTTAGTTTACTTTTGTTTTAGGTGTGGTTGTTAATAACTGTGAGTTTGCTGTCCACTCACTGTTCATCTTTTTTATCTTCTTTTTCTTAGGTAAGTCTCTTTAACATTTCATATAATAAGGGCTTGGTGATGATGAACTCCTTGAATTTGATCTTATCTGAGAAGCACTTTATCTGTCCTTCCATTCTAAATGAAAGCTTTGCTGGATAGAGTAATCTTGGTTGTAGGTCTTTGGATTTCATGACTTGGAATACCTCTTTCCAGCCCCTTCTTGCTTGTAGGGTCTCTTTTGAGAAATCCACTGACAGTCTGATGGAAACTCCTTTGTAGGTGACTGTCCCCTTATCTCTTGCTGCTTCTAAGATTCTCTCCTTCATTTTAATCTTGGCTAATGTAATGATGATGTGCCTTGGTGTGTTCCTTCTTGGGTCCAACTTCTTTGGGACTCTCTGAGCTTCCTGGATTTCCTGGAAGTCTATTTCCTTTGCCATAACGGGGAAGTTCTCTTTTATTATTTGTTCAAATAAGTTTTCCACTCGTGACTGTTCTTCTTCCCCTTCTGGTAATCCTATAATTCGAATGTTGGAACGTTTAAAGGTGTCCTGGAGGTTCCTAAGCCTCTCCTCATTTTTTTGAATTCTTGCTTCTTCATTCTTTTCTGTTTGGTCATTTTTTCTTTCCTTCTGGTCCACTCCTTTGATTTGAGTCCCAGTTTTCTTTCCATTACTATTGGTTTCCTGTGCAATTCCATTCATTTCAATTAGTTCAGCCTTCATATGTTCCTCTAATTTGTGACTAAAATCAACCAGTTCTGTGAGCATCCTGATCACCAGTGTTTTGAACTGTGCATCTGAAAGTTTGGCTATTTCTTCATCGCTTAGATTTATTGGCTCTGGGGCTCTGAGTTGTTCTTGAGCCATGTTTTGATCTGTTTGGGCCTGTTATGTATGAGGAGCAGAGCCTTAGTTGTTTACCATGGCGGGCCACCCAGGTTGCTGGGTTGTGATGCTGTATGTGGAGGCGGGGTCAGAGAGGGAGCTATGGTGGTCATCTCTGCTCGCGTAGTCCATCCCACCGCTCACCCCCACCTGTTTATCTGAGCGGAAATGTGTGAGCCCACTGCCCTGTGCCCTGTGGTCTCAATGCTCGCCTCTTCACTGGTTTATCTGCTCGCAAATGCTTGACCGACCGCAGACAGCCAGCCGCACCTCTTCCCTGTGTCGCACATAGCTAGCCCGCACCTGGGATCCCTGTCCTCGGCTGCCTGCGCACGACCCCAGTCGGGGATCTTTTTGGCCAACCCGCTTCGCTGCTGGCTTCGCCCCTCTTACCAGTTTAGCTGAGCATTTCGTTGTTTTCGGACTCCATATTGTTGATTTTCTGTGTGGTTTGGTTGGGTTTATTGGTGTTAAAACTGTTGTTTTTAGATTTGGTTGTGCGAGGACGCAAGGTATTTCCACCTACACCTCCATCTTGGCAGAAGTCCCTTTTTCTTCATTTTGAAGCACCTGAAATTTCCCTCTGCTTCTTGTTTCCTTGGCAGCGGGCTTGCAGGGTTCCTCCCCTCCCTTTCTACTCTCCTCTTTGTGAGCAGTTTTCATTCTAGGGCTGCCTCTTCCAGTCCCAGGTGTGCCTTAAGTGTCCTCCTTGTATCCTTTGATCAGAACTCTTTTAAAGTGTTTTTGTGCTTAGAGTGTGTTTTCTCCTTTTGACAGTGAGATGTAGATCAGCTCTGCCCTGGGCAGCCCAGCTCTGCTTTCTGTACAGCAACTGAAGTCAGTTTTAAGCCCTTGGCAGGAAGCTCATGGCATTGTGAAAAACGCCAGGTGACTTACATTTCAGTCTCTCTGACTTCCACGGTTCCACCTGTACTGAGTTCTGCTGAGCTGAGGGATAGAGAAAGGACAAAACGTAGTGAACTCACCGCAGGTCGGGATGTGCTCCTGTGGTCTGCGTGCCCCTGCCAGTCCTCGGCCCTGCCCCGTGCGGTCCGTGCAGGGCTCAGGCTCACGTTCTGTGGGAACCAGAACCGTGAACACATTGTGTGAGTTGTGGTGGCTGTGGACTCAGTGTGTGTGCCCGCTGCTGTCTGCATCTGAGTATCCCGTGCTCCCTGCGGCTCCTCGGTGGCAGGAGGGTGGTGGGAGGACCTGAATGTTTGGTGACTGGGAACAGGCAGCTTAGAGCTGCCGAGGGAAGGAATCTGGGACAGGTCTGGCCGTCAGGTTCCGAATGCCCACAGTCGGCTGCATCCTGATATGTGGCTCAAATAGAAGTTGTGAATAGCCAAAGTGGTGCAGATGGCATGTCTGGCTGAGAAGGTGGGGGTGATGTCGTCCTTCCCTGGCGACACGGCACCCCCCCGAAGTAACTCAGGCCAGGGCAGCCTGGGCTCCTGGGGAGGGTGGCGCCTCAGCGTGTCGGCACAGGTAGGTGGGGCCCTTTCCTGCGAGGCTGTTACATCCCAAGGATGGTTATAGACTCTCTGTGTCCTTCTTCTCCCAAGAGGCGTGTGGGGTGACAGGACTGTGAGCGCTTCCTTCAGGACCGAACATACAAGCTTCTATGAGAAAGACTGCAGCTCCTTTTAAGGGAACTGGACCCATTTTAGGTTCTTGCAGTGAAATGATGTAGTGCTGAGTCCTGTCATTTATGACTGTCTACCCTTTTCTTGTCCTTGTGTTTTACAGAATGCGATCTTTGTTGGGAAATCAAAGTCTCAGGACCAGGAAGTGAATGCTGCTTCCCCTCCATTGACATTCCAGGTGAGCTCCAGCTTCCTCAGTCTTTTGAAACACACCTTACTTACTTCTTCTAAACCACATCCCATCAGACCAGCTCCCACCATGTGGCATTCAGCTCTGTCCTTTACCACCTGAGGATCCAAGTAGAACTGCAATAAGCTGCTTATTAGGCAGCAACTGTATGCCTGCTCTATATACTAAGGAAAGAGCAGCAATCAAAACAGACATGGTGCACATTCTAGCCATAGACAGCACGTCAGTGAGTTTCGTGTGTGCTGTACTGGGCAGTGAGTGCTGTGGAGAAAAGCGGAGCAGCAAAGGGTCGGGGAAAGCGGGGCCTGGACCCCTGGGCCAGAGCAAGGGAAAAGGGAGAACCTGGGTTTGAGGTCACCCAGGTCACGAAAGGAATAATTATCCGTAGTACTTTGCACTTGTATTGCTGACTGGTTTTATATTGGCAGAGAGGGAAACTAACTGGTCTCAGCCCCTGCACCACCTGGGGCACTTACAGGCTGATGCAGAGCTTCTGTCTTTTCTACAGTGATTTTAACTCTGAGCATTCTTTCTTGGTTACAGGAATATAAATAATACTTCTTCTTTGTCTCACAGTGTTGGAAATACCAAGTAAGGAATTAGTGTGTATGATGCTGGAAACCTGTAGAGATGCACAGCTCATGACTCAAAGGCCTAAAACAGGTGTGTCTTTCAAGTTCTTATCAGGAAAATGACAGTGGAGAAGATGACGGGCCTCGGCGGCCGGTGGGAAGCGCCCTAGGAGGGAGCCAGAGAGATGTGCACTGCAGAAGAGAGACGTGATCAGAGAGCTCAGAGCAGGACAGTGTGTCGTGCGCGCCCTCAGAGGGGCCAGAAGATCTTTATTCATCTGCATGAGGTCACTCATATAGATGGTCACGTATACCAGTGCCTTGAACGTGAGCAAAGCTTCTGCGAAAACTTAGCTCTTATTATGTGTGAGAGAACCCACAGTGGAGAGAAACCTTATCGATGTGATATGTGTGAGAAAACCTTCATCCAACGCTCAGATCTCATTTCACACCAGAGGATCCACAATTATGAGAAACCCTATAAATGTAGCAAATGTGAGAAGAGCTTCTGGCACCACTTAGCCCTTTCAGGACACCAGAGAACACATGCAGGTAAAAAATTCTATACGTGTGACATTTGTGGCAAGAATTTTGGACAGAGCTCTGATCTGCTTGTCCACCAGCGAAGCCACACTGGTGAGAAACCGTATCTGTGCAGCGAGTGTGATAAGTGCTTCAGTCGCAGTACAAACCTCATTCGGCACCGAAGAACTCACACCGGTGAGAAACCATTCAAATGTCTGGAGTGTGAAAAAGCTTTTAGTGGGAAATCGGATCTCATTAGCCACCAGAGAACTCACACTGGCGAAAGGCCCTACAAATGTAATAAGTGTGAGAAGAGTTATCGGCACCGTTCAGCCTTCATTGTTCATAAAAGAGTCCACACCGGGGAGAAGCCCTACAAGTGCGGTGCCTGCGAGAAGTGCTTCGGCCAGAAGTCAGACCTCATTGTCCACCAGAGGGTCCACACAGGGGAGAAGCCCTACAAGTGCTTGGAATGTATGAGAAGTTTCACTCGCAGTGCCAACCTAATCAGGCACCAGGCAACTCACACGCACACTTTTAAATGCCTTGAATATGAGAAAAGTTTCAGCTGTGGCTCAGACCTTATTGTGCATCAAAGAATTCACATGGAAGAGAAGCCCCATCAGTGGTCTGCCTGTGAGAGTGGCTTCCTCCTGGGCATGGGCTTTGTTGCACAGCCAAAAATGAGGACTCAGACAGAGGAGCTGCGTTATCCGTACAGTGTGTGTGACAAAGGTTTCCGCCAGAGCTCGGCCCTCCTGCAGCATCAGATGGTCCCCGGCGGCGAGAAGCCCTGTATCTGTAACGCAGGGATGAAGGGGCTTGAGCTCAGCCCTCCCCACACACCAGAAGCCTCACAAATGTCTTGGCCAGACAAGAAGTTATGACACCATAAAAAACCATTTATGAGTCAGAGAACCCATTAAAATAAGGAACTCTAGGCAAAGCTTAGATTTTTTTGAGAGCTCAGACTTCAGTGGGGACCAGAGAATCTGTGATTATAGGAAGCTGGGAAGCGGTTTGCCCGGAGAGCTGCCGGTCACTCCAACGAGAAACCTTCAAAGGCCCTGAGGCTTGGAAAACCTTTACTCTGAGCTCCGATCTGGTCACTCACAGGAGGACTCGCACCAGTGGGAAACCTTGCAGATGCCGAGAGGGGCGAGCCTCCCAGCCATGCTCACTTCTCTCTCTCCAGGGGAGTTTGCACCAGAGGACAACGCCCTTGGTGTGCACAGCTTGCTGACATCAGAGAGCCCACACTTGGGAGAAACCCCAGCAAGTATGGTAAAAGCTTCCAACAGAACTGTGACTTTCCTAACCATCAAAAAAGCCATATTGGTGACAATTTAGGTATTGTTGTCTTGAGTGTGGCAAAAGCATTAGATGGAGAGCCTTCTTGGGTTTGCCGCATCAATAACAACAAAACGGATCTAAGAAGAGACCTTATGAAGACTGAGGGAGAAGAGCCGTCAGCGATCAGCTCCTTTGGTTGACACACCAGGGAACTCGTGAAAAACCCCATAAATACCTTGAGTCTGAAAAAAGCCTCGCTAGAAACCTCGACCTCTGGGCCCCTAAGAACCTACTCTGCAGAGAGTTGTGCTCTAGTATGAGCACGGGTCGGGGTGGTGTACATATAGTAGGTGTGAGAATAGCCGTGCTCCCAGTTAGCTGGCCCCTGTGTAGAGGTGACTTTCATGGAGTCTGGACCTGGACGGCTCTTCGATGCCCAGAAGCTCACTGTGGCAGGAGCTCGGGCCCGTCAGAGCAGGCCTGATGGGAAACTCAGGTAAAGACCCTTTTCTTTTATCCGAACCACTTCATTATGATCGCTTTGCTTTCTCTTTTTAAAATGTGGAAACCCAATAAAGGAAAGGACTGCCCTGTGACAGATGGTGTGGCATGTGTTACTGTGGGGACAGGAGAAGACTGACTTTGCCTTCTGGTGCTTACTGTTCTTTTAAGAATTCTTGGCCAGATTGGGGACTGGTTTTGACAGTCACTTGGGGAACTTGCTGGAAGTGGCAACAACTAGGCAGGTGGGAAGCTGCTCTCCTGGGTCAGGACTCCCAGAAGCCTCCCCTTTGCAGGGCCAACCTCATACAAAGGACACTTGGCGTCCTTTTACTTGGTGTTAGTGGGGGAAAACCCTCAAAGGTTTCCCTTCCCGAAAATGTCTGAGTATCACTGGTGTTTGAAATGTCTGCTATAGAGATTCATCTCTTTTCGAATCAGAAACGCCAGTTTGAGGAGCAGTTATGGTGTTGCTAGTATCCACATCTTTGTGGCTTCGTGTGCTGCCCCTTCCAGTGCTAATATCTCCTTAGCAGCTACGTGCAGAACTGCGAAGGGAGGGCTGCAAGGACTTCAGGCCTGTGCAGGCAGGTGACACGTGGTGATGCTTTGTTAGCGGAGGAGCCATGCTTCTGGTTTTGAGTATCCTGCCTCCGAAGCCGGTGTTCTTTTCTCTCCATTATCCTGCTGTTTAATTCAGTCCCGTAATGATATACCTTTCATTTATTTCAGTTCTGCCAAGAAAGGAGAGACTACTTTTTATTCCCAGGGAAAGGATTGCAATCACTACAATATAAGGTATTTATTTGGCTTGGAATGTAGGATTCTAAATGCTAGAAGGGAAAAGTAGTTGCCAGGTTTATCAGAGTTTCAGGGATTAGAACTTATCTCCAGTTTAACAGAGTAACTATTATATTCAGCATTCTCTAGAAGTACTATAATCCAGTGATCTATAAATGAACAACTTTGAGGGGATTTTCCCCCTCAAAAGACATGTAATAAAAGTAGTTAAGATTCCTGCATTATTTGGGACTCTAGACTGGTGAATAAATATTTTGTTGCTAGTCTGAGTCTGACTAGTCTATCTCAGCAAACCCCTGGACTTCAGGAGTACTGGCCTTTGGACCACAGAGGTGGCCAGCGGCTGCTTTGTGTGCAGCTCTGATCTCTGACCTGAGCTGATGACCTTGATAATCTTATGGTCGTGGGGCAGCTCCTAGTGATAGGAAGGAATCTGGTTCCAGGGTGTTTTTCTTTGAGCAAACAGGTCCTGAAAGGTTATTCACTCTGGTATGTTTTAGTATTATTTCCATAAATAGCTCTTATACCATGAATAGTTGCCCAGTGTGGTAAAACACATGAGATATATTTGGTTTTCTTGGGTGCCTGTCGCTAGTGTATGTTTGATCACTGTAATACTAAAATAGTATGGGCGTATGGCATGGCAGAGACAAATATTAGTCCTGTGGCTGCTTGCTAGTCATTAGAACCTGCAGAAGGGGACAGAGTTGGCCTCATGGCAGGGTAATGACCCTTCTTTTGGCTAATCTCACTGGTAACTAGCTGTGTCTAGTCTTTAAGTAAATTAAGGATGGACCATCCCCCAAGCAGAACTTAGTGGGTTTGAAACAGGTCTAAGGTCTTTTAACCATGGGGAAGAGGTGTTGGTACTGTTTCACGTAGCATAGCCTGAGGCTGGGGAGGACCACCTGGGAGCCTGTAACCAGCACTAGCAGGCAACTTCTGGTCTGGTTGGAGGTTCTCTTGAAACAGTGCCAACCTAGATCTACCTCAGGTAAGTAGTTAGGGTCACCTTTCAGGATTTCAGACCTAATGAGACACTTGTATTCAGTGTATTCCTATGCTTCAATGTTTTTGTTTGCCCTTAATTCTTAAATAAACATTCATTCTGCAAAACTCCAGTTTGTCTCGACTGTACTAAGAAAAAATGTCCCCCCTACACTTGCATTAGAATAGAGCAGGTGTTCAGGGACCTTTCGCAATGTATGTGTACATCATCAGTTCATCATGATGCACACATTATATGTCTTACAGTTTTACTTTCCAGTTATACCTGAATAAAGCTGGAAAAAAAAAGGATAAAGTGGATATTCATGTGGGCCTCAGTTCTGGCGTGGGGACAGCCATTGGAGTGTCTAGAATTCTAGGAGTTTCTGGCTGGGAGTGAACGGAACCCAGAGGGAGTGTAGTCTGTGCTCTTGTCTGGACCATGGGTCCTTTCAGAGCGCCCCCCTCCACACCACTGCATGACATAGTAGCACAGGGAGGAGTCCTAGCTTCATGTGACCATATGGGGCTAAAATTCAGTAGCAACCTGTGCTCCATCGATGACCCATGTGGAGTCCATGCCCTCGTTACTCACGGAAGTTAAACATATCCAGGTTTCCGAGAGAAAGACACTTGGGAGAATATTGCCTGCAGAGCAACTCAGTTCTGCTCAACTGTGATGATCTCTGCTCCACTCCCTAGCAGGAGTACTGGTACTAATAACGCAGCAGTATGGGAACACGCCCATGGTGAGAGGGCAGAGATGTTTAGGGGTGACTGGGGAGACTACCCTTTCCAGTGTAATTAGTGAACCCCTTCCCCAATCCCAGCCATTTCTTCCAGCCTCTCTGGTCTGAGGCCAGGGGGCGGTGGTAGGCCCTGCTCTGTCATTTGTGATCTTGGTGTTGGGATAAGTATCCCACTGGGGCACAAAAGTGTGCAGAATGTTAGGGTTCTCAGAATCCATTCAGCTACCTTCTAATTTAGAGTAGGTTTCAGTGTTACTGTAACTGAGTGAAGCTGCAAAGGACCTGTACACCCCACCACTAACCATGCGTAGTTGTTGAGGTCCAGATTCATCAAAGCAAGCTTGTAAACTTCGGAAATCTTAACACATTAAATGTTAGATTGGAGAGGACCCAACTACCCTCTCACGTAATGAAATTTCTTCTGTGGTGCTTTTTTTCTGGTACAGTATGTTTCTTACAGATTTATGTTTGAACTTGTAAATTTCACCAGTTGATTGAAGGAAATTGTGTCTAATTGATGTCTAATTTTACCTTTCATAATGAGATTGCTAGAATATATATATCTTCTAGGTTTCAATATGTCTGGAAGTTACAATCTAAATTTTATTTTGAGTGTGATTCTGATGTTCTCTACCATGGGTTGGAGTGGCTGCCATCTTGGGTGAGTGCTAGAAGCTTGGTCTCTGTCCTAAGCTCAGTAGGACTTAGGAAAAGGGTTCAGAGAATCATTAAATGAGGTGTCCTGTAGGAAGCAAAAACTTTTAATGAGCATGGCAGAGTCGAAGACCCAGGGAATCCAGGGTTGAAAAAGTCACAAATCTTGGTGTGGTTCTTTGGGGCCTAGGGGCAAAACGCAACCAGGAAAGGTGGAAAATGCTGTGACTAGCAAACTCCAAAGGACAGCTGTTGGTCACCTTGGTGCTGTGACAGGAATGACCTGATAGGAGTAAATACACATCCACCAAAGTGATGTGCCCATCAGCTACCATGTAACCAGCCCATGCTGATTAGTGAGCAAGACCTATTCTGACAGTAATGCCGCCTCCTGCAGGCCTCATCCAGTGTAACGTGAAAATCACATCACTGCAAATTTGTGTAGGTCTGGAATTAAAGGCACTTGTGATGAATCCAGGATGTTTTACACAGAAGGTATAATCTGGTAATCAGCCTTATAGTTAGGTTATAAGATCATTTATTCTGTGGACCGATGGTGCTCCAATAGATTCCAGTGTTCACAGCGTCAGACCAGGATCTTTCCCTCTTACAGACTGAGGATTCCCAGTAACCAGCTGAATCAGCTCATGAAGTTTCACTTAGGCACCAGGTAAATAAAGTCTTTTATTCCTAGCAATGTCATTTTTAAAATTGTTTTAGCATTGTAAAATATTGTAATGTCACATGGTACAAAATGACATAATAGGCAAATACCTAAATTCAAGCCTATTATATCTTAACCTTATGACCCCCCCCCTTTTTTAAATGAAAATAAATTTCCACCAGATCTGATGCCTCCTTGTTAACTCTCCAGTCATACTACCTCTTAACCCTTCTGCCATTCTGGTTAGCATTCCCAGGAATGGCTTATTTTGCTGAATGCATCAGTATTTGTGAAAATCATATGGAGACATTTATGCTCCATATACCAGTACTATACTCCATAGAACTCTTAAACTTGGGTTCGATTCCCAGTCAGGGCACATGCCTGGGTTGCAGGCCAGTTCCCAGCAGGGGACTCATGAGAGGCAACCATACATTGATATTGCTCTCCTTCTCTTCCCCTCTAAAGATAAATAAAATCTAAAAAAAAAAAAAAAAAAAAAAAGCCAGTTTTAAACCCCTTTAAAAAAATTAAGCTGTTGCCCATTCACGTGAACTTTTGAACACTTGCACAGCATTCTGCTACATAGCTTCGACTCGGCAGTCCCTGCCCTCGTTGACAACCTGGGTTGACGTCACTAATGACTGCAGTGAACACGCACCCATCCCCGCACAGCCTGGTGTCAACAGTGAGCCTCGCTGTGTTCACTGCCCACCTCAGTGCCCTGTCTTTCATGTGTGTGGCTTCTTTATCTGGGGCATCAGGGTGCTGTTTATTTTTATGTACAATATTTTGCTCAAATATGTATCAAAACCAATTTTCTGGAGACTTACATTGAAATTATATCACCTGCAAATAATGTCAGTTTTCTCCCTCTGGACTTTTGTTTTCATCTTTGTCTGTGAATCTCCAAGGTTTTTTGGACAGTGTATGAATAGGGAGTATCTTCATGCATTCCTGACTTTAATTAGAATATTTTAAATGCTTCACAGTTTTGAGATTTGTAATAAGATCTTTCCGGATGCCCCTCATTTGGTTAAAGAAACATTTTTATTATTGGATTACTAAGGGTTTTTACCATTACAGTGTTAAATTTAGTTGAACTTCGATCTTCTACCACTGTGCTTGTCCAGCTACGACACCTGGATTCTAACCGGAGGTCCAATCTCTGTGAGGTTGCATGCGGACTTCTTCCTCAGCTGTGCTGACACGACCGTCTTCAGTGGTCTACACCAAGGCTGTCACCTCTGGGGCTGCTCTTGTCATCTGTGACCTCCCATCTTAGTGCCAACAGAGTGCACCGGAGAGTCACAGTGCTGCTACCTCTGACATGGCTCCAACCCCACACTCCCCCCATGGAGCTCTGTGCGGGATTGGGGTTCCCCGGGCTCTCCCAGACTTCTGTTCACCTTCCGGGGACGACTCGGAGAACTTGGTAAAAAATGACCCCATCTCTGAAAACCATGACCGGGACTCAGCCCCACACTCAGGGCTTCTCTTACCTTCCCGATGCCGTCACCATGCAGCCACCACAATGCTGCAAGCCCCCTGCACACTGACTCCTGAAGTGCCCCCCTTTTCCCAGTGGTCTGTGAGACTCTCCATGCCAAGTACCATGTGTTCTTATGTTCTCTCGCTCACATGCTCAGAGTGACTTGGTAAACACTGAACTGGATAACTGACTAATAAAATGGGCTAAAAATTAATTAGGCAGATGGGAAGGGGTGCAGGTTCACTGAATTCCGAGACCAGAAAAGAGTGAAGGTGAGTAATTGGGACACAGGAGATGGAGATTATCCCGTAACCCACCCCCACCTTACACACACACACTCTCTCTCTCTCTCTTTCTTTCCTATAAATACATTTGGAAGGTGGTTCCCCAGCCAGTCCCACCTCATTAACCCCCATCCCTGTGAATCTTTTCTAAATCAAGGCTGCTGCCACTGCCTGTACTTGTGGTTGCTACGTGGCCTCTTGGACTGGCTGTTTTCACTTGAGCTTGATTTGATATAAGGCTTTTCCTGGGCCCAGAAAGTGGGGTTTTTTAGAGGACCCCAATGGGCAGGAGCCAAGAACAAGACCAACAGGCATCTGCAGGCGTCATAATCACACTATGAGTGTGAATTAGGTGCCTTAGCCTGGCTTGTACGGAGTTGGAGGGAAAGAGGCCCACGAAACTAGGTCTGGACACTCACCAGTGACTCCTGGTCTGAGATACAACACACCTGCCTGAGTAGTCATTATTGGGTAGGCAGAACTCTGGGCTGGGCTAGGAGGTGAAGCGGACTCCCTGCCCCTCAAGAGTCCCTGACCACCGAGGGCCCCTCCACGCTCTCTGAGGGGGGTGGGGCTCCAAAGATCCTGGCAAGGAGCCCTCGGTTGGAGCGGGCCTGGTCCTGAGCATTGGCCAGTCGAGCCCGTTCTCGACCCCCTGGACGAGCTGCCTTCTTCCGGGCCCTCAGCTCCTGCTCGGTAGGACGCTGGGCAAAGGACCAGGTGCTATCTGGGCGGGTAGAGTCCCCATCAGCAGCGAGGAAGCGCTTTCCCCGCTCCACACTTCGAAGATAGAAGTCAGTCTCGCGCTTGGCCTGGGCAACCTCAGCTCTCAGGCGCTGCCTGCGCACCTGGCGCTCAAACGCAAGATGCTCGCTGAGGTGGGACCAGGTGAAACGATGCAGGTACTGCGGACAGAAACAAAAGTTCTGGGTAGGTCAGGGGTGGAAAGAAAACATGAGGGAACAAGGCTAACAGGTCACAGAGGTGCCTCATCTGGGGTTGGGAAGGTAGGAAGATGAGAGATGCGGCAGGCAAGCCTATCCCCTCACCTTGAGGTTCCATAGGTCATAACGGAAAGGGCTGCGCCTGCGGGCACCCATGGGTGTGTTGTGCAGGCTGGCGGCCACACGCTTGGCTACTCGCTTGTCCCGGAACTCCACCCAGCCCTCGGTGTAGTCCTTGCTGTATTTGGACCGCTTTTTCCCTCCGGCTGCCGAGGCCGCTGCTGCTTTCTTCTTGCGCCGCACAAACCCCTCTGTGTGACAGAGACAGTGGTGGTCATGAAGACAGAGACAGCACCCACTCACTATCGCCTGGCTGCCCGCGGGCGGCGATCCCACCTCAAGGTCTTTGCCGGGAAAGGAGCAGAGAACTGCGAGTCCACCTCTCCCCGCCCCCCCCCCGCCCCCATGACTACTTCAATCCTTTCTGAAGGTCATCCCCTGTCAAAATATAAACGGGGCCACTTTAAACTGGAGTCGAAGCAGACAGCCCAAAAGCAGGCTTTGCCTCAAACCTCTGCATGTTTGGAAAGGGCAAAATAACCTCTGGACTGAGACGAAAACAACTTTGTGCCCCAAAGAACTGCTCGCAAGGATAACAAAAAAGTAGATATCGTGACTACCAGCTGGTTCCCAGACTGAAATTTTAAAACGTTTGTTTAGGATTAGCACCACTGTCATGTTATCCGCAGTAATAGCGACTCTCTCCGCCTACTGGTATCATTGTTCCCCTTCCCTTTCTCATACACACCCCTTGCCTTGGCCTCTTAATCAGAATACTATTTGGGCTTCTGCCTGAATCAGTGCTTCTCCGAATAGCTCTTCTTATGTATGTCATATAAGTGCTTGTTACCTCTCACTTTAAAAGGCCTTTAATTTTGCTGTTAACACTCCCTGTTCAGGTCTATCTACCCTGAATGTTCTATTTTAAACCACACAGGCCTCCAACTCCCGTTCCGATGAGTGCCTCCTGGGGAGTTGGGGGCGGCTGATCGATACTGTATCCCCACCTAGGCCGCAGTAATGAGAGGTGGCTTCGGCTTTGTGAAAAAGCCACTGATACTTTATTAAGGCGGCTGTACTCATTTAACAAAAAGTGGTAAATTCGAGCCAGAGAAGAGAGGTGAGCAGAGGAGAGTTTAAAATCCAAATCAGCTGAGGACAGGCCTACAGGGAAACCGCCCACCCCAGCCCTACCGGAACTGCTCACATTACTGACTGACCCCAGCGCCTCCGACCCGCGCACTTACCCTCGGGCTGGAAGAAGACGCGCCCCACCTCGCCGTAGGCGCTGAGAAGGTTCCGCACGTGCAGAGGCCGAAAACGGGGCGGGAGGTGGCCCAGGTACACAATGCCCGGCACCACCCGCTTCTTAGTGCTGCCAGTCGCCTCTTGGGGCTCCTCCTGCTCCTCCGCTGCCTCTGGTTCCCCATCTCTGCCTTCCAGAGTGTGCAGCTCTGCTGGCTCCTTCTCAGACTCCTCTCCCTCCATGTTCACCAAGACGCGAAGCACCACAGCCGTAAAGCGTCGCGCCGTCTGACGCGCGGACGCGCGCGACGTGAAATGGCCTGCGACGGGGGCGGGGGCCAATGAGGGTTCTGACCAATGAAAGGACGACATTGGGCGGCATGGGCGGGTCCAGGTCAGCACAGAGGGCGGAAGTGGGTTCCAAGTCCCCGGGAGTTTCAAACCGAGAGCCAGAGCTGAGGAAAGCGAAAGTCGCCTGACTTCCGGGCTGGAGGCCGACTGGAAAATGCAGACTGGAAGAGGAGCATAGAAGAGGCTGATTCTCTAATCTAACACACCCTGCAGAATGCCTTGGGAGGAGCAAAATGCTGGGATGCAGCAGGCTGTCCCGGGACTTTGGGAGTGGCTGAAGTGGCTTATGTGGTGGCAGTATTAGGCACGGCTGCTTGAATAGGAGGCAGCACCTGTACGGTTCTGTACAGTCCACTGTTATGCTGCAGGAGCCATCCGGCTTTCTTACCTGCCCCACTGGCTCTTCAAGGCGCCATGTGCAGGGCGCACAATGCCCACACGATGGCGCTCCTAGACCGTTTCCGTGTGTCCTCCGCGTTACGGGTATTACGAGTCACCACCCTCCCTGGCTCCCCTAATGGGCTCCCCATTGGCCGTGCCCCTCGGTACTGATTTTGTTACTCGTACTCGGAGGCTGAATTCCCCAACCGAAGTTTGCCAAGTCTGTCTTTGTGAAATGTCAATGCCCAGTACTTTCTCCAGGATTGGGGAGTGAAGACCTCACACAGTTCACAGTCCGCCAGTGGTTGGTACAGTCAGTGATAAAGCTCCACGGATCTGAGCGACGGGATGGGGCGGGCTATTTTCTTTCACCCCAATTCTACACCTGCACTCCAATAGAACCACAGGACATAAACAAACAAATGAGCGGAGGCCAAACCGAGTTCTGTGGCTGGGCATATTCTGTCCATGAAAGTGTGGCGAAAGCCCCCAGGTGGTGGTGAAAATCAAGGCAAGGTTGACCTTGAGCCACTTTGAGAACACCTAAGTTCAAAACTCTCTGCTCTAAAACGGTCTGGGAGGGGCGGGTTTCTTCTCCCAGAAATGTATGCACTTTATATCAGCTCCTACTGAAGAAGGAAGGAAGGGAGGGAGGGAGGGAGGGAGGGAGGGAGGGAGGGAGGGAAAAGAAAAGAGAAAAGAAAAGCAAATAGAAGAGAGAGCACGCATTAAAGACATACTGAAGAGCTAGCTGGAAAGGTCTGCCTTGTATGCCCTGCACAGCCTAGGGACAGTCACTTTCTCAAATAAGATATTTCTCCTTTTGCACGTCAATTTTGATCCTCTTGCTCCAATTTCAGTAAGAGGTGAATTCCAGTGTTAAATAAAGTGGTGTCTGCGCTCAGCGGATTATCTCCACGCGGAATCCAGCTCCGTGCAGCAGATTTCAGGTGGCGCTGGTGGCCTGAATTCGTGCTTTGGCTGTTTGACCGCCACAGTTCCACTCTTGAGCCCATTGGTTGATATACCAATTATAACTTGTATTCCGGAATTCTAAATTCCTTTCAAATACCAAGGTGAGTCAGGGAGAAGAATGGTACGTCGGGTGGGGAATTAGCTCAAATGGTAGAGCGCTCGCTTAGCATGCGAGAGGTAGCGGGATCGATGCCCGCATTCTCCAGTTTTACAAAAAGCTTTCTGTGAAACATTCTCAGCTAATAGATGCCCTAGGGCACAGCCACATCTCATGACAGACATGGCGCCAAAAGCCACTTGTTGGTGGCTACCTCATCGTCAGGACAGAATGGGCAAGAGTCAACTTTTTGGGATTTCTCTCATGTTTGCAGGTTTGAACAAAAACTAAAAATCCTGAGGGGAAAGATACAAGGAATTTCCAGGCGCAAAATCCTCAGCAACTCTTCCTGACCTTGATCTGTATCTTTGTCGGTGAGGAGTCTTCAATAAATATTCGGGATCACATTTTTTTGAGATGGGAGAAATGAAATTGGCACAAAATTACAAAAGTCGTTTTCTATTGTTAGGAGAGGTCTCTCTACTTTGTAATCCTCAAGGCGGGTGGAAAATCGCACATTTTTCTCCTTTTTACCCTGAAATGATTGTTTCTCTGTAGCGGTGGTTCTCAAACCTTGCAGCTCCTTAAAATCGCCCGGGAGCTTTTGAAACTATTAACGCGGGGGGGGGGGGGGGGGCGGGAGGGCGGGGGGGGCACTGCAAAGCGGCGGGAGAAGAAGCGCTTCGTGAAACCTCCCCGGACGACTGCGACCCTCACCAACCGTCCGCACTCGGGGCTGCGAATCGCCGCTACTTAGTTAAAGGGAGCAGCGGCAGTGGCCCGGAGATCCCCGCGGCCTGCGGGGCGTCACCGGGAAACCCCCCCCCCCGACGCAGGACCGTAGGACCAGCAGGGGGCGCGTGAGCCGAGGGGCCGAAGGATGGCTGAGCCCATCGGTCCTGATTACAGTAAATAATGATGGAGAACAACGATGTAAAAGCTTTGATTCGCTGTGCAGTAAGGAGGGTCTTAAAGAAATGCCCCTTCAAAACTCAAAGAGCTGGGATGAATCAGGACTCAAAAAATACTAGTTCCTTCGAGCCGGATTCGAACCAGCGACCTAAGGATGTCCGAGACGTACGACTACAGTCCTCCGCTCTACCAACTGAGCTATCGAAGGAAGCATGACAACTCCGTCCAATCCGCGGGAGCCAACTCTGTGCTCACAGCGCCGGGTGCCCGCGGCCTCCCGCCGCCGCGTCGTGGACACGTCGGCCCTGTCCCTCAAAGACCCACTGCCATGGACCAAGGAGGAAAGGGGAGCACCCGCTGGTTTGCGCAAAGGAAATCGGCACGGTGCACGGAAGTCCCCGCTTCCCGCCGCTCTCTCTCCTTTACTCTCCCCCTCTCGCTTTTTCGTTTGCGTTTGCTTTTCTTGGGCTGTAACATTTGAAAATAAGTTGCAAATATCATAACTTTCATCTTTAGACACTTCAGCGTGCACACCTATGTGTGAGGGCATTCTATATATCCCATTATTCTCACGCCTGGGAAAAGTACCAATAATTCCACTGCATCTAATAATCAGCCCATTGTCCGGTTTCTCCAATCATCCCAACAATATGATTTATTGTATTGATTTTGGAACCAGAACATAATTCAACACAAAACCCCCCATTACATTGGTTATAATGTCTTCAGTAATGTAACGACTGCGCTCCAATGCAGCCGTTTGATTGAATTTTTTCCCTTCATCGCAACCCAGATTGGGGGCTCCTATTGACATTGGATTGGTGGCACCGACCTTTTGCCGACAAGACCATAAAAATAGTTTTTCGCGTAGGTGTAGACTTCCTGTGGAATTCTAGTCTGAATAGACAGCCACATTGCGTATTCACCACGTTGAAGCGGATCGGCAGCCTCAAGCAAAAGAAATGGTTTCTAAACCACCAGAGATTCAGGTTGACTGTGTCTAAGATTGAGCCCAGGAATCTGAAATTTGAGAAACTCCTCAGGTGATTCACATATACAGCCAGACCCTGGATACCCAAACTCAGGTGTTTCCATTGAATTGTCCTGAGGCCTGAAAGAACATTAATGTGTGGTTAATTGGGCTTTATCAATGGAGAGGTATATGTGTCTCCTTTTCCTACTCATTATCGTGGGCGTGTTGATAAAACACATACCAATGAACCTACAAAAGCTTCAAAGAAATAATAAAGGAACACATGCACAGTGGGATTTTGCAGGTGTGCGGAAATCGCAAAAAGCCTTGATCAGTTTGACCAAGTGGCTGATTTTCAAGTCACTCTATTAACAGCAAAATCTGCCCCTATCTGGGATAATATTGGCGAGGCACAGCCAGGGCTGTAAGGGTCTGCTCCACAACCAGCATGGATTTGTGAGAGCAAAAGGTACATGATGGCTGCAAAGTGAACAATCATCGGTGCTGGGCAGGGCAGTATTTTCTACAGCGTAGAAAGTTCACAGGAGTTGGGGTAGAGATGCCGCCTGGATTTTGAAAAACAGGCTTAAAACTTTCGATTTTATTCTGTAGGCAATTGGAACCTGTCGTGGCTTGGCTGATTCTTTTCCTTGCCAGAGGAAGGGAAGAGAGGTTGGAAACATTTTTGTGGGCTCCATTGTGTCCCCGAGTGTGAGTGATTAGGTAGCGAAAGGCGTAGGAGACAGTGGCCATAGAAAACTGGACTCTCCATGGACATTGCTGCCTCTGGGCCTCTGCCCATCACACTTCCCTTTGGGTGGTTTTGTCCACCTTTCCCAACATCTCTGCACCCCCTTCCTGCATTCTAGACCTTTCTGATTGGCATAGTGCTTCAGAATCATCCGAGGAGCTTGAACTAGACAGAGCAAACTGTTACGGACCCAGTAAGTAGACCAGTAATCATCCTGAGCAGTATTACGCATTCCCGCCAGGGGGCGACGAGGACACACTCAGGAGTTACGGAGGCCTGAGTGGCTCAGCAGCAGTGACCACGGAACGCTCGTAAACTTGCTCGTTTGACAGCGGTCACAGGCCGGCTCTGGAGCTCAGGGGTGTGCGGAGCAGAAGCAGAAAAGCATTGAAAGCAAAGTAAAAGCAGGCCGCCCAACGTGGGGCTCGAACCCACGACCCTGAGATTAAGAGTCTCATGCTCTACCGACTGAGCTAGCCGGGCACCCGTGGAGACCCACCTCGCATCTACTCTAACAATACCCAAATTCTCTCAGAAACACCTCTGTTTTTGCTTATAGGCAAAATAACACTAAATTCAAAGAATGTAAACATTCTATGACACTGTTAGCATCCATTACACCCGCTTTGGTGACACCTTCCCCCTTTGCCCCGTTCTCACCGATCTGCAGTGGGACAGCGACCCCAGTGACCCCAGCTCCGGCCTGGCTGCCAACGTGGCTGCGCACACAGCGCGGAAGGCCCAGTTCTGGAGCCCAGACACGGCCCCGGGCTGCCTCTGCTGCCCACCGAGGCCTCCTCCCCGGTGTCGTCGCTGTCAACTTTCGCCGCTCCCGCCACCCTCTGTGGGCGGGGCCCTGCAGAAAATCTCTGCGGTTGTCGCCCCCCTTTCCAGGCCCCTTTTGCTTCTTTATTGTCCTTCACACGCTAGGCTGATACCCACAGAGAAAAGGGCGGGGGAGGTTGCAATTTTTTTAAATGTTTTTTTTATTGATTATGCTGTTACAGTTGTTCTATTCCCCCTTTCATTCCCCTCCACCCTACCCCCCCATCCCCACCATTACCCCTCCTTTAGTTTATGACCATGTGTCTCAAGTCCTTTAGATTCTATATTTCCCATGCTATTCTTGCCCCCTTCTATTTTCTATCTACTGTCTATGCTACTTATTTTCTATACCTTCTCCTCCCTTCTCCTCCTCCCACTCCCCTATTGCTAACCCTCCTTGAGATCTTCATTTCTATGTTTCCACTCCTGATCTAGCTGTCCTTTTAGCTTGCTTTTGTTTTAGGTGTGGTTGTTAATAACTGTGAGTTGGCTGTCCTTTCACTGTTCATATTTTTTATTTTCTTTTTCTTAGATTAGTCCCTTTAACATTTCATATAATAAGGGCTTGGTGATGATGAACTCCTTGAATTTGATCTTATCTGAGGAGCACTTTATCTGTCCTTCCATTCTAAATGAAAGTTTTGCTGGATAGAGTAATCTTGGTTGTAGGTCTTTGGATTTCATGACTTGGAATACCTCTTTCCAGCCCCTTCTTGCCTGTAAGGTCTCTTTTGAGAAATCTGCTGGCAGTCTGATGGGAACTCCTTTGTAGGTGACTGTCCCCTTAGCTCTTGCTGCTTCTAGGATTCTCTCCTTCATTTGAATCTTGGCTAATGTAATGATGATGTGCCTTGGTGTGTTCCTTCTTGGGTCCAACTTCTTTGGGACTCTCTGAGCTTCCTGGATTTCCTGGAAGTCTATTTCCTTTGCCAGATTGGGGCAATTCTCCTTTATTATTTGTTCAAATAAGTTTTCCACTGGTGGCTGTGCCTTTCCGCCTTCTGGTACCCCTATAATTCGGATGTTGGAGCGTTTAAAGATGTCCTAGAGGTTCCTAAGACTCTCCTCATTTCTTTGAATTCTTGCTTCTTGACTCTTTTCTGTTTGGCCATTATTTGCTTTCTTCTGGTCCACTCCATTGATTTGAGACCGAGTTTCCTTTTCATTGCTATTGGTGTCCTGTGCAATTCCATTCATTTCCATTAGTTTTGCCTTCATATATTTGTCTAATTTGTCGGTATAATCAACCAGTTCTGTGAGGATCCTGATGACCAGTGTTTTAAACTGTGCGTCTGAGAGTTTTGCTATTTCTTCATCGCTTAGATCTATGGGCTCTGGGACTTTGAGATCTTCTTGTGACATTTTTGGTCTGTTCGCGTCCTTTAAGTGTGAGAAGCGGTGCCTTGGACTCCCAGGTCGCTGGGTTGTGACGCTGTATGTGGGGGCGTGGTCAGAGCTGGGAAATGGCGGCGCCTTCCACTGCCACTTGCCGCGGGGACCCGCCAGGCCCCGGTCCAACAGCCCACTCCCTCGCCTGTCCGCCCGCGCACAAATGCCTGACCACAGTCAACACGCAGCACCGCTTCCCCGCTGTCTGCCCCACGGTCGCTCGCCTGGTCACTCGCTCGGTCGCTCACTAGGTCCAACCCTGCGCCTGGATTCCGCGCCTGGATTCCGCGCCTGAGTCCGTCTGACCGAGTTTTCCTGTGCAACCACGCTTCACCAGCCCCTGGTTTCACCCCTTACCGGTCAGGCTGAAGAATTTGTTAACGGACTTCCGGAAAGTTCAATTTTCCGTGTTCTGGCTGTGTTTTCTGTTGCTAATATTTAGTTGTCTCTAAACTTGGTTGTGTGAGAAGGCACCGCACATCCACCTATGCCTCCATCTTGGCGGAAGTCCCACAATTTTGTTTTAATATAAAATACTTGGCAACCACTGAAATATATAGAGTCCGGTGATTTTTGTATTTTTTATTGACCAGTGACGGCAAACTTTTACTGAATATAATGGATGCTCAGCAAATCTGGCCCTTCTCCGAAAGGATGCAGAATCCCTGAACTACGGGGAATACTCAACGCTATCCTCACGAGGAAATCACTTATGCAAAGATGTCCAGCATCCGAACTGTATAGATCAGGGTTGGAGTTTTCCACTTAATTGCATGTGTCTGCTGTGGTGAGGGAACTATGGCTCACAGCGACCTGAGATGTGGCCACTGTCTTCGTATACATTTTATATGATCACGAGCCTGGAGATGGAACTTCAGGAAGAAGCAGCAACATTTGCTTTTGCAAGAGTTACTTTGCAGCTGATGGAAAAGTGAATACGAGCCGAAATATGAAAGCACTCGTCCCTTTTGTTAGAAGAGCTACCAAGAGACTTACTGAGTGGGATCAAGTGCAGGTCGAGCCTGGCCTGCAAATTTCTTACGTGGAGTTACAGCAGTTTAATTTCATTGAGAAGCAGCTGTCCCAGGGCTGCCGCGGGTGACACAGTTACAAATGTCCAATAAACAAAAAAAAGTGGGCTCGTCCGGGATTTGAACCCGGGACCTCTCGCACCCTAAGCGAGAATCATACCCCTAGACCAACGAGCCCCACGCTCGCTGATCTTCCTGAATGTATTAAATATAAAGTTCTGGTTTTTACATTTCATCTGCAAATGTGTGGAATTATGACTGATATTTCCTTTATCCTCCCGGCCCTCGCTCCTCTTTTTCCTGCTCGGAAAACCAGACTGACGCTGCTCAGACCTCCCCGCATCCCCCTGCCCAGCCCTCTAAAGTCTGTACGAAGCCGTGTTCTTCGAGGGTCTCTGGCCCCCCCTTTGTAAGAAACGAGCGCGGCGTTTGTTAGCAGAGCGGAAACCCTGGCCCTTGCTCTGCAGCGAGGCCCCTGAAGCTGTAAGTGCGAGGCTGACCCGGCCTCGTTTCCATTCCCGAATCCACGTGGATCCCTTGACTCGGTCTCCGCATTTCTCACGGAAAACGGTGGAAATCGGTAAAGTTCACTCAGCGGACACGAAGCTGTGAAGGAGTGATTACTCGGTCATGGGCTGCCCGAGAACCAGGAGACGGACACACAATCAGGCGCTGAAAGTGTTTGGGTGGAAAATGAGGCCGACTGGACAGGCGTCGCACCGGGAAACGACAGAACAGAGGGCCAGGTCGGTGACAGGGGGCCAGGTACACCCTGGAGAAAGGCTCAAGCTGGGACTCTGGCGACCACGCCGCAGGAAGCGCTTCACTAGCACCGGGGACACAGAGTCCCGTCCGCTCGCTCGGGCCCTCGTTCCACTCGCTAAGAGAGCCCGCGCCGCAGGATTTCGGGCGCAGCGTCAGGCACCGGCCTGCAGACCCTCTTCTTCCTCCTGGTGAATTTAGCAGCCGCCGAGGCGACCGCGGCTTCTCTGCGGTGCGGACGCTGCGAGCGATCCGCCCTGGGGATGTGCAGAAAGAAAGCAAAAGGATGGCTGGCCCGTACGGGGATCGAACCCGCGACCTTGGCGTTATTAGCACCACGCTCTAACCAACTGAGCTAACCGGCCGGACGACAACGGTGTTGTCGGAGCCTCAGTAAAGGACGCCGCGGCCGTGACTTCGCTTCTCCGCGACCGCACCGAGCCGAGCTTCTCCTCTTCCCTCCGCTTGTCCTGCGTTGTCGGGCTGCGACGCAGCAGCCACAGGGTAACAACAAGCTTCTTTGTCTCTCTGTGCTCTCGAGGTGAGATGACTGCTGTCCCAAGGGCCAGCTGGACCCCCACGGTGGCCGCGAATGTAATGATCCGGGCCGTTCTCCAGGTCGCCCCTCGTCGGCTCTTCATTTTCTCTTTCAATTTCGTGTCAGGTAAAGACATCCCCAAATACTTTAAAGCAATCTAATTCCCTTCTCTCCGTAGGGAGTTCTATACATAGACGCTAATAAAACACTGCACCAGACTAATGAAGGGCAGCACAACGCGAAAGGATCAGGCATTTTTAAAACGTAACTTCTGATTATGGAGGGACAAAAGGGAGCTGGAGATGCCGGGGATCGAACCCGGGGCCTCATACATGCGAAGCATGCGCTCTACCACTGAGCTACATCCCCCACCTTGCAGGCAGCTCTTTTACTCTTCTCCCCAACTTTTTAAATCCACCTTTTCCTTTCCACAATTCTAAGGCCTTCTGAATGTTAAATTCTCTTTTATTTAGTCAGAAACACCTTGAAATGGTTGGTGGGATATTTATCGGAATTCCACGTGGAGGAGACCTTGCGGCCATTGGACCCTTGTCAGTGCTGAACCCGGAGACGCCGGAAACCCGCCCGAGAAGACGAGAGGAGAGCTCTCCCTCAAAAGCTTCTTCTTTCTCCCCCCCCTTTTCTCCAAAGACAGCTGAAGCCCAACACCAAAGAAAACCGTTTCCTCTGTCCCTCATTAGCTGCCCAAAGTGCTGCGGGAAAAGGTGATTTCACTGAGCCGTTAAAGCGCAGCATCGGGTCGGCTTCCTTTCGACAGTGCTCCGCTGGGGCCCGAGTGTGGGGTGGTCCAGCGATTTCTCCGGAAAGCGTAGGGACCGAAGGCCAGCGATCTCGGCCGCACCGAAGTCCATGCGCTCCAGTGTGTGTTTATGCGCACTACGTACAGTATCTGTACACATGCTACAGTCTACAGCCTTGGGCGACATTATCATCATGTAATAGGATTGACATCGGTGTTAAAGAAAACTCTCCTTGTGGCTGAGTTTCTATGCTTATTGGTACTAACGAGCACTTTGTGAAGGACTAACTCTGAACAAAAATCACAGAAAAATCTTCTAAATTGACTTGCTCCTCCCACTTCGTATTAACTTAAATATAGTTGATATGAGAGGCTAAACTCGCGTGAGCCCGGATAGCTCAGTCGGTAGAGCATCAGACTTTTAATCTGAGGGTCCAGGGTTCAAGTCCCTGTTCGGGCGCTTTTTTTTTTTTTTTTTTTTTTTAATCACTCTCACAAAATAGAAAAAAAATAGTAAGGTGCTTGCTTGGAAACCACGGCGCACGCAACTTTTCATCTATAGCATTAGTAAAGTTTTATTTACAGTAGTTACCGACTATCAAAGGTCAAACTGTTCTGGAAGAGCAATGACAGCGTGAAACCGCTCCCTCACCGCCTAACCACCTGCTTCGCTCAGCCCCGCGGCGTCCAGGCAAACTGCACGTCCGGGCGGGGCAGCACTCAGACCGCCTGGCCCGGTGGCTTCCACACTTCTCTGGCCAGGACCAGCTGGAAGTTTAGTTTACTTCTGCACCCAGAAGTACACAGGTTTCAGGGACAAGGGTTGCTTACATCAGCACCCACTCTTCCACGTGTCCTGCATTATGCTATTTGAGATTCTGATTCTTTAAAATGCGGGGTTCTGCCTGCCACTACGTTGATTTCAGGTCCTTCTCCCTGGAAAATCCCCGGCTGTCGGTAACCGTGAAGATGGACTGTGATATTGTACAGGGCGATGGGTGCTGTGCTGAGTAACCTGCCTGCTCCACCCCCTTCTCCGAAACCCGAGTCGCGGGTCCTGCAGTGACCCAAAGACTCAAGTCACCAAGTGCCAGGGCACTGACATTTTCCCTGCCTTGCTTGGCAGCCCTTGACTTCACCTAGTAATTGTTCAAAGCAGAAACTTCATCCTAATGCATCCAGAAGATAACAGAAAAATTAGATTTTTTCCCTTGCTGTTAAAAATCGCCAAGTGAGCACTAAGCTTGTAGAAAAATAACGAACATCTCCTAACTGGACCGATCAGCCAACGGGGGGTTGAAATTAAAATTGCTAGGAAATAAAGGAGATAATATCTGTTGTGGACAGCTAACCCAAGATTCTGGAGCGGGCCTGTATGATCGATACATTCATTTTTCTTTTTTACTCTTGCTTTAATTCCTTCCTATCTTACAGATAACATGAGAGGCCACTTGCTGCAATAGTTGTTTTCTTTTCCTCCTTAGTTCTAACTGTAAAGATAAATCTTCAATTGACTGCCCTTAGATATTGCCTTCTGGTTCAAATCTATTTTTCAACTTGCACTTAGCATTTTACTATTACAGAAAACTTTACTCTTACAAATTTTTGTTCGTTCTGCACAGCTCAGTGTTAGAAAGACACCCCTCTGTTAATGGTTACTCAACATTTTTTAGGTAATCACTAAGGTCTATGAGACTTCATGAGAAATTTCCAGAAACTACAGAAGAAACAAGCAAACAAAAGAAAAGACAAGAAAAGAAAGAAAATGCAGAAGACACATTCCTGCCCTTAAAGAAATGTGAGTCTAGCCTTGCTCTGTTCTGGCCTCTTGTTGATCAAATGTGGGCTCAGCCTCCTAAAAACCCACTTTTCCTCCTACATGGGACATGACCCACCACGAATGAGACTTCCTGGTGACAAGAGACCTACAATGTCATGATTTGTCCAAAGTAAGTCATCTGCCAATGGGGAACTAATGCTGCTTTAATAACTGCTGAGTGCTGCTTTCCAATAATTGATCAGTGAGGCTTTCAAGGAAAAATCTTACTCAAAAGTGGGGGAGAATGTACAAATAATACAAACGGAGCCACTTCAAAATGGAGTTGTTTTGCAACTTACTTGGACAACTTATGTCTCAAAGCTTTGGACGTTAAAACAGGACAACACACCCTTTGGTCTGGTTCCGAACCAACAGTGGGCCCCAAAGAACTGTTTGCAAAGATGACGAGAAAGCAGATCTAATGACAACTGGACTAATGATTACTGGACTGGAAATTAAAAGCACTGTAGGGAATAAACATCCCTATGTTAGCTCACCTGCACCAAGAGCAATGCCTTCCTTCTATTACTATATCAGTAATTGTTCCCCTTCCCTTTCTCATACACACCCCTTGCCTTGGTCTCCTAACAAGAACACTATTTGGGCTTCTGCCTGAACTGGTGCGTCCAAAATAGCAATTCTTATTGAGCTCAAATAAATACTTGTTGACTTTCATTTTGGCCTTTTACTTTTAGGTTAACATACCTGTGAGTCGATGGGCTGAACTCAATTTGTCTTTGTTCCAACGCAGCACTTCATGTTATCAACTCCACTGTGTCACCTAAAAGAAATTTCAGCAGGTGCAAAAAAAGTAACAATAAAATTACTAATAACTGCATTGTGGAAGAGGGGCTTTCCATGTGACGGGCACCGTGTTAAGCATTTTTGCTGAGATTAATTTGGGGACCAGTTAACTTGGATGAGAAAAGATTTAAAAAATTATAGCTTTAAAATCACTAACCTCTAACTGAAATTTAGCATATCCTTCACCTATAAATATAAGCAACTAATTACAGTCGGAAGAGTAGTGCCCGTGGCTTTGTCACACACACACAAGAATCGCAGATATTATGTCACAACACAGTTGTGACAAATCACCTCCTACTTAACTATTTTTAAAAGACAGATGTCCAAAGCAGGGTCTTGATGTTGAGTTTTTAATGCATTACACTTGTGAAGGTGCATACATTGACTATACTGCAAATTACATTATTTCGTAGTATAATTGGTTTTCTTTGTTACCTATGTCTTGATTTTTGTTGCTTTTTAAACTGTAATCTAGCGAAGGGCTCCATGCCCCGCCCCGAGGCAAACTCCCGGTTGCTGGCAGCCCCTTTCGCCCGATTTTCTCTAAAACGGACGTGGGGTTAGAGCCCGCCACCGAAGCCCCAGCCAGGTGTGCGAGAGGCCGGAGTAACCCGGGGAGGGAACTTCAGGATCACAACCTTCCCACGGCCTGGGCAGCTGCGCGCAATCCAGTCCCGCGGCGCGCGGGTCACCAAGGAGACGGCCGCCCCCGCCCCCCGCAACAGCCCAGAGGAGACCGGAAGTGCGTCAGCGCAGCGCGGCGTATCCTTCCAAACTTCCGGTGTACTTTCCTACGTCCCTGGTGTGACCAGGCCGGGGAGCCGTTGGAGGGGTGTGCTGTCTGTTTTACGGGATCGCTGTGAGCACAGTGGGGATCGGAACGAGGAGACGAAGGCTGCTGCGGGGGACTATGCCCCTCGTCTTCCTCCCGGCCCTTCCAGGACCAAGGCCTCGGTTTTGAGGGTAATGGATTTCGTTACTGAGAGTGGTGGATCGGAAAGGTGGGCGAGCACGTATAAAGGCTGAGTTAGGTTTCTTAAGTTGCCCTTTCCCGCTTCAGGAGTGCACGGACACTGACCTTCTGACCTCGTGTTGCTGGGGACGCGCCGAGGCTGTGAATTCCATGCCCATTTTCCTCCTGGAGTTTGTCATTGGAAATGACCACTGTTTAACTTGTAGGATGTTTTTACTACATGTATTTGAAGTGAAAGGGGAATAGTAATACTGAATTCATAGTCATGGAAATAAAGTCATGCGTGTAAATCATTGGGCAGACAGTCTTTGGCAGACTCAAGAAATACTGTAAAACTAATACAACTTGCTTGTGCATTTTAATTTTTGACTTAACAATTTATTAAACAACATCTGTGCAGCATGTTCACATCCTTGCAAGTGTTAGTACCTTTACAAGAAGCCTTTTCCCCACTCCTTGCTCGACCTCCTTCTGTTTGTTTTCCTTTTGCAGTTTGGGTCAGAATGCCCCCCGGAAGCCCTCCCTAAAACCCGTCAGTGACAATGACCGGCCTCCGAGTTAGGCCTGCTGTGCATTCACAACAGGAAGCGCACGTTCACGTGGTGGTATCTATCACTTGACTTTGGACTTTGAGAATATCTATCACTTGACTTAGGACTTTAATCCTGATCTGTTTGGCAAAAAAAGCACAGAAATGTTTGTCCATAGGAAAGAATGGGATGGGCATCGTGGAGCAGAAGGATGGTGACACGGAGCAGTGAAGTAGGGTTTCCGGCAGTTCAGTTGTGACAGTCTTCTGCTGGTCTTCCTCCTGTCACTGCTCCCTGCTTACAGCCTATAGCCAGTGCCTCAGCCACACACACCCGTTAGACTGTCACTTGTCTGTTCAAAGTCCTGAAGACATCCCACCTCCGAGAGAAACTACAGCTTGGAGAGGCACCGTGTTCCAGCCCTGCTCATCTCTGCAGTCACGCGAACTCTCACTCTGGCCCTCACTCCATCCAGTTCAGCCACTGGTGCCTCCTAGTTCTTCCTCAGCGTGTCTAGTTCCACCCACCTCTGCATTTTCTATTCTCTCGGCTAGAACGCATCCCCTTCAGGCACATCTCTCGTTCCCCTACTTCACTAAGTGCTCTATGGAAATACCACCTAACCACCCTCTTTAAGTAGTACCGACTTACACTTTTTTTTTACTTAAGTGCCCCTGTCCCATAAGTGTGTGTGTTTCTACCTCACCCACCCCCACTAGAACATAAGCTTGCTGAAAGCAGAGGGTTGGTTTGCTGTATCCTCTCCCCTCTCCCTGGGCACTCCGACAAAATCCAGCATTAGAAAAAGCAAAGATGGTATAAGGTGCTGAAGAAACAAAATCGTTTGCGTGTACAGCATCTATGGCTGTCTATGTAGAACACCCACAAGATATACAAATATAAAAATGAATGAGAATTCAGCAAGGTTGCTGGGTACAAAAATCAACTTTAACTAAAAACAGAAAAATGTAGTAACTACAAATACACTGTATGAAATAGAATAAAGAAGTACATGTAAAGTCCCTAAGAAATATTAATAAAATAAGACATGGAGAAAATTATAAAATTTCATTGAAAGACATTTAAAGATCCTAAATAAATGTGCTCATAGATTGAAAGACTTAACTTTGCAATTTATAAATTTAGTACAAACCCAATAAAATTCCAACACTTTCTTGTTTTGGTTTGATTAATAACTTGTCAGTCTAGCTAAGCATGGCCAAATACTCCTGAGGAAGAAAACGTTGGTGGAGGTGTTGGGGGTGGAAGTTGGGTTTGTCCTGAGATATCAAGGTCAGTTTCTAAACTTGTAGTACCCAGGACTGTGTAGCACTGCCCAGGGTTGGGCAAAGTGCCTGCCTGGTGAGTCAGAATAGAACCACACCCCCACACACAGAAACTTGATTTATGACAGAGCCAGTGCCACAAATTGAGGGATAGATAAACTTTTGGGGGAAAAAAAATGGTGCCAGGACAAGCATCCCTATGGAAAAAATACGATGTTGAACTTCTATCATGCATTTCACAAGTCAGTTCAGGAAAGATGAAAAATGTGAAAAAACTGCAACGTTCACAAGGCTGTAAGAAATGTGAGTTTGGGTAGGAAATGATCCCCTCCCACTGCCAATTTGTATCCAACTTTTTCATATACTTAGAAAAACAAAAGCAGTTACTTGCAGCAAAATCTGAGTAACAATTTATAAAATTTTACAACTTCCAAAATCCCCTCAAAAGTCAACAAACTCTTCCGTTGCTGTTTTGAACAGATGTTTCACAAGGGACAAACATTTTGTATGAGGCACATAACAGATTTTCACAGGTCAGCTCTGACCTAGACAAAGAACCTGAAATCTGCAGGATTCTCAGTGAGATGATCCACAAACTACAGACAGAATTCTTGGATCTTTTGAGCAACACCATCTCGATGTCCCCGCCAGAAATCCCGAACACGCTACCCCATACCGCCGGTTGCAGGAGTGCCAAGGCCACTTCACGGGTCTTGTTTCAGGAAAGCCAGGTCCATGCTGATGGCACCGGGAAAGAAGACAGGACGTTTGGCTTCCCTGCACTCTAAGGCTTTTGAGCCAAAGTGGCTGACCTGTGCATGGAACCAAGAATAACCTTCAAAATCAAGGATAGAAAATCCCACTTCCCCCGACTTCAATCCAGCTCCCACTCTGTTAGTGACATTTGCCGTTTCCACAAGAGACAGCGACAGAGTGTCTTGTGTGCAAACAATGTAACTTTTAAAAAACCCTACATTTTAATGAAACATTTAAAAAAAGAGCATTTCAAATGGTGAAGTCATTAAAAGTACAAAGCTATTTAAAACATCCGCTTCACTTGTCCCGGTGCCTTCTGCTCTCTGCGACTGGGATGCAGCGGCATCTCGGATTTTCCCAGGGTTGGTACCACCCTTGCCACCACCTGCTTCCCCCTCTTTTCCTTTGGGCAGCTTCTCCCCCTTCTGTGCAGGGGCCTTTTTAGGCCTAGGCTCTGCTTTCGGAGGAGCAGGCTTAGCAGACAGCTGGGACGACCTTCTCTGCGGCTCGTCCTTCCCTTTCACTTTGTCACCTTTGGCGTCTCCTTTTGCCTTCCTCTTGGGCATGGCGGCCGCAGTGCTCCGCCGGTGGCTCTGCTAGTCCAGGCGGTTCTTCTGTCTTCCTTACACTGCTCCTAGAGTTTAGCAAGACACAGAAAGTGTAAACCATAAAGGGAAAGACGGACAAAATTCACATTTGACTATATTAAAATGAATAACTTGGCCCTTGGCTGATGTGGTTCAGTGGATTGAGTGCCGGCCTGAGAACCAATGGGTGGCCAGTTCAATTCCCAGTCAGGGCACATGCCTGGGTTGTGAGCCAGGTCCTCAGTAGGGGGTACCTGAGAGTCAACCATAATTGATGTTTTGCTCCCTCTCTTTCGCCCTCCCCCTCTATAAAAATAAATAAGTAATTTTAAATATTAATAAGTTGTATATATCAAAAATATAGCATAAAATGTAAAAAATAAGTTAAAAGTTGAGCAAAGGTATTTGTCACACATATAACTGATGAAGGACTACAAATCCGGAATATATAAAGAATTCCTGCAGATCCACGAGGAAAGGACAAAATGAGAATTAAAAACCACAGGCAAAGTGTTAAGCACTTCTTAGAAGAAGCAGGAGTAGTAAGTACATAAAAATATTCTAAGTGTCATTAGTAACATGGGAGAATGCATTCTGATATGGTAGGATACATTTTACACCTATCAAATTGGAAAAATTTCATCTCTGAATTGCTCCAGAATGTTGTGTGTGTGTGTGTTTTGGAAGAGGGGTTTGCTGACCTCACCACCTAGATATAGTGAACAAACATGGTGTTTTTGAAAAAAGTTACATTTAATTTTTATGTTCCTTGGTCAACAAAAGCAACCACCAGAAATGGCACTAAAACATCAAATAATCTATTTTTCTCCCCCATATTTGTAATTGAACAAGAACTTTTGGAAAAATTGTATTTTCCCTCCTTCTTGTAGAGGGAGAGACAAGATCTGTACAGAGAGGGACGGACCAAAGCGGGGCGTGCCTTGAGTACGTCAAGATTTCCTTTGGCGCCTTGTGAGGAACTCTGGGAACAGGGCTCAGGGTTGAGGAGAAACAGTTCTGTTCTCACGTTGCACTGATTTTACCGAAAAGCTCATGTGGAATTGGCTGGGCCCTCCATGCTCTCCCCTCACTGTGCTCCCGACTCAGCTCAGCTCCTTCACGGTCTGCTCACCTGGTGGCGTCTCAGCTTTGCAAAACTCAAACCTCAGCGGAAAGGGAAACTCTACTCCGAGCCAAAGCAGAGCTGGCTTGTGAGGACAGAAGTCCCCATTCCTAGTTCCTGACTGGTCTGTCCTCATGCAAATGAAGACTTTAAATTTTTGTATTTTGATTGGTTCAAGACACTGTTCTTGGTCAGAATAAAGGTGCTGATTGGATGCAGAAAGCCTGAGTCCTAGTGGTTGAAATAGGATTCTAGGAACTCCTTTATAAAGACGGCTCAGGTGGTGGAAACGTGTCGGCTGCCAGAGGCAAGCTGTGCAACAAGGGGAAAAGTGAGAGGTACCTGTGCAGAAATGGCTGCTAGGTTCTTTCCTTTTTTTCCTTTCCTTTTCTCTTTTTCCTTCCTCCTTTCTTTTACTTAAAATTTTAGCTAAGTTTGCTGCCGGGGGCCCTTCTTAGTAGGTGTCTTCTTCATCACAATCCATAAACCAAAGAGTGAGCTTTTGTTTTACAGCACTGTGTACATTCTCCTTCCAGCTTGCTCCAAACGTGTTTGCCACCCATCCCTGGTATGGAAATGCTCACAGCCCGTTCTTGGTTTGGCGTTCTTCATGTTAGATTCCCTTCTCAACAGTGAGCCACAACCATTAAAGCAGAGCAGGTGACAAGAGAAGTTCAAGGCAAACAGGCCACTGGCTAGATGCTGTATCTGAGTATATGAAAAGTGACTGGTTTGTTGAAACTCATCTTTAGGGAACTTATCAGGAGATCAGGTGACTGCTAACTTTCCAGAGACCCTAGACATACATTATTTGTGGATACATTATCTCTCTGTAGGAGACAGATACACAAATAATGGAAAAGAGCCTTTGGATAAAAAAATCATTTTATTTCCAAGAAGGCCTCGGAATGACCAAGGAGGGCAGGAGGTTACATGGTGTCAGTGAGTCCCCTAGTGTTCAAAGGAAATGTCAGGCGAGGCCGCACTCTGAGTTCCTATTTGGGCGGTTAGGGAGCCCAAGCGACCCTGCGCTGACGCTAATCTCCAGGTCCTGGGGCGCACGAGAGGGCGCTGCGTAGTCACAGAATCCGGGGGGCTCTCTCTGGAGCTGCGCCTGGACGAGTTCCCGAGAAGCTCGACTCACCGCCGGCGCGGGCCCCTCGGGTCGCCCACGTTGCTCTCGGGGCGCGCAGACCCGCGGTTCATCCACGAAACCGCACGTCTGGGGGTGGACGAGGAGACCCCTCTGTGCTGCCGCCCGGGACCGCGCTTCTGCAGTAAGTTTCCTGTTAAACTCTAGCCAGCACGCCGGACTTGGGTTCCTTCTGTGTGGGCGGCCGCTGGGCGCTCACGGGGCTTACCACACACGGGAGATGGGGCCGCAAGGAAGGCGGGGCGGGGCGGGGTCGCACGTGCGCTGAGCCGCGGGCGTGGAACAAGCTGCCGCCACGTGCACCCGCCTTCCCAGCTGGCGCACCGCTCTGCTCCGACACGCGAGAGAGGCGGGCGGGCCCATCCCCGCCCGGCCGGGGCCCTGAGCGGGGCTGCGAACAAAACTGTCGTAGACAAACGCGAACTGCGCGCAGGCCCCAGCTTACTGTCTGCCTAACGAGGGACCCGGCGAGGTGAAAAACGCGGGTCTAAGGCGTGCGGACGGCACGGCCACGGAGCCCAGCAGCCTGGTTAAACACAGAAAACGGGTCTTTAGGGAAGGAGGGCCCTGCCCTCGTCGCCACAAACACGCCACCAGCGTCCCGCTCACACCAGATCTGAGCGACTGCTTCTGACCCTTAGAAACGGGGGTGGAAACGACAGCGGTGAAGATACCGCGTCTAAGGAAAGGGGCCCCGAGCCCGACAGCTGCAATAGCGACACCTGTGTCGCAGGAACGCGTTTGACGATCCCGTCGCCGCGGCCGCCGGGCGGTGCCGACAGGTCAAGGCCGAGCAGGGCGCGGTCCTGCCGGAAACAGGCGCGGCAGCCGGTCCGTCTCTTAACTTCGGGGTCTTCCCGCCCCTGCGGGGAGCGCAGACCGAGGGGAGACAGCCTGGGCCCGTCGTGTCCCCTCGGGGGCGGGCCACAGGGGGCGCCTCCGCCCCGAGACCGAGGCGCCGCCCGCCCCGCCGTCCCGAGCCCCGACCGCAGGCGCCCGGGGGCCCCGCATTCACCGAGGGTCCAGGCCGTGCCCTCGCGGGGCGGCGACCGCGGATCCGCGCGCAGGAGGCCCGCGGGCTGGGGATGCGCTTCCGGGGCCGCGTCTCCCCTCCCGCGACCGCCCGGCTCCGGGTGTGCAAGACAGGAAGAGGGCGCAGGTGTTTATGAGGGCGTGAAAGTGTAAAATTCAGGCGAAATAGTTTTTTAGGAAATTCATCCTTTAGTGGGGGAGGAAAAGTACTTGCTATTGTTTCCGCCCGGTTTCGAACCGGGGACCTTTCGCGTGTGAGGCGAACGTGATAACCACTACACTACGGAAACGCTGGGAAAAACCTCTCCCGGATCTCACTCTTCACCCCACTGACTCCGCCCCCGTTGCCTAGCGCACCAGGCTCCCCTGTGCGCCTGCGCACGTCCACCACCTTCGTTCCGCTCCCACCCTGCTCCCCGTGGGAGGGCTCACACCGGAAATGACCGGATTGGAGAAAATAGAACAGAGGCTTCGATCTTTACGACCGACCCTTCATTATTACCGGAACCCCTCAGCCAGAATCTCCACATCTTAACTGCTTCCCCTCTGGCTGAGGTTCCTTCGCCCCCGCCGCCTTCCGCCCCGGTGCACGGCTGCGGGCGCGCCGCGGGGACGGCGCAGTGTCTGCTGCGCGACGAGCCTCCCCCGCGATCTCCTCCCTGGTCCGCAGAGGAGGAAGTAAAAAAATGAAACCGTGCCATCGAGCCAGCCAGGAGTCGAACCTGGAATCTTCTGATCCGTAGTCAGACGCGTTATCCATTGCGCCACTGGCCCACGCGAGGTTCCGTCGGCGAGGCGTTTTCTTCATCAGAAACCAGACGGCGGGCGTGTCCGTCGGAGGCCAGACGGCGCGGCCCTTTCCCCGCCGAATCTGCGATCCCCCTGGAAACGGGGTCTCCGCATGTCCCGGGTCCGCGGCCCTGGCAGACCTGCGCCTCTTCTCCCGTTCACACCAGCCCCTGGGCCCTGTGAACGAAAAAAAAGGGCTCGGTGACCGAAAGTAACCTTAGGAGGTGGTCTGAACACAAGCCCCTAACTGGGCGGGTCGTGGTGGGAAGTCACGCCCGGTCTATGATTCTTTAGTAAAAGGATATTTTCGCCTTAGCAAACATTGTACATTGTCCTTGTGCTTCTAGGTTTACACTCATCTGAAACTCCAGAAGTAATTCTCTCCCCCAGGGGCCTCGAGGCGAAACCAACCTCCAGGGACCACACGGTCCTGTTAACTCTTGTTCGTCGTTTTCTACCACCTTCTCTCCCTTATTCCAAATGCTGACAAGCTATAAAACTCTCATTCTCCAGAGCATTTGAGATCTTGCTTCCCTGTATGTCAGTTTATCTCAAACTCATAAAAATCCGCTACAGGTTGCGATTGTTTAGGCTGGGGTTCCTTTCTCGGCAGAGGAGGCAGCCCAGCCCCTCTTCACCTCAGCATCACCTCCTTCCCTCCCTCCTGCATCATCTGACCCATATTCACGGTTCGATAAGTAAAATAATGCTGGTGAGCGCTTGGAGAAAAACAAAGCAAAACTTCGTGGAGAAATATAGAAAAGCCAGGCAGAGAAGGTGTGGAAGGCCAGACAAATGCTGATATCTGGGAGCGGGTTGATCCTCAGGGAAAGGTCTGAACGTGGGAGGCAGCTTAGGCCAGTCCAGTAACGTGAGGGGCCAGTGCTGAGTGGACAGGGGCGGCAGCCCTGGGCCAGGGCCTGGGCCTCGCAGGCCTTTGTAAGGACTTTGGCTGCTACTCTAGGAAACTGGAAGCCATTGTAGAGTTGCACGATCTGACTTTCTTTCTTGTCTCTTCTCGGGTCGTTAAGAGAAGTTATTTTTTAAAACTTACTAAGCAAGACTGCACTAAGCACCCTCTCTGCCTGAGACCTACATCTCAGAACAGGACACCTTGGAAAACAGATGGCGGGCACATGAATGCTCGCTTGTTTACTTGCCCAGGAAACCCAGAAGTGTTTCTCGTGTGTGCATTTCAGCCTCTCCACGTTTCTGAGGAGGAAGCGTTATCCCCAGGCCCCGTGAGCACCGTGAATCACGTGAGGGGGACTAAACAGAGGGGGGAGATCTGCCTGACACCGAGAAGGAATACACTGAGATCAGAGAATACTTGTCTTCAGTTGCCGAGGTCGCCACAGTCCTTGTGAAAAATACCCATGTTCCTGCTCCTACTAAGGTGGACCAAGGTTTCTTCTCTGGAGCACAGCACAGGAGCCGTCTGTCCAGGTTTTGTTCTGTCCCGAAGGGCAGTTATGGTGGTTATGAACTCCATCCTGGAAAAATAGTTTTAACTATACATAAAAAGATAAATCCATAAGATTTCAGAAGGAAACCAATTATATTGAGATATGCTCTTAAAACATTAAAAATCTATGGTACGGTAATATTTGTGCTCCTTTATTAATGCATAAATGACAATATCAGCAGGATGTCTGATAAATACTGAAATTTCAAAGCAGTAATAAGCATAATGATATTTTAAGAAATTGGGGACTTGTCAAATTTGGAAGAAAATATTTGTGATTTCCAAGATAAAGTCAAAACTGCTAAAATACAGCTGTGATTTGTTGCCTATATTCATAATGGAAGAAAACACAAAATTTCAGCGTTAAGTAGTCAAAATTATATTTTCCTATCCAAGTTCATGAACTCCATTTTCAGTTTCTTGCCCATGTGGATGGGAAAATGGCACTCTCAGCCACTCCCACGATTTACTTTGCTGTCAGCCCCTGTGACTCAGAGATGCTGTCTTCTCCGATGTCAGGGGTGCGGATCAGCCCCTGTGACTCAGAGACGGTATCTTCTCCGATCTTAGTGGTGTGGATCGAAGCCAGCCTGAGGGGCCTTTCCGTGGTCCTTCACGGCCACACTGGGAACTGAGTAGAAGATAGTGTTCATGCCCGGATTTCTGGAAGTGTTTGTTCTAACTCTCAACTTTCTTCCAGGACTTGCCTCGGGCTTGTTAAAGAACTTTGACTTCCCAGAATTTCAGGGCCAATTTCGACAGCTGCCAGTCAAAGGAAAAACGCAGACCAGGTACAGCAGGCTCTGCTGACTTTCTGAAAGTCTGCCACAGTTTGGCCAAAGCCGTAGTGGCACCAAGCACGTTGATGATATGACGGCTCATCTTATAATATTAAAGAAATAGGTGCTTATTTCATGGCATTTCCGTCCAACTGTGTGTTGAGTTCACTGACTTCCAAATTTTAACAAAAATAAACCCAACAGAATCATGCAGCCCCCACTCATGTAGGTAGGCAGAAGTAAGTGCCTTATCGTGCTTCAGAGAAATCCATCAAATATTGGTACAGTTGATTTCAGCGTTATCACCGTAACAACAGATGTGAAGCAAGACAGGCAATCGTAATTACAGGCCTCGTTAGGGAACATACTTTCACAGCTCTGGCGCCAAGTTGTAAACTCTTCTGAGTTTCACTAAAGCCATTTGTTTAAACTATATCCCAAAGACAGGTTTACTTTACAGAGCATAGAATGAATCGGGAACAGTTACAAATACTCACAGAAGCCCCCATAACAAATTAAAATTCTTGTGAAAGCTCTCAATGTGATACCTCATTAAAAACAGATCCCTTGGACAGGTTTGAGGACAAGAAAGTGTGTCTCCCTCCGGAGCTGCAGAGGAGAGGGGATTGCTCTTTCATTTCTCTCCAAGACTGGGTTTTAATTGGCAAGCTTTGGCTGTTCAAGGTGCAACTCTGGGATTGCACCGGTTGACAGGGTAAGCTAGAAGCAGGCATTCGAAACCAAATACACGTAAAGACTCGCGGTAAGGAACGGCTGGAATTTTAATTCAACACTGTGAAATCGAGAATATAGAGCCTGCTTCCCTCACGGCCCAGTTCTAGGTGCTAGGAGTGTCCCGGTGTCGCACGACCCGGAGGCGGGTCTCCGTCTGAGTGTGGCTGGTCGTCTCTTCCCCTGCCCGCCCTGCGCCAAGGCGGCTGTTTGCCTACAGCTGCGCGGTTTCTTGTGTCTGTTGGGGCGAGAGTCTGGGGAGGCTTCTTCTGGGCTGCTCCTGCCTCTCGTGGAGGGAAAAAGAAACCAGCCCGGCGAGCAACAGCCGCCGTCCTCCTCTTTGCTCATCGATTTGGACAGGAGCCGGCGTGCCGGCTCCGTGGCTTAGCTGGTTAAAGCGCCTGTCTAGTAAACAGGAGATCCTGGGTTCGAATCCCAGCGGGGCCTTTTTGTGGCTTTTCCCCTTTCAGCGGCGGGAGTGGGTGATCCAAGTGAAACCCTGTGAGTGGCTTGTCCCCACGAGTTTCACACTAACGTTTTACGCGGGTCCGACCATGGTTATTATTTACAAAAACAGGGTACGAAGATGAGGAGCTCGTTTGGAGAAAACTTCCATCCTTCCTGTTCTTCCATTTTCGTGCCACACATGAGTTTTTCCGCAGGCACGAAAGGAACCGGGCGGAGCGACAGGCCAAGTCCCCAAAGTGAAGCCACTAGCAGCGTCGTTCCCCAGAAAGTCCCCAGGGCCCGCCCCCCCCCCCCCCCCCGGCGGCGGGCGGTTCCAGCTCAGGAGCGACCTGCGAGAGGCGCTGTCGGGGAGGCGCAGCGCCCCCTGCAAAGCGCCGGGTCCGACCCCAAACTCCACCAAGTGCAAGGGGCCCGGGGCCTGCGGCTTGTTCTGAGTTTATCCGGCTGTGCACTAAAGCCTGCTGCACTTTTCTGAATGGATACTACACTGCAATCCATAGTTTAAGAAGAAAACAAAAGGATGAACCGTTTTTCTGTCTAGTAAACAGGGCGCCTGGCTTCCCTCCAGCAGCTTCTGTGCACACACCTGGAAGGTTCCTGAAATCACAGCATCACTGGTTCTGCCTCAGGTGAGGAAGACAGGCTCTGGCAAAGCGTTTGGCCACGTGGCCCGTCTCCTTCAGAAGATGCAGAAGTAAAGCCAGGATTACCAAGATAACTCCCCTTCCCGCCCCCCCCCCCCCGGTACTGGCGCTGGGCTCCAGCCCGAGGGGGGCCCCCAAGCTCATCAGATAAGGCCTCCCCGGGGGAGGGGGTGCGCAGGCCGCAGGCCAGAGCTGGGGAAAGGAAGGACCCAGGTGTTTGCTAGCAGCCGGTGCCAGCTCAGAGCTGTGTCTGGTGACCGGTTTCCTTGAAGGGGAAAGGAGAGGGGAGGGGAGTCGGCTGATTAAAATCTGCGACCGGTTTTCTTTCCCTCTCTGCGCGGGGTCCCTGCGGCAGCCCCGTCTATTCTGGGTGAGGTTTCACATTCACATTTCAGGACACACACCACACATTAAACCAGCAAAGCAACTGCCCAAGGTTCCCAAGTATTTTAAAGAGAGTTTGGGCTTGGTTTCCCTTTGGCTTTCTAAAAGCACAATTTGAACACAAATGAATACTTTTAAAGCGGGGATAAACCGTGTTCTTCTCCCAGGAATCCCGTGTGGGTGGGGGGCATGGGGGGCAGTGTGGGGTGAACGGTGTTTGAGGCGGGTGAGGAAAGGACACTGGAACCTCACCGTCTGTCCCTCTGGGCAACGGAGCTGGTTGAACGTTGGCGAGGTCAGAGCTTCTGAGAAACCAGCTGTTCCCGATCCTCCCTCGGGGCAAAGCAGGAGAAATGGGGCATCTCGCTGAACCGCGAGGACCTTCAGCAGTGACCCAAGATGACCCAAATCTGTTTGTTTCCCAGTCACAAGGCATCACCATTAAAACTTTCCCAATCATTTCCTCCTCCTGGAAAAAGTACTGTTAAAATTCCGAGACGTGGCCTGAGTCGCCTCACCAGGAACTACCTTCCGAATAGTGGGAATGGAGTCACCACCCACTCAGTCACCCAATCGGGGCTGAGGGTGGGCCCCTGGCACCGTGGCCTGTCCCTGAGTGTCTGGACCCTCATGGGACGACCGCCCCTGTGCCACCCGCCCTGAGGGGCCCATGGCCCCTGGGTCTGGGATGAGTCTTGGGTGAACAGAACCACGTTGCTTGGCAAGCAGCCTTCCCGTGCAGGTTTTTCTGTTTTTCTTTCAGTTCCACTTGTTGGAATAAAGAAAGGAAGGTGCAGACGTTGCTTTCAGAAATCAGACTTATTTATTAGGTTACGGCCCTGGCAACGTACATCTATCTGAACGCTGGAAAAATACAATCGAAGTGGGAGGTGTGGATAAATTTCTGGCCCGTTGGCCAGACAAGCCAGGGGTACAAGGAAAAGGCAAATGCAGGCGGGAGCAGTCAGAGTAGCTGCACGGAGCAGAGACACTGCATTCAGGGGACCGAGGTGGGAAGGCTGCACCGGGCGCCGCGTTGTTAGACAGCAGTTGGTGCTGACTGCGGGTGTGCTTGTGGGGTTAAACAGGACGCAGGGATGAGGGCCCGGGGCCCCAGGCTGCGACAGTGGCTGCTGAAGCGGTGGTGGTGCCCCTGAGGGATGAGTCCTGGAGGTGCCTGACACGGAGAGTCGACGTGGTGAGGAGGAAGAGAAGTGGAGACTACGGACGGAGCCCACGGAGTGGGGGTGGAGCGTCCGCCGTGGGAGGGAGCGACGAGCCGGTGCAGAGGGAAACAGGGGCTGAGAGGCAGCTCTGCACGCAGCCGTGGGTTCCGTCTAAAACCCGCCGCTCCGTCCCGCTTGCGGTGACGCCCGGGCCTGGCCCGGCACCTCCTCTCTGCTCACCGCTCAGACCCCACAGCAGCAGGGCCGTTTCCTCGGCCCTGCGTGGCAGGCTCGGGGACGTGGAGATACAGGCCTAACCCCGCAGAGGCAGGCCAGCTGCACACCACTGGCCTGGGGCCACTTGGCTTTCTTCCACCGCAATGTCCCCTCCAGGTTTCTGTGCGGGGTTTCAGTCCCGGACTTCTGTTCCCAAACCCTGTGAGAGTTCTCTGTGCACCCCTAGTCTGGACATCTGAATGTTCCTGGCACAACCCCATGACGACCTAACCCAATCTCAATCCCTGACCTTTCTTTTGAGTTTGTTTCAAGACCTCCCCCTTAGGATTTGGCTTCAAGGGTCAGGAGAACAGAAGTATTGAAGACTCACCTTCCTGGCCCCTGAGCATTGCAAAGAAACAGATTTGGAAGGTCCTACACCCCACCCTTTCCAGCAGTAGCAGTGCCACCTTCCTGACTGAGGATCACTACAGGACAGGAAGCAGGGGAGCGGGGGAAGCTGGCAGCTGAGACTCCCCGGGGGGGGGGCGGACAGGGGGCAGAGGGGAACCTCTCAGCTGCGGTGATCCGTGATCCTTAAGGTGTCGTTTGGCTGGGGTGGGTGGGGATTGCTTTAGAATGAGGCACGTCTGTGTCCCCGGGGGCAGCATCCTCGCCCATCGGGGACAGTGGGGTCTCCATGGAAGGGTCGGTGGCATCAGCAATTACCATGACCCCCTCAAGCCCATCAGTGATTGGGCGGATGGTCAGGGGCTTTTTGCCACAGGACCACAGGCAGAAGAAGGCCCGGAGGGGGCCAGAGAAGGAGGCGTCGGAGAAAGTGTAGACAAGGGACCCGTCGGTCATGTTGTAGAAGGCGACATCTCCAGATTCATAGTCCAGGAAAACCCCAACCTGGCGGGGGGGCCCTGCCAGGGGAAGGGGGGTGCGCAAGGGCGTGAGGGCCCAGTACCCATTGCCATACAGCTCCACAGCCCAGAACCCGTTCTCGGGAGTCATGGGGTCGAATCCCTTCCTCTCCACATCCTCCCGACACACCCCGATGGCCCAGTCGGTCCTGTCGCCCACCTCCACCTCCCAGTAATGCCTCCCCGAGGTGAAGGCCTCCCGGCCCAGCACGCAAGGCCAGGAGTCGAATCTCTCTGGTTTCTCGGGCAGTCTCTGGCGAGCGTCTTCCAGCCGCACTGACTTGAAATCCTCGTACAGAAACAGGTGGGGGTGGGCGGTGTCTGGGTCCAGAGTCACATCGACTAGACACCAGAGGAAGTGGGTGTGCGCATGAGGGAGTGCGAGGCTCCGAGACCTGGCCTTCCTCCTCCAAGGAAGGGGGCAGCCGCCCAGGAGCCGGCAGGCTGCTGGCTGTCTCTGCTCCCCTCTTCCATCCCAGTCCCCGGCGCCCAGTGCCCTGTGTACGGTGGGCTTGTGTCCGAGCCACCTCCCAAGGGCCACTATGTGCCTCAAGAAGTGGAGGCCATTTGCCATTGGCCATCACCCTTCCCCTCTCTATCCTCCTCACTAACATGGTGGGTGCTTTTATTTGCCAGCAACGTGGGACTTTGGACCCCTGGGGGAATGGTGCCCTGGGGCCCTCAGGAAGTTGACAGCCACTGACCTGCGTGCAGCGTGGCCTTCTTCCACTCTGCAACGAGAGACAGACAGTCACGGACAGGTTTTATGCAGAAGGGGGGAAATCTCGAGGGTGCGATGACAAGAAGTCCAAACTTACTGAGCTCTTCCAGGAGTTTCTCTGGAAAACAAACAGAAGCACCCAATGACCCCGCGCGGTGGGCCTGGCGGGAGGCGCAGGGAGGCGCGCCTGTGGATCACGACTGCTCGCTGGGGCCCGACTACTGAGCCAGTGTCCACAATGAACAACAAGGATTGTTTCGTTTTCTAGGAAATTTGCAGGAAGTTCCTACTGGCTTGGGCTCAGGTCTTCAGTCATTGCTGGGAACATGGGGGAAAGTGGGACACAGCCTTGGGGTGCGGAGCCAGCGAACCCCGGGTCCACTGTCTGTTAGCACTCGCTCGACCCCCCCTGCGCCCAGGCCTCTGCTCTTCTTCAGGCTGCTCTCAGAATTCTAGAGTCAAAAGCTTCCACTGGCAGTTACCCTGAAGGACTGGGCTCTGACCTCACTCAGAAGCACTCCTGGCAAGTCGCCTGGGATTCAAGGATGTACTTACCTGTCGAGCTGAATTCGTTGTTCCTCTGTCTGGATCTTTCCTTGTAGAGTCTCCAGATGAAAAAGATGGACCCGGCGGTGAGAAGTCCTAGGACTATCAAGATGATGACCACGGCCACAATCCAGGGCGTCAGTCTTGGGAAAAAGGGAGCTGAAACCAAGCCCCCAACACGGACAGTTGTTGAGAAACTTTGGCCAAGTCCAGCTTCTCTTCTGGTTCCAAAGGGACTCGGGAGACGAGACAGATGACCTGAACCCCTCCCATCCTTCCCATGGAGAAAATAGTGCCTTCGGGTTTTTTAGAAGATGCATTAGGTCTTAGGTAGGAAAGAGCAGAAAAAGAGAGGAATGAAGATGGATGAACAAGAGCCATTTTGGGGCAGAACCTGTGAAATACAGAAAAGATGGATTAATTTATGTTGTTATGGAAACCCCTCCTTAGTGACCAGCAGAGCATGATCCAGGCCAAGGGGACTGGAAATCAGGAAGAGGAAACCCTATCTCCGCCCAAAACGCAGGGGACTCGATGGCCAAGGGCAAGGAAGGGCTGCTCCAGGGAGGCAGGGGACTGGCGGAGGAGGCAGGGTCAGGGCAGACGGGGGCCTTAGTCTCCGTGGTTGCTCAAGGACACAGTCTCGGGATCAGGCAGGCCTCCCGGGACCACGCTTCTCTGAGCTGTGTCCCCTAAGACAGAAACTCTGGGATTTCGGTCAGGTCTAAGCACAGTTCCTGCCTTCAGAATCTTTACCCTTCCAATGAGTGGGTGGGGCTCCCTCAAGTCGGTGGGAGGATTCGAGGTGGAGGAAGTAGACCACTCTGCCATGAAGTCACACCGCACAGGTGTCCCAGGTGACGTGGCCCTGAAGCTGTGTCAAAGCGGAACCCCGTGTGGGAGTCACTGACCTGGAATGGAAGTTTCTACTTCCTTCTCCTGGCCGAGAAGAACGTTCCGGACACAGCAGGACACATTCCTCACGGAGGTGTCCCTGATGACCACTGAAGCCGCCACGGAGAACAGGCCTTCTGCACTGGGGTCCCTGGACTCTGACGTGGATGAAAACGCCTCTCCCCCGGGTGTTCTCCACTGCACCTGGGGCTCTGGGAACCACCCCGCCGAGGTGCACTCCAGCCGGGTCTCCCCATTTCCTTGAACTTCCACGTGGATGTGAGGGTCAGAGCCCAGAGCTGCGGAGAGAGGGGCTGGTCTGACTCCCTCACCGGGCCCTGGGAGCCCAGGGCACAGGGTGACAGAGTCTAAGAACGAAAAGCACCAGGGGACTGGGGGGACTTCTCTCCATTTGTCATTACACAAGGAAACTGAGGTGTCAGTGAGAGAAATGTCATGACCTCATTAGAGAGTGTCACCAGCTGGGATTTGGTGGCTGACATGTGGGTTTTGTGGGAAGACATGGGGTGCCTGTCCAGTCAGCAGAAATACCAAGACCAATGGCAGGTGGTGGCACCCTGGCTGGTGTGGCTCAGTGGACTGAGCACAGGCCTGTGAGCCATTGGGTCTCAGGTTCAATTCCCTGCCAGGGCATGTGTTTGGGTTGTGGGCCAGGGTGCATAAGAGGCAATGACACATTGCTGTTTCTCTTCCTCTTTTTCTCCTTTCCTTCCCCTCTCCCTAAAAACAAATAAATAAAAAAATTTTAAAAATCAACAGAGAAGGCATATCCTTGAGGAGAAAGCGCTGGCTGGAGGACCTTCGCACTGAGGTCACAGCTTTTGAGTCTCCTTTACCTGCGATGCTGACTCAGAAATTCTCTCAGATGGTTTCAGCCTCATTTCCCTCAAACCATTATGACTTAACATAAATCCACACCTGTCTTTCTGGTCTCTTCAGCCTGATTATTTTCTTACATTTCCACAGAGCACAGAAAAACACTGAGCCACAAAGAAGAGTCCTTAAACACGTGTCCATCACTATCAGCTTAAATCCGTGTTCCGAGTGGGGATGTACATGACAGAACGTGTGTGTCTCTCATGACGGAGGCTGCCCCTCTCAGCAGGTGTTCAAAGGTGCCTGTCACTGGTGAAAGGCGACAAAGACAGTTGGATGATATCAACTCTCTAGGGTTTTGTAATGCGAGTTTAAGGTAATTTTCTAAAAAGGGAAACTGAGTTCCAGGTGAGGCTGCCACCAACCAGGTGCAGCCTGTTAGGAGACAGGGACCCAGATGTCACCCCAGGTTTTCAGACTCTGTCTGCACGCGCGCATGAAGGGCGGTGTATTTGTAAGTCACACGTTTTAGAGCAGCTGAGGTACGAGTGTACCTTACAAGCGGAGAAGGCTTTTAGAGTTGCCCTTTTCCCATACAGTGTCTCATTGCGTTCCGGTCTTACAGAAGCTTGTAGGGCAGATGTTTCCGGGTTTTACTGGAGGAAACACGGCTCAGGAGGAGACCCGCCTGCTGCCCAGGTAGTGAGAAAGTCAGGCCTGGGCACGCTTTCCATGTGTTTACCATGTCCCTTGCAGTGACAGCCTGAATTTGGGCTTGATGCAAAAAAAAAAAAAGGAAACAAAAGCAAAACCTTGGGTCGACATGCAAGCCTGCTTTAGGGTCCTAGGAAATCCGGGCACTTGGTGTTGGGTATTAACCCATCAGGGAGCTTCCAGCGTGCACGGGTCGCTCACCGGAGCCTCTGCTGATGATGAAGCAGAGACGCCAGGCGGGTGTTCCGGCCTGGGACTGATCAGGTCACCTGGAGAACTAAGAGTGTCCTGGGGCCCTTGCGTCTTACATGGGTTTAATTAATACAACGAGGATATGCTTATCCTAAAATCCAGAGGAAAAGGCAGGAGATGCGGGAATAAATTTCTACAAGAACCGCAGCTCCCGGGGCTCTCTGCACTGCCGGCCCCAGCACCTACCTGCTCACCTTCCACGCTGGGCGGGATTTGGGGAATGTCTGAAAGTTTGCAAAGACACAGACCCGCGGGAAGACGGACACCGCACGGAAGTCACGGAGACAGGCACCCGCTATGCTCACCCGCCACCTTCAGGCGCACGCTGGCCTCTTCGTGGCTGTCGTCCTGCCTGAAGATGCACCGGTACTCCCCGTCGTCCGAGGCCCGGACCCCGCGGATCCTGAGGGCCACGCGGCCCTGGGTGAGGCCGTCTTGCACCAGCGCGGCTCTGCCCCGGTAGCGGGCCATCTGCTCCGCGTCCTGCGCGCGCCCGGCCCGGTGCACCAGCACCGCCGGGGACTCCCGCTCCCGGACCCACCGCAGCTCCGCGCCGGCCGCGCTCACGTTCGCGATCGCGCTCGGGGACAGGCAGCAGGGCAGCTCCGCGTCGTCGCCCACCACGGCCACGATGAGCTCCGGGGGCACGACCACGTCGAAATGAGCTGTCGGAAAACCGGGCAGGTCACACAGCATGGGGACAGGGGGCTGAGCAATGACCACAACCAGGCTCCCACGCCCCTGCCACCATTCCCGTTATTCCTGGGACGGCCCGAGGGAGTCCCCCTGGGGCCCCGCGGCGGCCTCCGCGAGCGGGCGACAGAGGGGAGACGCACCTGAATGCAGCCCCGGCAGCTGGAGGAGAAGGAGGGTGAGCAGCCCCCCGCGCAGGCAGGGGCTGCGGGAAGCTGCCATCTCCCACCAACGCTGGAGTCTAGGACACAACGGATAGGAGGTGACCCGGGTCCTCAGGACACTGTTCTCCCCGGTCCCCCACTCGGCAGGTGCCAGTCCTCGCACGGAGGCCTCCCGCGCCGCCCCCCAGTGCGGACTCCGGGTCCCGCTGCCTAAGTCCGATCAGGGGCGCGTAGCGCAACAAAACCGGCCTGAAACCCCGAGGGGACTTGGGGGACGGGGACGGTGAGACGTAGTGCCCGTTAATGGGGTGCAATTAAATCTTAGAACAACTGTGATAAGAAATAAAATAAAGTAAAATAAAACCTCTTCTTCCAAATACAGTAAGTTGGTGTTTGCCTTTAAAGAGGACGACGGAGCGGTGGAGGCCGCGGCAGGGTCCGGGGAACCGAGCGCAGGAGGATGGAGAGGTCGGAGGGCCCGGGCGGGAAGCGGCTGCGCGGAGTCGGCTCGAGGCGCAGCGGGAGAGGCGCGCGCGGGGCTGGGAGGATCGCAGACGGGACTCCGGGCCGCGGCGCGCGGGAGAGGCCGGCGGCGGCCGGGCGCGGTTAATAAAGCCCGGCGGTGGGGTGGGGACCGGGAGGAGCTCCGGGCGCCGCCCGCGCGTCCCCAGGTATTTATGTTGGAAGGGACGTCCCGCCACGAGGGACCGGACGGGGTGTGGCCGCGTGGGCGTCTGCGGCGCCCCGGGGCGGCCTCTGCGCTACCGGCCTGGACGGAAAACTCCAGGATGCGCCCAGAGGCCGCAGCCCCTCACCCTCCAAAACCGGACTGTTGTCATTAACGACGTCGCTCCGGGAGGCGCCCGGGGATTCATCCGGACGAAGCGCGACGCTGCAGGCGCACCGCGGGGCTCGGTCGCCGCGTGTGGGGCGAGAGCTGCAGGGGCCGTGGGAACGCGCCCGCGACTCGGTCTCCCGGGCCCGCAGCGGCCGCCCTGGGAGTCAGTAACCAGGCCCGCAGTTCATTCTTGGAGGCTAAACCTCGTATTCTTACGGAAAAATAAAAAATACCAAAAAAATTAGAGAGCAGAAATCACCCATAACGTCAGCACCTGATAATAACTTCTACACACATGTTGGCATATTTCCTCCCAGTCTCTATTTTATCCTCATGTACATTTTTTTTAAAAACAGAGTAATATAAAAACAGAGTTGATAAGGTTTTCGCACAATTCAAAACGTGGTGAACAGCCACGTGACGTCTTACTGTAGGTCTTTCATCTCCCACCGCTGCCGGGCGTGGCAGGTACTCGCTTCTGTAAATAGTGCACTTTATACATATTCTTCGTCCACACTTTTTGATGACTTTCTAACACATTTTCTGAGGAGTTCCAAGACATATTCGTCCCGTGGGGAAACGGTAGGAGCACGCGAGGCTCTTTTCCAAACCCCCCAGCAGCCTGGGCGCCGCCTTCCTCGGCTGTGACTCCCCTTCATCACTGACTGGATGCGTAAGACTGACCGCTTTGTCCGACTGGGCATTTGTAGGCGAGTGAGGTGGGTCACGTTGCATATGAAAGATTAAATATATTCTGGAAGTGAGCTCCGCAGGCCAATTTCTGCCCTCACTACTCCCCCTTTTGTCTTAGAGTCTGTCGTTATTTCTTATGAATCTGTATGTGCTTTGTATACATTAAGAGGGTCCAACTGTTTTATATTTGTGACAAAAATCCTTCACCGTCACACTTCGTCCTCGGCCTTTCAATTGGGATGATCATTGAGGCCCACAAAGGACTGACCCCCTCTTCCCCCCCCACCTCCCTCTACCTGCCTGGAGAACGACTTCCCCAAAGCAAATCTGATCCTGCCACTTTTTGCGTAAAAATTCCTGCACATCTGCTCGGTGCCCCAGCACCAAGCCCTGGCCCCTCACGTGGTCACAAAAAAGCTGTAGGGTCTTGTGTTCTCCTGCTTCCTTCCTCCCCTCCCTGCATTCCAGGGCAGAGAGAGACCCGCCCACGGGCCGAACCTGGGTGACGACCTGCTCGTCTCGGCCCTCAGCACCCGCTCAGGCCTTTGGACGGTGGTGCCATCCCCCCTCCTCCCAGCCACCTGCTCCCTGGCTGTGGGGACGCCCCGGACAGGGCGCAGGTCCCGGGTTTAGGGATCATCTCTCTTGCCTGTGGCTGAACGAAGCTCAGTGACAGGACTGGGGAGGCCCCTCCAGGGCTCTGTGCTCTGGGGCTTCTTCCTGAGCTCAGTCTGTTGGCACCCTAAGGACACCCAGATGTGACCCAAAGACATGTGGACACTGTCATGGTGACATCGTCCTCCTAATTTCCAAGGCCCTGCTGCATTTCTGTGCTGTGTACTCCAGGTCTGCGTGCGTCCCTGCAGGACAGGCAGGGAAGCCAGGGACCTGGGGAAGGGGCTGGTGGTTCGGGGACAGTGGGTGTGAAGGACCTGGTGGGGCGCTGGGGCCGGTGCAGGAGACCTGGTGGGTCCTAGCCCTGGAAATGCCTTTGAAGAGGAGGGTCCCTTCGATAAAGCAAAGGGGTGGACGGGGAACAGAGGCGCCAGTCAGTGAGGGTGAATTGAGCAAGGGGAGCCCCGGGGAGGCAGGCAGGGGCAGGCAGGGGCAGGGAGGCTGGCTTGCTCTGAGTTCTCCCTGCCTCTGCCCCATGGCAGCCTCTCCCTGGCCCTGGTGGGGCAGAGCCAGGGCTACAATGGCCCTCCAGAGGACAGGCTCCAGGAAACATGAGAATGCAGAGTTTAGGGATGTCAGCAGCGGGACATGAACTCACCCACCGTGGTCCCCTCTTTTTATAGCCTCACTTTTACTCCCTTATCAGACCTGCTCTTGGTCTGAGTCCCCAGAAGCAGACTCCGAAGCAGCTATGAAGCCAGTAATTTATCTGGGACACAGTCCCAGGAAACACTGTAGGGAAGTGAGCAAATGAGACTGGGAGGAGCCAAGAGAGAGTGTGATGCAACCTGGGTGTTGTGGGCACACCTGGGGCTCAGTCTTGCTGGGGACCTTCTGAGAGCTTGTGTGCAACTGGAGGCCACCCAACTCAGAGCTGTCACTGAGGGTGAGAACGCAGGACTCACCCACAGTCCTGCTCCTCCCGGCTGAGGGTCTCCACGGATGAACACCCAGGGGTGAGGGTATGTATGTGTGTGTGTGTGAGAGAGAGAGAGAGAGAGGAAGGAGGAGGCGGAGAGGAGTGGGGAGACGGAGAGGCAGGGAATGTGAGAGTCAGAAGGCATCTCCTTTTCTCCAAAAATATGAGACACCGTGGTGGGATGTCAGCCTCCTCAGAAGACTTCTGACTATGCCTGGTCTCCACCCCCAGCCCTCGACCCTGTGCCCCGCACCCTCCCCCTTTCAGACCAACGTATTTATAATCGCCAGCAATAGACTCCTGAGCCTTCGAGTTACTTGTGGAGGAAGAAGAGGTCGGCCAATCTCATGGTCACCATCCAAGAGCCCTGCTGGTCCCCTGAGAAGAGGACAATTAAGCGCCATCTCTCCTCTGTCCTCACCAGCAAGACGCCCTCAGTGTCAACATTTCTGCGCATCCAGAGTTTCTGAGTCCATGGGGGGTTGGAGCTGAGAGTCCCAGGGAGCTGAGGAGCTACCCACCTGCATACAACTGAAAATGTTTGCACCCTGCCTGGTGTTTCTCAGTGGATTGAGTGGCGGCCTGCAAACCAAAGGGTTGCCAGTTCCATTCCCAGTCAAGGCACATGTCTGAGTTGTGGGCCAGGTGCCCAGTAGGGGGCGCTCAAGAGGCAACTACACATTGATATTTCTCCCCATCCTTTTCTCCCTCCCTTCCCCTCTCTAAAAATACAGAAATAAAATCGCAGCTGCCCTGGGTGGCTGCTTCAGGTTTCACTGGCTGAGTTGTCACTTGTGTAGAAAGGAGCTTATCTGTCACCTGGAGAGAGACGCCCCCTCCATCAAAAGCAGGTTTTTTCCTCTCTTTACTTCCAACTGCTAAACATCATCTCAGACAGGTGCAAGTTAAATCATTGCCCCCAACTGTTTTCACCAACTGCCCCTGAAGAAAAGGCTGCTCTCACTGGGGGAGCTCTGACGGGGGTCAGATGAAGAGCAGGGTTGGAGGTGAGGGCTTCGAGGGAAGCACAGACAGGACACACAGTGACAGTCCCTGGATGTGGGTTGATATTGAGAAGGGACAAACGGTGCCCAAATAAGGAAGAGGGAATTCTCACAAAGTAAATTCTCCTACAGAAAATGAAACCAGAATTGTCCGTTTATCTGGGCTCTGATTTTTAAGGTGACTTTTCCTGTTTCATTCTCCAGGCTCTGCAACGATGGCAGTGAGCAAAGTGTTCCTCCTTGTCCAGGAGATGGTCTGGTTGGGTCCAGCTCCCCCACATGAACACGGTGCTTCCTTCCCATGTCCCACAGATCCCAGCTGGGCCATTGTGTACATTTCTTCTGGAATAATCTTCCCAAAGCACATTCATAACATTCCCACCTGTGCCTGAACACTTCCTCTGGAGGCCTCGGATTCCCTCTGATGCCAATGATGCTGCAGTGAGCTCACGAGCAAGGACCCCGCCAGCAGTCACTCCACTACTGGGACTCTGTCACCATGTCGTTCCCTTCACCTGACTTGTACCCTCACATCTGTCCCTGCGAGAACGACCCCAGATGTCCCCAGCCTGGAGTGGTCTCAGCTCTTCTGACAGCAGCAAGAAGGGCCTCCTGGGTCCCGTCACTGCAGGGAACCCAGCTCTGCCAGCAACCAGAGCCAGCAACCCAGACTGGTCCCTGGGTCCTCCAGAAGGGACCCGGCCTGCTGCACCTTGACTTCTGCCCAATGAGAGCCATGCTGGACCTCCGACCTTCCAAGTTCTAGGGTCATAGATGTGTGTTGTGTCAGGTCATGAAATCTGTGGTTATTGATCACAGCAGCAATGCACAACCAACACAACAGGATTTGGAAACAAAGTGCCAAGGAGCTAAACTGAACCTGGTGAGTTCATTGTGCAGGTTAAATCTAGAAAGAGCTCTGTGGAGGAGTGTTGAGTATTTCCAAATTTATTTAACACATGTGACATGACTCCTACATGTGGGGGGAGGAGACACATGGTGAACAGTCACAGTGATGATGATGAGGAAGAAGAGGGGCCTTTCCTCAGGACCCACAGGTGACAGGAACCTCAGTGGGTGATCAGCGGTGGGTGTCCCTGGTCTGGACATGGATCCCACCGTGTGACAAAAATTCCACGGACGCCCACCTGCCCCTTCCTCCCACAGTCCTGCTCTCAGAGGCCCTTCAGGTGTGAGGCAGGAGGTTGGGTCTGCTCTGTGCTCACAGGTCCCAGGCTGGTTCAGAAAGTGGCCTCTGGCCCCTCCTCTACATCCTCGGTCCCTTCTTACTGAGAAGTTTTGTGGTTCAGGAGGCCCTCAGCTCCAGGCTGAGCAGCAGGAAGCAGAGATGTTTCTTCAGCCTGAGGGTCCCCATTCCCTTCAGCTGAGCCCTGGTCCACTAGGGTCTCCAGGGAAGGGTCAGGGCCTGGGTCAGGCACAATGGACGTTCCCACTGCTTTCTGCGCTGGGCAAATGGTCAAGGGAGTGGACTCAAATGTTGAAATCCCGAAAACAGGCCTCAGGGGCCCAGAGAAGGAGGTGGGTGGGAAGGTGAAGATGTGAGACCCATCGATGGCGTTGTAGAACGAGACCTCCCCCAGCTCATAGTCCAGGAAAACCCCCACCCTCGCGGGAGGGCTCACATTGGTCAGTGTCATCTGCGGGTCCATGAGAGCCAGGTAGTCATGCCCAGGGTTCAGCCCCACAGTCCAGAATCCATTTGCTGGTGCCATTTTATCACCATTTTTCCTCCTCACGTTCTCCCGACACACCCCAACACGCCACTGCGCCCTGTCCCCCACGTCCACCTCCCAGAAGTGTCTCCCCGACGTGAAGCTCTCACGGCCCAGCACACACTCATTGCCATAAAATCTCCCAGGGTTTTCTGGCAGGTTCTGCCAAGCTTCTGCCTGCTTCAGGCTCCTCTGGTCCTCTAGGCAGAGCGCGGGGTGCGCCGTGTCTGGGTCCAGGAACAGGTCCACTGCAGGGGTTCAGAGGGCGTGGGTCGCCATGGTGCCCAGACCTCAGAGCCTCAGCCTTCAGGGCCTGGGTCTGGGCAGGAGGCCAGGCCCACAGTCTGGGGTCCCCAGCCCACCCTGGATGTGACCCTCAGTCATAAGGGCCAAAGAATCTGCAGGGGTCTTGTGACTGGACAGGAAGAGGAGGGTGAGGAGGGTTGGGATTCATCAATTTCCTGTCTCCTGTTTTGGCCCCAAAATGTCCGTGCCCCCCTGTGCTGTACAGTCACGTGGATTAAACGTCAGCCCTGGCTCTGCCCCCTGAGCTGGGTGACGTCCTTCTCTGCACAGTCTCTCTTTCCACAGACACCAGCTACAGAATCTCTCGAGTTCAATTCCCTGTCTGTGAATGGGGGTAAAACACTAATCTCTGAGGTGGAATAAGACAAGTGAGTGGTACACTGAGCCCCAGGCCAGGCAGAGGAAGTGCCTGGTGTGACATCAGACACCACGTCCCTTCTGTGCTCGGGGCCAGGCGGGGGCTCCCCATGCTCTGGGGTCCCCTCCCCCTGCCCCACCCCCTCTGGCCCAGGAGTCAGTCCTCCATGGACAGCGTCCCTGGGCCCCTGGACTCTGGCTACTGTTGGGTTTGGCCAAGGGGAGGCACAGGCTGAACACGGGCAGGAGGGAGGAGAGGAGGCTCAGCGCTGACCCCCGTCCCCCAGGGAGATGCCCCGCCACAGCACCTCCTCCCAGGGGCCCCTCCCTGAGCCCAGCTGCCTCCTCCAGGCCCCGGTGAGGCCTCCCTGTCCCTGTGCCCTTGGCCCAGGGGTGGTCACAGCTCCCACTGCTGTGAGCCCTGGGGGATCAGGTGTCCCTGTTGGTTTTCGTTAATGCCACCCAGCCTGTCACTGTCAACACATCCAGACCCATCTCTGTGTCATGGGTTTCTTTCACCTCTTCATGTTGTGACCTTTGTCCCCCCTCACTGTCTTAGCCCAGCTCACCAAAGCCTCTAGGTGACGATTGTCCCTGTTCCTTACACATGGCCATGAACACTTTTGTCAGTAACAGGAGCACTGAGGTCACCTCCACACTGGTGATCGTGTCGATTATAAAGGATCACCTGTCACTAGACCACTGGGAGGAATGTCTGGTGCTGCCTGGTGCATTCTGTGTCCCTGTTCCTGTCAGTCATTGGTGCCCGAGTTACAGTGTGAAAAAGTGCTGTGAGGGGTGTGTAGTCAGTGGATAATCTGAGCAGGTTGCGGGGTCCTCTGTCCTCTCTGACCCTGGACCCCTGTCAGTGAATCACTTTATAATACAGGCTGTTTTATTCTAGGAGTTGCCAATGTTGCTTTTAGTCCTTAAGACACCTTCTCCCCTTGGTCATTACTGTCAGACAAACACCTTCCAACAGGCCGTGTGTTTCCTGTGGGTGTTCTGACCAACACACAGTCATCACCTCACTCAGTCTTTGTCCCAACCCTCACAGAGCAGGAGTGACTGTGGAACACGCCATAACTGGAGGACACACAGTGGCAGGAGAGGAGGAGCTTGGTCAGGTCACCCCCTCCCTCTCCCTGCAGCCCCATCCCTCTGGCCTCTTCCTCCCACAGAGACCTGTGGACCCCAGGACAGTCCCTGTCCCTGGTCCCTGGGCTCTGGGCAGCAAGTGAGCACATCTTTGAGACCACAATTTCAGGCCCCCCCAGACTCTCGCAGTCAGGATGTAGAGAGGGAAGAGGGAGCAGGGGCCCTTGGGGGTTGTCCTGGAAACACAGGGGGACCCACTCACCAGGCTGGAAGAAGGCCATTTTCAAGTCTGGAAGGAAGGAGACACAGACAAGGAAAGGTCATTCTTTCTGTCCTCCCCCACCCACTGTCCTCACTGAGCCCCTTCTCTCTCCTCTCCTCAGTCTCCTCCAATGTCCACTCTCCTCGTCTACAGCTCTGTGGACCAGGCTGAAACCTCTCCCAGTGCTGGGCTCCCCTCCATAACCCTGGGGCTGTGGGGAGAAGACCAGGCTGTTCTGTGTGTGGGCATGTGTGTCATTAGGATGAGGGGACACTGCATCTGGAAGGTCCTCTCTGAGTGTCCACACAGGAGGGGGTGGTTCAGCCACAGAAAATGAGCCTCTGAGCTGGATGTGGTCCCTCCTCACCCAGCAGGGAAAGGCTGTACATGCTTCCCACACAGGAGCCAGGAAACCAGAGAGCAGCAGACTCACCTGCATAGGCCTGAGACCGCTCCTCACCTGCAATGGAGACAGAGTGTCACCTGAACTGTCATTTCTGAGTCGGTTCCTTTCTGTCCCTTGTGCCCCCCTGTCATCTTCCTCTGTGCCCCCCACCCTCCCCACCTCTCCCTCTGCCCTTTCCCTCCCCCAATCCCCCTCCTCTTTCCATCAGCTGCAGCTCAGCACCCCCAGGCGCCCTGCACGGGCTGTCCCAGGGTCACTGCACAGCTGTCCTGTCCCTGTCTGTGCAGCAGTCACCTCACAGCCCTGCTGAGGCTTCTGAGTTGCAGTTGCCCCCTGTCAGCCACGGTTGGGGTGCAGTGAAGAAAAATCCCAGAAACCAACAATTCATAAGGTTTAAATTGCACATCAGTGTCACCAGCGTGATGACGCTGATGTGCCTGTCCCCTGCCGTCTGCTTTGACCTGCGCCCTCACGAATCCTCCCAGTCCAGCAAGTTCAACCTTCACCCCTCCCCCACTGCCCTTAATCACTGAGCATCATCTTTGTCACAGATGGACGGTCACAGAATCACAGCGCTGCTGTTCAGTCATCCGTATTTTACCCGGTAATGACGCCAGTGAGCGAGAACAGCGATGCTGCCACGCTGCTGTGCCAACCAGAAGCCTCCCTTTACTTGAAAAGGAGAAACCTCCTGTCTTCAGGGTTTGGGACCATCTGCGGTCAGACATCCCCTGGGGGACTTTGTCATATAAACGAGACCACGTTCTCCAGGACCTGGGTGGGCCTGCCCACACGCTGCCCTGTGTACACACGTGTGCACCTGTGTGCTGGATCATTCACCTCCATCTGCATCATTTCCTGCCCACTTCCGGAACCAATGGGGCAACCTAATGAGAACATTTCAGATACTATCTTGTCAGCAGTAATGGTAAGTCTGTGACAACTGACACGGCCACCCCTGTTCTTGAGACACCTTTCTCTCCTTCTGCCTTTCTTGTCAGTGGGCTACAGAGTCTGGCAACCATCAGGGAAGGCAGGACCCCCACACTGAGTCACCTCCACTGCCCACTCTCCTTCCCTAGTTCCCTGAGTGTCCTGCGCGAGCGCCCCCTGGTGGAGGGAGGCCAAAGACCCTTCCCCACTGAGACGCACCACTGCCTGGTCCCCCATCAGTGTCCTCATTTCTTCCCCTGGGCAGTTAGTGGGGAGGAAAGGGGCTGAAATGTCCGAGCAGAGAGGCTGGGAAGCGGGCCGAGCACTCACGTGGTAGGTATGGGATCATTCTCCACCCTGCAGGGAACAAGGTGAGGGGTCAGTGACTCCTGTAATGCAGGGACCCCAGGACCTGTGGGCCGGGGATCGCCACTTACTGAGTTTGTCCTCCAGCTTCTCTGGAAATAAACAGAAAGAGAAAGTCTTTTGAAGGGGATGGAATAGAGGACGTGTGTGGTGGGTGGGGGCTGTGGTGGGGAGGTGGCGACCACCTTGCAGCAGGGCCTCACCTTTCATGCTTCGCTCCAGCTGCTCCTTGGCCTGCGCTGCTTCTTTCTCCCACTGGGCGGCTTCTTTCTCGGCCTGAGCTGCTGCTTTCTCGGCCTGAGCTGCTTCTTTCTCGGCCTGAGCTGCTTCTTTCTCGGCCTGAGCTGCTTCTTTCTCGGCCTGAGCTGCTTCTTTCTCGGCCTCAGCTGCTTCCTTCTGCACCTGCGCTGCTTCTTTCTCTGCGCGCTCCCGCTCCTTCTCCTCGGACAGGGCCTGGATCTTCTTCTTCTGTCGCCACAGGCATAACACCACTCCCACCAGGGGCAAGAGCAGAATAACCAGGGTCACCACGAAGGCCACCTGCCAGGCCTGCACACTCTGGAAAAGGGGGCCTGCGAAGGGTTAGCCTCAGCCAATGGCCAAGTTGAGTCTCAAGGTATGTGGGCACTGAAAATAATCGTTCTCTCCCCAAAGTGCCCAGAACTTTCACTGGCACACAACACCATTGTCTCAAAGTAACTGCCTCTCACATGGGAATATTTTGAATGTAAAAAAATACACAAAATCATTGAAATCTCTCCACTGCTCCTCCCTCTGCCATTTGTTATCTTCTTCTGAGTCATTTTAACCTGGGGAATAAGAATGTGAACTTTGGGACTGGATGACCTGGGGGTTAATTCTGGGACTTCCACCTGACCAGCTCCGTGACCTTGAACTAATGACTTAAGCATCTGTTCCCAGTGTCCTGATTGGTAAGAGATTAAATTAATGGTTACACAGTGCCTGACACATAGTGAGTGCAATACAAGTGTTCGTTATATTTAAAAACATTACTATATTTTTATTTTATCTTGTTTATGGTGAAAATAGAACTCTGCACCGGTGGGCCCACCTGTGGTTCTCTCTGCTCACCTGGGTCTCGGCGACCTTCCCACCTCAGCACAGGGAGCAGGTCTGCGTCTGCTCTCACAGGGCAGCGCCCACTGCACACACGGCCCAGCGGGGGCCTTGTACCGTCTCTGACACTGTGTTGTTACAGTCAATGGTGCAGGAAATAACCTTTTACATGGGACTTTTCACACAAATACAAGCTGATCTGCCAGACTCCAGAAGCTGGAGTTTGGACCAATAATTAAGTATGTTGAATAACAAATGCTTTATCACCCCTACAGAGTTGTGAAAATATATTCCAAAATATAGCAAATAATTGCAGTGTGCATCTAAGAGCGACTGTCTCCCCACAATCCCGCCATCACCGGCCTTGTTTTCTGTGTTGTAGCCAGTCTCACGGTGAGATTCTGCACCCTTTCCAGAGCCATTTCCTTCTCTGAACTGATGATTCATCCTCTTTGCTCATTTCTCCACCGGGTTGTTTTATGTTTTAAGGAGACTACCCCTTTTTTTAAGATTTGACTTGTGCATAGTTTTCTCCTTTTCTCATGTCTTTGCTCATCTAGACCATTCACCCCCAGCCCCTATTACCTGGCACTGTGTGTGGCACCCGGGAAGTGCTCAGAAGGTGTCTGAGACACAAACAGCTTCATGGGGAAGGAGCAGCAGGTCCCTGCTCTGGGCCTTCTGTTCCCTGCATAGACCCAGGTCAGCAGCAGACAACCCCTCCTTCCCCCAGCACACACCAGGGAGCCCAGGGCAGTGGGCAGGGCACTCACCTGCTATGGAAACCATGGCTGACCTTTCCTGGCCCAGCAGGGGGTTTCTGATGACACAGGAGACCCCCTCCCCAGAGCTGCCTCCCAGGATCACAGAGGCTGAGGCTGCATAAAGACCCTGGGGGTCTGCAGCTTCAGGCTCTGCCTCAGCAGACCAGCTCTGCTCCCTGGCTTCCCTCCACTGGATTTGGGGCTGCGGGTACCAGCCAGCAGACAAGCACTGCAGATGGATCCCTCCAGCCTCATAACCCTTCATTTCAATGTGGGCATCAGAGCCCAGTGCCTGGGAGGGAAAGTGAGCCTGACTCATGGGGAGCCCTGTGCACTGGTGAGGGTCTCCACAGCAGGGAGGGGCACACCCAGCAGGGATTCACCAGGAGCTGTTCCCAGAGTGAGCTGTGCAGGAGAGACTGACCTGTGGAGTGACCACTGCCTGACCCTCACTGGACCCTTGAGCTGGATCCAGGGGGACCTGGGCCAGAGCAGAGGCTGCTTCCCCTAAATCCCTTAGAGTCTGCTGGACACTCCCCTCCCCTACACCCCAGCCGTGCTGCTTCCAGGAACAGACTGTCACCCCACCCTGGGCAAGTGTGGAGGTGGCTCCTGCTTATCTGAAGCGGCTCACACCCCGGCACCCTTATCCTGCCCTCCTGTCCTGTGAGCCTCGGCCCTGCCCTGTGGGGGGAAGATATGCACTTGTCTTGCTGTCACCAAGCTGTGCATTGCATGTAGTCCCCTCAGTAAAGTCTTGCTGTCATTAATGCTACTGTTGTCAGCAACCTGTTTGGGCCTCTCCACCCAGCGAAGTTGCTGTGATGTGTTTGTGACAAGGAGCCGACTTTTTCAAAGAGCAGAGCGGACCCAGGGCCCGGAACAGCTGAGCTGTTACCACCTGTTCCTAGACCTCAACACCCAAGGGGCGGGGGTGGGGGGTCGCCTGTTAAAGACCTGAAAGAACAGATTCTCTCTGGGAGGGATTTCCTAAGAGGAGCTGTGGTCTCCAGGGAGGGACAGTGTCTGGCTCAGGAGGCCCTGCAGGGACAAAGCCAAGACCCCCACCTTCCATCACCTGCTGGGCTCCCAAAGCATCATCCAAACAGAAGCCACATGGAGAAAGTGAAGGGCAGCCCTGACACCTGGACATGAGCACTTTCATGGGCAGCACCTCAGACAAGGTGCTTTGTCCCTGGGACGGGTCAGGACAAGGTCAATACCACTCAGCAGTCGGGTCTGCACACAGAGGAAGCATGAAAGGTGTGCAGACCACAGCAGTGACCAACCTCCCCCGTCCTGCCTGTGAGTGACCAATGACACACCTGCACCTTCCTGACAGCATCCAACCCAGAGCAAAGCCCAGACTCCACATCCCCCTAATCCTCTAACTGCCCAAAGGACACACCAACTCCTCCCTGACACCCTGTCTCTGAGACACCCCGGTTTCCTCACCTGTGTGGCCCCCTCACTGCCTCAGGGATGGACACACCCTGTTCAACTGCACGTGTGTCCCCGGGGCCTCGGGTTGGAGAGAGAGGCACCACGGGTGTAGTCCCTGCAGCACAGCCCCCTGCACCCACAGCAGCGGGCACCTGGGGCCCATGGCCACTGTCTGGGACACACTGAACCCAGACACCTGTGTGCCTCCCACTGCGGGGGGTCTCCTCCTCCTTCCCGTCCCTGACCTCCACTTCCCTGCTGAGACCTGGGGGGCAGCATGAGGGACTCTACTGGATGCAGGACCAGCCCTTCCTGGGGGACAACCTGGGTCTGTCCCGAGCCTCAGAGGAGCAGGGAGGGAGGCAGAGGGGGCAGGTGCTGGTGAGGAGCCAGAGTGCTCTCAGGTGGGCTTGGAGCCTCTGCCCTTGACCCCACAGGAAAGGAGCACAGATCACACCTGACTCACCTGCAACCTTCAGCTCCACCTGGGCTGTTGCATAGAAATCTCCATCTTGGAAATAACAGAGGTAGGTTCCTCTGTCAGAGGCTCTGACATCTCGAATCTGCAGAGCAGCCTTCCCCGCAGTGATGTCCTCCCTTAAAATCGAAGTTCTCCCTCCATACTCTGCTGCGGGCGTGTCCTCCTGCCCGTGTGCATACGTGTGCACTACCTGCCTGGGGCTGGATCGCACCCACATCAGCTCCATGTGCTCAGCGCTCATGTTCGGGGACAGGTGACAGGGCAGCTCAGCGTCTTCACCCACCATGGCCAGGATGGGCTCCCGGGGTCCAACCACAGCAAACTGAGCTGCTCATCAGAAGGGGAGGGACTCTGTCAGAGGGGGCTGGGAGCAGAGGACCAGGGGGTGACCCAGCAGGGAGGGCGAGGTGAGACACCTAGACAGGATCTGGGTCCTAACACAGGAATGGTCTGGACGGGCCTTGCAGGGATGGGGGGAGTCCAGGGTTCTGACTGGGCCCAAAGGTAAAGGCTTCAGATGCACAAACACAGAGCAGGTCCTACCTGAGCAGGGGCTGAGCAGCTGGACCAGGGCCAGGCAGACAGGGAGGGCAGGCAGAGGGAGGACCATGGTTACCTGCTGTGCAGACAGAGATGCCAGCAGGAAGTGGGTAGCAATGACGACCTGGAAGAAGGTGGAGAATTCCACATGGAGACCTGGCCTCTGCAGAGCCGACCAGGGGTACCACCCAGATCCTTGGTGACTGGAGAGTCTCTACTGCAAATGACCGCTGGGCAGTCTCTTCACCTTGGATCCAACATAGACATCACTCATGAAACATGGAACCGTAGCGCACATTCCTTAACTCTCTCCATCAGGGAGTGCGGGGCCCTCCTGTGTGAACATGGCCAGAATCCCTGCACGTGCCCACACTTCTCTGCCACAACCAGGTGGGTGCCCCCAGCATCACCCTCTGAGGATCACAGGACCCTCTGCTCCTGTGCCCCCTCCCAATACTGCCCCCTGCAGGCTGTGCTTCACACAGCACCAGCACCACCCTACACTCACCTCCCTCCTGGCCACTTCCATTCAGCTCAGTACTGGGGGTGCAGCCCGCAGTCGGACCGGACAAGGAAACCAACGGCATACAAACCAGAGAGGTGGAGGGTAACCTCTCACTACATGCAGATCACGTGACACAATGTATGGAAAAGCCTGAGGACTCCCCAAAATGATAAACTACTAGAACTACTAAGTGAACTCCATATGTTGCAGGACACAAAACCTGACACCTGTTGCATTTCTGTCAGCAACACTGAATAATCAGAAGGAAAACAATCATACATTGCACTTACCACTTCATCAAAAAGCATAACATGTGTAGGAATAAATTCAACCAAAGAGTTGAAAGAGCTCTACCCTGAAAACGATTAGACAAGGAAGAAAGAAAGTGACAAGGGTACAAGTGAGTGAAAGGATACACTGTGCTCCTGGGTTGGAAGGATTGATATTGTAACATAATGAGAGAGAGAGAGAGAGAGAGAGAGAGAGAGAGAGAGAGAGAGCTCTAGTAGTTGCCTCTCCTAGACTTCCCAACCCACATCTAATCATTGAAGCAGCAATCTAGGTTTGTGTTCTGATCAGGAATCAAAGGCACCACCTGTCCCTGTATGGGGTGATGCCCCAACCCACTGAGCCACACAGGCCAGGGTTTACCATCTAAATATTAAGACACAACCTGACAGCCCAGCAGGCCACGCCTTCACCATTGGTTCTGTAAGTGATGACCTGCCAACTGTAGGGTTGGTCAAGAGGTTCACTCAGTTTTAAGTAAGAATAGAAACATTTTCATTTTCACCAGTAATTGACTGAACAACATATTCACCAAACAAACAAACGTTTTGGCCAACACAGCACCATGTGACTGCAGATAAACAGCTGGTTTGCTTAAGAATTCTAGGCACTAACGTCAGAAGGAGCTCAGTCCACCCTCAGACACTCAGCTCCGGGGGATTTGCTGACCTCAACCAGTCACCTGAACAGACTGTGTTGCCTGCCCCTTGTCCCCTCGACACAGAACTCTCAACACCGTCCTTTCTGTGTCTTCGTTGTGTATTTTTTCTTCCTTCCCCCCATTACAAAACCCCTGCCCGTGTCCAGTTGTTCAAATGGTCTTTGAGCTGAGACCCCCCATCATCTCGTGGGGCAGGCCCTTGAATGGAAGGACTTTCCTTCCAGCAGGCAGCCATCCTGGGCTTGGTGCCAAGGTCTCTTCTCCCAGAGACGCACAGGAGAGACAACGAGGGGCCTTGCTCCTCTCTGTCCACAGGAGGTTCCGAGGGACGGGCAGGTGTCCAGCTCCCTGGTTCCCGTTGTGTCCCTCCCACAGGTTTCCCAGTGCAGACCTTACCTGCCCTGCTCCACGCTCCCCCTGTGTCCCACCTGCAGGCTCACAACACCACACCCCTTCTTGGCTTCTCAGCCTCTCTCCCAAGGGGCCCCGGGTCCCCGGCTCTCACCAGCTCCCTGGATTAACCTTCACGCTCCAGTGGAAAATCCCAAAGCAATGGCACTCAAAAGTTCTCCACTAGAGTTGAGTCTGTGACCTGGAAGAAAGTGTGGGGACGAATAAAGCATGCTCACCAAGGGGAACAGAGCTGAGCCCTTCTGTCCAAGCCCTTGTGTTCTTATTGGCTCAGAGCCTGGGTCTCATCAGTTGCTGGGCAGAAACCAGCGGGCAAAGTTGGCATGAACTGGGACCCCTTGTAGGATGGGGCGGTGCAGCCCAGCCCCAGACCTGACTCCCACCCTCTGCGTCTCTGTCTATGGTCACCTGTGTGAATCCCTCCTGGGTGTGGGTGTGTGTGAGCAGGATCTCACTATACACACCTGTTTTATGTTATTCGTATCACAATGTGTTTAGCAGAGGAACAAGGACAAATTAGCACATGACAATGTGTGAGGAGAGGAAGGGGTGCAGGAAGTAAAGGGTCACTGTGGTCCTTTGCTAACGTCTTTGACAGCAGAGCCCATTGAAGGTGTGACAGGGAGGGCGCAGACCCCCGCCACCTGACCTGGCTCCTGGGACACTCAGGTCTCAGGTCCTTTCCCAGCAGCACTCTTCCCAGTTCCCACGGGCGGCGCTGTCAGGGGACGATGGGCAGGTTCCGCGTTTCTCAGAGAAGTTCATGTGGGGCGATGCTGAGAAGGCCCACTCACCTCTGTGCCGCATCTGAGCTGCACGTGGGTTTTCAGCTGTGCTCACTCCTCTCCTGCAGGGTCTGTGTCCTCTGAGGCTGGACAGGAGAGGCTGTGTCTGTTAGGGGACTTTGGGGCCAGCAGGGTCTACCTGTGGTCTGGGGCCTCCAGAGACACTGTGTTTAGGTCTCAAGGTGGTGAGTCGAGCTCCCAGGGCCTGAGAGTGAAGGTGGCTGATGGACTGTGATGCCCTCCATCGGTGTGAATGTAGGTTCTGGGGTGGAGGCGGCTGCTCCCTGTGCCACGTCTGTTCCCTGCTTCTTCTTAGTGAACAAACCCTGTTTTGGGGGGACGGGTACTGCATGTTCCCACCCTCCTTGCTGATGGGAGAGGTTGAGGGACTGAGTTTGAGCTGCTGGTGGTGTGAGGTGGGAGTTGTTGGGTTGTGTTTCTCTAGAGAGATTCACACTCCTCCCACTTCCCCCTTCCTCGTGGGTGGACACCATCTCTGGAGTTGGAGCTCAGCAGCCATCTTGTCACCAAGAGGCACCCTGGGGATCGAAGCCACACACTGAGGGGGCAGAGAATGGAGACAGAAGGAGGCTGGGGTGTGGATGCCTCTCTGAGCTTCCCGACCAGCTCTGGACCACCGCCCTCTGGAGTCATCTCGCCTGAAAGGAACTTGAGCCCGTGTTTAGCTGAAGCCCCTGGTGCCTCTGGTCTCTGTTATCAGCAGCAGAACAGGGTTCTTCCCGCCCCAGCTCCTCCCTCAGCAGTGTGTCAGGGAAATTACAAAGTTCATGTAGCACAGTTGAGAGAATGTTTCCATGAACACTGAATATACCTGCTGCTCATTTTTATTATTTTCTATTCAAAATAATTTTCTATGCCTTTACATTGAATTCATTGGGGTGATACTGGTTTCCCAAACCATAAACCCAGTAAAATACCATCTGCACATGGCATCATGTACCCATCACTCCAAAGTCCCTTTCTGTCCCCATTTCCGCTCCTTTCCCCACCTCTACGCACCCCACATCCCCTTTCCTCTATCACCACACTGTGTTCTGTGTCTACGTGTTAAGGATTCAAGGGGAAGCACCTCCCCAAAAATCCTGGAAGCATCTTGTGGAGGGCAGGCCTCTTGTAGTCCCGGCCCCCCCAGGTGAGTGTTCTGGGGACCCCTGGGGATCTGTGCACCCTCTGGCGGCATTTGAGAGGCTGCATCCAGCTTCAGAAAACTTTTCTGAGGGCGATTTCAACGCACTTGCCCGTTTCGCGATGGGTGATTGAGGAGCCCACCTGCCCTCGGCCGAGTGTTCAGCAGTGTTTGCCCCAAAGCAGCGTGTTCCCTGTGCTCCCCCCCCATTCACCAGATCTCGCCCCACGGGACATTTCTTATTTCCTTGGATGAAAAAAAGTCCTCAAAGGAAATGTTTTTATCATGTGCAAGAGGCAAAAGAGAAAGGGCAGAAGCAATGAGAGCATCAGAATCAACAAATGCAAACCCTGCTTTGCGCAGTGGAAACAACGTCCCCACAGGTGAGTTGCACCAGGTGGGGACGCTTCCAAGGTGACTGAACTGAAAGGAGGAGGAATAAACACACAGCTTTGTAGAAACACATTCCTGGGCCTTTGGGTTCCCCCCATGCGTGTTTTCTGGCTAATGCCTTCCCCTTCTTCCACTTGTATTCTTCCCAAGGTGTAGAAGGGGGAAGAGGAGGGGGTCCCCGGTGCCCCAAGAAGAGCCCGCCAATACCTGTGGCTGACTGCACCCACTTTGACTAACTGCTTCCTGTCACGTATCTATTTCACTCCAGGATGAACACTCGGGGGCTGGAGCAAGATAAGGATTCTGGGTTAACACAGCCCAGGCCCGCCCGAGTCTGGGGAGTCACATCCTCCAGGGGAGATGGCCCCACCCTTCCCCACCAGTCCATACAAACCCCCTCACCTCAGCCCACCCACTGTGGACGTCGGGCACAAAGGGCCAGATGCTCTGGCTGCCCTCTGGGCCCCAGGACAGTCCCACAGCCCTGTTCTCAATGCACTGCTCTGTCACAGTGGAGCTGATTTGCATGGAGCAGATTCCTTCCCTGCCCCCCAATCTGGGGATCACTGTTGCTGTTGAATTGGCCGGGACCATTGGCTTAGCACAGGAAGCTGGGGAAAGGCACGTGGTTGACTCAGAGGTTAAATAGCCCACTCCGGGGCCCCACAGTCCAGAGGAGTGAGACTGTACATCAACTCTCCCTGCCTGTTGACAGGCTGGGATGACAGGCGAGTCCCTCCAAGCCAACCCCACAGGGAACAGGATGTGACTTTCCTGCCAAGGTCCGGCCGCAGCTTCAGAGTGGGGAGGAGCCCCTTTCTGAAGGCCCCCTGCTTTCTCACCCACCGACTTCATCCACCAAAATATTTGCTGCTGGAAATGGCATCAGCAGGAGGGACACATTCCAGTCTTGTCAGGAGCATCCCAGTCACTCCGACACAGAAGCAGCCTAGTTCCCAACCTGGGAGGGAGCTTCTGCGGTGTGGTTTCTGGCCTCTTCAGAATTGCCCAGGGTCTAGGGTCCCAGGTGCAGTTTTCCCCCAGACCTGTGTGTGGCGCTGAGAGGGAAATGTGTGCGAAATGGGCCAACACCCAGAGAAAGGTCGAATTTTCACCTGTGCATTGCAGATAGTCTCTTCTGCTTCGTGTGTGACAGGCATGGTGGGCGAGGAGTGTGGAGGGGGCGGTTTTGTCCGCCAAGGTCTGACGCCCTCCAGAGATGCTCATCTCAGCTGCAGGGAGGGCACTGTTTCACGGAGTCAGGGCACCGGTAAAGGCTGGTCCAGGCCCTGAAATAAGAAGCTCGTGCCTTCCAGTCCGAGTCTGTGTTTCATGATTAGACTGCACCTGAGGCCGATTTGTGGCAAGTGTCCTCAGTTTCAGGTTCCCAGGGCCTGCTGAGCATCTAATCCTATCTGCAGGCAAGTCCGTGCCTATTTCACATGTGCTTTTGGGGAAATAGAGTGAGTGACACGGGCTGCTGCCCAAGCCTCTGGTTAAATAAAGAGAAACATATAAAGGCACACCGAGAGAAATTACCATCACTGTTTATCCTAAAACTCACTTGATCCATTCGGTTACATTGCATTTGAAGTCTGTTATTTCCACTGTGGAATAAAACGCTATCTCCTCACTTCACTAGGCTTCAGGGGAAGTCCGCGGTTGGAAACACATTTTTCCAGCGCAGGGGAGTCTTCCCAGCCCTGGGGCCCTTCATCCAAGTCAGGCCCCAGAGTTCACCCTGCTCCCAACACCTTCCCTGGGGAGGAGCAGCAGGAGCCCTTCCTCCTCCCGTCCCCCCCGCCCCCCCTTCCACCTTCCTGCTCAGCAAGATGAGTCAGCTGTTGGGATCCACCCACCAGCCCCATGGACACCCAAGCAATCGGTGGCGAGGAGTTACCATCGTTGGAGGAAAAATAACTGCACTCATCCTAACTGTGCACTGGGCGCGTGTGTATTAGATGAGTGACTGGTGTAATCGTGTTGTTACAGGAAAATGAAGCAACCAGACACCGAGGGATTCTGGAGTGTGAGGTTTATTAACGTGCACGGGGCCAGAAGAGTCAGCCTCCAGATTCTGAGCCCCGAACAAAGGATTCTTGGGTTTATATAGTCTATGGGGTCTTCCTGTCTACTTAGCAAAGCGGGATACAGAAGCGGAATGTGGTAATTAGTTCTAGCTATGGGGCAGAAGCAGAGTACAAAGGCTAAATGTGAAAATTGGTTTTAACTGCGGGGGTGCTAATCCTAGCCCTTGTGACTATCCTGCTGTTTGCTTTTCCCAGACGGCCCTATCGCTCTCCCAGGGCGCTTGGGGTTTGGGTGAACAAAGGTTTTCCAAAGCTTCCCACATCAGTGTCATAAAGCAAACGCCGAAATCTCAGGGGATTCTAGGGACATTTCTCTTCTCTGTGGTGGGTCTGCAGCCCACATGGTGGCGCAGCTGGGTTGGTGGGCTCGCTGGGGCCTGGCTGATGAGGGGCTGCAGGTCGGGTCCGGTCGGCTCCGTAGGTCTCTCCATTCGGGGGCTGCAGGACACGTGCTCCATCTCTCTCCCCTGTTCTCGCCCCCTTTTCCTGGGATCTTTGTCCCCCCAGCTCCTCCTACCGCCGATTCGCTAACTTCTCAGACGAAGATCTCGAGGCTCCTCCGCCCCCCTAGTGGCCGCGGCGCTTCACTGCAGTCCGTGCTCCTGGGAACCTCGTGCGCACTCCTTCCACCGCCAGGTCCCGCCAGGTTCCCACATCTGCCTTGAATATTGCTTCAAATCTTCTTTCTTCTTTGTACTGGGACCCACAGTATGTAATGCATTTTATGTCGTTACTGAGGACACACACTCGCATGTGTGTGTGTGTGTGTGTGTGTGTGTATATATATATATACACTATATGGTCTCATAGTTCGAGTTTCTCACGCAAACGTGGGTCACTGCCTAGTGTGTTGATGTCCTGCCCACCAGCGGCCCAGGCCCCGCAGGTGGCACTGCCCCAGGACGACTGTCTGTCCACAGGAACGCCCGCCCCCAGGCCTGCGGGGCTCTGCTCTGGTCGTCCAAGGGACCGACTTTGAAACACAAAAATCGAACTTCAAATTCTAGTTTTTTGCCATGGAGTTTTAAAGGTAATTCTGAAAGTTAAAAAAATCCACATATTTCCCTTCGTATCAATGCCCTAAGAAGAACCCCTTAATTGGGCAGGAGGCTGAGCAGTTTTCTGGTGCAGAGGGATGAGGCTCTGGTTACCATTTCGCGCCCCCCTCCCCCATCTGTGAGCACACCTCACTACACAGCACACGTCCGTGGACACACGGAGCAGCTGCACCTTAGCCCCTGGCCTGGCTGCACCACGAGCCACGCACCGGGCGGCGTAAACAGCAGAGCAGCGTGGTATCCGTCCCCGAGGCTGGAGGCCTGAGCCCCGGTTCCCGATGGGCAGGTTCCAGCCCCTGCCCGGGTTTAGGCGATGGTGGAGGGTGGGGAGGGGGTTGCCCGCCGTCTTTGGTGGTTGGTTCCCAGCTTGTGGAAGCTTCGCTCTGTCTCTGCCTCGTCCTCACGGTGCTTCCCCAGAGACTCGGGGCTTCTGCCCGTTTCCCGTGAAGGCAGAAGCAGGGTCAGTCCCCTGTTCTTGCCAAATGCATGGAAGACAGATATTCCACTTGTCTGCCTGTGAGAACGTTCCCTGTCGCTTTACCTCAACTGAGATGCCATGTCCTCTGACAGCCTCTTCTTCATTCCACGTTTTAACCAGACATGGTGAGGCGGAGGGGAAGGACCCAGGTTCCTGAGGCCGGCAGGGGAGGGAGCACTAGTTTCACGTTCAGAAGGTCTCAGCCCTCCAAGCCCACCCTGCGGGGCCAGACCCATTACTGGTGAAAACAGGTGTCCAGGCCACAGCCCTGCAGATAGAGTAACTGCTGGGGGTGAGGGGGGGGCAGAGAGACTGGGGCAGCTGCAGCCACAGCAGAGGGTCCTGGTGGGGAGGGGGCAGGTTGGGGACAGAGGCTCAGGGTTGCCCTGGGTGGCTGCTCAAGGCAGGGGTGAGCCTCTCTCTATCTTCAACTGTTGAGCACCAACCATCTCAGGCAGATGCAAGTTAAATAATCGCTACCAACTGTTTTCACAAATCGACCCTGCAGAAAAGGCTGCTCTCACTGGGGGACCTGTGACTGGGGTCTGATGAAGAGCAGGGTTGGAGGTGAGGGCTTCCAGGGAAGCCACAGACAGGACACACAGTGACAGTCCCTGCCTGTGGGTTGATATTGAGAAGGGACAGTCAATGCCCAAATAAGGAAGAAGGAATTCTCATAAAGTACATTCCCCAAGCAGAAAGTGAAACCAGAAATATCTGTTTTTCTGGACTTTGAGTTTTGAGATGCCTCTCAGTCTGTTGCATTCTCCAGGCTCTGGTGCTGCAAGTGAAGAAGGCTCTGGAACAAATCAGTGACCACAGTGACCTCATGGGATGATCTGACCACAAACCCCTAACTGGGCAGGTCAGGGTGGGAGTGAGGCCCCAGGCCGATACATCTTTAGTAAGAGGTTTTCTTCACCTTAAGCAAACCCTGTCCACTGTCCTCAGGCACCCGGATTAACTTATATCTGAGAGGCCAGAAGTCACCCTGTTCTTCAGACCCCGGGGAGACTGCCCACCAAGGAGCTCAGGGTCTTGTTTCCTCTCCTTTCTCTCTCCTTCCCGGCATCCTCACATCCCCCCACTGAGGGACCGACCACACGTGGAGAGAAGCTGCACACCTGCCACTCTCCATACCATTCAGACCTTCCCCCTCACAATGATGTCAGTTTGCCTGAATTTAACTCTCCTAAAAACTGCCTACAGGGTTCCACATTCTCACATAAACAGAGATGAGCATCCAGCCTTCTATTAAGCCAGACATTACAAATTGAACAATGCCGTAGCATTAATTTTGCTTTCCAAATAACCTAGTTTTCACAAAACATGGTATTTACATTAGCATGTGATCAGTTAATCACTAGCATTTAAGTGTATATAAATAAATATATCTTCAAAGCTTGTTCAGTCCAATATAGTAAATATTGTCAGATGTAAGCGAAATGAACATAAACTCTTCAGGGAGCTCAGCAATTCTGAAGTTTTCAATGCATCCTGAGAATAAGAAGCTGCAAACTGCTGGCCTCCCCACTGACCCTGACCTTGAATGAAAGTTGTTCACACTCATCTGCTCAGCCAGGACCTTGAACCTGGGCCCATCCTCACTGACTAAGAAGATTTACTGCAGGGACACCTGACACAGGCCACATCTGGGATGTCCTTGTCCATTATCCCTCTGTCTTTGTCTGTCACCTGTCTGCACCCGGAGCTTTGCTATGAGGGCTGGAATCTGGGGGAGGGTGGGGATGGAGCTTCTGGTGCTTGACCCCTGGCTGTCAGGGTGGGGCCACCACGCCCACAGCCTGGGCCCTCTCAGCTCTCGGTCCCTTATTGTCTACTTCTGACCTGCAATGTGGCTTCTCACTTCCTCAGGTCCTGGTGCATCCTGCTGTTCTCACCTCGAGTCCACAGTGTCTGGTGTCACCTTAGGTCCCGTGATGACAGGTCACCCTGAAGTCAGAGAAGCAGGCTATCACTGTCCCACATTCTCCTTGGTTGGGAGCCACAGGAAACACTGGGTCTCCTGAGACTGGTACCTGCCCCAAGAGGACAAGCTCAGGAGCTGCTGAAGCAACAGCCTGAGGGGGTGGGTGGGCTGGGAATGGAGACGGGGTCCTGGGCCAGTGGAGCAGGTTCTCTGCTGTGCCCAGAGGGAGGGGCCCAGTCCTCTGGGTGCTGTGCTGCATAAGCAGAGATGGCCAGGGCTTCTCTCCTGCGCTCTGAGATCAGGGCGCTGGCCTTGGAAGCTCTGGTAGCTCCCAGCTCCATGGAGAACCAGGCCACCCTCAGGCACAGTGACCCCCTGGGCCCCCGTGGACGCTGGGCAGAGGAAGAGGGGACTGTCATCAGACCCCAGCCTGAAGAAGGGCCTCAGGGGCCCAGAGAAGTGTGAGTGGGGACAGGTGTAAATGTGGTATTGATTCCTCATGTCACAGAAGAAGACATCTCCAGATATTAGTTCAGGAAGACGGCCATTGGGCAAAGGCGCTCTTTAGAAGAAAGGTCTTCTCAGGGACAACAGGACCCAGCACTGGTGTCCAAACAGCTCCAGGGCCCAGAGGCCATTCTGAGGGACCAGCAGGGCCTCCCCCTCTCTCTTTGCATGGTCTGTGCAGACCCCACAGCCACGGTGTCACCTTCTCCACACCTAACTCCCACTCATGTCTCCCTGAGGGAAGCTGTCCTCTGCCAAGACAGACAGCCGGAAGGGGAATCTCTTGGGGTTCTTGAGTAGGCTCTGCCTGGAGGGGCCCAGGGTACTCTTCTCTGGTCCTGGAACAGGAAGAGCTTGGGGTGAGTGGTGTCAGAGTCCAGGAGCATGTCAGCCATATAGGAAGTCTCGAAGTGAGCCCTGTGCTCAGGGGGTCCCAGGAAGCTGGAGGAAACCTCCATGGGTTGGGACCTCCATGAAAGCCCCCTGATCCCAGCCCCCAGGCAGCTCACAGAGGAGATTCCCTGAGGCTGCACCTCCACCTGTTGAGTGAGGGGGCGGGGCCTCAGGGAGAGGACACCTGGGCACTAAGTGATGAAGAGAGTTTAGCAAAGGAGCTAAAATTAACGTCTCCCACTTTCTCTCCACATCATGACTTGTGCCCCATTTTCTATTACAAAAACATGATCTCTGGGATTCTTTTTGGTTGCAGACTTTCCAAATTGGTTTAATACATGAGAGACCCTGTGCCCTCCACATTTCAGTGAAGCATTTTAGGCCACTCACCTACCCCCAGAACAGGGGACCTGCTGCCTGACAAGGAAATCCTGACCCCCAAGTCAGTGATGTCTGCTCCCTCCTCTGTACCAATTGCTCTTGCCCCAAACCCCTCAGGGAGAGAGTGCCCTGAAGGTGAGGCCCTACCGTCTCCCAAGTTCATGGGTGGTTTTCTTGTGAACAAGAGACGTCAAAATCATTAACAAATACCTTCATTTTTGTCACTTGACAGGGCTGAGGAGTCAAAAGAGCAGAAGCACCTGCAGTCACTGTCGGAAGGACCAGGTGAATGAAAACCAACAAACTGTCATCGTCCCAGCTGAGCCACCATCACTGTGGCCTGGTTACTGCAACCACCTCCCCCACCTTCTGCTGACATTTGTGCACTCCATCCCCACACAGCTCCCTCCACCAGGTCACCCTACTGCTCTGCTCCAAACCCAGCCAAGACTCCTGTGTCAGTGAGACTCAGCCAAAGGCTCCCTGTGACCTGCTCTGACCCCTCTGGTCTGGACCCCTTCCAGGTCTGCACTCACCTCCTCCCATTCTCCCTGCACTCAGTCCTTCCACCCACACCTGCCTGTCGGGTTCCTGGAAACTGCCAGACCTGCTGCTGCCTCAGACCCTGGGCACCTGCTCCTCCTGCTCCCTCACTGTTTACCCCTCACTTGCCCTGGTGCCACCATTTTAAAAAATATATTTCATTGATTATGCTATTACAGTTGTCCCCTTCCCCCCTTTTTATTTCCCTCTACACTGCACACCCCCTACCACCCACATTCCCCTTCTTTAATTCATGTCCATGGGTTATACATAGAAGTTCTTTGGCTTCTACATTCCCTATACTATTAACCTGCCCCTGTCTATTTTCTACCTAAAATTTAGGCTACTTATTCTCTGTACCTTTTTACCCCCCTCTCTCCTCTTTCCACTCCCCTGTTGATGGGGAGTTCTGTTCCTATTCTAGTTGTTTGCTTAGTTTGCTTTTGTTTTTGTTTTCGGTGTGGTGGTTAATAACTGTGAGTTTGCTGTCATTTTACTGTTCATATTTTTACCTTCTTTTTCTCACATAACTCCCTTTAATTTTCATATAATAAGGGCTTGGTGATGATGAACTCCTTTAACTTGACATTATCTGAGAAGCACCTTATCTCCCCTTCCTTTCTAAATGAAAGCTTTGCTGGATAGAACCATCTTGCATGTAGGTCCTTGCCTTTCATGACTTGGAATACTTCTTTCCAGCCCCTTCTTGCCTGTAAGGTCTCTTTTGAGAAATCAGCTGACAGTCCTATGGGAACTCCTTTGTAGGTAACTGTCTTTCCTCTTGCTGCTTCTAAGATTCTCCCCTTATCTTTAATGTTGGCTAATGTAATTATGATGTGCCTTGGTGTGTTCCTCCTTGGGTCCAGCTTCTTTGGGACTCTCTGAGCTTCCTGGACTTCCTGGGAGTCTATTTCCTTTTCCAGATTGGGGAAGTTCTCCTTCATTGTTGGTTCGAATAAGTTTTCAATTTGTTGCTCCTCCTCTTCTGCTCCTGGCACACCTATAATTCGGGTGTTGGAACGTTTAAAGATGTCCTGGAGGTTGCTAAGTCTCTTCTCATGTTCTTGAATTCTTGTTTCTTTATTCTTTTCTGGTTGAATGTTTTTTCCTTCCTTCTGGTCGACACTGTTAATTAGAGTCCCAGGTTCCTTCCCATCACTATTGGTTCCCTGTACATTTTTCTTTTTTTTTAATTTTTTTATTGATTATGCTGTTACAGTTGTTCTATTCCCCCTTTCATTCCCCTCCACCCTACCCCCCCATCCCCACCATTACCCCCCTTTAGTTTATGACCATGTGCCTCAAGTCCTTTAGATTCTATATTTCCCATGCTATTCTTGCCCGCCCTTCTATTTTCTATCTACTGTCTATGCTACTTATTTTCTGTACCTTCTCCCCCTTCTCCTCCTCGCACTCCCCTGTTGCCAACCCCCCCTGAGATCTTCATTTCTATGTTTCCACTCCTGATCTAGCTGTCCTTTTAGTTTGCTTTTGTTTTAGGTGTGGTTGTTAATAACTGAGTTTGTTGTCCTTTCACTGTTCATGTTTCTTTAACTTCTTTTTCTTAGATAAGTCCCTTTAACATTTCATATAATAAGGGCTTGGTGATGATGAACTCCTTGAATTTGATCTTATCTGAGAAGCACCTTATCTGTCCTTCCATTCTAAATGAAAGTTTTGCTGGATAGAGCAATCTTGGTTGTAGGTCTTTGGATTTCATGACTTGGAATACCTCTTTCCAGCCCCTTCTTGCCTGTAAGGTCTCTTTTGAGAAGTCCACTGACAGTCTGATGGGGACTCCTTTGGAGGTGACTGTCCCCTTAGCTCTTGCTGCTTCTAGGATTCTCTCCTTCATTTTAATTTTGGCTAATATAATTATGATGTGCCTTGGTGTGTTCCTTCTTGGGTCCAACTTCTTTGGTACTCTCTGAGCTTCCTGGATTTCCTGGAAGTCTATTTCCTTTGCCAGATTGGGGCAATTCTCCTTTATTATTTGTTCAAATAAGTTTTCCATTGGTGGCTGTGCCTTTCCCCCTTCTGGTACCCCTATAATTCGGATGTTGGAGCGTTTAAAGATGTCCTGGAGGTTCCTAAGACTCTCCTCATTTCTTTGAATTCTTGCTTCTTGACTCTTTTCTGTTTGGCCATTATTTGCTTTCTTCTGGTCCACTCCATTGATTTGAGACCCAGTTTCCTTTTCATTGCTATTGGTGTCCTGTGCAATTCCATTTATTTCAATTAGTTTCGCCTTCATATATTTGTCTAATTTGTCGGCTATAATCAACCAGTTCTGTGAGGATCCTGATCACCAGTGTTTTAAACTGTGCGTCTGAGAGTTTTGCTATTTCTTCATCGCTTAGATCTATAGGCTCTGGGGCTTTGAGATCTTCTTGCGACATTTTTGGTCTGTTCGCGCCCTTTAAGTGTGAGAAGCGGCGCCTTGGACTCCCAGGTCGCTGGGTTGTGACCCTGTATGTGGGGGCGTGGTCAGAGCAGGGAAATGGCGACCCCCTCTGCTGTTTCTCACAGCTGGGTGAGGATTAGCGTCTTAGGTGGTTCACCTGGGCCGGGCCACTCAGAGTCGCTGGGTTATGAGGCTGTATGTGGAGGTGGGGTCAGAGCAGGGAAATGGCGGCGCCCTCCACTGCCGCTTGCCGCGGGGACCCGCCCGGCCCCGGTCCAACCGCCCACTCCCTCGCTTGTCCACCCGCGCACAAATGCGAGACCACAGTCAACACGCAGTCCCGCTTCCCCGCTGTCTCCCCCGCGGTCGCTCGCCTGGTCGCTCGCTCGGTCGCTCACTAGGTCCAACCCTGCGCCTGGATTCTGCATGCCTGAGTCCGTCTGATCGAGTCCTCCTGTGCAACCCCGTTCACCAGCCGCTGGTTTCGCCCATTACCGGTCAGGCTGAAGAATTTGTTGTTAATGGACTTCCGAAAAGTTCAATTTTCCGTGTTCTGACTGTGTTTTCTGTTGCTAATATTTAGTTGTCTCTAAACTCGGTTGTGTGAGAAGGCACGGCACATCCACCTATGCCTCCATCTTGGCGGAAGTCTGTACATTTCTCTTTATTGCACTTTGCATTGCCTTCATTTTTTCATCTAATTTGCAACCAAATTTAACCAATCCTGTGAGCATCCGGATTACCAGTGTTTTGAACTGTGCATCTGATAGGTTGACTAGCTCTTTGTCACTTAGTTGTATTTGTTCTGGAACTTTGATTGGGCCATTTTTTTGTCTGGGTGCCTGCTTTGTACAAGGGGTGGAGCCTTAGGTGTTCACCATGGCGGGATCAGCCTCATGGCTGCGTTGTGACGCTATGTGTGGGGGAAGGATCCCAGAGGGAAAAATGGTGTTTGCTCTGCTCTCTGCTGGATGTCAGCTACTTTCTCCGCTACCGACAAGCAGAAAAGGGGGCTTTTTGGTGCTGGTCCCGGGTGGGTGGGCTCGTGTACATTCTAGGACCCTGTGAGTCTCTCCAATGAACTCTCCTGTGAGTCGGGGAGTTTCTCCTGCTGGGGCCTCAACCTCCACAGGCGGTTTGAGGCTTTATTTCCCTCTCTGGGGGACCCAGGGTTGCAAGGTCTGTGTTGCTCCCCAGGTGTTCCTCCTGGTTTATCTGCATGTGAATGTGGGGCCACCTGCTCTACCAGCGGCTGCTTTGCCCACCCTGGTCCTCCACCACGGCTTGGCTGGGATCCTCTCTGTCCCACTGGCCTTCCTACTCAGCCCCTCCCACCTGTCTGGATGGACGTTTCTTCTTTAACTCCTTGGTTGTTGGACATCCATGCAGTTCGATTTTCTGTCAGTTGTGGTTGTTTTTGTTTTTAAATTGCTGTTCTCCTTCTTTTGGTCATGGGAGGAGACACAGTGTGTCTACCTACACCTCCATCTTGGCAGGAAGTCCAAACTCTGTCATCACCTTTTTAGTGAAGCCTTCCCTCACCTTTCTAGTTACATCACAGTTCCCCTGCCTCTAGCCCTGCAGACACTCTCCCGATTCATTTTTCTACACCACTCATCATCACCTGACATAATAGTTTAATTAATTATGTTACTCGTGGCTTTAATTAAGTGTTTTAAAGATTACCTTCTATTTCTCTATAATGTGAGTCCATAAGGGAACAGGTGTTCACGCATTTTGTTCTTGATTTCTCTCCTATTTCTAGAACTGAGCCTTCAACGTATGTGATCCTTGCTAAGTGTTGAATGAATGACTCATGAGTGTTTGCAGATATAGACCTCCTAGCTCTGTGCTTGGAAAGCCCCATGGGCTGGAGGAGAAGCTTTAGCACCAGCACCACCAGGTACAGACAGCCCCCTGCCCCCACCACTCTCCACGGTGTGTGACTGTTCTGAAAACACAAATGTAGCTGCAGCATCAGAACCACCACAACAAAAAATGATCAGATTTACCCTCAGAGTTGAGGCTGCTCCTCCTGGGACATGAGACTCTGTGATGCTCCCTGTGAGGAGGGGAGAGTCCTCAGCTCAGCTGTAGCCTCAGCTCCTCAGGGCCCAGGACCCTCCCAGCCCTGCCCCTTCCCTACCCCTACTCAGGCTCCCAACTGTCTGCTGAGGGACCTGCATCCATGGGCTGGGCCCCCAGAGCACAGGGAGCTAACCTGGAAGGAAGACCCCAGAGTCCCTCTCCTGGCCCAGCAGGGTGTAGTTGATGGAGCAGGACTTGTCCTCACAGATGTGTCACTGATGATCACAGGCATGGTGACCCTGTAGAGGTCGTCTGTGTCCTTGGTGTCAGCCTTCAGGGTGGGCATGAGCTTGCCATAGGGCTTCCCCACACTGGACATGGCTCTGGGTACCAGTCTCTGGAGGTGCACTCTGGCTGGACATCTCCATCCTTGTGGCCCTTCATTTTAGTGAGGGGCTTGAACCCCAGGCCTATGACAGACAAATATGTGTACAATGTCTAATCCTAACCCATGTTACCCACAAAGACCCTTGGAGATCTCTGAGCAGCACCAGGGGTGCATTTTGTGGGGTTCCATCTTCTCCCCTGCTCATGGCCCCCACTGAGCTCACTGTGCTTCTGAAGACTCGATGCCCAAAGCTCCCCAGGCAAACCCACTCATTCTGTCCTCGGGCAGGAGGAAGCCACCCTGCCTGGGTAGATGGGATCCTAGACAAACATCTGCTCGTCTGTGGGGTGCCCGAAGTGCAGAGAGAAACTATCCCCAAGGGTCACACAGTCAAAAAGCCACCAAAGAGAAATGATGGACCTGCTGCCATCAGGTACACAGTGGCCTCATCTCAGAATGTGGCTGGTTGGAAATGACAGTGGTGTATGGCGTTGTTGTGGACTGTGACATAGTGAATGACCAGGGCCACCCTCCCCTTGCTCACAAAGGTTGTTCTTCCTCAGCACTGTCTCAGCTGGACACTGTAGTTAACGCACGAGCAAGGGCCCCACCGGCAGTGACTCCACTCCTGGGACCCTGTCCCCATGTCATTCCCTTCACCTGCCTTGTTCCCCCACATGTCCATGCAAGAATGACCCCAGATGTTCCCAGCCTGGAAGGTCTCAGATCTTCTGACAGGAGCAAGTAGGTCCGCTTGGGTCCCACCACAGCAGAGAACTCAGCTCTGCCACCAATCAGAATCAGCCATACAAACTCGTCCTTGGATCACCCCCAAAATAAAAGCAAACATACAGAAGAGAAATACCAGCCAGCAGAAACCTTAAATACAGTCTGGCAAGAGCCACACTGGATTCTGACCCAGAGAATTGTGAGATAATGAATTTGTATTGTATTAGGTCATGAAGTTTATACTATTACAGCAAAAAGAGAAAATTAATTCAGTAAGAAGTGAGTAAAAATGTGACAAGGAGCTAAACTGTGAACCTGGTGAGTTAACCATGGGGTTAGATCTCAAAAGAGCTCTGTTGAAGTGGGAACATTATTGAAAAATTTATATTAAAAATGTAACATGACACCCACATGGGCCAGGGATTCATCATGAACAGGCACAGTAATGATGATAATGAGGAAGAACGGTCTTTCCTCAGGAACCACAGGTGACAGAAACCTCAGGAACCTCAGTGGGTGATCAGTGGTGGGTGTCCCTGGTCTGGACATGGATCCCACCGTGTGAGAAAAATTCCACTGACGCCCACCTGCCCCTTCCTCCCACAGTCCTGTTCACAGAGGCCCTTCAGGTGTGAGGTAGGAGGTTGGGTCTGCTCTGTGCTCACAGGTCACAGGCTGGTTTAGAAGGGAGTCACTGGTCCCTTCTCAGCCCTGTGTGATGGGGTCACTGTGAATTCATCCTCTGGACCACAGTGTCCTGCAGAGCCAGTCAGTGAAGGGGTGGACCATGGCTCTGACAGTTGACCTACAAAGATCCAAGTGGGGAGTGGCCTTCACAGTCACCTGCAGTGACCTTTACCCTTGGTGCCCTGGGAGGGACCCTCAGCGCTGCCCTTGACCCTGCCCAACAGGACAATCAGCTGCAAAGGGACAGATGAGAGGGAGGGGGAGGGTATGAACATCATTCAGCACTAAAATCTGAGTGAATTATGTATGTCACTTAACGGCCGCTGCTTCAGTTTCCACACTCTCATAATGAGGCTACCTCACGGGGATTTTGAGAATGAGTGAGAGTCACCTGAACCTGTTAACACAGCACCCAGTACATGTGAAGTTACCTATAAATGTCAGCTCTGGTTGTTTGAAGCCAAATGAGTCACCTTTGGAAAGTGAACTCACTTTCTGCCCCGTGGTCTCCTTGTCTCTCAAGTGAAAAAATTGAATGAGTGTTAGTGAAGTCCCTCACTCTGTGTGTTTGTAGTGATTTCCTGTTGAGATATTTTGCGGGTCAGGAGGCCCTCAGGTCCAGGCTGGGCAGCGAGAAGCAGAGACGTTTCTTCAGCCTGAGGGTCCCCATTTCCTTCACCTGAGCCCGGGGACACTGGGGTCTCCAGGGAAGAGTCAGACCCTCGGTCAGGCACAAGGGACCTCCCCACTGCTTTCTGCGCTGGGCAAATGGTCAAGGGTGTGGGGTCCAATGTTGAAATCCCGAAAACAGGCCTCAGGGGCCCAGAGAAGGAGGTGTGTGGGAAGGTGAAGATGTGAGACCCATCGATGGCGTTGTAGAACGAGACCTCCCCCAGCTCATAGTCCAGGAAAACCCCCACCCTCGCGGGAGGGCTCACATTGGTCAGTGTCATCTGCGGGCCCATGAGAGCACAGTAGTTTCTCCCAAGATTCAGTTTCACTGTCCAGAATCCATTATCGGGGGCCATTATAAACTTCCCTTTTTTCGTCACGTTCTCCCTACAAACCCCAACACACCACTGTGCCCTGTCCCCCACGTCCACCTCCCAGAAATGTCTCCCTGATGTGAAGCTCTCACAGCCCAGCACACAGAACTCCTGGTCAAATCTCTCAGGGTTTTCTGGCAGGTTCTGCCATGGGTCTGCCCTCTGCAGTCTCCTCTGGTCCGCAGAAACATGAAGGGCGGGGTGCGCCGTGTCTGGATCCAGAAACACATTCCCTGCAGGGGGTTCAGAGGGCGTGGGGTCAGCCGTGGTGTCCAAAAATCAGAGCCTCAGCCTTCAAGACCTGGGTCTGGGCAGGAGGCCAGGCCCACAGTCTGGGGTCCAGGGCCCACCCTGGATGTGACCTTCAACCATTAGGGCCAAAGAATCTGCAGGGGTCTTGTGACTGGTAGGAAGAGGTGGGGTGAGGAGGGTTGGGTTCTCAATTTCCTGTCTCCTGCTTTGTCCCCAAAATGTCCCTGCCCCCCTGTGCTTTGCAGTCACATGAATTGAAGTGTCAGCCCTGGCTCTGCCCCCTGAGCTGGGTGACGTCCTTCTCTGCACAGTCTCTCTTTCCACAGACACCAGCTACAGAATCTCTCGAGTTCAATTCCCTGTCTGTGAATGGGGGTAAAACACTAATCTCTGTGGTGGAATAAGACAAGTGAGTGGTACATTGAGCCCCAGGCCAGGCAGAGGAAGTGCCTGGTGTGACGTCAGACACCACGTCCCTTCTGTGCTCGGGGCCAGGCGGGGGCTCCAAAAGCTCTGGGGTCCCCTCCCCCTGCCCCACCCCCTCTGGCCCAGGAGTCAGTCCTCCATGGACAGCGTCCCTGGGCCCCTGGACTCTGGCTACTGTTGGGTTTGGCCAAGGTGAGGCGCGGGCTGAACACGGGCAGGAGGGAGGAGAGGAGGCTCAGCGCTGACCCCCGTCCCCCAGGGAGATGCCCCGCCACAGCACCTCCTCCCAGGGGCCCCTCCCTGAGCCCAGCTGCCTCCTCCAGGCCCCGGTGAGGCCTCCCTGTCCCTGTGCCTTGGGCCCAGGGGTGGTCACAGCTCCCACTGCTGTGAGCCCTGGGGGATCAGGTGTCCTTGATGTTTTCCTTTAACAACACCCCACCTGTCACTGTGAACACATCCAACCCCATCTCTGTGTCCCGGATTTCTTTCCTCCCCGTGCAGTGACCTTTGTCCCCCTTCACTGTCCTAGCCCAGCTCACCAAATCCTCTAGGTGACGATTGTCCCTGTTCCTTACACATGGCCATGAACACTTTTGTCAGTAACAACCAGAGTGACAGGAGCACTGAGGTCACCTCCACACTGGTGATCGTGTCGATTATAAAGGATCACCTGTCACAGGACCACCGGGAGGTGTGTCTGGTGCTGCCGCATTCTGTGTCCCTGTTCCTGTCAGTCATTGGTGCCCGAGTTACAGTGTGAAAAAGTGCTGTGAGGGGTGTGTAGTCAGTGGATAATCTGAGCAGGTTGCGGGGTCCTCTGTTCAGCTCTGACCCTGGACCCCTGTCAGTGAATCACTTTATAATACAGGCTAGGAGTTGCCAATGTTGCTTTTAGTCCTTAAGACACCTTCTCCCCTTGGTCATTACTGTCAGACAAACACCTTCCAACAGGCCGTGTGTTTCCTGTGGGTGTTCTGACCAACACACAGTCATCACCTCACTCAGTCTTTGTCCCAACCCTCACAGAGCAGGAGTGACTGAGGAACACGCCATAACTGGAGGACACACAGTGGCAGGAGAGGAGGAGCTTGGTCAGGTCACCCCTCCCTCTCCCTGCAGCCCCATCCCTCTTGCCTCTTCCTCCCACAGAGACCTGTGGACCCCAGGACAGTCCCTGTCCCTGGTCCCTGGGCTCTGGGCAGCAAGTGAGCACATCTTTGAGACCACAATTTCAGGCCCCTCTCCCCCCGCCCGCAGACTCTCGCAGTCAGGATGTAGAGAGGGAAGAGGGAGCAGGGGCCCTTGGGGGTTGTCCTGGAAACACAGGGGGACCCACTCACCAGGCTGGAAGAAGGCCATTTTCAAGTCTGGAAGGAAGGAGACACAGACAAGGAAAGGTCATTCTTTCTGTCCTCCCCCACCCACTGTCCTCACTGCGCCCCTTCTCTCTCCTCTCCTCAGTCTCCTCCAATGTCCACTCTCCTCGTCTACAGCTCTGCGGACCAGGCTGAAACCTCCCCCAGTGCTGGGATCCCCTCCATAACCCTGGGGCTGTGGGGAGAAGACCAGGCTGTTCTGTGTGTGCGTGTGTGTGTGTGTGTCAGCAGGGTGAGGGGACACTGCATCTGGAAGGTCCTCTCTGAGTGTCCACAAAGGAGGGGGCGGTTCAGCCACAGAAAATGAGCCTCTGAGCTGGATGTGGTTACTTCTCACCCAGCAGGGAAATGGTTTAATTACTTCACACACAGGAGCCAGGAAACCAGAGAGCATCAGACTCACTCACCTGCATAGGCCTGAGACCGGTCCTCACCTGCAATGGAGACAGAGTGTCACCTGAACTGTCATTTCTGAGTTGGTTCCTTTCTCTCCCTTGTGCCCCCCTGTCATCTTCCTGTGTGCCCCCCACCCTCCCCACCTCTCCCTCTGCCCTTTCCCTCCCCCAATCCCCCTCCTCTTTCCATCAGCTGCAGCTCAGCACCCCCAGGCGCCCTGCACGGGCTGTCCCAGGGTCACCGCACAGCCGTCCTGTCCCTGTCTGTGCAGCAGTCACCTCACAGCCCCGCTGAGGCTTCTGAGTTCCAGTTGCCCCCTGTCAGCCATGGTCGGGAGTAGTGAATAAAAATCACAGAAACCAACAATTCATAGTGGGGAGGAAAGGGGCTGAAATGTCCGAGCAGAGAGGCTGGGATGCGGGCCGGGCACTCACGTGGTAGGTATGGGATCATTCTCCACCCTGCAGGGAACAAGGTGAGGGGTCAGTGACTCCTGTAATGCAGGGACCCCAGGACCTGTGGGCCGGGGATCGCCACTTACTGAGTTCGTCCTGCAGCTTCTCTGGAAATGAACAGAAAGAGAAAGTCTTTTAAAGGGGATGGAATAGAGGACGTGTGTGGTGGGTGGGGGCTGTGGTGGGGAGGTGGTGACCACCTTGCAGCAGGGCCTCACCTTTCATGCTTCTCTCCAGCTGCTTCTTGGCCTGCGCTGCTTCTTTCTCCCACTGGGCGGCTTCTTTCTCGGCCTGAGCTGCTTCTTTCTCGGCCTGAGCTGCTTCTTTCTCGGCCTGAGCTGCTTCTTTCTCGGCCTGAGCTGCTTCTTTCTCGGCCTGAGCTGCTTCTTTCTCCCACTGGGCTGCTTCTTTCTCGGCCTGAGCTGCTGCTTTCTCGGCCTCAGCTGCTTCCTTCTGCACCTGCGCTGCTTCCTTCTCTGCGCGCTCCCGCTCCTTCTCCTTGGACAGAACCTGGACCTTCTTGTGCTGTTGCCACAGGCAGCAACCCGCTCCCACCAGAAGCAAGAACGGAATAGCCAGGGTCACCCAGAAGGCCAGCTCACAGTGCTGCACACTCTGGAAAAAGGAGCCTGTGAAGGGTTAGCCTCAGCCAATGGCCAAGTTGAATCTCAAGGTATGTGGGCACTGAAAATAATCGTTCTTTCCCCAAAGTGCCCAGAACTTTCACTGGCACACAACACCATTGTCTCAAAGTAACTGCCTCTCACATGGAAATATTTTGAATATACAAAATGGTACACACAAAGTCACTGAAATCTCTCCACTCCTCCTCCACCTGTCATTTGTTATCTTCTTCTGAGTCATTGTAACCTGGGGAATAAGAATGTGAACTTTGGGACTGGACGACCTGGGGGTTAATTCTGGGACTTCCCCCTACCAGCTCCATGACCTTGAACTAATGACTTAAGCATCTGTTCCCAGTGTCCTGATTGGTAAGAGATTAAATTAATGGTTACACAGTGCCTGACACATAGTGAGTGCCACACAAGTGTTCCTTATATGTAAAAACATTACTATATTTTTATTTTATCTTGTTTATGGTGAAAATAGAACTCTGCACTGGTGGGCCCACCTGTGGTTCTCTCTGCTCACCTGGGTCTCGGCGACCTTCCCACCTCAGCACAGGGAGCAGGTCTGCGTCTGCTTTCACAGGGCAGCGCCCACTGCACACACGGCCCAGCGGGGGCCTTGCACCGTCTCTGACACTGTGTTGTTACAGTTAATGGTGCAGGAAACAACCTTTTACACGGGTCATTTCACACAAATACAAGCTGATCTGCCAGACTCCAGAAGCTGGAGTTTGGACCAATAATTAAGTATGTTGAATAACAAATGCTTTATCACCCCTACAGAGTTGTGAAAATATATTCCAAAATATAGCAAATAATTGCAATGTGCATCTAAGAGTGACTGTCTCCCCACAATCCGCCATCACCGGCCCTGTTTTCTGTGTTGTAGCCAGTCTCACGGTGAGATTCTGCACCCTCTCCAGAGCCATTTCCTTCTCTGAACTGATGATTCATCCTCTTTGCTCATTTCTCTACTGGGTTGTTTTATGTTTTAAGGAGATCACCCCTTTTTTTAAGATTTGACTTGTGCATAGTTTTCTCCTTTTCTCATGTCTTTGCTCATCTAGACCATTCATCCCCAGCCCCTATTACCTGGCACTGTGTGTGGCACCCAGGAAGTGCCCAGAAGGTGTCTGAGACACAAACAGCTTCATGGGGAAGGAGCAGCAGGTCCCTGCTCTGGGCCTTCTGTTCCCTGCATAGACCCAGGTCAGCAGCAGACAACCCCGCCCTCCCACAGCACACACCAGGGAGCCCAGAGCAGTGGGCAGGGCACTCACCTGGGATGGAAACCATGGCTGACCTTTCCTGGCCCAGCAGGGGGTTTCTGATGACACAGGAGACCCCCTCCCCAGAGCTGCCTCCCAGGATCACAGAGGCTGAGGCTGCATAAAGACCCTGGGGGTCTGCAGCTTCAGGCTCTGCCTCAGCAGACCAGCTCTGCTCCCTGGCTTCCCTCCACTGGATTTGGGGCTGCGGGTACCAGCCAGCAGGCAAGCACTGCAGATGGATCCCTCCAGCCTCATAACCCTTCATTTCAATGTGGGCATCAGAGCCCAGTGCCTGGGAGGGAAAGCGAGCCTGACTCATGGGGAGCCCTGTGCACTGGTGAGGGTCTCCACAGCAGGGAGGGGCACACCACCCACGGTGAGTGCAGCAGGGGTTAGTTCATCAGGAGCTGTTCCCAGAGTGAGCTGTGCAGGAGAGACTGACCCGAGGTGTGACCACTGCCAGACCCTCGTACAGGATCCAGGGATCTCTGGGCCAGAGCAGAGGCTGCTTCCCCTAAATCCCTTAGAGTCTGCTGGACACTCCCCTCCCCCACACCCCAGCCGTGCTGCTTCCAGGAACAGACCGTCACCCCACCCTGGGCAAGTGTGGAGGTGGGTCCTGCTTATCTGAAGCGGCTCACACCCCGGCACCCTTATCCTGCCCTCCTGCCCTGTGAGCCTCGGCCCTGCCCTGTGGGGGGAAGATATGCACTTGTCTTGCTGTCACCAAGCTGTGCATTGCATGTAGTCCCCTCAGTAAAGTCTTGCTGTAATTAGTGCTACTGTTGTCAGCAACCTGTTTGGGCCTCTCCACCCAGCGAAGTTGCTGTGATGTGTTTGTAAAAAGGAGCCGACTTTTTCAAAGAACAGAGCAGACCCAGGGCCTGGAACAGCTGAGCTGTTACTAACTGTTCCTAGACCTCAACACCCAAGGGGCAGGGGTGGGGGGTCGCCTGTTAAAGACCTGAGAGAACAGATTCTCTCTGGGAGGGATTTCCTAAGAGGAGCTGTGGTCTCCAGGAAGGGACAGTGTCTGGCTCAGGAGGCCCTGCAGGGACAAAGCCAAGACCCCCCCCTTCCATCACCTGCTGGGCTCCCAAAGCATCATCCAAACAGAAGCCACATGGAGAAAGTGGAGTGCAGCCCTGACACCTGGACATGAGCACTTTCATGGGCAGCACCTCAGACAAGGTGCTTTGTCCCTGGGACGGGTCAGGACAAGGTCAATACCACTCAGCAGTCGGGTCTGCACACAGAGGAAGCATGAACGGTGTGCAGACCACAGCAGTGACCAACCTCCCCCGTCCTGCCTGTGAGTGACCAATGACACACCTGCACCTTCCTGACAGCATCCAACCCAGAGCAAAGCCCAGACTCCACATCCCCCTAATCCTCTAACTGCCCAAAGGACACACCAACTCCTCCCTGACACCCTGTCTCTGAGACACCCCGGTTTCCTCACCTGTGCGGCCCCCTCACTGCCTCAGGGATGGACACACCCTGTTCAACTGCACTTGTGTCCCTGGGGCCTCGGGTTGGAGAAAGAGGCACCACGGGTGTAGTCCCTGCAGCACAGCCCCCTGCACCCACAGCAGCGGGCACCTGGGGCCCATGGCCACTGTCTGGGACACACTGAACCCAGACACCTGTGTGCCTCGCACTGCGATGGTTGGGGGTCTCCTCCTCCTTCCCGCCCCTGACCTCCACTTCCCTGCTGAGACCTGGGGGGCAGCATGAGGGACTCTACTGGATGCAGGACCAGCCCTTCCTGGGGCACAACCTGGGTCTGTCTCGGGCCTCAGAGGAGCAGGGAGGGAGGAAGGGGCGGCAGGTGCTGGTGAGGAGCCAGAGTGCTCTCAGGTGGGCTTGGAGCCTCTGCCCTTGACCCCACAGGAAAGGAGCACAGATCACACCTGACTCACCTGCAACCTCCAGCTGCACCTGGGCATTTTCAAAGAAATCTCCATCTTGGAAATAACAGAGGTAGGTTCCTCTGTCAGAGGCTCTGACATCTCGAATCTGCAGAGCAGCCTTCCCCGCAGTGATGTCCTCCCTTAAAATCGAAGTTCTCCCTCCATACTCTGCTGCGGGCGTGTCCTCCTGCCCGTGTGCATACGTGTGCACTACCTGCCTGGGGCTGGATCGCACCCACATCAGCTCCATGTGCTCAGCGCTCATGTTCGGGGACAGGTGACAGGGCAGCTCAGCGTCTTCACCCACCATGGCCAGGATGGGCTCCCGGGGTCCAACCACAGCAAACTGAGCTGCTCATCAGAAGGGGAGGGACTCTGTCAGAGGGGGCTGGGAGCAGAGGACCAGGGGTTTACCCAGCAGGGAGGGCGAGGTGAGACACCTAGACAGGAACTGGGTCCTAACACAGGAATGGTCTGGATGAGACTTGCAGGGATGGGGGGAGTCCAGGGTTCTGACTGGGCCCAAAGGTAAAGGCTTCAGATGCACAAACACAGAGCAGGTCCTACCTGAGCAGGGGCTGAGCAGCTGGACCAGGGCCAGGCAGACAGGGAGGGCAGGCAGAGGGAGGACCATGGTTACCTGCTGTGCAGACAGAGATGCCAGCAGGAAGTGGGTAGCAATGACGACCTGGAAGAAGGTGGAGAATTCCACATGGAGGCCTGGCCTCTGCAGAGCCGACCAGGGGTACCACCCAGACCCTTGGTGACTGGAGAGTCTCTACTGCAAATGACCGCTGGGCAGTCTCTTCACCTTGGATCCAACATAGACATCACTCATGAAACACGGAACCGTATCGCACATTCCTTAACTCTGTCCATCAGGGAGCACGGGGCCCTCGTGTGTGAACATGGCCAGAATCCCTGCTCGTGCCCACACTTCTCTGCCACAACCAGGTGGGTGCCCCCAGCATCACCCTCTGAGGATCACAGGACCCTCTGCTCCTGTGCCCCCTCCCAATACTGCCCCCTGCAGCCTGTGCTTCACACAGCACCAGCACCACCCTACACTCACCTCCCTTCCCTCCTGGCCACTTCCATTCAGCTCAGTACTGGGGGTGCAGCCCGCAGTCGGACCGGACAAGGAAACCAACGGCATACAAACCAGAGAGGTGGAGGGTAACCTCTCACTACATGCAGATCACGTGACACAATGTATGGAAAAGCCTGAGGACTCCACCAAAGAGATAGACTACTAGAACTACTAAGTGAACTCCATAATGTTGCAGGACACAAAACCTGACACCTGTTGCATTTCTATCAGCAACACTGAATAATCAGAAGGAAAAGAATCATACATTGCACTTACCACTTCATCAAAAAGCATAACATGTGTAGGAATAAATTCAACCAAAGAGTTGAAAAAGCTCTACCCTGAAAATGATTAGACAAGGAAGAAAGAAAGTGACAAGAGTACAAGTTAATGAAAGGATACACTGTGCTCCTGGGTTGGAAGGATTGATATTGTAACTTTATGAGAGAGAGAGAGAGAGAGAGAGAGAGAGAGAGAGAGAGAGCTCTAGTACTTGCCTCTCCTAGACTTCCCAACCAACATGTAATAATTGAAGCAGCAAACTAGGTTTGTGTTCTGAAGAGGAATCAAAGGCACCACCTGTCCCTGTATGGGGTGATGCCCCAACCCACTGAGCCACACAGGCCAGGGTTTACCATCTAAATATTAAGACACAACCTGACAGCCCACCAGGCCACGCCTTCACCATCGGTTCTGTAAGTGATGACCTGCCAACTGTAGGGTTGGTCAAGGGGTTCACTCAGTTTTAAGTAAAAATAGAAACATTTTCATTTTCACCAGTAATTGACTGAACAACATATTCACCAAACAAACAAACGTTTTGGCCAACACAGCACCATGTGACTGCAGATAAACAGCTGGTTTGCTTAAGAATTCTAGGCACTAACGTCAGAAGGAGCTCAGTCCACCCTCAGACACTCAGCTCCGGGGGATTTGCTGACCTCAACCAGTCACCTGAACAGACTGTGTTGCCTGCCCCTTGTCCCCTTGACACAGAACTCTCAACACTGTCCTTTCTGTGTCTTCGTTGTGTATTTTTTCTTCCTTCCCCCCCCCTTACAAAACCCTTGCCCGTGTCCAGTTGTTCAAATGGTCTTTGAGCTGAGACCCCCCCATCATCTCGAGCTGCAGGCCCTTGAATGGAAGGACTTTCCTTCCAGCAGGCAGCCATCCTGGGCTTGGTGCCAAGGTCTCTTCTCCCAGAGACGCACAGGAGAGACAATGAGGGGCCTTGCTCCTCTCTGTCCACAGGAGGTTCCGAGGGACGGGCAGGTGTCCAGCTCCCTGGTTCCCGTTGTGTCCCTCCCACAGGTTTCCCAGTGCAGACCTTACCTGCCCTGCTTCACGCTCCCCCTGTGTCCCACCTGCAGGCTCACAGCACCACACCCCTTCTGTGGCTGGGGGACCACAGGACCCCCAGCTTCTCAGCCTCTCTCCCAAGGGGCCCCGGGTCCCCGGCTCTCACCAGCTCCCTGGATTAACCTTCACTCTCCAGTGGAAAATCCCAAAGCAATGGCACTCAAAAGTTCTCCACTAGAGTTGAGTCTGTGACCTGGAAGAAAGTGTGGGGACGAATAAAGCATGTTCACCAAGGGGAACAGAGCTGAGCCCTTCTGTCCAAGCCCTTGTGTTCTTATTGGCTCGGAGCCTGGGTCTCATCAGTTGCTGGGCAGAAACCAGCGGGCAAAGTTGGCATGAACTGGGACCCCTTGTAGGATGGGGCGGTGCAGCCCAGCCCCAGACCTGACTCCCACCCTGTGCGTCTCTGTCTATGGTCACCTGTGTGAATCCCTCCTGGGTGTGGGTGTGTGTGTGAGCAGGATCTCACTATACACACCTGTTTTATGTTATTCGTATCACAATGTGTTTAGCAGAGGAACAAGGACAAATTAGCACATGACAATGTGTGAGGAGAGGAAGGGGTGCAGGAAGTAAATGGTCACTGTGGACCTTTGCTAATGTCTTTGACAGCAGAGCCCATTGAAGGTGTGACAGGGAGGGCGCAGACCCCCGCCACCTGTCCTGGCTCCTGGGACACTCAGGTCTCAGGTCCTTTCCCAGCAGCACTCTTCCCAGTTCCCACGGGCGGTGCTGTCAGGGGACGATGGGCAGGTTCCGCGTTTCTCAGAGAAGTTCATGTGGGGCGATGCTGAGAAGGCCCACTCACCTCTGTGCCGCATCTGAGCTGCACGTGGGTTTTCAGCTGTGCTCACTCCTCTCCTGCAGGGTCTGTGTCCTCTGAGGCTGGACAGGAGAGGCTGTGTCTGTTAGGGGACTTTGGGGCCAGCAGGGTCTACCTGTGGTCTGGGGCCTCCAGAGACACTGTGTTTAGGTCTCGAGGTGGTGAGTCGAGCTCCCAGGGCCTGAGAGTGAAGGTGGCTGATGGACTGTGATGCCCTCCATCGGTGTGAATGTAGGTTCTGGGGTGGAGGTGGCTGCTCCCTGTGCCACGTCTGTTCCCTGCTTCTTCTTAGTGAACAAACCCTGTTTTGGGGGGACGGGTACTGCATGTTCCCACCCTCCTTGCTGATGGGAGAGGCTGAGGGACTGAGTTTGAGCTGCTGGTGGCGTGAGGTGGGAGTTGTTGGGTTGTGTTTCTCTAGAGAGATTCACACTCCTCCCACTTCCCCCTTCCTCGTGGGTGGACACCATCTCTGGAGTTGGAGCTCAGCAGCCATCTTGTCACCAAGAGGCACCCTGGGGATCGAAGCCACACACTGAGGGGGCAGAGAATGGAGACAGAAGGAGGCTGGGGTGTGGATGCCTCTCTGAGCTTCCAGACCAGCTCTGGACCACCGCCCTCTGGAGCCATCTCGCCTGAAAGGAACTTGAGCCCGTGTTTAGCTGAAGCCCCTGGTGCCTCTGGTCTCTGTTATCAGCAGCAGAACAGGCTTCTTCCCGCCCCAGCTCCTCCCTCAGCAGTGTGTCAGGGAAATTACAAAGTTCATGTAGCACAGTTGAGAGAATGTTTCCATGAACACTGAATATACCTGCTGCTCATTTTTATTATTTTCTTTTTAAAGTAATTTTCTATGCCTTTACATTGAATTCATTGGGGTGATACTGGTTTCCCAAACCATAAACCCAGTAAAACACCATCTGCACATGGCGTCATGTACCCATCACTCCAAAGTCTCTTTCTGTCCCCATTTCCGCTCCTTTCCCCACCTCTACGCACCCCACATCCCCTTTTCTCTATCACCACACTGTGTTCTGTGTCTACGTGTTAAGGCTTCAAGGGGAAGCACCTCCCCAAAAATCCTGGAAGCATCTTGTGGAGGGCAGGCCTCTTGTAGCCCCGGCCCCCCCAGGTGAGTGTTCTGGGGACCCCTGGGGATCTGTGCACCCTCTGGCGGCGTTTGAGGGGCTGCATTCAGCGAACGCTCCTGAGGGCGCTTTCAACGCACTTGCCCGTTTCACGATGGGTGATTGAGGAGCCAACCTGCCCACCGCCAAGTGTTCAGCAGTGTTTGCCCCAAAGCAGCATGTTCCCTGTGCTCCCCCCTCCCCATTCACCAGATCTCGCCCCACAGGACATTTCTCATTTCCTTGGATGAAAAAAAGTCCTCAAAGGAAATGTTTTGATCATGTGCAAGAGGCGAAAGAGGAAGGGCAGAAGCAATGAGAGCACCAGAATCAACAAATGCAAACCCTGCTTTGCGCAGTGGAAACAACGTCCCCACAGGTGAGTTGCACCAGGGGGGGACGCTTCCAAGGTGACTGAACTGAAAGGAGGAGGAATAAACACCCAGCTTTGTAGAAACACATTCCTGGTCCTTTGGGTTCCCCCCATGCGTGTTTTCTGGCTAATGCCTTCCCCTTCTTCCACTTGTATTCTTCCCAAGGTGTAGAAGGGGGAAGAGGAGGGGGTCCCCGGTGCCCCAAGAAGAGCCCGCCAATACCTGTGGCTGACGGCACCCACTTTGACTAACTGCCTCCTGTCACGTATCTGTTTCACTCCAGGGTGAACACTCGGGGGCTGGAGCAAGATAAGGATTCTGGGTTAACACAGCCCAGGCCTGCCCGAGTCTGGGGAGTCACATCCTCCAGGGGAGATGGCCCCACCTTTCCCCACCAGTCCATACAAACCCCCTCACCTCAGCCCACCCACTGTGGACGTCGGGCACAAAGGGCCCGATGCTCTGGCTGCCCTCTGGGCCCCAGGACAGTCCCACAGCCCTGTTCTCATGTCACTGCTCTGTCACAGTGGAGCTGATTTGCATGGAGCAGATTCCTTCCCTGCCCCCCAATCTGGGGATCACTGTTGCTGTTGAACTGGCCGGGACCATTGGCTTAGCACAGGAAGCTGGGGAAAGGCACGTGGTTGACTCAGAGGTTAAATAGCCCACTCCGGGGCCCCACAGTCCAGAGGAGTGAGACTGTACATCAACTCTCCCTGCCTGTTGACAGGCTGGGATGACAGGCGAGTCCCTCCAAGCCAACCCCACAGGGAACAGGATGTGACTTTCCTGCCAAGGTCAGGCCGCAGCTTCAGAGTGGGGAGGAGCCCCTTTCTGAAGGCCCCCTGCTTTCTCACCCACCGACTTCATCCACCAAAATATTTGCTGCTGGAAATGGCATCAGCAGGAGGGACACATTCCAGTCTTGTCAGGAGCAGCCCAGTCACTGCGACACAGAAGCAGCCTAGTTCCCAACCTGGGAGGGAGCTTCTGCGGTGGTGGTTTCTGGCCTCTTCAGAATTGGAGCCCAAATCCAGGCCTCTGGATTTGGAACCCGGGCAGAGGCCTGTCCTGGGGCGTGATGCCCCGTGTGCACCGGGAACCGTGCCCTGGGAATTGCACACGCACACAAGCACCCCTGTTTCCCAGCTTGGGGCAGCCACGAAGCTCTGCTGGGCTTGGACCTGGCGGTGAACTGGATGAGGATCTGAGCATCCACGGGCCTCTGACCCCGGTTCACTTGTCCTGATTGCTGTTGTTTATCCTGGAAGTCTCGGGAATTTATGGTAATGCTGTGAAAATGCCAATGTATTCGGGTGCACCAATGTCAGGGACGTGACGCCTCCCTGGGTCCTCCGGTCGATGCTGCGTGTCAAGAAGCAGGGGGCGCCGAGGGGATTGGGGCGGCGGCTGTGTGTGAGCTCGATTTTCCGAACTGTGGCGGCAGAGCCGTCTGGCCGCCTGCGGAGACGTGTGGCTGGGAGAGGTGAGAAAACGGGGCTGCCCGAGCCTGAACAGACACGAGTGTACGAATCTATTCTCCCCCGCCCCGACGTCTGCTGTCCTGCAATATTCTCACAGTCTAACTGTCTCTTACAGGGGCCTGCTGTAGTTTACTGTGTTTTGTTGAACTCTGATGGGCACTCGAGTTATTTCCAGCATGTTCCTGCTATGAACAGTGCTGCCCTCTTGTGTGAGGGTTTTCAAACTTGAGAAAACGTTTGGAGAGGACAAAATGCCAGGTTACGAAATAGATACTTCCAGTAATTGGCTAGACATTGACAACACACTCTCTCAAACACAGTGTCAGTTCATACTCCCAGGAAGAAGGTGGGAGAGCGACCGATCAGCCACAGCTTTTCGGGAGGCTAGCGTCATCTCAGAGTTGAAAACAGGACCCGCCGGCGGGGGCGGGGGGGCGGCGGCTCACTGCTGCTGTGGTTGAAGTTATCAATGTGTGTGCATATTTTTTGTGTTTTTGTAGGTTGGAGACACGTTACCGCTGCCTGTTCACGAGGCCACATCCGCTTTCAGGGAGTCGCCCGGTCACGTCTTAGCAACTTACTGCAGTACTGCAGCTGAAGGAGCACACACGGCCCGCTAACACGGACCCGTGGGCGGCAGCGTGACCTTCCATGTGTCTGTCCCCTGCACGCGCACAGACCACATTGGGTCTGCAGAAGTTACGCTCGGTAATTGTGGCTGATTTAATAAAGATGGGACGTAAGTGTTTTTTGAAGGGTCTCCTGATCCCCCCACACTGACTAAGAGAAGTGTGCCCTCTCTGTGCCCCGAGGGACTCGGTTGTTCGGGGAGCACACCTGCTGTGTGTTTAGTGAGGTCCGTTCCTCAGGACAAGATTAGCTACGGACATGACTTATTAGTCAACTAAATTTATATGCTGGAGCCATTCTTAAGGTCTGAAAATGAACTTTACATGAAGAAGCTTTTTCAATAGCAAAGAGTAAGTGCAATACCTACACACCCGACTAACCCAACACTTTATGGCCGGTGGGCATCGAAATTACGCTTGAATAGGTCTGTGTGATCAAAGCATTTTTGAAACTTGTGGTGCACGCGTCTGCAGCTCAAGGCTTTGAAGACAGTGTCACCGGGGAAAGCCTCTGGGTGGCCCCACCTGGTCGTGATGTGGTCTGGAGGCATCATGTGAGGGGCTCTCGGGGACAGTCACTGCGTGACACCCAGCGAACACACAGAGGTGACCTTGAGTTAACGTTCCCCTTGGGCCCTTTATTAGGTCTCTTCCCAGGACATCTGTCAAGGACAGAAATCCACTTGTATTTCACCATCTGTGCCTCGCCCACTAATGATGAGTTAGTGTCTTGTGAAATAGCCCAAAGGTAAGTCGCTGGAGGGAGGGCGGGAGGGAGGAGTCTGGTAACTTCAATTACAGCTGAATCGACTGCAGGCAGGTGCTTCCCTCCACGAACGCGATCTAATTCACCAGGCACCGCCTACCCAATCCATCGTGGCTTCCCAGGTACCGATACTTCTTGGATGTGAAGCAGGGCTCCAGAGTCGATTTTTCCTCCCGTGTCCCTAGAATTGCAGGTTCATCACACCTGTCCTGAAATGAAGGCTGTTCCCAGGTGGCTGGAGAACAGCGTTGCTAGGCAGCAGACACCACCTCCCCTCCGTTCCCGCCAGAAGTGGCGTCACTCCTGCCGCCTCCATGCACACCTGGGAGCCGGGCAGGTGTCGGCAGCGAGGCCTGCCCTGCAGAGCAGTGGCGTCGCGGGCTCATGAGAACATCGGTGTAAATCAGGGCACGTCTGTCCGTGAAGCCTCGATGACCTTGAAGGTATAAGTGCAGTTTTGTGTAGCGCGGACCGTGGAGGAACCGGGCGATCACACTGGAGGGGGCTGACGTACAGAAGGAGGAGGGAAGTAACCAGTGCAGCGGAAGAGGCCATTTCCACGGTCAGGGGGGCGGAAAGGCCCGAGAAAGGGCGTAGGCGGCCGCGAGGCCGAGGAGTGATGGGTAAGAGAGAAGAAGGCGCTTTAACGGGCGGAGTGACTAGAAATGCAGAACCTCAGTGGGCCTTCTCCTGGGCAACTACGCATCGCTGTTTAAGCTGTCATGTTCCACTTCGGCCAATTTGGTATGATAATTCTACGTCAAAACTTTAAAAGCTTCTCACAGGTCAGTGAGGAAAATGTGCCTGGTAAATGGTTTTTATTAAGAAGAAGCAAGGACAGCACATGGGGAGAACTAGAAACACCCAGCGGCGTGGTTCTTGTTGGAATGTGTAGCTTAGGGAAGAGGCCCCGGTTCTCGTTTCTGTCCATTTCACACCCACCAAAGGTGAGAAACATGCTAAGTTAAAAGGTCTTTATAAGAAATGTATTTTTAGCTTGCAGAAATGCCCAGGGCAAATAATACATAAATTAATCTTTGTAGTCTTGCCTGTTGCTATTTTGGGTTGAATTGCGACCCCCTATCAACACTACTGGCGCCCTAACCTTCATTTTTCAAGTGACGTCTTTACTATGTGCTGACTTGTAGGCACTTAAAAATGAGGCAGGAGCCAAGCAAACAGTGAAACAGAGAGACACAGAGGGAAACACGCCGGACCCTGGGGGCGGAGAGAGGGGTCCCGGGAAGAGGGCAGTGCGTTTGGGGTTAGCACTCCGTGCACAGGCCTGTGGGTGCGTGTCCATCCTGGGTAGGCAGGGGCAGGGCCGCAGTGAAGGGACCACCGCGGCGCTCCGCCTCTCCAGGCCCAGCTGGCTATTGGCTCTGTGTGGTGGGTGCATAAAATAGGGTGTGCAGATGATGGGCGGTAGAACGGTACCCCTGGAACCTGCGTCATTTTATTAGCCAGTGTCAGAAAACACATCCACCTAAAACTTGTTTTCTCAAGTATGTGTTACTCTGTAAAAGTGTTGCTTTTCTCTCTCACGAAGACCGTGCCTCCGTGCGGTTTGGTCAGAGGCTGCGCGGGGGGTCTCCTGGTGAAGGCTCCCCCCAGACCTGCATGGACAAGTCCCGCGTGGGCCCAGGTCGCTTTCTAGGCCGCGGAAGTCTGAGACCACACTTCACAAGCTTTGCTGCTCTGGTAAGATACCAGCTCAGTGTGAACTACTTTAAACTAGAACTGAATTTCTGTCAACTAATTCCCGAGATTTTAATCTGACCTATAAATGGTCAAGTCCCAACAAGTATCAGCCATAAAAACACCTAAAAAGAAATAGAAGAAAATGGCTTAGCGACAATGCCAGTTAATTTGGCAATTACCACATGGTGATAGGAAATAATGTATTTTACTAAATTTTATTAGGTATTTATTATGTCTTGTGGACAGGAGATGAAATTTTGTTTTGAAATAAATCACATTGAAAATTTTATGAAGTTGACAGGAAGTTAACCATTTTCACTGTGCTATATTTATTTTTTTAAACAGAAAATCAAATCCAATTTCTACAACAGCAAAAGGCAGTCTTTTAAAGATAGAACTTTTAAATATGATAACCCTTGTATTAATCCAGAGAAACCGTATTTTAAGAGGACTTGTTATATAAGGTAACTTCAAAGAGTGCTAATTAATTCTTTTTTTTTCAGCTTGCTATTTTTTTATTATATTGTTACAGTTGTTCTATTCCCCCTTTATTCCCCTCCACCCTACCCCTCATCCCCACCATTACCCCCCCTTTAGTTTATGACCATGTGTCTCAAGTCCTTTAGATTCTATATTTCCCATGCTATTCTTGCCCCCCCATCTATTTTCTATCTACTGTCTATGCTACTTATTTTCTGTACCTTCTCCCCCCTTCTCCTCCTCCCACTCCCCTGTTGCTAACCCTCCTTGAGATCTTCATTTCTATGTTTCCACTCCTGATCTAGCTGTCCTTTTAGCTTGCTTTCATTTTAGGTGTGGTTGTTAATAACTGTGAGTTTGTTGTCCTTTCACTGTTCATGTTTCTTTAACTTCTTTTTCTTAGATAAGTCCCTTTAACATTTCATATAATAAGGGCTTGGTGATGATGAACTCCTTGAACTTGATCTTATCTGAGAAGCACCTTATCTGTCCTTCCATTCTAAATGAAAGTTTTGCTGGATTAGAGCAATCTTGGATGTAGGTCTTTAGATTTCATGACTTGGAATACCTCTTTCCAGCCCCTTCTTGCCTGTAAGGTCTCTTTTGAGAAATCCACTGACAGTCTGATGGGGACTCCTTTGTAGGTGACTGTCCCCTTAGCTCTTGCTGCTTCTAGGATTCTCTCCTTCATTTTAATCTTGGCTAATGTAATTATGATGTGCCTTGGTGTGTTCCTTCTTGGGTCCAACTTCTTTGGTACTCTCTGAGCTTCCTGGATTTCCTGGAAGTCTATTTCCTTTGCCAGATTGGGGGAAATTCTCCTTTATTATTTGTTCAAATAAGTTTTCCACTGGTGGCTGTTCCTTTCCCCCTTCTGGTACCCCTATAATTCGGATGTTGGAGCGTTTAAAGATGTCCTGGAGGTCCCTAAGACTCTCCTCATTTCTTTGAATTCTTGCTTCTTGACTCTTTTCTGTTTGGCCATTATTTGCTTTCTTCTGGTCCACTCCATTGATTTGAGTCCCAGTTTCCTTTTCATTGCTATTGGTTTCCTGTGCAATTCCATTCATTTCAATCAGTTTTGCCTTCATATATTTGTCTAATTTGTCGGTATAATCAACCAGTTCTGTGAGGATCCTGATCACCAGTGTTTTAAACTGTGCGTCTGTGAGTTTTGCTATTTCTTCATCGCTTAGATCTATTGGCTCTGGGGCTTTGAGATCTCCTGCGCCATTCTTGGTCTGTTCTGGCCCTTTAAGTGTGAGAAGGGGCGCCTTGGACTCCCAGGTCGCTGGGTTGTGACGCTGTATGTGGGGGCGTGGCCAGAGCGGGGAAATGGCGACCCCCTCTGCTGCTTCTCACAGCTGGGTGCGGAGGAGCAGTGCCTTAGGTGGTTCACCTGGGCCGGGCCACTCAGAGTCGCTGGGGTATGTGGAGGTGGGGTCAGAGCAGGGAAATGGCGGCGCCCTCCACTGCCGCTTGCTGTGGGGACCTGCCGGCCCGGTCCAACCGCCCACTCCCTTGCCTGTCCACCCGCGCACAAATGCGCGACCTCAGTCAACACGCAGCTCCGCTGCCCCTCTGTCTCCCCCGGGGTTGCTCGCCTGGTCGCTCGCTCGGTTGCTCACTAGGTCCAACCTGCGCCTGGATGCCGCGCGTCTGACTGAGTTTTCCTGTGCAACCCTGCTTCACCAGCCGCTGGTTTTGCCCCTTACCGGTCAGGCTGAAGAATTTGTTGTTAATGGACTTCCAAAAAGTTCAATTTTCCGTGTTCTGGCTGTGTTTTCTGTTGCTAATATTTAGTTTTCTCTAATCTTGGTTGTGTGAGAAGGCACGGCACATCCACCTATGCCTCCATCTTGGCGGAAGTCCGCTAATTAATTCTTAACCCGACTTCCAGTTATATTTTCAGCTTTGAGAGGGTTTTGTTGCACTTGTAAATACTGTTTTCTTTTATACCAGTTGTTTTTGGTGCAATTGTATGACTTGTTTATGCAAAATAGATTTACATCCATTTAAAAGGCCGACAAAGAGGGCAACGTTTGCCCTCAGGTTTAAGGGACTCATTTCAGCCCATTTCTGAACATGAGAGGGACGTCCAAACCAGCATGTCACATACAGGAGAAAAATGAGGCAGACTCTGCGATTTGTTGGGAGTGCTGGTGTCCCTCCATCTCTTGGGCCCCTCGGTCTGGGAGGAAGGCCATTCTTGTCCTGAACCAGATGCATTGGGACTAAACAATTTTATTGAGTACAAATGTCCTCAGAAAACCTACTGAATGGTCAAGTTTAACTACGAGGAAATCAGACCCAGAGGGATGTCCTATAAGTATTTTTGAGCAAAAAAATACAAAGAAATTAGTAAAAATGATTATTACATTTAAGTGTACACTTTTAAAAAGATTTTATTTATTTATTTTTAGAGAGAGGAGAAGGGAAACAGAAAGAGAGGGAGAGAAACAGCAGCGTGTGGTTGCCTCTCACGCGCCCCCTACTGGGGACCTGGTTTGTAACCCAGGCATGTGCCCTGACTGGGAATTGAACTGGCGACCCCTTTGCAGCCCACACTCAATAAACTGAGCTATACCAGCCAGGGCAAGCGTATGCTTTTTAAAAAAAAGGCAGTTCCAAATATTATGAAAATATTTGGAAAGATTTGTACAATATTATATGTCAATTATATCTTAATAAACCTATAAAAATAAAATAAGATAAAATTACAATACCAGAAAAACATTATGGCTGATGACAGTGAGGAGATGAAAAAATTAATTCATCTTTACTTTCTTGTATTGTTGAAGGAAGAGGACATAGGTGAAGTATTTGTGCTCAAAATGTACAAGATGTCCCTGAATGAACAGAAACGAATGCATTTCTTTTAAAGGGCGCTGGATCATGGATTCATGTTGACCATGTATAGGCCACAGGGGAAGTCTTAATATATCCAAAGAAATCAGTATAGTATAGGTAACACCGCCTGAGTACCATTTAATTAATATACAGCTGAAAGCCACCTTGCTTGTAGGACTCAAACACAGACTTGGAAAGCAACAGTGGGTTATTGGAGCAAAGCGCCAGAGCCCGAGTTCCATTCTGCCTGTTGGCACCAGAATCCCCACGCCTCCTGCTAGCCTGGGGCAGCTGGGAGGAGGGTAAGAGCCCTCCTCTGACGGGGCAGGAAGTGCAGCCTCTGCCGCCAGCCCTGCTCACTCCTGGGAACCTAAAAATTGCTCTACCTGAAATGAAAGCCTGTTTTGAAAATAAGTAGTACTATTAGGACACGAGGCACAAACACGAAAAGGGATGGGATGAAGTGGAGTAAGGAGACATTACGAGTGGTGACTTACCGTGGGGGCGCTGAGGCTCACCGGTGGTTTTCGAGATGCTGTTTCCTCACCCGTCTGGGGTTGTGGTCAGCAATTTGTTAAGCTGTCCGTGGGTTATAACCTGTCCACGTTCACGGTTGGGCTTTTGGTGTCCTCTGTGTGTAGCACACAGTAGGCAGTGAACAAGTGTTTGCCTTTGTGGTCATTGTGCCCTGGGCCACAGGGCTTGACTCAGACGCCATACAGTTTCCTGAACTTTGATGCACACAGTGGCGCCTCCTCATCAAAAACAATCAAGCTTTTTTTTTGAGTTACAAAGGGAACAAAGTAATAGTTTTTTTGCTGTGGTTAATGTTGAGGGTATCTTTCCTGCTTTTTCCAGACACACTAACAACCCAGCCGAAGACGGCCTGCGTTTTTCTTTTTAACGCAGGCGTTTGGTCTATGAAGCTCTCATAGAACAGCAGAATTTTCCTTTTCCCAATTCTCTTCATTTTAATGCAAAAGTGGAGATTTTTGACCAGTGACTTAGGCAGACAGGACGGTGCTCGCGGGACCGGCCAGGCTGCAAACCGGTCCGAATTCTCAGTCACACACTCTGTCTTCATGGAGGAGTAGGCAGAGTGCTACCCACAAACCCCCGGGTCTCCATCTCATAAAATATATTTATGATGAAGCTTATTTTATTCTGCTTTTACAGCCTCATCGTAAACCTTTCCATGTTGTGGCATTTTTAAGTAGGAAATAAACGTGCAAATACAATTTAAAAAGGCAAATTCTGCCCTAAAGATAGCTGTAAAAAGGAGTAAAGTTCTCCAAGTGTGCTTTTTCCTTGTAGTAAAAATATTTAAAGCCGTTGCACGATGGATTCTGAATTCCTCACGGGCACTCGCGGCACACGCCCGCCCCTGAGTGCGAGAGAAGCCGAACAGATGGGAGGTGGAGTGGGTGTGTCATCCTGGGTTCAAATGCGATATTGATTTCTCAGTTTCAGGTTGATTATTCTCATTTCAGTCCTGCTTATAGTGCTCTTTGCTGCCCATTGTGTGGTCAGAATGATTAAGTGGATGGGACACTGGATTCAATGAACTGCAGAACAGGCCTTGATGGAGGAGAACACAAGACACTCAGTTATTGTTCTGGAATAAGTGGGTTGGAAACGTGGGCCTCACTATTGACTCACGTATGTTAAAGATACAGACACACATAGACTCATTTCAAAACATATTTTAAGCTGCATGGGAAGGCTTCTGTATAGCTGTACTCACAGTGATGGGCTGATAATTTAATAACTCTTTAGCATCTGGGGCTTATATTGTGAAGAGAGATACAATTTGTCTTCTGTCAAAGTGACATTTCTAAAGAGATAAACATTTCTATTTTCACAACTGAAAAGATCTTGAATAGTTGAAAATATTCATGATTCTGTGTGAAATATACATATGAGAGAAAAGCAAAGTAGCTGTGAGATGAGTAATTTGGGGTTCAGAGTGGTATCTATTTCTCAATTTTGTGTTGGTTACTCTCATTTCATATAATTAACTACCCCTATGTTTATTTATGATGTATATGTATTTAATTATATATAAATTAAAATGCATGAATATATGTGGTTAAAGAAATTTGTTATGATTTTTTAGCTGATCAATTATGTTATAAAATATTTGATAGATTCCTGCTATGACAAGACCCCACGGAAGTACTTGAGTAGAAAAAAGAAACATATTTATCGATCTAGAAATTGTCTTCAAGAGACAGTTCAAGCTGGATGTTCTGAAGTAGCTTCACTTGGACCTTGTTTTGGCTTCAAGTGGCCTTGAGGGAGTGGTGACCTCAGGGTGCCCTGGCTGGGCTGGGAGTTTTGTTTCCCAGTGAGTGAGTCCCAGGTTTTCAGTGACACTGGCCCAGGACGGCCCATGGGAGCCCCAGGGCCTGTGGGCGAGGGACCTGGGGCACCCGGAGGAAGCCGGAGCCCCAAACGTTCACTGCCTGCGGCCAGAGGGGCTGCGCTGTACTCGCGGTCCCCTGAGGAGAAAGGCTCGAGGGCGCCTGAGACGTTCTGCAGTGCAGAGAACCACGTGGGGCCCTCTATGCACCGCTGCGTCCTGAGACCCGGGCCGGTGGCGAGGGGAGAGGGCTAGGCAGCAGAGCACACCGAGCCCCGGGCGGGGGAGGCTCCCGACCCAGGTCCCTGCAGCACGGGCATGAAACATGCTGTCACCGAGGTGCCGAGAAAAAGGGAGTGCGTGACGCATGAGTCCTTCCACCTGCCCGCGCACCCATCCAGCATCCGTCCTCGTAGCTAAGACGCGCATGGAGTGCTGGCCTAGGCCCTGGCCCTGGCCCTGCCTGGCCTTGGCCTTGGTTTTGGCCTTGGGCCGAGGAAACAGCGCCACCTCGCGGTCATTGTTGAGACTGCACCCAGGGCTGGTTCCAGTGTCTTTGGTGACAGGGAGTCTGTACCAGCCTCTCAGGCCAGCGAGAGGAGGTTTTCTGTAAGGGGACCCTCTGCGCCCGTGGCCCTTCTGAAAGGAGCTCGTCCTGCTCCCAGCTCTGCTCGTGGACAAGGCGAGTCCTCGCAGGGCTGTGCTGGTCCTGCTCGGGCGGGACTGTCCTCGCTGGCCCCGGGCTGGGACACTGAGATGAAGTCCTTGAATAGATAGTTGAAAATGTTTTAAATAATTCTTTGATTGAGATACTTTCCTGAAGCCAGAGAAGTGCACAAAATTCCTATACAGGGCGGGCAAAAGTAGGTTGTTTACACTGTGAGTATGCAAAACAGTTTATTCTTTTGTTCTTATTTATTAATTACACTGTTTTCCATACAAACAGCTGCAAACCTACCTTTGCCCCAGCCTGTATGTTGAGGATCAGGAGGGGAATTATGGAAAGACCCAAATAGAAGGTGTTATAAGTGAGCATTTCTTGGGAATACAATCGTAATCCTCGCTCCTTACGCATTTTCTGAAATCAATGAAGTGTCCAATGTGAAGGAAAGAACCGAACCTCGTATTGTTGCTGGTGAAGAAACGCTATGACCTCGAAGCAGAAAGTCTGTGACTTGGAGACCGAGCTTCTATTACGAAGAGCTCAGACTCTTATTGGGTGTTGTGGGCTCATCAGATAGGAGCCAACTGGTGGGGGATTTAGGCAGAGGCCCTGGGGAACCGAAGACAACTGGAATCACGTTGCCCACCGTGTTTTGGGACACCCTCTACCTGCTCTGGCTGTGGGCGCAGCCCGTGGAAGTGCTGTGTGCCTGCTTGTTTTTGAGGCACCAAGACAGAGCGCCCCACGGGAGCAGAATGGCGGGAAGTCCTGTTCGCTGTGATGTTTCCTCTGCCCTGAGTGAGTGTGGGCTACAGATGCATTTTCCCAAAGCACCATGCTTTACAGTAAGTTCCTTTTTCATATGACATTTACATTAAGTTGCGTTTTGTGAAACCTACAATGTTCTATAGCACAGACCAGGATTCCTGATAAAAAGGATTTGTCAACCTGAATGACTCATAAACACGGCAGGCGCCCTCCCAGGGAGCGATACCACCCCCGGCGATCTGTCCAGGTATTTGTGACCCAAAATAAGCTGAAAGACACTCTCTAGAAACCAGCTGCCCAGGCGGACTCACAGTGAGATAAACTGGATATTTAAATAAGAAATGGATTTTAAGAGGCATGAAAGAGGGAGAATATTCCAGAATAATTTACTGTTTCTGTGGTGCCAGAAAGAGAACAGTTCTACTAATAACCCAGTTATTAAAATTATATCAGCAACATTAAAATAAAGGTATTCTGCTATCGACTGTTATGTAACAAGGTGTTTATTTCTCGACTCAATGGGGGCAGAGCTCTGTCTTCATTCTGAGAGGCGGGTAGGAGGCAGGTCAGGGGAATAAACCCAGCATGTATTCTATTCTATTTTTAGAGACGGTCTTGGCTCACAGCTGCGATCAACGATGGTCAGCTCGAGGTTCTGGTGGAGACTGTGCACCGGAGCACACGACGGGGAGCTCCGGCCTCCTGGCTGCCCGGGTACCCAACCCCAGACACCAGCCCGGTGACAGTGGAGTGGCACGCTGGTGGCGTGCTTTCAGTAAATCGTAACAGAAAAAACACGGCAGCCCTGCAGACGGGTCCTGTGGGCAACTTCCATTTCCACGGACAAGCTCTTCTGAGCTGCCGACACATTAACTCCACACAAAAATGGACGGTGGTTTACACTTCAGGAGTCGACATGGATTTTTATCGATGTCTTCAATATCATTTTTGTCCCAAATACATTTTAGAAAAAACAGCAAAGTATAAAACCCTTTGAGCAGATAAGGTTCAAATGAAAACCATTTGTTCTAATTGAAAGTATCTACAAGTCTGATATATTTATTTTAACCGGTATTTATAGATAGTAAAGTATATTTTGCTTTTATAAATTAATTCTATTTAGGGCAAAAATTAAATCCTTTGGAACCATATATATTTCCTAATATATTACATTTGGAAAATGAAAGACACAGGGATGAGGACTGGGGGAGGAATGGGAGGGAGGTGGGGAGACAGGGCAGGGGGGCTGGAATGGGAGAAATAGACAAAAAAAACTGTACTTGAAAAATAACTAAATAAAAAAATATATATTAAAAAAATGACCACAAATGTGACCACGAACATAGTGGGACACAGGTGTCAGGAAGAGCTCGCATGTCGGACGAGAACACCCTGCACCACTGGGTGGTGAGAGGGGTATTGAGGGTCTCGGGCTCCAGAACCCACCGTAGATTCAAAATCCAGGTCCCTCATCTCAGGTCAGAGGGGTAAATCACTAGAGATTCTTCAAATCTGCTTAAATTATTTTATACAAATTATTCAAATTCTGAAAATAAATCATATTCACTTCTCCGGACATGGAAGTATAGCAGAATGCAAAGGGCCGAATGATGTCCAAGAGGGTCTTGGAAAACTGGCCACACACAGTGACGGCTGAAGACTATCAGCCTGGCATGGGGGGTGGGGTGGGGAGGGAAGGCGACGTGGGGGGTGACGGGGCTCGGGGCCTTCTAGGGAGGGTCCTGGGGGGCAGTGTGGACAGTGCCCCCAGGGCAGACAGCAGGACCTGGGTGGGGACCGGCAAGCAGCCCCTCTCACAGTGTGACTCCAGGCGGAGAGAAGGAGGCTGCTGGGTGGCATCCGAATCGGACACCGTGAATCGGACACTGTGAATGGGACAGCAGCCAGCCAGGGGAGTCTTTGGGAGGCCCTCAGCGACCGTCTGTCTGTGAATGACTTGGTCATCAACAGGTTGAAAAGGCCATCACCAGGCCAGCAGGCAGCGGCCAGGCCCTCAACGCAGGAGAGCAGAGGCCACCAGGGCGGCTGCCCCGTGTCCCAGAGGACGTGGCTCCGAGGCTGAGGGTCAGGAAAAGGCAGGACGGCAGTGTGTGGAAGGCCATTGGACACCAGCCCCCGTGGAGGCCGATGACATGAAGGAAAATGCTTTTTTAAGGTACGAAGTACGTCTTTCTGTTCACAGAACAGATTTTTAGGCAAGACGAGGTATCCTGGTTGGCTCATCCCGTTTCTTTCAACAGCAGCAACACTGACGAAAGCCTTCTGAAGTGTGTGACATGCAGTCTCCGTGTTTGTCCAGCCTTTCCTCATTCATCCGTCCCAGTGAGCTCCTGCGGCCGTGGCCGCTGTTATTCCGTCTCTGTCTGTGGACTGCAAGACAGAGCGTTTGTGTACCTGTTCAAACCCCGCAGTATTGGGGGAAGGCCCAGGTTTGCACTCCCAAGGAAGGACGTTGTTCTCTGTAAAGCAGACCGCAGTCTCACTGCAGTAAAATTAGGTTCTTAATTTTCAGACAGCGATAGTTAATATTTCTAATTGAGGTTTTTATAAGCATGACTTGAAGCCAGACACCGCCTATTTGTATCCATATTTATGAAAAAGCATTTGAGAAAAACGTTTTGGTTTGAAAATTAAACTCTAACATGAAAAATGTACTGTATAAATCTATTGCATAAAATGAAAATCAGTTGAGCAAATGTTAAATTTTAATCGGAATATATTTTTAAAATTTTTTTTATTGATTATGCTGTTACAGTTGTTCTATTCCCCCCTTCATTCCCCTCCACCCTACCCCCTCATCACCACCATTACCCCCCATTTAGTTTATGACCATGTGTCTCAAGTCCTTTAGATTCTATATTTCCCATGCTATTCTTGCCCCCCATCTATTTTCTATCTACTGTCTATGCTACTTATTTTCTGTACCTTCTCCCCCCTTCTCCTCCTCCCACTCCCCTGTTGCTAACCCTCCTTGAGATCTTCATTTCTATGTTTCCACTCCTGATCTAGCTGTCCTTTTAGTTTGCTTTCGTTTTAGGTGTGGTTGTTCATAACTGTGAGTTTGTTGTCCTTTCACTGTTCATGTTTCTTTAACTTCTTTTTCTTAGATAAGTCCCTTTAACATTTCCTATAATAAGGGCTTGGTGATGATGAACTCCTTGAATCTGATCTTATCTGAGAAGCACCTTATCTGTCCTTCCATTCTAAATGAAAGTTTTGCTGGATAGAGCAATCTTGGATGTAGGTCTTTAGATTTCATGACTTGGAATACCTCTTTCCAGCCCCTTCTTGCCTGTAAGGTCTCTTTTGAGAAATCTGCTGACAGTCTGATGGGGACTCCTTTGTAGGTGACTGTCCCCTTAGCTCTTGCTGCTTCTAGGATTCTCTCCTTCATTTTAATTTTGGCTAATGTAATGATGATGTGCCTTGGTGTGTTCCTTCTTGGGTCCAACTTCTTTGGGACTCTCTGAGCTTCCTGGATTTCCTGGAAGTCTATTTCCTTTGCCAGATTGGGGAAATTCTCCTTTATTATTTGTTCAAATAAGTTTTCCACTGGTGGCTGTTCCTTTCCCCCTTCTGGTACCCCTATAATTCGGATGTTGGAGCGTTTAAAGATGTCCTGGAGATTCCTAAGACTCTCCTCATTTCTTTGAATTCTTGCTTCTTGACTCTTTTCTGTTTGGCCATTATTTGCTTTCTTCTGGTCCACTCCATTGATTTGAGTCCCAGTTTCCTTTTCATTGCTATTGGTTTCCTGTGCAATTCCATTCATTTCAATCAGTTTTGCCTTCATATATTTGTCTAATTTGTCGGTATAATCAACCAGTTCTGTGAGGATCCTGATCACTAGTGTTTTAAACTGTGCGTCTGAGAGTTTTGCTATTTCTTCATCGCTTAGATCTATAGGTTCTGGAGCTTTGAGATCTTGCGACATTTTTGGTCTGTTCTGGCCCTTTAAGTGTGAGAAGCGGCGCCTTGGACTCCCAGGTCGCTGGTTTGTGACGCTGTAGGTGGGGGGCGTGGTCAGAGTGGGGAAATGGCGACCCCCTCTGCTGTTTCTCACAGCTGGGTGAGGATTAGTGTCTTAGGTGGTTCACCTGGGCCGGGCCACTCAGAGTCGCTGGGTTATGAGGCTGTATATGGAGGTGGGGTCAAAGCAGGGAAATGGCGGCGCCCTCCACTGCCGCTTGCCTGGGGGACCTGCCAGCCCGGTCCAACCGCCCACTCCCTCGCCTGTCCGCCCGCGCACAAATGCGGGACCACAGTCAACACGCAGCACCGCTCCCCGCTGTCTCCCCCGCGGTTGCTCGACTGGTGGCTCGCTCAGTTACTCACTAGGTCCAACCCTGCGCCTGGATTCCGCGCGTCTGGATTCTGTGCCTGACTCCGGCTGACCGAGACCTCCTGTGCAATCCCGCTTCAGCAGTCGCTGGTTTCGCCCTTTACCGGTCAGGCTGAAGAATTTGTTGTTAACGGACTTCCGAAAAGTTCAATTTTCCGTGTTCTGGCTGTGTTTTCTGTTGCTAATATTTAGTTGTCTCTAAACTTGGTTGTGTGAGAAGGCACAGCACATCCACCTATGCCTCCATCTTGGCGGAAGTCCTCGGAATATTTTTAAATAGCAGGCAAAAGCAAGAAAGAGCAAGTCAAGGACATAGGAGCACAGAGAATGGGGACGGGGGAGGGCCCAGGCACTTGAGGAGACGCGTGTGCAGTGGCAAGTGTGGTGGCGTGTGGTGGCATGTGGTGTGTGAATCACGACTCCTTGGTGCATTTAGCTGGAAGGCAAACTTCTACAGAAGGAAAGTGACAGCCCTTTCTGTTCTAATGAAGCTTTTCATGTTGAGATAATTGCAAACCCGCACACAGCTGAGAGAAATAATGCCGACGGTGGTGTGTTATTTACCCAACTCCCCCCGGGCAGCGTCCTGCACCTACAGAACAACATCCTGAAGTGGCTGTGAACACGGACCCGGGACAAACAGCACCGTTTTGGGGCTCACCCTCCTCCCCACCGGCCCTGCAGCCGAGGGCACTGTGTCTGCTCCCTGCGTCTTGAGTTTCTCCCTTCTGGACTGTTAATGGGAATCAGAAGGCCTGTACCATTTTGGGGCTTTTGTTTGTTCGCCTCTTTTGCATTTTCCCCCTATATTGCTAAGTAGTGTTTCATGGAGTAGATGTACCAAAGTTTGTTCAGTCGTCTGTCGTGGTTAGACTTTGGAATATTTGCTTACGGATTCGGGATGGACCCTGGTCTGCCATTTCGCTGTTTGTGCTTTGGGCTTGGTATCGGGGTGACTTCACCTCATAAAATGAAGTCCCTGCCTCTTCTGTTATGTAGAAGAGATGGTGGGGAACATTTTTCTGTGAAAGTTTGGCAGCGTTTTCCATTGAAATGATCTGGGCCTGCAGATTTCTTTTATTTATTTATTTTAAACCACAAATCAAATGTAAAAGATTTATAGGGCTGTTTACATTATCCGTCTCATAGTGGATGAATTGAGGTAGTTTCTGTTCTGTGAGAAAGGAGCCCGTTTCACCTAGTCTGGCCAATGTCTCTCCACAGTTGGGCACGGAATATGCACCATTATTATTCTTTTGAATTCCTTGTGATGGTAACTTGCTCTCTTTCTTTGATTTTATGTCTGGCTGTGCATTGGTTCCACTTATTGATCTCATCGAAGAACCCACTCTGATATTCCCTACTGTTTTCTGTTATCGGTTTCATCGATTTCCATTTTTAGCTTCATTATATGCAATGTGTGGCTTCGCTGAGTGTGTTTTGCATTTCTTCCAGGGTTTCGAGGTGGTACGACGGATCTGAGACGCATCCTCTGCTGATGAATGTGTAGTATTTGCAGTTCACACCACTCATGTTCCCCTTCTCCACGTTCCCCTGGTTTTAATAGGTTGTGGATTTTTCATGTGCATTGCGTTCAGTGTATTTTTGTACCTTCCTCTTTGACCTATGGATTGTTTCGTTTCTGACAAAAACTGTTGTCATCTGCATCGTTTTTCACCTACAGAAAAAATATAATATTTTTCTCTTGTCACTTCCAAGACTTTTTCGTTTTCAGAAACTTAATTATGATGTCTTGTCATGAAGTTCACTGTGTTTCTGCCATTTGGGGTTTGCTCGCTCTTGAGTCTGTAGGTTCTGTGCCCCGTCATATTCGGGAACTTTCTGCCGCTGGTGTTTCAAGCTCTGGTTCAGGTCCAGCCTCTGTTTCCTCTGCTGGGACTTCAGTGGCACAAATGTTAGATTGTGTTATAGTCTCGCATGTTCCTGACGTTCAAGTCTATGAATATTATTTTTTTAGCCTATTTTTCTCTCTGTTGCTCAAATTTGGGTATTTCTACTGTTCTCTGCTCCACTTCATCGGCTCCTTGCTCCGTCCCTGAAGTTCTGATGTGGAACTCGTCCACTGAGTGCTCAAATTTGATTATTCTACTTTCTATTTCTAAACTTTCTGTCGGTTCTGTGTGTCTTTGCTGACAATGTTTCTTTGCTGGAGTTTGCTATTTTCACTTGTTAGAAGTATTTCGGTGAGTGGCTTGTTGAAGCATTCTTTTCACAGATGCTCTAAGGCCTTCGTTGGATGATTCCAACATTTTGCTCATAGTGATGCTGCCAGACAGTTGTCTTTTTACTCTTCGGTTGGAAGTCTTCCTGGTTTTTTGGGTAAAGATTTTTAACTGACTCTTGGACACGTTTTGTTAGAATGTCCTGGACCTTGTCTGACTCTTCTTTTTCCTGCACTGATGTTTCTTCTCTGTGGGTTCTCATGGGTTGGACGCCTTCACTAGGTTTCTAGCTGGTGGCCTTTCCCAGGGATCACCCCTCCCCCAGGGCTCTTCTCCTCCCTGTTCCTACTCAGTCTCTAGAAGAACTTACCTGGGCCACAGAAGTGAGACCAAAGACATCCCACTGAATGTCTTTGTCAATAAAACAAGATAGAAATATTTTCAATTTGTTTTATAATCGAATTTAATGACAGCATTTATCTGGAGCCCGATAATTACTGTTAATCACCACTTAGACAGAAGCTAAATTAGCCTTGTGTTAACTATAAGAGAAAAACGTTTCCTAAGCAGATGGATAAGCTCTTGGGGGGGAAAGGTTCAAAATGGTTAGCATAAATTTTTGCAAGCATTTTAGATCTGCTTATTTTCACATAAATTCTGTGCAAGTTTTAAATCTAGTATACCAAAATGAAAAAAAAAGCATTTACTCAACTTCTAAAATACATTTAGATTTCTGTTAATTCTCAGCATTAATGTATGACAAAATTGTTAAGTTTACCTGGAAGGATGAAAGGGAAAAAAGCTAAGAAAAATTTTGTAAACATCATTTGAACAATTTCACATCTGATAATTGTGACTCTGTACCACACACAAAAACTCAACTCAACCCAGAGTGTTACAGTGTGTGCAGCATATTCAAGACATAAAAACCCCCGAGTCACAGGTATTTACAAAGTAAAACACTGAAAAAAGCAGTGATTGTTAGAAGTATGGCACAGCACACTTTTTAAAAAGAAGTGGAATCGTTCCAAAACAGACCCTACAACAGAACTTAGTATCTGTTGAAAGTGTGCCATCAGAAGTCAGCGGGACAAGAGGCTCCCCTGAGAAGGGGTGTTGGGGAGACCGGTCACTAGTGGGAGGGAAAATCCACTTGAGCTGGTTCTCCAGAGTCGCAGCTTCCACGCAGGTGAATTAGGTAAAAACTACAAGCCAACCTGCAGGTGTGCAGATGTGTAAAGGGGTGTCTGGCCTTTTGGTGTCTCTGGGCCACACATTAGACACAAACACTAACAAAAACTGATGAGAAAAACAGGTTTTAAGGAAATGTACGATTTTGTGTTGGGCCACATTCACGGCCACCCTGGGCCGCATGCGGCCTGTGGGCTGCAGGTGGGACCCCCTGCAGGTAACAGGTTTCAGGCTCAAAGAGCAGAAGGAGAATGGACGGGGGAGGCCGTACTGTTGGCGTGTGGAGCGTCACCCTCTGCAGTGTGGAGCAGCATCTCCGGCTTCTGCCCGAGTAGCACACCCTTCGTCCAAGTTCTGACAAGCAGACAATGTCTCCAGATATTGCCAAAGGTCCCAGGGTGGCAAACGCCCACCTCCCACCCCGAGAATAAAAACATCTGTCAGCTGAAAAGCAGCCCTTGAGCTGTTGGCTCCGACTGTCTCTGTTTGTTACAAACAGAAAACCAGAGACAGGCACGGGTGGGTTTTTACTGGCACAGCCTGGGGTCGGGCTGGCCTGGCAGAGGGTGGCAGGGTTATTCTTTGGGGGTTCTAGAGGGAGCAGGCTCTGAGGCCGAAGCCTGCCATTCTTCCAAAATTACATAGCTTTTGTAGATTATGTTGTTTTAGTTTGTAAAACTAAAACAGAACAAGATAACCCTACAGGAACAAGATAACCACTCACCTGGAAGAGCTAAGGGAACTCAGGTGTCAGAGTTTAGCCTTAATTGGTTGGTGGCAGCGTCTGCAGCTAGACTCCAAGGGCTAAAGGACTGCTTGGGAATAGAGACTCCTTTCCTTTAGCAGCAAAGCGTTGCCTCTGCAGTTCTGCCCAGAAGGGGCAGCGGGCAGCAGGACCCCAAGTGCGGTGCGGAAATGATGTGGTGATTTGCAGTCCCTGTATGACCTGGAAAAAAAGGCCCTTTTCCTCTGCCGCCTTTACACCCCAAGCCCACAGTCCCAGGGATGTCGTGAGACAGCGTCGACTGAGTGGAGCTTCACTGAAGGAGGGAAATCCGAGACACCGTGAGGGCAGTGCAGCAGGACGTCCCCTCCAGGGCAGGACCCCGCTGCCCAAAAAGGATGGGCAGGAAACACAGGAAATCTGAGTATACCGTATGCTTAAGGTAAGTGTTTTATCGGCGTTGGCTCTTTCGTGGTAACAATGGCACCCTAACGTAGGAGTCCAGCGGGGTGGGGGGACTGGGTGTCAGGGTTAGAAAACGGGGGACCATCAGTTCATTTGTTTTGTAGATATAAAATTGTTCTAAAATGCTTGTTTTTTAAAATAAAAATTTTTAAAGCAAAAAAAAAAAACAACTATAGAAATGCTATAGCATTTTCTAATGCTATCGCTTTATAAAAAACCAGCCGGGTGTTCAGTACCAAATTCTGTGATCTACAAATGCAGAGCAGAGTCAATGTATTTAAAAAGACCAAAAAGAAGAGAGGTGGAGAGAGCAGGAAGGTGAGGGCTGAGAAATGTTTCAAACTGATTTAAAACATGAAACCACAGGTTTAACAAGTGTCAGAGTATTTATAAACATTGACAAGGTAACCCTTGTGGTTACCTTGTTACGCCCACATGACACCTTTCCGGCCACCTCTAGACTAGTGTCCCACTGATCACTGGTCACCTCGTGTGGGCGAAAAGCACCCACGCACTGAACTGACCGGCTCAGCGAGGCCTGCGTGTGCCTTGAGACGCAATGACCAGAAGTAATCACGTAGGAAGGTCTGAAACGAAAAACTTTCTAACTAAAAGCAGGTCGTGGTGGGCAGTCACGTCCTAGGCTGGTATCTCTCCCTGACAAAGGTTAATCTTGACCTTAACTGAGCCCTTCTGTTGTGTTTTTGCACCCACAATACTACACCTCTGGGATGACAGATTTCCTTTTCCCAGACCCCTCAAAGCACAGGCACGGCAGGGCGGCACAACTCCCCTCATTGTTACTGTTATTGCAGTCATTGTGGGCTGTCACTACCCTGCACCCACTGCGCGAAAGATGCGCCTATCATTTTACCTCTTATCCAATCCCAGAGGTTTCCCTGCTTGCTTCCTCCTGCCTCCCTGATCCATTGCCAGTGGACTTCATGGAACTCCTTATGCCTCCTCTTCTGATTGTCGTGTATTATGGAGCAAAACTGCCGTTCTCCGGGACATTCTCTCAGCTCCTTGAGGTTTTGCTTCCTGGCAGTTGCCTTCAGTTTGGCTCAAATAAAGTGACAAACATTTTATTTATTTTTTTAAATTTTATTTAGTTATTTTTCAAGTACAGTTTTTTGTCTATTTCTTCCATCCCAGCCCCCCTGCCCTGTCTCCCCACCTCCCTCCCATTCCTCCCCCACCCCCAGTCCTCATCCCTGTGTCTTTCATACTTGTTCTTCAAAATCCCTCCCCATTTTTCCCCTTAAATTCCCTTCCCTCTCCCCTCTGGTCGCTGCCCACTTGTTCTCTATTTCAGTGTCTTTGTTTTTATTCTGTTTGCTTGTTTGTTTTGTTGTTTAGCTTCCTGTTAAAGGTGAGATCATATGGTATTTGTCTTTCAATGCCTGGCCTATTTCACTCAGCATAATGCTTTCCAGTTCCATCCATGTTGTTGCAAAGGGTAGTAGCTCCTTCTTTCTCTCTGCTGCATAGAATTCCCTTGTGTATATGTACCACAATTTTTGGATCCATTCATTTACTGACGGGCACCTAGGTTGCTTCCAACTCCTGGCTATTGTAAATTGTGCTGCTATGAACATTGTGGTGCATAGGTTCTTTGAAATTGATGTTTTAGGATTCTTAGGATATAATCCTAGCAGTGGAATTGCTGGGTCAAAAGGCAGGTCAATTTTTATTTTTCTGAGAAAATACCATACTGTTTTCCATAATGGTTGTACCAGTCTGCAATCCCACCAACAGTGAACTATGGACCCCTTTTCCCCACAACCTCTCCAACATTTGTTGTTGGTTGCTTTGTTTATGATAGCCATCCTGACTGGTGTAAAGTGGTATCTCATTGTGGTTTTAATTTGCATCTCTCTGATAGCTAACGATATTGAGCATCTCTTCATGTGTCTCTGGATAGTCTGTATGTCCTCTTTAGAGAAGTGTCTGTTCAAGTCCTTTTCCCATTTTTTAATGGGGTTAGATGTCTTTCTAGAGTGGAGTCGTGTAAGTTCTTTGTATATTTTGGAGATTAAAGCTTTGTCTGAGGTATCATTGGAAAATATGTTTTCCCATACAGTTGGTTGTCTTTTTAATTTAATACTGTTTTCTTTAGCCATGCAGAAGCTTTTTATTTTGATGAGATCCCATTTGTTTATTCTTTCCTTTATATTCCTTGCTCTAGGGGACATATCGGTAAAAATGTTGCTGCGTGGAATATCTGAGATTTTCTTGCCAGTGTTCTCCTCTAGGACTTTAATGGTGTCACGGCTTATATTTAAGTCTTTTATCCACCTTGAATTTATTTTGGTGTATGGTGTAAGTTGGTGCTCAAGTTTCATTTTTTTGCACGTAGCTGTCCAGTTCTCCCAACACCATTTGTTGAAGAGGCTATCTTTACTCCATTTTATGTTACTGCCCCCTTTGTCAAATATTAATTGACTGTAGAGAGTTGGGTTGATTTCTGGGCTCTCTGTTCTGTTCCATTGGTCTATGTGCCTGTTTTTATGCCAGTACCAGGCTGTTTTGATTACAGTGGCTTTGTAATACAGTTTGATATCAGGTATTGTGATCCCTCCTACTTTGTTCTTCTTTCTCAAAAGAGCAGCTGCTATTCAGGCTCGTTTATGATTCCATATAAATTTTTGGAGTGTTTGTTCTATGTCTGTGAAATATGCCATTGGTACTTTAATAGGTATTGCATTGAATCTGTATATTGCTTTGGGTAGTATGGACATTTTGATGATGTTAATTCTTCCAGTCCATGAACAAGGTATATGTTTCCATTTGTTTGTGTCTTCCCTGATTTCTTTCTTCAGTGCTGTGTACTTTTCTGCATACAGGTCTTTTACCTCCTTGGTTAAGTTTATTCCCAGATATTTTATTTTTCTTTTTGCTATATCGAATGGGATTTTTTCCTTGATTTCTGCTTCTGCTGATTCATTGTTAGCACACAAAAATGTCTTTGATTTCTGGATATTGACTTTGTATCCTGCTGTTTTGCCAAATTCATTAATTAGTTTGAGCAGTTTTTTGGTAGAGTCTATAGGATTTTCCATGCACACTATCATGTCATCTGCAAACAGTGACAGTTTTGTTTCCTCCTTTCCCATTTGGATGCCTTCTATTTCCTTTTCCTGCCTGATTGCTGTGGCCAAAACTTCCAATACTATATTGAATAGAAGTGGTGAAAGTGGACACCTTTGTCTTGTTCCTGATCTTAGTGGAAAAGCTTTTAGTTTTTTCACATTGAGTATGATATTGGCTGTAGGTCTCTCATAAATGGCCTTTATTGTATTGAGGAATGCTCCCTCTATTCCCACTTTGCTGAGTGCTTTTATCATAAATGGGTGTTGTACCTTATCAAAAAGCTTTTTCCGTGTCTATTGATATGATCATTGGTTTTTGTCTTTGCTTTTGTTTATGTGATGAATTACATTTACTGATTTGCAAATGTTGAACCATCCTTGCATCCCTGGGATGAATCCCACTTGGTCATGGTGTATAATCTTTTGGATATATTGTTGGATGCGATTTGCCAATATTTTGTTGAGGATTTTAGCGTCTATGTTCATCAGTGATATTGGCCTGAAGTTTTCTTTCTTTGTTGTATCTCTATCTGGTTTTGGAATTAGGATGATGCTGGCTTCATAAAAGGAGTTTGGGAGTTTTCCATCCTTTTGGATTTTTTGGAATAGTCTGTGAAGAATGGGGGTTAGCTCTTCCTTAAATGCTTTGTAGAATTCTCCTGTGAAACCATCTGGTCCAGGGCTTTTGTGTGATGGGAGTTTTTTGATTACTGCCTCAATTTCTTTTGCTGTTATTGGTGTATTCAGGTTTTCTACTTCTTTTTTTATTGAGTTTTGGGAGATTATATTTTTCTAGAAATGTGTCCATTTCCCCTAGGTTCTCAAATTTCTTGGCATACAGTTCTTCATAGTAATTTCTTACAATCCTTTCTATTTCTGTGGTATCAGTTGTAATCTCTCCTCTTTCATTTTTGATTGTGTTTATTTGTGTCGGTTCCCTTTGTTTCTTGATGAGTGTACTTAAAGGCTTGTCTATTTTGTTTATCCTTTCAAAGAACCAACTCCTGGATTCATTGATCCTTAGAATTGTGCTTTTAGTCTCTATGTCGTTTAGTTCTGCTCTGATCTTGGTTATTTCCTTCCTTCTACTTGCTTTGGGCTGTTTTTGTTGTTGTTCCTCGAGTTCTTGCAGGTGTAGAGTAAGGTTGTTTGTTTGAAATGTTTCTATCTTCTTTAGGTAGGCCTGTATTGCTATAAACTTCCCCCCTCAGGACTGCCTTCGCTGTGTCCCATAAGTTTTGGGTTGTTGTGAGATTGTTTTCATTTGTTTCCATAAACTTTTTGATTTCTTCCCTAATTTCATTCTTGACCCATTCGTTGTTTAATAGCATACCATTCAGTCTCCATGATTTTGGGTGTTTTGGGTTTTTTCCCTTGGGGTTGGTTTTCAGTTTCAGTCCATTGTGGTCAGAGAAAATGCTTGTTATGATTTCAATATTCTTGAATTTGTTGAGGCTTGTTTTGTGTCCTATCATGTGGTCTATCTTTGAGAATGTTCCATGTGCATTTGAAAAGAATGTGTATTTCACTTCTTTGGGGGGAAGAGCTCTGTATATATCAGTTAGGTCCATTTATTTCATCAAGGGTGTTGTTTAATGCCGCAATGTCTTTGTTGATATTTTGTTTGGAAGATCTGTCCATTTTTGATAGTGGGGTGTTAAAATCCCCCACTATAATTGTGTTGCTGTCTATATCTTTCTAGAATTCCTCTAAGATTTTCTTTATATATTTGGGTGCTCCTATGTTGGGTGCATATATATTTATGATGTTAATGTCTTCGTGGTGGATTCTTCCCTTGAGTATTATGAAGTGACCTTCTGGATCTCTCTTTATGGCTCTTTTTTTTGAAGTCTATTTTGTCTGACATGAGAATTGCTACCCCAGCTTTTTTTTCTTGTCCATTTGCTTGGAAAATTTGTTTCCAGCCTTTCACTTTTGGTCTGTGATGGTCTTTTGTCCTGAGGTGGGTCTCTTGTAGGCAGCATATGTGTGGGTCATGCTTTCTTATCCACGCAGCTATTCTGTGTCTTTTGATTAGAGCATTTAATCCATTTACATTTAAGGTTATTATTGATAGGTACTTTTTCATTGCCATTTTTGTACCTGTGTTCCTCTCTGTCTCCCTCTTATCCTTCCTTCCCTTAAAGCAGTTCTTTTAGTATTTCTTGTAGAGCTGGTTTGGTGGAGGCGTATTTTTTTAGGCTTCTTTTGTCTTGGAAGCTCTTTATTTGGCCTTCTATCTTGATTGAGAGCCTTGCTGGGTAAAGTAGCCTTGGTTGTAGGCCTCTGGTTCTCATTACTTGGAATATTTCTTGCCATTCTCTTCTTGCTTGGAGTGTTTCCATTGAGAAGTCAGTAGCTAACCTTATTGGGGCTCCCTTGTATGTTACTTGCTCTTTCTCCCTTGCTACCTTTAAGATTCTCTCTTTGTCTTGGAATTTTGCCATTTTGATGATGATGTGTCTTGAAGTGGGCCTCCTTGGGTTCCTCTTGATTGGGACTCTGTGTGATTCCTGGATTTGTGTGACTTTTTCTCTTATCAAATTAGGAAAAATTTCTCTCATTACTCGTTCAAATATGTTTTCTATCCCTTGTTCTTCTTCTTCTCCTTCTGGTATTCCTATTATTTGGATATTATTACGTTTCATATTGTCTTGCATTTCTCTTAATCCCTCTTCATTCTTTCTGAGCCTCTTTTCATTTTCTTGCTCTTTCTGTGGCAGTCCGGGTGAGACAGAGCTATCTAAGATACTAACTCAGAACCCTGAGGAGAAGTAGGCAGTGGAGGTGGGCGGAGTTTGCCGTAGTGACTGGGCAGTCTCCGACCGGGTTGGCTGAGAAGCTGGAGGTGGTGGGCGGAGTTTGTGCAGGGACTCTGGGCTGTTTGGGACCCGGTTGGCTGAGAAGCTGAGGCCTGCAGAGCCAATGGAAACAGGGGGAGCGCGGGCTTGCGGGCTCCTCGGTGGGCTCTCTCTGGCTCTCCAGACCTCTCTGGCTCCCGGGCTCTTCTTCTCCAGGATGCCCAGACGATCGAGCTGCAGTGGCGTTTTCCAGTGGACGGTATTTTGGGTGGGAAGGAGCTCCAGGTGTAGCCTGGGGTCGGGCTGGCCTGGCAGAGGGTGGCAGGGTTATTCTTTGGGGGTTCTAGAGGGAGCAGGCTCTGAGGCCGAAGCCTGCCATTCTTCCAAAATTACATAGCTTTTGTAGATTATGTTGTTTTAGTTTGTAAAACTAAAACAGAACAAGATAACCCTACAGGAACAAGATAACCACTCACCTGGAAGAGCTAAGGGAACTCAGGTGTCAGAGTTTAGCCTTAATTGGTTGGTGGCAGCGTCTGCAGCTAGACTCCAAGGGCTAAAGGACTGCTTGGGAATAGAGACTCCTTTCCTTTAGCAGCAAAGCGTTGCCTCTGCAGTTCTGCCCAGAAGGGGCAGCGGGCAGCAGGACCCCAAGTGCGGTGCGGAAACGATGTGGTGATTTGCAGTCCCTGTATGACCTGGAAAAAAAGGCCCTTTTCCTCTGCCGCCTTTACACCCCAAGCCCACAGTCCCAGAGATGTCGTGAGACAGCCTCAGTTCCCACAGCGTCGAAATCTGAGACACCGTGAGGGCAGTGCAGCAGGACGTCCCCTCCAGGGCGGGACCCCGCTGCCCAAAAAGGATGGGCAGGAAACACAGGACATCTGAGTATACTGTATGCTTAAGGTAAGTGTTTTATCGGCGTTGGCTCTTTCGTGGTAACAATGGCACCCTAACGTAGGAGTCCAGCGGGGTGGGGGGACTGGGTGTCAGGGTTAGAAAACGGGGGACCATCAGTTCATTTGTTTTGTAGATATAAAATTGTTCTAAAATGCTTGTTTTTTAAAATAAAAATTTTTAAAGCAAAAAAAAAAACAACTATAGAAATGCTATAGTATTTTCTAATGCTATCGCTTTATAAAAAACCAGCCGGGTGTTCAGTACCAAATTCTGTGATCTACAAATGCAGAGCAGAGTCAATGTATTTAAAAAGACCAAAAAGAAGAGAGGTGGAGAGAGCAGGAAGGTGAGGGCTGAGAAATGTTTCAAACTGATTTAAAACATGAAACCACAGGTTTAACAAGTGTCAGAGTATTTATAAACATTGACAAGGTAACCCTTGTGGTTACCTTGTTACGCCCACATGACACCTTTCCGGCCACCTCTAGACTAGTGTCCCACTGATCACTGGTCACCTCGTGTGGGCGAAAAGCACCCACGCACTGAACTGACCGGCTCAGCGAGGCCTGCGTGTGCCTTGAGACGCAATGACCAGAAGTAATCACGTAGGAAGGTCTGAAACGAAAAACTTTCTAACTAAAAGCAGGTCGTGGTGGGCAGTCACGTCCTAGGCTGGTATCTCTCCCTGACAAAGGTTAATCTTGACCTTAACTGAGCCCTTCTGTTGTGTTTTTGCACCCACAATACTACACCTCTGGGATGACAGATTTCCTTTTCCCAGACCCCTCAAAGCACAGGCACGGCAGGGCGGCACAACTCCCCTCATTGTTACTGTTATTGCAGTCATTGTGGGCTGTCACTACCCTGCACCCACTGCGCGAAAGATGCGCCTATCATTTTACCTCTTATCCAATCCCAGAGGTTTCCCTGCTTGCTTCCTCCTGCCTCCCTGATCCATTGCCAGTGGACTTCATGGAACTCCTTATGCCTCCTCTTCTGATTGTCGTGTATTATGGAGCAAAACTGCCGTTCTCCGGGACATTCTCTCAGCTCCTTGAGGTTTTGCTTCCTGGCAGTTGCCTTCAGTTTGGCTCAAATAAAGTGACAAACATTTTAGATTCAAAGATGCAGATAGATTGAATGTGCAATGAGGGACATTGAATTATACCAATAAGTGTTAATCCAGAGGGGCAGGGGAGGCCGTACTAATAGCATGCAAAATAGATACTAATTTGAAAGTGGCTACAAGAGACAAAAGAAGCACAGGATATATTATTAGCTTCTGGTTAATTCTGTTGAGTTAGAGAAGATGCTTTGGGTCTCAGTCTTTCTAAGTTTACTGAGACCGTTCTGTGGCCTGACAAGACAACCCTCCTGGTGGGTGCCCCTGTGCACTGAAGAGGTGTGTGTCTGTGTGTCCCTGTGCAGAGTCCCCAGCGTGGCCTTAGGTGGGCTTGTTCTCCAGTGCTGTCCTCCTGTTTCTGTGCTGGCCTTCTGCCTTCTCCTTCTGAATGTTGAACACAGGGCACCGACTTTGGCACCTGATACTGTAAAATTGTCTTTTTTCTCTTCATGTCTTTGACAGGGACTTTCAATGCTGGGAGGGGCTTGTGAGTGGTGTGAGTATGTTTATAACTGTTGTATCTTATTGATGGTCTGAATCTTTCATCGATATACAGCTCTAGGTTCTCAGTAATGTCAGTGACAGCCAGGAGAAAATGGACCAGTGCCTTCACAGTGTGAAAAAAGAAACATTTCTAGGTAGAATCGGTCACAAGGCTGCAGTAAGTAAGTCTGGTGATATACCAGAGACAGTCTGGGACAATGAGCTCTCACAATGTGACCCTGAATGCTTGTGCTGGGGGTGCACACTCCCATCAAGCCAATGAGCCCAGAGGAAAGAGAACAGGGACTGGGAGGGCCTGGGAACCAATCAAGGAACCGGGGGACGGGGCCCTCGGACACGGCCTGGAGACCCGAGGGCTGTCTGTGCGCTGGCTGAGTGGGAAGGCAGCTCAAAGGGACTGGGTCTGAAATTTTCGGGTGACATTTATCATCCAAAGTGAAGCTGCCCGAATGCCAGGGTGAAAGGAAATCACCCACCACAAAGCTGCGTAAACAGGGTGCTAAGTCTGTCCAAGGTGGAGAGGAGATGATCAGAATATGGAAGGCGGCCTGTTGACCTGCATGGCTTGGCAGTGAATCATCGCGTTCTTGCAAGGACACAGTTCATGTTGGTTGAAGTGAAGTTATAGAAGGGAAAGGAAGCCTGGCTGGTGGGGATCAGTGGATTGAGCACAGCCTTATGAACCAAAGGGTCGCCAGTTCAATTCCCAGTCAGGGAACATGCTTGGGTCTCCAGTAGGGGGTGCACAAGAGGCAACCATTGATGTTTCTCTCCCTCTCTCCCTTCCCCTCTCTCTAAAAGTAGATTAAAAAATCTTTTAAAAAATGAAGGGAAACAGAAGAAGAAAGGGAATGTGTTGTGGAGTAGGGTAGGATAGGGGAGGGGAGAGGGAGGGAGGTACCAGCCATCTTCTGTAATAAAAATAAATGTTGTCACAGGAGAAAAATAAATAATTAGGAATTAAAAAGATGTATACTTCCAGAGGTAAATATAAAAAATACTACAAGAATTGAATGTGGTCACCTGTAGGAGCTGCTGTGGCTTGCGAAACACATTGGCTCTTTACATTCTGGGCAACTATAATTGCACTAAAAATAAAAAACCCAATTAAAAATGAAGGAATAAGGAATGCAATTATATCCTAATGGGCATAAAGAGTTCATCTATTTCCTAAAACTCAAATTTACTTCCCTTTGTGGATATTGATCAAAGAAAGAAAAAAAAGTCTGCTAAGTTTTCAAATGTTTGGTGAAGTGTAGTTGGAGCATCGGGAAGACAGAGGTTGAAGGCAGCACATGTAAACACCTGTTTAAATGCTAGGTTAATGAGCCTGAGTGACCAGCACAGGTCCTAGTCTTCATAAAAGTTCATGGGATGATTCCCAGATCCCGATTATCTTTAGGAATAAAGACACACACTGTGTGAGATATGCTTGTTTATTTGGAGTAAATCATACCAAACCGTGTAATAATCACAATTTGTTCCTGCTGATTGATAGAGCCATTTGGACATCCTGAATGCCATCAATTAGAGCTTTATGCATAATTAAATTATGCAGCTAATTAGTGCACAATGAAATAAAAAGGGCAACTGCTGAATAATAGAAATTCTCCAGTTGAATAGTAAAATATCATTTTGAAGGCAATGACTTCTACACAATGTCATTTAAACTACTCAGCCAGGGGCGGGAGTCCTTTCTATTACAGGTTTGGGAATTTTTTCATTTATTTTAAATTAGCTAACTGCGTTGTAGATTTGCAGGAAAAGAAATAGAGAAGTGATTTATTTGTGCACTGAGGCTGCTGTTCCCGGAGGGAATAGTGACCTTTGCTGTCTGCCGAACAGAAGACTGAAAATGGCTCTCTCTGCCTGTCAGTGCAATGCCGGTTATGTGCCTTCCACTAGAAATGTAGAGCTGCTGTCTGTCCGCCACACCTTCCGGAGGTGGACCCTCCTGGGCGCCTGTGTGGCACATCCATTTGCCAGTGTCACGCACGCAGGGCGCGCTCCTCTGAGTCAAAGACAGGCTTGTTTCCAGGCTCACAGTAAGTCAAGTTCAGTGCCTCTGCCATGGTCAGCAGTGAGGGCATGAAGGGCCGCCTCTGGCTGCCTGTGTCTACACCGTGGCAGCACCGGGATGTGGTCACAGTAGGCGAGCGCTCCCTCATCCTACTCCAGTGAAAACCAGCTTTTCTCTGCAGTCCCAGGGGTCTTGCTTTCCCCCAGTCACTGCCATCTGTGGCTTGAGCTTTGGCTCTGCAGCCTTTCCTGAGTGCAGACAGCAGTGGCTTCGGGGGGGGGGGGGGGGGGGGGTGTCACCTTCCAACCTTCCCAGGGGAAGGAGAGTCCAAGGTGCTGATCTCTCCTTCCCCTGGGAAGTTTGGAAGCTGCAGCCACTGAAAAGTACACGTGCCCATGAGATGCTGCCGACTCACAAGGCCATCACCGTGCGTTTATTCTGTTGTGAACACCAGTGCCCACTGCAGTCAGGGAGTCTTTGTCATCTGCACCCTTTAACGTGGTAATGCGGACCACCGTCAACTCAAGTTCAAGTTCAAGGTCAAGGTCAAGTTCAAGTTCAAGTTCAAGTTCAATGTCAAGGTCAAGTTCAAGGTCAAGTTCAAGTTCAAGTTCAAGTTCAATGTCAAGTTCAAGTTCAATGTCAAGTTCAAGTTCAATGTCAAGTTCAATGTCAAGTTCAAGTTCAATGTCAAGTTCAAGGTCAAGTTCAAGTTCAAGGTCAAGTTCAAGGTCAAGTTCAAGTTCAGGAGGTAGTGGGAGGGGGAGAGAGGGGGGAAAAGGTATAGAGCATAAGTAGCGTAGATGGGTAGGTAGAAAATAGACAAGGGGAGGGTAAGAATAGTATGGGGAAATATAGAAGATAAACAATTTATAAGTATGACACATGGACATGAACTAAAGTGGGGGAATGTGGATGGGAGAGGTATTTAGAGGGGGAGGGAATGGGGGGAAATGGGACAACTGTAATAGCATAACCAATAAAATATATTTTTAAAAAATGTTGCCAGAAACATTTACAGGGGAGTCCTGTATTTCCATTCCCTTGGATCTAAAACCATAGGTAAATGTATTTTAACATATTAATAAACTGTCAAACTGTTTTCCAAGCTGGCCACACCCTTTTAAACCCTCCCCAGCAACAGATGAACATTCTAGTCCCTCCCTATTGTCCCAGCAGGGCCCACCTGGATTTCATTTCAACTGCAACACTTGTACATGAAAAGGACACCCACATCACCCATGTGCAGTTTGCAATGGTGTCTGTTGCCTGGGGAACAAGGATCGTGGGTGTGTCTTTGACAGGAAACCAAATTTTCAGCAGTTGCAAGTGTATTTGGAGTTTGGAAGTGATTATCCTTTCACTCCTTTTAAAAGGTTTTTCTACATTCTAAACCCAATAGAACATTAAAGAAGGAAATAAAAGCACCCATAACTGGTTCTCCTCCGATAGTGTGAGCCAGCCTCTGGGTTGCCTGCTGTGTTGAGTGCCACGTCCACTGCCGCGTCCACTGTTGGATCCCTCTCTCCGTGACAAGGTCCTGAGAGGGGGTGTAAGACTTCAAGGAAGCAGTTTCCAACCTGGTGGACGTGGCATGGAAGGCCCTGCAATACCTATTGTGATTGTGCTTGCTTTGGGAATCATGACCCTTTTTGCTTTAATCATTAGGAATACCCTGGCAGTGATTCAGATAGTGTGCCTAGACCTTTCCCGGCTCAATGAACAGAATAATGATATCATACTAGAAACGTCAGGGAATAGAGGTACAAAGAAACAACCAGAACAATCTGAGAATTCAAGCTTAATCAATAACAGATCATTGGAAAAACACCCAAGATAAGATAGAATACTCTAGGAAATCAGGAGATGATCTCACTGCTTTCTTAGAGGGAATCAAAGTACAAAACATGTCTATAAAAGAACTCCTAGAGAAACTTAAAAGAAGTACCCTTGAAACCCCTCCTTTACCTTGAATAAGAATATATATCAACTAGACAGGCAAAGAAATAACAAAAGCTAGTTAGTTATTACAAACTAAACAGTTACTAGGGAGTCAGAATTTATAGTACACAGAAAAACATTTTGGACAAAAAAAAAAGGGTAGATAGCTAAGTTAGACATCACAAGGGCCTTATAATAAATTTCCTATTTTCTCTGCTCAATCTAGCGTGTCCCTTTGCCCTATGCCAAATTCTGAGAAACTTTAACATACAATAGGATACTTCTAATTGTCTGATTAATGGCTCTCCTAGTTAAAATAATCTATGATCTTTATAACTAAATCTATGGGAACTTTCGTACTTTTACTGATTGCCTTTGTATTGATTTTTTCTGCTTAAATGATCATGTTATACTGCAAATGTTAATCACTACCTAAAATGAAAATATAAAAGCTTGCTTGTACTTGCAATAAACGGAACAGAGCTTCACTGTCCTTTGAGGCGTGTTGTTGTCTGTTACCCAGCGCCGACGCCTACCCTCACCTGTGGGACCCCTTGACCTGCTGCGGCTGGACCGCAGCAGGTGGCGCCCGAACAGGGACCCTCAGGTAAGACCCCTTAAATTATTCTCGGGTAGGCTAGGCTCTCACCGACCGGGTGCTACAGACCCCCTGGTAGATAGACCAGGTAGTAAAGGGTGAGTAATCATGGGACATACGGAGTCCAAAGAAAGAGGTTTATTTATTGATATAACTAAGCATATGCTCCATAAGAGAGGAGTAAATGTGTCAGGAAGACAGCTTAGAGATTTTTTTCATTTTGTTCAAGAATGTGCGCCCTGGTTCCCGGAGGAGGGATCAGTGAATCCAGAGACTTGGCAGCGACTTGGCCAAGATATGAAGACTTATTATACCCTTCATGGGCCCGAAAAGGTTCCAGTAGATGCTTTTCCCCTTTGGAATGTTTTAAAAAAGATAGTTTTGACCCCACTCATGAGGTTGAGTGCCTCGCTAAACAGGCGACCCAGGAGAAAAAACAGCCTTTGTGTGCGGCGGTAAAAATAGCAACTTGTGAAAATCTAGCGCCTTCTGCCCCGCCGCCTGCTCTAGATGAGCATGAAAAGAGTGAGAGTGAGTCTGACTCTGACTCGGATAATGAACGGCCTGAGAAAAAGGAAGAGTTGCCACCTGATTATCAGGCTGAATTAGAAGAAGAAGCTGCTCGATATCATTCTGAAGATTTCGGCCCCTTGGCGTTAGCTGCGCTGCGAGACCGGAAAGTGAAAGTAAAAATAAAGTCCGTTCGGTCTCGGCAAGCGAAGCGTCTGCCTGAGAAGGTGGGTTTCTAGGGGCCATGAGAGAGGCAAGGAGGCAGGGTGAGACCTTGAGTTGCTTCCCAGTGATTTTTCCAATGACTCCTCATGACCTCCCGCAGTGGGAAACTTTGCCCTTTAAATTAACAAAGGAAATAAAAACGGCTGTTAAGGACTTTGGTCCTACTTCCCCTTATACTTTGCAGCTTGTAGATTCCATTGCTGCTGAGTGGATGACCCCTTATGATTGGCAACAAACAGCAAAATCGTGTCTTAACTCTGGGCAATATTTGCTGTGGAGAACAGAGTATGAAGACAATGCTAAAGCTAGTGTTAGAAGGGCATTCTCCCAGCCCTCAACAGAGAGACTTAACAATGTCTATGTTATTAGGGACCGGAGAGTACGACTCTCCACAGGCTCAGTTATCTTGATCGAGGACCGCTTTAGAAGAAATATCAAAATTAGCTATTATAGCTTGGAGAAGATTACCCACTCCTGAGCTAGCTACTTCCTTTTCAAGCAACATTAAGCAGGGTCCAGAAGAGCCTTTTGAAAATTTTTTAGCAAAATTAGAGGAAGCGGTCTCCAAAGCTGTTCCCATGAAAGAAGCTGCAGAACTAGTTCTCAAACAATTGGCTTTTGAGAATGCTAACCAAACTTGCCAAGCACTATTAAGACCTGTTAGGCAGACAGGAACGGTGGGGGACTATGTGAAAGCTTGCATGGAAGCCTCCCCAGCATACATTCAAGGGGTGGCAATAGCTGCAGCCTTAAAAGGAAGAACTTATACCCAATTCTTACAAGACATAAGGTCTGGGGGACAGAAAAATAAAGGAAATTCCTTAGGAGCTGCTTGCTATTCCTGTGGCCAGCCAGGGCTTATAAAAAAGAATTGTCCCCGCAACAATCAGTCAACCAATACTGGAGGCTTGCTCCAGCAACCTCCCACGGGCCCTCAGCCCACCGCTGTCTGCCCTAGGTGTATGAAAGGATTTCATTGGGCCAAGGAATGTTGGCTCCAAGTTTCATAAGAACGGGCAGTTGTTGCCCCCACAGGGACAGGACAGAAACCAGGGGCAGCCTCCCTTGCCAAATATGCCCCAAGTGATGCAACAAATGCAACAGCTCCAATTAACTGAACAGCCAAAAAACAGAGTATGGGGGCTCCCCCAAGCCCCCGTTCCCAATTGGGGACAGCCACAGGAGACCAACTCAAACTCACCATATATGACCTGGCCCGAGCCTCCCCGGGGAGCGCAGGACTAGATCTTCCATCTCATAGACGTGTTATCATTACCCTAGAATCAGGAGTAGTGTTAGTTGCTACTGGGATTTATGGACCCTTACCTCAAGGACCCACTGGTCTTATTATTGGAAGAAGTTCTGCCTCCAGAGCTGGGATTTCTGTCTTACCTGGAGTCATCGATAGTGACTTCCAAGGAGAAATTATGATCATGATAGGACCTCCAAGGAAGACTGTGCAAATATATCCAGGGCAACGAATTGCACAGTTGCTTCTGCTTCCCTATTTTGCTTTGCCTAACCCTACCTTAAAGAGAGAGAGGGGAGCAGAAGGTTTTGGGTCCACCAATATAGTAGCTTGGGTGGCCCAATTGAGACAAAACCGACCTATGAGAAAGATTCTTATAGAAGGAGTCCCATTTGAAGGTCTGCTAGATACAGGAGCAGATGTCTCCTGTATAGCTGGAAAAGACTGGCTTAACGCTTGGCCCACCACCACCAGTGGCTCGATGCTAATAGGGTTAGGTATAGCCAATAATATAGTGAAAAGCAGTAGTATTTTGAAATGGCAAGATGGAAATAGTACAGGGCATTTTCAACCTTATATCATTCCATCACTGCCTTTTACTCTTTGGGGAAGAGATCTGTTAGAACAGATGGGAGCAGTTTTAAAGGTCCCGGAGAGTCAGGAGAGTACCCATGAAAAGAGGAATCCTTTTTTAGAGTAACGGCCACTGTTCAATTAACAGCAGACCCAATAGTTTGGAAAGGAGAACAACCAGTATGGGTAGAGCAGTGGCCTCTTACTACCGAAAAGCTTAATGCAGCTGCAATGTTGGTCCAAGAACAGCTAGAAAAAGGACATATTGAACCCTCTACTGGACCCTGGAATACTCCTATGTTTGTAATAAAAAAGAAGTCAGGAAAATGGAGACTTTTACAGGATTTAAGAGCTGTTAATGTTACTATGGAAGATATGGGGGCCCTTCAACCTGGGCTCCCCTCCCCTGTTGCTATACCAAAAGCATATTCAACAATAGTAATTGACCTTCAAGACTGTTTTTTACGATTCCATTAAGTCAAGCAGACAGGAAACGATTTGCTTTTAGTTTACCCTCTCCTAATTTACAAAGACCTTATCAAAGGTACCAATGGAAAGTTTTACCTCAAGGGATGAAAAACAGTCCGACCTTGTGTCAGAAATTTGTTGACACTGCCCTTCTTAAATTTAGACAATGTTATAGTCAAATTTATTGTATCCATTATATAGATGATATCCTGATAGCAGGGGCTGATTTACTATTATTAAGAAAAGCTCTATTAGATTTAATTGAAATGCTGCGAGATGCAGGGCTCACTGTTGCTCCTGACAAGATTCAAGAAAATCCTCCATTTAGTGATTTAGGTAGAGTCATAGATCCCCCAACTATTACTTCCCCAAAATTGGAAATTCGAAGAGACTGTTTGAAGACTCTTAATGATTTTCAAAAGGTACTAGGAGACATTAACTGGATAAGGCCATTTTTAAAATTAACAACTGAGGAGCTATCACCCCTCTTTAATATTTTAAGGGGTGATAGTCAGCCTAAATCCCCCAGACATCTTACTCCTGAAGCAGAAGAAGCTCTCGCAAAAGTAGATCAGGCATTGATTGGTGCAAAGTTGTCTCAGGTAGATTATAATCAATCTTGGAGTCTTATTATTCTGAAAACTATATATTCTCCCACCGCCTGTCTCTGGCAAGAAGCACCCTTAGAGTGGATTCATTTGTCTGTGACCCCTAAGAAAAACTTGCCATCATCATATCCATACCTGGTTGCACAATTGATTTGGCTAGGAAGACAGAGAAGTAAGACTCTACTTGGAAGAGATGTCCATAATATCATTGTCCCTTATACTAGACAACAACGTGACCAATTATATCAGTTGGAAGATCAATGGGCAATCTCACTCAGTAATTTTGCAGGGAACGTTGATTACCATTTGCCAAAAGACCCCCTTCTCCATTTTTGTAAAGAAGTGTCTATTATTTTTCCTCATTTATGCAAAAGCTCACCTTTTGCCCCACCAGTGGCTAACATTTTTACTGATGGCTCAGCCAACGGAAGGGCTGCGATTATCGTAGAAGGTCAAGAAATAGTTCAAGAGACACAGGAAACCTCAGCTCAAAGGGCAGAGTTGGCTGCGGTCATTCTCGCCTTCTGAAAGGTGCCAGATAGATTTAATTTGTACACGGACTCATACTATATTAAAAGTTTATTTCCTGCTGTAGAGACTGCCTTTATCTCATCTCGTTCCTCTATCCATGAAAAACTGAAATTGTTACAAAAGCTTATTCAAAAACGAGGAAACTCCTTCTATATTGGTCATATTAGAGGGCATTCAAACCTGCCAGGCCCCTTAAGTCAAGGAAACGACAGAGCAGATAAATTAACACAAAAGATTGTTGCTGTTGCTCTCCAAGAAGCACAGACTTCCCATGCTTTGCATCATCAGAATGCTACTGCTCTAAGGTTACAATTTCATCTGAGTAGAGAGCAGGCCAGGCAAATAGTGAGAGAATGCTCTTCGTGTGTGACACATATCCCGGCTCAATCTGAAGGGGTTAATCCGAGGGGGCTAAAACCTAACTCTATTTGGCAAATGGATGTTACCCACATCCCTGAATCTGGCAAACTGTGTTACGTTCATGTAATAATAGATACTTATTCTCATGTGATCTTTGCCACTGCTAGAACAGGAGAAGCAGTAAAAGATGTCATTCAACATGTAATTCAAGCCTTTGCTTATATAGGTCAACCAGCAGAAATAAAAACTGATAATGCTCCCGCATACACTGCAAAATCATTTAAAGATTTTTGCAACAAATTTCAAATTTGTCATAAAACAGGAATCCCTTATAACCCCCAAGGGCAAGGGATTGTTGAAAGAGCCCATCAAACCCTTAAAATTCAAATTGAAAAATTAAAGACTGGAGATAAGCAATCTCATCTGTCTCCTCATCACATTTTAAATCATGCCTTATTCGTCATTAATCATTTGAATGCTAATGAACAAGGTTTAACCCCAATGATGAGACATTGGGGAGTTCAAAATGTGCCTAAAGAATGGGTAAAATGGAAAGACTCCATTACAGGAGAATGGAAAGGACCTGATATTTTATTAACAAGGGGGCGAGGATACGCCTGTGTTTTTCCACAGGATGCAGAAGTACCTGTATGGATCCCAGAAAGACTCATCCGGAGGGATAAAGAAGCGACGGATGCCGCCCTTAAAACCTCCTACACTTAATTCTATCCTTGAAGAAGAAGAACCTGAGAGTCTGGTCCCTAAGATGTCTCGCCTGCAGCTTGCTCCTCCACCACAATACCCATCCACTCCCATCCACTCCTCGACCATCTCGGCGCACTCAAGAAAGCAACCTACCCACCTGGGGTCAGATTAAGAAGTTGTGCCACGAGGGACAATGGGTAGCTGATACTGTAGCTAATACTACAGGAAAGCCTACCACCCCAGAAACATTTCTGCTTGCTATAGTAACACTCCTGTCTCTCCAGGGAGTAGCAGCAGAGTCTCTTAATCAGACCTATTGGGCATATAGCCCTAGTCCTCCCCTCTTTCACCCAGCAGTCTGGGGGGAAAACCAACCTAAGGTGTACACTAACAATACTGAACTTCTCGGAGGAATTCCCGATACCTTAATTGCCCACACTACTGCTAAGAATCTCACCTTCGAAGGATGTGCAGATGATGCCCCTCTGTGTTTCTCGACCTCTGGCCCCCTCCTTCCGGGTGCCTACCTATTAACTGTAGAACTGTTGTTACTGACTCTCCCTCTAGTTTAACAGACTATAGCCGTTCTCTTTGGGGACTTAATATAGTCACCCTTGGTCATTATAATTATAATGATACTTATAAAAATAATACTTCCCTCCCTAAGGCTATAGATTCATGTCTAACTGATTATCCAGAAAAAGATATATACTGGAAAAATACTGATCTCAATTCAGGATTTCCAAGATGGCTAGTTTGTGGATTCCCAGGAACTCCAGGGAAACGTGCCATTCCAGGAACTAACTTAACTATTTTTGATTATTCAATCTCCTCTCCTTATTATAATTATACCTCTTACCTACTGAATTCTACTCACAAGTTTTTTCTTAACAACACAAGAATTTTTAATCCTCATGAACCCTTGAGCCGCTATTACTCCCCAGGATGGGTCGCCCCTATTTATGTAACTAATTCCACAAGTCATTCTCGATCCTCCATTTATCCAGACTTATGCAAATTGTTTGCAGCCACCAATATGGTTATTTTTGATAGACCCACTAGTAATGTTTCAACTATTTATAGTTAGAGCATGTGTTAATACCCCACATGCAATCTTAATCGGATCTATTCATACGGAGCAATGGGGCTCCTCTTTTTATATTAACTGTTCTAATTGTATTCTAACCAACTGTATTGATCCTGGGCTTCCCAAAAACCTAACCACATTTCTCATAGTTTTTCAACCCTCGCATGTCCTGATGCCTATAGTACTATCTGGAGATTGGTATGCTGATACAGGTTTATATATACTAGAAAAAATAGATGGATTAATAAGACCAAAAAGATTTGTAGCCACTCTAATATTAGGAATTACTGCTTTAATCAGTATAATAACCTCTATTGCATTATCAACTACTGCTTTAGTACAAGAAGTACATACTGCACAACATGTTAATCAGCTCTCTCACAATATTTCCCTTGCACTAATTCTGCAAGAAAAAACTGATAAGAAATTAGAAACTAGAGTAAATGCCTTAGAAGATACGGTTATATATTTAGGTGACCAGATTCAAAATATAAAGACTCAAATGACTACTAGTTGTCATGCAGATTTTAAATGGATTTGTGTCACACCTTTGCCTTATAATCAAAATTTCACCACTTGGCCTCAGGTGAAAACTCATTTGCAAGGTATTTGGCACGATACTATGTTAGGACCTGATCTCAAAGGCCTACATACCAAAATTACAGAAATTAGTCAGGCATATTTAACTGCACCAGGTTCTGAAATTGCAGACAGAATCTGGAAGTCTATTCAAGAATCCATCAACCCTGTCATGTGGTGGTCTAGTTTAATACATATTGGAATCACTGGTGCAGTGATCAAGCTTAATCACTGGGATCAAGCTTAATCAATAACAAATCATTGGAAAAACACCCAAGATAAGATAGAATACTCTAGGAAATCAGGAGATGATCTCACTGCTTTCTTAGAGGGAATCAAAGTACAAAACATGTCTATAAAAGAACTCCTAGAGAAACTTAAAAGAAGTACCCTTGAAACCCCTCCTTTACCTTGAATAAGAATATATATCAACTAGACAGGCAAAGAAATAACAAAAGCTAGTTAGTTATTACAAACTAAACAGTTACTAGGGAGTCAGAATTTATAGTACACAGAAAAACATTTTGGGCAAAAAAAAAAAAGGGTAGATAGCTAAGTTAGACATCACAAGGGCCTTATAATAAATTTCCTATTTTCTCTGCTCAATCTAGCGTATCCTTTTGCCCTATGCCAAATTCTGAGAAACTTTAACATACAATAGGATACTTCTAATTGTCTGATTAATGGCTCTCCTAGTTAAAATAATCTTTGATCTTTATAACTAAATCTATGGGAACTTTCGTACTTTTACTGATTACCTTTGTATTGATTTTTTCTGCTTAAATGATCATGTTATACTGCAAATGTTAATCACTACCTAAAATGAAAATATAAAAACCTGCTTGTACTTGCGATAATCTGAACAGAGCTTCACTGTCCTTTGAGGCGTGTTGTTGTCTGTTACCCAGCGCCGACGCCTACCCTCACCTGTGGGACCCCTTGACCTGCTGCGGCCGGACCACGGCAGTTGAGCAGTGAGTCTCCGAGTTTGTTGGGAGCGCAAATCGATGCTAATTTTTGCAGTGCCTCCTAACTCTAACAACTTGCACTGGGTCTTCACGATTATCACTTTCATGGATGCATAGTGTTTATTTCTCCAATTTTATTTTAAATTATGCCTCACAAATATCCATTTGCTGTTCTTCTTTAGGATTACATTCATACGTCTGTGTGTATTCATCTTCTACCTAGTGCACAAGCGTGTGTGTTGTTTTTTTCCAGAGTTATACTCTGGGGTTTGTTTTCATCTCTAATGTGAAGAAAGGCCAGACTCTACCTACAGGATTCTGATGATCGATGCCCACACTGACCTGCCTGCCCAGTTTGGGCATGTGGAGGAGGCCCTGGCCCTCGGCAGCCTGGGAGCAGGCTGGCGGCATCCACGGGATCGGTCACGGCAGCGCCTCCTCAGACCACCTGCAGCTGCCTCCCTGCCTCTGTGCAGGGCGAGACCTCCTTCTCCACTCTTCCACGACCGGCATGGGAGGCAGCACATTCCACGAGCAGCAGACGAGTGCCTCTCGCCCAGGCACTGGTGACTTTAGAGACAGCTCCAGCTGAATGTTGGAATGCACATAATGCACACGTAAATGCACACTGAATTAAATTTTTAAACATTCAATACTTTGTTATTTAAAAACATCAAAATAAAGTCAATACAAAGTTCTAAAGCTCAGGTCTTTTTTTCCTCTCCTCTTGCACATTTGCCACAAGAACCTGGGTCAAACAGAAAAATGAGAGACAGAGAATCTGTTTTTCTCCTGGCAAATCACAACGAACACACAGGGAGCCGTGCTCAGGGTCCTGGGGCTGACGCCGTGACAGCGGCAATGGCGTGTTGGCTTTTGCACAAGCTACCCCATTGCCCTCAGGAATAAAAGCCGTGTGCCACCTCACAAGAAGGACCACAGGGACACACACTGTTGTGATGCTTCTACCCTTCTCATCAGAACGTCTGCTCGGGTCTCTGTCACACACACACACAGGCACACACATATCCTCAGAACAACAGGTGCAGACAAAGGTGAGTTCAGCGTGAACCGTTTTCCCCAATACAAGCTTAGGGCACACCCAAGCCCCTACTGCCCAACCCGAAAAGAAAGCTGCATTGAGCCCTGGCTGGTGTAGCTCAGTGGATGGAGCACGGGCCTGCAAACCAAAAGATCGCGGTTTGATTCCCAGTCAGGGCACATGCCTGGGTTGCAGGCCAGTTCCCAGCAGGGGCCAGTTCCCAGCAGGGATCGCATGAGAAGCAACCATACAGTGATATTTCTTTCCTTCTCTCCTTCCCTTCCCCTCTAAAGATAAATAAATAAAATCTAAAAAAAAAAAAAAAAAAGAAAGCTGCATTGGTGAGGGCTTGCATCCACAAACTTACCATTTCCACGCGCCGCTGTGTTCTAAGGCCCCAAATGAAACAACTGGGGGCGTGCAGGGGTGGGAGTTGTCAGGAGTCCCACCAAGATGCAGAGCCCCTGAGTGCGGGAGCAGGAGCATCCCACCCCACAGTTACAGGTGGAGGGCCGGTCTTTATTTGGAGGGGAAGTGTGGGGTCGTTCATTGATCCTCAAAGAGAAACATGTTTTAAAGCAGTTCATTTCCCTTCTGTTATCATCAAAACCCAAGTTGAAACTGGGGGATTTCTCACGTTTCTCCAGGTGATAAATTATGATGATATTAAAAATGTTCCTTCTCTGTTTTCCTAGGTTCCTTTGCATCTCTGGTGGGGGAGGGAGGGGCTTGGGGCCAGATTCTAGCCGATGAGATAGAAATTGAAGTCAGCCCTGGCTGGTGTAGCTCAGTGGATTGAGCGCGGGCCTGCAAACCAGGCAATCGTGGTTCGATTCCCAGTCAGGGCACATGCCTGGGTTGCAGGCCAGTTCCCAGCAGGGGATGCATGAAGGCAACCATACATTGATGTTTCTCTCTCTCTCTCCTTCCCTTCCCCTCTAAAGATAAACAAATAAAATCTTTAAAAAAAACTGAAGTCAATAAGGCTCATGATAGAGCCAGGGAGCTGCTATGAAATTTGGGGCTTTCATGATACAAAAGTGTGGCCATTGTCAGTCCTCTCCTACTCCACACATTGGGCCTGTCGGCCTTTGACATGGCTGTGATGGCTGGAGCAATGGCAGCCAGTCTGCAGTCATGAGGGAAAAGGCATGCCCAAGGAGAGCATTTCTCTCTATTTAGACGAGCCATTAATAAAAAACAAGTTTCAACTTCCACCAAGATGGAGGCATATGTGGAGACACCGTGCTTCCTCACACAACCAAGTTTAGAGACAACTAAATAATAGCAATAGAAAACACAGCCAGAACACAGAAAATTGAACTTTTCGGAAGTCTGATAACAACAAATTCTTCAGCCTGAATGCGTCATAATCCAGCGACCTAAGTGGCCCTGCCCCGGTGAACAACCTAAGGCTCTGCTCCTCACCCAGCTGTGAGAAACAGCAGTGGGGGCCGCCATTTTCCCGCTCTGACCACGCCCCCACATACAGTGACCTGGGAGTCCAAGGCTCCGCTTCTCATACTTAACGGGCGCAAACAGACCAAAAATGGCTCAAGAAGATCTCAAAGCCCCAGAGCCTATAGATCTAAGCGATGAAGAAATAGCAAAACTCTCAGACGCACAGTTTAAAACACTGGTCATCAGGATCCTCACAGAACTAGGTGATTATAGCCACAAATTAGACAAACATATGAAGGCGAAACTAATTGAAATGAATGGAATTGCACAGGAAACCAATAGCAATGAAAAGGAAACTGGGACTCAAATCAATGGAGTGGACCAGAAGAAAGCAAATAATGGCCAAACAGAAAAGAGTCAAGAAGCAAGAATTCAAAGAAATGAGGAGAGTCTTAGGAACCTCCAGGACATCTTTAAACGCTCCAACATCCGAATTATAGGGGTACCAGAAGGCGGAAAGGCACAGCCACCAGTGGAAAACTCATTTGAACAAATAATAAAGGAGAATTGCCCCAATCTGGCAAAGGAAATAGACTTTCAGGCAATCCAGGAAGCTCAGAGAGTCCCAAAGAAGTTGGATCCAAGAAGGAACACACCAAGGCACATCATCATTACATTAGCCAAGATTCAAATGAAGGAGAGAATCCTAGAAGCAGCAAGAGCTAAGGGGACAGTCACCTACAAAGGAGTCCCCATCAGACTGTCAGCAGATTTCTCAAAAGAGACCTTACAGGCAAGAAGGGGCTGGAAAGAGGTATTCCAAGTCATGAAATCCAAAGACCTACAACCAAGATTGCTCTATCCAGCAAAACTTTCATTTAGAATGGAAGGACAGATACAGTTCTCAGATAAGATCAGATTCAAGGAGTTCATCATCACCAAGCCCTTATTATATGAAATGTTAAAGGGACTTATCTAAGAAAAAGAAGTTAAAAAAAAACATGAACAGTGAAAGGACAACAAACTCACAGTTATGAACAACCACACCTAAAACAAAAGCAAACAAAAAGGACAGCTAGATCAGGAGTGGAAACATAGAAATGAAGATCTCAAGGAGGGTTAGCAACAGGGGAGTGGGAGGAGGAGAAGGGGGGAGAAGGTACAGAAAATAAGTAGCATAGACAGTATATAGAAAATAGATGGGAGGGCAAGAATAGCATGGGAAATATAGAATCTAAAGAACTTGAGGCACATGGTCATAAACTAAAGGGGGGTAATGGTGGGGATGGGGGTAGGGTGGAGGGGAATGAAGGGGGGAATAGAACAACTGTAATGGCATAATCAATTTTAAAATAAATTAAAAAATAAAAAATAAATAAAAAACAAGTTTCCAGAGAAGCTGAGAAACATCCCAGAAGACATGAAGTGGACAACCTTTGGAAGCATGTGTCATGTGAGCTCTAGGGATGCCCCAAATACCCAGGGTCTATATTTTTCAGGGTTCAGAATCCGAAAAGTTGCTGGAGGGAGCCACCGAGGGAGTAGAATTTGCGTATAGATGTGAGTGTGACTCATCTACGGAGGAATCAACGGCGTGAGGGCCACGATGAAAGAACTGCCCCTGCCGTAGCTGGCAGCCCCTGGGACAGTCCCCCCCTGAGGACCCTGTGTGCGGACACAGAAAGGCATTTCTGTTGTTCTCAGCTGCAGCTGTGTCTTTCTTTACGCACCTGCCTCTCTGCTTGGTCTATGGCTCTGCGAATACCTGGAAGGTGAATGCGTTCGATGCCCTGAGCTGGTGCTGAAGCTGCACAGGGTTAGTTGGGGCCAGTCTGGGCGTTTTTCTAGGATAAGAAACACCAACACCTGGTGGAGAACAAACCTTAATCCGGATTATTTTTTTATATCACTGGCTGGTCCAATTTCTGCTTCTAAGAGCTATATTTGAATATCTTTTGGAACCCTATTTTTTGTTCCTGATACTCTTTAATCTTTCAGCATATAGCTTATCAAGCAGAAAAAATGATCCAAGTTTAGCGAGGCTTTTCCGATGTACTTGAACTTCCGGGAACAATGGAGGAGAAAGTCATGCCGATCAGGGGAGAAATAATAAGGTCTTTAAACGGACCCAGGCCCTTCCTCACCTAAGGGTGAGAGACTATTTATGAAGCGTCCCTCCCTGGTATTCTTCTGCTGGTTTCTGAGAACTAAGACAACAGAGAGACCCGGCCCGAAACCAGCGTTCCCAATTTTCCTGTGGGGATGACCCAGTCAGGTTCGGTACCGCGACCGGACAGCAGGCCCCTGCGCGGGCTGTCCATCCAGTCTGGGGGGCGCGGATCCCACTGTGTGAATCGGCAACTCACCCGCATTTCCAGGATGGAGAATCGTGCGAGGCGTAGCGCAAGCCCCTTCCTCTCGCGTCCCTCCTCGTCCTCTCAGGCCCCCGTGGCAGAACCAGGCTCTGGCACCAGCCCTTCCCTTTCCTCCCCTTATGCCCAGTCACCCCCCGCGGGAAGCCTTTCGCTGAGGTCTGGGGGATGCTTCTTCCCCAGACCTAACCCTGAGCTCCGGGTTCACGCTGCACTTCCCAGGTCTTCTCCCAATCCTGCAACTCGGTGCCGCCCACGCACCGCACCAGGTGTGTTGCATTTCTCCCCACCACCGCCTTCACCTGCTCCCAGGCTGCGCTCTCCCGGGAGTTGCTCACTCCAGGGAACAGTTAGCTCCGTGGAGATACAACTGGCTTGTAACCTTGCGTGGGCTTGAGGAGACAACCGGCTGGTTCGATACACATGGACTACGAAACATTGCCACCGTGAGGACCTAGCTCCTCCGCGGCTTCCCGTCCGTGGGTCCCTGGGGAGAACACTGAGACCTGCTCTCCCAGTTGATCCCGAGAGGGGCCCGCTGAAATTCCCCCGAATGGGCACCAGGGGGCGCCTGTTCTGCGCACACCTTTGCCACTGAGTAACAAAACAAGATAAAATGGCTTGTTTCCATTTCTTCGACATTTTCAAAAACGGTTACCCTTTGCAGTCTTGGGAAAACAACCTTTGTTAATGCTTCAGACCCTCGCCTCTCCGTGGGCAGGTGCCCGTGGAGCCGAGAAAGGGAGGCCCGAGTCCCTCCCCAGGCCTGCAGCGCACTCACCTGGAGCCCCGGCCCCTGGTGTCTCTGGCGAAGCAGCTGGAGGCCCGGGGCCTCTCAAGAGAAAATCGTCCACGCTGCACGGGCACCTGGAGTGTGTGCAGAAACACTAGAATCTGCAAAACCCCTGCAGGGAATAGGGGGCGTCCGCGCTCCCTTCTCAGGGGCCAGGTGTCCGACTCCGTCTCTGCTCTTCCTTGGCCACCCGACCTGGGGAATCGCTCTCACCCTCAGAGACGCAGAGCAGGACACGCCCTTGCCAGGGGCTGGGGGACGGGGCGGGGAGGGGAGCAAAACTCCAGGGTTTGAGGGGCCGAGGCGGGAGACAGACTCCTGGACTCAGGCCCAACCCGTCGTGCAGGTGGAACGACAGTCACATGAGGGGGAAGCTCAGTTGCGAGCAGGTCAGCTTGCGGGACAAAGGCCAGGGACACTAGTGGCGCTCCCCATCCCAGCTTCACTGCTGACCGCACAGGCGCGACGCAGGCGCAATTCCGGGACTGTCCCATCTGCGGGGTACGGAGTGTTTTTTTCCCCTATGATTCTTAAATGCGCTAACTGCTAACCACATGAAACACAGAAATGTTGACAGAAGAAGAGAAAAATTTTAACTGCAGAAGAAGAAAAACAGAGGACTCTCGCCAAGATGGAGGCATAGGTGGATGTGCCGTGCCTTCTCACACAACCAAGTTTAGAGACAACTAAATATTAGCAACAGAAAACATAGCCAGAACACAGAAAATTGAACTTTTTGGAAGTCCGTTAACAACAAATTCTTCAGTCTGACCAGTAAGGGGCGAAACCAGCGGCTGGTGAAGCAGGGTTGCACAGGAGGACTCGGTCAGATGGACTCAGGCGTGCGGAATCCAGGCGCAGGATTGGACCTAGTGAGCGACGGAGCGAGCGACCACGGGGGAGACAGCGGAGGAGCGGTGCTGCCTGTTGACTGTGGTCGCGCATTTGTGTGTGGGTGGACAGGCGAGGTACTGGGCGGTTGGACCGGCCCGGCGGGTCCCCGGGGCAAGCGGCAGTGGAGGGCGCCACCATTTCCCTGCTCTGACCCCACCTCCACGTACAGCGTCATAACCCAGCGACTCTGAGTGGCCCAGCCCAGGTGAACCACCTAAGGCTCTGCTCCTCACCCAGCTGTGAGAAACAGCAGAGGGGGTCGCCATTTCCTCGCTCTGACCACGCCCCCACATACATGGTCACAACCCAGCGACCTGGGAGTCCAAGGCACCGCTTCTCATACTTAAAGGGCGCGAACAGACCAAAAATGGCACAAGAAGATCTCAAAGCCCCAAAGCCTATAGATCTAAGCGATGAAGAAATAGCAAAACTCTCAGACGCACAGTTTAAAACACTGGTCATCAGGATCCTCACAGAACTAGGTGATTATAGCCACAAATTAGACAAATATATGAAGGCAAAACTAATTGAAATGAATGGAATTGCACAGGAAACCAATAGCAATGAAAAGGAAACTGGGACTCAAATCAATGGAGTGGACCAGAAGAAAGCAAATAATGGCCAAACAGAAAAGAGTCAAGAAGCAAGAATTCAAAGAAATGAGGAGAGTCTTAGGAACCTCCAGGACATCTTTAAACGCTCCAACATCCGAATTATAGGGGTACCAGAAGGCGGAAAGGCACAGCCACCAGTGGAAAACTCATTTGAACAAATAATAAAGGAGAATTGCCCCAATCTGGCAAAGGAAATAGACTTTCAGGAAATCCAGGAAGCTCAGAGAGTCCCAAAGAAGTTGGATCCAAGAAGGAACACACCAAGGCACATCATCATTACATTAGCCAAGATTCAAATGAAGGAGAGAATCCTAGAAGCAGCAAGAGCTAAGGGGACAGTCACCTACAAAGGAGTCCCCATCAGACTGTCAGCAGATTTCTCAAAAGAGACCTTACAGGCAAGAAGGGGCTGGAAAGAGGTATTCCAAGTCATGAAATCCAAAGACCTACAACCAAGATTGCTCTATCCAGCAAAACTTTCATTTAGAATGGAAGGACAGATAAGGTGCTTCTCAGATAAGATCAAATTCAAGGAGTTCATCATCACCAAGCCCTTATTATATGAAATGTTAAAGGGACTTATCTAAGAAAAAGAAGTTAAAGAAACATGAACAGTGAAAGGACAACAAACTCACAGTTATGAACAACCACACCTAAAACAAAAGCAAACTAAAAGGACAGCTAGATCAGGAGTGGAAACATAGAAATGAAGATCTCAAGGAGGGTTAGCAAACAGGGGAGTGGGAGGAGGAGAAAGGGGGAGGAGGTACAGAAAATAAGTAGCATAGACAGTAGATAGAAAATAGAAGGGAGGGGCAAGAATAGCATGGGAAATATAGAATCTAAAGGACTTGAGACACATGGTCATAAACTAAAGGGGGGGTAATGGTGGGGATGGGGGTAGGTGGAGGGGAATGAAAGGGGGAATAGAACAACTGTAACAGCATAATCAATAAAAAAGTTTAAAAAAAGAAGAAAAACATTGATGAATTTCATCACGTATAAAATATATGCTTTTTTTGGTAAAAAAGAATGTTGAGAAAAGAGCAAACTGACCTCTAATACAAGCACTGCCTGGCTGTGCATTCTTGGGCAGATGAACTAACTTCTCTGAACTTCTGCTGCGTCATCCATGAGGTGAAAACGGGCAAACCTGTGGAGAGGCCATCTGAACGCTGTGCCTTTCTGGAACCGTGTGTGCTGCCTAGTGGGTCCTTGACCCACAGCAGCCGGACACATTTGCTGATGCCCAGAGACCCCGCCTCCTAACATGTTACTTTGTTACTTTGAAGCAACCGTGGGGCTTATTTTTATTGGTTGCTTTACATTTCGCAATAAGCTGACTCTCTGAAGAATTAGGGCTTCACTCCATTTAACCGCAGGACGTTCGCTTGCTGGGCCCCGCCTGGCACACGTGAAGCGCTTGGTTTTCAGCGCCCAGACTCGGGCGGAAGGAAGGCAGCCGCTCCTGGCTGTGAGGGCCTGAGGAGCCAGAGCTGCTTCTGGGCCTTCTTCAAGGCTGGTGTTTGAAATGCTCCTTTAGAGGGGACTTTTTGGGGTCATTTTCCAGTGTTGAGAAAGTTTGCAGCAAGTGCCCTGGCTGGGGTGGCTCAGTGGATCGAGCACCAGCCTGTGAACTGAAAGGCTACTGGTTCAGTTCCCAGGCAGGGCACCTGCCTGGGTTGGAGGCTGGGTCATGGGTGTGAGAGAGGCAACCAATCGAAGTTTTCTCCCTCCCCTTCCCCTCTCTCTGAAAAAATAAATAAAATCTGCCTGGGCTGGTGTGGCTCAGTAGGATTGAGGGCAGGTCTGCAAACCCAAGGGTCACCAGTTCCATTCCCATTCAGGGCTCGTGCCTGGGTTTTGGGCCAGGTCCCCAGTAGGGGGCGCACAAGAGGCAACCACACATCAATGTTTCTCTCCCTCTTTCCCTCCCTTCCCCTATCTCTAAAAATAAATAAGTATAAAAAATAAATAAAATCTTTAAAAACCTTTGCAGAAAGAACTTAACATTTTTTTATCATAAAAATAAAGGCCAGATTTTGGTTTGAAGGTGGAACAAAACTCCCACTGACTTTAAGGCAAGCCACTAAGAAATCTGCCAGGTTTGACGTCACTGCTCTGCATGTGACCACTCCTCCTGGGTCAGCTGTTCATGAATCGTGACAATCACAGCTGTTCACGCCTCGGGACACAGGGACCCCCCCCCCAAACACGGTAAAATCCGTGACTTGCCCTGCCGCCCCCCACACCCACCTGGGAAAGCTCAAACACAGTCACGGGGAAAGTCAAAATGTAAAATTAAATATTTAATTAGAAATCGGATTTGCTTTAAAGATAGGTGGCAATGTACAGGCTATATTACACTCTCTTTATAATTTTTTTGGACAAAAAAGATACTGTTCATTTTAACAGGCCACGGAAATATTAATACATGTGTGATAGAGTCAGGACTGGAAATCAGCTAGAGATGGTACAATGTACAATATTGGGAATATTACAGTTTTGTATTGTAAAAACATTTATTTTTTTAACAATTTACCTACATTAATAAAAATTACAGCATATTTAATAATTTTACAAATTCTTCATAAAAAATGTATCTCTGTACAAAAAGGTCTTTTGCACCTAACGTGAGTCAGCAGCATGGGGTAGGATGTCCGGATGGCAGGTGACCGCAGGTCCTGACCGGGGTGCCAGCCTTCGAGTTCCCCTTGTTATGATAGCTTTTTTGTCGCTGTTTACAAAATATCTTACAGAAGAAAAAGATTATTGCGGCCTGAAGGAAGGCAAGATGTGTGAGGCAAGCAGCACTTTGAAAGAGCTTTAAGCACATGAACCGCGTGAGCATGGGCACTCCCTCTCGAGGTCCCCTTGGGCAGGGAGGGTCTTCCGGCACATTCCGAGGCCGTGCACTCACCCTGGGAGGGGCTGGCTCGGGGGTGGCTGTGTCTGAACCTCGGGCACCACACGGACCCCTGAAGGATGGTGTGGCCCCGTGCGGCCAAGGGGGGCTGTGCCTGACCTGACCACCCCTGGAGCCTGGAACCTGTGCCCTGCCCTCCTGGGGTTCCAAGCATCACTGCCTGGCCAGCAGGACAGGCACGTGGGGACAGACGGCTGGATGAGAGTCTGAGGCCAGCTGGCTGCACCTGGTTCCAGCGGCTCATACTCAGACGTGTTCGGTGCACGTGTGTGTACATGCACTCATACCTACGGTGGGGGTGAGCGGTGTCCCCCACACGCTAGCCCGCCCCTCCTGGCCCCTCGGTCTGGATTGGGGTGTGTGGGGCCCTGGGCTGTGGCCAACCTCGTCTGAACAGAGGGGATGCAAACTCCCGGTGGCAAAGCCAAGCCCCGTCCTGGGGCCAGGACGGCTGAGGGAGATGTGCAGGGAGTTCCACGAGACCGTGGAACTCCGAAGGCCGGGCTGCCACCAGGAGGGGCCGGTGATGCCCTCCCAACGGAGGACACATGCCCCTCACCGAGGGCAGGGCAGGGGCACCCAGCAGGGTGCACGGCCTGCAGACAGTGAGCCGTGACCCTGACAGTTCTTTCCCCGTTTTCCACGTGTGAAGCCCGCCCTTCCATCCACAGCAGACAGACCAGGACGCCAGACTTGAACTGAGAGACGACCAGGACACTTGACCCTGCCTCGCTTTCCCCAGGCCAGTCTGCATGGCGAGAAGGGAGCTTTCTACATGTGGAAAAGGTGCTTGACATTCAAAGTGCTGAAGAAGAATTCTCTTCGCACTCTTTCTACCCCGTGCTGATCAATGATGACAAATGCGTTCCCCTTTGTGACCCAAACAATTCCACTGTTGCCTCGTCTGGGTCACACTCTGACCCACTTCCACACCGGGGATGATCACACCCACTTCCATTGTCCTGCGACTTACAACTTGCCAGTGACGAATGCTAATCCTGGAACCGCACTGAGATGTTCTCTCCACCTGGAACGGCAGGAACAAAAGGCAAAGGAGCACAGAGGATGAGGTCCCTGGAGGGGAAGGTGTGAGTCCTGTCTTCCTGTCTCCGCAGCGATGTGGGCCCTCTGACCCTGACTGACAGTGTCCAATGGGTCCCTGGGCTCCTGGGGGTCCCGTCCTCCCTGCAACGTCAGGGGTGCATGGCCACGGGAAACAGTGTGATGAGGAAGACGGCACTGGGAGCTCCCGCCCACATGGCCACGCACATCTGAAATAAATTACTATTCACATCTGTACATGGCAGGTGGAGGGCGTGGTCAGCCTTCTCTAAGATGTTACCAGGACGGCAACAGATGCGAGGGGGAAACGTGGGAAATAAAAGGCCTCTTTTTTTTTCTCAGTGAGTCCAACACAGATATGTAGCTAAAAGAAGCAATAATAAAATAAATCTCTTTAATACCGTACTTCTGTGAAAACCTGTGCCATATCTGGGAATTTTCTCTCTCTCCTTCACAACCTGACAGTGAGATGCTTGGCTTGAGAAATGAAGAAATGTTTATATACAATGTGTAGTGTGTATAAACCCTGTGTAAATAGTATATTTTATCAGAATTCTTAGTCATTTGTAACACACTAGTGCAAAAAAATTGTGCATCAAAACTTCTGCAATTGAACAGCTGACTGGGAATCTGTGGATGGTCCTGGGCGCGGACGCCGAGGGGGCTGGGGGTCCTCGTGGTGCGCCAGGCTTGGGGAAGGCCGGCGGGGCCCCCGTGGGTGTGTGCGTCACGAGGGAGGTGTCTCCCTCAAGAGAGCCGTTTTCCAGAGTATTTGCACTCGTGGGGGTGAGAAAACACAGACAGAAGGTGTCGTGGGGCTGCTACTTTGTCACCACGCCCAGAGGCGGTGGCCGTGTGCCCAGGAGGCTGCATCAGTGGGGGGGGGGGGGCATCCCAGCCTCTGGAGGCAGGACGTCCAAGGCCTGGAGGCGGATGTGCCCGCATGCCTGGGTGGATGGGTGGGCGGGCTTCCTCAAGGGCGCCTTGACCCCACGTAGGTGCAGCCGGACGGGGGCCAGGTGTGGCCAGTCCTCAGGAGATTCTGCACGGTCTCTGGACATCCCTGCTGTGTGAATCCGGTAGGAGATGGGAAGGGCCGCGCGGCGAAGCTGGGAGGAGGAAGGAGAGAGGCCCATGGCACCAAAGGGATCACTGCTTGCCCGTCAGAGGTATGGCTATGAGTCGGCCCCCGGGCCGGGGGCTATACTACTGTGCACACTGTGTTCAGAGTCGTGTCGAAGCGCACAGCCTTGGCCTCTGTGGGCTTCAAGTTTGTGTCGTACATGGGGTTCTCGAAGGAGGCCTGGCGGTTGCTGTTCTCGTGGCCGGCGTAGCCGTTGTACTGCACTTTGGGTCTCGTTCTAGGAGGGAGAGAGAGCAGACACTGTCAGGGCCCTGCCTTCCGATGCCCAGGGCTGGGCCTGCGCCAACCCTTCGGTCTGCAGGGAGCCACACCAACAAGAGGCCACAGAACCGACGCTGGGCGTGGGGGCACACAGAGCTGTCCCTCGCAGGCCTCACTCTTTTGAGTGGCTGGTCGAGATTATCAAGAGAACTTTAAACACTGAAGTCGTTCCCAAAATCAAAGAATTATCCGATTCCAACTGATAATCTGGGTGAACTCGGAAGGTCGCCGATGCGGGTGGCAGACAGACTCTGCTTGGGTGTCCGCCTACCCCTAAGTGTTATGACCTTGAGAAAGTGGACCTCGCCACTAAGTGGGAACCAAGGTGTCCGCCCTCTAGGACTATGGAGATTCAACTGAAATACAAATGTAACCCTGCCATTACTGACATCACCAAACGTGAGCTAGGTTTTGGAATGCAACTTTGTCTCCAACAAGGAAGTTACAGAGAAGACGCTAGACTCATTATTCAACTGTTGTGTATATTTTCCGGTTAAAAGAAAACCTCTGGGTAGACCTCAGATTAAAGAATTGAAGGCTTTTTAGGTATAAAAGCGGTAAAGCTCCCCCTTGCCCCTTTCCAGAAGAGATGACGTGAGAAAAATAGGCCAGATGGTGAGAACACAACTTGAAGTGACCAGTCTGGCAAAGACGTCACTTCATCCTGATACAAAGACACTTCTGCTGCTGTGATTGCTAGTTGGTTTCCTTACATTGTAATATGTTCGTGAAGAACAAGAGGATGAAGAACTCTGCATCAGCAGAAAGGCAGGGTGCCAGGGCCTCTCTGACACTGAACTTGAAAATGCTCTGATAGCTGAAGTCAGCACACAGATTCAGCCACATGTTCACGAGCTTAAACGTGGCTGAAGTTCCCCTTAAACCCCCAGGTCAGGAGCCCCCACCCTCCCGCCCTCGTTGGGAGGGACACCCCACCGCCAGGGGTCCAGCGCAGAGCCCACACCCTGCAGGGCCCCCATCAGTCAGGTCTCCTCCTGAGGTCTACTCCCGAGCGCCACCTGCTGGAAGGTGGAAGTCTGCCGCTTACAGGGAAGCCTCTGAGGTTGGGAGACCACCTGGGGTGCAGGGATCCTCCCATGCTGCCCCCTCTAAACGTTAAGACACAGTCAGAAGGAATGTTTAATTGACGTGTGAGTAGATACAGTTCCCTGAGCGTATGTATCCTTTTAAAGGATAAGAGAAGAAAATAAAGGATAGAGGACAGGCTGAAAATACTTTGTGACTCATGTAAATGTCTGTGTGACGGGGAGATACCCCCCCCACCCGACAGGTGGGGCTGCCGCCCATCCAGGAGACCCTGGAGGGAAGCCCCCCCATCCACAGGCAAAAAGCCAAAAGGAGAGAAAAAGAATTTCCTGAGCTACATCAAGTCCTTGGGGTTAATGTGGACGCCACCAAAGCAGAAACACACTTGCAGGATTATAAATCCCCCTGCAGGCCTGTGTCTCTATGAGGGTATTACATTTCTTAGAGAATCTTGTGAAGGAAGAGACATTTGTGACTGACGTAATGAGAAGCCAATGATGGATTTTTCTTCCAATGAGGGATTGGAAGAAGTGACGGATTTTTCTGCAGACGGTGGTGGGACCTAGTTCTACATTTATTAAATTTTCATCTAGTTCCAAACGGAAATGTGAGAATAAGGCTCGTCAGACTCATGTGCGTAGGGTTTCTTCTCTCTAAAACACTACCTGATACAGAAGCGTCAGTCTTCGATTGTGGGGAGACCATCTCAGACCCCCCAGCCCCCATCTTTATAGCGAGAGCGCACCAACCACAGAAAATTGAGGGCTCGCTTGCAAGCAGCTACCAGAACATGGTTGTGAAGTGACATCCTTCCCATTTTATGTTTCAAGAAAAGCCTGAAGACACACAGTGAAACCTTTTCCATTAGTCATTAAAAATAGCCCCCAAACCTCCATACACTAGTATTTTCTGTATTTTTGTTTTTTGCTTGCCAGGATACATAGAAATATCTGCAGCACATATATAAACAGAAGGCACATTTAACATACCTAAACCTTATTTATAGGATCGTAATTATTTTCATTACCTGTAGGAATGCTAGTTAGAGTCCAAGGAATTTAAGAACCTTGGTGTGGGCCAAATGCCTCCAGGTGACGCATTTTTCCACAGAGAGGAAATGTAAGTGAATCTGTTATTTCTTCTAAATTTAGTTTTGCTTTTTTTTGGCCTCCATGCCAATGGCAAGGAAAGAATCAATTCCATTTAAGTTTTTTGTTTGTTTGTTTTTTTGGTTTTTTTAACTTTTGCCATCTTCCTGTTGGGAGACCCATGCCAGTGGACCGATACTTGCACCACTTTCTCACCGGAGGAGCGTGTGGCACTGCTGCGCACCTAGTAAGGCTTTCTTTGTATCTGTTAAGGGGAGAAGTGAATGGACACTTTTTAAGTCGCATTTCGCGGAGCCCTGGAAACGCCCCAGTAGCTGACCCGGGCGCCCGGAACGGAAATCCAGCTCCCTCGCTGGAGCCGGAGACAGAGCTGGCTACCTGCAACCCCGCTTCGGGTTCCCCCGCGGCTGGTTTTCGGAGGGGCTCACGGGGAAGGTCAGAGGGCAACAGACAACCACAGCCCCACGTGTGAGGCCTGCAGGCCGGGCCGCACACCGCGCAGCTGTGCCACGTTCACGTGCGTGTGAGAGGGAGGGCGCGCAGCCCTCCGACCCACGCGTGCACCAGCGCGCTAGTACCTGTGTTTGTAGAGGTAGAAGGCGAACCCTGACAGGATCAGAGCGAAGAAGGGGACGAGAGTGGCCGCCACCACGGAGCCGCTGCTGGTGCCCCGGGGGCGGCGCGCAGAGTCCTGGTCTGCGCTCAGCGGGTCTGGAAGACAAAAGGGTCGATCAGCCGTGCGCCAGCGAACACGCAGACATGTTTTATGCGTGAGTGTAAATCCTCCAGGAAGCAGCAGTTAAGTCCCAGCAGGACCCGCCAATACTCCTCCGGAGAAACAGCAACGTGCGTCTCCCTGACGGAGGCGCAAAACCTGACCCGTCAGGGGAGGGTCAGCGCGACCTGACTATGTGTAGTGCTGGCTCCTGGGGTGCAGAGGGCAATGGGCCTCGCGCGGTCGGACTCCGCGTACGTTTCCCGATACCCTGGGCGAGAGCGCCGGCTGAGGCGCAGCGCCAGGACACAGGGACCACTGAACTGCCAGGGGAGCCTTGTTTTCCTACGAGGTGTTTCAGCTATGAAAATAGCTTCTTAAATAAAAAATTCTTGAATTTCCACATAAAAAAGGTGCAAATAATACTGGTCCCCGGCTTTACCGGAGGCAGCAGGGTGCGATTCCTGCCACCTGAGGCTCTACTGCGCCCTGCTTTACCCTGATGCCTCGGAGCCGCATCTTGTCGAGACCCTTCCTGGCGGGCAGCACACGGGCCTCAGACGTGGCCGCGGATTTCCAGACGCGCTCACACCTGCGGGCCGGGCGCCTGTTCTCCAAATCTCTGAGACTGGCGCTGGCACGTGAGTGGCCACGCGGACGCTCCCACCCCGAACTTGCAGGGACTGATGCAGGCGTAGCCCTGATCCCTGTGGCTGCGGGGACAATACGGATGCCCCCAGTGGCGGTGCCAGCTGAGGACGGGACAAGCAGCTGCGGGGAGTCCCGGCCACCACTGGCGTCGGCAGGGTTGGGGGGGGTCCTGGACACACGGCGCCAAGGGCACCCACCTCACAGCCTTGTTGGGAGGCCCACGTGCCGGACGTCTCCACTGCCCGAAACCAGGGCCCACGCACGGTGTGCACGGGGACCGAAGTGCTGCCACGTGGGAGGCCAGCCTGGGCGGCTTTCCTCCCGAACCGGGGCCTGCGCTGCACCTGGATCAGCAGGTGCGCCACCTGCACGTTTGTGACGTAAAAAAAAAAATAGTGCCGTGCGCCTGGCACGTGAGCGGCCTCTGGCTCCCAGGAAGCTGCCAGACGGCCTGCTCCAGGTTCTGCAATCCTGGGAGTCTCCTCCCTCAATCTCCCAAATTTGTGTTCTGCTTAAATTCACCGAGGTGTTTTCTGCAGCAAGACTGCATACTGCTGGCCATAATAGGTGTCAGCCTCCCGATCAGCAAAGTCCTGGAGAATCTATGCATCACCAGGGACTTCACCCCCTAACAAGGAGGGTGTGTGAATCACGCAGCTAACCTTTCCCAGAAATTACGAGGCCGTCTGAAGCTCCTAGTTACTTTCAGTTATTTACCTTGTTTTAGCAATGTAAAGGGCGATACATGCACACGGTATTAATTAAAATGGCATAAAAAGGTACGGAAATAAATAGTCAAAAGGTCGATGGAAATGAAGGTCCCCTGGGCCCTCGTGAGCCATAGCTTTGGGGTGTTGGTAGTGACCTTGCGGAAAGAACTCTTCACACACATGATTGTGTCTCTTTTATTACCTTTCTGACAACCAGGAGGATGACTCACAGGTTTTAGATTCGGCTTTTTCACCTGAACTGGGCACTTTAGGTTCTTCCACCGGAGGTCAGGTTCAACGCAGTGCTCTGTGGTGTTCATGAAACGAGCCGGAGTTTGTCCAGCCAACCCACTGCCGATGGCCATCGGGGTGTTCCCAGCGTCCTTCGCTAATGGTGCAGCAGTCCCTTGGCCACGGCTGCCCGTCAGCAGGGTCTGACCACTCGGGACGGAGTCTAGCTGAGTACATACCCTCTGCGTCCCTGTTCCTCACCCAACTGCCCTCCGAGGCGGTGGTCCGGCTTCCTCTCAGTGTTGTTTCATAGGGGCCGTGACAAAACCATCCTGGCCCCCATGCGATGAGGAACTGCCACCTGCTCCCCTCGCCTCCCCCTCCCTCTACCACCCCCCAGGTCCCCACATCAGTGTGACCCTCTGCCGCTGCTCTGGCTGCTCTCACTGTCTCACCTGCACCTTCTCACTTAGGGCCGACAGCGGTTCGCCTGCCACGGCCTGGGCCCCTCCACTTGCAGGCAGCGCCATCGAAAGGCGCGCACAGGCCAGCGAGCTCCCCGTTCACAGCACACAGGCCAGCCCAGGTCTGCGAGCTCGCTGTTTGTCCTCGTGTTTCCAGGGCTGCGGCCACGCCCATGATCCACTTTCGGGACACTGTGCCCTCCCCTGGAATAAACCCGGGGCCCCTGCGCAGGCATCCCTCATCCTTCCTGCCCCACGTCCAGGCAGACACGGATCTACCCTCTGCCTATAGACTGGCCTGTTCTGGGCGTTTCCTAGAAACGAACGTGACACGTGGATTTCGGTGAGTGGCTTCGTTCCCTCAGAATGGCGGGACGCCCGAGGAAGACACGGATGCCGTCCCTCACCCCGAGTCCAAGGCTGCTGAGTGCGTTCCTTCTACACGATCCGGGTAAAGCCCAAGCAGTGACAGAGAGACCAAGAAAGGAGGAGGGTGTGTCCACCTGCCTGTCTGTCTGTTTCCAGTGGGCTCTTTCTCACAGATGCAGGGACGTCTGCCCACACCTATACATAGCCTCGTCACTGTCACAAAATGCACTCAGTGAAATCATTATTTCTGTGTGATCTACAACACAGCACCAGGTTGTTTCTTTCAGCAGTTCCTCTATGATCGCTATGTGGAATGGAGAGATTATTTCGGATGTCAGCTATTAAAACCGGTCCTGTCTGAGACACACCCGGCTTGGAAAACGAAAGTTGTGACACCGTCTGCAACACCCTGGGGTGGAACTGTGGGGTGAGAGGGTGCTGCCGGGCTGTGCGTACCTACTCGTGACACCCTCCGGGACTCCCACCGGGACGGACTCCCACGGGGAGTCTGCTCTCCCCCCAAAATCATTTTTGAAACACTGGGGAATTCTGATAACTAACGATGACCTATCTCTGAGTCCATCATATACATTTTTGAAGTTGACGCTCTTTTCGTTGCTCTTTGGTGATTTCTAGTCGTGCTTACGTGTAATTTTCGGGTGAGAGAGTTCGCTGAGTTCTCTGGCTTTTCTTCCTCCCCCTCACTTCCACACCCCCCCCCACAGTGAGGCAGCAATGCCACACCGGGCGCACCGCCTGTGTCTTTCCAGCTCTGTCTGGCCACTTTGTCTCTTTTTTTCCCCATCGAGTTTCGAAACCTGTTTGCCTCCCCCGCTGTTTTCGACTGGGTCCCTTCTGGCGCCCTGGCCTCCTGGTCACTTCCCTGCACTGTTGCTCAAAGGCCGGCCTGCCCGCCCCTCCCTCCCTTTGGAAGTAGCCGCTCACCTTGCCTCTCCAGCTTGAACTTTCTGAAGTCCTTGCCGTGGATGTCACCTTGAAAAGTGAACCCTCCCGTTCGAGTCCCGACGAGACCTGCCGTGGGAGGGGGGTGGAGAGGGTGCGGAATGAGGGCCGAGTGCTCGCCCTCGGACCTTCCCTGCTCAGAGAGCACAGGCTAATGTTTTCTGTTCGCCATTCCTTAGGGTGAAACTATGTAGTTAAAGGGCGAAATATACAGATGGGACATATAACTAACGTAAATTCTGACTCATTTTGGCCTCAAAAGTGGCTTGTAAATTTACAACATGCGTGTGGATGAGCTGCCTTCTATGAAAGGGATGAAGATAGGAAACCACACACAACCCGAGTTATGCAAAACACCCTGTGTCACCGCCGTGGCTGACATGCGTCATGTAAGGCTGTGCCCCTGGGTCGGGGGACGAATCACAGAGCAAACACATGCTCAAGGTGCAGAGAAGCCCATTCCTTGGGTTTCAATGACCCCTATCCCTTCCCCTCTGGTCTCCCCGAGACCTGGACAACTGAGTCTCCAAGTCTCCAAACTGCAGTCACAGGCTGGGTGCATGAGGACACTGCACAGCTGCGTGGGGAGCGTGGAGGAACCCAGGGACTGGACGGCCGCACCAGGACACCGATGAGGGTGGGGAGTCGCCCCAGAAGAGAGGGTCTGGCAGGGCCAGCTGGGGACACGGGCTGCTCCTGACTCTGACGGAGGGCGGAGGGCTCACGGAGGTCACCGGCTGCCCTAATGTATGTCCATGTTCCCGGCGAACAGCTCTACCACGTGTTTAATCAACAGCTGGTCCGTCAAACGCTGAGTTACAAGGAGTAGGAAACACACCGTCCTTCGTTCTTTTCCCGTCTTTGTTCGGCTTCATCCTTCCTGGGCTGCGTGCTCAGGCAGCGGCAGGGCCCGACCCCTTGTTTCTGGGCGTGACCATCTCCCGAGAACCAGCGACCAGAGGCTGTCCGCTCAACAGGCCCGATCGAACTGTGCTCCGAACGGCAGTGACGCTGCCTTGCCTTCCTGCCTGTTCGTATTTACTATGAAACCGACTCAACACCCTGCCTGCCCCATCCCAGTGGGGAATAACGACACAGTCGGTCCAGGGAGCACAGCGGCTTCAGCGCAAATGCGGTTTCCCGGGGGTTTAAGGAGAAGGCCGAGCAGCCACTGTACGCATGATGGGCTGTCTTTTTAAATGCAAACCGGCCTGGATTCGGGACTGATTTCGAAGTTTACAAAACACTATCACTGACCAGGAGAAGACGGCATTTAGCGTGCAATCCAGCAGTTTACACCTTAAGAATGGTGCCTTCGATGCACATTCTTCATTGTTGTGGAAAGAGATTCCCACCCCCGCCAGGAATCTACAGGATCCGCTGCACTGACCTGTGACCTGCGGGGCTGCCTCCCGGGGGGCGGGAGGGAGCACGCCCCGCACTCACCTCTGCACCGAGGCCTCTCCTCGCCGGAGCTCCACGTCCCGTCTGCCTGGCACCGCACCAGCCGGCCACCCTCCAGGCAGAACCACCTGGGCCCCGAACTCGTTCAGGGCCCCCGACACCAGCCTCCAGGTGACGTGCTCAGACAGCTGGGCCTCGATGCCAGGGCAGGTCACCGCTGGAAGGGAAGCAGGTCGCGTGTCAGTCATCGTTTACTCCTCGAGGGGTCGCGTCAGGTGGCAAAGCCCTTCCACCTGCGGCCAGTCTGGCCAGGTGACTCCGAGGTGGTCCCCACGGTGCTGGGTTTTCTCGGCACCCCTGAGGTCCCATGTGCTCAGTGCCACCCGGAGCCTCAGCATGTGTGGGGACCTCATGTGGAGACCCCCGTGTGAGGGACAAGCCAGTGACGCAGGCGCGTGTACGTGGGAAGGTGGGAGTTTTCTCCCGGAAACAAACACGTGTATAAAAACGCCCTTCACACTCCGTCTCTCTGAGCAGCTCAGAGTCTAAATGGCCCAGACAGCGATTCTCAGAGAAGCACAGGCCCTCCTCCCCGTGAAACACGATAGCGCCTGAGCACGTGGGGTCATGAGTGTGCATGTGGAGTCACGTGTGTGCACACGGCACTGGCACCATGCAGAGAAGCGGGCCCCCTGGTGTCAAAGCTGGTCGTCTGCCGACACCTGGGAGAAAGGCCTGGAGTCAGACTGGGCCTCGGTCAAAGGCTCTGGCACCGGTTACAGCAGCGGGGGCAACACTTGCAGCCCCGCAACCCCGCTGTCCACAGCGTGGACTCCAAGGAACATGCACCTGTGCCGTTTGTGCAAAGTTTCACGTGTGCCAGTCCACACAGATCTTCTGAAAAGCATCAGAACACTGAGTGTGGCTTTGCCGAGTGAAGACTGGAACCCACTGGTATAAACATGGAGCCCCCCCACCCCCGGCTGAGCTGACAGGGCCCCGCCGGATGCCTGTGAACTGCCTGATGCACCCACACGTGAGCGAGAGAAACCTGAGCTTCTGTCAGGAAATTAAGAGTCGAGTTTCACTTCCAAATTCTAGGCAGGTTAATTATCACTGAATGAGACCTGTCTGAAAGGTCCCCAAATCCTATTTATTCTTCTCTCAGTAATTCACCAGGAGTGTGTGCAGAATGGAGGAAAACTCAGGTCTTGTGGCATCAGGATGCTGCTGACGAGGGTTGACATGTGAAGAGGGTTTGCAGACTCAAAAGGATCCCACACCTTTCTCTGCGGGTGGTTTTTAGAGAAGAGTCGCCCACCCCACACATGGTGTGTGTCACTGTTTCACCTGATGACATGAGTGAAATGTCCCTCTCACTGAGCACCTTTAAGTTCCAGGGACAACTGTCCGCTCTGGGGCCTTGGGTGCCTTCGGCCTCGTCTCAGCCCTGGGTCACCTGCCAGGAAAATCTCCTTCCTCCTCGCCGGAGCGGTGGTTCCGGCGTCCACATGGTGGTGTCCGCTGCCTGGCCGGTCCCCGACTGTCCCTGCAGGCACGGCCGCGGGCGGCTCCCCCAGTGGAGTCCCAGGTTCCCTGGCGCTCCCGGCTGCCGCCCGCACGCCGACCCCCTGACCCTCTCAGTTCCACGGTTCCTCGTGAGGACGTACCTGGTCCGCTGCGCGTGACCTGCTTCTGCTTCAGTCTTGGCCTCTGTCCCCCCTCCCTGCAGGGCCCTCCCCTCTTTTGCTGCAAACTCTGCTGTCTTTTCACAGGGTTTTTTGTGTGTGCAAATAATGTCTTACTACGAGCAGGGGCTGATGCCATGTTAAGGAAAGTGAATGTGCATGTATGACTGACTGTGTCAGCACACACACACGTGTGTGCACTGGAAAACAGCGGGCCAAGAAAGGGGTGTGTGTGGCGGCAGAATACATGAGCCGAGGCACCGGAGCACACGGGTGCAGCCGAGAGTGAGGAGTGCGGTGAGAACAGACACTTAATGTGAGTCCGTCCTGTTCTCGTGTCCTGAAGGAAGAGAGGGGGAGGGCTGGAGGGTCCCAGAAACACTGACCACGTGGTTTTACTTAGTGTTTTCAAAGAGGCCCGGAGAGAAGAGCACAAAGACATCTGAGTCTGAACAACGCGTGGCGTTCGTCGGGCGGTGAGACCCCCAGTAATGTAACCAGGGCCCCGTGGGAGGGGACGGCTTCCCGTCAGCAGTGGGAAGGCCCTCCTGGCACATTCCGTCTACATGATGCCAGCGTCTGTGAGCACACACACACACTCAGCACAAGGAAAACAGAAAATGGACGCGCAGACGGTCCCCGTGGGAGACCACGTGACGCTGGCAGAACCTCGTCAGAGGAAGACGGGGGAGGGGGGCTGCGGGCCTGGGAGGGGGAAGCCGGGCGAGGAGCAGGCTCCGTGCTGGGGCCTCCGTGCCAGCCGATGGCCAAGGGCCTCTCCCTGAGACACACGATGACAACGCTGAACTGCGGTCACAACTCAACAGGGAGCAGCCTGAGAGCCGCTGTGCTGGTCTCCCCCCTGATGAAAACACCTCCCACTGTACCCCAGGTTTTCCGTGTGCCCCCCAACCCTGCACCCATTTGCACTCGTGGGCACGACCTCTCAGACACTATTAGTTTAGTGTTTTCCTGGAAAAGGGTCCCTGTCACACCGTGGATATAAACACACATGTGACGTCACAGGGCAGGTTAATTATCACTGAATCAGACCTGAGCTGATTCACAGTGACACTGAGACAGGGACACAGGCATCACTACCGTCATTTGCTTTTCTTAAGGATGAGCAAGTCAGCTCAGCTCGCCCCAAACCGGCTGGAGTCCCGAGTGTCCCCACCTTGGCCTTCTCTGGCCCTGACTTTCTCTGCAACTAGAAACAAAGTGACAAACCCACATTCCTTCTACAAATGATGAACACAGGTGACATGGGACACGTTCTCCAGAGTTAAGTCCACGAGGATTTCCCGACACACCAGCAGTGGACACAGCATCAACAACGACATCATTCTTCAGGAATGTTTTAAAATGCTGTTCCATCTGGGAGATGCAGCAAAAGAAAAAAACTTATTTATGTAAACAGTCTCAATTATGTTTATAACAGTTATAAATGAATGAATCACCATGTTGAGGGAAATCCAATGTTTTAAAAAAAATCAAAATGTTTTAATAAGGACGCCTCCCTGTGAGGAGGGGAGAGGCCTCAGCTCCGCTGCAGCCTCAGCTCCTCAGGGCCCAGGACCCTCCCAGCCCTGCCCCTCCCCCAGCCCCACTCAGGCTCCAAGTGTCTGTTGAGGGTCCTGTGTCCACGGGCTGGGCCCCCAGAGGGCAGGGAACTGACCTGGAATGAAGACCACAGTGTCCCTCTCCTGGCCCAGCAGGGTGTTGTTCACCAAACAGGATGCATTCCTCACAGAGCTGTCCTCGACAATCACGGTCATGGTGACCCTGTGGAGGCCATCTGTGTCCTCGGTGTGAGCATTATCCAGGGCTGGCATATACCAGCCACAGGAGTCCCCCACACTGCATGGGGCTCTGGGTACCTCCCTGTGCAGGTGCGCTTCAGCCGGACCTCCCCATCCTTGTGGCCCTTCATTTCAGTGAGGGGCATGGACCCCAGGCCTGTGACAGACAAACATGTTTAAAATGTCTAATCCCCATGCATGTGACAGACAAGGACCCCTGGAGATCTCTGAGCAGCAGCAGGGACGCACTCCATGGGGTTCCACCTTCTCCCCTGCTCATGGCCCCCATGAGCTCCCTGGCTTTTCAAGACTCGATGCCCACAGCTCTTCAGGACACACCCAGTCACTCAGCTCTTGAGGAGGAGGAAGCCACCCTGCCAGGTAGAGGGGATGCTAGACAAACATCTACTCGTCTGTGGGGGCCTGAGGTTGAGGGAGAAACATTCTGCAAGAGTCACATTGTGAAAAAGCCACTGAAAGAAGGGAAATGACACACCTGCCACCATCAGGCTCATGATGGCCTCCTCACAGCACCTGCCTTGTTGAAAATGACAGCAGTAGATGCGGTTGTCATGGGCAGTGAATTGTGAATGACCAGGGCCAGCCTCCCTTGTGAATGTCTTCACCCACAAAGGTTGTTTGTCCTTGTTATGCCTCAAGTGAGCTCACTAAATGGCCCTGGATCGTTCCCCATGTTCCTGTCACTTGACTTGTTCTCCCACATCTGTCCCTGAGAGAACGATCCCAGACGTTCCCAGCCTGGAGTGGTCTCAGCTCTTCTGACAGCAGGAAGAAGGCCACCTGGGTCCCGTCACTGCAGGGAACCCAGCTCTGCCAGCAACCAGAGCCAGCAAGTCATGGACTGGTCCCTGGGTCCTCAAAACACACAAAACCCCAGCCTGCAGACACCTTGAATACAGTCTGGTGAAAGCCATGCTGGACACCTGACCCAGAGAATTGTGAGACAATAGATTTGTGTCATATGAGGTCATGAAATTTATGATTATTAAAACAAAAGCAGAAATTTAGTACACTAAAGATATTTAGAAAAATTTTAGGGACAATAACCTGTGAACGTGGTGAGCTAACAGTGGGGCTTAAAATGAGAAGAAGCTCCACTGAAGAGTAAAGATGAGTGACAAATTTATTTAGTACATTGACATGACACTCACATGTGGGGGGAGGGGACACATGGTGAAGAGCCACAGTGACCATGATGAGGAAGAGTGGCCTTGCCCCAGGACCCACATGTGACAGGAACCTCAGGAACCTCAGTGGGTGATCAGCGGTGGGTGTCCCTTCCTGGACATGGTTCCCACCATGTGATAAAAATTCCACTGATGCCCACCTGCCCCCTTCCTCCCACAGTCCTGCTCACAGAGGCCCTTCAGGTGTGAGGTAGGAGGTTGGGTCTGCTCTGTGCTCACAGGTCACAGGCTGGTTTAGAAAGGGGTCAGTGGTCTCTTCTCAACCCTGTGTGATGGGGTCACGGTGAATTCATCCTCTGGACCACGGTGTCCTGCAGAGCCAGTCAGTGAAGGGGTGGACCATGGCCCTGACAGTTGACCTTGAGGGATCCAAGTGAGGTGTGGCCTTCATAGTCACCTGCAGTGACCTTTACCCTTGGTGCCCTGGGAAGGACCCTCAGGGCTGCCCATGATCCTGTCCAACAGGACAATCAGCTGCAAAGGGACAGACTAGATGGACGGGGAGGGGCAGAGGTCAACAATCTCCCAGCAACACTACTTTCTCTATGAATTAGGAGGTTTAACTTCGACCTGCCTCGCAGGGTTGCAGTGAACGTCAGTGAAATTCACTTGGAGGAACTGGCACAGCACTAGTACATGTGAAGTTATTTATGAATGGTAGGTATTGCTGTTCAAAGCTGACTGAGTCATCCTTGGAAAGTTAATTCCCCTTTTGTGACTCATCCTTTTTCTCATCTGGAAATGCTGAATGGATGTTAGTAAAGTCCTTCACTCAGTGTGTCTTTAGTGTTTTCTTGCTGAGACATTTTGCAGTTAAGGAGGCCCTCAGGTCCAGGCTGGGCAGCGAGAAGCAGAGACGTTTCTTCAGCCTGAGGGTCCCCATTCCCTTCAGCTGAGCCCTGGGACACTGGGGTCTCCAGGGAAGGGTCAGGGCCTGGGTCAGGCACAATGGACGTTCCCACTGCTTTCTGCGCTGGGCAAATGGTCAAGGGAGTGGACTCAAATGTTGAAATCCCAAAAATAGGCCTCAGGGGCCCAGAGAAGGAGGTGGGTGGGAAGGTGAAGATGTGAGACCCATCGATGGCATTGTAGAACGAGACCTCCCCCAGCTCATAGTCCAGGAAAACCCCCACCCTCGCGGGAGAGTCGACAACTGTCAGTTTGGTCTGGGGTTCTGTGAGAGCTCGGTAGTTATTCTCAGGATAGAGCCCCACAACCCAGAATCCATTCTCAGGGTTCATATTCACCCTAACTTTTTTCTCCACATTCTGCCTACACACCCCCACTTGCCACTGTTTCCTGTCCTTCACATCCACTTCCCAGAAATGTCTCCCTGATCTGAAGCTCTTACAGCCCAGGGCACTGTAATGCCAGGAAAACCTCTTCGGGTGGTCAGGCAGGTTCTGCTCTTTCTCTGCTGGCCGCAGGCTCCTCTGGTCCTCAGACACACAGAGTTTGGGGTGCACGCTGTCCAGATCCAGAATCAAATCCACTGCAGAGGGTTGGGAGAGTGCGGGCTCAGCCCACAGAGGCATAGCTGTCAAGACCTCAGTCATGGCAGGAGGTGAGGGACCAGAGCCTGGGTCCCCACCCTGCACTGGATGTGACCCTCAGCCATGCCAAGAGAACCCCCAGAGGTCTTGTGTGCACTGAGGAAGGGGAGGGTGAGGAGGGTTGAGGTTGACTTTTTCCAGTTTGTCCGCGTGCAAACTCCGTGTCTACCTGTGTTGTGCCGTCACATGGATTAAACATCAGCCCTGGCACTGCCCCCTGAGCTGTGATGTCTTTTTCTGCACAGTCGCTCTTTCCATAGACACCAGCTATGAAATATCTTGACTCTCATTTTATATAAATACTATGGGGTTGAAAATACTAATCTTTGGGATCAAGTAAGACAAGTGAGTGGTACACTGAGCCCCAGGCCAGGCAGAGGAAGTGCCTGGTGTGACGTCAGACACCACGTCCCTTCTGTGCTCAGGGCCAGTCTGGTGCTGCCACATTCTCTGTCCCTGTTCCTGTCAGTCATTGGTGCCCGAGTTACAGTGTGAAAAAGTGCTGTGAGGGGTGTGTAGTCAGTGGATAATCTGTGCAGGTTGCGGGGTCCTCTGTCCGCTCTGACCCTGGAGCCCTGAGAGTGAATCAGCCCACAACTCAGTGTGTTACAGTCTCAGGAGTCGCCTGCCTATTTGTAAGTCTTCAGATGCCTTCCACCACCCTGACCCCTGCAGCTCAGTTGGATGTGCTTCATCCTGCAAAGCTAAGGCTGTAGGTTCGATTCCAGGCCACTGCACACGCCTCAGTCCTGTGTCCATGCCCAGGGTTGGGGCGCATACTAGAGGCAGGGGATCGAAGTTTTCCTGTCACATCGATATTTCTCTCTTTCTCCCTCCCCTCCCTTCTCTGTATACATACATATATACATACACACATTCATAATTATTGGGGAGAGATACCTCCTCATCACTGTGGTCACAACTGACAGACAAACACCCCTTCAAATAGGCCGTCTGTTTCCTGTGGGTGTCCTGACCAACACCCAGTCATCACCTCACTCAGTCCTTGTCCCAACCCTCACAGAGCAGGTGTGACTCTGGAACACGCCATAACTGGAGGACACAAGTGGCAGCAGCAGGGGCAGGAGCTTGGTCAGGTCACACCCTCCTCCCCACAGCCCCTCCCTCCAGCCCCACCCCTCCTGCCTCTTCCTCCCATAGAGACCTGTGGACCCCAGGACAGTCACTGTCCGTGGTCCCTGGGCTCTCAGCAGGTGGGGACACCTTTGAGACCATGACCTCTGGTCTCCCCCCACATAGCACTGCCCCCATTAATATTCGGAGAGGAAAGAGGGAGCAGGGGCCCTTGGGGGTTGTCCTGGGGACACAGAGAGATCCACTCACCAGGCTGGAAGAGGGCCATCTTCAAGTCTGGAAGGAAGGAGACACAGACAAGGAAAGGTCATTCTTTCTGTCCTCCCCCACCCACTGTGGTCACTGCGCCCCTTCTCTCTCCTCTCCTCAGTCTCCTCCAATGTCCACTCTCCTCGTCTACAGCTCTGCGGACCAGGCTGAAACCTCTCCCAGTGCTGGGATTCCCTTCATCAGGCTGGGGCCTTGGGGACTTGACCAGGCTGTGCCAGGTGTGTGTGTGTGTGTGAGCAGGGTGAGGGGACACTGCATCTGGAAGGTCCTCTCTGAGTGTCCACACAGGAGGGGGCGGTTCAGCCACAGAAAATGAGCTTCTGAGCTGGATGTGGTCCCTCCTCACCCAGCAGGGAAAGGCTGCACATGCTTCCCACACAGGAGCCAGGAAACCAGAGAGCAGCAGACTCACTCACCTGCATAGGCCTGAGACCGGTCCTCACCTGCAATGGAGAAAGAGTGTCACCTGAACTGTCATTTCTGAGTCAGATCCTTTCTGTCTCACGTGTCCCCCATCATCTTCCTGTGTGCCCCCCACCCTCCCCACCTCTCCCTCTGCCTGTTCCCTCCCCGGCTCCCCCTCTTTCTTCCATCAGCTGCAGCTCAGCACCCCCAGGCGCCCTGCACGGGCTGTCCCAGGGTCACCGCACAGCTGTCCTGTCCCTGTCTGTACAGCAGTCACCTCACAGCCCCGCTCTAGGCTCTGAAGTTTCAGTTACCTTCAGTCAACTGAAGTCAGAAATATTAGATGGAAAATTCTAGAAATAAACACTTCACAACTTGTCGCCCGCACACGACACTGAGAAGTGTGATGACCTCCTCTGCTGTCCCCTCCGACCAGCCCCTTCCTGAATCCTCCCTGAGTCCTGCAGGTCCACCCAGCTCCCCCCTGAGTCACTGGGAGCATGTCTGTGACAGACGGACAGTCCCGGTGTCACAGCACTGGTGTCCAGTCACCCCTGTTTCACCCAGGAATGACCCCAAAGTCCAAGAGCAGTGATGCTTGCAGTGCTGCTGGGCCAAGGAGAAGCCTTCATAATGTGAAAAGGAAAAACCCCCTGACTGTGGGGCTCAGTGGGTGGTGTGCTCAGGGCAGAGGCCTGGGCTGTGGGCCGGGCCCCCGGGGAGTGTGGGAGACAGGCCGGCCATCAAGGTGTGTCCCCCGCATCCGTGTTTGTGCCCCTCACTTTATCCCTTCCTCCCCCTCTTCTTATAAGTAAAGAAGAAATCTCGTTTAAAAATAAAAGGAGGGGAAAAAACCTCGTATATTCAGGTTTGGTGCTATCTGAGGTCACACCCACTGGGGGCCTTGGACTCCCCCCTTGCATAAGGGGTGACCTGTCACCCTGGATGTACCTGGGCATTCATTCCCTCGGCCTGGGCACACGTGTGTGTTCCTGTGTACCAGAATCCACCCCCTCAACTTGTATGATTTCCTTCCTACTCCGGAAACAACTGGGCCACTTAATGTGAAATTTCAGGCACTATTTTTGCAGCAGTTGCGAGAACTCTGTGACAAGTGACATTGGCTACTCCCATTTTTAAGACACTTTTCTCTCTCCTTCTGCCTTTCTTCTCAGTGGATCACGGATTTTACCAACCGACCAGGCAGGGGAGCACTCACATACTGAGTCACCTCCCTGCCCCCTCTCCTCTCTGGGTCCTGGGGTATCCCTACTCGAGCGCCCCCTGGTGGACAGACCCTGTAACCCCTTCCCCACTGAGGAAGACCACTGCCTGCTCCCCATCTGGGTCCTCCTTTCCTCCTCTGGGCCGCTACGGGTGCGCAAAGGGGCTGAAATATCGGAGCAGACAGAGGCTGAGGTGCGGGTCCGGGTACTCACGCTCCAGGTACTGGATCTTTCTCCAACCTGCAGGGAACAATGCCAGGAGTGGGTGATTCACTTCACCAGGGACCTCGGGACAGGAGGGCGGAGGATAGGGACTTACTGAGCTCGGCTTGCAGGCTCTCTGGAAATGAACAGAAAGAGAAAGTCTGATAGGGGGTCGTGGGGAGGACCCCTGTGGTGTGTGCTGGCTGAGGCTGGGAGGCTAAGACCACCTACAGTGTCCCTCACCCATGGCGCTTCTCTGCTGCTGCATCTCTGCCTCCGCTGCTTCTTTCTGTGTTCGCTCCCTCTCCTTCTCCTTGGTCAGGGCCCGGATCTTCCTGTGTTGCCGCAGGAAGCACCACGTGCCCAGCAGCAGAAAGAGCAGAGCAGGCAGAAGCACCGCCAGGGCCACCGCCCAGGGCTCCACGCTCCGGAAGAATGGACCTGCAGACGGTTAAGCATCAGCTGCTGGCCCTGAGGGGCAACTCAGGACAGAAAGTGATCCTTCCCTTCCCAAGGGGCCCTGAATTCTTACAGTCACATAAAAGGACTGTTTTCCTGAAATGTCTCTTACAAAGTCATTCAAGTGCACTCTCTGATCCCTCCATCCCCTATGATTGGTTTCTCCTGAGTCAGCTTGATCTGGTGATGAAGAACATGACCCTGGGGCTGGTGGCCCTGGGTTCAACTTCCAGGTCTTCGGCCTGACTAGCTCTATGACCTTGAACTAGTAACTTAACCACCTGTTCCCGGTTCCCTGTTCAGTACGAGTGCCCGGTTACACAGTGCCTGACACATAGTGAGTGCCATGCAAGGGTTGCTTAAATTAAAAATATATAAACATATTCTTATACATTTTTCTGTGCACCTAAGACAGCACTCTATACCAGCGGGCCCACCTGTTGTTCTCTCTGCTCACCTGGGTCTCGGCGACCTTCCCACCTCAGCACAGGGAGCAGGTCTGCGTCTGCTCTCACAGGGCAGCGCCCACTGCACACACGGCCCAGCGGGGGCCTTGCACCATCTCTGACACTTTGTTGTTACAGTTAATGGTGCAGGAAATAACCTTCTATATGGGACTTTTCACACAAAACTGATCAGTCAGATGGACTCCCAGAGGTGGGATTTGGACTCATAAATATGTATGTTGGATAAGGAATGTTCTTTTACCCCTATAGAAATTGTGAAAATTATACTAACGATATAGCAAATAATTGCAACAAATGTCTAGAGTGACTGTCTACCCACAATCCTGCTGGGTGCATGTGCTCCCAACCACCTCCTTCTTTGTTTTGTTGACAATCTCACAGGTTGAACGTTTCTGTACTCAGTGAGATTGGAAATCCTTTTCTCTGAGAGTTATTTCCTTTTCTCTGAACTGAAAATTCCTGACATTTCTTTATTTTTACTGGAAAGTTTCACATTTCAAGGGAGTTAGCCCTCAGGTGTCTGTGACATAAACACCTCCATGGGGAAGAAGCGCCAGGTCCCTGCTCTGTCCCTTCTGTTCCCTGCAGAGACCCAGGTCAGCAGCAGACAAGGGTGCCTTCCCCCAGGGGACACCCAGGAGCCCAGGGCAGTGGGCAGGGCACTCACCTGCAATGGAAACCATGGCCGACCTTTCCTGGCCCAGCAGGGGGTTTCTGATGACACAGGAGACCCCCTGCCCAGAGCTGCCTTCCAGGATCACAGAGGCTGAGGCTGCATAAAGGCCCTGGGGGTCTGCAGCCTCTGTGGCCACCTCAGCAGGCAAGCCGTGTCCCCTGGTGTCTCTCCACTGGATTTGGGGCTGCGGGTACCAGCCAGCAGACAAGCACTCCAGTTGGATTCCTCCAGCCTCGTAGCCCTTCATTTCAATGTGGGGATCAGAGCCTAGTGCTGGGGAGGGGCACACCCACCAACGGTGAGTGCAGCAGGGGTTCGTTCACCAGGAGCTGTTCCCAGAGTGAGCTGTGCAGGAGAGACTGACCCAAGGTGTGACCACTGCCTGACCATCGCTGGACCCTTGTACTGGATCCAGGGATCTCTGGGCCAGAGCAGAGGTCGCTTCCCCTAAATCCCTTAGAGTCTGCAGGACCCTCCCCTCCCCCACACCTCAGACAAGCTGCTGCCAGGAACACACTGTCACCCCAGCCTGGCAAGCAGGGAAGCAGTTCCTTTCCAGCTGCACAGTGCACAGCCCAGAGCCCCAGTCCTTCCTGCCTCTCCTGTGTGAGCCTTCACCCTGCCATGTGGGGGAGAGACATCCACTTGTCCTTCTGCTGCCCAAGCTGAGGTCTGTGTAGTCCCCTTGGGAAAGCCTTCGTGTAACTAACAGCAGAGTTCTCAGCCTCCTTTTAGGTTCTATCACATAGAGAAACACTCACCCTATGGTTGTTGGTAGGGGAAAATGATGACGTGGAAGAGAGCTGACTTACAGCCAGGAACCGTGCCTTTTTTACCCCTGCATGTAACCCCTAAACCAGAGGAGAGGTGACAGGAAGTGTTTTCATGACCTGAAACACCAAACTGAACCAAGCACCTGTGTACCACCCACTGCGGAGAAGGTCCCCTCTTCCTTCCTGTCACCAACCTCCACATCCCTGCTGAGACCTGGGGGGCAGCATGAGGGACTCTACTGGATGAAGGACGAGCCCTTCCTGGGGCACAACCTGGGTCTGTCATGAACCTCAGAGGAGCAGGGATGGAGGAAGAGGGGCAGGTGCTGGTGAGGAGCCAGAGTGCTCTCAGGTGGGCTTGGAGCCTCTGCCCTTGACCCCACAGGAAAGGAGCACAGATCACACCTGACTCACCTGCAACCTCCAGCTGCACCTGGGCATTTTCAAAGAAATCTCCATCTTGGAAATAACAGAGGTAGGTTCCTCTGTCAGAGGCTCTGACATCTCGAATCTGCAGAGCAGCCTTCCCCGCAGTGATGTCCTCCCTTAAAATCGAAGTTCTCCCTCCATACTCTGCTGCGGGCGTGTCCTCCTGCCCGTGTGCATACGTGTGCACTACCTGCCTGGGGCTGGATCGCACCCACATCAGCTCCATGTGCTCAGCGCTCATCTTTGGGAACAGGTGACAGGGCAGCTCAGCGTCTTCACCCACCATGGCCAGGATGGGCTCAGGGGGTCCAACCACAGCAAACTGAGCTGCTCATCAGAAGGAGGGGCACTGTCAGAGAAAGCTGGGAGCAGCGGACCAGGGGGTGACCCAGCAGGGAGGACAAGGTGAGAGACACCTAGACAGGAACTGGGTCCTAACACAGGTGCATCTGGACGGGCCTCTGCAGGGATGGGGGGAGTCCAGGCTTCTGACTGGGCCCAAAGGTAAAGGCTTCAGATGCACAAACACAGAGCAGGTCCTACCTGAGCAGGGCCTGAGCAGCTGGACCACAGCGAGGCAGACAGGGAGGGCAGGCAGGGGGAGGACCAAGCAGCTCACCATGGTTACCTGCTGTGCAGACAGAGAGACACCAGGAGGGGCTTGGTAGCAATGACCACCTGCAAGGTGGAGAATCCACATGGAGACGCTGCCTCCCCAGGGCTGACCAGGGGTTGCAAGCCCAATGGCTGCTGACCCAGAGCCTCCTCTGCAAATGTCCCCTGGGAAGTCTCTTCACCTTGGATTCCAACTGGGAAATCACCCATGAAACACGGACGGTAAATGTATGTACCTGAACCCTCCCCACCGAGGAGTCCTGCGCTTTCCTGTGCGAAGGAGCTCAGAAGCCCTCCCCTCACCCTCAGGTCCCTGCAACAGCCAGGTGGCCACCCAGCACCACCCTCTGAGGAAGGCAGGCGCCTCTGCTCTGAGTGACCGGTCCCTCTGCTGCCCCCTGCAGGCCACGCTCCGCACAGCAGCCAGGACGTCCTGACCCCTCCCCTCCCTCCTGCTCAGCCCCTCCCAGGGGCTCCCATTCCATCCAGAGCAGGAGCCCAGTCCTGGGCACTCTGTACTTAGAATTCTCGGAATGTTTTAAAGTTTAAAAGTTTTCAGAGTGGGGAATACGTTTCTGCTTATTTGCGTGGATATTGATTGTTTTTTATTTCTGAGTGTAGACAATATTAAAATATAAAAAGGTAAGCCCTGGCTGGTGTAGCTTAGTGGAGTGAGCGCGGGACAGGGAACCAGACAACTGAGGGTCTATTCCCATCAGGGCACATGCCTGGGTTGCAAGCCAGTTCCCTGCAGGCCAATTCCCCGCAGGGGACCCACGAATGGCAACCATACATCAATGTTTCTCTACCTCTTTCTCCTTCCCTTCCCCTCTAAACATAGTAAATAAAATCTAAAAAACTATATATATATATTTAAAGGTAAAAGGATAAAGTAGAAATAATTTATGATGGTAATCTTGTACTTTATTTTATAGGAAAGTGAATATTCTAGATGTACTTTAGCCACATGTATGTACCAAATGCTTTAAAAATATTTTATCCCTTGACTCACAAATTCCAATGGCAGGAATAGCTCTCAAAGAAAGGAAATCAGGCATGAACACCAAGGGTTATATTTAAAGCTCTTGATCATAGTAAACTCAGCAACAGCAAAATGTACATACAGTTTGAGTGCCCATATTGGGTTCAATTTGTTACAATTCAAAATGAGAACTCTGTACTTAAACATGATTCCTAAACCAGCAACTGACATAACACCCAATGGGGAGAAGCTGAAAGCTTTTCCTCTAAGATCAGGAATGAGAAAAGGACGTCCACTCTCACCCCTTCTATCTGATGCAGTATCGGACGTCCTAGCCACAGTGATCAGTCAAGTCAAAGAAACAAAAAGCATACAAACCATAAAGGGAAAGGAAAACTCTCACTGTTTACAGATGACATCATACGATATATAGAAAAGCCTGAGGACTCCACGAAAAAAATTTAAAGACTATGAGAAGTACTGAATGAGTTGAGTAACAGTGCAGAATACAAAATCAGGATCCAGTTGCATTTCTAACTGCAATAATTAGTAATCCAAAAAGGAAAATGTTGAAATCCCTTTTACAAGCTCACGAAAGAGCATAAAATACCTAGGGACAAATTTACACACAGAGGGTAGAGACCTGTCTCCTGACGACTGTCAGTCAGGAAGAGAGAGACTGAAGAGGGTGCAGATCAGTGGGTGAGGCTCTGTGTCCCTGGGTTGGAGGAGCCACAGGGGCAAAACGTCAGATTCACAGCAAATCCCCGTTAAATAGAAGCAGAAACCAATGGCCTTCTTCTCAGAACTGCAATTTGTCCTAAAGTCCATATGGATCCACCAACACCCAGAATACAAAGGAAACCTTGAAAAACAACAGAACTGGAGGCATGGCGCTCCCTGATATCAAAGCTCCGGCTCAAGAACAGACTCATAGTCCAGTGAGACAGGACAGAGAGCCCAGAAAGGAGCCCTCACTCATTGATGAATTAATTTATGACAAAGAAGGCAGGAACAGACAACGGTCACCCCGCTCTTAAAACAACACAGTCCCTTAAATATGTCAGGAAAACTCGACAACTGTCTGCAAAAGAGTGTAAGTGGATCATTTCCTTCTACCTGTACAAGAATAAAAACAAAATGGACTAAGCCTTTAAATGTAGAACCTGAAACCATGAAAGTAAAAAAAATACATGAGCAATAAACTGTCTGACACCGCTCAGGAATATGGACACATCTCCTTGGGCAAGAGTAACAAATGGAAAAGGGAACAAATGGGACCCCCTCAAACTAAAATGGTTTTGTACAGCAAAGGCAATCATCACCAGAACAAAGACAAGCTACTGAATGGAAGAAGGTTTTTGCCAATGATGCGTCCAATAAAGCATTAATACCTCGAATTTATAAAGAACTCAGACAGTTTAACACTAAAAAACCCAAATAATTTGGTTTAAAAAGTGCACACTAGACTATTCTCCACAGAGGAGGTGTGCAAGGTCAGCAGACACAGGAATGGAAATTGCCTCTCTGCTCAGATGATGTGATGTTGATCTATTTTCCAACTGATGTGTATGTGATCGGTTCAGATTTTTCTATGTTATCAACAATTCTGTAATAAACATTTTTACATGTAAATCTCTAAGGCACAAACATTATAACACACCCCAGCATTTTAACTTTTTTTCCCTAAGTGATTATCTGCTAAGATATATGTGACCACAAATAAATAGCCGTTTGCTTTACAATTCTAGACACTAACTTCAAAAGAAGCTTCTCTGGCTTCAGACATTCAGTTCTGGAGACTTGCTGGCCTCCCCAGTCATCGGAAAAGAGAGTGTTGTTTGCTCACTGAACCTTTGATGCCAAACTCCCAACACCCTCCTTTCTATGTCTTTGCTGAGTTTTTTTTCCTTTTTTCTTTCTCCTTACAAAAATACCTCCCTGTGTCCAATTCTCAGGTGGGATCCCCACCTTCTCAATCTGCAGACCCTTGAATAGACCTGCTTTTCTCCCACCAGTCCCTGTCTCTCCATTATTGGCTTATGAGCACCAGGCAGCCGAACCTGGGTTTGGTATCCATCTCTCTTCTCCAATATCTAGGAACGTGCTCTCTGGGATGAGCAGGAGACACTGTGAGGGGTCTTTGTCCTCTCTGACCTCAGGAAGTTTCTAGAGATGGGCAGGTGTCCAGCATCGTGGTCCCGGGTGACTCCCTCCCACAGGTTTCCCAGCACAGACTCACCTGCCCTGGCTGCGTGCTCCCCCCTGTGCCCTCACCTGCAGGCTCACAGGGCCACACTCCTTCTCTGGGTGAGGGACACCTGCAGGCTCCCCCAGCTTCTCAGCCTCCCTCCTAAGAGGGCCTGGCTTTCACCAGCTCCCTCCAATTACCCTCGGCTCTCCCAGCTGAGAGTCACAGAGCAGGGGCACTTCATGGTTCTCTATCATAGGTTAGTCTTTGACCTGGAAGGAAGGGTGGGGACCAAAAAAGCTTCTTTGCTGGGAGAAACAGAGCAAAGTCCCTCTTGGAAACACTTGTTTGCTGAGTGGCTCAGAGCCCTGTGTCTTATCAGTTGCTGGGTGGACACCCAGAGGCTAGTTAGGCATGAACTTGGACTTTGTGTTAGAAGGAGAGATGTAAACCAGCCCCAGCCCTGACTCCGACCCTCTGCGTCTCTCTGTGTGGTCCACTGCTGGAATCCCCTCTGGGTGTGGGTGTGTGTGAGCAGGATCTCCTGTGTACACCTGCTTCAGACAAATTTAGCACGTGACAATGTGTGAGGAGAGGAAGGGGTGCAGGAAGTAAAGGGTCACTGTGGTCCTTTGCTAACGTCTTAGACAGCAGAGCCCACTGAAGGTGTGACAGGGAGGGCGCAGACCCCCGCCACCTGTCCTGGCTCCTGGGACACTCAGGTCTCAGGTCCTTTCCCAGCAGCACTCTTCCCAGTTCCCACGGGCGGTGCTGTCAGGGGACGATGGGCAGGTTCCGCGTTTCTCAGAGAAGTTCATGTGGGGCGATGCTGAGAAGGCCCACTCACCTCTGTGCCGCATCTGAGCTGCACCGGGGTTTCCAGGTGTGCTCACTCCTCTCCTGCAGGGTCTGTGTCCTCTGAGGCTGGACAGGAGAGGCTGTGTCTGTTAGGGGACTTTGGGGCCAGCAGGGTCTACCCGTGGCCTGTGGCCTCCAGAGAGTCTATTGCAATCGTGTTTCAAAGCAAACACCCAGCATCTCAGGGACTCTGTGCACATTTTCTTTCTCCGCTGTCAGTCTGAAGCACACTGGGCACAGCTGGTCCAGTGGGCTCGCCTGGGCTGGGCTGATGCAGGTGGACTCCAGGCTGCAGGTCCACCTGGCCAGCTCCATGGGTGTCTCCATTCCTGGGCTGGAAGCTCCAGGACTCCTGCTGCATCTCTCTCCTCTCTTCTAGGCACCCTTCATCTGACCTTTGTCACCTGAGTGATGGGGAGGGAAAGGACCCACATTCCTCAGGGCAGCAGGGGTGGGAGAACAAGCTTCATGTTCAGAAGCTCTCAGCTCTCCAGCCACACCCTGGGGTGTCAGACCGTGTTATTGGGGAAAACAATACAGACTTTTCTCATTGAACAGAAAGCACTGAGTTTGAGATGAGGTGGTATCATTAGTACTTCTTCTAGTCACTTTTTCTTTCCTGGAGACAGGGGGGATCCACAAACTATTCGGAGACAAGTCACAGCTACAGGAAATGGGAATGTCAGCACCCACAGGTAAGGTTTCACTGGGATGCACCCAATCCAGTAGAACCAAGAGGAAAATCCAGTTCCCACAAAGTGCTCCCTGGATCCGGCCCTGCCAGAGCTACTGCAGCACCAACGGGCACCTCTAAGCCCTGGTCCAGCAGTGACCCTGACGGCTTTTACGTTTGTTTCCAGATCTGATGTTGAGCCACAATCCAGGCCAGAAACTCGGTACCTGGTTGAAATAGCTCCTTCCTGCATCCCATAATAAGTCTTACACAATCCCAGAATGCCCTGCTTTACTGACACGTAGACTGAGTCAAGTAGAACCCCTGTGTTAAAAAAAAAAGCTGGCCAACCTACACTTGGACTGGTTAATCCCAGCACTTCTGTCCCCAAGGAGTAAAAACCCCTCACCCCACATGTGGGGCAGGGACCCCGAAGCCCCAGCTCAGGGTTCTCCTCCTCTGTGGTGTCTCAGTGAGTCCGCCTTTGCTTTAATCAGTGTCCCTGGTCCGAATTCTCTTATATCAGGAAAGAAAGATAGAAAATGAGGGTGACACATCCATCTAAGACTGGATTACAAGAGGGGTTGTGGCAGGAACTGCATGGTCCTCCAAGTCAAAAATCTGTATATCCAGCCCTTAAATAATAATAATAATAATAATAATAATAATAATAATAATAATAATAAAAGCTCCAGATGCCTAGTCCAGAGAGAAGAATTTTCTTGTAGTTTATTGGCACCTATTGTGGACAATAAAGGGGCCACTTTCTACACCTGGCAAGCTCAGGGGAGGCCTGCATGGCGAAGCCCACCACTTCAGAGACTGAGAGTAACCACACAGAGTTACTGTGGGGAGTTCCCTAGTTATTAATAAGAAGGGGAGAGAAGGAAATGAGACAATCGGCTTCTTAAACTGGGGAGTATACACCTGTTTCCCTCACCAGGAAGCCACGGCTTCTCCCCCAGAGAGCACAGCATTGCTCCTCCAAGGGCACCAGCCCTCCTCCACCCCCTCCTGTACCAGAGTGTTGCAGGCAGCAGGGAGAGGAGAATGAACAGAGAGGCTTGTCAGTCTAACTAGGGGGTGGACCCACTGAAAAGTCTGTGATATCTTGGGAAGTTGACTGTCTATATTAGGATTTTGAAAGTACCTTTCTTGATTTTTGAGAGGGAGGATAGCAGAGAGAGAGAGAACTACCAGTGTGAGACAGAAGCCTTGATCGGGTGCCTCCCATAAGTACCCCAGTGGAAGATCAGACCCTCAACTAGGTAAGTGCCCTGACCAGGAATCAAACCCCAAACCTTCTGGTGTGTGGGGACGATGCTCCAAACAACTGAGCCTCACCTTCCAGGGCTGAGCAGCCATTTTGAAAAAGCACCTGGTCTGTGTCAAACCCAAGCTGATATAACCCCAGGGGAGAACCATGCTCTCTCTGTGCCCCCAACTCATCCCGATTCATCACTCGAACTAGGACTGACCCACAATCCAGGTCCTCACGTGCACGGAATCTCCTAGGATCAACACCTTCAGGTGAGGGTGTATGTGCATGTGTGTATGAGAAAGAGAGAGAAAAGGAGATAGAGATAAAAATAGAGAGAGAGAGAGAAGGGAAATGGAAGGGGGAGGAGGAGAATATGGAGAGACTGAGTGTCAGTGAACGTGAGTCAGAAGGCATTTCTTTTTCCCCAAAGATATGAGACTCCATGCTAGGGATCGTCAGTCTCCTCAGAAGACCTGTTTTACCTGCACACTGGTCTCCACTCCCTGCCCCTGACTCCTACACTGCCCCCCCTTCACCCCCACACAAAACTTTATTTACAATCATCACCAATAGATTAGTGAGCCTTCAAGGTACTTCTGGAAGGAGAAATAATAGGTCAGCCAAAAGCAGGGACAGAGTCAAAGAGCCTTGCTGGTCTCCTTAGGAGAAGAGGACAATTGATCACCACCTCTCCTCCCTGTCCTCACCAGAAAGGTACCCTCACTGTCTCCATTTCTGTGCATCCTGAGGCTCTGAAGCCATGAGGCTGGGAGCTCAGAGTCCCAGGGAGGTGAGGAGACACCCCCTGCATACAACTGAGCCTTTGCCATTCTGCAGGAAGAGGGGTTGCATGGCTGTGTTTGTAGAACAATGGGGGAGGAGCCCCAGTTCTCTAGGCCACAGGCCCTGCAGACAGAGTCACTACTGGGGAAGCAGAGAGACTGGGCCAGCTGCAGCCACAGCAGAGGGACCTGGTGGGGAGGGGGCAGGTTGGGGACAGAGGCTCAGGGTTGCCCTGGGTGGCTGCTCAAGGCAGGGGTGAGCCTCTCTCTACCTCCAACTGTTGAGCACCAACCATCTCAGGCAGATGCAAGTTAAATCATTGCCCCCAAGTGTTTTCACCAACTGCCCCTGAAGAAAAGGCTGCTCTCACTGGGGGAGCTCTGACTGGGGTCAGATGAAGAGCAGGGTTGGAGGTGAGGGCTTCCAGGGAAGCCACAGACAGGACACACAGTGACAGTCCCTGCCTGTGGGTTGATATTGAGAAGGGACAGTCAATGCCCAAATAAGGAAGAAGGGTATTCTCACAAAGTAAATTCCCCAAGCAGAAAGTGAAACCAGAATTATCTGTTTATCTTGACTTTGAATGTTGAGATGCCTCTCAGTCTGTTTCACTCTCCAGGCTCTGGTGCTGCAAGTGAAGAAGGATCTGGAACAAAGCAGTGACCACAGTGACCTCATGGGGTGGCCTGACCACAAACCCCTAACTGGGCAGGTCAGGGTGGGAGTGAGGCCCCAGGCTGATACCTCTTTAGTAAGAGGTTTTCCTCACCTTAAGCAAACCCTGTCCACTGTCTTCAGGCACCTGGATTAACCTACATCTGAGAGGCCAGAAGTCACCCTGTTCTTCAGACCCTGGAGAGAGTGATTGCCCTCCAAGGAGCTCAGGGTCTTGTTTCCTCTCCTTTCTCTCTCCTTCCCGGCATCCTCACGTCCCCCCTCAGTCCACACACAGAGAGAAGCTGCACACCTGTCACTCCCCAGACCATTCAGACCTTCTCCTTCACAATGAGGTCAGTTTTCCTCAAATTAACTCTCATAGAAACTGCCTACAGGGTTCCACGTTCTCACACTGACTGTTACAAGCATCCAGCCTTCTATTAAACCAGACATTACAAATTGAACAATGCCGTAGCATTAATTTTGCTTTCCAAATAACCTATTTTTCACAAAACATGGTATTTACATTAGCATGTGATCAGTTAATCACTAGCATTTAAGTGTATATAAATAAATATGTCTTCAAACTTTTTCAGTCCAATAAGTAAATATTGTCAGATGTAAGTGAATGAGCATAAAGTCTTCAGGGAGCTCGGTAATTCCGAAGTTTTCAATGCATCCTGAGAATAAGAAGCTGCAAACTGCTGGCCTCCCCACTGACCCCGACCTTGAATGAAAGTTGTTCACACTCATCTGCTCAGCCAAGACCTTGAACCTGGATCCATCCTCACTGACTGAGAAGATTTACTGCAGGGACACCTGACACAGACCAGATCCGGGATGTCCTTGTCCATTATCCTTCTGTCCTTGTCTGTCACTGTCTGCACCTGGAGCTCTGCTGTGAGGGCTGGAATCTGGGGGAGTTAGGGATGGAGCTTCTGGTGCTGGACCCCTGGCTGTCAGGGTGGGGCCACCACGCCCACAGCCTGGGCCCTCCCAGCTCTCGGTCCCCCTTCCTCTACCTCTGACCTGCAATGTGGTCCCTCACCCCTCAGGTCTGGTGCATCCTGCTGTCCTCACCCTGAGTCCACAGTGTCTGGTGTCACCTCAGGTCCCATGGTGACAGGTCACCCTGAAGTCAGAGCAGGAGGATATCAGCCTGTCACTGTCCCACATTCTCCTTGGTTGGGAGTCACAGGAAACACTGGGTCTCCGCTGAGTCTGACCCCTGCCCTGTGGGGACAAGCTCACCAGCTGCTAAAGCAACAGCTTGAGGGGGCATGGGCTGGGACTAGATGGGGGTCCCAGACCTGGTTCTCTGCTGTGCCTGGGGGGAGGGGCTGAGTCCTCTGGGTGCTGTGCTGCATGAGCAGAGATGGCCAGGGCTTCTCTCCTGTGCTCTGAGACCAGGAAGCTGGCCTTGGTGGCTGTGGAGGGTCCATGCTCCATGGAGAACCAGGCCACCCTCAGGCACAGTGACCCCCTGTACCCCAGTGAATGCTGGGCAGATGAAGAGGGGACTGTCATCAGAACCCAGACTGTAGAAGGGCCTCTGGGCCCAGAAAATTGTGAGCGGGGACACGTGCAGATGCGGGACCGATCCCACATGTTAGAGAAGGAGACATCTCCAGATTCCTAGACCAGGAAGATGGCCCCTCGGTGAAGGCGCTCCTTCAGGGGAAGGGTCTTCTCCAGGGAGGACTGGACCACGCACCTGTGTCCAAACAGCTCCAGGGCCCAGAGGCCATTCTGAGGGACCAGCGGGGCCTCCCCCTTCCTTTGCACACGGTCTGCGCAGACCCCACAGCCACAGTGTCACCCTCTGCACAGCCACCTCCCAGTCCTGTCTGCCTGAGGGACTGTCCACACCCAAGACTCATGGCCGGCAGCCCAATCTCTCAGGGTGGTCGGGCAGAATCTGCCTGGAGGAGCTCCGAGCACCCTCCTCTGGTCCTGGGACAGGAAGGGCTCTGGGTCAGTGGCGTCTGTGTCCAGGAGCACGTCAGCCACACAGGAAGTATCAGGGTGACGGCTGGGTGTCCTGGGGTCCCAGGAAGCTGGAGGAAACCTCCATGGGGTGGGACCTCCATGAAGGCCCCTGATCCCAGCCCCCAGGCAGCTCACAGAGGAGATTCCTGAGGCTGCACCTCCACCTGCTGAGTAGGGGGCGGGGCCTCAGGGAGAGGACTCCTGGGCCCTGAGTGAGCAGAGAGTTAGTAAAGGAGCTGAAATGAACGTCTCCCAGTTTCCTTATTCTCAGGACCTGCTCGAACATTTTTCTATTCAAGTCATATGATCTTGGGGACTCTGCAGTTGGAAACTTTCCAAACTGGCTTTAAACACCAAAGACTCTCTTCGCTCCCCCATCCCACGAAAGCGCTTCAGGCCACTCACCTGCCCTCAGAACAGGGGACCTGCTGCCTGACAAGGAAACCCTGACCCCCTAGTCAGTGATGTCGGCTCCCTCCTCTGTACTCCTTGCTTTTGCCCCAAACCCCTCAGGGAGACGGTCCTCTCAATGTGAGGCCCTGTAACCACCCCCTAATCCATGGGTGGCTTTCCCTTAAACAAAGGATGTCAGCGGGTCACTGAACAGTTCTGGTTTTGTCAGTTGACAGGGCTGAGGAGGCAAAAGAGCAGACGCACCTGCAGTCACTGTTGGAAGGACCGGGATGAAAAAAACCAACAACTGTCACCAGCCCCCCTGAGCCACCATCACTGTGGCCTGGTTACTGCACCACCCTCCTTCCTGCTTCTGCTCCAACCCCAGCCATGGCTCCTGCCTCACTGAGACTCAGCCAAAGGCTCCCTGTGACCTGCTCTGACCCCTCTGGTCTGGGCCCCTTCCAGGTCTGCACTCCCCTCCTCCCATTCCCCCTGCACTCAGTCCTTCCACCCACACCTGCCTGTCGGGTTCCTGGAAACTTCCAGACCTGCTGCTGCCTCAGGCCCTGGGCACCTGCTCCTCCTGCTCCTCCTGCTCGTCCCTCACTTGCCCTGGTGCCACCTTTTCAGTGAAGCCTCCCTCACCCTCCAGTTCCATCACTGCTCCCCTGCTTTGAGCCTCCATGTATCCTTTCCCAATTAATTTTTCTACAGCATTTCTCACCTTCTACCATATTAGTTTAATGAATTATTTTACTCCTGGCTTAGTTGTTTTGTAGATACACTTTGCTTTTCTAGCAGGAGAGCCCCATGAGTGAAGGGATCTTCATGTATATTTTTACTGATTTATCTCCTGTTTCTAGAACAGTGCCTAGAACATATGTGATCATTGCTAAGTGTTTGTTGAGTGACTTTATGAACTTCTGTAGATACTGACTGTCCCAGTTCCATCTTTGGAAAACCCCACGGGCAGGAGGGGAGGCCTCAGCATCAGCAGCACCAGGTGCACACAGCCCCCTGCCCCCACCACGCTCCACGGTGTGTGACTGTTCTGAACACACAAACAGCTGCAGCATCAGGACCACAGGAGGGAAAAACGATCAGATTGGCCCTCAGAGAGGAGGCTCCTCCTCCTGGGACAGGAGACTGTGATGCTCCCTGTGAGGAGGGGAGAGGCCTCAGCTCAGCTGCAGCCTCAGCTCCTCAGGGCCCAGGACCCTCCCAGCCCTGCCCCTCCCCCAGCCCCACTCAGGCTCCAAGTGTCTGCTGAGGGTCCTACTACCTCCAAGGGACAGCCCCCCAGAGGGCAGGGAACTAACCTGGAATGAAGACCACAGTGTCCCTCTCCTGGCCCAGCAGGGTGTTGTTCACCAAACAGGATGCATTCCTCACAGACCTGTCCTGGATAATCACGGTCATGGTGACCCTGTGGAGGCCATCTGTGTCCTCGGTGTGAGCTTCCTCCAGGGCGGGCAGGATATCACCATAGGGGTCCCCCACATTGCACGGGGCTGTGGGTACCACCCTGTGGAGGTGCACTCCAGCCAGATGCCCCAATCTGCGTGGCCCTGCATCTCAATGAGGGGCTTAGACCCTACACCTGGGAACAGACAAATAGTCCAAAATGTCTAATCCTAATGCACATGACAGACGAGGACCCTTAGAGATCTCTGAGAAGCAGCAGGGGCACACTTCGTGGGGTTCCACCTTCTCCCCTGCTCATGGCCCCGCTGAGGTCCCTGTGCTTCTCAAGCTCAGTGGGACACACCCACTCACTTGGCCTTGGGCTAGGGAAAAGCCACCCTGTCAGGGTAGAGGAGATGCTCAACAAATATCTTTGGGGGGCAGTTGATGCTGCAGTGAGCTCACGTGCAACAGCCCCACCAGCAGTGACTCCACAACTGGACCTCTGACCCCACATCATTCCCTTCACCTGACTTGTTCCCCCACATCTGTCCCTGTGAGAATGACCCCAGCTGTTCCCACCCTGGAGTGGTCTCAGCTCTTCTGACAGCAGCAAGAAGGGCACCTGGGTCCCGTCACTGCAGGACACTCAGCCCTGGCAGCCATCAGAGTCAGCCACGCAGACTCATCCATGGGTCCCCCAGAAAGGACCCAGCCTGCTGCACCTGCCTTCAGATTAGCGAGAGCCATGCTGGACCTCTGACCTACAGACGTGTGAGATGATACATGTGTGTTGTATTAGTCCATGAACTGTGTGCTTGTTCATCACAGCAGCAATACAAGACCATGACAACGAGGATTTGGTAAAAGTGTGCCAAGGAGCTAAATTGTGGAACAGGTGAGTTAACTGTGGGACATGAATCTAGAAAGACCTCCATTGAAGCTCAAAGATTATTCACAAATTTATTTAACAAATGTGACATGACACCCACATGTCGAGGGGAAGGGGACCCATCATGAACAGTCACAGTGATGACAATGATGAGGAAGAGTGGCCTTTCCCCAGGACCCACAGGTGACAGGAACCTCAGTGGGTGATCAGCGGTGGGTGTCCCTGGTCTGGACATGGACCCCACCGTGTGATAAAAATTCCACGGACGCCCACCTGCCCCCTTCCTCCCACAGTCCTGCTCACAGAGGCCCTTCAGGTGTGAGGTAGGAGGTTGGGTCTCCTCTGTGCTCACAGGTCACAGGCTGGTTTAGGGTGTGTTTTCTTTGTGGTGGGTTTAATCCTCTGGACCACGGTGTCCTGCAGAGCCAGTCAGTGAAGGGGTGGACCATGGCCCTGACAGTTGACCTTGAGGGATCCAGGAGGGCTGTGGCCTTCATAGTCACCTGCAATGACTTTTACCCTTGGTGCCATGGGAGGGACCCTCACGGCTGCCCATGACCCTGCCGAACAGGAACAATGGGCTGCAAAGGGACAGACCCCAGGTGGGGGAGGGGCAGGGAATGCACACCATCCAGCAGCACTATTTTTGGATGAATGACAAAGGAAATTGAATTTGCAGCTTCCCACAGGTGGGTGTGAGGATCACTGAGTGAGAGTCACCTGAAGAAGTTAGCACAGCACCAGTACATGTGAAGTCACCTATAAATGTCAGCTCTGGTTGTTTAGAGCTGGCCGAGTGACCTTTGGAAAGCTAACTCTTTCTGCCCCTTGTGTGCTTAATCTCATGTGGGAACATTGAATGAGTGTTAGTGAAGTCCCTCCCTCAGTGTGTTTGTAGTAAGTGATTTCCTGTTGAGATATTTTGTGGTTCAGGATGCTCTCAGCTCCAGGCTGGGCAGCGAGAAGCAGAGACGTTTCTTCAGCCTGAGGGTCCCCATTCCCTTCAGCTGAGCCCAGGGACACTGGGGTCTCCAGGGAAGGGTCAGGTCCTGGGTCAGGCACAACAGACGTTCCCACTGCTTTCTGAGCTGGGCAAATGGTCAAGGGTCTGGGGTCCAAAGTCCAAATCCCGAAAATAGGCCTCAGAGGCCCAGAGAAGGAGGTGCGTGGGAAGGTGAAGATGTGAGACCCATTGATGGCGTTGTAGAACGAGACCTCCCCCAGCTCATAGTCCAGGAAAATCCCCACCCTCTCAGGAGGGTGGGCAACTGTTAGTTTGGTCTGACGGTCCGTGAGACCTCGGTAGTCACCCCCATGAGACCGTCTCATTCCCCAGAATCCATTCTCGGGTCTCAATCTAACAGGAGATTTCCTCTCCACATTCTCCCTACAAACCCCAACACACCAGTCTCTCCTGTCCCCCACGTCCACCTCCCAGAAATGTCTCCCTGACATGAAGCTCTCACAGCCCAGCACACAGGGATTCTCAGAAAATCTCTCGGGGTTGTCTGGCAGGTCCTCCCGTGTCTCTGTCAACTGCAGGCTCCTCTTGTCCACAGAAACACGGAGGCGGGGGTGCGCCGTGTCTGGGTCCAGGAACAGGTCCACTGCAGGGGTTCAGAGGGCGTGGGTCAGCCATGGTGCCCAGACCTCAGAGCCTCAGCCTTCAGGGCCTGGGTCTGGGCAGGAGGCCAAGTCCACAGCCTGGGGCCCTCAGCCTGCCCTGCATGTGACCCTCAGCCATGCTGAGACATCCCCAGGTGTCTTGTGGTTGGTGAGGAAGGGGACTGAGCAGCGTTGGTGCCAACTTTATTCTGTTTGCGTCCCCCAAATGTCCCTGCCCCCCTGTGCTGTGCAGTCACATGAATTGAAGTGTCAGCCCTGGCTCTGCCCCCTGAGCTGGGTGACATCCTTCTCTGCACAGTCTCTCTTTCCACAGACACCAGCTACAGAATCTCTTGAGTTCAATTCCCTGTCTGTGAATGGGGGTAAAACACTAATCTCTGAGGTGGAATAAGACAAGTGAGTGGTACATTGAGCCCCAGGCCAGGCAGAGGAAGTGCCTGGTGTGACGTCAGACACCATGTCCCTTCTGTGCTCGGGGCCAGGCGGGGGCTCCCCATGCTCTGGGGTCCCCTCCCCCTGCCCCACCCCCTCTGGCCCAGGAGTCAGTCCTCCATGGACAGCGTCCCTGGGCCCCTGGACTCTGGCTACTGTTGGGTTTGGCCAAGGGGAGGTGCAGGCTGAACACGGGCAGGAGGGAGGAGAGGAGGCTCAGCGCTGACCCCCCTGTCCCCCAGGGAGATGCCCCTCCCTGAGCCCAGCTGCCTCCTCCAGGCCCCGGTGAGGCCTCCCTGTCCCTGTGCCCTGGGCCCAGGGGTGGTCACAGCTCCCACTGCTGTGAGCCCTGGGGGATCAGGTGTCCTTGATGTTTTCCTTTAACAACACCCCACCTGTCACTGTGAACACATCCATCCCAATCTCTGTGTCATGGATTTCTTTCACCTCTTCCTCCTGTGACCTCTGACCCACCTCACTGTCCCCAGGCAGCTCACCAAAGCCTCTAGGTGACAATGGTCCCTGTTCCTTACACATGGTCATGAGCACTTTTGTCAGTAACAGCCAGTGACAGGAGCACTGAGGTCACCTCCACACTGGTGATCGTGTCGATTACAAAGGATCACCTGTCACAGGACCACCAAAGGTGTGTCTGGTGCTGCCACATTCTGTGTCCCTGTTCCTGTCAGTCATTGGTGCCCGAGTTACAGTGTGAAAAAGTGCTGTGAGGGGTGTGTAGTCAGTGGATAATCCATGCAGGTTGTGGGGTCCTCTGTCGGCTCTGACCCTGGAGCCCTGAGAGTGAATCAGCCCACAACTCAGTGTGTTACAGTCTCAGGAGTCGCCTGCCTATTTGTAAGTCTTCAGATGCCTTCCACCACCCTGACCCCTGCAGCTCAGTTGGATGTGCTTCATCCTGCAAAGCTAAGGCTGTAGGTTCGATTCCAGGCCACTTTTTTTTAGGTGGCAATTAAGGGTCAAAGTTTCTCCTTTCCCCCTTTTTTTTATATTACAACACACTAGACCACCACCATCACTGCAGGTCACAACCCTCCACAGATGCTTGGAAAGCCTTCGGAGGAACAATTTCTTGCCTCTTCTCCCATGTACAGAGTCAGGGGGCCCCTGTGCCCCCCATAGCACTGCCCCCATTAATATTCGGAGAGGAAAGAGGGAGCAGGGGCTCTTGGGAGTTGTCCTGGGGACACGGAGTCAACCACTCACCAGGCTGGAAGAGGGCCATCTTCCACTCTGGAAGGAAGGAGACACAGACAAGGAAAGGTCATTCTTTCTGTCCTCCCCCACCCACTGTCCGCACTGCGCCCCTTCTCTCTCCTCTCCTCAGTCTCCTCCAATGTCCACTCTCCTCGTCCACAGCTCTGCGGACCAGGCTGAAACCTCTCCCAGTGCTGGGATTCCCTCCATCAGGCTGGGGCCTTGGGAACAAGGCCAGACTTTGCCAGGTGAATGTGTGTGTGTGTGTGTGTGTGTGTGTGTGTGTGTGAGCAGGGTGAGGGGACACTGTATCTGGAAGGTCCTCTCTGAGTGTCCAGAGTCAAGGGGGTGGTTCAGCCACAGAAAATGAGCTTCTGAGATGCATGTGGTCCCTCCTCACCCAGCAGGGAAAGGCTGCACATGCTTCCCACACAGGAGCCAGGAAACCAGAGAGCAGCAGACTCACTCACCTGCATAGGCCTGAGACTGGCCACCTGCAATGGAGACAGAGTGTCACCTGAACTGTCATTTCTGATTTTTTTTTTCTCCCTTTTCCCCCCCCCCCCCCCCCCCCCCCGCCCCCCCGCCCCCTCTTCATCAGCTGAAGCTCAGCACCCCCAGGCGCCCTGCACGGGCTGTCCCAGGGTCACCGCACAGCTGTCCTGTCCCTGTCTGTACAGCAGTCACCTCACAGCCCCGCTCTAGGCTCTGAAGTTTCAGTTACCTTCAGTCAACTGCAGTCAGAAATATTAGATGGAAAATTCTAGAAATAAACACTTCACAACTTGTCGCCCGCACACGACACTGAGAAGTGTGATGACCTCCTCTGCTGTCCCCTCTGACCAGCCCCTTCCTGAATCCTCCCTGAGTCCTGCAGGTCCACCCAGCTCTCCCATGAGTCACTGGGAGCATCTGTGACAGACGGACGGTCCCAGTGTCACAGCACTGGTGTCCAGTCACCCCTGTTTCACCCAGGAATGACCCCAAAGTCCAAGAGCAGTGATGCTTGCAGTGCTGCTGGGCCAAGGAGAAGCCTTCATAATGTGAAAAGGAAAAACCCCCTGACTGTGCCGCTCAGTGGGTGGTGTGCTCAGGGCAGAGGCCTGGGCTGTGGGCCGGGCCCCCGGGGAGTGTGGGAGACAGGCCGGCCATCAAGGTGTGTCCCCCGCATCCGTGTTTGTCCCCCTCACTTTATCCCTTCCTCCCCCTCTTCTTATAAGTAAAGAAGAAATCTCGTTTAAAAATAAAAGGAGGGGAAAAAAACCTCGTATATTCAGGTTTGGTGCTATCTGAGGTCACACCCACTGGGGGCCTTGGACTCCCCCCTTGCATAAGGGGTGACCTGTCACCCTGGATGTACCTGGGCATTCATTCCCTCGGCCTGGGCACACGTGTGTGTTCCTGTGTACCAGAATCCACCCCCTCAACTTGTATGATTTCCTCCCTACACCGGAAACAACTGGGCCACTTAATGTGAAATTTCAGGCACTATTTTTGCAGCAGTTGCGAGAACTCTGTGACAAGTGACATTGGCTACTCCCATTTTTAAGACACTTTTCTCTCTCCTTCTGCCTTTCTTCTCAGTGGATCACGGATTTTACCAACCGACCAGGCAGGGGAGCACTCACATACTGAGTCACCTCCCCTGCCCCCTCTCCTCTCTGGGTCCTGGGGTATCCCTACTCGAGCGCCCCCTGGGGACAGACCCTGTAACCCCTTCCCCACTGAGGAAGACCACTGCCTGCTCCCCATCTGGGTCCTCCTTTCCTCCTCTGGGCCGCTACGGGTGCGCAAAGGGGCTGAAATATCGGAGCAGACAGAGGCTGAGGTGCGGGTCCGGGTACTCACGCTCCAGGTACTGCATCTTTCTCCAACCTGCAGGGAACAATGCCAGGAGTTGGTGATTCACTTCACCAGGGACCTCGGGACAGGAGGGCGGAGGATAGGGACTTACTGAGCTCGGCTTGCAGGCTCTCTGGAAATGAACAGAAAGAGAAAGTCTGATAGGGGGTCGTGGGGAGGACCCCTGTGGTGTGTGCTGGCTGAGGCTGGGAGGCTAAGACCACCTACAGTGTCCCTCACCCATGGCGCTTCTCTGCTGCTGCATCTCTGCCTCTGCTGCTTCTTTCTGTGTTCGCTCCCTCTCCTTCTCCTTGGTCAGGGCCCGGATCTTCCTGTGTTGCCGCAGGAAGCACCAGGTGCCCAGCAGCAGAAAGAGCAGAGCAGGCAGAAGCACCGCCAGGGCCACCGCCCAGGGCTCCACGCTCCGGAAGAATGGACCTGCAGACGGTTAAGCATCAGCTGCTGGCCCTGAGGGGCAACTCAGGACAGAAAGTGATCCTTCCCTTCCCAAGGGGCCCTGAATTCTTACAGTCACATAAAAGGACTGTTTTCTTGAAATGTCTCTTACAAAGTCATTCAAGTGCACTCTCTGATCCCTCCATCCCCATTGATTGGTTTCTCCTGAGTCAGCTTGATCTGGTAATGAAGAACATGACCCTGGGGCTGGTGGCCCTGGGTTCAACTTCCAGGTCTTCAGCCTGACTAGCTCTATGACCTTGACCTAGTAACTTAACCACCTGTTCCCGGTTCCCTGTTCAGTACGAGTGCCCGGTTACACAGTGCCTGACACATAGTGAGTGCCATGCAAGGGTTGCTTAAATTAAAAATATATAAACATATTCTCATACATTTTTCTGTGCACTTAAGACAGCACTCTATACCAGCGGGCCCACCTGTCGTGCTCTCTGCTCACCTGGGTCTCGGCGACCTTCCCACCTCAGCACAGGGAGCAGGTCTGCGTCTGCTCTCACAGGGCAGCGCCCACTGCACACACGGCCCAGCGGGGGCCTTGCACCGTCTCTGACACTGTGTTGTTAACAGTTAATGGTGCAGGAAATAACCTTTTACATGGGACTTTTCACACAAAACTGATCAGTCCGATGGACTCCCAGAGGTGGGATTTGGACTCATAAATATGTATGTTGGATAAGGAATGTTCTTTTACCCCTATAGAAATTGTGAAAATTATACTAACGATATAGCAAATAATTGCAACAAATGTCTAGAGTGACTGTCTACCCACAATCCTGCTGGGTGCATGTGCTCCCAACCACCTCCTTCTTTGTTTTGTTGACAATCTCACTGGTTGAACGTTTCTGTACTCAGTGAGATTGGAAATCCTTTTCTCTGAGAGTTATTTCCTTTTCTGTGAACTGAAAATTCCTGACATTTCTTTATTTTTACTGGAAAGTTTCACATTTCAAGGGAGTTAGCCCTCAGGTGTCTGTGACATAAACACCTCCATGGGGAAGAAGCGCCAGGTCCCTGCTCTGTCCCTTCTGTTCCCTGCAGAGACCCAGGTCAGCAGCAGACAAGGGTGCCTTCCCCCAGGGGACACCCAGGAGCCCAGGGCAGTGGGCAGGGCACTCACCTGCAATGGAAACCATGGCTGACCTTTCCTGGCCCAGCAGGGGGTTTCTGATGACACAGGAGACCCCCTCCCCAGAGCTGCCTTCCAGGATCACAGAGGCTGAGGCTGCATAAAGGCCCTGGGGGTCTGCAGCCTCTGTGGCCACCTCAGCAGGCAAGCCGTGTCCCCTGGTGTCTCTCCACTGGATTTGGGGCTGCGGGTACCAGCCAGCAGACAAGCACTCCAGTTGGATTCCTCCAGCCTCGTAGCCCTTCATTTCAATGTGGGGATCAGAGCCTAGTGCTGGGGAGGGAAAGTGAGCTGATCATGGGGAGCCTCATGAGGGCCGGAGGGGCACACCCACCCTGGATGAGCCCAGCAGGGGTTCGTTCATCAGGAGCTGTTCCCAGAGTGAGAGTGAGCTGTGCAGGAGAGATTGACCTGTGGAGTGACCACTGCCTGACTGTTGTTGGACCCTCAGGGTGCATCCAGAGGGATCTGGGCCAGACCAGACAAGGTTTTTCCTAAATCCCTTAGAGTCTGCAGGACCCTCCCCTCCCCCACACCTCAGACAAGCTGCTGCCAGGAACACACTGTCACCCCAGCCTGGCAAGCAGGGAAGCAGTTCCTTTCCAGCTGAAACAGTGCACAGCCCAGAGCCCCAGTCCTTCCTGCCTCTCCTGTGTGAGCCTTCACCCTGCCATGTGGGGGAGAGACATTCACTTGTCCTTCTGCTGCCCAAGCTGAGGTCTGTGTAGTCCCCTTGGGAAAGCCTTCGTGTAACTAACAGCAGAGTTCTCAGCCTCCTTTTAGGTTCTATCACATAGAGAAACACTCATCCTATGGTTGTTGGTAGGGGAAAATGATGACGTGGAAGAGAGCTGAGTTACAGCCAGGAACCGTGCCTTTTTTACCCCTACATGTAACCCCTAAACCAGAGGAGAGGTGACAGGAAGTGTTTTCATGACCTGAAACACCAAACTGAACCAAGCACCTGTGTACCACCCACTGCGGAGAAGGTCCCCTCTTCCTTCCTGTCACCAACCTCCACATCCCTGCTGAGACCTGGGGGGCAGCATGAGGGACTCTACTGGATGCAGGATGAGCCCTTCCTGGGGCACAACCTGGGTCTGTCATGAACCTCAGAGGAGCAGGGAGGGAGGAAGAGGGGGCAAGTGCTGGTGAGGAGCCAGAGTGCTCTCAGGTGGGCTTGGAGCCTCTGCCCTTGACCCCACAGGAAAGGAGCACAGATCACACCTGACTCACCTGCAACCTCCAGCTCCACCCGGGCATTTTCAAAGAAATCTCCATCTTGGAAATAACAGAGGTAGGTTCCTCTGTCAGAGGCTCTGACATCTCGAATCTGCAGAGCAGCCTTCCCCGCAGTGATGTCCTCCCTTAAAATCGAAGTTCTCCCTCCATACTCTGCTGCGGGCGTGTCCTCCTGCCCGTGTGCATACGTGTGCACTACCTGCCTGGGGCTGGATCGCTCCCACATCAGCTCCATGTGCTCGGCGCTCATCTTTGGGGACAGGTGACAGGGCAGCTCAGCGTCTTCACCCACCATGGCCAGGATGGGCTCAGGGGGTCCAACCACAGCAAACTGAGCTGCTCATCAGAAGGGGAGGGGCACTGTCAGAGAAAGCTGGGAGCAGAGGACCAGGGGGTGACCCAGCAGGGAGGACAAGGTGAGAGACACCTAGACAGGATCTGGGTCCTAACAAAGGTGCATCTACATGGGCCTTGCAGGGATGAGGGGGGAGTTTAGGGTTCTGACTGGGCCCAAAGGTAAAGGCTTCAGATGCACAAACACAGAGCAGGTCCTACCTGAGCAGGGCCTGAGCAGCTGGACCACAGCGAGGCAGACAGGGAGGGCAGGCAGGGGGAGGACCAAGCAGCTCACCATGGTTACCTGCTGTGCAGACAGAGAGACACCAGGAGGGGCTTGGTAGCAATGACCACCTGCAAGGTGGAGAATCCACATGGAGACGCTGCCTCCCCAGGGCTGACCAGGGGTTGCAAGCCCAATGGCTGCTGACCCAGAGCCTCCTCTGCAAATGTCCCCTGGGCAGTCTCTTCACCTTGGACTCCAAAATGGAAATCATCCTGAAACACGGACGGTAAATGTATGTACCTGAACCCTCGCCACCGAGGAGTCCTGCGCTCTCCTGTGCGAAGGAGCTCAGAAGCCCTCCCCTCACCCTCAGGTCCCTGCAACAGCCAGGTGCCAGTCCCCAGCAGCAGCCTCTGAGGAAGGCAGGCGCCTCTGCTCTGAGTGACCGGTCCCTCTGCTGCCCCCTGCAGGCCACGCTCCGCACAGCAGCCAGGACGTCCTGACCTCTCCCCTCCCTCCTGCTCAGCCCCTCCCATTCCATCCAGAGCAGGAGCCCAGTCCTGGGCACTCTGTACTTAGAATTCTCGGAATGTTTTAAAGTTTAAAAGTTTTCAGAGTGGGGAATACGTTTCTGCTTATTTGTGTGGATATTGATTGTTTTTTATTTCTGAGTGTAGACAATATTAAAATATAAAAAGGTAAGCCCTGGCTGGTGTAGCTCAGTGGAGTGAGCGTGGGACTGGGAACCAGACAACTGAGGGTCTATTCCCATCAGGGCACATGCCTGGGTTGCAAGCCAGTTCCCTGCAGGCCAATTCCCCGCAGGGGACCCACGAATGGCAACCATACATCAATGTTTCTCTACCTCTTTCTCCTTCCCTTCCCCTCTAAACATAATAAATAAAATCTAAAAAACTATATATATATTTAAAGGTAAAAGGATAAAGTAGAAATAATTTATGATGGTAATCTTGTACTTTGTTTTATAGGAAAGTGAATATTCTAGATGTACTTTAGCCACATGTATGTACCAAATGCTTTAAGAATATTTTATCCTTTGACTCACAAATTCCAATGGCAGGAATAGCTCTCAAAGAAAGGAAATCAGGCATGAACACCAAGGGTTATATTTAAAGCTCTTGATCATAGTAAACTCAGCAACAGCAAAATGTACATACAGTTTGAGTGCCCATATTGGGTTCAATTTGTTACAATTCAAAATGAGAACTCTGTACTTAAACATGATTCCTAAACCAGCAACTGACATAACACCCAATGGGGAGAAGCTGAAAGCTTTTCCTCTAAGATCAGGAATGAGAAAAGGACGTCCACTCTCACCCCTTCTATCTGATGCAGTATCGGACGTCCTAGCCACAGTGATCAGTCAAGTCAAAGAAACAAAAAGCATACAAACCATAAAGGGAAAGGAAAACTCTCACTGTTTACAGATGACATCATACGATATATAGAAAAGCCTGAGGACTCCACGAAAAAAATTTAAAGACTATGAGAAGTACTGAATGAGTTGAGTAACAGTGCAGAATACAAAATCAGGATCCAGTTGCATTTCTAACTGCAATAATTAGTAATCCAAAAAGGAAAATGTTGAAATCCCTTTTACAAGCTCACGAAAGAGCATAAAATACCTAGGGACAAATTTACACACAGAGGGTAGAGACCTGTCTCCTGACGACTGTCAGTCAGGAAGAGAGAGACTGAAGAGGGTGCAGATCAGTGGGTGAGGCTCTGTGTCCCTGGGTTGGAGGAGCCACAGGGGCAAAATGTCAGATTCACAGCAAATCCCCGTTAAATAGAAGCAGAAACCAATGGCCTTCTTCTCAGAACTGCAATTTGTCCTAAAGTCCATATGGATCCACCAACACCCAGAATACCAAGGAAACCTTGAAAAACAACAGAACTGGAGGCATGGCGCTCCCTGATATCAAAGCTCCGGCTCAAGAACCGACTCATAGTCCAGTGAGACAGGACAGAGAGCCCAGAAAGGAGCCCTCACACATTGATGAATTAATTTATGACAAAGAAGGCAGGAACAGACAACGGTCACCCCGCTCTTAAAACAACACAGTCCCTTAAATATGTCAGGAAAACTCGACAACTGTCTGCAAAAGAGTGTAAGTGGATCATTTCCTTCTACCTGTACAAGAATAAAAACAAAATGGAGTAAGCCTTTAAATGTAGAACCTGAAACCATGAAAGTAAAAAAAATGCATGAGCAATAAACTGTCTGACACCGCTCAGGAATATGGACACATCTCCTCGGGCAAGAGTAACAAATGGAAAAGGGAACAAATGGGGCCCCCTCAAACTAAAATGGTTTTGTACAGCAAAGGCAATCATCACCAGAACAAAGACAAGCTACTGAATGGAAGAAGGTTTTTGCCAATGATGCGTCCAATAAAGCATTAATACCTCGAATTTATAAAGAACTCAGACAGTTTAACACTAAAAACCCAAATAATTTGGTTTAAAAAGTGCGCACTAGACTATTCTCCACAGAGGAGGTGTGCAAGGTCAGCAGACACAGGAATGGAAATTGCCTCTCTGCTCAGATGATGTGATGTTGATCTATTTTCCAACTGATGTGTATGTGATCGGTTCAGATTTTTCTATGTTATCAACAATTCTGTAATAAACATTTTTACATGTAAATCTCTAAGGCACAAACATTATAACACACCCCAGCATTTTAACTTTTTTTCCCTAAGTGATTACCTGCTAAGATATATGTGACCACAAATAAATAGCCGTTTGCTTTACAATTCTAGACACTAATTTCAAAAGAAGCTTCTCTGGCTTCAGACATTCAGTTCTGGAGACTTGCTGGCCTCACCCAGTCATCGGAACAGACTGTGTTGTTTGCTCACCGAACCTTTGATGCCAAACTCCCAACACCCTCCTTTCTATGTCTTTGCTGAGTTTTTTTTCCCTTTTTCCTTTCTCCTTACAAAAATACCTCCCTGTGTCCAATTCTCAGGTGGGATCCCCACCTTCTCAATCTGCAGACCCTTGAATAGACCTGCTTTTCTCCCACCAGTCCCTGTCTCTCCATTATTGGCTTATGAGCACCAGGCAGCCCAACCTGGGTTTGGTATCCATCTCTCTTCTCCAATATCTAGGAACGTGCTCTCTGGGATGAGCAGGAGACACTGTGAGGGGTCTTTGTCCTCTCTGACCTCAGGAAGTTTCTAGAGATGGGCAGGTGTCCAGCATCGTGGTCCCGGGTGACTCCCTCCCACAGGTTTCCCAGCACAGACTCACCTGCCCTGGCTGCGTGCTCCCCCTGTGCCCTCACCTGCAGGCTCACAGGGCCACACTCCTTCTCTGGGTGAGGGACACCTGCAGGCTCCCCCAGCTTCTCAGCCTCCCTCCTAAGAGGGCCTGGCTTTCACCAGCTCCCTCCAATTACCCTCGGCTCTCCCAGCTGAGAGTCACAGAGCAGGGGCACTTCATGGTTCTCTATCATAGGTTAGTCTTTGACCTGGAAGGAAGGGTGGGGACCAAAAAAGCTTCTTTGCTGGGAGAAACAGAGCAAAGTCCCTCTTGGAAACACTGGTTTGCTGAGTGGCTCAGAGCCCTGTGTCTTATCAGTTGCTGGGTGGACACCCAGAGGCTAGTTAGGCATGAACTTGGACTTTGTGTTAGAAGGAGAGATGTAAACCAGCCCCAGCCCTGACTCCGACCCTCTGCGTCTCTCTGTGTGGTCCACTGCTGGAATCCCCTCTGGGTGTGGGTGTGTGTGAGCAGGATCTCCTGTGTACACCTGCTTCAGACAAATTAGCACGTGACAATGTGTGAGGAGAGGAAGGGGTGCAGGAAGTAAAGGGTCACTGTGGTCCTTTGCTAACGCCTTTGACAGCAGAGCCCACTGAAGGTGTGACAGGGAGGGCACAGACCCCCGCCACCTGTCCTGGCTCCTGGGACACTCAGGTCTCAGGTCCTTTCCCAGCAGCACTCTTCCCAGTTCCCACGGGCGGTGCTGTCAGGGGACGATGGGCAGGTTCCGCGTTTCTCAGAGAAGTTCATGTGGGGCGATGCTGAGAAGGCCCACTCACCTCTGTGCCGCATCTGAGCTGCACGTGGGTTTCCAGGTGTGTTCACTCCTCTCCTGCAGGGTCTGTGTCCTCTGAGGCTGGACAGGAGAGGCTGTGTCTGTTAGGGGACTTTGGGGCCAGCAGGGTCTACCCGTGGCCTGTGGCCTCCAGAGAGTCTATTGCAATCGTGTTTCAAAGCAAACACCCAGCATCTCAGGGACTCTGTGCACATTTTCTTTCTCCGCTGTCAGTCTGAAGCACACTGGGCACAGCTGGTCCAGTGGGCTCGCCTGGGCTGGGCTGATGCAGGTGGAGTCCAGGCTGCAGGTCCACCTGGCCAGCTCCATGGGTGTCTCCATTCCTGGGCTGGAAGCTACAGGACTCCTGCTGCATCTCTCTCCTCTCTTCTAGGCACCCTTCATCTGACCTTTGTCACGTGAGTGATGGGGAGGGAAAGGACCCACATTCCTCAGGGCAGCAGGGGTGGGAGAACAAGCTTCATGTTCAGAAGCTCTCAGCTCTCCAGCCACACCCTGGGGTGTCAGACCGTGTTATTGGGGAAAACAATACAGACTTTTCTCATTGAACAGAAAGCACTGAGTTTGAGATGAGGTGGTATCATTAGTACTTCTAGTCACTTTTTCTTTCCTGGAGACAGGGGGGATCCACAAACTATTCGGAGACAAGTCACAGCTACAGGAAATGGGAATGTCAGCACCCACAGGTAAGGTTTCACTGGGATGCACCCAATCCAGTAGAACCAGGAGGAAAACGAAGTTCCCACAAAGTGCTCCCTGGATCCGGCCCTGCCAGAGCTACTGCAGCACCAACGGGCACCTCTAAGCCCTGGTCCAGCAGTGACCCTGACGGCTTTTACGTTTGTTTCCAGATCTGATGTTGAGCCACAATCCAGGCCAGAAACTCGGTACCTGGTTGAAATAGCTCCTTCCTGCATCCCATAATAAGTCTTACACAATCCCAGAATGCCCTGCTTTACTGACACGTAGACTGAGTCAAGTAGAACCCCTGTGTTAAAAAAAAAAGCTGGCCAACCTACACTTGGACTGGTTAATCCCAGCACTTCTGTTCCCAAGGAGTAAAAACCCCTCACCCCACATGTGGGGCAGGGACCCCGAAGCCCCAGCTCAGGGTTCTCCTCCTCTGTGGTGTCTCAGTGAGTCTGCCTTTGCTTTAATCAGTGTCCCTGGTCCGAATTCTCTTATATCAGGAAAGAAAGATAGAAAATGAGGGTAACACATTCATCTAAGACTGGATTACAAGAGGGGTTGTGGCAGGAACTGCATGGTCCTCCAAGTCAAAAATCTGTATATCCAGCCCTTAAATAATAATAATAATAAAAGCTCCAGATGCCTAGTCCAGAGAGAAGAATTTTCTTGTAGTTTATTGGCACCTATTGTGGACAATAAAGGGGCCACTTTCTACACCTGGCAAGCTCAGGGGAGGCCTGCATGGCGAAGCCCACCACTTCAGAGACTGAGAGTAACCACACAGAGTTACTGTGGGGAGTTCCCTAGTTATTAATAAGAAGGGGAGAGAAGGAAATGAGACAATCGGCTTCTTAAAGTGGGGAGTATACACCTGTTTCCCTCACCAGGAAGCCACAGCTTCTCCCCCAGAGAGCACAGCATTGCTCCTCCAAGGGCACCAGCCCTCCTCCACCCCCTCCTGTACCAGAGTGTTGCAGGCAGCAGGGAGAGGAGAATGAACAGAGAGGCTCATCAGTCTAACTAGGGGGTGGACCCACTGAAAAGTCTGTGATATCTTGGGAAGTTGACTGTCTATATTAGGATTTTGAAAGTACCTTTCTTGATTTTTGAGAGGGAGGATAGCAGAGAGAGAGAGAACTACCAATGTGAGACAGAAGCCTTGATTGGGTGCCTCCCATAAGTACCCCAGTGGAAGATCAGACCCTCAACTAGGTAAGTGCCCTGACCAGGAATCAAACCCCAAACCTTCTGGTGTGTGGGGACGATGCTCCAAACAGCTGAGCCTCACCTTCCAGGGCTGAGCAGCCATTTTGAAAAAGCACCTGGTCTGTGTCAAACCCAAGCTGATATAACCCCAGGGGAGAACCATGCTCTCTCTGTGCCCCCAACTCATCCCGATTCATCACTCGAACTAGGACTGACCCACAATCCAGGTCCTCACGTGCACGGAATCTCCTAGGATCAACACCTTCAGGTGAGGGTGTATGTGCATGTGTATATGAGAAAGACAGAGAAAAGGAGATAGAGATAAAAATAGAGAGAGAGAGAGAAGGGAAATGGAAGGGGGAGGAGGAGAATATGGAGAGACTGAGTGTCAGTGAACGTGAGTCACAAGGCATTTCTTTTTCCCCAAAGATATGAGACTCCATGCTAGGGATCGTCAGTCTCCTCAGAAGACCTGTTTTACCTGCACACTGGTCTCCACTCCCTGCCCCTGACTCCTACACTGCCCCCCTTCACCCCCACACAAAACTTTATTTACAATCATCACCAATAGATTAGTGAGCCTTCAAGGTACTTCTGGAAGGAGAAATAATAGGTCAGCCAAAAGCAGGGACAGAGTCAAAGAGCCTTGCTGGTCTCCTTAGGAGAAGAGGACAATTGATCACCACCTCTCCTCCCTGTCCTCACCAGAAAGGTACCCTCACTGTCTCCATTTCTGTGCATCCTGAGGCTCTGAAGCCATGAGGCTGGGAGCTCAGAGTCCCAGGGAGGTGAGGAGACACCCCCTGCATACAACTGAGCCTTTGCCATTCTGCAGGAAGAGGGGTTGCATGGCTGTGTTTGTAGAACAATGGGGGAGGAGCCCCAGTTCTCTAGGCCACAGGCCCTGCAGACAGAGTCACTACTGGAGAAGCAGAGAGACTGGGCCAGCTGCAGCCACAGCAGAGGGACCTGGTGGGGAGGGGGCAGGTTGGGGACAGAGGCTCAGGGTTGCCCTGGGTGGCTGCTCAAGGCAGGGGTGAGCCTCTCTCTACCTCCAACTGTTGAGCACCAACCATCTCAGGCAGATGCAAGTTAAATCATTGCCCCCAAGTGTTTTCACCAACTGCCCCTGAAGAAAAGGCTGCTCTCACTGGGGGAGCTCTGCCTGGGGTCAGATGAAGAGCAGGGTTGGAGGTGAGGGCTTCCAGGGAAGCCACAGACAGGACACACAGTGACAGTCCCTGCCTGTGGGTTGATATTGAGAAGGGACAGTCAATGCCCAAATAAGGAAGAAGGGTATTCTCACAAAGTAAATTCCCCAAGCAGAAAGTGAAACCAGAATTATCTGTTTATCTTGACTTTGAATTTTGAAATGCCTCTCAGTCTGTTGCATTCTCCAGGCTCTGGTGCTGCAAGTGAAGAAGGATCTGGAACAAACCAGTGACCACAATGACCTCATGGGGTGATCTGACCACAAATCTGTAACTGGGCAGGTCAGGGTGGGAGTGAGGCCCCAGGCCAATACCTCTTTAGTAAGAGGTTTTCCTCACCTTAAGCAAACCCTGTCCACTGTCCTCGGGCACCCGGATTAACCTACATCTGAGAGGCCAGAAGTCACCCTGTTCTTCAGACCCCTTGGAGAGTGATTGCCCTCCAAGGAGCTCAGGGTCTTGTTTTCTCTCCTTTCTCTCTCCTTCCCGGCATCCTCACGTCCCCCCCACTGAGGGACTGACCACACGCGGAGAGAAGCTGCACACCTGTCACTCTCCAGACCATTCAGACCTTCCCCCGACTATGACGTCAGTTTGCCTCAAGTTAACTATCATAAACTCTACAGGGTTCCACGTTCTCACATGAACAGATATGAACATCCAGTCTTCCATTAAGCCAGACAAAACAAATTGAACAATGCCGTAGCATTAATTTTGTTTTCCAAAAACATTATTTTTCACAGAACATGTTATTCGCATTAGCATGTGATCACTTAATCACTATCATTTAAACATATATAAATAAATATATCTTCAAAGCTTTTTCAGTCCAATATTGAAGTTAACATCTCCCACTTCCTGACCACATTTTCGGATTTGCACATTTTTCTCTACATGACAAAGGATCTTTTCAGTTGCAAACTTTCCAAATTGGCTTCAAACCCCAGAGACCCTTTCCCTCCCCCTCTCAGTAAAGCACTCAGGCCACTTCTTCTAAAACAGATGCTGGGCAGTGGAGGGTCCCTTCACTGGCCCTGTGTTTTCCACCAGTTTCTCCAGGTGACATATGACTTAAGGGACTAACAGGGCTCTCTTCAGAGGGTAGGAAAGGACAATGTCCCTAAGAGTCAATCGGCCACCTGAGAGGCGCATCTGGGGACAGATGCTGGGGAAGTGTTTCCGTGCAGCCTTGCTTTAGTGCCTGGGTCTGGAGCCACCATCTGGGGACAGGAGATGCTTCAGACCCTGATGTCCCACAGACCTGCCCACCTGCAGGTGTGTCACCGAGCCCCCTGCACGTCCACTGTGGGAACAGGGTTTTCTCCTTTCCCCACCTTGCTGTGTGCGACGGTGACAGTTCTGAGATTCACCTGAAGTGGAAAGGTGCGAGCACCATGGTGTCTGGTGAAGCCTGGGGCTTTGCTCCCTTGGAACAGAAGGGGATGGGTCACACATGCTGGGTGCTCATCGGGGGCAGGAAGAGGATGCTGTGGCTCCCCCTGGCCCTGGCCTTGTCCTTGGCCCTGCAGGCTGCACACTGCCAGCATCAGGGCACTCCTGGGGCAGGAAGGCATTCCTGGCATCGATTTGTCCAGCCCTGAGCCAGGCTCGGGGCAGCCCACTGCTGTCCCCCGCGTCTCCTCACTGCGCTCTACCTTCTCCCAGGTTACACCTGGCTGTGCACTGTCTTCTTTGGGCTAATCCAGGGGCCAAGAGCAACAGATAGTGAACTGTGAACTTTGGGGAAGTTCACTCTGTCTGCTTGACCAGATGATTGTGCATGAAATTCTATTTATTTTTAATGTGGGCAGAGGGGTGGCTAAGGAAGCCCAGAGTTGAACAAGAGCCCTGGGAAGTCCCTGTGGGGAGAGCTGGGGTCCTCACGCTGGGTAAGATGCTGCCAGTGAACAGGCCCCTTCCCTGTCCCATCACTGCGGCTTCCTGTACCTCTCAGGTCATGTGTCCCCTTGGCTGGCTAGTGGGGACGGCGCTCAGGATATGAGGGGATGTCAGAGACACTCACCAGCATGCAAGAGGCCTCTTCTCCACCCTGTGAGGGCAGAGAGGGAGTGAGCTGCATGAGACAGGAGCAACCAGCAGAATAGACATCGTGTGTGGGGTCTTTGGGGAAATGCTACACTTACGCAATTCTTCTTGAAGTTGCTCTGCAAAGTGAGCAGAAACAAAGGCGTGTCCTCCACAGAGAATTGTGAATTTGAGTCTGTGTGAAACTGAGGCCTAGGCCTCCCTGTGAAGTCACGGTCCCCTCCCCGACATGCAGGGACTGGTCCTGATGCAGGACCACGAGCCTGGCTGGTATCAGTGCCTATGGAGGCTGGCTTTCCTTCAGCAGCACCGCGCTCTCTGTACCTGCCGGGTGAGTGGGTGCCACATTTGGGGGGGGGGGCAGAAGCAAGTTGGAGGACTTAGTGACCAGGCACTAAACTCCGAGCCTGGCTGCCATCTGCTCTGTCCCCTGTCCCCCAGGCTCCAGCTGCCCAGGCTGTGCCTTTGAAAGACAGCTCCTGCCCTCGTGTGCGTATTTCCTCCCATTAGACGCTCTCTCTCTTTCCCCGCATGTTCTTTACCCAGTTCTTTCCGTGCAGTTTCTTCCTCTTTATCTTCAAAATCTCTTTCCAGTGAGAGAGTTTCTTTCTCCTTGTGGCGTTTCGAGAAGAGGCCGATGATCCCGACGATGATGAAGAAGAGCAGAGCCGGCAGGAGGACAGCCAGGGCCACCCCCCAGGCAGGCGCGCTGGGGATGACCAATACTTCTGGAACAAAGACTACAAAAGTCCCCGTTACTGAGACAAGGGGGACCCAGGCGAGAGCGCCCCTGGGTGCACCTCTGAGGAGCTCCCTCGGGTCCCTGCTCTGGCCTCTTCCATCTCAGAAACCACAGTGGGGACCACAGCGGGGGGGGGGGGCGGGGGGCACTGATGAGGACAATTCGCATCCGTGGACCCAGCCTACAGGCCACCCCTGTGGCCCACATAGCAAATCTGCACTGACATCTGCTGGGGGCACTGGAAACACCCCGTTGTCAAGGAGACTGACAGACGCCCAGAGAAAGCCTCCCACCAACTCAGGCACCCACCTGCCCCCACAAACAGGAGCAGCTGCCTCACAAGGAAGCCTGACCCCTAGACAGTTGTGCCCCTGTCTGCCTCTAAAACCCTTCCCGTAGCCCCAACTCTCTCAGGGAGAGGCTGCCCTCCTGGTGAGGCCCTGCAGCCCCCAATCCATGGGTGGCTTTCCCTTAAACAAAGGATGTCAGCGGGTCACTGAACAGTTCTGGTTTTGTCAGTTGACAGGGCTGAGGAGGCAAAAGAGTAGACGCCTCTGCAGTCACTGTTGGAAGGACCAGGATGAAAAAAACCGACAACTGTCACCAGCCCCCCTGAGCCACCATCACTGTGGCCTGGTTACTGCACCACCCTCCTTCCTGCTTCTGCTCCAATCCCAGCCATGGCTCCTGCCTCACTGAGACTCAGCCGAAGGCTCCCTGTGACCTGCTCTGACTCCTCTGGTCTGGGCCCCTTCCAGGTCTGCACTCCCCTCCTCCCATTCCCCCTGCACTCAGTCCTTCCACCCACACCTGCCTGTCGGGTTCCTTGAAACTGCCAGACCTGCTGCTGCCTCAGGCCCTGGGCGCCTGCTCCTCCTGCTCCTCCTGCTCCTCCCTCACTTGCCCTGGTGCCACCTTTTCAGTGAAGCCTCCCTCACCCTCTAGTTCCATCACTGCTCCCCTGCTTTGAGCCTCCATATATCCTTTCCCAATTAATTTTTCTACAGCATTTCTCCCCTCTACTATATTAGTTTAATGAATTATTTTACTCCTGGCTTAGTTGTTTTATAGATACACTTTGCTTTTCTAGAAGGAGAGCCCCATGAGTGAAGGGATCTTCATGCATATTTTTACTGATTTATCTCCTGTTTCTAGAACAGTGCCTACAACATATGTGATCCATGCTAAGTGTTCGTTGATTGACTTTATGAGTGTGTGTAGGTACTGACTGTCCTAGTTCTGTGTAGGTACTGACTGTCCTAGTTCTGGGCAGGAGGGGAGGCCTCAGCATCAGCAGCACCAGGTGCACACAGCCCCCTGCCCCCACCACGCTCCACGGTGTGTGACTGTTCTGAACACACAAACAGCTGCAGCATCAGGACCACAGGAGGGAAAAACGATCAGATTGGCCCTCAGAGAGGAGGCTCCTCCTCCTGGGACAGGAGACTGTGATGCTCCCTGTGAGGAGGGGAGAGGCCTCAGCTCAGCTGCAGCCTCAGCTCCCTCAGGGCCCAGGACCCTCCCAGCCCTGCCCCTCCCCCAGCCCCACTCAGGCTCCAAGTGTCTGCTGAGGGTCCTACTACCTCCAAGGGACAGGCCCCCAGAGGGCAGGGAACTAACCTGGAATGAAGACCACAGTGTCCCTCTCCTGGCCCAGCAGGGTGTTGTTCACCAAACAGGATGCATTCCTCACAGAGCTGTCCTCGACAATCACGGTCATGGTGACCCTGTAGAGGCCATCTGTGTCCTCGGTGTAAGCTTCCTCCAGGGCGGGCATGATCTCACCATAGGGGTCCCTCCACACTGCATGGGGCTGTGGGTACCACCCTGTGGAGGTGCACTCCAGCCAGACGCCCCATTCCTCCTGGCCCTTTATCTCAATGAGGGGCTTAGACCCTACACCTGGGAACAGACAAATAGTCTAAAATGTCTCATTCCAACACATGTTACTGGTGAGGAGCCTGAGAGATTTCTGAACCCCAGCAGGGGTGCACTCTGCGGGGTTCCACCTTCTTCCCTGCTCACGGGTCCCCCTGAGCTTACTGTGCTTCTCAAGACTCTATGCCCACAGCTCTGAGGGACACACCCACTCACTCGGCCCTCAGGCAGGGGGAGCCACTCTGCCAGGTAGAGGGGAGGCTGGACAAAACCTGCTGGTCTGTGAGGGGCCTGAAGTGCAGAGAGAAACTATCCCCAAGGGTTACACAGTGATAAAGCCACCCAAGAAGAGAAACGTCTCACCTGCCACCACCAGGCGCATGATGGCCTCGTCATAGGACCTGCCTTGTTGGAAATAACAGCGGTAGATGCCGTTGTCACGGGCCGTGACATTGTGAATGACCAGGGCCACCTTCCCTTTGTGAATGTCTTCGATCATGAAGGTTGTCCGTCCTTGGTACTGATGCATCTGCTCCTCTGTCCTCTCGCGCTGGCCCTTGTACACCAGCACGGCGGGCGAGAACTGAGCCCGGAACCAGCGCACCTCCATGTCCACGGCACTTCTCTCAGGCGACAGGTGGCAGCTTAACATGGTGTCTTCTCCCACCATGGCCAGGATGGGCTCAGCTGGACCCACGACCGAAAACTGGGCTGTTCAACAAAGTGGCACAATCAGGCAGGCACTGACGCTCAAGGCAGGAAAGAACGTGGCCATTCCAGGGGACAGGCCAGGGGTTCCTGGGCTGAGGATTGTGGATTGTGGGGGCCCGGCTGTGGCTGGTCAGAGCAAGAGATGCCTAATGCGTCTCTACCACGGCTGCCAGCAGCACAGAGGGGCAGACCCTGAGCCTCTGCAGACCCTGGGAGCGCAGAGGTTTCCTCCTGTTCCCCAGGCCAGCTGGGCACCGGGAGCTCAGCTTAACCCGGAGCTGTCCAACAGGCAGCCACCAGCTCGTCCCCACGGACACGTGTGGTCCAGGTAGGACCCACAGAGACAATGGGAAACTTTGGAATAAAAGAGAGTTAAATGTCTCATTAATCATTGACATTAATGAAAAGTTTGAATGATGGTGCTTTGGTCATTTCTGGTTTTCTGCCTTTGTGTTGGGTGAGGCTGGTTTGATCTGAGCTAACTCCAGCGGAATGAGGAGGAGTGAACACGAGGCACGGAGGGGTGTGGAGTCGGGGCGCCCCCTACCTGAGACCAGTGCAGACAAGCCGAGGATGGGGAGGAAGAGCAGCGGGCGAGGCAGGGGGACGTGCAGGGGAGCAGCTGGCTCCATAGCTCCAAGGACCAGTCACAGGGTAGGGCTGGGGGACGGAGCGCAGCCTGGGGGTGCAGACGTGGAGAATGTCCCAACTCTCACAGAGTAGGTGTGACTGTGGAACACGCCATAACTGGAGGACACAAGTGGCAGCAGCAGGGGCAGGAGCTTGGTCAGGTCACACCCTCCTCCCCACAGCCCCTCCCTCCAGCCCCACCCCTCCTGCCTCTTCCTCCCACACAGACCTGTGGACCCCAGGACAGCCCCTGTCCCTGGTCCCTGGGCTCTTAGCTGGTGGGCACACCTTTGAGACCATCACCTCAGGTCACAACCCAAAACCATCCCAGTCAAAATTCGGAGAGGAAAGAGGGAGCAGCGGCCCTTGAGGGTTTGTCCTGGGGACACAGAGGGATCCACTCACCAGGCTGGAAGAGGGCCATCTTCCACTCTGGAAGGAGGAGACACAGACAAGGAAAGGTCATTCTTTCTGTCCTCCCCCACCCACTGTCCGCACTGAGCCCCTTCTCTCTCCTCTCCTCAGTCTCCTCCAATGTCCACTCGCCTCGTCTACAGCTTGTGGACCAGGCTGAAACCTCTCCCAGTGCTGGGCTTGTGTCCATCAGGCTGGGGCCATGGGGACTTGACCAGGCTGTGCCAGGTGTGGGTGTGTGTGTCAGCAGGGTGAGGGGACACTGCATCTGGAAAGTCCTCTCTGCGTGTTCAGACAGGAGGGGGTGGTTCAGCCACAGAAAATGAGCCTCTGAGCTTGATGTGGTTACTTCTCACCCAGCAGGGAAATGGTTTAATTACTTCCCACACAGGAGCCAGGAAACCAGAGAGCAGCAGACTCACTCACCTGCATAGTCCTGAGACCGGTCCTCACCTGCAGTGGAGACAGAGTGTCACCTGAACTGTCATTTCTGAGTCAGTTCCTTTCTGTTCCTTGTGCCCCCCTGTCATCTTTCTGTTTGCCCCCCACCCTCCCCACCTCTCCCTCTGCCTGTTCCCTCCCCCAGTTCCCCACCTCTTTCCATCAGCTGCAGCTCAGCACCCCCAGGCGCCCTGCACGGGCTGTCCCAGGGTCACCGCACAGCTGTCCTCTCTCTGTCTGCACAGCAGTCACCTCACATCCAGGGTTTCACTTTACAAAGTTTCAGTTACCTTCAGTCAACCCTTGTAGGAAAGTGTTAAATGGAAAATTCCAGAAATAAACAATTCATAAGTTTTAAATTTCACATCACTCTGAGCAGCATCATGAGATCTTGTGCAGTCTGCACCGTCCTGCGCCCTCACACACCAACCCTTATTCCGACCCATCTGCCCTGCGGACCTCCCCGCCTCCGGGTCAGTCACTGAGAGCATCTCTGTGACAGATGGACAGTCACAGTATCACAGCGCTGGTGTTCAGTCACCCTTATTTTACTTAATACCGGCCCCAAAGCACAAGAGTAGTGATGCTTCGGGTGCTGGTGTGCGCGCCAGCACTGAGTTTATTTGAGCCAAACTGATAACTTGGGCTATGGGGGCAAGAGCTCAAATGCTCCTGAGAATAAATTTTGCAGCTTATTTTACGCATTTTAATTTAAGGAGGGGCCATATTTTGTTTCCTTTTTTTTCCTCCTTATTTAAAAAAAGAATAATTCTAACATCTGAAATAAGCCAATTATCTTTGTTAACATCAACCACTCTATCTATGGAAGAAGTTAACTACTGACAAATGGAAGTTGCACCACCATCTCTGCTGAACCAGGCTGGCAATGTGGGCAAAAATGCACGTAAGAATTTCTGCAAACTTCCTAGCAGTAACTACACCAGCGTTTACGGGCAGAGAGCTCCCCCTGTGCCGGGTAGGCACACTGCACCTGTAAACTCACAGCAAGCCTATGAGGTCGATGAGGAAAGTACAGATTCCAGTTTTCCCTCAACAGATGGTCATCTTCTGGCAGCACCCACTCTGCAGATCCCTTCCTCTCTGAGAGGCTGAGGGTCCTCCTCAGCCCTTGGTTGTTTATTTTCAGAAACCCCAGTTTGCCCGCCTCCAACGTGCCCCTCCCCCAGGTCCCTACCCTTCCCCACGCTACTCCGGAGCGACCGATAAAAACAACAGAAGTCCTCAAAGTGTCTATTTTTTTCTTTGGTGTAAATACGGAGAAGAGTTGGTAAGAAAAGGAATGAAACAGAATCCGAAGAAGTGCAAATAGAAGCAAGTCGGCAGCAGAGAGAATCAGGGGTTGGTTGGAGGAGGGAGCGAGGCACGGCTCCATCCAGCTGCGCGGTGCGCACCAAATACCAGACACGAATCCCATAGACCAGGTGGACAGATTTCAGGAGGCTAGGCCCTGGGAGACCTCGTGGCGCAACGGTAGCGCGTCTGACTCCAGATCAGAAGGTTGCGTGTTCAAATCACGTCGGGGTCAGCTGGGTTGCATTTCCCCCCCTTTTTTACTGCCTTGGGGTGAGGGCGTTGGTCTGTAAAGTTAAACCCTATGCAGAAACAGAAACATGCCTTTCCTTCTTTCCCTGACCTTGGACACCCTCCTTAAACACCTCAACAAAGTGAGTAAACAGGCGAGAATGCACAACATACAACACTGTTATTGAATTCGAAGGGCCTGTTTCTGGGTCCGTGGAGACGTTTGGTGAGCTCTGTTATGGCAAACACTCTGCATTTCACTCCTCACCAGCCCGTCCAACCCTCCCGGGCTCCCCCCTCCACACTCACTTCTGTGCTGGAGGGGCCCGGCCGCCGCCGTCTCGGAACCGACCCAGACCATGCGGGGGGCCTGCCCCGCAGCCCGCCCCTCCGTGCGGGACAGACAGGTAACCAACCGGCAGGCAGAACCCGCACCCGCAGGCTCGGATTATAGGGGATGAGCTGGTGCACTGGTGTCAGTCCTCTGGGCTAGAAGGTCCCGCGGTTCTTCTAGCCCGTGTTTAAATAAGCAACCCGTGTTTAAATAAGTCTTTATTTATTTTTTTAAGTGAAGAAATGTGCGTTTCTCCCGCTCACCTGTGCCTCCAGAACGCGCCCCTCCCCCAAGGGACTAGGCCCCACCCACCACGTTGCAGCCCGGAAGGAGCGAAGGCGCACGCGCAGCTCACCGGAGTTTTCCAGTTTGTCTCCTTTAGACTTTACGGCGGAGCGGACGTTAGTTGCACGTTCGGTGCGGTGCAACGCGCATGCGCCCGCTCGCCCGGGAACGGGGTCGCTCACTGGGCCTCTGCGCCTTGTTTCTTATTAACTCTCTTCTTAGAAGTTCGAGTCCACCGCTGTCGTATTACTCGTATTGCGAAGGACAGATCACTGATCTGGAAAAAGAGAGGAAAAAAACCATTTAGTTCTGAAAGTTGGAAAAGACCCAAGTGAAACTAAAAACAATCTGAATATTAACTACGAGGTCTGTGGTCACGGCAGCAGAGTGGCGCAGCGGAAGCGTGCTGGGCCCATAACCCAGAGGTCGATGGATCGAAACCATCCTCTGCTAGGTTGTCCTTTTGCTTCTCTGTCCAGAACAGATCTGCCCCAGTACGAGGCTGCTCTCACAGTTACCATGGGGACCATTAGAACGGGGAGCCAAGAGAGAACCTTCCCTTGGGTTACAAGTCATAAATCTTGTGAAATGTGTGAGTCTTTAAATCACGCGCAGGTGCTTCGTGTTTTATTGTTTGCATACAGATGCCCCCACCTGCCTCCTCCCCCTCCCCCACCCTGCCCTCACCATCCCCCTTTCCTCTGACCATCCCCACCCTGTCCACGGTGTCTGTGGGTCGTGCATGTAGGTTTCTTGGCTAATCCCTTCACCTTCTTCCATCCAGTCTTCCCTCCCCACTTTTTACCTTTATATAAAAAGGCTAACAACCTTTTTACATAAAATAAAAACCCAACAAAATTCGCTGTCTACTATCTGCATATCTTCTGTAGTGAGGTGACTAAGTCTTTAACCCCCCCCTGTAAGCATATGAAAATGTCACAAGAGAAATGCAAATTAAAACAACAATGAGATACCAGACGCACCTATTAGAATGTCCAGAATCTAAAACGCTGACAACATCAAATGCTGCCAGGGTGTAGTGACAGAAACCCTCAGTCACTGCTGGTGGAAGGCAACAGGGTGCAGCCACTGGGAAGACAGTTTGCTGGTTTCCCAGAAAAGCAAACGAACTCTTCCCACAAGATCCAGCCATTGCAGTCCTCGTCATTTACACAAAGGACTTGACACTTATGTCCATACAGACCCCCGCCCACAGCTGTTCAGAGCATCTTTACTCATAATAACCCAAACTTGCATGCAAGCAAATACGCTTCAGTGACGGAGAAATAAACTCACACACCCAGGCAGTGGAATATTATTCATCTTCATACACAAGTGAGCTACCCAATCATGAAAAGAGGTGGAGGGAACTTAAATGCATATTAATAAACGAAAGAAGCCCATCTGAAAGGAGGCACATTGCAGCAAAACCATGGAGACAGTAAAATGCAGGGGTGTGCGGGAGGGAGTATGAACAGGTGAGCACGGAGGGTTTTCTGTGCAATGAGTACACCCTGCATGATGCTGTAAAGATGGATATGTGTCCGTGCATTTGTCCAAACCCATGGAATGTACAACAGCAAAGGTGAGCTTTAATCAAAACCGTGGACTTGGAGTGATTACACTGTGTCAGTATAGGTTCATCAATTGTAGTAAATGGACCACTGCGGTGGGGGGTGCTGATAATGGGGGACGCTGATAATGGGGGACGCTGTGCATCAGCACCTTCCTCTCAATTTTGCTGCAAACCTATATCCACTCTTAAAAATTAAGTCGAGAGAAAGTGTTTTGAAGATCGGTCAGTGTTGAAAATAACGTAATGATGAGATTTAAAGAAAATCTATGTATATAAAAGAAGAGTTGTGAACTATAAGCTGGAGACGATATTATTAACATTTTTACCATTTTATGTAAAAGATATAACATCTAATTTAAAAATGAAATTAACCTTAAAATATACACAACACGGAAGCTTGGGAATGACAGGAATTTCAAAGGACATAAGCAAACACACCAAAAAAAAAAAAAGAGAAAAAGAAAAGAAAGACTGAAGCCAGCAGGTGTCAAACCGAGATTCTTCTGACCCATAGTCAGACATGTTCTCCATTGCACCACTGGCCCTCCTGAAGTCTTATAGTATAAGACTGACTGACATGTTTAGGAAAAGGAAGTAGCAGAATTACTTTGTTGTTCTAAAGATGAGTATGTGCTGGGAATGCAGTTAGGGGGTTAAGGGGTCAAGCAAAAAGGAAAAGCATTCAGAGACATGGACAACAGTGTGGTGTCTCCTGGGAGGGGAGTGTATAACAGGGCCAAGTGGGAATGAAAAAATAAAGTCAAAATAAATTTAAAAAAATAAAATAAACATGAGTATATGAATTCTTTTCCTTCAACTTGCTTTTCCTTTGGCTACCAGAATTTGAAGCCTGAAACCTCAAAATTGATACAGTGCTGGAGGTTTCCTTTTTGGTTGGAGAGCACCTGGAAAGCCCACCTGCTGTAGTGGGCAGGATTTGAACCTCCGCAGAAAGACCCCAAAAGATTTCTAGTTCATCGCCTAAACCACTCAGCCAACACCGCAGGTGAAGAAAGGTGTCCAGAGTCCTTCAGCTTATGATTTATCATTTATTCTACGTTCCTTCAGGATTTAGCAATAAGAAGACATGACAAAGGGTATCATATCACGTCCTGTCAATGAAACTGGAGAAGAATCAACCAACTTTAATTTTAGCATGTGGTAAGCTGAGAATGCCTCTTTGGATCTTTTCTGGAAAACAAATCAGCGATATGTTGCAATAACTTTAAATAATCTGGCAAAGATATTCCTTACAGAGAGATGCCCTGCTTCTTCAAACACCTGATGCAGTGCCTGGAATACAGTGAAGGCTCGAGAAATGGCAGCTGCTATAGTCACCATTGGTTTTAAATTCAAGAATGAGGACCCATTAAAATATTCCATGCGGAAGCCTATCTCTTGTCTCTTCACAAAGCTCAAAATATTTTAAAACATCAGACAGAGTATTTTTATTAGTGTACAAGTGGGGGATTTGTATTTCATCAGTAGGTCCATTCCATGAGCAGAAGGCTTGGGCATGATGGATAAATCCCTGCGTAGGTGCCGATGGACTGGAAACCATTGCAGCCCAGATTTCTCCTCTGGGTTCCAGAACGTACAATTGTCCTTCTTATTTCTTTTTCTATTTTTACGGGCCTCTCAAACGCCATACTTTCCAAATGGAACGCTCTATCTTTCTTCCCAAATTCGACCCTCCTCCAATAACCCAAATTTTTGAAAGAAGCACTCAGACCAACCTCCTAGTTATTTCTCTCGAATCTGACTCTTTTTTTCCCCTCAAGCCTCAGACCCATTTTCTCAGATCAGGCTGTGGAATGAATTCTATTGAAGGTCGGATGCGAAGGATGTGTGGAAGTGAGCCCAAAGGGAGAGGGGGTCAGAATATGAGAGGAAATGCAGAAAGTTCTGTCTTGCTGGAGCATTGCTTTTTTTTTTGGAGGGGCGGCAGTGAGAGATAACATCAGAGATGCTGTTGGGGGCTGTTCGTGTAGGTGGGGCTTTAACATTCTGTCAGCATTAACTGGTGTGTCCATCTGAGCATGCAAATATGCTTGTGTCTTGTCCCCTTTACAGGTGCTCTGTGGTCTACAGGGAAGATCACCAATGGCGCAGGAGGCCCTCACCACGGGCGTCTAAGTCTATCTGACCTTCTCAGCTTCCTTTCTGGCCCCTCCATCAGGGGGTCTGGAGGCAGCAAGGATCCGCCCTTCCTCACTGGCCTGGTTTCTTCATGCGAACCCTGTGTCTCCTTGGAGCCCTGTGCCCTTCCTTCACGGCCTTTGTTTAGGCAGGACAACTTCTGCCGAGTCTTTTCTTTAAAATGTAATTCAAACTTTTATTATGAAAAAAATTTAAACATAAAAAATGGAGAGAATAGGGAATTATCTGTGCACCCACTACCCATATTCAACAGTTGCTAATATTTTGCCAATATTACTCTTAACATGTACACGTCTTACATACTCAAAATGCTATGATCATAAGTAAAAAAATCTAGCACTTCTTTATGAAAACATCTAACATCCAGTTCTTATTCAAGGGCCTCTGATATGTCTCTGGGAGCCAGTTTTTCTAACTAGATCCAATCACAGTTCATTTACCGAATTTGGGTGTAATGTTTCCTTGATGCCTTTTAGTTTACAACGGTCTGCCAGCTTAGTTGTTGCTGTTGTTCTGACATCGACTTGTTAAAAGTCCTAGAATGTCTCACATTCTGGATTTTTTTCCCTCACCATTCCCTCCTGGCAAACTTTTCGTTCATCCTTCTACTCCAAACTAGAAGCCCAGTACAAATGACCGATGAGATGCCTTTAGTTGATTAGCCTGGATTCAGGTGGAAACTTCTGGGTTGGCACCTGTACTCCATCCAGTATTTCCCAGGGCTTTTTCCCTTTGCAGTTCACAAGCGATGTTGGTTGGGCCGCTTGACACCACGAACAGATTGTTCCCCATCATCTTCTTCTAAGAAGTGCAAGGTCCCTGCTGCTTTTGCCCTGGGTCTGTGCTTTTTCTGGGGATCGCAGAGGGTGAGTTTCTAACTCCACCATTTCCGTGCGTTTGCTGAAGGGGACTTTTGTCAGACTTACCGACTTTTCCCTTCCTTTCTCGGTCCCCCTCTTTCCCAGAGGGTCCCCAGGAGGCGGCACAACAGCCCCGTTATAACAATCTCGGGTGCAGGTGGGTGGGCGCTACCTGGTGAGCGGGCCCGGGGAACTTGAGGTCCATGACGTTGTAGTTCTCAGGTTCGAGTGCGCAAGGGCCTGGCTCCGACAGCTGGTGAACCCCAGGCCCCACCCACGGGCGTCCTGGCTTTGCAGCTGGAGCGTAGGACTGGCAGGGAAGCTTGCGCTTCTGAGAAGCACAAAAGCTCTGCCTCTGGTCCCAGGACCTGATTTTTGGTAGCGCCGCCAGGAAAAACGGACTGCGGGGAAGGAACGCGGAGGATAAATCGCTTAGGTGGAAAAGATTTCTCACCTCAAAAGGATGTTAAAGGAAACAACCACGAAGGGATTCGAACCCTCAATCTTCTGATCCGAAGTCAGACGCCTTATCCATTAGGCCACGTGGTCCCCACACAGGCAGTGGTGTGGGTAGAAAATTTGATGGGATGACCCCGGAGCTCGAAGCGTAGCGGCAGCGAAGTTACTGCTGCGAACCGAGGTGCTTCCCACGCCCCGAAACTCATAGTCTAATCGGGGAAAGAAGCCGAACCGAGGAGTAAAAATGCGGTGGAGTCACGACTGTCCAGGGGAGGAGCTCGAGGGCGCTTTATCTTCGCCCGCGGGTCGGGCAGGAGGGTCAGGGCGAGAAGGAAACGCCGCGGGCGGCAGCAGGGAGGCTGCCGGGTCGACCCAGGGAACCCGGCAGGGCAGGGCTCCGGGGAAAGGTTGTGGAGTAAGCACACGACCTACTTCTGCGCACTTCAGGAATCACCCTTAGAGCAACCCCGGAACACAAACCCCAGTAGGACAAAAAGTGGAGGGGGTAACAGCAACGCCCTCTGGGAATCTGGAAACCCGACCGAGGTGGGCCGGTGGGCTTGTCCGACCCGAGGAGCTGTGGTCCGCAGCAGCTCCGCCTGCAAACGGCCAGTTAGGAGCCACATCTGTCGTCGCCGCCAACCCCGCCCCCCTCTAACCTCCAGGACCTCACCCTGGGACGGCTTTTAGAGAGGTGAGTGCAGTGAAACGAGGTCATGGGGTGGGCCCTAACCCAAGATGACTGGTGTCCTTATAACACGGGACACAAACACACAGAGAGAAGACCGTGTGAAGACACAGGGAGAAGGCAGCCGACTATACACCCGTCGGGAAGGTTGATCTGGGGCTTCCAGCCTCCAGGAGTGTGAGAAGCCACCCAGTCTGCGGACTCAGTTACGGCAGCCCTGGCAAACAGCTATACCTGTCCCTGCCCCATCCTGGAAGGAGACTGCACGTTTACTCTCTCTCTCGAGGAAAGTTTCGGGTCTTTGAACTAGGGCAGAGATTCTCAAACGTTTTCCCGGAGGGCCTGTCCAAGCACAACCCGCTGGGCCACCCCGACTTCGTGAACCCCTGGGCCCGGGTTCGCGTTGCTAACAAGCTCCCCGCTGAGACCCAGGCTCCGGGTCCTGGAAGCACCTTTTGAGAACGACTGCGGGAAGGTCACTCACGGGGCCGGTGGGAAAAGCTGAGACCAGCAAATCCAAACTGTGTGCTTGTTGTGAACCGAGTGGCACGCGCTCACTGCGGAGACCAGGAGGCCCGCGGGCACCCGGAGCAGACCAGCCGCGGCCGCAGGGCGTCGGAGGACCGGCAGGGGGCGTGCGTGCGCGGGGCGGGCAGGTGCGTGCGCGCCTGCGGGGCGGCGTCCGCTTCTGGAGAGCGCGGAGTCCGGCGAACCCGCAGGAAAAGCCCAAGTGCCAACGCGTGGCCGTTCTTACTCCTGTTTCACTGCGGATGTAAACGCGATACGTACGCGGTTTTTCTCAAAACAGGACAATGTCGGCGTTAGAGACCACTACGCTTTCCCGCGGCGGAGCGTTTGGGTTGATGTTTAATCTGGCCGGTGTCTTTGGCACTGAAGCATTGGCGAAGCCATGAGTATTGGGGAGAAAAACAATCAAATCTACCAAGAAGAAGAAAGAAATCTTTACATCCTGAGAGAGAGAGAGGGAGGGAGGGAGGGAGAGAGAGAGAGAGAGAGAGAGAGAGAGAGAGAAACAGTATTTGAAGGAGAAAAAAAATTATTCAAATCTGATTTGAGAAGAGAAAAGTGGCATTCTCCCGGTGGCCTCGTGGCGCAACGGTAGCGCGTCTGACTCCAGATGAGAAGGTTGCGTGTTCAAATCACGTCGGGGTCAGCTATAATTGCCGTTTTGGGGAGAAATGGTAAACACTATCCTCTTTGCCACCAGGCAGTGCTCAGTCTTCTGGTTTCCATTTGTCCTTTGAGGCTTCTTTTCTCTCTATTTTAGCTGCCGAGGACCCTCCCCTTCGACGTGGGCTCCGGCTCTGCGTTCCCGGCTTCCTGCAGCCCCTTTGCCTGTCTCCCCGGGCCTCTTCCTGCGTCCTGCTCAGCTGCACCCGCACCCCTACTCCTCCGGAGCCCGGAGGGGGCGCCACCCTGGACGTTGCTTCCCAGTCCGATGAGGGATCCTGTGGGCTTCCTCTCCTCGAACGTTACATCCCGTTTATCCTCTTCTCCCCACGGCCACAAGGGCCTCCTGCCATCACTGTTTCTAACTCTTCAGGGTCTCCTCCGGCTCAGTTATATTAGTGTCCATACCACGCCTGTTTTTAAACGACAAGTTGCAAGTCTTATCCTCACATTCCCCTGCGTATAGCTAAACAACCAATTGTGTGGATTAACCCTCTGTCACAGGGGCGCTTCTTTCTGTTTCTCAAATGCATGTCTCTCCTTTGGAGGCCAGGGCCGTTGCCCCAGCGCTCTCTTCCGTGGGGGATGCTTGCCCTGGTCCCCTGCTTGATTCAGGCCCTCACCGTCCAGCGGTCAACTTAAACAAGACGCCAGCTGCTCCCGGTAACCTTTCAGCTTTAGACAAGGCCCTCTGCCGTGGGCTCCCAGGCCTTCACCACAGACATGTAGTACGTCCCCCCAAATCAGCCACACACCTGCAGGGGGCTGATACAGTTTATTCGTATACGGGGACCCACGGAATGGAGGTCTCCTCGGCGGCCTGGCCCACGTCCTTCACAGATCTACATCTAAGTTAGCTTGAACTTGACAGAAACAGTGAAACCGACAGCAAATCCTAGAAGAAATTAGCTTTTAGTTAAAACTATTATATTAGTCCTTCCAAGAGTCGTAGCAACACTGTCATGCAGTCATGCCCTGTGGCCTGCACGTCCAGCTGGTAGGAACAGTATACTTTGCTTAAGATAACAGAAGAATGTAGCCTGTTAAGCACAGGATGTATAGCTCTGCTCACCCCCCCACAATTCTTAAGGTAAGAACTCACAATCACTGACACAATCCCAAGATGTCTTGCAGACCTCTGTGAGCAGGAAAGACCACCTGGCCACAGTCAAGAAGACCCCGCACAGGATGCGGCCAAGAACTAAATAAATCAGATTAAGAAAACTGTCGAAGCTGGCACAGAAATTGACCAATCAGCACAGTTCACGACCCTGAATCCCTAACTCATGATCAGATATGATATTTTGCCTTTAGGCGCCCCCCCCCCCCCATTGCAGTCATCAGGGAGCTCCGGTTTTTAGGTGACTGCTTCCCGTTCTCCTTGCGTGGCGTCCTGCAGTGACGCTACTCTAATTCCTCCACTGAAGTCCTCTCTGTTCAGTGTTTGCTCCGCTGCGCCCCGCATGTCAGAGAAAGCTGACACCAACTGCAATCCTTCCACTCAGTTTTGCTAGCTCACTGCGTTCTGCAAAGGAGGAACGCTATTCTGGAAGCACTGACCCAGGCAGAAAAGCCACAGTAGTGTTCTGATTAGGAGACAAAGGCAAGGGGTATTTATGAGAAAGGGAAGGGGAACAATGACGTCATTAGAAGGAAAGCGTTGCTATTGGTGCAGATAACATAACAACGTAACAAACATAACACAATGATGTTATTTTTAAGAATGTTTTTTATTTTCAGCCTAGTAGTCACAAGTCCAATAGTCATAATATCTGCTTTCTTGTTATTCTTGCAAAACAAATTTTTTTTTTTTTTTTTTTTTTTTTTTTGCGGGGCACAAGGTTGCTTTAGGCCCAGTGCAAAAGTTATTTTGCCCTGTCTTGACATCCAAAGGTTTGAGACGTAAAATGTGCAAGGCAGTTCCTTTGGGACGGCAGCTTGGGCTCTCTTTTATTGTTATTGTTACTATTTTGCGAAATGTAAATGTCTCTTACAAAAAGGCAACTTCCACCTGGCTTTTAGATCTCCTGCGTCTGCTGTTTCTAAAAAATAATTGGTGTAAAATAATACTGTCACAGAGGCGTATTTTGGGATGGCAAGTTCTGCTCCTCTTCATCTGTTACTCTTCAAGAGTTACCAGGTTCTCTGGGTCTCTCCCATGTGTACCTGCCATGTACATATTAATACACTTCTGCTATTTTTTCTCTTGTTAATCTGCCCTTGTTGTTGGTAATCTGTCATTTGTTACAGGGGTTCCAGCCAAGAATTTAGAATGGTAGAGGGGAACATTTTTTTCCCTTACCCACACCACCTTCTCTCTCAGGGAGATGGGAGTTGCTTCAGGGGACGGGATTTGATGACTGAGCTCTTTTGGAAGCTTCTGCTTTTAGGTAGATGAGGGATTTCAGAAACTCAAATGCTTCAACTCAAAATAACTTTTTTTTTGGTCACAGTGGCTTATTTAGATCCTTTCAGCATGATAATGTACTGGTCAAAGTGAATGAAATTTAAAGAAATTCTTGGGAAGAGAACATGTATTCTCATTATTTTAAGTTTAGCGACCATGTAACTATACCTGTAGATAAGGACATATAAGAGCAACTCTCCCAACCAGGCATTGGTGGTTCAGTGGTAGAATTCTCGCCTGCCACGCGGGAGGCCCGGGTTCGATTCCCGGCCAATGCATGAGTTACTGTTTTTCTTCCTCCCCACCCACTGCGAAGACATCACAAGAAATATTTTAAAGGAGCTGTTTCTGGTATTTTGGGAGGGGTAAACTGAGGAAGACCAAAGTTACCCTTCCTTTTGCAATTCCACTTTCATCAATTACACTAATTAGCATGCGTTTGGTTTTCCAATAACCTGAAACGTCATTCTCTCAGAGCCCGAGTAAACTGAGGTTGAGCCTTTTGGAGGTGAGTTGTAGGCCAGGAGTATTTGGAAGTGGAGTCATGTACGGATATCAATGTTTTCTTTCCATTTTTAGAAGCAGTCACTGAGATTTATCAACCAATCATTTAGAAGAAAAAAAATCCCAAAACTTATTTTTTGAATAGTAATTGAAAGTGGGCTAATTATGCATCAGCAGAGTGGCGCAGCTGGGCCCATAACCCAGAGGTCGATGAATCAAAACCATCCTCTGCTATCTGCACTTGTTTTAGTCAAAAATTCACCTTTTATTGTGGAAAGGGGATTAGATCAAGATTATCACTACTTATCAGATAGGGTCTGTGGACCAGTTCTACTGCAAACAGGTGTACTGTTTCCAGTCTCTAACTGTGGTAAATGCTATTCACTAACCTGGGGATCCTTGTGATTCAGTGTCTCAGATTTGAGGACCGGCACACCTGTTAGAGTTCATAATGTGTATGTCATCATCAGATTGGTATAATTTATAAAAAGCTCTGTAACTGACATTTCGCTATTCCAAACCTTGTTCTTTTTACCACGAAGGCAGACATTCCAGAACAGTTATCGAACAGAAAGAGCCACGTGTAACAGGAAAGGTAGTGTCTGTCATGGGAATTTATCCAGGAGCACAGCAGAGTCTCGTAGTCGTGGCCGAGTGGTTAAGGCGATGGACTTGAAATCCATTGGGGTCTCCCCGCGCAGGTTCGAATCCTGCCGACTACGCAGCTGCCTTTTCTTTCTTGGTACATCATCATCTGCTGGACCAACTGTAGAAACTCGAACTCAAACACACACTAAAACAACACTACTTTACTGTATATGCAACACAGAAAGAAGTAAATATAACAAAAAGTATCTTTTATTACACCTGCATTCAGTCCATTGGGAAATGAGGATGAGCACAAGAAAGGAAGTGAAAAGACTTGGAGGTGAACATTTTTTCTTAATTCCGGAAATTGCCTGGAAGTACAGTTTTGATTTTGCAAGGAATGCTGATCCTCAAACCCTCTATAGACTGGGGAAGAATTCCAAGCAAAAGTGAGCTCTATTCGGCCTTCTGCCTGACAGAACTGTCACATCTCCTTCTAGAATCTACAGCATCTCTAGGAGAGAAGTCGCCTTAAAGCAACTCACGTGACACACAGCAAACACATTGGGAAAACAGTGCCATAAGCCCTTGTGTCATTGGCCCCATGGTGTAATGGTCAGCACTCTGGACTTTGAATCCAGCGATCCGAGTTCAAATCTCGGTGGGACCTGTTGTGTCACTCTTTTAGTGTCTTCCTCTCCCTTCAAATCACCTTTGCACCTGGACGGACTCAAATCCATTCCACCGTCCTGCACAGCAGCATCACCACGCCTTCTCCTGGATTCCACATCTGTCCGTCCTTAACCCTTTCACCTTTGTTGGGCCAGAGGTCCCTGAGGTCCTGGTAAATTAGGTTTTCTCCTGGATGTATAAGCATTCACGGTTCACGTCTCAGACCTCAGTTCCGGGTTTGGCTTCCATCCATTTCCAATATGTGCACTCGGCCTGCAGAAGTTCTCAGTGAGTGTAAACACAAGTGTTTGTGTTTATCTTGGAGCCTCTGCTGCCTGTAATACAGTAGGCTTTTTAAGTTGATTAATATGTTTTAACCTAAAGCTATAGTTCACAAAATAGTAACCTAACAATGACAAGCTTTGTATGAAATATTTATAGATCTCTTAACATACCTTTGAGAGGCCTTATGGTGTAATGGTCAGCACTCTGGACGTTGAATCTAGCATTCACACCTCAAGTCTAGGTGGGACTTGATGCACTTTTGGTGACATTTTTGGCCGTGTTTCTCTCCTACCGCTGGTGCATCCTGGGCTATTCACATACTCTTCCCATGTACGGAGCACTGTGTGAGTCCCTAGTTTTTTTCTCACACTTCTGAAAAGTGTCCTGTATGTATCACCTTTGTGCTCTTGTACAAAACTCCCTTTCTCTCGCTCTTTTTCATTTTAAGGTCAAGCAGACTCTACTTAGAATTTGATTTTCCCTTTTTCTCTTGACACCTACTCTTGCCTGGGTTCCCAAAGTCAGTCAGATCCTCAAGTTATTTGCATCCCCAGTTGTTAGAGGGCCCCTCCCACAAATCTTTTCTTGTCTGAAGCCCCCTCGAAAGGTAGTGGCCAGATGCAAGAATATACATAAAATTTGTAGTAGAAAGCTCCCCATAAAGTACCCCATGGTTAGCACTCTGGATTCTGAATCCAGCCATTTGAGTCCAAACCTCTTTGGGACATCAGTGACATCTTGGTGATTTCCCTCTATGGGTCTGAATCACTAGCTCACCTTAGAGGTGTACACACTTGCCTGCTGATTACTTCCACACCAACCACCCGTTCCACAAAAAGCCACAGGCCATGAAGAAATTGTCTTGCATTTGAGTGCTACTCCCACTTATATCCCTCCCCAGATGTCCCTCCCCCCACCCCAGAGTTCCTCAGGTCCTGACAAGTTAGAATCCTGGCCCCAGTGATGAAGAGTTTATATTTTACAGTCCCCAATGCAGGCCCTTCCTTTCATGGAGCCACTTAAAGGAAAGGGTTCCATCAGCTTCTACACACTAACCCCTCGCTGAAGTTACTGCTGTACAGTGGCACCACGGCCATGAACATCTGAGACCCTCCACGGCCCCTACCCACCATGGGCTCTGTTCACACTCTTTAAGCTAATGGTTGCCTACATCCTTGTGAAGGTAAACAGATCTGTTAGTAGTACGCATCAGTCTCTCAGTGCAGAGCCGACTTCAAGGTACTCATAATGTAATGGCTGGCACCTGGACTTCAAATCTTCAGTGGAGTTGTCTCAGCTTTGGTGATCTTGTCCTTAAGTTTCCCCAGATGAAGATTACACACTGGTCTGTACAGACAATGCCTTAGACTTGAACTCCCCACACCCCTCATCAGCATTCAGTGTCTTGCTCTTTCCTCTGGCTGCTAAATAATGCTGGCCCCTGGGATCCTTCTGTCGAATATAAACAGTCTCACAGAACAGGAGCATCAGACAAAGTCATTCTCTGATTGTAATGAAAGCAGATAAAAACAACAAACAAACAAACAAACAACAAAACATATCATAATCTCGTCTAAGAACAGACAGTAGTAGAAGGTCACTGTGCAAACCACAAGACCAAACATTTTCTTTCAACTAAGATGAGGGGCCACTAGTTTTATAGCTGTATCTTCATTATATTCATACCTTCATTTAGATAACATTTATTAAGATACTCAATCTCAGAATTATGCCCTCCTTTCCTGAAAGTGTCCAACCCAGAACAAAGCCCAGTTTTCTTTCACCCTCCCCAAATCACCCACCATAAGACAAATGCTACAAAAAGGACTTTAAAACAAAGAGATGTCATTGATGTACAACATTGTGTAAGTTTAAGCTGTACAATGTATTGATCTAATACAGTTATATATTGCAATGCAATTACCACATTAGCATCATATAGCATGTCCGTCACATCACACAATTATTAACTCTTTTTGTAGTGAAAACATTTAAATATGGCCTTTTAGCATCTTTAAAATATATAATGCAGAATTGTTGATTATAATCGGTGTGCTGTGCATTAGATCTCCAGAAGGTATTTATCTTCTAACAACAAGATTTGTATTCTTTGAACCACATCCCCCCAGTTCCCCATCCCCCAAACAAGCCCCTTATAACCACCATTCTGTTTCTGAGTTTGGCTGGCTAAGGTTGCACATTTTTCTTTGGAAGTGTATTTTGTCGTTTTTTTTCAGGTGTACATCCTGCCCTCGCCTTTTTCTCTCGGGACTGTAGTCTCTTCTTTATTTTCCCTCCTTTATCAAAGCAAGGGGGTTATTCATACAAGCAAAGGCATCATTTTCACTGATGAAAGCTTGAGAAAAAATAATAGACATGGCAAAGCAGGACTCTGTGACTAAAGAAATGTAATATTTAGTCAAAACCTCCCCGTGGCAGACGAGGTGGCCGAGTGGTTAAGGCGATGGACTGCTAATCCATTGTGCTCTGCACGCGTGGGTTCGAATCCCATCCTCGTCGTTTAGCGCTCCACTCCGTAGTGGACGCTAGCTCGGTTTTACCGCATTTGGGGCTGTTTTAGTGCTTCGTCCACCGCACCTTACGAGCAGTGGGTAATTCGTCAGAACCCCCCGGGGGTCCAATAGTGTGTGGCTGATGCTACCGCAGAAATGCACCAGTGGTGCGTTTGAGAACTGTGGCCACACCCTTGGCTCGCTGCCCCACCTGGTTTCAGAGTCCTGACGAATTGGCAATTCTTGTCTCACGGGCTTTGCTTTGTAAATCTCAGGCACGCGTCCAAGTGCAAGGCTCTTTCTGGAGGCGTTTTCACTCTCTACCTTCTTAACTTTCCATCAAACCAGCTTTGTCTTCCCCCGGGAGCAGAGGCTGCCCACACGTAGCGCGTTTGCCTGTGTCGTTCCTCCTGCCAGGAGTCTCTCCCTCCTTCTGGGTAAGTGCTTTTCAGGGTGCAGATCAAACGCCCCTTTCCTGCGAGTCTGCCAGGGAAAGCCTTATTCTTCTCTTTTTATTTTCGTTTAATTTAATTTAAATTACTATAATGTGGTTTAAATGGAAGTCTAATTTTGAATCGGTTGATTTAAATCAAAGATCTTTTCCAAACGTTCCCGCATCTATTTATTTCTCCCTTCTTTGATTATATCCTGCCATGTACATCTTGATTTTAGCACAGAGTCCCATGGAAATCTCATCCATTACCTGTTTTCACCTTAGAGCAAACTATAGCAAGGAGCCAGGCACACAGCACGGAATAGCAGAATCTGAAAAGGCGGTAGAGATTCTCTCTCTGAAACTTCCCCTCTCTTACCTGTCTCTGTGTTGCAGATGAGGAGACTGAGGCAGAGACAAACCCAGTCTTTCCTTTTAAGGATCATGGGAACCAAGTTCTTTTAGATCAAGCGTGTGAGGCAATGTGGTCTTTCCGACCTGTTCAAATCCTTCCACTGGGACTGTAACTTCTGAGATCTGGAAAATTCTTCTGAAGTACACTTGCCATCAGCCAGCAGAACGTCCAAGGCCTCGTGAAGATTGAGGCCTAAGAAGCATGGATTTTAAGGCAATATCTGTTTTTGAATTTCACCTAACAATATATGGCTTATATAGTATATGTAGTTCTAAGATGGATTACACACTTTAACCATTTAATCTCAGAAACAAAAGCTCAGGAGGTGATGCCTCAAGTTGAAAGCCAAAGTGGGATCTTCAGGAATCGGTGATACACTTTGTATATTTTGCTTTTTCTCCAACAAAGAATCAGAGGTAATTATTGCTGCTGTGGACGACTGAGCAGTCTCACCCCTCCTGCCACTCCCTCCCCACTTTACCTCCTTTGGAAAGAAGGTTCTAAGGGTGTGTACCACCCTTTTATATCCTGTTTCTCCCACCAGCACACTGTCAACACGCAATAGGTAGTTATAACATAGACACTTAAGTGTATGTGTGTCTGTGAGCCTGTGGTGGTGGTAGGCCGTGGGGGGTGGGGGGACTGAAACGTCAACCAGGCAGAATAGACCAGGGTATGTGTCGCTCCTTTTAATACACATTAGAGGATGATTTTAAATGTTCCCCTCTCTTGTATTTCCCAAAGCAAGCAGGCAGGTCTGGGCAATTTTGCCTCTGCCCCTCACCTCTTTCAAATTCAAAGGGTCTGTTTTTTCCTAAAGTTATAGTAAAGAGGGAAGGAAAGAGGAACATGTTAAGTAGAAAAGAGCTATGTCTCTGCTTTCTCTGTACAGCCTGGATTTTACTGATGACTAGAGGAAACCAGTGAGAGAGGAGCTCTTAGAGGCCGGGGAAAGGGCAGGCCCTCCCCACCTTGTTTTAATCATTCATTGCTTTGACCTCTAGCGAGAGCACTTGCGGCTTCCACGTTTGAACTGAAGTTAGATCTGAAATCAAACCCCATGTCTTACCATCTTACCATGACGTCCACAGTTGCAAATTACTTTTTCTGCATCCTAAATTATTAAATTCAGTCATTTAGGCGCAAAAATATGTGTTTGTATGTTTAGCACAGCAATTTTCTTTCTTTTTTTTCTCTTTCTCTCTCTCTCTCTTCTTTCTTACACACACTGTAAACTTCTGGGCTCTTCTAGTGGACTTAGGCTGGAATACGAGCTGTGCTCATCCGTTTGATAGCAACACAACTGAAGGAAGAGAAGAAGATGGAAAAGGAGAGCAAGAGCGAGACACAGTAACAGACTCCACAGCAGCCAGAGCTTCAAAAGCAACGGAGACTCACACTGGAAGCAAAACGTGAAGAAGAGACTGTGGCCTTTGAAAAGCAGCAGGTCTCCCACTGTGCTCGGACCCAGCAGCTGGGGAGACCCCCTCGGTTGGCAGATCCGAATTCCCTTTTCCGAGTGGCTCAGGACAAGCTGAGCCTGTGAAAATGAAACTCAGGCCAAATCTGGGGAGACCTCCGGAGCCCCCAATTTATTGAACGGCCTTATTTCTTTTGACTTTCGGCCTCCCTTCACCCCAGACACTAGTTTCCTCAGGACCAGAGGAAACAATGGAAAAAAGTGAATCCGGGGAGGCGACACTTGTTTGGGTGATAACTTCACTCAACCTCCTTGGGAGTGAGGCAGTTAAGTTTCACAGGTGTGTACCGGAGTTAAAGTTAACCACGAAGGGATTCGAACCCTCAATCTTCTGATCCGAAGTCAGACGCCTTATCCGTTAGGCCACGTGGTCCACGGAAAAAATACAGGCTCCTGAATTGTTTAGAGAGTACAATGCGCTTCCATCCAGCCCACAGCCCTGCAAGTCACGTAAGGAGGCAAAGACGATGGCGTCCCCACTCGACGTCTTTAGAAAGATGGAAAATCTACGTTATGTGAGATCGTCTGGAGCCACGATGGCGGCAGGGTTCAAACTGACAATCATTTCAGTCTTGTGGCATATGGGGCCTCCATGGCAAGAAAAGTCATTTTGGGGGTTAAATCTACCATTTCCCTGAGCAGAAAGACTAGAGTTTATGGCACCTAAAATATGCTCAAGTATTGCATACTGTCTGCACCAAGGGATAGTTTTTAATAAGCGAAGTCATTGTTTCTTCCTTATGAATACTCACATTCACTGTTTTCAGACTTTAGGTACTTGAGATAATAGCTGTCTGGGTAGTTGTCATGGAAACCGCGCCCGGAAGGCGGCGTTACTATTAAACAGCTTCTGCAGGATCGTCCCTCTCACCTGGATGCAGCACGGGTGGCTGCAACCTCCCCGCTTCCCATGCTCTTCTGGTGCTTTCTCTGTGATAATGTGACATCAGAGCGCTTTTCACCCCGTCTCTATCCGACTATCGGGAGCTTCCATTTATTAACAACAACACCCCAGTACGGTAGGGTGACAAAAATCTCGATTGTTAACAATATTTACATTTAATAGATTAATCTACACAAAAAGGTGTTTCAATACAATCATTCTATGGACAAGATATTTATAGAATTTACAATGTTTTTTTTCCTTTGACTTTCAGCCTCCCTTCCCGTAGAGTGCTTAGCCCGCTGATGTGATACAGATTTAAAACTGTATTTGGACTGCTTTCCAGCTTGCCACTGCATTTCAGTGCATATCCTCGTTCGAAGATATCAGCTTTGTACACTGAAGACGCTTCCTTAATTTTCTTACACGCAAGACCCTGGGAGCATTGGCCCTACAGGCTCATTTGTGGAGGCTTTTGTTGATGTCGTTTTCTTTTTCTTTCTTTCTTTTTTTTTTTTTTAATTGTGCGATTAAGTTGCGGAATTGTAACTAAAGTTTAAAAAACAAAACAGTTAGCAGAGGATGGTTTCGATCCATCGACCTCTGGGTTATGGGCCCAGCACGCTTCCGCTGCGCCACTCTGCTGTACGGACTAACGCCTCCATAAATATGCCTTTAACACTACCCGGAAGCGACTTACGCACTCAACACGGTGCAAAATAGCTCGGGGTGGGGGCGGTGCTTAATTTTAATACCTTCGTTACCACAAGCTGCCAGAATTCTGGCAGCAAACAGAATTCTGTTTGCAATAATGTCGCTACCAGAATAAAAAAGAAGACTAAACGAGCAGCAGAGAAGTGAGCACTAACACACATAAGTTACTGGGCACAGAGGTGAGGGTGGCTAGATATTAAAATGAGGACTGCAGGTTTTAATACACCGAGAAGAAAGAGCAAACACGCTGGGAAGAGACCCAGGCTACCGCAGCGGGCGAGTTCCACCGCGGCCTCGCCTTCAGGAAGAACAACACCCTTTTAATCAGATTTCCCATCTTGGTGTGGAGGGGCGACTGATTAGATTTTAGACTCCTGAGGGGGTGGGAGGGGCGGAGCAAGGGATTCAGTCGGAAAGGCTTTGCTGCCGGAACAGGAGAGCCCCAGGGGCAGAAAAATTGGGCCGAGGGACCCGCGTTCCCACTAAGGTGCGACTGTCTCCAACCAGCAGAACAGAATCAGTTCGAAATGTGTGAAGGAGAAAGGGGCTCTGTAATAAACTAGTGAGCTGACCACAAACCCTTAACTGGGCAAGTTATGTTAACTCTCCTGCACCTTGTTTTCTCCCGCCTTTTTGTAATCCTCCCTCATAGCGGATGCGTAAAAGAATAAACAAAACTGCCTTTCTCCGGATCTTACCTCCCTCTCGGGTCAGTTTGGCTCACATAAACTCATACGACCCTCTGCAGGTTTCCACGTTTCTGCAGGGAAAAACCTCAGTTCCTTGAGTTTTAAGCAGTTAAAAATTCGGCAAATCCTGATCCGGCGACCCCGGAAGTGCGGCGGAAACGGGGGAGAAGAGGAACGCCAGTCGCGGTGACGTCATTTGGCGCTGGTCCGCGAGGGGGCGGGCCTACAGCCGGCGGAAGTTCTTGCGTACCTTCTGTTTTCAATTAGGTCCGCACTCCGCCTATATAAGTGTGCTGCTGCTTCCTCACAACCTGTTCGGTATTCGACTGAGCTTTGCGATCATGTCTGGTCGTGGCAAAGGCGGGAAGGGTCTAGGCAAAGGGGGCGCCAAGCGCCACCGCAAGGTGCTGCGCGACAACATCCAGGGCATCACCAAGCCCGCCATCCGCCGCCTGGCCCGCCGCGGCGGCGTCAAGCGCATCTCCGGCCTCATCTATGAGGAGACTCGCGGGGTGCTCAAGGTCTTCCTGGAGAACGTGATCCGGGACGCGGTCACCTACACGGAGCACGCCAAGCGCAAGACGGTCACGGCCATGGACGTGGTCTACGCGCTCAAGCGCCAGGGCCGCACCCTCTACGGTTTCGGCGGCTGAGCCATTCGTTCCCACCACTTTCGTCAACACCAAAGGCCCTTTTCAGGGCCGCCCACTTTTTCTTAAGGAGAGCTGTGCGCACATTTCGTCTGTTCATGTGGGGAGGGATAGGCGGGTATAACTTCAACAGAGTGCTGTCTTTTCTAGAATTCTGGGGTTTCCTACAATAAACACTTTATTACACGACTGTGGTGATGCCAGGCAGTTCTGCCGCCGATCTTTGTACTCTAGATTTCGGGGGTGGAGGTTCACTGAACCTGCAAGTCGTGTGTTTCTGCGAGGGTGTAGCTTCCCGCCCACAAAAATGCAGGTCGGCTAAAATAAGAATCCCCAGTAAAATTATTGCTTATTCGCCCTCCACGACATTAGGAAGGGTCGGCACGCTTTGGATGCACCTCCCGACCCTTTGCTGGCAGGGATCAGACTGAGTGCAGTCATCCCCAAATTCGGTGGGCTTGGGTTTAAAAGGAACTAAACTGGGCCTAGCAGGTGATTCTTAACCGGAACGTTCCTTAAATCCGAGGCTCTGCTGTTTGTAAGTTACGGTTGACCAGACAAAGGGGTCGGTATTCTAACTCGGGTGTCTTAAGTTTCCCTGAACCTGGAGGGCCTCACTTTGCATTTGTGGAGCTCACTCCCAGGTTACAGGCCCTCCGCCTCTCCACTTTCCTCCCCTTTCCTCCCAGATCTCCACTGGGGACTCGGTCTGCACACTCGGGCCCTAGGGCGCCCCCCGCAGCTTCCGGGGCTAAGTCGCCCATTTTCTGCCGCTTAATCTTTTTCCCACTAAAGGCCCGTTTCAGAGTCACGCACACATTTCCGTAGAAACGAGCCTCTTTTGCTTTGTTATATGCGCAGTTAAAGCTATCATAAACCAACTTTAGTTCTAAGCTCTGGGTCTGGTTGTCAGGCCTTGATAGCTTATTGTTGGGCCATCGTGTAGGGAGTGTAAGCTTGCTTGGACATCTTAAAGTTTCAGGTGGTAGCGAGAAAGTTCGCGTGGCTTTGTCTAGCTTCCCACGAACCTTCGCTCTCTGTTTTCGAGGACTTGGAGTGGGAAGAAGCGTGCACACAGCTCCCAGATACCAGGGAGAAGTCTGGTTACAGTGCTTGAGAAGTGGCAGAGGACTCTCCCTGCCTGCCTGTGTCCTTCGGCGGGCGGGGAGGATCAGGAACAAAGGCGAGTCCGTGAGCAGACTTGGGGCTCCCAGCCACGAGCCCGCTGGCTGGCGTGTGAACAGCTCTTTCCTGCTACCCAAAAGGCACTGGGAGAGAATTAGAATGCCCACGAGGGCCAGCTGGCAAGTATTGTTCAGACTAGAGACTAGTATAGTTCTGACTTCTATATGTAAACTTCGAATACGTAGGAGAATGCTACTCAATGAATAACAATACCTAAATGTCACCCAAATGTAACACTTACTTAGCAAGCAGACAGACCATTTTTAAAAATGTACATACAGGTAGCAGAATATTACACCCCCCACAAATTAAGTATACACTATTAAAAATAAAACTATATAATCACACTTAACTAAAACCAGATACCTTAATATCTAATACTCATCTCACATTTAAAAAGTCCCTATTATGACCCAAATGTCTTGGCAACATGGTTTGCTCAGGGGTGGACCCAATTACACCTTTGGTTCTGTTTCAAGTTTCTTGAAGTGGAAGTTTTTTCCTCTTCCCCTACTTCAACTTTTTTTTTTTTTTGAAACCTTGATTTGCTGCAGATCTGACTTATAGGGTGTCCTTATTTGTCTTATTTTCTGATGGGGTCATTTCATTTGACTTCTGTCACCTCTATGGCCTTCAAGGTAGAAGCAGTTTCCATGGATTTGATTGAAATCATGTTAGTTTTCTTGTCAAGGAACAGTTTGTAGATGCTACTATGTACGGGCAGTAGCACCATATCAAAGACACATGATGTCTGGTGTATCTAAATTCACGCTAATAGATTGATTGCTGGCTTAGGGTGATTATAAAATCAGGGTTACGTTTAGGGCCAGCAAGTAATGTGTAGGGTGATATTTTGAGATTGGAAAAATCAACAGAGTCATTTTAAATCTCATCTATCTTGAAGATATGGATTGTAGTGCTTAAATAGGAAAATTATCAGATATTAATGGAGTGAAGGCATTGGTTTGAGCAGATAAACTTGTATGAGGATGTTAATTAAAAAAAAACAAAAACAAAAAAAATTGAGCACACTGCATGCACCAGACACTGGGATTTATATGCTCTAGGCATATTAGCAGCAAATAACAGTGAACAAACCAACGAAGGGGCAGTTCAAGAACTGAGCCCTCAGGCAGATAAAAAAAATAAATGAGTGTTTGCTCTGTATTTATGATATGTGGGTTCAAAACTTACGGTTTTAAAAGTGCTTTCTTCTGCAATTCTCTCTTTCTCCTGCGATTCTCAGAATAAACAGAATAATGATTATTCCTTGTTTACAGATGTGGGGAAATAACACTCGGCAAGGAGTATGCAATAAAATTGGAACTTCTGCTCAAATAAGGGGTTGACATTAGAACCAGGGGGAGATCACTCTAGCGATCCAGCGATAGTGGAGACCCACTTTCTTCCCCAAAGGCACTTACGAGCCTCGCATGTTTTGCATGCAATTCCAGGGAGTTAGTTCTTAGGCCTCCTGAAGGTCATTTGTGGAACTCCACTGAAGAGCCCTGTGTCTGAGCTGGCTTTTCTCTTCCCTTGGCTTTCCCCACTCCTGATGTGAGAGGATGGACCTCGACAACACAGATCCCTAATTCCGTTGCTGTGGAAACAGTGTAATACAGTGATGTAGAAAAGATCAGCCCGGAGATTTCAATTTGCCCTTTTGATTTGTTCTGGTAAAAACAAACAAACAAACAAACAAAAACTGGATGAAAATGACATGTGCCACCCTGGGTAGGGCCTTTAGGACCATGCGTGGCCTGTCATGGTACCTTCAGCGTGGTTCTGAGAAAAAAACAGACAGGCAGGTGGGATTAGGGGAGTAACTAACCCACAGTCAACAAGCATTACGAGAGACACAGAGACCTGTGTTGTAGTAAGTCACCGGGACTTTGTAATGATCACAGCCCAACTCCTCCTGAATGTACTGAGGCAGTATTATGTCACACCTGGGTTCTGGGAATGGCTGTATTCAGGAATGTGACGTTGCCATGTTGTCTCATTTGGCTACAGCTCACCTGTCACGGCCAGGTTGGTCAGTGTGATTGCACCTGGTGATGTGCCAAACCATCCAGCCATCTTCCCTCCTCAGTTCATGTGCACTGAGTTGGTGGCCTTGAAAAATGTCTAAAGGATGCTTTGCTCAAATACAAAATGTTAGCTCAAAATGTCCATTATGTAGTTTACTTCATAATAATTCTGTTAATAATATCAGTAAGTGTGCCAACTATGCATAATAGAATGTAACTGCTTAAAATACGTGGAAGTGAGAACTAGATGCAATTTGAGAACAAATAGTCAAGAACCCTGCTTTAACCCCACCTTTAATTAGCTGGGCTGATTCACAAATGCATTTCTCAACTTTGAAATGAAGGGTTCTGTATAAGTCATTGGTTTCCACTTGCTCCTCCGTGGATAATATTAATATTATTATTTAGTAATAATATTTTCACTATTCTGTATAAAAGTGAGAAAAATAAGCTCTGTGTTGTAAGTCCTTCTTAATATTAAAATTGAATTCAATTTTTTTTGCTACAAATGTTCTATTGTTTCCGAAGAGAAACACTGAGTGGGTGACCAGTTACCGCTCCAATGTGGCCCACAACCCAGACAGGGCCCCTAACTGGGAGTCAAATCAGCACGTTTTTGGTCCACAGGTTGGTGCTCAATCCAGAGAGCCACATCCACCCAGGGTGGTAGTAGTGTTTCTTTTTTCAAGTTCATTCTTAGCGGCCTTCTAAATTATTAGCAACCCTACCTTGGTCTTTCGGGCAGCCATGGCTTTTCCTAGTTTGGGAAGGATTGTGGACAATAATTTCTTGAATTGCCTCCGAGCTTTGAAAATGTAGCTGCTCTTCGGAAGATGATAGTTCATTCTTGCCAGATGCTGCAGCGTAGTGAGGCGCAGGGGGCAGCAGGTGTGGGGAGGAAAAAAAATCACTAAGCAGCTCTTGTGTGAGCTTCCAGGGACCCTTTCTTACAACCTAACACATCCGACTGTGATGTGAGGTGGCGCTGGTCCTAGTGCTGCTCAGGATGGTTCCTGGAAAATCTGCTGGGCAGCAGCATGGGCTCAGCACACAGCCCAGGGAAAGACATGGCCCTGGGGAGGGGCTCAGACTGTGAGGAAGGGTCTGCCTGGCTGTCCACACTGCCGGACAAGGAAGCCAAGTTGATGCCAAGCATTCGTAGGCTTTTTCAAGGCCATGGTATGCTGAGACCACGTGGGGGCAGGACCCAGGGCACTGCCACTAACAATGTGTGAGCAGAGGATTTAGCCACAGCTAATGTTTGGGAGGACTCTCTGTGCTCATGCCCCGGCATTTCCCCTTAAGCCACACTAAGAAGAAGGAGAAGAAGAAGAAGTAGAAAGAACACAGTGTTTTAGAAATGCATTTAAAATTTTCTTTGGAGAGCCAGAAATGCTGTGATTATGTGTGGGCCTCAGGAAAGTTTCTTCCCCGGCTCCATTACAAATGGAGTCACTCAGTGGTCACAAAAGTCTGCTGTGTAGGCATTTGCAGAGACTCAGGTGCAGTTGGTATCTCAGCTCAGGTTTCCTCGACCGGTGGCCTCTGATGCCCCTTCACACCAGTGCTCAGAGAAGGTGGCTTTGCTGCCAGGCACCCCCTGTGTTCCAACCCCCCACTTGATACATTTTGGAGATGCTTGGGCCTGTGCAAGGACTTCACTGGGTGTCCAGGAACACGTGGGTCTCCTGGCCACGGTTTTCTCTTACTCTAATGCTCTGTTCCCTTTGAGCCTGTTTCCACATTCCTGTGGTTGCCACTGGCCTCTTCCTTGAGAGAACATCTGATAAACACTGGCAACAGTGCTTAGAACCAGGCACAGGGCACTTTGCTCTCTTGTATTTATTTCCATGCGGTGGGGGCTAGCACTCAGCCCTTTCTGGGAGGGACTAGGATCAAATCAGTGACATACTGAGGAGCGGCCCAAAGACGCGAGAACCTGCAACCCTTCTCTCTTCAAACGACAGCCCAGGAAATTTAAAAGGAAAAAAAACAAACAAACAAACCTGAAAGAGAACAAACTTCCTGTGCACAACTTCTCTGTAGGGCGGGGAGGAGGAAGGGGAGCTCCGGAGCCCTTGGGGGAGCCTGTAACTGTCCCTGGAGGCAGTCCAGTCATTCCCTGTATTGGAATTGCAGGTCCTCGGGAAATTTGCATAACAGGAGACACCTGCTCTCCACTGTCAGGACATTGCTTTCCTCCTTCTACCTCCCTTCTACCTTCCAGCGGTGGGTGAAAATCACTACAGGATGGTCAAACAATTCCCTGCATGGCCAAGAGGTGCTGTTTAGGTACTGAAACATTCCAAGGACACTTTCGGTGAGGAAATCTGCAGAGACGTTAGTGGGCTTGCATGAGAAAAAGTGAAAACGGGCAACTCACAGACCCTCCAGGTGTTGCAAGATTAAGAGCAAACCAAGTCTAAGCTACCTTGCCCATTAGTCTTCCCTACTAGTTAGAGCAGTAACTAAGTGAACAACCCAACTGGATACATTCTCTACTAACTACACGGGGAAGATAAGACCTGGTAGGAAACTTTAACTAGTTTTTACAACGCTGGGTGTTTTACACCAAGTCTGAAGAATTACAGATCTTTTGAGACAATGTGGGTGGCTCTGAAAAGAGCCTTTGGGGTTGGAAGACAAGCGGCTTCCCCGCAGAGTCTACTTAGAACTGGTGTACTTGGTGACGGCCTTGGTGCCCTCGGACACCGCGTGCTTGGCCAGCTCCCCAGGCAGCAGCAGGCGCACGGCCGTCTGGATCTCCCGGGACGTGATGGTCGAGCGCTTGTTGTAATGCGCCAGGCGCGACGCCTCGCCCGCGATGCGCTCGAAGATGTCGTTCACGAAGGAGTTCATGATGCCCATGGCCTTGGACGAGATGCCCGTGTCCGGGTGCACCTGCTTGAGCACCTTGTACACGTACACCGAGTAGCTCTCCTTGCGGCTGCGCTTGCGCTTCTTGCCGTCCTTCTTCTGGGCCTTGGTCACCGCCTTCTTGGAGCCCTTCTTCGGGGCGGGAGCGGACTTGGCTGGTTCAGGCATGGTCGGAGGAGAACGGAAATTGCTGAGAGAAAGTAACAGCAAAGCACGACGTGTCCTTTTTATATAGAACCCGACATGCAAATAAGGTGATAAGTTAGATGCCTGTATCTGATTGGTCAGTATTCAGAACAACGTCAAAGAAGTTGGCTCTGACCAATCAGAACGCAAGAATAGCCAGTTTGCACTGTTTTCCGGTTGAGACTGCACTGTTAACCAATGACGTATCTTTTTCCCGCCCAAAAAGGTTTATAAGAAGGGCCTCCCTTATGTCCTCAGTACTTCCTAGTACATTTATCAGAGCATCATGTCTGGTCGCGGAAAACAAGGCGGCAAGGCGCGCGCCAAGGCCAAGACACGCTCCTCCCGCGCTGGTCTCCAGTTTCCAGTCGGCAGAGTGCACCGCCTGCTCCGCAAGGGCAACTACGCCGAGCGGGTCGGGGCCGGCGCGCCCGTCTACCTGGCGGCCGTGCTCGAGTACCTGACGGCCGAGATCCTGGAGCTGGCGGGCAACGCGGCGCGCGACAACAAGAAGACGCGCATCATCCCGCGCCACCTGCAGCTGGCCATCCGCAACGACGAGGAGCTCAACAAGCTGCTGGGCAAGGTGACCATCGCTCAGGGTGGCGTGCTGCCCAACATCCAGGCTGTGCTGCTGCCCAAGAAGACCGAGAGCCACCACAAGGCCAAGGGCAAGTAAAAGCCTGCAGCGGCGCCAACAAGTTGAAACCAAAGGCTCTTTTCAGAGCCACCCACCTTGGCACTAAAAGGGCTTGCATAATCCATACAGTGGTTTCTCAATGTGCAAGTAGATGGCAGTATGAAAACACCATGAAATGGGAAAGTATCCATTGAAGATTAACAATATAAACAAAGTCGCTAGTCCGCCGAGTCAAACACACACAGATATTTTGTATTGTGTGAGCACAGGGTCAGTGCAGCAGGTCCTCAGTGTTGAAAGTGAAGCTCTTGTCACTCAGTCCCCATTAGGGAACTCAAAACCGCCTAGTTTTTCCAAAAGGCCGAAATGCTTAAACCCACACGTGTACTTCCCTTGAACTCTGCTAAGGTTGTCTCCACTGCCACAAAGAGGTCAGCAAGCTTCTGAAGCTGGTGCTCACACTTTACACACCAAGAAACTAGAAACAATTAGACAGCAGTTTTTTGGCACCTCCCTCACGGGAGGCAGCTGCAGCTCTGCCGGGACAGGAGTTCTGACCGGGAGCTGCCTGGGTGGCAGGGGGTAGGAATGGAGACCGTGCCTCAGCCTGTTCCAGTTGTGCAGGGAGTGTGTGCACACGTACAAACGCCGTGCCCCCTGTATACCGAAGTAAACCTGCTGTCTAAAATATGAATGAAAGAAATGGAAAAGAGAGGTGACAGCTGACCAATCACACGTCAGGGCGGGCTTTTTAAATGTTACTGGTGCTGGCATTCTTGATGGTGAATTTTTAGGTTGTCTTTTCAGAAACCAAGAAATGAAGCTCGCTTAAATCAACACGAAATGAAGCCGCACTTTTATGGACTTATTTGCAAGTGGAGTATAAACTCACCCGGAAATGTTTATTTTACTTCACCTGTTAGTGGAAATCTAGTCCTATTACTCAAGAAAGCAAGCAAAAACAATTGGAACACAGCGGGAGACCTACAAACCAGACTGATCTCCCACGCATATGGTCAGAACCCACCTTTTCTCTGTGAACTCCTGGCGGTTGGCATCGTGAACCGAACAGAAGGGATTGGAGTGTGGAGCTATTCATCCCAGTTTCTCATAATTCACCAATCACCTCCTTAACTTTTCAGCCAATGGTTCATTTGCGCGGGACTTTCGAAAAAGCGCAAACCCAATCAGAATGTTCCTGAGGATATATAAACCCTACTTCTTTCTGTTTTCAAGTCAGTGTATTCTGTCACTGTGCTCGAAATGGCTCGCACCAAGCAGACAGCTCGTAAGTCCACCGGCGGGAAGGCCCCGCGCAAGCAGCTGGCCACCAAGGCGGCCCGCAAGAGCGCGCCGGCCACAGGCGGCGTCAAGAAGCCGCACCGCTACCGGCCCGGAACCGTGGCCCTGCGCGAGATCCGCCGCTACCAGAAGTCCACCGAGCTGCTGATCCGCAAGCTGCCCTTCCAGCGCCTGGTGCGCGAGATCGCGCAGGACTTCAAGACCGACCTGCGCTTCCAGAGCTCCGCCGTCATGGCGCTGCAGGAGGCGTGCGAGGCCTACCTGGTGGGCTTGTTCGAGGACACCAACCTGTGCGCCATCCACGCCAAGCGCGTCACCATCATGCCCAAGGACATCCAGCTGGCGCGCCGCATCCGCGGGGAGCGGGCGTAAGCTGTCCTCTCAGCGTGTGGTGACCTTGAACCCAAAGGCTCTTTTCAGAGCCACCTACACTTTCAGTTTGAAGAGCTGTTAGCAATTGAATGGGATCGGCTCCCAAAACCAAGTGGTGGGGGTGAGGTCCAGTTGACACCAGTGGTCAGTTCCGAGCTTGTTGGAAATAATTGCAAATTGTGTCTTTACTGTGTGTGAGAAATGTCATTGCCAGCAATGCAGACCCCATACCTTGCACAGGGGAAACTGAGGGACCTCCCATTTAATGCAAATTCCAGACAGGTGTTGACAGCATTTCCTGCTTCACTCCAAAAGGTACACTCCTGAAACCCCTTGGAGCTGCACTGCAAGTGTGCATTTACACAGTTTTGCACACACTAGCAGTGGGTGCCCCTAGCCTAGGACCTCTGGTGAACACGGGAGCTTGTCAGGAACTAGCAGGCCTGAAGCACAGAACTAGGTCTCCCAGCACTGATTCAGCCCAACTCAAAGGCTCTTCAAGGTCACCCTCCTTTCCCCCCTCAAAACAGCTGTAATTCGGTTGTATTTTGAGCTACAGTTTTAATCGTGTTCCGAGATGTTGGTCTGAAGTTGACTTGGGACATTCAGGTGGAGGTCTGTTTCCCCTGAGGTACTGGGTTGACCAGCTTGACTTGTTGGTGGCGGGTGAGTGGGACTGGTTGGTCTGGAGTTTCCTCCAATGTTTCCCCTCTAGACGCCCTCATGGGCAGCTTGGCTCCCCACGAGTGAGTATATTATGTGCAGAAGTTGCCTGCAAACAGGAGCTGTGCTGGCTACGGGGAAATGGGAGGCAAATGGTCTTCAGGTGTGCTGGGGGGGGGGCGGTGTTTGGAGATGGCCTGGGTTGTTTCCTTGGTTTGAGGCAGTTGGGAAGGGGCCATGGTCAAGTGTGAAACTTGGGTTAGATTGGCACACAGATGAACGGTGGGGTGCCTTACCCACAACAGGTTGGATGTGGGGTGTGCGTTTTCTGCTGACCCCTCCTCCAGCTTTGCTCCTGCCCACTTGGTCATCCATCATTGAGAAGCCAGTGCTAGGGGGATGTCTGATGCTCGCTTCGTCATGTCACTTCCCATCTTGGTGTCAAGTGAAAAGTGAAGCCTGTGAAATACTTGTCCCTTCACACAGAACAAGGAGGGCATCGTTTTACTGGTAAGTTACTGAGAATTGATCATCAGAATTTCTAATGAGCTCATTGGTAGCAGAACTGAAGGCAGTTCTGTGCCCCAAGGACATTAGTCTGGTACAAGTCTGGGCATTGCTTGGACTCCGCTGGAAATGCGGAGTCTCAGAGCCACCCAGGGCCCCTCCATGACGATTCCAGTTCCCCTCCAGTGATTCTCATGACCGCCAGTTGTAGGAACTTATCCTTTAAAAGGCTGCTTTTTGTCTCATCAAGAAAGCAGCCTGCCTGCCTGTGGACTCTCTCCAGAAGTATTTGCAAACTGCGTGTTTATTCCCACCACAGAATTACGTGTTCTCTAAAGCAATGGCCCATTGCCATGTGCACCTAAGACTGTTTGACTCTGATGTAGATCTGAGGTCTCAGTGTTGACGGCCCACCGCAACTGGCGTGTCTTCCAGACAAGTTGAGAAAAATCCACAAAGATAAAAGACAGGGCCGAGGCAGGAGGATTGGACCCTGTGTGCCACACTGCTGTGCCTCGGTCCAGCCGCAGCAAGGTCCAGGGATTCCTGAAAGGTGGGTAAGGCGTTGGCGATGGCTAACGGACAACACTCCTCAAAGGACAGTGAAGCTCCGTTTATTGCAAGTACAAGTAGGTTTTTATATTTTCATTTTAGGTAGTGATTAACATTTGCAGCATAGCATGATCTGTTAAGCAGAAAAAAAATCAATACAAAGGTAACCAGGAAAAGTACAAAAGTTCCCATAGATTCAGTTATATTAAACAAAGATTGTTTTGACCAGGAGAGCCATATATCAGACAATGAGAAGTAGCTGTATGTGCAAATTTGAATGTCTTATTGTATATTAAAGTTCTCTGAATTTGTCATGCGGCCAAAGGATATGCTAGATTGAATAGAGATAATAGGAACTTTATTATAAGGCCTTTGTGATGTCTAACTTAGCTAGCTATCCTTTTCTGTCTAAAATGTTTCTCTGTGTACTATAAACTCTGACTCTCTAGTAACTGTTTTTATGCGTTTAATTTGTAATAGTTAGCTTTTCTTATTTCTTTGCCTGTCTAATTAATACATATTCCTATTCAAGGTAGAGGAGGGGCTGTTACTCCAACAACTTTTAGACATACAGGGACTTCGTTCTCTGGTCGAGAAATTATTTTGTACAACTTCATTGGAATTATGAGAATCGATGAACCTGAAATGCAGGTGTCTAACAATCCCGGCACCTTCTGGTCACCCAAACAAACATGTAAGGAGAGACAGACAGGAAATCCAGCCACAGTTGCCTCTGCCTTGCAGATGCATCTCAACCGTCCTGACCGTATCCCTGGGCTGTGGGTAGGGGGCTATATGGTTTTTACTTGTCTTCTTGGAAGACCCTTTGTATCTATGGGTGAGGAACAGGCGTGGGAAAGTCTTTCTGATCTGTTCTCCCAATCCCTCAACTGTTGGCAGCACAACCTGTGCTTGCAACAATAACCTGGTTCTTTATTAACTGGCCTTAACTGTTGATTTAAGAGATCTAACTTGTTTTTCTTATTTCTGGTACACCATGGAGGTCCTGATCGCTTTAAGTTGCTCAAACCAGGGTAATTTATACAACTTGACATGTTTTCCCTTATGGTTAACAATTCTATTACCCTGGCTGTCGTACCCCCCTGTATAAGGGAGAAGGGAATCTGTGGGGATTTTTCCATCCTTTCAGGCAGTTCCGTGGGGAATACTAATGTTTTCCCCTGAACTGTCCCTCTCTCTTGGATGATTTTCACAGGAATAAGTAAGTACAGTACAATGTCTATATTCAGTAGCAAGAGTAAAATAATTAAAATAAAACAGCCAATTGTTAACCCATTTGGGGTGCCACATTCTCCTCTGGGGAGACGAATTCCTTGAACTCAAGTCCTCCATGCCCGGACCTTGTCAGACAACGTGGTTGGAAGAGGACTTGGCACTTGGAACACATATTAGAACCCATCACTGGACTCCAACAGCATCTGGCCTCGTTCATAGAATCCATGAGTTTGACCACTGAAGGTCTCCCTCCCCATTTAAGACGTTTTCCTGGTTTCCGAAGCCCTGTGCTGACTGCACGTTGCTACGTCTGGACTCCAGTGGCATCAAGCACAATGCGCCTCAAAATGATCATTTCATTCTAGAGTGATATTAATTTATGTTCCATGGAAACCACTCTTGCCAGTATTCACGGTTCATTCGTGTTGTACTAGGAAGGTTCGGCATCCTTCCAAAGACTTAGGGACTCACCACTTTTCTCTCTAGTTTTACTTACGCTGCCTGTAGGCATGACATGCGGCAGGGACTGCCCAGTCCCCTGAAATGGGTTTTCCTTTCTCATTTAATAATTAAACGCCACAGGCTTCCTTTGCAGATAGGCAAGGCCATTATTTTTTGTCAATGGTTTTCAACAACTGGGGGTGGGGGGAGTATTAACTTGCTTTTTTTTCTTCTTTGAAGACAGAATATGAACGTGATGCCTGAAGCTGGAGCAGACATCCTGAACCACGAGGAGGACGGAGCATATTGGGAATAACAGGGCAGGAGGGCGGGTTACCTCAGTGCTATAGCAGCCTCCACATCCACTGCCTCGCTGGACATTTCCAAGGTCATGAAACAGACCATTTGAAGTTCCCTGAGTTCCATGATTTATTTAGTTTTATTGAATTATTCTTAAACATACAGCAAGAAATGAAGGGAAAGAGGCGGGGCAAGTTATCACATTTCAGATCAACTGCGAACATGGAACATTTACACAACTTGAGTCTTGGTTTTGTATTTCACAAATTTCTCCCTCCCCTTTGCTACTGCCTCTCCTTCCTTCCTGCTGGTGAGTTTCTTCTCTGCTAAGGGCGGAACTGAGAACCAGGTTTGAGGAGCAAAGAAGCTCAGCAGATGGGACGCTGTGTACCTGGCCCTGCGTTCCTGCCATAGAGCAAAAAGGTTGGATCAAATAACCATGACCTGCTGTTAACGGTAGTCCATGAGTTGAAATTGGAACCCTACCCTTTTTTTAAACACCATTTTAAAAAATATCTTATTTATTTATGTTTAGAGGGGAAGGGAAGGAGAGAGGGAGAGAAACACCAATGTATGGTGGCCTCTCATGTGTCCCCTGCCGGGACCTGGCCTGCAACCCAGGCATGTGCCCTGACTGGGAATCGAACCATATTCCTCTGGTTTGCAGGCCCACGCTCAACCACTGAGCTACACCAGTCAGGCTTTTTAAATTTTTAATTTAATTTAATTTAATTTAACTTTATTGTGTATTTCTTGTCTTGCTGTCTCTTCCCTTGCCATCTTCCCTTACTCCACCTTCCCTCCAGAACTGCCTCCAGGGAAACTGAAACTTTAAGTCAATTCAGCTCAGGCCAGTGAGTTAACCTGCAGAGGATGCTGCCCCCTTCTTCTTTCGGTCACCGTTTATCCATGTTGGAGGGCGGGCCCTCTGAGGGCCGTGCGCTGGCCTTTCACTACTGCCCATCACTCTCTGAATCTTACTGTAGACTCAGTAGGAGAACTCAGCCCTCGTCCTTCCACTGAGCAGTGCACTTGGAGAAGCCGGGCACGCAGCTGTGCAGACGGCTCTGCCCCAGCTCCCTGACCCCACTGCAGGGCCCACGAGGCTGGACTGCAGAGGCCGCTGTCACAGGTACCTGCCCGCTTGTTAATCCGGGTCTTTTGAAAATTCACGGCTGAAACTGTATGGTGGATTCTCAGCCTGTTCAAGGGGAGACAGGCCAAGCACAGAACCTCCCCCAAAGAGGCCTTGCTCTTCTCAGCCTGTTTCAGGTTTCCCTCTGCTTTGTAATAAAACCCACTGGGTCTTTCTCAAAGCACCATAAATAGCCTATAACTTGCAGAAGGCTTGAGTTATTCTTTCACAGATCCTCTTAGTTCCCATTGCCACCCAGTCCCTGGCATTTATCACAAACTAACCTCGTCAGGTGTGTGGTCACATCGTGCACAATACTGACCTCTAGAAACTGCTTCTTTAGAAGGATTTTAGTCTAAATTGTCCCAGCCACTCCGACAACAGCATCCCACACTTAAGCTCTTTATTATGAAAATATGAGTGGCTCTGAAAAGAGCCTTTGGGGTTGGGAGACAAGCGGCTTCCCGCGAGTCTACTTGGAGCTGGTGTACTTGGTGACGGCCTTGGTGCCCTCGGACACCGCGTGCTTGGCCAGCTCCCCAGGCAGCAGCAGGCGCACGGCCGTCTGGATCTCCCGGGACGTGATGGTCGAGCGCTTGTTGTAGTGCGCCAGGCGCGACGCCTCGCCCGCGATGCGCTCGAAGATGTCGTTCACGAAGGAGTTCATGATGCCCATGGCCTTGGACGAGATGCCCGTGTCCGGGTGCACCTGCTTGAGCACCTTGTACACGTACACCGAGTAGCTCTCCTTGCGGCTGCGCTTGCGCTTCTTTCCGTCCTTCTTCTGGGCCTTGGTCACCGCCTTCTTGGAGCCCTTCTTCGGGGCGGGGGCGGACTTGGCTGGTTCAGGCATGATGCAGCGTTTCCTCACAGTAAACCCTGAGAGTGAAAGTTGAGTCCAAGGCCGGCCTATATTTGTAGGGCTTCTATGCAAATAGATGCTTAACCAAAGACACTCACTGATTGGATGAAATCATCCAGTAGCAACCTTTCAGGCAATCGTGGTGATTTCAAATCTACTTACTCACTGACTGTTTATGAGGAAGTGGCCCTGAACTCTTCCTCCCTTAGAAAAGTTTTCATATGCACAACAGTGCAAAAAATAATGTTTTGATAATCACATTTATTGATGACACTTGTGTCTTCCTCCATTGAGATCTAAAGACATAGTGCATAATATAAATTCATGCCAGTATCTTTCCTTTCGAATTAGTCACTGGGTGACTACTGTTAGGAAAAAAAAAAAGGAGCTGGAACGTAGCTGTATCTTTTAATATGCTCAAAACCATGCTATTGAGACTCGAGGGTGGTCTATTCAAGGCTGGCAACCTGGAAGCTTTTACACACTCAGAACTGTCACACTTGCACACCGACCGGACTTTTCTTACTGGGAATGGAGTGTCTGGAAGCGATGCCAGTGTTGGTAGGAAGGTTAGAAATTGTGAAACAGGGTGCTTGTTAGTACTGAACTAAAACATCATATTCAGAAGTTTTCTTAAAGGACGAAACTGGATGGGATTGATTAGATTCAGACGTGGAGGTGTTGGGACTGTTGAGAAACCCTGAAATGTACCTTTCTCTCTTTACAAACTTAATCTCCCAAAAAAGATTAAGGAAGTTATTCAGGAGATTAAGCAAAACCATTTAAGAAATGCATAAAACTGTTAAAATACAGGGTGGGTCAAGGGCGGAATACTAAGTTTAAAAATAACATCACTTTCAATAGGTGATTTTTGAAGACCTGGTAGCCAATCACAAGGCCTATTTAGTTACTTAATTAATGGCGCGAAATTTGAATACTCAGACCAATCAGGAGGACTTTGACGTTATAAATACGAACCAGAACAGCAGGGGCTTCAGTTGTGAACTTTGTTTGCAATCTGTAGCTATGGCCAGAACTAAGCAGACGGCGCGCAAGTCCACCGGCGGGAAAGCTCCGCGCAAGCAGCTGGCCACCAAGGCGGCCCGCAAGAGCGCGCCGGCCACAGGCGGCGTCAAGAAGCCGCACCGCTACCGGCCCGGAACCGTGGCCCTGCGCGAGATCCGCCGCTACCAGAAGTCCACCGAGCTGCTGATCCGCAAGCTGCCCTTCCAGCGCCTGGTGCGCGAGATCGCGCAGGACTTCAAGACCGACCTGCGCTTCCAGAGCTCGGCCGTCATGGCGCTGCAGGAGGCGTGCGAGGCCTACCTGGTGGGCCTGTTCGAGGACACCAACCTGTGCGCCATCCACGCCAAGCGCGTCACCATCATGCCCAAGGACATCCAGCTGGCGCGCCGCATCCGCGGGGAGCGGGCGTAAGCTGTCCTCTCAGCGTGTGGTGACCTTGAACCCAAAGGCTCTTTTCAGAGCCACCTACACTTTCAGTTTAAAGAGCTGTGAACAAAGAAATGGCATCTGTTTCCAAAGGAAGGTGGTGGGGAGGGCGGGTAGTAGGTGAGGCTTTGTGTGCGCGCTGTGGCCGCCCAACTCCCTCCGTCCACCTGAGGTCCCTTCCGGAATGCTCCGCGGGCGGTGTTGGCCCCCAGCCCTTGGTCTGCAGCAGCAGAGTCAGCACGAACTCGCTGGTGCGCGGCCAATGATTCAGCAAAACTGGTTTCTGTGACTGGAAAGGGCCAATGGGCTCCCAGTTACCTATTAGCTTTGAAAATACTGATTTTAAAAGTTGTAATTTAAGGTAGGAGGCATAGGGTACTCAATTAAACACATCAGAAACTGGTGATTGCTTATGGGGAAAGAAATTAAAAAATCTTAGTACCGAGAAGTTTTAAATAGATTTATTTGTAATAGTTCAAGTGGAAACTATTGTATCTATGGACGAATGGTTATTACACTATGGACGAAAAAGGGTGGTGGTTGGGGGGCTGGGGGAGGACGTACCACACCTGAGAAGCCCTGGGAGGCCTGCGTGGCGGCCTTACCAGCTTAGGGACCAAAAGTAACCACGTGGGATGGTCTGAAATGAAAAACTTTCTATCTGAAAGTGAGTCCTGTCCCAGGCCGTATCTCCCTGACAAAGGCGGCCTGCGGTCTGTCTGCCTGCACAGTAACAAAGCCTCTGGACTTCAGGGCAGTTTCCTTCCTCCAGGCCCCTCAGGGCACAGTCCCTGCAGCCCAGGGAGACACAGGTCCCCTCATTGTTATTGTGTTAATGGTTGAATGTTAACTATCAAATACTCACAAGTGCGAAAGGAATGCCAATTTGTTTGACTTTTTACCCACTCCCAGAGGTTTCCCACTTTGCTTCCTCCTGCCTCCCTCATCCATCGCCAGTGCGTTTCCTGTAATATCCACCTGAGTGTTCTCTGACTCTGATGCTCAAAATAAGTCCTAAAACAGCCCCTTTCGGGAGCATTTTCTCAATCTACTGAGGTGTTTTTTTTTTCCTGACAAGTGTCGTCACTTTGGCTGAAGTTAAATCATAAAAATTCTGTACAGGTTCCTTGTTCCTTACACCTACAACACAAATTCTCATAGCTGGATACAAGTGTATCCAACTCAGCAATAAAAACGCAGCGCACCGACACAATGTAACAACCTGGCTGGACCTCACGTGGCTAAAGCTGAGTTGGGGATGGGGGTGGGGTGGGGAGGGGAAAGCCATTTTCAAAGGTTACATGTTGTATGATTTCATTCACTTGGCATTCTTGGAATAACAAAACCAGAGATCGATCCCAGAGGAGTGACTGCCCCAGGACAGGGAAGAGGTGGGTCTTCATGAGACTGCAAAGGGGAGTTTTGTATCTGCATCTGCGTACTGGTTACTCGACCCTCTGCATGCGGATTGCAAGGAGCTACCTGCTCAGGGGCCCAGATGAGAGCCCTTGACACTGAGGAGACTGAATAATGCAGGGGTGTCAAACTCATTGGCACCGGGGGCCACATCAGCCTCGCAGCTGCCTTCAAAGGGCCGGATGTCGGGCTCCTTGGCCCTAGTTAAGGAGCAGTTATATGTATACAGTCCACAAATTACATTCAGCCCTTTGAAGGCAACCTTGATGAAAAGGAGTTTGACACCCGTGGAATAAAGCCTGGAGTCTAGATTACATTAATTTGCTGATACCAATTACTTGGTTTTGATATTACAATTATATTATGGAAAGCTGGGTTTAGGGACTGTATTTCCAATGAACTATGTAAAAAAAGAAAGCTGTACCAATTAGCAGTTGCTACTTTGTATTTCTTAGGATTCTGACTTGCTTAACAAAACAATGTGATTTTTTTTCATATAAACAGATTTTCCTCTTTCTTTCTGGCTATTCTAGTGGTGACATCCCTTTGGCTGAGTTTCTATTCACTTCTGTTGGTACACGTTTTTGGAGATATTGCTGCCCCTACATCAAAAGAAAAATGAGTTTCAAGGTGATATTTGTAATGTCAAATTTTCTGATACAGTAACGGGCCAAACTGATCCCTGGTCTTTAGGACAGTGTGCTTCTGCATCCGTGAAGGTGCTGTGTTGAGGGACAAAAACCACAGGCCCTAAATACTGTCTCTTGTGCTAAAATCCCTAGATTTAGTGCCTGATTGAATCGCAGTTTCAGTCTCTCCCAGAAACAATCACAACGAACAAGTCTGGAATTTTCTGGTCAAGCAGCAGCAGTAAATGTCACCTGTCACCTGAACCCTCTCCATCCCCCTGAGAGAGATGAGGCAGTGTGCATGAGAATGCGCTTTCTTTTCCCAAAGAGAAGTCCTTTCTTTTCTTTGCTAATGGCTCTCCTGCCCCATCCTTGCGCCCACACAAGCTTTCCGTTTTGTAAGGTCTCTGAGGGTCCTTCTAGTTGTAAGTGGGGTGCTGTGCAATTCGTGAGCCGGATAAAAAAAACAATTAGACCTTCAAATGTCCTCAGCTAAATTTTGTTTTTAACAACAGTAAAAACCGTCTCTTGTTTTGAACATTGTGTTATATTCAAAGGCCATCATTTATATTTTAGTGCCCTCATGTTTTTTTATATTGGCTCAAGAAATTTTCTAAAATAATGCAAACAGAAAAAAAAATAGAAAAAAGTAAAAAAAATAATGCAAACACCTACAAAGGACTGCATTTGTTTGTATTACTATCATTTGCATCAAGTTGCTTTTCCTAGTTTCAGAGTTTATAACAGCTCTGCTTGAATTGAACTCCAAACACCAGACCCGGGACAGCATGAGCACCCTCCCCCCTCGGTCCTACACTGGTACCAGCCCCTGGCAGTTTACATCCTTCTCCTCCGAAATCCTTTATTGTTTAAGTGTGCGTGATCAATTTGTTTAACTTACAATACACTGGACACACTAGTGTAACACTGGAAATATCTTCAAAACCTTCCAGGACCTTTCGTCCCAAGTCGGGCGATAGCACTTCGGGGTTTGCTGACAGTCGCAAAATTATTAACAAGTGTCGACCCTTTTTTACGACTAAAGCCACCGAAACTCCGTTTAGCAGGTTCCATAACAACTCGAGCTCAGGGATTGCAAACCCAAAGCCTGGTTGGGTCGCTTGGCAACAAACTTACCAATTCTTTTGCTTCTTGGGGTTTGGACTTGTTTCAATTCCAGTGCGGAAATGATCCAAGAATATCCACGGGTGGGTAAATCCCGAAACGCGCACATAAGCGAGGTGGTTTCTTTTGTGTACCAAGTAGCCACCCCTATTTAGAATTTCTTATTTTCTAAATGGCAGAAAATCTCCCCTCCCCGGCAGGGGCGGGGCCAAGGGCTGTTTTCCGCCCTTTCCGGTCTGTTTCAAACCGGGTCCGCCCCGTTGTTACTTAAGAGGCTGCGGAGGCCACTGTGGGGACATACATCGCAGCTTCTACTCCTTCACCATGTCTGGTCGCGGCAAGGGCGGCAAGGGTCTGGGCAAAGGGGGCGCCAAGCGCCATCGCAAAGTGCTGCGCGACAACATCCAGGGCATCACCAAGCCCGCCATCCGCCGCCTGGCCCGCCGCGGCGGCGTCAAGCGCATCTCCGGCCTCATCTACGAGGAGACCCGCGGGGTGCTCAAGGTCTTCCTGGAGAATGTGATCCGGGACGCCGTCACCTACACGGAGCACGCCAAGCGCAAGACGGTCACGGCCATGGACGTGGTCTATGCGCTCAAGCGCCAGGGCCGCACGCTCTACGGCTTCGGGGGTTAAGTCCCTGTTTTCATCACCAAAACTTTGTCTCCACCAAAGGTCCTTTTCAGGGCCGCCCACCCCTCGGGAAGAGCTGTGCGCCCTTTTGTGCTCTGGTCGTTCTGCAAACACGTCCCCTGGGTTCGGTGTCAGCGGGGTCTCACCGATGGTGGCTCCTCCGTGACAGGGTTCCCTTTGTGCGCAGGGACGCAGCGCTGGCAACTCCTGGGCTCCATGGGAGGGAGCGCAGGCCGGGCTGGGGTGGGGAGTGGGGGTGTAGCTGGAATTGGAAGCAAACCCGGAAAGGGGTGGTCCCAGCTCGCCCTTGGCCGGTAATGGTGGAGAGAGCTGTGGAATCCCAAGGTCTTTCTCCGGCAGTGACTCAGCCCGCCCTTTGTCCCCTGTGAAAGGGTCATGTTCCAGCCTGGTTTGCCTGGCACGCCGGCAGGAGCTGAGCCCCATTTAGTCGGGTGGCGGGGGCAGGGGGAGGGGGCAGGTGGTTCGGTAAGTGTATAATTTACAAGTTTGAGAGGGTGGTGCCACCGCCCATAGGAACCCAGACCCATTAAAATAATTGCCACAGAAACGCTACGTGCTAATTCCTAATTTGCCCGGGGAGAGAGAGGCACAGTCTGGCCTCACCTGACACCCTCCCCTCTCCTCCCAGGTGGCGAATTGATCGTCGTCATTAGGCCCCGCCCCTCAAAGAAAAGGTGGGCTGGGCTATAAGTGTAAGCAACTGAGACTTGCTGATTTCCATGCTCAGGCCCGTCCCTCCCTAAGCCCGAGGCTAAGCAGTTGGTAAACTACTGTGGGCTAGACCGAGGGGTCGGTGTCTAACTTCCTCTGAGCCCGGAGGCCCCACTTTGCATGTGAAGGGGGAGGTCGCTGCAGAGGTTACGGGCTCTCCGCCTCCCCCCTCCGTCCCCCTACCGCGCCGGGCTTGTCTTCCTCTTAACTCTGCCTTCTGTAAACCCTAAGGCTGTTTCCTCATTTTTGTTTTTTTGTTTTAATTATGGGCCATTCAAACACTACAATGGTTATTAAAAGTTTTTTTAAATATATAAAGCATGTCCTCAAATTGATCAGCCAATTAGCTAATTTCCATTTTTGATTTAATGCTTCAGAAATTTCAGGAAAGAAAATTTTCTGAGAAAACTTTATAAAGAGACTGAAGTTTATTATACTCAAGCCATGTCAAACATGTGAGAAGATGCTATTTATATAAATATTATAGATTAAAAGTGCGTAGAGTTTGCATTGCAATCCAATAAGAGCCTCAGGTTGCAGACAAAGAAGTTTGGCACCGAGTTTGCATTGCACGGTCTTTGCTCTTCCCTGAAGAACTAGCTCGGGGGTGAACCTGGTGCTGTCCTCCCGGAGAGAAGTGTCCCTGGCTTCTCAGGAAAACGCCTCTGCTGACAGTTGCTCTGCTGAGGGTCCCTCCATGACACTGGAGGGACATGAGTCGCAGCTGGGTCGCCAGTGGGCCTGGGAAGGCTGCAGCGTTGCCTGGGGACAGAAGTCCAGGAGCCTCGTTTCTCACCATGTCTGGTTCTCGGTAAAGGTGGGAAGGCTCTCTGGAGACTGCAAAGTCTATCTTACGTTTGAAAGGCTAGAAAGAGGTAACATGAATCACTCATTGCACAGTACTTGACCCTTAGATAGTCTGATGTGTAGGCTTTCTGTGCAACTTTAATAAAAGAGAATAAAAGGGTAAACCGTTCTAATGTACAGTTGTACATATGTTAAACTCATTTCATACTCCAAGCCACCCTGTGAGACAGACATCAGTGTTGCTACCTGAATTCTCAGGGATTCGAGCCCCTGAGTGTGTGGTGCTTCTTTTTTGCCAAGTGCCCAAGTAAAAATAGACAGTTCTTTCCATGCTGTATTCCTGGAGTTGTGGGGGGATATAATTTTTTTTGACGTTCCCTTGCCTTTGTAGAGAAGTCAGATGCTACCTCTACCCTCCCAGCATTCATTGCTGGGCCTGAGAATTAAATTAACATAGGACTGAAGGGGAGTAATGGAGGTCATCCCAAAATGGGCCACCTTGGCCTGTGACTTATTTTGATTTCAAGGCAATGAAGACCCAGCAGACTCCAAAAAACTTTTATGCCTAAAAGAATGTAGATATTCTCTCAGCCCGTTCCAGGTAGAGAGCCATTAACAGAGTTAACAGGGATCTGAATGACCTCAGGGCAACCTTCTGATCTACTGCCCTGGGCTGTCCTCCTGTGAACTGCCCTCCTCCCCACTGGCACCCAGGCCCCCCTCTGGTTTCTTAGCTCAGGACAGCAGACCAGTCTCAATTGCCTGATGTGTCTTCGGGTCTCATTATTTTGGTGCTTTTTTATGTACAAAACTAAAATTCTTCTTCTCCTGTTAATCTGTATTACGTAAATTTGATTGTTAGACCAGCTAAGGAACCCAGAAGGGAGGATGAGGACATTTTCCCACCATAAAAAGACACATTAACAGGAGAAAAGCATGCAAGTGTACCTCCTATAAAGTTTGCCCGAGTCAGACACCCTCAAAAAAAGGAAACGATGACATTGGCAAGTCGCTGTGACCTGACTGCAGTGGGCTGGAGTGACCGTAGGGCAGGGAGCAGGCAGGTAGGGACCTGGCGGGAATGTGGGGCCGCTACAGGAACCTGACCGTGGCGCTGGAAGGCAGAGCTTTCCTCTGCTCTTTAAGGATGTGCCGCTGGGCCTGAGAATTAAATGTGCGCAAGATGGATTAACAGGAGAAGAGCATACAAATTTCATTTACTATTTCTATATGTATAGGGCAGTCTTCGCAGGAAAGTGAAGAGCCCAGAAGTGATTAGGCCTTATATCCTAGGCTATACAGAGTAGGAATTGTCAAATAGGAACTACAATATATGGGCGGACTGAAGCAAGGTAAGGCTTATTTAACAAGGTCTGTGGGTACAGATCCCTCTCGGCCTCAACTCTCCATCTCTGATCACAGGAACCCCTTTTCTTCCCGGTTCAGAGAAGGCACATCCCACAGGGGATGGTCATCTTCCCTCCGAAAGGAAAGGTGGGGCCAGAGCCCGGCTTTTGCACCGTCTTTAGTCCCGCTGTAACTCCAAATAATCCTGATGTTAAAGTGGCATATTCTGCCACCTTGCAGGACGCTCGGTGCTTTTCTGGGTGTCTGGATGATACCTCACCATTTTCAGCACACTGTGACAAGGGGGTCCTACAAAATGAAGGGAGGGGCCCTCAGGACACAGCTCACTGAGGAGAATCGGAAACAGAGGCAAGGGGCCCAAAAAAGCCAACTGAGAAGAATCAGGGAGGACAGACTATCTGGGTCAGGAAGAAAGGTACCATACAACCTTGTGCGGATATCGTGAAGGCAGGAGTACTTAATACACCGGGCCAGATGTAGCAGAGATTAAATCCTTAGTATAATTTTGCATTTGGAAGTTAAGTCACTGTTAACCTTGGCAAGTATATTTGCTAGTGAGTGATTGGGACAGAAATCATATAATCATAGTGACTTGAGTATTCAAGCCTTGAAAATTTGGTAAAATGAAAAGGATCTATCTAGTAATTGATGGGGTTGTTAGGCCAAGTGTAGAGACACTCAAATATAGTTATATGCAGGGTGGGGTAAAAGGAGGTTTACTTGTTTGTATGGAAAATAATACAGTAGTTAATAAGTAACACAAAAAAGTTTCACATACTCAGAACTGTAACCCTACTTCTGTTCCACGCTGCATGGAAGGAAAGGACCCAGATTTTAAAAATTTAAGTTGCGATGTGATCATGGCTAGAGTTGGATGACCAGCTAATTTATTGTCCAACCAAGTAAGTTATTGAGAGTGGAAGGCCCTTCCATAAATAACCATCCTCAGACGCTGAACAGGTGGACTGGGTGTGTTTTACTGGGGGTTTAAATGGCACAGGTAAGGGAAGGGTTTAGAACACAGGTGCAGGGAGATCAGGACTCGGTCTAAACACCGCCTCTTCTGCCTGCCGGGAAACGGAGAGCAAAGGATGAAGGCCCGGTCACCGGTGGGAAGGCCGTCGGTGGACAGAACACACGAAGGAGGGTTTAAATCATTTACAATTTAAAAAATAAAGCAGTAAGATGAGCGATGACGAGTTCCACGTCATCAGGAATGTCCTGAGAAAGAGAAAAATGAAGACCCTTCCAGGCCTGATTTTTGCTTTTACCCGCCTAACTGTGCACGGCTCTCCCAGGGTTTCCTGCAGGGGGTTCCCGCGAAGGCCGGGCGCCCCCTACAGGACACCGAGTGGCAGGTCCGCGCAGCCTTCTGGGAAAGTGAATCTTAAGGTCCCCGAATACAATGAAACCAATTAGTAACAGTTCAGTTGGACAACGGCCGCCATTCCAAAGGCAACTTGCTCCAGGGGGCAGCAAACCCGGGCGTTCCCGAACGCCTGAGGGCACCGCGCCTCCCCCGCCCCCGCAATTCCCTTTGTCCTTTGGGCTCGTCTGAGAGCCGCCATCTTAGCCCGCGGCCGCAGACTGGAAAATGGCACCAGACGCGAGCGCGCCCGACTTTGCAAGGAGTCACGTTCTTGTTAAAAGTTAGAATCCCAACAGAACACCGACACAAAGAGACACGCACTACCTTCAGGTCTGGTGGTTACTAACAGCCCTTCGTGTGGTCAAGTGGGTGGCCCTGAGAAGGGCCTTTTGTGGAGAAACCGGGGCCGCAGGGCGAGGGCGGTGGGGACGCTCAGCCGCCGAAGCCGTAGAGGGTGCGACCCTGCCGCTTGAGCGCGTAGACCACGTCCATGGCCGTGACCGTCTTGCGCTTGGCGTGCTCCGTGTAGGTGACGGCGTCCCGGATCACGTTCTCCAGGAAGACCTTGAGCACCCCGCGGGTCTCCTCGTAGATGAGGCCGGAGATGCGCTTGACGCCGCCGCGGCGGGCCAGGCGGCGGATGGCGGGCTTGGTGATGCCCTGGATGTTGTCGCGCAGCACCTTGCGGTGGCGCTTGGCGCCGCCTTTGCCAAGACCCTTCCCGCCTTTGCCACGACCAGACATAGTGAAGAGAAGTTGAAGCTCACTGTCTTCTCCTGCAGCGGCCGCTGCAGCCGCTTATATAAGACTTTCGCCTGCGTTTCCGGAAACGGGACGCGCAGGGGGGCGGGACTGGCGCCGGCATTGGACTGTTTCCTGTGTCGTTGCTGGAGGCCGGAGTGGCTGTGTGTGTGTGCTCTGGTCCCGGGCCTGTGCGTTGTTGTGATAATTGGTACCGCACCCGTGTCCCAAACACTATGACCATTTATAATAAGGAAGCGATAATGCAACACTTGTCCACGAAAGGGAGAGATTCCAGAATAAAATTAGTTTTAAATGCAAAGATTCCTTAAAAATATAAAGTATTGATTTTTACAACTTAGCAATACTTAGAGAATTCGGCGGGTCGTGGGGACTTCTCATTTGCAGAGCAGAATGATACGCGTTGTTTTCAGCACACTGAGAAGGAGCTTTAGAAGGGGAACCGATGGTAATTGAGTTTTCACTTTTTGCTCCCAGATTTATAAAGCATTTTTTTTTTTTTTTTGCACTGTAAGAATGAGGAATCCCAGGCTTGGAGAATTGTCCTAGTCCTACTCTGCGGTGCTGTTGGGGAGAACTGAGGCCTATGATTCTGGATTTCCATGACCTTACCACTTAAAACTGATTTATGCCTATAAAGAACTGAAGGTATGTCATGGTGAATAAAAGTTTGCAAAGTAACAGAATTAAAAATAACATGAATAAACGCTGTGGAATACTGTCCAACTAAAAAGAGCACCTGGATGTTCTGTACACATGTGATGTGTACAGGTGATGGGTTGATTTAAGAGACAAATGCCAACATTCGGCCCCTTTCCACACATCCACATGGAGCACCTTCTATCTACTGCAAAGGTGACTTGTTAAAATCCCGCTCCAGGATTTTAGATGCAGTCAGGGGAGGAACCATTTCCTCCCCACAGAGACTGAGACCCAGACTTCAGCAGATTTAGATACTGGGATCGCCCAGGCTGACCTTTTTGAGAAAGCTCAAACAAATATCATCAATCAATTGACCAATTGATTGGTTCAATGATTCAGGGTCAACTCTATGCCTAGAATGGTGTACAAATACCGAATTTACAATGACTTTTTTTTGTTATTTTCCTTTTCTTTAAATTTTGAGAGCATGTTGAATAAAGTTAGGGATAGTGAAACAATGAAGGACTTGGAATAGAAGAGGCAACAGGAAAGAGTGTAGGTGGGGCTGAAACTGGCTCTGACTGTCAGAGAAAAGGGGGCCCTGGAGACAAGTTCAGGGGGTTAGGCTGGGCAGAGCTGCCCCTGCCCATTGCTCCTCTGCTTGAAGTCTCATGGGAACCCTCAGTGTTTAGGAGATGCACACACCTGCCAGGGAAGACAGGCATGGGTGTGCTCCTGGGAGGGAGAGTACGCCAGTGTGCACGTTCTTTTAAAGAAACGGTCAAGTGCAGGGAAGAGAAAAGTCAAGTCTGGGTGAGGTCAGCCTGAGTCAGCTCCACAGGCTCCTGGTTCTGCCTGGGAGTGATGGGTGGGGCTGCTGTGTGACCGCATCACCTGGGATCCTGTCTGACTCACAATTTCAGGGACAACCCCAAATCCAGTGAAGTGGCATTTTCAAAAAGACCCCCAGTGGGTGGCTGGTGTGTGCAAGTGTGGGAAGAGCTGTTACAAAGCTCTGCTGTCCTGCACGAGCCATCAGTTACGGGTGCTCCTTTCAATTTAAATCAATTACACTTAGATAACATAGGACATTAGTGTCTGCAGTTAGCCACACGCAGGGTCTCTGACAGCCCAGCTGCAGACCGTTGCCAGCACACTGGGTTCCACTGGGCTGGACTGAAACAGAGCATCCCTTCCAGAGAACTGCTAATGCCGACTGTGGACAGCGGGGTGCGGGGAACCTGTGATGAGGTGAAGACTGGGCTTTGCTTGAGGTGCAGTAGAAATCAGCCAACTTCTGGGTGCACCAGGCATTACACATAGTGAGACAGAGAGAGATGTGTAAGAAGAAAATTGCAAGTTTGAGAGTAGTGCCCTTTTTAGAAAACAAAATTAATAAGGTGTAGCAGTGCTCGGAGGGAAGTTTCAAGTGGGAGAGCGTCCTCCGGTGACACCATCTGAAAAGAAATTACAATAGATGTGGTTTCTCAGGGCCCTTTTGGACACGTGTCATTCGAACACAAAGCCCTGTCTGCTATACAGCCCTCAAGTTTCCTTTGCCCATTTTATTCTTTATTCAGTGCAGTCCCTTCCCCCCTAAACCTTTTCCACTTGCTTCAGCACAGTCCCTGTGACAGACAGAGTGACACTGGCTGTGTCTGTCAGGGTGAACAATGGTGTTCACCCTGCCGAGAGGGGGGTTGCCACCACCGCCGAGAGAGTTCTCCATCACTTGTCTGTAGTTCGTCTCTGCTATTTCTTCCATCTCAGCACAGTGGAAAATCCAGTGTCCTAAGATATATACCGGTGGAGGATTCAAAAGTAAAAGCACAGCTGTCTTGGTGGCTACCAAAATAAAAGGGGGAAGTTTTCAAGTTTACAGTTGCCTGCAGCATAATCCAGCTTTCAGGAACCTGCTCTGTGCTAAACACACTCCCAGCCTGGGTCCCAGCAGCGGGAACTGCCCCGGGCATGGCCCCTCCTCTTGTGAACTTCTGGGAAGAACCCTTCCGGTGAAAGCATTGATCTCAATTACTTCCCTTCAGGAAGGACAGTGATTAACTACAAACAGTTAAAGAAATAGTTCTTAGTTCCAATGTCTACTCCCCACGTGTGGCCTAAATAACCCCAGGAGGCAGTTGGAGTTGCACAGGGAGGAATCGGGGGTGTCTGCCCTGGAGGGCACTTTTCGCCCGTTGTATACCAAGTATATGCCATGCAGAGAACACCTCCGGCACTTGCCAGCAACCGAGAGCATGACTCTTACGCTGACCCAAATAGTGAACTTTAAAAAATTTGAATTTTATCTTTAGGGCTGGGTCACATTAGGCTTTCCGCTGAAAAGGAAAGAGGCCTACACAGCGTTTGTGATCACTGCTGCTGCCAGTGATGCTGCTGAGGGTGAGATCTCCTTCCCCTAGACACCCACGAGATGCCTGCCTGGGGAGAAGGAGCGGCACGACCCCACCCTGCGAGCTAGCCTCTTCACACACAGCATTTGCGTTTGGTGTACAACGTGGCCTCCAGTCCCAGAGACGTGGTTCCAGTTAGGGCCTGCCAGCAAAGAACGATTGAAACACAAGACAAGTGATCCATGCGAAATTAGTGAACTGTGACACCTTTAAAGTTGATCCTTTGATCTTGGTTTTACAGGAGACAGCTCTCAAATTGCAAGAAATGCAGGCTAGAATAACTAGATTTTTGGAAATAGGGGTATTTATCAGAAGAAACACAGGACTCCAAATACTTTCCTTGTTTATTGAACCAACAGGAGGTTTAATTTCAGCACCTGCTGACTTGGTGGATAACATTAGCTTGTGCTCACTGATCAATATTTACTGAATTCTGTTCACTCTGCTGTGTTGGACTGGGAAAGCCAGCACACTCGTGATGAAATGTTGGTTCGGCCTCTTAGAGGACACTCTCGGCTAACGGATTTAGGTCATGACTGTCTACTTCACATTTTGTTATTAAAAAGCCCAGGGAGAACTGTGAAAATTCAGACTGTGATTTCAATGAGAAATTTTTCTTTCTACTTCCTTGTGTCCCTACTTTCAATGTTAAGAAGGTCAAATCACACCTATCTTTAAAACACCATCTCGAAACAGAGAAAATAACGCACAGCACTCTATTAGAGTGCTAAATATTAGAGAAAAACGCTGATGGGTAGGCTGTCTGTCATTAACTCATTGACCATTTTAAGGAGAGGGGATAAAGAACACATGGTCTCCCAGGCTGCTTCAGCTCACAGCTGGTAAATATACTGCTATTCTGTTGCTTTGTGACTCTTCTGTGTGGAGAGGGTGGCCGCGCTCCAATGCCCACAGTGGGTCTGTGAAACAGACCAGAGTGCTTTTTCAGAGAAGACTGGTGACCGGTTCGGACTGGGTATTCAAAAAAGGCGCGAAGCCGCCTTGTCCTCACCCTTCCTATAATGTTCAAATCACCGAAAACGCTGGGATCAAACCCAGTTTACACATTGGTCACTCAGACACTCGGAGATAAAACACCTTTTCTAAAATAGTTGTCCTTCACCCCTGCAGAATTCTCTCCCCCACCGCCAATTCACACTGCTCGGGGCAAATAGCTCGTGCTGTGCTATTGCTCTCACGAAAAACCCGGCTTTCCTTTTATATTTGAGTAGACATGACTTTATTTACATAAAGTTGCGAAGAAAAGAATGTGTAGAACTATGTCCTGGAGAAAATATTTGCAAAGAAAACAGAGAGAAAAAGCATTTTTAAGAAAAATCTGCAAGTTGTCTCCGTTTGACAGAAGTTTCAAAGAGAGTTGGGGGAACCAGGACACTTTCTGGGGGCCGGCTGAGACAGGAGGCGAGGCGAAGAGGGCAGGGAGGCAGCCTGGAGACTCTGGGATCCGTTTCCCCCAACTCCCTAATTATTTCGTGCTCAGATTTCTTACATTTTTCTTCTTTTTTGAGGGGCAGAAAACACAGCCACCCGGCAGAGCGCAGGAGCGCTCTGGGCAGCGCGGCGCGCGGAGCCGGCAGCCAATCACCTCCCAGAGACTCGCTATATAAACCCCCGCCGCCCGCGCTCGGGCACGCCGCTCTGACAGTTTAAGTCTTTTTTTGTCTTTGTAGGCAAAACAGGAAAAAATGTCGGAGACTGCACCAGTTGCTCCTGCCGCTCCCGCCACTGCGGAGAAAACACCTGTTAAGAAGAAGGCGAAGAAAACTGGCGCCGGCGCCGCCAAGCGCCAGGCGTCCGGGCCGCCCGTGTCCGAGCTCATCACCAAGGCCGTGGCCGCCTCCAAGGAGCGCAGCGGCGTGTCGCTGGCCGCGCTCAAGAAGGCGCTGGCGGCCGCGGGCTACGACGTGGAGAAGAACAACAGCCGCATCAAGCTGGGCCTCAAGAGCCTGGTGAGCAAGGGCACCCTGGTGCAGACCAAGGGCACCGGCGCCTCGGGCTCCTTCAAGCTCAACAAGAAGGCGGCCTCCGGCGAGGCCAAGCCCAAGGCCAAGAAGGCGGGCGCGGCCAAGCCCAAGAAGGCTGCTGGGGCGGCCAAGAAACCCAAGAAGGCCGCGGGGTCCGCCACCCCCAAGAAGAGCGCCAAGAAGACCCCGAAGAAGGCGAAGAAGCCGGCGGCGGCTGCAGGGGCCAAGAAAGTGACCAAGAGCCCGAAAAAGGTGAAGGCAGCGAAACCCAAGAAGGCGGCCAAGAGTCCAGCCAAGGCCAAGGCCTCTAAGCCCAAGGCGGCGAAGCCTAAAGCCGCGAAACCCAAGGCTACAAAGGCGAAGAAGGCGGCACCTAAGAAAAAGTAAACTTCAGAGGCAGGTCCTGCTGTGAAAATCTCAAAAGGCTCTTTTCAGAGCCACCCACGAATTTCAGGAAAAAGAGCTTAACTAGATATATATATTGTATGCGTGCGTGTGTTTTCTTATGGTTACTGGTTAAATTCGGGGCCGAATGGGGGGATGGAGAGGGGCGCGCGTGCGGTTCAAATATCCTAAAAGATCATGGACACTGTCCTCGTAGGAAGTGAACGTCTTTGTCTTCTGGTGCAGGGACAGTGGTCTAACCTCCACTTTGCCCTGGCCTTGGGGCACTCGGTCCTGGGCAGCAGTGCGGCTGAACCCCGCGCTCCTGCGAGGGCCACTCCGGCCGGGAGCACACGGAGCTCCTGGTCGTTGAGGGTGGCCGGCCAGCGGCTGGTGGCGCGTCTTGCCGCCCTGCTTCCCGCGCGCAGACGCTTTAGGGGAGAAAAAGTGTAATTATTATACATAGGCCAATCTGAGGAGAGTTCTCCAGTTCTCTGGGGGGTTCCTAACCTTCCCTGTCCCATTGGCTCGCAGAGGTTACGGAGCGCTAATCAGAACGCAGTCCCGATCACGTACCAGGGGTACGTACAGGGAGGGTACGGATTAGAGGCAGAGACAGCAAGTCTGTCTCCCATGAAGCCATTGAAAAACTTGGATAAAAAAAAAACAACACACACTTGGATTTTTGTTTCCTTGAGGTCACCAGAGCTCGCTTTGGGGCGAGTATGCACGTTGATTGTTCTGCGGGTAACTGAGGTTGAGGCTGAGAGCGGCAGTGACGGTGTAACCTCCCTCCTCTGAGGGTTGGTCATTGGCCCTCTGCCAGATTTCCTCCCCAGACTGTGCGGAGGGCCTAGGGAGCCGCACAGTATCGGCCCTGGGGAGAAGGGTTCACTTGCTACCCCACTGTTTCCACTTCATCTCTGGGACTGAGGTTTTATTTTTATTTTTATTTTTAATCAGGGAAGCCCACTTAATTTTACTGGCAAATCTTGACAAAATTCTGAGCTCTACAGGCCATCTGGGGCAGTAAGCCTGGGCGGCGGATTGGCCTTGCTGTCAATTTGGTGTACAGACCACGAGCCCGTGGATTCTGCAGGCTGCGCCTTCTCTAGCAAGGCCGGTCCGTGACGGGTTTGTATCGCTTTGCAGTTACTGCGTAAAGTTTATGCTCCTTGTGAGTCCTTCACCCCGGTCCTCATTCCTTGCTGCTGCTCCTTGTTATTTGATGTTATTAATGAGACACATTATTGGGAACTTAAATACACTCATATTCTAACCTTGCTAACATTCTTATCCTCTACGCATTAAGTATTTAAACACATCCTTTTGAGAAGGTAGCTACAGGCCTCATGCTAAGCAGGGCCCCCTCCCCCCCAGCACATTGCCAAGGGACACCAAGGACCTTGTGGTTGGAATGTCCCTTCACTTTATTCTGTCCACAGCACCCGAGATTGGATGATAATTGCTTAAATTCCACTACTTACACTTAGTTTTAAAAAATGAATGTAACCTGTAACCTTGTGAGTGTCCTTCTAACCAAGAGTGCAATTTTCCCAGTCACAGCTGCATCCCATAATTTCTCCCTCCTTTTATGGGAGTGGCTAAATTGAGAAAGAAGACCTGGGTAAATGGGGGAATGTGGGAAGAATCCTTTTTGAAAAAAAGAGATTGCACTGAGTAGGAAAAATGGGAGGACAGCCATGAGGGCCTCGAATGAGACTTAGGGTTTTGATAGGAGTGATGAGGAGCAAGAGAACTACGGGGGGAATTAGACATTCAAAAGCATGATCACGATGACTGTACAACCTCTTTGTTTCCCCTGACAGTTTACAAAGCACATTTATGATGGTTTCATTTTAAGTGTTTGCATTGGTACAGTTAAAAGGCTCATTTTACAACTCAGAAAGCTGTGGTGTAGAAAGATGAACTGAACAGAACCACTTTACTGGTGCTTGACCAGAAAAATTCCAGGCTTACTGATCAAGTTTTTGTTTCCGGGAGGGGTTGAAATGGCACTGACACCAGGCATTAAATACGGGTTCGGGGCCCGGAACTCTCACCACCAGCGGTGCCATCTTGGGCAGCAGCTTCTGGCCCGTGCCACTGTCCACCTAGGATGCACCGAGCACAGTGTCCAAATGCTGTGGATCAACTCAGCCAAGAACCCACCAGAAAACGAGATTACAAACATCAGACCTTGAAACACAATTCACTGTTGAGGTCGAGGCAGCGACCTGTGAAAATCCTGTATCAACATAAATGAAACACACCTCAGGCAAATGCTTGTGCCACCTGCAACAGCCAGAAGAAAGTCCAAAACTTCCTGCTGTTTATAGAAACAACGAACACAAAAACCTGAATTTGTTAAGAATTCTAAGCAATACAAAGAAGGAATGGCCAGACAACTGATACAGCTTTTTTTTTCCCTCCTTCATTAGTTTCCAACAGAGTCCATGAACCCAGTTTTCCTTCACGGTGATATCCTATACAATGATATTATAATCTGAAAACCAGACATTTTCATTGCCTTCTCAATGATTGAGGATTCCAGAAAATAGAAAGTTATTCAGCTTTATTTCTGCAAAATACCGTCCACTAGACTCCAGGCGTAGGTACTCTCACCAGTTTTATAGGGTGTCATCTGGGCCTGTGAGCAGATGGCTCTGTGCCACCGCACTTGTGACCACTGCTGTGATGCAGACACGGACTCCCCCCCCCCCCCCCCCCCCCAGTCACATCCACCCACTTTTCCCTGTCCCTGGGCAGACGCTCTTCCGGTATCCATGTCTGGTTCCGTTACAGTGAGAATGCCACATAAATGTGATCATCCGATATGTGACCTTCCAGACTGGAACTGACTAAGTATTTTACCCTCGAGATCCAGCCAGGTTGTTCCGTGTATCTAATTTCTGAATAGGATCCAGTTGTACAGCTGTATCAGTATTTGGGTAACCAACCATCAGTAAAAAGATACAAAATTGTTATGGTGTTTCTGCTTTAAGGCTATTACAAATAAAGCTGTTATTAACTTTTAAGCACAGTTACGTTGTTCCTTTCACCACCCCACTTTGTTTTCCTGAATTCCACCTTAAAATGATGTCTTGCCCTGGCTGGTGTAGCTCAGTGGATTGAGCTCAGGCCTGCGAAGCACACAATCGCAGTTCGAATCCCAGTCAGGGCACATACCGGGTTGCAGGCCGGTTCCCTGCAGGCCAGTTCCCAGCAGGGGACGCACGAAGACAACCACACATTGATGTTTCTCTCCCTCTCTCCTTCCCTTCCCCTCTACAGATAAATAAATTAAATCTTTTTAAAAAATAAAAATAAAATGATGTCTCAAAGAAGGTAAATTCATGCTGAAATGGTGACCGGGAGCCTGCTACCTTTTCTACACTTAGGTAGAAATCATTGTGTCGCTCTACATTTCCCTGAGCTGCTCTGGGTGTTTCTGAACCTGAATTCTGGGTTCTGTAGCTTCAGGCTCCTTCCAGCGAGTCTGCAATTTTGTTGAATAAACGGCCGGGAGGGCCAAGTTCCTGATTCCCACAATGGACTGGGTTTCACTCAAGTGTAGAGATATTAGCTAAAGGGCATCCATTGTGTACCAGTCGCCCCAGGCTAGCCGCTCCCATTTCCGTAAGAACCTCACTAAATTCAAAATTCCTGCATTGCCTGAGAATCTCACAAAATTTGCATTTGGAAGAAAGTGGGAAGCTGCCTTCTCAATGGTTGAGGATTCCAGCAAATAGGGAGTCATTCAGTTTTATCTGCGCGAGACCTGGGGTACCAGTTAGTGACTGTATCATGTTTTTCAAGCGGGGTGGGGACATTCTGAACAATGACCTTGCAAAAATTTGCTGCAGCAGTTCTGAATTGCTGGCTAGAACTGGGGTGTAACTCGCTCCCAGACTCGGCATCATTTCGCGCAGTAGTGCTGGCCCATCTGTCTCATGCAGGACACGGTGCCTCAGGGACAACAGGGTGCACTGGGGAGGACGGGGGAGTTGGGCGGCCACAGCTCCACTCCCCTGTAGCTGCCGCTGCCACTACGGACCCCACCCCCCATCTCTTGGATTAGGGAGCAGACCCAACTTACTTGCTACCAGCTCCTCAAAGTGTAGTGTAGGTGGCTCTGAAAAGAGCCTTTGGGTTCAAGGTCACCATTCGGTGATGAGATAGTTTACGCCCGCTCCCCGCGGATGCGGCGCGCCAGCTGGATGTCCTTGGGCATGATGGTGACGCGCTTGGCGTGGATGGCGCACAGGTTGGTGTCCTCGAACAGGCCCACCAGGTAGGCCTCGCACGCCTCCTGCAGCGCCATGACGGCCGAGCTCTGGAAGCGCAGGTCGGTCTTGAAGTCCTGCGCGATCTCGCGCACCAGGCGCTGGAAGGGCAGCTTGCGGATCAGCAGCTCGGTGGACTTCTGGTAGCGGCGGATCTCGCGCAGGGCCACGGTTCCGGGCCGGTAGCGGTGCGGCTTCTTGACGCCGCCTGTGGCCGGTGCGCTCTTGCGGGCCGCCTTGGTGGCCAGCTGCTTGCGTGGGGCCTTCCCGCCGGTGGACTTGCGCGCCGTCTGCTTGGTCCGGGCCATGACTTGCCTGTAACGCTAGTGCACTGGAACAGACCGCTTGCCCCGGTATTTATGCAGGAACAGAATTACTCTGATTGGATTGCTGGCGATTCCTCTTCAGCGCTGAATTCCGGAAGCGCTCCGATGCTGTGAGGGTGGCTCTATCTGTTCGGCGAGTCTCTGATTGGTTCATTTGAATTAGCAGACAAGTACCTTAAGTAAAGTCATTTTCTTAGTTATTTGTTTCATCAGTGAAGCCTCCGCCCTCCCCACCCACAGGGATGGCCCACAGAAACATTTAATATTCTTGAGCTTTTTCTCCTGTTTGGAGAAAAAAATGTGTTCAAAAGACAAAGTGCTTTATTTATTTATTTTTAAATCTCCCGCCCTTTTGCGCACCGTTAACCCGTTTTCATCCAGGTCTCATTACCGCCCTTTCCCCGATTTAAAAACCCACCGTCCGAGCCTCTTGCGAGCGCCATTTCGCGCTATTTTAAGCAAGTCCCTGGTTCACTGTCGCACCGGGGCCTATGCGGAGTTATTTCCTGGAGCCCCTGGAGCCTCTATTTCGAGTTTAGCTCAAAATGGCAATTTGACTCTGCCCTTCGGTTTTGACGCATTTAAAATGTCAGCTCCGCCGCCCTGAGGGAACTGATAAGAAAGCATTTGAAATAAGGAACCTTGAAAAGATGGCAGCGACCCAGAGTCTTCGGTGAACGTTTATTTAAAACGCTGCGATGGCCCAGCTTCGGGCCGGAGAGACGCGGGTGTCCCGCACAGTCCATGACAAAGCCCGCGGGGGGTGCGCGGCGGCAGCCTGCGAGGGGACAGGATCTTCCTCCCGGGTTTTCGCCCCCCAGCGGGAAGGTTTCCAGTTACTTTCAAAATTAAAAACTGCGGTGTGAAGATATCTCTTAAAATTAAAAACTGGAACAACTCTAAGAGCCTAACCAATAGAATAAAAAATATTTCTTACATTTGTTCTCATTTATAGGATTCCTTGAAAGCGTTTCTTTTCATCCAATAGAAAAGGAGTTTAGGAACACCTAACATATATTCTCTTAATATATTGGCCAGTTTTGGTCCAATCAGAGTTTAGATATGGGAGACCTTGCATACTCAGGATTTTTTGTTATTATTATTCTGTTTCTGTCCATCTCCCACGTTTTCTGCCCTTGTAATTCTATACTATGCCCGAGCCGGCCAAGTCCGCGCCCGCCCCGAAGAAGGGCTCCAAGAAGGCCGTGACCAAGGTGCAGAAGAAGGACGGCAAGAAGCGCAAGCGCAGCCGCAAGGAGAGCTACTCGGTGTACGTGTACAAGGTGCTCAAGCAAGTGCACCCGGACACGGGCATCTCGTCCAAGGCCATGGGCATCATGAACTCCTTCGTGAACGAATTTAATGGTCGCGCATTAAACAAGCGCTCTGTGACGGCCGTGCGCCTGCTGCTGCCTGGGGAGCTGGCCAAGCACGCGGTGTCCGAGGGCACCAAGGCCGTCACCAAGTACACCAGCTCCAAGTAGTGTGCTTCAGCCTCTGTCAAATAAAAAGGTTCTTTTCAGAGCCACTCACGTTGGCATCTTGAGAGCTGTAACATGGAGATTTTTTAAAGAGGTCTTGTCTGTCAATAGACTTTCTTTAAAATGTATGTATAATGCAGTAGCTTCATTGTGAATTTTATTAGTGCAGCAAAGAATTTGAAATAACTGTGCGCAGTGGGAACTATTGTGATATAGCCCTAAAAGGTTCAATATTCTGGCGTTTGTGTTTATATCAATATCTAATTGCTCTCAACGTTGTCCGATTGGTTAAAATTATCCATGTCTTCTTTGTTGTACATGCATCACCTACACTATAGAACATACATGTGATTATGTCCCACGTGTCTCCTGTGCTCCTCACAGGGCTCAGTCCTGGTCTGTGGGTGACCAGTGACTACGGTTGAGTTGGCTGGATCGTAAGTGCAAACGTCCAGAGTCGCCAGAGCCGTAGCACCTCAGCACCTCAGGGGGAATAATTAGAATTTCACTGGAGAGTCACTTCAGGGACTTGGATGTGCTAAAAATCTAACCTACCTTTAATTGTATTTTTCCAATGCTCCTGATTTATTTGCTTTAAATGCATAATCCTCACAGTTCAAGATCGGCACTTTTTTTCATCTTAATAAATGCAGATAGGCATTTTGTATTTTAAAGCTATGGGTTATTTTGGCAATTACTTCAAATGTGGCCCCCAATACGAGAGCAAAGTGGGTCGGTACGTACTCTTTCGCACAGAGATCTCCAGGCAGGTGGCAGCAGGTGACGCAGGTAGGTTAGACCTCTCCTGCTAGACTTGGACATGTGGGTTTGGCTTAGCCAGTCATTGTAGCTACAGAAAGATTTTAAGCAAGGTTGTCCCTGGCCCACTTACGTGTTTCCAAGGCACATCGGAGGGGAGAATTCACCTGGAGAAGAAGGGGCGTGTTCACTGGAAGCTGGCTAATCAGAAACAGCTTATTCTCATCTACAGAGGCATTGACAGATGACTCCACCACTGGGTTCTTTTTCATATTCTTTCAGTAAAGGGCTGGTTTTAGCCTCAATATGATGGCCTCGCCCAGTGTCCCTCCTAGTTTTTGATTCCTACTTCTCACCTCATAGACTGTCCCCCAAGATACGTTGGGGAAAGATAACAGTGCCTCACGTGGCTTCTTGTGAACTGACCGTGAGAGCTCACAGCTGCATCTGGGTGTTCAGAGGAGCAAACATGGGCCTGGTTGGGACAAGGGTCATTTCATGCCACCCTCAGCTTGTGTCCCTTCGAGAGACGGTTATTGAGCTCCTGAAATGTGCCTGGCCCAGCTGTTGACATTGGGTGCATCGGTGGGCAAACGGGACAGAGTGATTGTACACAGGCATGCAGATGCAGGCTCCTGAGTGCAGGGGAGGTGGTGACAACAGGGAGACTCGCTTCTGTTATGGTCATCGCGGCTCCTTCGGTTGGTGGCCTTGCTGATAGCAGCAAGTTCGTTTTAGTTCCACCTGGCACCCCTTGTGCAAACTGTCAGAGCCTCCCTGGTCCCAGCACTCGTGAAATCCTCGTTTCGGACAAACAGCACGCCGCCTGGCCTGTCTCGGCTGCATCATCTCAGACGTTCTGCAGAAACACTGCCAGGCTGACTGAGTCAGGCTGTGGAGCTGGAAGGAGTTCTAGGAGAACCTGTCACAGCAGCACTCCGGGGGCCTGGGGGTGCGGAGGACCTGGGGTTCGGGGTAGAAAATGCACACAGGCATCCACACCATAGCTTTCTGGGGACTGCAAGCTGGCCCAGGGCTGACAGCCAGGCCACGGCGTTCTCCTGTGAAACATGAACGATCTCACGGAACACAGAACGTAAAGGTGGCGAGACTGGATGAGGTCACGAGGAGCAGAAAGGGGCCTCAGAGCAGGCGGAACCCGGGCAATCGGAGCAGAGACTGGCGTGGTTTCCCTCTTCCTCAGCAGGGATCCAGAATATCAGGCTGAGCGCTTGTAGCCCCAAGATTTCTGTTCTGAAATCCTAACCTCTCGTGTGTTAGGAATGGGGGCCCTCGGGAGCTGATTAGCCCACGAGGACGGAGCTCTTTATAAAAGATTAGTGAGAGTTAGTGCCATTAATGCCCTTTACAGAAGGGACCACAGAAAGCTCTTTGTCCCCTTTCCTGTGCCTTAAGAGGGCGCAGGGAGAGGACCGCGGTCTCTGAACCAGAAACTGGGTCCTCACCAGACGCTCACTCTGTGTGATTCTGTCTCAACTTGAGCCTGGACGTCCCAAGGCTGGGACGTCTCCAGGGCTGTAGAAAACAACGTTTGTTGCTGTAAGCCAACCAGCCTGTGGGGTTTTTGTTGCAGCGGCTAGAGGTAAGACACGATTTCAGGGATGTGGACAATGGGAATTCAGCCCTTTTTCATGACAATTTGCATTCTTCCCCCTCCTTGGACATGACAGTGTACACGGTGCATTGCGTTTGCGTCCTTGGTGGTCACATCAGTTTCACCACCTACTTATGCTGATAAATCCCAAAGTTTTATTTCTAGTCTGGGACTCTCACCTGGACTCAGGAGTCTCAGCTATCCTGCTGCTGACTGAGTATTTCCTCCCGGACCAGGGGGAGACCCAATAGCAGGCCGACCGGGCAACAGAGATTGTGTCTTAAGTAGCCAGCCACGCTTTTCCCAAAGATGCAGTTTATCAAATTGCCTGGCTCACCCACCTGAGCAGATGCTCTGAAAAACCTTTGAGGTGTTTCCTCTTGAAGCGTGTTTGCTGGTCTGCACTCTGAGAGACCCGCGTTTCTTACCGGCCTTTGCAGGCCACACTCCCGTGGTCTCCTTCCGCCACTCACGGCCACAGCCCTGGGCCCTGGTTTCCAGGAGCGACGAAGGGATCTTCAAACCTTCCGTGATTGTTTCTGGTAACACATTTTCATCATTCGTGAACTGATGGTCACTGAACGAGCGACACCTGGAGTCTGGGGAAGCCACCGCGACCCAAGCAGAAGAATTTTCGGGGTGTTTCGCTAACAAGGATCGAACTGACTGATGCCCGAGTTACGGAGAAACCGGCAGCACCGACTCGGCATGACCTTCACCAAACCCGGGCATCTCTGCGCCTTTTAAAAGTCTCTTGACCTTTTATAAATAGGAATAAATGCTTAAAAACAAAAAACAATTTTTAATAACCATACTGTAGCATTTGAATTATCCATAATAAAAATAAATAAATAAAACATTTCCAGCAGGACGACTTAAGTGCTGACAGGCGGAGAGGAGGCGGGGACCAAGCCCCCTTCACAAATGCAAAGTGCGGCTTCCGGCGGGAGGGGGTTAGACACCCGAGTTAGGACGCGGACCCCTTTGTCTAGTCAAGGGCACCTTACAAACTGCTTGGCCTCGGGCTTAGGGAGGGGCTGCGCTTGGGAAAGAACAAGGCTCAGTTTCCCCTAAAGCCGAGCCAACCGGGTGTGAGGAGGCGGGTGACAGCCAGGAGCCTGGGAGGTGGTGGTGTTGGCATGGGGGAGGCAGGGGCTCATACTTACTGGATATTCTCTGACAAATGTCCAGTAAGATATTTGACTGGATATTCCCCGGACAAATGCATTAGGAATTTATACCCAGCCTTCTGCTGGCAATTCATATTTTAATCAACGTGGCTTCCGGTGGGTGGCAGCACCCTCGCAGGGTGGTAATTTGTAGAAATATTTATTGAACACCCAGAATTAAGAACGAGCTAGGCGGCGCTGGAAACGGCTCCTCGCCAACCACGACCCCCGGTTGACCCTCACGCAGGGGAAGCGGGACCGGCGGGTCCCTCCTAGAGAGAGCGCAGGGGACTCCGGAGCTTTCTGTCCTGCATTGGGGAGGGGGGCGAAATTGAGAAGACACCCCCCCCCCCCGTTTGCTTCCTGCCTGTCCCCCTTCCGGCCCATACTCTACCCCCCACCTCTGTTTGCTTTTAATTCCAGTTTGTGCCCCAAGAAGCGCCAGCTCCCTCCCCACGGGCTGAGGTGCCCACGCTCGAGGGTCCCTGCGCACAGACTGGCCGAGGCCTGTCCTGCAGGAGCCACCGTCCGGGCTGCAGTCACCGCTGAAGGTTAAGACCCGCTAACATCTGGGCCTATGTCTGTGCAGTTTTTGTTTGTTTGTTTTCATAATGTCCATTGCTTTATATCAAAGGCAAAGTTTGAGTTTTGAAGTCAGTGCCAAATTTACATGATGGTCTTTAAAGTTATATACAGACTATTATTGTTTATTAATTAGTTTTTTTAAATATTTTATTTATTTATTTTTTGAGAGGGGAAGGGAAGGAGAGTGGGAGAGAAACATCAATGTGTGGTTGCCTCTCATGTGTCCCCTGCTAGGAACTGGCCTGCAACCCAGGCATGTGCCCTGACTGGGAATCGAACCGCGATACTCTGGTTCGCAGGCCCGCGCTCAATCCACTGAGCTACGCCAGCCAGGGCGATTAATTAGTTTTTTATTGAAAGAGCTGGGAACCTACATTTTTCTGTGATTTTAACCACCGGTCTCCATCACGTCTGCATCCAGACCGATTCCCCCGAGGACTGCACTGCCTGATAAAACAGTCTGACCCAGTTTTGAGCATTTAAAATGTGGCTGATGTTGATGAACCAAAATTTACATTATATATATATATTTAAAAATTTTATATACTTTTACGTTTCATTTTCAATGAAATAGCTCATGCTCCACTCAGTTGCTGAAAGTTTTTAGGTATGTTTGGACCACGTGGGCATGCAAAATTAATTTTTCAACACTACAGTTGGTGGAATTTAAATGCAAATCAAGTCTTTCGAAGAAAAAATGAGTATCAGATTGAACAAAATATACTCCAAATTTAGAAAAATTAGGCTGACCAAAGAAATGGAAAATATTCCAATAAATGCAATAATGATATACTTATATTGGTTACCTGTTGCAATACAATATTTTGCATACTTACAGAGGGGAGAGGGAAGGGAATTTCAGGGGGGAAGGGGAAGGGTTTACAGGAGCAAGTATAAAGGACACGTGGACAAAAACATGGGAGGGTGGGAATGGGAGGGAAGTGGGGAGGGCTGGGCGGGTGGGCTGGGATGGGAGAAAAGGCAGAAAACTGTATTTGAACAACAATTGAAATTTTAAAAACTAGAAAACTATTTAGCATATTTAGATTAAACATAACTTACCGTTTGTGCCCTGACCAGGGATCCAACCTCCAACCTTTCCGTGTGTGGGATGGTGCTCCAACCAACTGAGCCACCTGGCCAGGGCTCTGTTATTACAATAATTGCATCTTGTTACTTTTCAAAATGTGGTTACTGGAAAATCTAGAATCGTGCCTGTGGCTTGCATTACTTCCTATAGGTTGTGCTCCAGGTTCTTCCATCCTGCTTGTTTCCTGGTCTTTGGCAAAGCTTGCTATCATGGCCTTTGGAAGACAGTGGGCATAGAGTGTGTTTCTAAGACACCCAGCCACAGAGACTGGCCTCAAACTGGACAGAAGCACTCTCAAAAAGTTAAAGTTATTTCAGCCAAGGAAGACTTCTCAGATGAAACATTACTCAACAAGGTTTAGGGGAGGACAAACTGTTCTTCTTCTATCTCCCTGGGTTATTTGGCTGCTCTCACAGTCCAATTGAAGTAACACAGACGGACAGAACAAAAACTAATTTTGTGCGGCCGGAGCCCTATACATGTAGGGAACCCAAAGGCAGCCCTGAGCTAAGGAGCAGGATGGGGGGGGGGGGGAGAAGAGTGGGTGTTTGGTAATTAGATGCCGCCCTGTCCTAGGTCATCCTGATAAAAGTTGTCTGTCACAACAGTTCTTTCCGTGGGACAGGCCCTCCATTTAAATTCTTTCAGGTAGGTAAAACTTTTTATTAATTCTGCTGGGTCTCGGTTGACTTTAGCTCAAAGTAGTCCACACGCCAAAGCGGCACATTTTGGGCTGGCATCTCCTGCAGCACAAGGTGGATGCCGGGAAACTTGTTGACCTTAGAACTCACAAGCAGGGTATCAGGGGCTGGAGACTACCTGGAAAATCTGTGGCTCGTCATTTTGTTCCAAACACGTGTTTTTTTTTAGAGTAAGCATAAAAAACTGATTATTAGAGAAATTATTGTCCAAAGGAGCTTAAGCTTGTGTACAAGAGAATGTGCAATCCGAATGTGTTTAAAAAAATAAAAATAAAAGACTTTAGTAGAAGTACCAAAGCATCTCATGAAAAGAAAGAAAGACAGGAAACGATTTTCTGTTACTGGACATTATGTAAAGCCCAAGAGAGACAGAGACAAAATTGGGTCAATTGCATTGGAGTCTAGAAAGAATAAAAAGTTACATTTTCTACTATCCGATTAATGAGCAAGTTAAGAATGACAAGAAGCTACACCACGAAGTTTTGTAGGAATTTTTCTTGCAGACGCTATGTTTTTTATTTTTCCTAGTAAGATTCACAGTGTAAGGAAAGTGGTCTGAGACTTGAAAGTAAAGAAAAAAATCAGCCAAGTTGTCCGACATCATAAACAATGAAGGCCATGCAAGGGTCCTATGAAAACGAACTTTGACAGTCTCACTGTTGACTATTGAGAAAAGGTACCAGACCGATGCTCTTCCTTGATCTCATTATTAACTCATTCATGTATAAAGAACCCACTGACAAAGCCAAAGTGGGGAAGGATTGAGGGTGGGAAGTTGGAGGGGGTGGGGTGGGGTAAAGTGGCGGTGGGAAAATGGAGACAACTATATCTGAATAACAACTTTTAAAAAGTGGGTCCTGAAAAAAATAAAAATTAAAAAAAAGGAAATTTCAAAAAAAAAGGTACAAAACTGAGTGAGCTTACTTGTTACCTTGCAGAGTTTTATTTGGTAGAGATGCAAATAATTTCTCTCTAATGTGACTCCAAAGATTTATAGCCTCGTGCACAATTAATTTTGTTTTACTCTGAATCAATAATAGTATTTTAAAATGTCTTTGTTAAATTTTCTATAAATACCATCATTTGTTAAATGTTCTTTGAACCTGTCATAACATTTTCCTGTTGGTCAGTTAGATAAACTCTTTGACATGTGTTCATTCTATATTTAATGAATCATGATTTTACCTTTTGAAAGTAGCTGAGCAGGAGATGTCATGTGACTTTGATGTGACCGGAGCCAGAGGGTCTAAGGAGAGGGGCTGGTCCTTTCCCCTTTAGCTCTGGGAAATTGAGCCCCTTTCCCTCAATGCGTGACCAGTAATCTGATAAGCACGACACAGGAAGGCAGAGAGTTAGTTCAGCCAGGAAACCAGTTCTTCACCAGGCTTGGGCTCACAGAGGACCAGGAAAGGCCCCTGGTGACAGCAGGGTGGCTCTGAAGCTTGTTCAGAGATATCTAACAAAGGTGAAGGGGTGGATGGACCTCCCGTCATTGTTGTATGAAATGTTTGTCTGAAAGGCCTGCCAAGTGTTCTTCAGTTACGTTACGTGCACACACCCCTGTTTCCCTCTTTCCTGGAGCCCACTGTCTGGGGACTGAGATGCTGATTTGTAGCGCACTTGGTAACGTCAATGATTTGTGCTTATCTCAGTGGGTTCCAGTCAAGCTCCTCCAGGTACAGTTGGGTCTGCAAAATATGCGCTACATTTTGACATTTCACAAGAATAGAGGATAGCCAGGACCATGCAAACCTTGAGAGGCCTGGCCTGTCGAAGACTAGAAAACACAACCAAACATTACACTATATCTGCGCCATGAAATAATAACGCTTCTTGTTCTAAATTCACACTTTGGATTTTATTTCAATCATCTTTCTTTTGTGAGGGAGGCAGATTTTTTTCTCTATCCACCTTGGTCCTTGACCTCGGGCCCTGAATAGATAACGCTCATTAGGAAGAGAGAAAAAAATGAAAGCTTATTAACACGCATGTTTCATGTACATAGGAGAGACCCAGGGAAGTAATTCATACAGGTGCCTTCAGTTTAACTAATCATTTATTAGAGGGAGAGAGAGATTCATCATTTCCCGTATTTCTGTAGTCGTTGGTTGAACTTGTATGTGGCCTATTGGGAGGAGGCTTTAACCCACGGAGCTAACCGGCCAGGGCCTGCGCTTCAATTCAGACAGCATCTTGAACAAAGCAGGGTAGATTTGTAAAGCAGTAACAAGACAGAGGAAGCAGCAGTGATAGGCTCCTGAGGGTGGCAAACTGGGAAGGTTCGACACACAAGGCACATAAGGGAAGGGAGTGGCTAAGAGTCCGCTGTGCCTGTCGGCTCTGGTAAGAGTCCCCAGTAAGAGTCACTGGTCTCCAGGATTCATGTTCTGACTTAAAGCACAAAAAGGAGGGAAAAGAGAGAGCTTTTCTTGCAACTGCACCTTCTTAGCTGCCTTCAGCTCAGAATAACTTTTTGGCAAAGACGGAAATTAAGGGGTGGCTGATCTGTGTTCCTTCTCTTCCATGTAGATACAGTCGTGATAACCTCCCATGCTCTTCTGAACTAGGTATGTCTTTCTGATGGTCCCCGTAACAGTAAATTACATATTAGAAACAATTACAACATTTTTTAGGCTTAGTATATTATTTTGAATTTTACATTTTCTTAATTGTCATAAGGTAATGGCACAAAGACCGATTTCTGTATGTGAAATAAGGCAGGTCAGTATTTGCTTTAGAGGCTACCAAGGCCTAGCCAGTGAGTTAGGGGCTCATTAAGATACTCCTTTCCCTTGATTTCCACAGGGGTGGATTCCACTGGTTATGAGGACATTGCTTCTGCGCTACCCCAGGGAATAAGTCTGCATAGTACTTAAGATCATTTTGAACACAGCCGTTTTTAGTTCACGGTTGACAACCGCCGTGGTCCGTGCCACGACTTCACAGAGGAAAAGGTGGGTTCTGACCATATGCCTGGGAGATCAGTCTGGTTTGTAGGTCTCCCGCTGTGTTCCAATTGTTTTTGCTTGCTTTCTTGAGTAATAGGACTAGATTTCCACTAACAGGTAGAGTAAAATAAACATTTCCGGGTGAGTTTATACTCCACTTGCAAATAAGTCCATAAAAGTGCGGCTTCATTTCGTGTTGATTTAAGCGAGCTTCATTTCTTGGTTTCTGAAAAGACAACCTAAAAATTCACCATCAAGAATGCCAGCACCAGTAACGTTTAAAAAGCCCGCCCTGACGTGTGATTGGTCAGCTGTCACCCCTCTTTTCTATGATTTCTTTCATTCATATTTTAGACAGCAGGTTTACTTCGGTATACAGGGGGCACGTCGTTTGTACGTGTGCACACACTCCCTGCACAACTGGAACAGGCCGAGGCACGGTCTCCATTCCTACCCCCTGCCACCCAGGCAGCTCCTGTCCCGGCAGAGCTGCAGCTGCCTCCCGTGAAGGAAGTGCCAAAAAACTGCTGTCTAATTGTTTCTAGTTTCTTGGTGTGTAAAGTGTGAGCACCAGCTTCAGAAGCTTGCTGACTTCCTGGTGGCAGTGGAGACAACCTTAGTAGAGTTCAAGGGAAGTACACATGTGGGTTGAAGCATTTCGGCTTTTTGGAAAAACCGGGCTGCTCTGGCCAGCAGAGCAGTCAACTGGAGCTCGACCACCTTCCTGGAACAAATGGGTTGAGGGGACAAGAGGCGGGAAGAATGACAGCAAGACAAGTTCTGATCAAGCTGCAAATTTTATTTTTCCGTACTGGGTATATATATAGGGAAGAAGGGAGAAGATTAGGCTGCTTGCTATTGGCTAGCTTGAGAGAAAGGAGGGCCCGCTTATTGGTTACTGGGGTGTAACTTGTACTTGTGGACACCTCCTTTGTCCGTAGCTGATTGGCTTGTGGAGCGCTGATTGGCTTGTGGAGCGCGGGCACACGGGGGCTAGCCGGAGGTTATTTGGAAAGTCCTTGTTGATTAGAGGTTCCAATAGTCAAGGGACTGTGCCTTGTGGCTAACCGCAATGTTCTTAGCTAATGGCCAGGTGCTCGTTTCGGGGAAGTAGGAGACCTGGGCAAGGTTTCCAACACCAGGCGGTTTTGAGTTCCCTAATGGGGACTGAGTGACAAGAGCTTCACTTTCAACACTGAGGACCTGCTACACTGACTCCGTGCTCACACAATACAAAGTATCTGTGTGTGTTTGACTCGGCGGACTAGCGACTTTGTTTATATTGTTAATCTTCAATGGATACTTTCCTATTTCATAGTGTTTTCATACTGCCATCTACTTGCACATTGAGAAACCACTGTATGGATTATGCAAGCCCTTTTAGTGCCAAGGTGGGTGGCTCTGAAAAGAGCCTTTGGTTTCAACTTGTTGGCGCCGCTGCAGGCTTTTACTTGCCCTTGGCCTTGTGGTGGCTCTCGGTCTTCTTGGGCAGCAGCACGGCCTGGATGTTGGGCAGCACGCCGCCCTGCGCGATGGTCACCTTGCCCAGCAGCTTGTTGAGCTCCTCGTCGTTGCGGATGGCCAGCTGCAGGTGGCGCGGGATGATGCGCGTCTTCTTGTTGTCGCGCGCCGCGTTGCCCGCCAGCTCCAGGATCTCGGCCGTCAGGTACTCGAGCACGGCCGCCAGGTAGACGGGCGCGCCGGCCCCGACCCGCTCGGCGTAGTTGCCCTTGCGGAGCAGGCGGTGCACTCTGCCGACTGGAAACTGGAGGCCAGCGCGGGAGGAGCGTGTCTTGGCCTTGGCGCGCGCCTTGCCGCCCTGTTTTCCGCGTCCAGACATGCTGACTAGTAGCACCAAGATTTCAGCAGCAGGAAAAACAATAAAAGAAATGTACTGAAGGGAGCAACAGGACGCTAGTTATAGTGCTGGGTGGAATTGTTCAGCGCAAGATGGGATTGGTTAAAAATCTTCTCTCACATCGCTAACCAATAAGAAAGGTGATGTGATGTAATTAAATTTACATATACTCGTCACTGACACATTATCAAATCAGATCTGGATATTCTTGAGTACCTTATTTGCATGAAGCGTCTATAAAAGAAGACACTGTAGACCTCGGCGGACATTTTACAACTTCCCTTTTTTTCTCTCTTTGTTTCCTTTTCTACAGAAATGCCTGAACCAGCCAAGTCCGCCCCCGCCCCGAAGAAGGGCTCCAAGAAGGCCGTGACTAAGGCCCAGAAGAAGGACGGCAAGAAGCGCAAGCGCAGCCGCAAGGAGAGCTACTCGGTGTACGTGTACAAGGTGCTCAAGCAGGTGCACCCGGACACGGGCATCTCGTCCAAGGCCATGGGCATCATGAACTCCTTCGTGAACGACATCTTCGAGCGCATCGCGGGCGAGGCGTCGCGCCTGGCGCATTACAACAAGCGCTCGACCATCACGTCCCGGGAGATCCAGACGGCCGTGCGCCTGCTGCTGCCTGGGGAGCTGGCCAAGCACGCGGTGTCCGAGGGCACCAAGGCCGTCACCAAGTACACCAGCTCCAAGTAGACTCTGCGGGGAAGCCGCTTGTCTCCCAACCACAAAGGCTCTTTTCAGAGCCACCCACTTTTTCAGCATAAGAGTTGTAAAGACTTTAACAGTGACTGTGCTGGTTTAAGTGTCTTGCTGCTGTGTGGTGCTTGCAGCTTGAAACTTGGAAGAGGGGCACTTTCACCTTAGGCTAGTTTTTTTTCCAACTCTGACTATGGCTACAAAGCTGCCTATAAAGGACTGACATGCAGTAACATCCTGCATCTTACGTGGTTCCATGAACTCAAGTGGCTTCAGCTTGTTAATCCTAAATGTAAGTTATAATTCCAGTGTAATGGGAACCACATTGCACACTTCTAGTGGGTGGATATGCATAAAGCAACAATGTAACGTCTAAACACAAAAGGAATTGGGCAATTAGTGTGCACGAAAGTCAAGAAGGGATGTCACGGGTTCCAGGATAGAGCCTCTTAGTTTCAATGAAAAATTCTTTAATATGTTTTGAATGCTGAGCACATTGGTGAAATACCACATTGTAGCTTGTGGTAGTAAAAGTCCAGGAAAGAATGACTCGTAAAGGTACTTTGATGCCTCCCCTTTAAATTATGTTACTGTTTTCCCCAGGGTGGAATTTTTATATTTATTTTTATCCTAGTCAGCAAACATTTCACTTTTTACATAGAAAGAACTATGTTATTCTGGTTGAAACACCTTCACTCTCCTGCACTCTGTAGGCATATGTGATAGTGAAAATTTACACTTTTGGATGGATGATTACGAATCTATTGAAGGTTGTAACTTGCCATGTGCAGAATCCCATGTGGAATAAATGCTGTGCATGTACCTACGACATAGTGGTAGAATTTCAAATCAGGTAGGAAAACTGCAATAATATCCCGTACATTCTCGTGTAGTTTCTTGAATAATAAATTTCCCACTTTCTACACGGCACATATGTGCACACCAACAATCAATGTGTAAACACTCCCACAGAACTACAGAAGCAAGACATGTAAAAATAAAAACCAAAAAATAAACCAATAGCTGTACTCAATGAGAGATATTAACAAGTCAGTTTTGCTTTCCATTGCCCCTTAAATATGCCTTAAGCAAGTCTATCTGGCCTTCAACAGGATTTCCCCGAAATTATGTCCAACAGTGAGAGCACCCACCAGTTCTTCCCCACCCCCGGAGCAGACAGAACTGTGTATACGTTTCTTTCAAATTCTAAATATACGTATCTTAGTGTGCAGCGCAGAATGATGTCATCCAATTACCACCTGGTCTCTGAACTCTGATATGTTGGATCACAAGACAAAGGCAATCAAGGTGCAGTTGAAACTGAAGTGGGTAATTGCCTGAATGTAAAATAGAGAGATTATCCAAGTGAACCCAGTGTGGTTACAGAGGTTCTTAACCGTGAAGGAGGGAATCAGAACAGAGAACTAGAGGGCTGGCTTTGGGCTGTGAGAAGCGGGGGGGCCCATGAGCTAAGGACGCAGGATGGGCTCCTGGAGCTAGAAAAGACAAACAAGCCCCCGTTACAGCCCCAGGGAGGAATGCAACCTGCTGACTCCTTGATTTGGCTTCAGTGCGACCCTGGTTCCAACGCTCATCTAAGTCCTATAAAATAGCCAGTGTGCATTTCACCACATTTGTAATAATTCACCAGACCAGAAATAGGAAATTAATACACTTATGTAAATTGAAGTTATTACCTAATGTATTCACAGGTTTTAAATAGAACTATAGATTTAAAATTAAATGTGTAAATATCAAAATCAGTATAGATGCATGTAAATTATTTCTAAATATTTCAGGGCTCACAGAATTTGGTAATTGCTCTAATTTTAACAGTTGCAATTTACACTGCCTTTTTTTTTTTTTTCACTAGTGTCTGGAATGTCTGGCTATAACCACAGAAAGTCTAATTTCAGGGAAAAACATTTTATCTACTTGCTGCAGTATTATTATTACTTCTGATGATAATGCTACTTCAAAAGCCTGGCCTCCATTATAGCTAATGTATAGAAGTAATGATAAAATGTCTATAAATAACTTCTTGAATTCTACATATCCCTAAAGTATTTAAATTTATCATAAGTATTGTATGTGTATTAACAAAAGTGTCAGCAAAGTTGAGTTTAGTAATATTGTCATTTTGCAAATAAAAAACAGTCTGTGAGAACCGAAGTTATTTACCTGGCAGAACCGGACTTCCAGCCGATGTCTTCCGATGCTATGATCTTTCAAAGATGTCTACGTAGAATGCAAAGTCAAATTTATAGAAATCTATAGGTTTCTTACCATTTTAAGACGTAGATTTCCAAAGATGTTCTCCTCTCCCTAGCACCAGGCTACATTTCTTTCCTTGGTGTATTCCAGTTCACCTTTCACATGTCCCAGGTCAGCCTAACAGGAGGGCGTGGTCGCGCTGGCAGGTGAAGCCCCCTGCGTACTTGGAGCCTGCACTTCACTCTGCTGGTATGGACACTTTCCCCCCCTGATGGTGGTCAACCCTCTCGGGACCGTGCCTTCCTGGAGAGCAGGAAAGTGTCTCCTATTGTTCTCAAAGTGCCCGACGGTGAGAGGAGCCCCATAAGCAAACTCTTTCAGAAGTAGAAATAGCTCTTTAAATCAAGGACGCTTGGTGCCCGGGTGTCCACGGGCATGTCCATTCAGAAACAAACAACGAAGAAAACCCCGCAAAGCATTACTGGTTATTTTTACAAACATAATTAAATAAACGTCACACAGGTGTGTTGGAACAGGCCAAACTAGAGCTGGTGTTCTTTCTGCACCCTGCTTCAGGGTGGAGAGCTCCACACACAAATGGTAGTCATTAAAATCTCGATAATGAGAAGGAGTAACGGTAGACACCAGGCTCAGAACTCAGGGGAGGCGCTGATGCCGGGAGTGGAGCAGTGACTCAGGGGAAAGGCCCAAGCAGGGCACTCGGGCCAACCGTTGCACCAGGAACTGAGACCGGAGCTGATGCAGAAACCAGAGCTCCCTCTTGTCACCCTCCCCTTCCAGATCCCCAAGCTTTGCCTGGGAGTGTCTGCAAATGAAGTTTGGTGTGCACCTCTGCAGCCGGTTTGCCATAGAAAATGCAAAGATTCAGGGAGTCCCTGGGTCAGAGAAATGGCTTACTGGGCTGAGTACGTGTGCCGCCCTGTAGATGTTCTCCAACGGACCATGGCTCATCATATTCAGGTGTCACATTGTCCTGAGAGAACAGTGCATTCAACTCTGGGTTGAAAGAGCCCTTGCGTTCCGAGTTAAGACGCTTGGAGAAAGCCCTTACCCAGGACTCTAATGGCCTCAGGAAAAGGGCGGGGGGGGGGGGGGGAAATTAGGCCACACAAAGAAACGCGGCCGAAGAACCACAGCGACACCTAGAGGACATTCCTCTTCTAGAGCCGGATTATCTAAAGTAGCTGGGCCTCTTGAGGCGCTGAGATGACGCTGAGATGAAAAAAAAAAAAAGACCAAATATGTCAGGGTCCAACCCTCAGCTCCATGGAACACCGCAACCAGACCACACAGCCCCTTCGCAAATTTTTAAAGGTGAGCTCAGAGAACTGGAGAGACAGCCAAGGCTTCTAGACACGTGTAGGCTTACACCCTGGGGTCCCCCTAGATCAGACAAAGTTGTACAGACACTCTACAGCCCGGACGCTCGGTGACGTTCTCCTAAATATTGGCAGTAATGCTCACTGATGGTCATGCCAGTACGCAGCTCTTTACATAAACACATGAGTGGCTCTGAAAAGAGCCTTTGTGGTTGGGAGACAAGCGGCTTCCCCGCAGAGTCTACTTGGAGCTGGTGTACTTGGTGACGGCCTTGGTGCCCTCAGACACCGCGTGCTTGGCCAGCTCCCCAGGCAGCAGCAGGCGCACGGCCGTCTGGATCTCCCGGGACGTGATGGTCGAGCGCTTGTTGTAATGCGCCAGGCGCGACGCCTCGCCCGCGATGCGCTCGAAGATGTCGTTCACGAAGGAGTTCATGATGCCCATGGCCTTGGATGAGATGCCCGTGTCCGGGTGCACCTGCTTGAGCACCTTGTACACGTACACCGAGTAGCTCTCCTTGCGGCTGCGCTTGCGTTTCTTGCCGTCCTTCTTCTGCGCCTTGGTCACGGCTTTCTTGGAGCCCTTCTTCGGGGCGGGTGCGGACTTGGCTGGTTCAGGCATGGTCACGGAAGAAAAGAACCTACCAAGAGAAAAAGTAGCGGCAGACCACGCCGTGTCCTTATTTATATAGAACCTGAAATGCAAATAAGGTGCTAACCTAGAAATTAGTCTCTGATTGGTGGCTATTCAGAGCAACGTCAAGATAATTAGTTCTGTCCAATCAGAACGCAAGAATCACAAATGTGCATTTTCATTTGTTAAAATGAAGTTACTATCTTGACCAATAAAATATTTCCTTTTGCGGTGCCAAAAATGATTATAAGAGTTCTTGCCGTGGCACTTTTCACTTGATCATCTGCTTAGTGTTCAAGTCCTAAGAAAAATGTCTGGACGTGGAAAACAGGGCGGCAAGGCGCGCGCCAAGGCCAAGACACGCTCCTCCCGCGCTGGTCTCCAGTTTCCAGTCGGCAGAGTGCACCGCCTGCTCCGCAAGGGCAACTACGCCGAGCGGGTCGGGGCCGGCGCGCCCGTCTACCTGGCGGCAGTGCTCGAGTACCTGACGGCCGAGATCCTGGAGCTGGCGGGCAACGCGGCGCGCGACAACAAGAAGACGCGCATCATCCCGCGCCACCTGCAGCTGGCCATCCGCAACGACGAGGAGCTCAACAAGCTGCTGGGCAAGGTGACCATCGCGCAGGGTGGCGTGCTGCCTAATATCCAGGCCGTGCTGCTGCCCAAGAAGACCGAGAGCCACCACAAGGCCAAGGGCAAGTAAAAGCCTGCAGCGGCGCCAACAAGTTGAAACCAAAGGCTCTTTTCAGAGCCACTAACTTTTTTACTGAAAGGGCTTGCATTTTTTTTTTTATGCAAGTAGTTGAAACTGAAATTTACTGTGCTTTGCTAGTAGACGTCGGTACTTAAATAACCCCATAAACTCGAAGTTAACCATCAACTTGGAAGTGCAATAAACGCGAAAGTTAGCCAAATAAATGAAAACCACCGAGGCTTGGTTTAAGATACATAGTTACAGCAAATTTAGTAAATGAGCGGCAAGGAAACCATTCTTCAGACTTCTTTGATCTGTGTTTTGCATCATTATCCCCAACTCTGCTGGGCCCCAGGCAATTGTAAATAAAAAAGCAGTAACACATGCCTCCGAGTCAGGTTCTTTAGGCGGGTCTTTTCAGAGGTTAGGGTAACTTTAAAAAAGCTTTAAGTAATCTTTTCGTATCGTTTGAAAGCTGGAGTATTTTTTAACTGCATTCTACGCAAACCTCGTTCGAAAGTGTAAGGCGTAGTCTTTATATGACAATGTATGTTGCCATAGTTAAAATACCAAATGAAATTACTTCAGTGTTCTTGGAGCATTTACAAAAAGTATATCGAAACAGAATATTTAAAGAGGTGTAAACTCAGGAAAAAATAAAGATCTCTACGTTAGAACATGGAAACGGAGAAATAGATCTGACTCTAGCTTTCCTAAACTTCAATGAGATTAAAAAGAATCACTTGACCAACCCCACCTGGTGCGCGCCTTTTCAAAATAATTAGTTTCAGGTGCAAAATTTAAAAATTTTATTAAGCAAACAAGATACATAATTGCAGCAATCTGCGAGGGGAAAAAGGTACAGTTTGCGAAGAAAAGGTATACAGACACAAGATGCAAGGAAGGGTAGAAATGCCTTGCTGAAGGGGTGGATAACAGGAAGATGTTAATTTTGCCGGAAGTTCCAGCAATCAAGGAGGGGACCTGGCTTCCAATACTTTCACTTCGAGCTTGATAGACAGATGCCTCTCCCAATAAGCGCTGGACTTGCCTTATATATACACACACCGGTGCAGGGGATGCATCTTCATTCCTCTGCCGTTTGAAATGGCCCGGACTAAGCAGACAGCGCGCAAGTCCACCGGCGGGAAGGCCCCGCGCAAGCAGCTGGCCACCAAGGCGGCCCGCAAGAGCGCGCCGGCCACAGGCGGCGTCAAGAAGCCGCACCGCTATCGCCCGGGCACGGTGGCTCTGCGCGAGATCCGCCGCTACCAGAAGTCCACCGAGCTGCTGATCCGCAAGCTGCCCTTCCAGCGCCTGGTGCGCGAGATCGCCCAGGACTTCAAGACTGACCTGCGTTTCCAGAGCTCTGCCGTCATGGCGCTGCAGGAGGCGTGCGAGGCCTACCTGGTGGGCCTGTTCGAGGACACCAACCTGTGCGCCATCCACGCCAAGCGCGTCACCATCATGCCCAAGGACATCCAGCTCGCGCGCCGTATTCGCGGGGAGCGGGCGTAAGCTGTCCTCTCAGCGTGTGGTGACCTTGAACCCAAAGGCTCTTTTCAGAGCCACCCAAAATTCCAATTAGAGCTGTAGGAAAAGTGTAGTATTTAGTTCCCCGTACCACTTAACAGTGCGCAGCAAATAGTTGCAGTCTTGTCCTTGATATCTATACTTTGCCAGAAGACGTAATCAAGGCAGGTTGTATGTGGCACAGTTTAAACCGAATTGTTCCTAACTCACCGGGAACCTTTGAGACCACAGCTCCAGTTTCCCACAAGGGCGGAAATAGGAAAAATAACATCTTGCAAATAAAGGGTTTTGTTAACTCCATTTGCCACCCACAATTCATAAAGGGATCTGTCTTGGGGCGATTGGTGAACACCAACTTTCAAATAGCTCTGCAGCTTTTTCTACACAAAGCTTCAGGTTTGGTGGAGTAAATTCTCACAACCCAAAAATTAATTAAAAAACCACCCAACACCTTAGCGTAGTGATTTTACCCTTAGTCAAACTTGCAAGTGATAGTAACATTACTGTATTTCAACCTGACTACTGAAAGGGTTGGCTCCTACTCACATGGCCAGCACTCTGGCACCTTTAAAAATGTAATTTTAAAGGTGCAATGGCAGGAAATGAATCAATACTGGGGATAGTTGTGGGGAAGGACAATAAAAGTAACCCTGTAATCATTACAATGGAAAGTGATTAATCGTCATGGCTCTGAACAGCTTTATTTCCTTACCTGGAAGCTGGTTTGTTTGCATCTTTCTACTCCCTAATGGTACACAAATTCTCATGCATAGCACTGAATCCCAATCTACTGCACGCTTGTAATCACCTGGCTTGTCTGCAGCGTAAACTGATGCGTGAAAAGCTACCTAAGTGGTAACCTTGGACATAAAGGCTCTTTGTAGCGCCAACTGCCTTTTCTGGTAAACGTTATTTGTGCGCAGTACTTGCCTGTGTTACTATACAGACCCGCTAGGAACCAGAAAGCTGGAAACACTCACCGCGCCCCCCCCCCCCCCACTGTAAGTGGCATCACAAGCTCTTTACCAGATTATCTGGGTGGCTCTGAAAAGAGCCTTTGTATTATCAGACAGTCTCAATGCTCACTTCTTCTGGGGGACAGCCTTTTTAGGTTTGGCAGACTTTGCCTTGGCCGCCTTGGGCTTAGTAGGGGCCTTGGCTGGACTTTTGGCCGCCTTCTTGGGTTTTGCCGCTTTCACCTTTTTCGGGGTCTTGGTCACTTTCTTGGCTCCTGCAGCCGCCGCCGGCTTCTTCGCCTTCTTCGGGGTCTTCTTGACGCTCTTCTTGGGGGTGGCGGACCCTGCGGCCTTCTTGGCCGCCCCAACAGCCTTTTTGGGCTTGGGCGCACCCGCCTTCTTGGCCTTGGGCTTGACCTCGCCGGAGGCCGCCTTCTTGTTGAGCTTGAAGGAGCCCGAGGCGCCGGTGCCCTTGGTCTGCACCAGGGTGCCCTTGCTCACCAGGCTCTTGAGGCCCAGCTTGATGCGGCTGTTGTTCTTCTCCACGTCGTAGCCCGCGGCCGCCAGCGCCTTCTTGAGCGCGGCCAGCGACACGCCGCTGCGCTCCTTGGAGGCGGCCACGGCCTTGGTGATGAGCTCGGACACAGGTGGCCCGGCCGCCTGGCGCTTGGCGGCGCCGGCCGCCTTGCTGGCCTTCTTCTTCACCGGAGCCTTCTCCGCAGCGGGAGCGGGTGGCGCGACGGGAGCGGTTTCAGCCATGGCTGTTGGTGCCGATTCCTGAGAGTAAAAAAGTAAAGTCTCCCAATTCAGCAGCCAAGCCCAGGAGCGCGTCTATATAAACACACGGCGGCGCCGCGCGCTGATTGGTTCACACTCGCTCTTCCTCCCTGAAGGCCTTGCAGGCTCAGCTCGGGCCCAGGGCTGTGTTTGTTTCAATCCAAGAAAGCTGCAAAATTAAAATTTCTGGCCGAGGAATCGCACCAATTCTGCTGTACAATGCACAGGAACAGCTCAAGCTTTGAGACTGTCATAATTTTCCCTCCTGGTTAGTATCGCCTCGGTCTCAGCAATTGTCAAAACCCCCCGACACTGTGAGAGATTCGCATGTCAGAGAGTCAACTTGTTGATTTTTGTTTAAATTATAAATGTTTCCCTTTGTGTCTTCAATATCTTGCTCTCTAATAATGTTTTATACTTTCTTGGCTTCTCATACATTTCAAGAACTGCTTTATTCTCATTGAGATTTGCCTAGAATATCTTTTTCATATGAGGGGAAATAACACAGGCTCTTAAAGGATTTCTCTGCAAGATCCATACTAAAGGATGCTTGTAATAACCACAATTCCAAATAAGAAAAGCCTTTATTTTGTCTGAAAAAAAGCTTTATCATAGCTTTTTCTGACTATTTGCAGGGCTAGGTAATGTTTGGCTTCTAGCAGTCAACATTTAATTAGGAAAATGGGATGTGGAATATTCCATGATTGTCTTGTGAGGGTCCTATGGTTGTGGCAGTAACTGAAGCAGAGTAGTTTCAGGGAGGGGCACAAAAGACAGTTGGATCCTTTTATGGGTTAAAAAATTCCTGTTTTCTTAGAGGACGTCAGTTATTCTAATGTTCACCAGCTTTGGGGGTACAGAAGTTTGCCAAGCTTGGGGAACCCATGTTTTATCAAAGGATTCACATGATAACACCATTGAGGAATAATACATAGCTCACACACATTCAGAATTTCCTCACGACAAGGACATTTCAAAACAAGCATGCGTTATATTTACAACTCAAATTCTTATTTAAGGAAAGATATACCTGTATAGGAAACACATTACAGCTTGTGCTTTACGGTGAGTAAAAAATGGATCGATGGCAGAGAAGTTAGATAGGACAAGGGCATCGATGTCTGGGCCATTCTCACTAAATGCTATTTTTGCTACACGTGGAAAAACTCAGTATTTTGTAGTTGCAGATGTAACTGAATGAGCTTGACCAGAATCACATGTTAAATGAACTGCAAAAATAGAAATCGAGATACACTTCACTAAATAGTTAATTTTTGTTGTATGTAAGCAATGGCTAAGCCTCCCTTCAGGGAGACAATGCCTTGGATGTGATTCACCTGTCTCCTTGACTTGCTTGCTGTGTGTGAATGAAACTACCTACCAACAACTATGTCTCATTTCTGGATAGAACATACCAAGTGGTAAACTTGGTCACAAAGTGATTTGACCCCTTTTTTCACTCCTCAAACTATACGTTCGTCTTCAACATATTATGGGCATCATGAAGCACACACAAGTCTGTGTTTCACTAGGGCTGTGAAAGAAAATGCTGGAATCCGACAGCAAAGCGAAAAAACGACCAAACAACAACAACAAAAACCCATAGGCTTTCTCCTTGATACCATTAAAGTCAACACATGACTGGTTTATTCATGCATAACATCCAATTCAGACATGAAAAAATTAATGAGTTAATAGAAATTAAAACTGTGACTCAAATGCATGAGAGGGGAAGAGAAATAAGGTCAATACAAATCATTTTCATGTGCAGTGTGTATTCACTTGCTACAGAGTTCACGTACTGTATTCCTTAAAAAATGGGTTGACGTTATAGTTTCCGCAGCACCGCCAAAGTCCTAGCCGTGTCTCAGCCATCGGAGTGCAGGACATCTCCAAGGTACCTCCCCGTTCACCTGCGTGCTTGCTGAAGACCTTCCTCTATGTCTACGACTCTCCACAGGAGCGACCTCACCGAAGTAGCTTCCAATCAAACAATAACCTTCCGTTGATATCTTTATACTATCTTTTGGCAACAGCACCATGCTTTCATTATCTAACCCCAAAACATTTCAATTCTTCCATTTGTCTGTCACCAAGTTCCATGCACTCTTCCTAAAATCACTGCTCCTCTTTCATTCTCTCCATCGTGGTTGTAATTCTAGCCCCTCTCTTTCTTGTCTGGACCAGCTCTTCTCACTTACTGGGCTTCTTTCTCTCATTCTCTAATTTTATCCTCTGTGTGGCTGTCAATGAATATTCCTCAAGTGAGCTCCAAACATATATGGCCCATCTTTCATTGGCTTTCTAATTTAAGAAGCACTTCAGTGTGGCATTCGAATTCTTTCGCCAACTACAGAGTGCGAAGATGTTAAATCATCATTTTGGCAGCATGGTTTAGTGGAACAAGCATGAGGTTTTCTAACCTGCGGTATGTATTTGAATCTGGTTTTGCATTCAAAAGCTGCATGATGTTGGTCTGTTCATGTAACCTTTTGGAGTAACTTTTTCAGGATTTTTTTGTTTTTGTTCCCCACTCCTCGCCCTATTTTAAAGCCAAGGTGTACGTGAAACCAATGACATACTTTGAAATGTTTATATACGCAATTTCCAATCCCTTAAACTAGATGAAATTGCTCCCTCTTTTGAGCTGCTATTATTGATTTCTTCATGTTATCTGCACCCTCGTCCACTCCAAAATCTTCCTAGCAGACCGAACAACCAGGACGATGTTTGATCTCGCAGATACGGCCTGCAGTCTTTTCTATATAGGAACGTGCACCAATAACATGCAGGGAATCTTTATGGAACCAGGACTCATGAGGGTCCTGAATCCCATCCCAGGGCCGCCTTCTGCTATTGTAGCTTCTGCCTAAATGCTTGTTTTCTGTGCTACCACGCTCTGCACAGGACTGTTGACACAATAGTGCTGAACACTTGTCGTTATTCATTTTAAATTGAATGAGAGCCCTACCCCACTGGGTGGGGCCTGGGTCTCCATTGAAGGTGCAGAACAATTACAAAGTAAATCGCCTGTTGTGAGTTCCTGCCTTGGAGCTCTGGGCCGCCCAGAGCGCCTCTCCCTACAGAGCATCAATCCCCGCACTGACATCGGCAGAGGAATTGGAGTTTTTGCAACCCTGTTGCTATCAGACGTCATGAAGGACTGTGAACCTACTGGACTCTTTCTCCCTTCAGATGTTGGGGAAAGAAAACAATTCTGTCAACAGAATGACCCTTCTGTATCAATATACTTTATAAAACAACGTAATTTTTTTAGTAAACATTAACAGATTTACATACATGTAAGTTAGCACACAAGTAACCGCAGTTGGAAGAATTTCACATGTCTTATAAAGCAGAAGAAAGAAAAATGTGTGATCATTTTCAGAGACGGGCTACACCTTGTGACAATCTTCAGTACGTGTCTATTCTGAGAGACTACCCACCTAAGTCCAGAGGCCACACATCTGCCGATTATTCATCCCACCACCCAGGAGGGACCTCTCCACTGTGAAAAACTGAAGTTGGGGCTGAATCTGTAGAAAATTTTCTCTCAATTTCTAAGGGAAGAGTGAAAACTCAGACTCACTCTTTCTCCAAGAAAACTCTCTAAGGAAGTAGAGAAAGGAAATAACCTCTTTACTGTTTATAAATGGAAAAAAATCATCGCCGTTTTTCTTACACCTCCGTTAGGCTTCTGAAGCTAACGAGAGTTTCATTCTTACAAGGTGGCCTTGGCCTTGTTGCTTTCTGCTCGATCTTAACATCCAGAGCCTCTCCCGGCTGTCAGGGCTCAACCACAGAGGGATTCTCAGCTATCTTTGTGTCCTTGACTTTTCCATACAACTGAGGAAGCGTATGGGCCCATTCCCAGGGTAACACTTGTAAGCATTTAAGAAAGTAGGCATAGGATTACAAAGAAAAAGCCATTATGTTAAAATAGTGTCATTGAAGTAAAAACTCCAAATTGGTGAAGTATTAACATATTTGCTTTTTATCAATACTTTAAACCACAAGATTACGCACATGACCAAGGATTGCCACAGTTTATGGGGAGAGATACATTTAAATGATATTTGGAGATACAGACAGCTGAAGTGCATTGCCATGTAACGGTAGCGCAGGCCCAGCCGAACACACTGCGTGCTGCCTGCTTTGTAAACAGAGGAAATATGAGCAATCAGCTGGAGGGTAGTAAACACCGATGAAGTTTTTGTTCTCTTTACACAAGTGCCCAAGTGCTCTGCACCCCGGTGTGCATCCCCGCTGAAGAACTCCACTCTGGGATTTGTGTCCCACAACTCACAGAGCAGCTTTGTTGAGCTTGGTCCTCCTTACAAACTGTTAACGGGAGGGCCCAAGTTAAAGGACTCCTGCTCCCCTGTTTTGTCTCGCTTGTGAGAGAAGAATTCGGTGAGAGACAGCATGTATGGTGCAAGTTACATAGCAGGTGTGTTTATGAAAAACAGCTGAGCTGCGAGTCGGCACCCGGCTGGTCAGAGTGCCCCTGTGGCTGGGATTCTAGGGGATGTGTGCTTACAGCCAGCTTGTAGGTTCCCCTTCCCCCTCCCCTCTCTAGACCTTGGGATTAATACACAGTTTCAAAGTCTTTCTTTTCCAGAGAGAGGAAACGATACACGCAGATTTCAATGGCTCGCCTCCTCCTGCACTATCGTAATTTCTCTCGTGATGTTCAGAATGCCTGGCAATCCTATCTGCCCAGGCTCTGGTCTGCTGAACAAATGAGTGAGACAGGTCTCCTCCCCCCTCTCTGCCTTGGTTTGCTCTCTATCCTGCCTAACACAGACCATGGAGGAAAGCCAAGGCTACCCAAAGTCCACTTGACCTCCCCAACAGAATGAATGATGAATTAATTATTCAAGTACTTATCATTTTGAGTTGTTCTCAGAACAAGTGTAGGGTTCAGGAAGGGGCCTCCGTGAAGTGCGCCATCTTGGCACACAGATAATTTGCAGCTGAAATCATTAAAGCCCAACAAAGTCAGAAGAGTTTCTTTCTAATTTTAAATCTCATTATAAGTAAAAATCTGCTTCGTGAAGGAAGCATTATCATGATTGTCTTACCACATTCACTTTAGCTCTTATGAGTTAAGGATGATAGACAGAAGGGATCCATGCCGAAATCCGCTCACCGGATTTTCCTCTGTACCGTTGCTTCTGAGTTCTCTAACAAGATTTTCCCCCACTTTCACTGCCTTAGGTTGCCTATTTCCCCCTTTGAAATCCCAGACCCCTCCCCCTTCCTCCTTTCTCCAAAATGACACATATGTCTCGTTTTGCCTGTCTTTGGAATTCTCATTCTTACAGGAATTCCCCATATATGTGTATTTAAATTTGATTTTCTCTCCCTAATCTGCCGCTTTTATTAGCCCAGCTAGAAGAGCTTGGAAGAAAATTACTTTTTTTTCACAGCCCCACAGAAGGTTTCGCAAATTAGGATACTCTTGTCAGGTTCATCGTCTTAGAAGGGTGTGTACCGAAAAGAGGTATAATTAATGTTGACTGTCTATTTACAGAAGTTAAACAATTTGCATAGGTTAGCTCATTTAAGTGTCTTGTAAAGAACGACAGGCATTAAATCACTATTTCATATTTTGGAAAATCTGAAGTACAAGTGTTAAGCTTCTCTGTGGAATGTATATAAAAGATCGCACTTAATAGCTCCGAGTATTGTATGCGAACACATATATGCCCAAGTATAGAAGCATTTATTAAATGCCAACTCCAAGATTCAGCCTTGCTTCCGGGTCTCGGCAGCTCCGAGCAAGGACAAATGAACGAGGAGCTGGAACTGAGTTGGTCACCGCCCCTGTTTTTGCGGTTTCCAATCAGGTCCGACGAGTTGCTATAAAAATGCGAGCTGGGTAAGCAACAGCACTGCATTGCAGGCTTAGCATTTGATCTCACCATGTCTGGTCGTGGCAAAGGCGGAAAGGGTCTTGGCAAAGGTGGCGCCAAACGCCACCGTAAAGTCCTGCGTGATAACATCCAGGGCATTACCAAGCCCGCCATCCGCCGTCTGGCCCGCCGCGGCGGCGTGAAGCGCATCTCCGGCCTCATCTACGAGGAGACCCGCGGGGTGCTCAAGGTCTTCCTGGAGAACGTGATCCGGGACGCCGTCACCTACACGGAGCACGCCAAACGTAAGACGGTCACCGCCATGGACGTGGTCTACGCGCTCAAGCGCCAGGGCCGCACCCTCTACGGCTTCGGCGGCTGAGACACCCGCTAGCTCGCTTATAAAGCAAAACCAAAGGCCCTTTTTAGGGCCACATATCCGCTCAATAAAAAGAGCTGTCACTTCATGACACTTAACGGTGTTTTTTCTGTAGTCGTGGGGTGTGGTGCTGTTGATGGTGGCTTAATTACTTTGACATTTTTGTTTCCCACTTCTCCACGTTTAAATTCATAGCAGTAAGTCAGTTTGTATTTGCTATGTACTATCAGCATAGTAAGGTTTTAAAAGTAGAAGAGTGTAGATTAGTGTTTTTTTCAAGTAAGGTGTGTCTTGACTTTAAGCATAGGTGTGGATAAGTATTACACAAACCTCGGGTAGGAGTCACTCAGACCGGGGGTTAAAAACCGTTCCCAAGGTAGGAAGGTGCTGGGTGTCGCCCGGCCTGAGGACAGCAGGCCCGAGAGGTGGTAGAACAACCCTTGTGTGGAACGCGAGTTACTGAATGGCCAGGGGGCACATGTCTTCCCCACAGAGTTGGACGAATCAGGGATGTTCCAGTGGGACCAGAGTAACAGCTACATTGTTGTTGAGTCTTTGTAATAGTGGCTTAACTTTTCTAAACGTGGTTTTCAATTCTTTGTTTAGACAGGATGGGCTATTAGCCTGAAGTTTCTTTTAAGGAAACCTGATACCAAATGAGCTTCTTCCTTGGTACTTCTGTGTCCACACTGCACAGAACCCCAGGACTCATTACATGTCAGGGACGGAGGGGTGGACTATATGTATGTCCTAGGCACTCGGAATCTGGAAGTTTTAAAGTAATGTCTCTTTAGAAGCGTAGTTCTTGACAATGTGGATCAAACCTTTCTGAGAATCCGTTGAAAACTACACATACAGACATAGACATTTCACGGGGCTCATATACCTACAGCAGCGATGGTCAGCTTGTTCTTTTCCATATATCACGTTCTCAGAGCATAGTACTGGGTGGGCAGCACCTATGTGTTCTGAGAACTTAGAGAAAGCCAAGTTCCCAATGGAAGGAAGTCTGGGTGAGGGACCCGCTGTCTGTGCTTCAAACAAGCCCCCCCACCAGGTGATCCCGACGCAGTCTGGTTTGGGGACCACTGCCCTAGATCCTCAGGATGTAATGCAGTGCTTGTCAGTTAAACGAGTGAACCTCGTGGAAGCTGTCCGGCTGCCCAGAAGGCTCCGGGCAGTTGCAGGCATCTCCCCAGTGGCCATTTGCCCTCCTCCTCTTATACAGCACCGGGTCCACTCATCTCTCTCCCACCTTGTGCTCCAGGGAAGGCAGAGTCCGCTGCAGCCTCAGGGATCCACTCCTGACCCAACCCCACCAGCCCTCCTGGTCCCCTGCTCCGTAGTAACCCCGAGTGTGGGGCTGAGTACCCAGCCAGCCCTCAGGGGCAGGGAGGGCCCTGAACAGTGAAGGACAGCTTTGCCAAGAACATGAGTAAGTAAGTAGCACTGGGAGCTGGTGAATAAGCTGTGTGTAGAGGCGGGGAAAGGGGTTGGATGTGGAACCAGGGGCATTTCAGGCAGAGAAAAACCACAAAGGACTGAAGGCTGGAGGGGTTCAAATCCCCCCCAAACAGTGAGAAAACAAACAAAAACAAAGGTAAAACAAGGATAACAGAGAAACAAAAAACAAACAGGAGAAAAAGGATCCTCTGAGGCTGGCTTTGAGTTACATGTGTGTGGGCCAGACTCGGGCCTGAGACCTTACTTACTACAATTTCTGCATCTGCATGGGGTGGGGCCTGTGTGTGTGTGTGTGTGTGTGGGGTGTCATCGAAAGGCTCTGGGCAGGGATAATAAAGGACCAGGAATGCTTTTTAAAAGGCACGGTGCCTGGAATAGAAACTAGATTCTCTAGGACAGGACTGTCAGGGCTAATTAAGCTCGAATAAATTCCAGGTGACCAGAAGAGTTGAAAGGCACTTATGATTTGGTAACCTGAAAAACAACAGCTTGTGCCTTTGTGCTTATTTCCCTTTTTGAGATAACAGAGGGAGCCCGGACAGACAGGCTGGGGAGACTGCCTAGAGATGGGTGCTTCCTGCTACATTGAATGTTATCACATTATGGGTGTGGTGCTGATAACCAAACCTTTGTCCCCTATCTTCTCTTCCGAGAGGATGACTAGGCCTCAGTTCCCAGCTGAGGGTAGGGAAGTCACGAGGCTTATATCTTTGGGCCGAGCCTCCTTGGCATTATGTGGTCACAAACTGTAGGCCTCCAGGCCTCAGGGTCCGGCACACGAACGCGGAATAGCATCTCCCACTCCCCCATCCTTCTTCCCCTGCACGTCCTCACCGACCCCGGGCCCCTCTCTCTTCCTGGCCAGGGTTAAGGAGACGGTGAGCTGAGAGCAGCAGAGACCTGGAGGCAGCACAGGGGATGGGCTCGAAAGGGAACTCAAGTGACCCAGAGAGTGAAGGACGCATTAGAGGCTGCAGAGCCAGTTTAGTGAAAAGACCTAACACTGGGTTTTTGTTTTTTTTTTTTGGGGGGGGGGGGGCCTAGTTTGTGAAACCAACTAGCGAGTGTAGATTGTATGCTTTGCCACTAAAAAACGCTAATTTCCAGCATCTTATTAAAAGTTGGGGAAGAAAAACAAAGTTGCAGTAACGATTGTTCCCTCCCTGGAGCTGAAGTTCCCTAACCAGTTTAACCCGAGATAAAGACGCTTAGCCAGGACTCGAAACGGCCTCAGGCAGAGGGCGGGGAAAGAGGAAGTGATTAGACTACACAAAGGAACCAGGGCCGCGGGCCGCAGCGACACCAACGGGACGCCCCGAGCACCTACAGCAGGATTTTCAGAAATCGCTGTGGCCAAGCTAGCGCGCAGCTCTTTATATGAAAACATGAGTGGCTCTTAAAAGAGCCTTTGTGGTTGGGAGACAAGCGGCTTGCCCGCGAGTCTACTTGGAGCTGGTGTACTTGGTGACGGCCTTGGTGCCCTCGGACACCGCGTGCTTGGCCAGCTCCCCAGGCAGCAGCAGGCGCACGGCCGTCTGGATCTCCCGGGACGTGATGGTCGAGCGCTTGTTGTAGTGCGCCAGGCGCGACGCCTCGCCCGCGATGCGCTCGAAGATGTCGTTCACGAAGGAGTTCATGATGCCCATGGCCTTGGACGAGATGCCCGTGTCCGGGTGCACCTGCTTGAGCACCTTGTACACGTACACCGAGTAGCTCTCCTTGCGGCTGCGCTTGCGCTTCTTGCCGTCCTTCTTCTGGGCCTTGGTCACCGCCTTCTTGGAGCCCTTCTTCGGGGCGGGCGCGGACTTGGCGGGCTCCGGCATGGTAGCGAGAGGAAGGAAACTGCTAAGAGGAATAACGGCAGGGCACTCCGTGTCCTTTTTTATATAGAACTTGAAATGCAAATAAGGTGCTAACCTAGAAGCCTGTGTCTGATTGGTGGGTATTCAGAGCAAAGTCAAAATAATTAGCTCTGTCCAATCAGAACACAAGAGTTCCAAATCTGCATTCCCATTCGTTGAAATGAAGTTGCAGTTTTCAACAATGACACAATTCTTTTTCGCGCCTAAAAAGGATGATAGAAAATGCCGCCCTTGCACTTTACTTAGGTCAACGTGTCCGGGCGCGGAAGGGAGTGTTGCAAGGTGCCGGCGCATCTGTACGTTTGCATCCAGAAGTGACGCTGGGAAAGAACTGGAAGGAAGTAGGTGACTTTCCGTCACCCCGAGTAACTCGGGGACGCTGCCTCTCACTGCAGACGCAATGCAAGAACGAAGCGTGAAGATAAAGGGCAGGGAATGGAAGCTCGCTGAGAAAGCAGGACAATGTTGCCAGACGGGAAATGGGGGAGGAGTTCGTTGGTCTGCATGGCTACAGTTCTTCCTGTTGGGAAGTATCCAATCATTCCCAGTCTAGTCATGGAGGAGGGTCCGACATCGTTCTCCAGTCTAGCCAGTTCAACGGTTAAAAAATAAAATTAAAGTGAAAACACCGGCTGTTTAACAGCTTTATTTTAAATTACTACCCTCCGACTGAAAGTGGATTGTCACCTAGTTGTTTTATTCCTGTCTTTTTGGAGAGGTGTGTCCTCCCTGAACTTGCTTTTTAACTAACAGTACACGCTGCGTGGGGCAGTCTGGCATCCAAGAGGACCACCTCCTGAGTCTAGGACGTCTTACAATAGTTCATTTGTTCTCACTTCAGTATTGAGGAAGTTTCCAGAAAACCTATTCAACATGATTTCCTCTTCACTCCAAAGTAGTCAGTGTGGCAATGCTCAGAATAATAGCTAATGTGCTTTATACATAGTTGTTTCTTTCATCATATCACCCTACCTGATTGAATATTACTTTTTTTATTTTACAGAATAGTAAACGATTTATAACTAGAGAGGCAGGGACTGGATTTTTCTGTAACCATAAACCATTTGCCTCGCCTTTCTAATGGTAAGATAAGCTACTGCTCTTTTTCGCTCAGCCCCTGTGGTCAGGTCAGAAGCACTTGGTTGTCCTCAGGGCTGGGCTTTTGCACACAGGCTGGCCCAGCTGTTGCTCGGCTGCTGCAATCCTTTTCTACTCCAGCACTTTCTCCGAGATCCCCCAGTTTTCTTAACTGGAGCCTCACGCAGCCCAGCTGGCCTTTACTGGCCTGCCTCCTGGAGGAAGGGGCTTGACTTCCATTGACCCTGCTTCCCACTTAATGTAATAGCGTTTTTTCTACTTGGGATTGGCTGGTCGAACTGTGGCCCTTGGACCAGCTGCAGCAGCGAGTCCCCGAGGAGCAGGTTAGAAAGGCAGACCCCTGGTCTCCACCCCAGACCTGGTACACATCAGACTCGGCGCTTACGGAGGTGTGCAGGTGATCTGCGTGCCCTAGTTTCGGAAGGAAGGAGCTCAGGGATCTTTGACCTTCACCTGCAGGGAAGGCGTTCTCCAGAAAAAACAAAGGGCATAAAGGAGCACTACCTAGAATCCCTTCTATTTTCCATACATATTTTTAAAAAACCCTCCTTTTCCATTCTTTTCTAGGGTCATTTGTTATTAGCATTGCCATTAGCTTTTGTTGTTGTTGCTGTTATTAGTTTGTATTAGCATCACCGGTTGAGAATGCTAATATGTTTCCTTTGTGGCTGGAGTTGAAAGCCACCAACTGGGAGCTAAGGCTCCAGGGTTAAATCAACATGCATCACTTTAGGAGTGAACATTTCTCTCACAGTACTCAGATTTCATCCTCCCCATGAGATTTCACCAGGAAAATGGCTCCTCTTTGTACTAACATGTGTAATATTCTGTGACTGAAGTAAGTACATTGTCTGCAAACACAAGACGTTTGTGGTCTGATTCATTTCAATTCGAAAGAGAATATGAATAATAAATAAAAGCATCAAGTCAATAACCCCTGACCATTTGCTCAAGTGTAACCCTTGGGTTTATAGGCTTTAAATAAAAGACATAAGGGATCAAACAACTACTTTTTAAGTGTGTGAGTCATAAATAGTTCGTTAAAGGAAAAGCAAAGGCCCAAAATGACATAACTCGAGCTCCAGAGACCAAACCCAGATTTAATTACAGTTTCAACCTCTCCCAGAAACATAATCCTAGTGAACAAACCTGGAATTTTCTGGTCCAGCACCAGTAATGTAATCAGTCACCTGGGCCCTCTCCACCCCTCCTAGTAAAATGAGGCAATCTGCATGAGAATGCCCTCCAGCCCTCCGGGTCTCTTTCCTGGAAAAAGCTTCCCCAGAATGTGCTTTTGCTTTCTTTTGTTAATAGCTTCCTTGCTCCACCCTTTTTCCTATGAAAACTTTACGGGTGACACAACCCATCCCTCAAGAGCCCCTTCCAGTTGCTAAACAAAGTGCTGCCTGATTCATGAATTGGCTAGACAATTAGATCTCAGAATTTACTTGTCTGAATTTTGTGATTTTTCCACAAGACAAACCTGGTCTCTAGAGAACACTGAGTTGTAGTGAGGACTGACCCAAAGTGACGTGCTCGTTCCACGTGTATGTAAACCTAGTGACATACACACCGGTCAGGGGCAGACAGAGCAGTCCAAGGACTGTGTAATTAGAGCTGATTTGGGGAAGGAATATTGACAGGAGGTGAAAGAGACTTGCCATAGCGCCCAGGTGACTGGCATAAGATCTGCAGGCTTCTCAAGGATTAAGCAAAAGGGATTGTCTTTTTAGGAAGAAGAGTTAACAAGAGTAGAAACAACTTTGTATAGGAAAATAAGAGTAACTAGAGATTTGATGGGACAGCAGATCAGGTGACATTTAACTCTGAGGCCACCCAGTTCTCTGGAGGGAGCCTTCAGGAGGCCGAGGGTGGGTGCAAGTTCAGGGGCCTGAGGGCATGAAGAAAGTGTCAAGTTTGGCTGATAAGCATATTACTGTGGTTGGTCAGTGGGGGTCGGTGAATCATGGATAAGTCAAAGAACGGAAACTTGGAGGATCTGTGTCAGATCACCAAAGAGTTCATCCTCGAGTCCTAATTCCTTGGTGGAGAAGGTGGTCCCTTGCAATCAACCATGAACGGAATACGCAAGAGGGGTGGGAATTCCTAGAGCCTTTCCTGTGTTTTAGGACCTACGGATCTCAGATAAAAGTCAATATTCTGTTACATTCCATGACATGTCATTTAAACACGGCTGGGTCTGATGTTTAAAAATTTTAAAGTGTAAAATGTGAAACCCTTGGTTTTACTTTAATTTTAAGTGAAATTACTGGAACATAACAATTACTTACAAAAAACATAAGCTGGATACTTGAGAATTGCCTCTCCGGGTAGAGTTTCTGAGGCCCCGCTGGGAGAGCGAGCATTTGGATGATGAGTTGAAGGGCTACTTGGACCCAGGATCGTTCTCTTAAAGATAAACACTTTGCTCTTCAGTGAGTGGATTTCTCTGATCAACTTTTCCCCATAAAAACTCTCTTGTGACTCAAGAACAGTAATTCGCTTTTTTTTTTTAGCATTTACATAAAGAAGGACTCCAGAATAAAGGCAGGCATTAACTTCGATGGACTGTGTAAGTATTTTGTTACATGATTGTGGTTTCATGGATGTTTCAGTTTGCCTTTCTCAGGAAAGTATCATGTCAGCGTTTTGGAAAATGTACAATATTTTGTCTTTGCATGTTTACCCTTTCATAAAGCTAAAATGTGCATTAATGTAATGAATGTAATAAAATGTGTAAAGAAAATGTGCATTAGAAAGTGCTTCCCTCACTGGAGTCTGAAAATAAATCGTGTGTGGATTTAAAAAAATAGTAAGAAAAAATAAGAATGAGGAGGAACTACCAAGAGACAGCACAGTGAGTAGAGCAAGATGAATACCAAACACCTTTCAAAGCCAAAGTTTTGCTGGGGCTAGAGCTGGACACTGTAAGGACTGTCGTTACCAAGGTGAAAAACAAGATGCTTTGGGTAGGATAGATAGCAAACCAAGGCAGGGACCAGGAGGGATACCTGCCCCACCCACTGACTCAGCAGTCCTTGGGATTCTAGGTATCTTTTTCATTATCTGGGAGGGAAAGCCTTTGAAAGTGTGCTTTCATCCCAGGGCCTCAAAGGAGAGGAAGGGCCCATAGTGCCTAGAGGAAGAAACCCATTTAATACCTTTGGTATTCCCGCCCCGCCCTGGAATGCGGACACCACCTACCACTGGAGTCCTCAGGACAGAGGACTCGGGCTTGGTTGGCTCTCTGACCCTTGGACCAGGCCGCCGGCCTTTAGCCACACGGGCTTGCCACCCCGGCCATCACCGCCCTTTACACTGCTTCCCCCTGAACCTCTGCCTTTCAGCCTCCACCTTAGCTAGGCCCGTTCTCTCCCAGGAGAACCGATCACCAATAAACCGAGCTTGCCCGCTAATAGACTCGCTGGTCGTTAACTCTTTACTGTGTTGCCAAGAAGAGCCGAGTCTCCGGGAGTTTCTCCTACAATGTCATTCCGGGAAAGCCTTCCTGATACCAAGAAACCAAACAGCCCAGAACAGAATTAAACATTCTTGTTTAATAACAAGAAACCTGAAGTCTCTCAGAACAATAAAAACCTAGGAGCTAAACGAAACCAGAGTGGTAAACAGAACTGCCTGGCTTCCCGGGGGCAAATTTCATTGTCCAGATTCTGAGCTTTGTTAATCAAAGTATCTTCCCTGCTGGGGAAGAGGGCCCTGGAACTTAACTGGAGACTCCTAGCATAAAGCTAGGGTCCCTTGAGAAAGCATAAGGTAGAGGGAAAGTTTTGTTTTGAAAGGTCCCTGGGAAGAAAGCCTGTTGGTCTGCGCAGGACTCTGGGGAGGAGGGCACAGGAATTTGCCACAGCACAGAACCACAGTAGGAATTGAATTGCGGCGGTCTCGCAGCGCCACCTAGTGTCCCCTGAAGGCAGAGATAAACCCCCAGGGGAGGGAAGGATCTGGAACCCAAGTTCAGTAAACGTGCACACAGGTTCGAAAAAGGGGAAGCAGAGCACCAAACCGAGAGATTAAGAACCGTAAGAATGCTGTGGACGACTCTTACCAAAACATGAACTTAACATTCACGGAGTTATTTCAAGATATACAAGATAATTTCCAAGAAAAAAGGTTATGATCATAAGAAAGTGGGATAGGCAGCTAAAAAAAAATCTTTCCTATGCACTTCAACCCAGATGATAGCAAGCACAGTTGCGTTTTAACGCTTTTAGTTTAATTTAAGGAATTGATAGTTCCCATTTAGCAGAAGGCGTTTCAATACAAAATAATAGCTCTTTCTTTCTTTGAAAATGTGTAAGTTTGTTATTTAAACTAGACAGAAACAAAAAAAGATAAAAAAGAGACTACAGAAAATTGTAGTCTTGTCTTATGAACATTCATTAAAAAGCGCTATTTAAAAAAGAAGCAAATGGAAACCAAGAGATGATACTATTTTTAAAAAATAGTAAATGTAGAATTTATTTATTTTATTTTTTTCTTCCAAGAATGGAAGAAAAGCTTAACCCCATAAATTTTCCAGTGAAAGACAGTAGTAGAGAAAAATGATGTGGTAATCTCCATAGATACTGGAAAATTGCATGAAGACAACCCTCTTTCATCATATACATTTTCTTTTTTTTTTCATTTTATCATATATATTTTCAATAGACTAGAATGAGAAAGAGTGGCTATTTCATAAGGACTAGCTACAGTGAGCCAAATATTTAATGACCATGTTTTAAAGGATTCCCAAAAAGTCTAAAAGAAAGACAAAGCTTTATGGTACTGCTCTCTGATATGGCACCAAGGGCCCAGTCACTGTCCTGAGACAAAGACTAAAAGACGAAAGGATAAGGATTCATAAGAAAAGATGTTATATATTTTTAAGATTTTATTTATTTACTTTTTTAAAACAATATTTAATTCCATGGGAGTGCTAAGTCCTTTTTTAAAAATTTATTTGAGAGAAGGAGATCATAAAGACATTAATTTGTTGTTCCACTTATTTATGCACTTACTGGTCAGTTCTTGTATGTATTCCCACCAGGGGTCGAACCTGCAGTCTTAGCATATTGGGATGATGCCCTACCCAACTGAGCTATGTGCCCAGGGCCATATTTATTTACTTTCTTAGAGGGAGGGGAAGAGATCCAGAAAGAGAGGGAGAGAAACAGGATCAGTTCCCTCCCACATGCCCCCTACTGGGGACCTGGCCCACAACCCAGGCATGTGCCCTGACTGGGAATCGAAATGGCCATCTTTTCAGGTCGCAGGCTGGGGCTCAACCCACTGAGCCATGGTAACCAGGGCAAAAAGATGTTATCTTTATTGTTTGAAAATAATATTGATACGAAGAGATCTGATCACAGGGGAGGAGTGGGAAGAGACCATAGGAGGAGGTTGCCCCGGCAACAGTAAACCATGTAGGACCGGATTGGCTGAAATGCTGAATGCACATGGCATCATGGGCCAGAAGATGTGACATACACAAGCTCTGGGCTGGGCCTCTGGGCGCAGCTGTCTCTTCCTCCAGGATTCTTGGGTGATGATGCTGCAGCTGCCCGCGTTTCCCAAGGAAAGGTAACTTGAATGGACTTGGGGTGGATTTGGAATGGGAGAAGGAACTCCGGGCGCAGTGCTGTTTGTACTAACCACACCCACAGACCAGAGACTGGAAGACTCGGGCCCCAAGTAGCAGCTGGCAGAGCAGTGGACTGGTCCCTAGGGCAGGACAGTGCATTCTTCTCCAAAGCTGGTGGGAGTCCAGGCCTGGACACACCACCCGCAGGTGAAATGGACCCGGCATGAGGAGAACGCAGACCCTGCTGCTGTGGTTGATTCTGAAGGGGACAGCTGGACCTGCACTCCGGGAGGACATTTGAAACTTCTCTTCCAGAAAAGGACAGTGATCCCCAATACATGGTGACAATATTCTTTTACTTTATTCATGTGCTTGTAAAGCCATGGACTTCTTAGCTGCCAGACACTGAGTTAAGAGTATGGTCCTTCCCATTGTGAGGAAGACAAAACCAAACAAGGATTGAGAGTGAGTTATAGTTATTTCTGAATGAGTGAAGGCATATACAAGGGTTCTGAATATTCTGAGCCTGGAGAAAAAGAAACCTCACTCTTGGGTACCATTATTCTTTGCTTGCCTGGTTTCTTTGCTTGTTTTCTGGTGCTATGGGAACATGGTTTGAACTCTGCTGTTTGGGGCCCCTCAGGAATTCTCTGTCCCTGTTGGTTGGCCTTCAGGACATGGGAGAAGTTGTCTGTGAGGTAGGTTGGAAAGAATGCCTTTGCCAAGTGGAACGTGCAGGAAGGGTCATTTCATGCAGGTGGAATCTGGCCTGGGGCGAGAAAGCGAGCCTCTGCTGTGAGACCAGGAGGTAAGTCATGTCTCCACCACCGGGAGGCCGGCGCCTCCCCCACTGGGGCTTTGGGGCCCTGCGAGCCTGTGTGACTGGTTAGTGCGGCCGGTGGGAAAGCAGACAAGATTCTAAGGCTGGTTCTAGTCTCCCCCACTCTTCTGGAACTGTCTTTGCTTTAGATTTTGTTTTGTTTCTGTTCTGGAAGGAAAATGAGGTTTCTGAGAGTTTGTTAAAACTTCACATCAATTGGAAATTAAACAACGGAAGGTATAAGGCATGGCAATGCAATCTTGGTGGGTATTGGAAGGACGAGGGTTTTCCCTCACACGTAGTAATTTTCTCCCTACCTGAACCCTCCAGAATTTGGAATTCTGAAGATAATATAAAGTTTCTTTGCACAAAACCAATAAGCCCCATTTCCCATGGTGGTTTTCTTAACCAAGGCTTTGTTGGAATATCGTGCCTGAAGCAGGCAGGCCAGGACTCTGGTTGCTACCATAAGGCCTTGAGGACCCGCAGTGGTTCCTTGTGCGAGTCCCAGCAAAGCAGACTTAAAGGTCCTATGTGATCAGTTGTTGTTCTGGTTGTGTTTATGCAAACATGCAGGCAAAAACAGAAAGTGTACTGAAGGCCATCCCTCTGAGGCCAGTAAGGATGGGAGAAAAATTGTGTTAGAACAACAATCACAGTCCTCAGGGGTGGACACTGGTCTAGTGCAGCTGTCTTCAAAGTTTTGTTTCCCCTGGGAAGTTAAACCAGGTTTGTGACATTATCAGAGATGTTTGATTTACAGGCAAGAAGGGTTTGTCAAACTGTCTTTGTTGGATGTCATTCCAGCAAAGGGCTTGCAACTGGGTATCTTCTCAAAAGGACGTCTCAAGGACTCAGAGACTGATTTGTGATTTGTGGCGAGAATTCACTTGTGTGTCCTCACTGCTGTTTTCAGAGGGCACACGCCTATGACATTACCTGGGTGGCTGTGTACACGACATAGGTCTCACTGGAGAAGCCCACCTGCCTCACCACCTCCCTCCTGGGTCTCGACCATCTGACTAGAGTAAGTACTCAGGTTGGTGAGTATGGGGTGGTCTGTGGGTTTCACTTTAAAACTGGTTTCCACCCTGGCTGGCATGGCTCAATGGATTGAGTGCTGGCCTGTGAACCTAGAGGTGACCAGTTCAATTCCCAGTCAGGGCACATGCCTGGGTTGTAGGACAGGTCTCCAGTGTGGGGTGTGTGAGCCAACCAATAGAGGTATCTCTTGCACATTGATGTTTCTCCCCTTCTTTCTCCCTCCCTTCCACTCTCTCTAAAAAGAAATAAAATCTAAAAAAAAAAACAAAACCCAAAACAGGAACTATTTTCCTTTTCTGCCTTAATAGATCGGACAGCAGGGCGCAAAGGTGTTAAAGGGGGGAACCCCATTTCCTCTCACCCTGAGTTAAGTATAGTGGGCAAAGGGCTTTGCACAGGTGTGACACTCCTTGCACAAATTCCTCCAGGGAATTTGTTCCCAGTGTGGGCCATTGCAAAATTGGTTCCTCCCTTAATCAGCCAAGCAGTTACGGTTTTGATTGTGCCTTCTAATCCTCTTGTCAAATTTATCACCTCCAGAGAACAAGAAGGATGCCAGCTCGTCCAGCGGTGTTATCCTTTTGACATTGCACACGCCGCCTCCCAGGGACAGCAAACTGACCTAGACTTTGCAAGATCCTTCTCTCTTGTGTGAAGGCCTCCCTCCACTCCAGACCCCCTTTCTGTTAGGGGTCTCTGGACCAGGGGAGAGATGGGACTATGCCCATGGCCAGTTGGAAGTAGCTGCAGAAGTATGAGACCTGCGCCCATTTGCCTTTGTAAAAATACAAAGTCCAGACCTGTTAAAGGGGGAAACAGAGAAATCTGAGCAGATGCCTGGGGAAAAGTAGAAGGGGGCAGAGGAGGAGTGTGCTGGGGCATCGACAAACAGTCCAGGACGGGACTGGCTGAGGAACTGAACGCCTCCGGAGCCCATGGGGCTATGGGCTGTAATATACGAAATCAAAGAAGGGCTCTCTGGCTCTCTCTGTCCATGTAATTAATGCCTGTGGAAAGCTGCTATTCCAAAATTGTGACACCTTCCAATAAAGACTTCTTTCCTTTACTTCCAAACCTTAGCCTCTGCAGTTTTGCCTACAGGGTGGCAGTGGGCAGTGTGACCCCAACTGTTGTTCGGTAACGACACATCATTGTGAAAATTTGTGAGGATCTATGAACAGACTTCATGAAGCTCAACAGGACTGTAGATTAATGAGCATCATGGCCTTCCTGTAATATTAGCTGTGACTTATCGGGAATTGAAGTAGAAAAATCAGACACCATTCATAACAGTGTAACAGATCCTAAGGATCTAAAACCAAGAAAAAGAACATTCCAGACCTATATGAATAAAACTATGAAATACCACTGAAGGGCACAAAACAAGATTCACTTGAATTAACAGCTATATAATGTTTACATTTTGTGATGATTCAATATGCCAAAATATCCATAAATTCCAAAATAACCTAAATATTCAAAATTATGTCACGAAACCCTGATGCATTTTTGGTAAAGCATTGTAAAGTTCACGGTGACAACCACCACTAGTCAAGATCTCCCTCTGCCTCCTTCAAAAGAAAGCGAGAGGGGAAGAAAGAAAGGTGGGTCCCGACTTAAGGCAAACACTTTGAGGGGCTAGAGCAGCTGTCCTGAGAGCTGTGAGCTGTGCGAAGCTGTGCTAGCGTTTGTTCAAATCTATATAGACCAAGTTGACAAGGGGGCTCAGATGAGCCTGGCAGAAGTCCCTCTAAATCTTACCTGCTGTTATTTGAATTAATCACTTAGAGTTACCAAGAGATCAATCACATCTTTCATGTAATGGGTTTGAGCAGGGACCCTGGAGCTAAACTGTGAGGGTCAGGATCTCCTCTGCCATTTCTTAACTCTACAACATTGGACATATTTTAAGTTTTGGGTGATTCAGTAAATCTGGGGGTGAAATTACACAGATGTGTACAAGAATTACAAATTAACATCTGTGAGGTATTGAAAATGTGGGTGTTACTAAAAGTTTTTTTCCTTTAAAAATGAAATACAAAGAACAGGGAAGCGTTTTGTGATGCCGGCATTCAAATCTGCATTGTCTTTTCTGGGCCTAACTGGGTCCTTTTGCCTTCTAGGGCCCCTTCCTCCATTCAAATAACAGTAGCAAAAATAACCCTATTAAAATCATATGACCCTGGCTGGTGTAGCTCAGTGGATTGAGCACGGGCCTGCGAACCAGACAATAGTGGTTTGATTCCCAGTCAGGGCACATACTGGGGTTGCAGGCTGGTTCCCTGCAGGCCAGTTCCCAGCAGGGGACACATGAAAGGCAACCATACATTGATGTTTCTATCCCTCTCTCCTTCCCTTCCCCTCTAAAGATAAATAAAATTTTAAAAAATCATATGAAAATTAATGCATTAACACATTTTCAGCGACCTAAAAGTTTTTCTTCTGATTTTAGAAATTAAAATAAATCTTTGTGAGCCTCTAAAAATACCCTAGGCCCTATGCCCTGTGCTCCCTTACCCTGAAAAAAATTACCTATTCACCTAGGAAGTAACTCGCACACACCCACGCACGCACACCCTCCAACTTTCCACCCGTGCCCTATGCAGGTGTGGGCAGTAAGAATTCTGGCATCTGGGGAGAGGATGAAGGCGTCTTCAGCCTGCAGCTCAGAAACAGCCGGGAAAGGAGGAAACAAACCGTGAAGGTCGGTGCCCTGCCTCTGCCCGCAAACTGCTCGCACGGCCAGCGTGTCTGTCCACTGGCAGCCCGAAGATGGCGGCCGAGCCCCCAGAGTCCACGCAGCAGCCAAATGGCAGGCAACAGGCGGAAGTACGCCCGAGCGACCCCACTAGGATGGGAGCCCTAGCGCGTAACCCGGCCAACGTGCGTGACGTGCGTAAAGTGCGCCGCCGTCTGAACGTGGGGCCAGACTGGAGACCACTTGGCAAAGCCCAGCGAGAAGCCAGCGTGGAGGGGCGGGGCTGCGGCGAGACAGTGCGGAGGCGGGGTTATGGGGGAGAAAGAGGAAGCGGGGAACAGGGGATGGCTCCAGAGGGAAGCCCGAGGGGAGTGGCTTGGGAAGTGGGGAGACGGCGGTAGCTGGGCGTGGCGCGATTTCCCCTGCGCCCCTGCGCGCCCGCCCTGGGAGGAGGGTGCTGCCAATTTTCCGGACTTCTCGCTTCCGGTTTAAACCGCAGTGATTTTTCGGGTTTGCATGGCTCTTTGATAGCAACATTTCAGGGGAGCACCGTTCTTTCTCCAAGTGTGGTCTCCGGACCAGCTGCAGCGGCACCACCTGGGTAATAGAAAAAATGGGAATGGCCGGCTCCTACCTCCGGTGTAGTGTTTCAGAGGTGGTGCAGCGGGGCCCAGCAGTCCGATTTCGGTGCACATCCAGTTGGAGACTGCTTCTAAGTGGGGCGTGTCCCTTGGTTCCGGTGTCGGAGATGATCTCTCTCATATCGGCTTAGCCAAACAAATCTGTTTCCCTTCAGCAACGTTATCAAAGCCAAAATAATGCTTGGATCTCACCCACTCAGACCTGGAAACCAGAAGATAACTGAAAAATAAACTATGTTTAGAACAGGGGTATGTTAGGAGAAAGATTCGAATTTAAAGTTAATACAGAATTCCAGTTCTTCACAAATTTTATTAGTAATGACATCTCACTCATAGGCTTTTTTGCCACCCTTTCATTCAGATTTCTGTAAACAAAGGTAGTCCTTGGGAAATAATGAATTACCAGTAAGTAACCTTGTAACACGAGTAAATTCCATTTTTATGATTAAAGCAAAAATAAAATGATAAGTCTAGAACACTCTGGGCTTCTCCACTCCACTCAGGTAATGATCTTTCTATAAATCTGTGGCAAAGGAGCATGGATGGGATTTCTGGGAGATAAATACTAATTCGTAGGCAGACCAGAGTTGTATTTCGTAACTTCTATGGGATGATTCACACTTTTAAGGTGATGTGTGCATTCTTTTCTTCTCTGTATTCATCTTTTCCAAATTTGAGAAAATAAAAGGTGTTCATTTGTTAGGTGCCATTTTGCCTTTTGCATTAATATTTGTTATACAATGAAAGGATCCTTTTTATATTGACTCGTTTAATGTGCTATGAAGTATCTCTGCAGAATCACCTACACTGTAGTCCTTATCAGCATGAGCAGATAATGACTCACTATACTTACTCAAGAGATGTTCCTGCAAAACAGGATCTTTGCTCCAAATCCCAACACTTAGGTGAAATTCAAACAGTTTAAAAGCTCAAATTCTCTTCCCCTTTGTTTTTGACCTGAAGAGAATTGGCAATTCTGATTTACATTTTAAATCAGTGATTAAGGAAATGTAATCATTAACAATCACTAAGTCCTTACATGTCCATAACTATTGTTAAGAGCTTTACGTGAATTATCTCAATCCTTAAAATGCCTCTAAGAAGGAGTGTACTAGTAATATCCTTGTCCTGTACAAGAGGAAAGTGCATCCCTGAAAGGGACAACTCAGCTCTGGCTTCTAACCCTGTTGTTACAAACGTATACTTTAATTAGTTAATCAGTCACGCTGCATGAAGTGGGGCCTTCGGGCTATCTCCACCACCTCCAGAGGGACTGGAGACTCAAGATCAGCTCTGTGGGAAGTCAGTCCTGTCTATGTGATAAAGTCCTCATAAAAGTCTGGACATCCAGGCTTGTGAGTTTCCCTGGCTGGCAAGATGTCATCACACATCATTGCAGGGAGGTGTTAACCAGCTCCATGACTCCCCCAGGGAAATACTACCAGCTCGGACTTCCAAACCCTGCTGGACTCTGCACCTTGTGCTGATTCTGTGGGCTGGTTTTAATCTGTGCACCTTTGATGTAACAAACCTTAACCTTGAGTGTAGTAGTTTTCAGTGAGTTCTGTGAGTCCTTCTAGTGAATTATTAAATCTGAGCGTGGTTTTGGAAAACCCCGGATTTTGCAGTTGGTGTCACAAGTGAGGGCAGTTCCTAAACTTTGCACTAAGTCACAACGATATTAATATTACAGTGTTTTCTTTTTTATGCAAAATTGGAATATTTTTTGCCTAAATTTAATGATTTTGGTAGTTCCCAAGTAAACAGCTCAACTATATTTATTGTGTGCAGATTTTTAAAGAGTGATTAGAACTTTCCTCTTCCCCTTTTTTAGGTCTTAAAGAAAGATAAAGTGAAATGAAAGCAATTGGCTGTAAGCTTCCTTACTAGATAATTTTGATACTTGTGGAGAATCTCCTTATAAACCTTCAGGACTAAAGTCTACTCAGTTTCTTTTCCTTTTATTTCCTTCTGCTTACCTTACACTTTAAACATTGTAGTTTTTTTTTTAAAGCATTAATCTTTCTTTTTCTTTTTTTTTTTTTTTTGGTGTGTGTAATGTAAAAGCAAAAGATTTTCTCCAGAAAGTTACAGAGGCAAAAGAGAGGCCTTTGAAGCTTAAGGGAAAGAAGGGCAAAGCCAAGATGCCTGGCAAAGTGGTGGGTGGGGAATGCAATGGACATCCCTCGAGAGAGAGAGATTACTCAATCTTAAATTCTTTATTTTTAAATAAATTATTAAATTAGTGTCATCTTGTCCAAATTTAAATTTTATTGTTTTTTTATATTACTAAATATTGTATGTGTTCATATGCCCCAGTAATTTGGGGAACTTAAATGTTTATGGTATTTACGTTCTCTTTAAATTGGTTTTCTTTAAAAAACACATTCCTTTCTGTTTATTGGACATGCCAGCAACAATCATGCACCTGAGAACTGTTTACCACTTGCATTTCAGGAGTTCTCAGAAGAGTGAACTCTGCTCTAAATACCTTTTTAAAGTACCTATTATATGCTGGTTTAGTTGAACGGCAGAGGAGACTTTTCTCCTTCACATTCTCAGAGAAAATTGCACCAGGGCAGCATATCAGAATTTTACTGGCTTCTGTCTCTATGGATAGAGGTCAATTGCAATTTAAGTTGCTGGGATTCTTAAAAATCTACCAAAAGGTAATAGGTCCAGGTGATTTTCCAGCTGGTTTCTATCTAACCTGTAAAGCACAAATAATTTTGACATTCAAGTATTTAAAGCATCATGAGGATGATATGGTTTTAAAATATGTCCCCAAATATTTTACCATCCTTACCTGGAAAGGTGGCGCCTTATTCCCCTTCTGAATATGTGACAAATTTAAGTGACTTGCTTCTAATGAATAGAAAGTGTTAAAAGTGAGAGTGTGTGCCATTTGAAACTAGGTCACAAAAGCTACTGTGGCCACTCTCTCATTCTAGACTTTCTGTTTTCGGATGCTAAAAGCAAGGCTCTTTTTGAGAGTCAATTAGCCCAGACAAGTCTATGTGGCAAGGCCCTGAGCCCATCTAGCCAACAGGCAACCTCTGAAGGCCTCTCACAGAGGAATTCCAGTTCCACTCCCTCGGTGCCTTACAGACACAGCACAGGCCCCGCCCCCCGCCCCGCCCCCGCTGCGTGCCTCAAGCAGAAATTGGACCAATTGCAGAGCAAGCAAACCAGAAGCACCTCTCTGTATTTCGGGAAAATTCGTTTTCAGCCCTTTTTTTGAGCAGTACTAATCTATATAAACAAAAAACACTGAAGAGAACAAAAAGTCGTTACAAGATGTCCTATGCTATCGGTAAACTGTCACCAAATACAGGATCAATTTGAAGAACTGCACACGGAAATGAGAGCTGTGCAAGGCCATCGAAAGGCCATTTTCAGATCAAACTATACTTGTGTGATATGTACTTATGTATAAGTAAATACTTCAATGGTACTAAATGGTTAATGGTCCACAGAGCTTTCCTTGTTCAAAGTTTGTAATTTGTGGTAGCTATAATTATTGCTGGATAACTTTGCAAGTAGTCCTTACCCTGCTTCCACAAAACAGCGGCAGTGTAGGTTTAAATTCATTACGAGAAACCGCTAAAGTGAAAATGTTACAACTCATCTGTTGAAAGAATGAGTGGCTCTGAAAAGAGCCTTTGGGGTTAGAAGTCAAGCGGCTTCCCGCGAGTCTACTTGGCGCTGGTGTACTTGGTGACGGCCTTGGTGCCCTCGGACACCGCGTGCTTGGCCAGCTCCCCAGGCAGCAGCAGGCGCACGGCCGTCTGGATCTCCCGGGACGTGATGGTCGAGCGCTTGTTGTAATGCGCCAGGCGCGACGCCTCGCCCGCGATGCGCTCGAAGATGTCGTTCACGAAGGAGTTCATGATGCCCATGGCCTTGGACGAGATGCCCGTGTCCGGGTGCACTTGCTTGAGCACCTTGTACACGTACACCGAGTAGCTCTCCTTGCGGCTGCGCTTGCGCTTCTTGCCGTCCTTCTTCTGGGCCTTGGTCACCGCCTTCTTGGAGCCCTTCTTCGCGACGGGCGCAGACTTGGTGGGCTCGGGCATAGTAACGTTAAACGTCACAACAGTAATGCCAGGACCTGAAAAAGTAATCTGCTAGCTGCGCCATGATTATTTATAAATGTGGTATTCAAATAAGGTTAGTAAGAATTCGCTACTGATTGGATTAATCCTAATGTGTCGTCACAAATGAGAGTGGAAGTAAACTTTTCCCATCTACCGTTTCATTGGCTATTTCAATCCTTTGCTTGCCCAATCACAAGACCTAGACTATGCTATTCAGAGCCACTGTAGAAGCCTCTTCCTGCACTGCGCTTTGTACTTCAGAAAGCATATTCAAATTTGTCAGTGTACTTCCTTTAGAATTGTGGGAAGACGCAACCTCTGACAGCTAGGATACTTCCACGTATCGAGTCTGGGGTCTCTACCGTGGGCACCTCGTGTCTGAGCTTACATCGTGAGTGCTGAAGCTGATGGATAGGCCGTGGTTGAGAAGCAAATCACTGGACTCCCGCAGCAAAACTACCAGGAAATCAGGAACGTGCTGCGTAAGAGCCAGCAGTCTGTCTTATTTGCTCCATCTAAGTCCTAGTTTGTTAAAGGACGCAGTCAGGTACGGACTGCAGACTAGTGGAGTGGAAACGACCAGTTTCTCTAACCCCTCCCTTACACACTTCCGAGAGCCTCAAAGCGCCCCTCCCTTTAGGGTAACCAACCCCACTTCTCCGGAGTCCCGCCCCTTCTGCCTGCGTAAGCGCTCCAGCCACGCCCCCATAGGAAGTGCAACAGCTTTTTTTCTGAGATGTGTGGGTGGCTCTGAAAAGAGCCTTTGGGTTGTGTCGAATTTTTAACAGTTGGCCAAAGGAACTTTTTACTTCTTCTTGGCCGCCTTCTTTGGCTTGGCTGCCTTGGGCTTAGCAGCCTTTGGTTTAGCCGCCTTGGGTTTCACCGCTTTGGCCTTGGCTGGGCTTTTGGGCGCCTTCTTGGGCTTGGCTGCTTTCGCCTTTTTCGGGCTCTTTGCCTTTTTCGGCCCAGCAGCTGCTGCCGGCTTCTTCGCCTTTTTCGGGGTCTTCTTGGCGCTTTTCTTGGGGGTGGCGGACCCCGCGGCCTTTTTGGGTTTCTTGGCCGCCCCAGCAGCCTTCTTGGGCTTGGCCGCGCCCGCCTTCTTGGCCTTGGGCTTGGCCTCGCCGGAGGCCGCCTTCTTGTTGAGCTTGAAGGAGCCCGAGGCGCCGGTGCCCTTGGTCTGCACCAGGGTACCTTTGCTCACCAGACTCTTGAGGCCCAGCTTGATGCGGCTGTTGTTCTTGTCCACGTCGTAGCCCGCGGCCGCAAGCGCCTTCTTGAGCGCAGCCAGCGACACGCCGCTGCGCTCTTTGGAAGCGGCCACGGCCTTGGTGATGAGCTCGGACACTGGCGGCCCAGACGCCTTGCGCTTAGCAGCACTGGCGCTCTTACGGGCCTTCTTCTTCACCGGAGCCTTCTCGGCAGGGGCCGGGGCTGCGGGCGCGGCAGGCGCGGTCTCGGACATGCTGCGGGCTGGCGTGGGAAGAGATCTCGAGCCGGAAACGAGACACTGGCCGGGACTCGGCCGTGCCGCTGCGCCCGCGCGCTTATATAGGGCGGAGCTGCGCCGTGATTGGTGCGCTGTCCAGCCCGCCTCGCTGGCAGCCGCAGAGTGTCCTCTCGGATCCCGAGTTGTGTTTGTTACACCTCGAAAAATGCCAAAAATATCAAAATTCCCTACACCGAATTGCCCGATTTTTCTCTGAAAGTGATCCGCGAAGTCTCAGGCTTCATCCAGGTCTCAAATTATGAGGAAAGCACAAACCTTTATGCCAAAAACTAGCACTATTTCTCGCCGTGCTTGTCAGATTTCAACTCTGAGAAACAAAACTTTCTATTTTCTTCGTAAATTATAAACTGATCTTTAACTGTGGAGTTTTTTGACCTCTCAAATACGATTCTCCAAGTGGTTAGCTTATTATATGTCCAAAAACAATGCCACTGGAATGAAGATTTTTATTACAAATCTGCGCTTAAGTGAAGGAAGTAACACAGGCTCCTCGGAGAGTCCTGCGTATTGAGCCGAGGGCATTTGAGTTCATCAAACTGGATTACTTTAATGCCAAACCAATTAAAGCCCCCGAGGGGTAAAATTTTGGAGCCCCAGGACATCAGTCTATGCAGACATAGTTTTATTTCTGTTTGGCACCGGGTTTTAACGAATTCCCTAGCAAAATTCTTTTCCTCTCTGCTCCCAAGGGTTGGGGGCGGGGCTGGGGCTTCTGTTCCTCTGGAGAACTGCTCCATGGGTTTAGATACCTTGAGGTCAGGATGTTGGGAAGGAAGGGGAGTCCAAAACATAAGGTACACAAAAACGGACAAGGACTGATTTTTCGAGTAATCCCCAGATGACGTTCCTATAGTCACTAGAAGTGGAGGTGGCTCTGAAGCGTCTGCCTGCGTTTGTGAGGAGTTCTTCTGGTCCTGTCTTCAGGGTCAAATTGTAATATACGAGTAAGAATCGAAATTCAAGCATTGGTCATAAGGGGAAGTGTGTGAGAAGTGTGGGTTGTAAGATGTGAATTCCCACTGTTAAAGAATCCCAGGCACTATTATTGATGAATGACTGTTCTGCACACCAGGTATGCTTCCTTGATGAAGAATATGGCCCTGTGCTTCCCAGACCTCTGTAAAGAAGAAAACAAGTTAGGTGTAGGATTGAATGAGTAGCTCAGATTTCCCTCTCAGAAGCAGAGCTTTGAGGGACAGTGGAAGTTAAGCCAATGACGGCCTCTCATCAATGAGAGGACAATGAGGGACAATGAAAAACGTCAATAAGACAATGACCTTGTTCTCATGAGGTCTTGTGTAGAGAGTTGCTCACTCAACAAAAAGTACAGTTGGCGATGAAAACCCAAAGGATGGAATCATTCCAGCAAAGTGGATTGAGTGGCCTTGTCTCTAAAAACTGCAAGCCATGTGTTTGAGAGACAAAATACAGTTTTGGACAGTGCTAAAATTGATGTGATACTACTCTGGGTATGGCTGGTTGGAACGTGGTCTTGGACAACACGTTGAATTTTAGTACTGTTGTCCCATAATTTCACACATAACAGACCCTTCGGATGATGTCGCTTTGTTCAGTTGAGGTGCACTTTGAGGAATCTGTCTGCAGTCTTGCTGAGTTCTTTTGGCTCGTTGTGACACACTAATTAGACTGAAATAAACACGAGAACAGAAATCTTTGATGCAACATCAGTAAAATGTTTTGAAAACCTTGATTGAATTAATGCTGAAACTGTAATAAAAGTGACATAAACTTTCAACTTTTTAAACTTTTAATGTGTAGACATTTTCAGTGTAATTAGCTCACGTGAGTGAAAAATAAATATGCCCTGTGGTATATATTAAAATAAAAAGGGGGAGGTAAAGTTCCAAAACACGTCAATTAGGGAACCATCCGACTAGGGAACATTCAAGCCAGCAAATGAGGAACATGGATATAGGGGCATTTATTCCAGAAGAAGGGGTATCTCATTTTCACTATGAAAATTACACATGTGAATGGCTTCATTTGCATAACAAATGGAAGTTTTATCTTAAATGACTCTTTTTACTCAGTGTATTCCTTACTACTTCTGACTTGAAGGGACTTAAGCTCCACCTTGTGGGATGTTCCAACTCACCTCTGGTGGTCTGCTGTGGTACAGAGTGTCTTTCTATAAATGAAAGTTCTGGGCAGACTTTAAAGAGGACATTGAGGCTCTGCCACGGGAAAATCGAGCGTGCCTTTGGTGCTCTTTTATGATGAAATTCCAGGAACATCAAGGAGTTCCATCACTGCCATCTGCTCGGCTGGCTGTCTATGCACCACCTACCTTGTGGGAAGGTGCATGTGTTTGTGAGGTCGTGTGGTTCCAAACCAAAATTAAATGGAGTAAAGTAGAAGATCTAATTGGCTTTAGAATGTGAATCAGGAAGTGGGTGACAACCCATCTGTCAATGAGGGGGGCTCTCTGAGAAGTTGTCGAAAATGGTGGGATTTTTGAAGAAAAAAGGTGGGGGAAGGGAGCAATTAGCACAAGAGAAAAGATTATTCTTGAACCTGGACGTCTATTCTTTTGAAGGGAAAGGGAGGGTTTGTGTCATGCAGATTGTCTCTTCTTTCTAAGGGGAAAGATGACCTAACTGGTGCTTGGCTAGAAAACTCCCTACTGGTTGATTAAGTTAATGTTTCTGGGGTTACACCAAAAAAAAACAATCGTGATTGGTTATCTGTGAGGTGTGGGTGCAGTTAGATTAAGTATTAAATCTAGGTTTGGTATCTTGGGCTCTTTAGCATGAGTGATATCATTTTTGTCCTGTGGTTTTTTTTTTCATGAACAATTTTATATAAAGATTCTGAAGTCTTGTTCCAGATGATTCTGAACAAATAACTCCAGCTGGTCTCAGACTCAATACTGATCGAGTTCCTCGGATTCCTCGGGTGTCCACCCGAGTCTGGAAAGCACTGCATTCTTCCTGGAGGTGACCTTGGGTCAAGCATGTTTCACGTCATTCCTGTGGGTTCCTGGACTTGCCTGTGAGACCTATGCAAAGAAGTTGACGCTGGGTATGACCAAGCTTGGGGAGGATGGGGGCAGCACAATCCAAGCCTGATGTCTGTGGATGCATACCTGACCTGAAGCTGCAGTCACTCTGGAAGGAGAGGAGAGAGGACCGTCCACAGGCGGTGGACCGGGCTCTGGCTGCCCGCAGACCACTGCAGTTCCCTCGTATGGCACCTCTACCTCTTACCCCACTTCATCATTCTGCATGAAAATTACCCTTTAATTTATTGCCAACTGCAACCTGCCTTCTCACTGAATCAACTCGAAACCCCCCGGCTTTGGACCGTTTCCCAACTTCACTTAGGATGACGTGGGCTCACAGAGGTTAAGAAATTCTTCTGAGAAGTCTGCTGGAAAGGGCTGTGTCCAACATTCCAGTTCTTAGCTACCTGGCCTTGCAGCAGGTGCTCTAAAACAATGCTGGCCTGAACAGTCGTTAAAGGTTATGAAGCAGGTTGGTGGCAGAAAGCCAGCACAGTGCTTTGTAAGGAGCTAGAACAGAATGTAAAATATGGAGCTTGGTGCGTGTAGTTGCAGGTACTACAGCTCATTGTGTACGTGGGGGGGGAGCCCTTCTAAAATGTAGTCTTCTCTGCTCTGGCTCAATGGCCGGAGAGGGGGGCGTTGTCTTCCTCCCACTGGCCATGAGACAGCCTCCTCTGCTTGTCTCTTAGAAGCTAAAAAGCTCCTTTACTGCCACTGACTCTGTTGTAAGCCCCCAAGGACCCTGAGTGTATGGCAACTATGTTAAGGAACAGTGTGATTTATAGAAAAGTTGAAAGGAAAGGGAGGCTTCGACTTGGTCGCTTTTACTCCAATTTTCTGGGTTCTAAATGATTGACTCTGGTCTTTGATCTTTGAGTCTGTTAACATAACTGCTTTACTGAAGACAGAGTTCGAGGAGGAGGTGTTTTTTGCTGAACAAATGAGCCTCTTGCAGCTCAGAAGGTGTGTTATACAAGCACAGACATGGAGAACTGCGAAGACCACCCCTAGGGCTCTACCTGTCTGTTGGGGCAAATGTATCCTTTCTGGACTTTTTAAATAGGCATTGTATTTTGACTTTTGGTATAGAGCATTTCTGGAAAACTTTTCTTAAAGGGGAATATATATATAATTTGCTGTTGTTTTATTTAACTCGACAATCAGAACCAGTGGGTTGCATAGCCAAAGTTATTCATGGCAACATTGACTGGAACTGTAAAGTGTTGGAAAAAACGTTATTATTCACACGTGAGAAAGTGGTTGAATAAACTAGGATGCACCCGCATAGTGGGGTGATGTACACTACAAAAATAGATGGGAAAAATGTCTTTGAACTAAGGAGTGAATTCCAGTATACACAAATATGATTATTTGAAAAGGCCAGGTGGAAAGCAGTATTCATAGTATGATCCCCCTGCAAAGGAAAGAAGAGGAGGTAACAGTACAGAGAAGAGAAACCGAAAAACAATCACGACTGGTTATGTGTGAGGTGTGGGTTAGAAATGAGTGGAAAAGGGGAGGAAAGGGGACGAAGCAGCAGAACTGAGGAGGGAGGTGCGGCTGTGAGTCTGTCTGTAGGATTCTCACTGTCACAACTGTAGAAATATTTCATGCACCAGCAAAATAAACAAACTGTGACAGACAGAGAGATTGGGGAACCCAAAATGGAATACAAGCACCAACAAATGAACCAAACTGTTTTCAATGAATAACATACACGCTGGCTGGTGTGGCTCGGTGGATTGAGCGTCAGCCTGTGAACTACAAGGTCACCGATTTGATTCCTGGCCAGAAAAGATGCCTGGGTGGTGGGCCAGGTTTACAGTTGGGGGCGTGCAAGAGGCAACCCGTCGAAGTTTCTCTCGTACACAGATGTTTCTCTCCCTCTTTCTCTCTCCCCTCTCTCTACAAATGATGGGATACAATTTCAAAAATTAACATAATATCAGTGAAGTGATTGAGAAAGATGAACATTAACTCAAGGAGCTGGAAAACAGTATCGTGATGGCCTGCTGTGTGGCTAAAGACAAAAGTAACTATGTATAAAGCCAGTAATCGAATACCAGTAGTTCTCTAGAGGATATGGGTTCACAATTCTGAAACTACATATGTGAGTGCTAGAAACTGAGCGAAGAGGAAAGCACATTGTCAGCAATGAGACCCAGAATCCCACTGGTGGATAAAAGAAAGACTTGGCTGAAATGAACCTTGTGGTGCTGGATCAGAATCAGAAATATTAAGAGAAACTTACATTTCAAAATACATGTAGTTACACAGCCAGAGACAGACGTGTGAGTACGTGTGGGCTAATATACACACAGATTTTCTTACTCTCTTCTGAGAGGACCTATCAGCAGTGACACCCTAGTACCGATTAAAGCATCTGGCTCACCGTGTTCAGTTCTGGAGCATCGACCTCCACTAAGAAGAGCCAGGGCTCCTTGGAGAAGCAGCTCATTCCAAGGCTGAAGCTCGTGAGAAACAGAAGCACCTGGAACTTCTCGTGTTGCTAGAAAACAAGGAGATGTTTTTTTAAAAAAAGGAAGCTTGCCTGGCTGGTGTAGCTCAGTGGATTGAGCGCAGGCCTGCGAACCAGACAATCGTGGTTCCATTCCCAGTCAGGGCACATGCCAGGGTTGCAGACCAGTTCTCTGCAGGCCAGTTCCCAGCAGGGGACGCACGAAAGGCAACCATACATTGATGTTTCTCTCCCTCTCTCCTTCCCTTCCCCTCTAAAGATAAATAAATAAATAATATTTAAAAAAATTAAAAAATGGAAGCTTGTTGAGAAAACATGCAAGCCAACCTCCAGGAGCTACTAATGACTGAAACTGGTTCTTATTTGAGCAACAAATAGAAATGGATAATATTGCATTTTAACTCATAGAATAAAATATAAACCCATAAGTAAATACATACATAATGAGAAGGGGCAACTTGAGGCAGACAAAATCCGCAGATGGATGCCGAAGTCACTGGGAGAAAGTTTAAGGAGAGGCAGGCTTTGTGTGGTCTCAAAGAGTCCTCCCCAAACTATCCCAAATGCAGAGAGAAGGGGGAGGCATTTACTGTGCCCCCCTTCTGCTCTTCATCTGGACTCTCGCTGAAATGATTTCCTGGTGTTTCTTAAAGACCAACGAACCCAGAGCACGACATGAGCCTGGAGTAACAACCAACCACATCGCACCCAACAAAAGCTCGAAAGGAACAGTTCTTAGCAGCTCCAGCTCCGCGGGTGCCATTGTGTGATAAGACAGTGAAGTTGTGACCGAACCGCGAGCATCCGCCGAGGGTCCCCTGTGTGTTCCGTGCTCTTTGAGGTCTTCCCCCCACCGTGGGCCTGATCCCCGTGTTTGAATGCACTGCGCACACCCAGCCACGTCCACTTCACCAGGTGTACGTCCTGGCCAACTTACCTAAGCTCTCCGTGCTGTGGTCTCCTAATCGCCTAAGTCATACGTTTCTTAGGAAGATTAAATGAAGTACGTCAGTGTCGCTACACGGAGAGCATTATAATCTAGCTAACGAAACCAGGCGGGAACTGCATTCCGCACATTACGATTCTAGCTCAGGTAGCGTTTGGGAGACAGGGACTGCGACCCGGGTTCCAGGCCCCAGGTGAAACCCCAGGGGTGCGGTTCCCGAGCCCCGGGCCCACGCCCTGCCCCGCGGCCTGCACGGGCGGTTGGGGTTCCCATGTTTCAGCCCTGACCACCGACTGCAAAAACAAGAAAAATACTCTTGTAAAGGGCTCCTTGAACGCAGCAGGCGCTAAATGGAGAGGAAAGAGTGGGGGTGGAAAAAGAATGGACATTCTAGGACTGGGGCAATCCTGGGGGAAGGGTGGAAGCTGCAGCCCAAGCTGCAGGCGCGACTCAGTTGATTGACACGCCACCCGGTAAAGCGAAGGGTCCTGCGTTCAACCCTCGGTCACGGGGACAGGCCCTGTTTGTGGGTTCAGTCCCCAGTCAGTCCCCGTGGGAGGAACCGATTATGTGTCTTTCTGATTTCTCCCTCTTCCCCTTTTGCTCTCTCTCTCTCTGAACTTAATAATAATGATCATGTTGATATTGGAAAAGTGCAGAAAGACCCGTGGTGTTTCGCAGCATTCTTAGGGCCACGATCAGCAAGTTTGACCCCAGCCCCGGACTGAAAGCCGACACCCACTGAACTCCTGCTGACCGGTCTTCCCAGGGCGGGTCCCCTCTGTCTGGAAGCCAGAACACTGAGCTCTGGGGCAAGAGTCGGCCGGGCGCAGGACCTATTCCACAGCCCGCAGAGCCCCTGGGGCCGGGGGTAGGGCACCCAGGCTGAGGGCCTACGCTCCAGAGGGGTCGGACCAGCGTCGTCCAGTCTGTCCCCCTTTTTTAAGAAAGCACGAGAGCAGACTTGAGTAGGGAGACACGTTTTCTGCGTGGGTGCAGCTCTGGGCACCAGCCTCCCCGCACCTGGGGACGGCGGCTGATCTGCCCACGGGGAGAGAAGCGAAGCAGTGCTGTTCCTGGTTCATTGCCTGGCAACCCAGAGCGAGTGCCGGAGAGTCCCAGGTCAGGCAGCCCTGCTGATGTCCTCCAAGGCCTTTGCTCCCAAGGCCTTTCCTGCTCCACTGTGCTGACCGTCCGTACTCCCAGCAAAACCCCCACCCGGACAGCGGCTGTCCCGCCCTGGGAGGGGGTCATTCAGGGAGGCCCTCTGCGGGGCAGGTGACATGGTGCAGAGATGTGAAGTGAGGGGCTGGTCGGGGGCGCGGCTGCCTGAAGAGTGTTCTAGGGTTCCTGGGAGAATCTGGGAAACAGCTATGAGCCCAGAGCAGATGGGAAACAATACAGAAATATCTACTGTGGGTCTAGACAAGAGCGGGATGGAATCAGCCCAGAAGCATGAGGGTCCCTGGGAGTTGACAGAGGACCTTTCTAGGTGGGAAAAAAATCGCAAGAGTGTAATCCAACTTGTGACTGTGGGAAAGACAGACATGGAGACAGAGCCAGACACACAGGGAGACAGACAGACAGACGTGGGGAGACAGAGAGATGGAGACAGGCAGATACAGAGGGAGACAGACAAATACACAAAGAGGAAGAGATGGAGACGGACAGACAGACTGAAGGAGACAGAGACCCAGACACTTGCACACACACAGATAAGAGTCCCCCTGCCTGGCAGGAGTGCAGTGTGGAAAGCAGGGGTGCGGGGGTAACCGTAGAACAGCGGGCTCTCCAGGAAAACGAAGTTCCACTGCGCGGTACTGAGATGCCCGTGGTGCACGTACCGCCGCCACTCCTGCCGAGTTCCGGCGTCCAGGGACAGACCAACTCTCAGTAGAAAGGAGTCGAGGGTTCAAAGTGACGTGTCCATTTCCCACTGGAGGCCTGAGAGGATGGGACTCCCAGGGCAGCCTTAGAACGCAAGACATGGACACGTGTGAGCCCAGAGTTCTTCTGCCACCGCCCACAAGGCCAACTGACTCGGGCCGGTCTCTGTGCACAAGGGGAGGGGGCTGAGCTACAGGCCAGAGAAGCTTCCCCGCTCCACCCATCGCTTACTCTCTTCCCATGGCAGCCAACGTTCCTCAGGCCCCTCTTACCCTCAGTTCTCTTCTCTCCGCCAAGGTCGCTCAGTTACCCAGCAGGGCTGACTCTCCATACCCAGGGGGCCACACTGACCAAACACCAGAGCGGGCAGAGTGTGAAGCGCCCTGTCTTGGGGGGTCCACGCCCTCGGAAAGGAGGCCCAGCTGAGTGTGAAACACACACCTACTCCCCGGGGCTATTTCTTCTGCACCTGGAGTCCTGGTGGGAGGTGGGTGGGTGCTTCCGCTGCCATCTCAACGCCGCCTCTGCCAGGACCACCGCTCCGAGCGCCGCTCCTGCCACGGGGGCCAGTGACCCAGACCCAGGCGGTGCTCTGGTTTAGCAAAACCCGTTACTTTGATCTCAGAGAGTGAAGCCCACATACGTGTGAAATTCTGCCTTCCTCTCCCACTCTTCCACGTTTGCAGATACATAGGTTGGTAGAGAAACAGGTGGATAGATTTGTGTCTATGTAGTTTTTACATGCTCATGCACGTATTTACACGTGTCGTTTCATAAGGAACAGAGGGCTTCTCATGCGTCACCCCGTGTGATTGGCTCTTTAAAACTCTGACAGGTGCTATTTCATTCTGCAGATAAAATGCCTGATTTTCAGAGGTGACGGGTGGCTCCCCGCCCCACCCCCAAGTCAGTGCTGCTACGTAGAAGAGCTGGCGCCCAACCCCAAACACTCCGGTTCCAGATTCCACGTTAACCCTGCTGTAGAGACATGTGCGTGCACACAAACTGCTTTTTATAGATTTGAGTCTACGTTGGGTGTCTCTGTCTTACGGCCCAGACTTATGAGTTCATCAGGCACTTTCTGAGGTTCTAGTACATACCTGTCAATGCTGGGCACCACGCTGAGGGTCAGTCTATGACAGTGAACTGAACAGGCCCCCAGCCCCCAACACAGACTTTACAGAGTAGCCTTCTTAAAACCCACCCTGGACTGCAGGGGAGAGCTGAAGGGGCAGGGGCAGGTGGGTGGGGAGGGTGTGCTTTCCAGCTCCTCCGTGAGGAGGGCAGAAGAGCCCATTCACTGGGCAGGTGTCCTAAGCCGTCAATTAATACGACAAACCACCTCCATCATCTTCCCTTTCTTCATGACAACACTGGTGCCCAAACTCACCGTTTCACTGGTGCTGCTCTCCAGACTGTCAAAGAATTCCTAACCCGTGACCTTTTTTCATGCTGTGGAAGCACTACCAGCATTTTAAAGAAAACAGAGGTTTGAGATTACTAACCTGGCTAAAACCATTGAGTTTTTATGGGGAAAACCTTGAGTCCAACCTCCAAGTGACTGGGATTTCTGTCCAATTCCCACCTCCCTAGCAGAATATTGTTGTGGGCCCCTCTGATTGGTCCTAGGGATTGTAACTCTCTACCCTGTGGCTAAGGATGAGCGAGGGAGGACCCCTGGGATGCGAGCCGCAGGAGACAAAGCCTGTCTCTGGTAGCAAATGCTGCCTCAGTTTCCTCCTTGCCCCCAAAGCATGGTCAGACAGGTAAGAGGAAGGGCAACCTACGCCAGACATGACTGCCTGGGAGGCCTTCATGGAAGGACTTGGGGGGCTGCAACAAAGAAAAATGGACTTTCACCGCCCCCCCCCCCCCCCCGGCTCTGTCAAAGCCCGAGTTCCATGTTCCCTGGGAGAAGCGCTTCCTGGCTCTAATCTCCTTAAGCCTGAAAACCTGATGGGGAGAGGTGCAGCTCCTTGCCTTGCTAGAGCGTGTCCTGGGGAAAATCTGGCATCAAGAAGACTTCCTGATAAACCTGTGAAATCTGCTCTACTAAGAGCGCTTTCATTCATATGTTAAGGGTTCAAGCAAGAAACCCTAAAACTCTGTTCCTGACTGATTCTGACTCAGACTAAGCCCTCAGAGTTCTTTGAAATGTTATCTACTGTTTGATCCTTGCCGCCCTGTATTCCTGTGTATTACAACCCAATAAAAGGCCATGGAGGAAGGGGCTCGAGGCCTTTTTCCTCTGAGAAACTGGCCACCTCTCCTCCCCAAGCAGATCACATCACGTCTCAGTCATGTTTACTCTCATCCGTGGCACATGGGGGGACTTTTGAGGAAAGTTGCCCCCACAGAATATGACAATTTTTCATTTCCTGTAGATGGGAGCTTATCGTCCCAGAATTGTCACAGGTGCGGAGCAATGGGGGACAGACCACATGAACTGTGACGCATCCACACGGCACAGCAGCATGTGATGGGGGGCAGGAAGCTCCCTGTACTCCCGCCTGGAAAGTTCTCCAAGATATATGGATGGGGCAAGTGTGGAACAGAGTAAATAGTCTTTTTATCTCTTAAAAATGAAGGGCGGGGAGGAAGGATAAACCTCCATTCATTCTTACATCTGTGTGAATTAGCAATGGGCACATACACATGCTAAGAACGACCCAGGGAACAGTGGACTCATCCAGAGGAAGTAGATTCTCAATATATGTCATGCTATTATGACTTGTTTGAAACCCCTGAATGTATTATTCTAAAAATTAGACCGTTGTATTAAAGAGCTTTCCCTCAAAAGTATTTTCTGCCCCCTTTCCTCTCCTTATCCCCAAGGCACTCACAAAAAAAAAAACTGACCAAGATTGTTTTTAATAGGAAAAAATTTGCAAGTAATGTGATGAATCTACCAGTGATGTTAGGACAAGGTCATCCATCCATGGACATCCGAGAACTGGAATTTCACAGATGCTCCAGAACCAGGCATTTCTCCCGTGAGCAACTCTGGGAGGCTAAGGGGTCAGATGAAACCAGAGAAAACTGTGCTTGAGAACTTCTAAGGTTTTCTGAGCACAAGCAGAAAACATATAGACCCATTTTCTCAATTTTTGACATAAAAACTCTGGGTGATAAGAGGACCCAGGAGGCTCCTGGGAAGATTCTGATTTTTCCCTTCAGATGCTACCAACAGAACTTTCTGTGATGATAGAAATGCTGTACCTTTGTTGTCTAGTACAGTAGCCACCAACCACCTGAGATGTGGTTAGTGTAACTTCCCAGATTTTTTTAAAATTTTTAATTAATTTTATTTAGTTATTTTTCAAGTACAGTTTTTCCAGGTTTTTAATTAAGATTTAAAATGTCACGTGTGGGGAGTGGCTCCTGCATGGGACAGAGCAGCTCTAGAGCCAACCAGTCATGAACCTCCCTCCGAATTCAGTAACTAGAACTTGAGACTGAGTGGTGGCTAGAACGGTGCATACCCCAGGAGCGAACTCACAAGCCCTTGCGGCTCAGTGATTACTCCATTTCTGAGTAAAAATAAATGTTGAGAATGAATTGGTTCTGAGCATTCATTCCCAGCCCTTCCTAAAGATGTTTTCTGGGGAGGATGTAAGGGGTCAGGGTACAGGTGAGCTTGACTGCACCCTGCAGAGGAGTGTCCACGGGCCAATCCTAGCATCTGACTGCAAAGCCAGCGAGATGCTCTTATGCACAGAGCTGACCCTCAGTGGGTGAAACAGCACTGATTTTTGTCACACGCACCAGCAGGATGACCCTTTCCTTTCAGTGATTTAAAGACGACACCCAGTAACCACAGACTCACTAGCAAATTAAAGAGGACTCTTTTCATGCCTATCAGCCAGCAGAGACCAGAACCTTAGGACCAAGTGCTGCCTGAGGGTGACCATGTGGCATTAAGTCTAGAAAAGAAGTGTGGACTGCAGGTGGGATGTACTTCCAAATCCCACCCATTCCCGGAGCAGTGGTCAGTGGCCAAGTTTTGTGTAGAAATTCCGATAACCACAGGCTGGGGTCTGAAAAGGCCAGGAGCAGGGCGCCAGGCCAGGTGCTAGAACGTCACCGTGGGTAGAGAGACCAGGTACCTGTGTCATGGAATAATGAGCAGAGGAAAACAAGAAGAAGTCTGGTAGTAAGTCTGGCCCTTCCATCCACAGACTGTATTTTAAGGAATGTAAGCAGGATGAGATCTGGCATGAGAAGAAGGCAGATTACTTTTTGTATTCTGTGCTTGAAGTTACAAACTGAATATATGCACACTTTAACCATTTATACAGATATTTATAATGGTGAACAATCTCCTATAACCTCACATAGTAGGGCTTTGATTTCTAGATGGTAGATACCCTCTCTCCCAGTGTATCTATTTTTCTCCTTTGTTTCTTGAGTCTTTTTTATCTAACACTGCCTCACTAGATAAAAGGCTGTTAATAAACTGCATACACATTACCAGAATAATTTCTCCAAAGTTTATGACAGTGACCATTGCTCCTCATTCTCGGCAGTCCTGGGGATTACTGGGGTCAGTGGTGAGAAATGGTATCCCTTACATGCCTAACAAACGACTGCCAAGGTTAGCACTTATTTTCTTTGTCCTCTCCTGCCACTGCCTGGTGTCCCTGAGTGAGGAGCTCAGTAGAGGTTTAAATTCCAACTGGCAGGCAAACCACCTACGACAGAGTCTGAAGCTTACTCTGCACACCTGGTCTTCTCAGAACCTTCCTGAACTCTAATTGTAGACATCATCAATCCTGAGAAATGTTGGTTTTTCTCCTTTTGCCCAAACTACTGTAACCAAACAACCAGTGGTGCCCTGCCATTTGCCACCCATAGGCAAAAACTCTGGAGACAGAGTTTAGCAGAAAGAACAGGAATTTTATTTAAGGTACACACAGCATAAAATAATAGTGGGTTTATGCCTCGAAGCCCCTTTTCTCTAAAACATCCCCCTCAAAAAAACACCCTGCCACCTTCTGCCAGCTCAGTTCACATTTGCCCAGGATTTCTTCCACCGAAGGGCAATGTTCTTTTAAGAAATGCAGGCGGCTTAGTTGGTTTCCAGTTGGTCTGGTCTTGGGCCTCCTTTGGAGTCTGAATCCAGGTGTCCCACTCATGGAGCACTGTCCTCTGTCTCTAGTGCTGCGCTCTGGTGTGTCAGTGTGCCCGGCTGGGCAGGACCCCTGTGGCACAGCTCTGGTTGGCAGGGCTGCTACAGCATTAGTGTGGGAGCAGGGCATGGGGCTTGTCACCTGCCCATGCCACTCCCGGGAACAGCACCCACCAGCCTGCTAAGACCTGTCGCACACACTGGTGTGGTGGGTCCCGGCCCTTCCCAGACTGGAAAGGTCAGAGCAGTATCGATGGTGGGACCTGCTACTGACTGACCCTCCCTCCCCAAAGACACCACACAGGCAGCTGCTACAGCTACTTGTGTGGGGGAGAGGTGTGGGGAACGCTCTTATACCACACAGTCCCCCCGAGGGGCCCTGAGCACCTGGTGGCCGGCCTGCCAGCCAGGGTTGGGGAGAGCAAAGCTCAGTTTCTACACGCTCTGCTTCTAAAGACAACCCCCTTAATACTCTGCACAAATTAAGTATATGGGAGAGTGTGGCCTTTCCATCCAAACACTACCCTAGCTATAAGCATTATACATGCTTTTCTGCTGAGTCACACATATCTGTTTTGGTTGCCAGGGTAACATACACATGCACGCTCCTCAGTGCTTCTCAACCCCTCCCCCATTGCACAGGGGAGGGGGTCCTGTTACAATCCCCCCCCCCATTGTCTGGACACTTGTACTCTTACAAGGGGAAATGGACGAAGGTCTCATTCTTCTGTAACTACTTCCTGCGTGGCAAGGACGTAGTCCTACCTACCGCTTGGTCCAGAGATCCCTAGCAAAAGGGGGTCTTGGACTGGAAGGAAGACTTTATACGACGGAGAAAATCTCGCAAAGTCCAGGTCAGATGGTCACCCCTGGAAAACAGCATGTGTGATGTCCGAAGGATGGCATTTCTGAACAAGTTGGCAACCTTGCTGTATTCTGGAGGCAACAAATTCGGCAAGAGAGTTAGAAGGTACAATCTGAACCATAACAACTAAATGGCAAAGGCAGAGATAATTCTACAGGATTCCCAGTTAAGAAAAAGTAGCTTCTTTGGAGGAAGGTGTTCAAGGAGTGTCACAACTGCCTGAAGCCCTACTGCTCAGTAGACTCAAATTAGGCAGAGAGGAATAGCCTAAAACTTCTGAAGCCTTCGTACTCAAACTACGAAGGCAGAAAAGGAAACCAGTTTCAAAATAAAGCTGACAGGCCACCCTATGCTTCACTAACTCAACCATCTAGTCCAGTCAAACCACTGAGTCTCAGGAGGGGCTGATGCAGATAAGCGTCTGAAGCGAGGCTTTTTTCCCCAGACTCTGAAGGCAGCTGCACTGAAGTCTGACGTTCACGACTGAGCACTGTGATTTTCCTCAAAACCCAATTCCTCTCCCTAAGATCACCCTTGTTGTCATAAAAAAGACTGCCAGTTTTTCAATTTGGCCTTATTGTTTGCATGAAAACAACAAGAGCAGCACTTGGTCACAAAGACGGTCACAAATCTGCTTTGCTGGAACTCACAGGAAGAACCTTTGATCGACCCTTAGTCAGCTCTCCAGAGCCCAGAAGGGAAGCCCCACGCTTGCCATTCAGCTTGGTCTAAAGTACTTGTCTGCATTCCTCAGTCCTTGAAGTTCCCAAGGTGTCTTAAGGTTCCTCCTTGCCATCCTTCAGAAAAGCAACCTTCGTTCCTTCCCTGGAAAGACTGCCAGGAACCACACGACAAACCACGGTACCAGGCTGCTTCTTCAGTGGGCTTTCATTAGCTCTGAGAGTCAATCTCAGTTCTTCAAGGCTTTCTGGTAACCACCAGAGCCAGGCATACCTTCTTCAGGCATAAGATTCCAGTCAAAGTCTTGGTTATTAAAACCATAATTTGAAGCTGGTCTTACTGGTTTCATGCAAAACAAATTTTAGGTCATTATTCATTAAGAATGCCAAAATCTGGAGGGATCAAATAGGGAGAGAAATACAAAGAAAAAAGGAAAATCCTTGGCTTTCCAGTAGCCTCTAAAGTTGCATTTCCATGTCTCATGCTTCCACTACTTCTAGTCTAATACAAAAGCTTAATGCTTAGGAGCCTCAATTTCTTTTAAAAACACAAAATCTAAAGCAAAAAGAAAAAAAAGCTTCAAAATAAAAGGTGGGGTGAGGGGAGAGACTAGAACCGGCCTCAGAATCTTGTCTCACACCATCAGTTACAAACACAAGGCCTGAGAGGTCCAAATGGCACAAAGCCACTGTGGCAGACATTTTCTCGCCCACTGGTGGGTCCGCTGGTCTCCTGGCAGCCGTGAGGTGACCTCTCACCTCAGCTGGACACTTAACTGGCACCAACAGCAGAGAGAGAGGATCCCCGATATACAGAAAACAGCAAAATTCCCCAAGCCCCCAAAACATCGGAAAGAAACAAACCCTAAAGCAAAGAATAACTGAGCCTAAGCACTAAGGTTTCTCTCCTTTAAAAACGTCTCATAGCTTTCCATGGCCTTATGCAACCCTCACAAACTGTTTTGTTGTTGCGTACCACACAAGATGGTGTTCTCTCCCTCCTACTCCCTCAAAAGGGAAGAATGACCATCAGTGGCGGTTACTAAGCAACACCAAGAACCGGCTTCACACGCAGGAGAGAAGACCCCATCTCCTTCCTCCTCAGGGTCTTGGGGGCTCCACACATTCAGAGAAACTTCTCTAGTAACAAACTGTACAAAAGGTCCCTGAAATTATAGTTTTCACAGACTTTCTGATCTTTCCATACACAACTTTATAAGTGCCTTCTGCAACCTTCATAAACTTTACTCGCTTCAGAATAACCGTAACTCACTTTCAATCCCTGTCCTTTTAAGTGATGGAAAAGACCACATTCAAACTCTGTATCGAGGAGCTCAAAGTCCCTAAAAGTGCAAACACATTCTCCTACACAAACCTAACTTTTCCTTTTTTTTTTTTTTGGCCACACTAGCACTCATATTTGTTTACAATTTAAAAGTAATATGGGAACAACCAATAAATGTGAGATAACATGCTTCCATTTCCCAAGTTCAAGCAAGGAAATGGATGGGTTAGAAGTGCTACTAAGGAACTAATGTAAATATATTATTAACACATAAAAACTTAGGAAATCAGTATTTTGACTTTTTGAGACAGATGCCCTTTGGTCTCTCATTTCCTTGCTAATAGGGCCTGGAGTATTCCTCATTCTGGATTGCTCCCACACCGCTTTTCCCATACGCACGTGTCGGGTTTGCAGTGTCCTGGGAAGACTCCTCCTTGAACATCACGGCATGCCCGGATGACAAGCTGCGAACCCCACAAGAGGCCCCTGAAGGCTGTTGTGATGTAGGGAAATCCTGTGATGCCAGATTGTCAGAAAGCTCCATTTGAGAAATCTTCCTAGACTGTTCTTCTTCCCACTCCTCTATCTCCTGTTCAAATCTCCAGTTATCTTCCTCAATGTAACGCTTAAGTTCATCAGATAAGCCTTCTAATTCTCCTAGCATCTGCTCTGATTCACTTGGGGTTGCATCTGCATTGAAGTTGGGTGGCTGGTCCTTAATGTACATCAGACAGTAGGCACTGGCATTTCTTGAGCCTCCGTAGGAATCACTTTCTAGTTCTTCCCAGGAAGATTCAGTAACAGAGATGTCGTTGTACTTGAGCCAGACCTGTCTGGGTTGATTATAGATATAGACCCAATAGTGTCCAGCATCTGCTTGTCCTTCATGAACAAGAACTGCATGCAAGCGATAAGGCACCTGACTAAGCAGAGGATCACAGTACATCTGCTGAATAGCCTGGGTAGTGCTTGCAATGAAATTCTTTAAATCCTGTACATCTTGCTCAGTCTCACTGCTCAGTTTCTGAAGACAGGTCTTAAAGTTTATCTCATCTGTGACTGTTTGAGGAACTGGCTGGGCAGGCATTTCCCCAGAAGATTGGGAAGATGGAAGAGGCTTATTCTTTGTGGTAGACTTGCAAAGACAATCTTCAGAGAAGACACTTGCAACACTCTGAGGAGAGTTTCCTTCACCTGTCACTGAAGAGAGTGGTAATGTCACACTGCTGTCACTTTGAGATGCCACGTTCAGGAGTGGGGACTGAGCAGGGTCCAAGTCGTACTTCACGTATTTTTCCATTTTTTCCTGTAGGAGTACTATTTCTTCCTTCAGCCTCCGAACACACTGTCTCTTGCTTTGAACAAGATCTTTATTTCTGTGCATGTACCTGTCCATATAAATAATCGGAGGAAATTCCAGCTTATTGTGAATTTTTTCAGGCTGACCAAGGGATTGATTGAACTCAAATCTTGAGAGTTCGAAAGTCAACACAGGAGGCAGTTTTGTGAACCAATACTCCTGTCCATTCTCTGTTGACTGATTGGAAGGAAGCAGCTCAATGTCACCTTCTACCATAGCCCCATCCAAACACTCCTGTAAGTTGCAATAACCATTTACCTGAAGGGGATACAAGCCAAAGGTCTCAGAGTTAGTATACAGCTTTCCTTCACGAACCCCTTCAGTGAGGACCGTGCCATAGAATAATCGCATCATTGGGTTTTCAAGGTTGCTGTCAGCAACAACCGTCAGATGGAACGCGTCCTCCAGCCAGTCCAGGAGCTTGTGTGTAAATTCACTCACATCTTGCTGCTGCTGTTCCTCCTCATCGGACTGGAACGCTCCCTTTAAGAGGTTCAAGGCTGATGAAGGGTCAACAAATTTGCGATTTGATCCCATCATCAGAGCAAACAAACGCTGAAGCTCTTGCATAAACATCACATTCCTCTTCTCTCGCTCATCTGTACAGTTTTCCAATGCATCCTGTGGCACAGTGGAACCGAGGACGACTCTTCGGAATTCAGGCAGCTGAAAGAGAGATTGGATAACCACACTAAACCAACAGGTATTGCCAACATTTTTCAGTCCGACTGGCCAACCATCAACTCGCTTCCAATCATTGGGATTGCGGTTTTCTCCCCAGACTTCAAAGTGTCTTCTTTTTGAGCGCTTAGTGTCTGCAGACACAGTGTTGTGCCTCCTAAGAGTCTTTCCCTCAGTGTGACATTTGGAGGAATTCAGTAGACTCAAAGCAATGGCAGCGTCAAGTTCATCTCTGCGTTTACGAGCCAGGCCTAATACTCTGGCAAATGCCTTTTTGTTGGCAGCACCCGCCCTCTCTTCTGTAGCAATGGCGTCTGGATCAGGCTCCTTCACTCTGTCCCTGGTAAGACTGCCTGCCAGCGGCACGTCACCATTCATGGCCTTCAAACCTTCACGAGGGAGAGGAGGAGCCCGAATGCCCTGGTCCTCACTCTGCTGATCCACCTCCATTTGGTAGCTGGCGTCATGGCTCCCTGCCGCTCCCCCCATGCCGTCTTCCTGGAGCTCTGTCTGGAGCTCTGTCATGGTAGTGGAGAGGCGCCAGCCCAGCTTCACGGGACAGCAAGGAAGAGATCTTCCTCCTACCGATCTTCTTTCTTCTGGGTTCCGGACACTGAAACTTTCCTTTGTCTTATGATCAGAGAGCTCGAGTTTGGAAGCCTCTTCCTTCCTCTGCAACAGCAAAGGGTTCCCTGCTCTTGATGAAACCTTATTTTGCAACGAAATAAATGCCCTAACATAAGGGATCTCGTCCCACTTGCCTAACTTTTGGCAATATAAGTTCAACTGCATGATAGTACAGTAACTTAAGGAACCATTCACGGGCCATTTTTCCCCACAGTCTAAAACGTACGTAGGCCATACACTGTTGCAATAAAAAATCAATTCACCTATAATCTGGCCCAGTGGGCTTCCTCTAAATCTTGAACTATGACAGTTCCTGACGACCCTGAAGTAAAGGCCCACAAGTATGAACGCTACAATCCCCCACGCAAACTGAGAACATATAAACACAACTAGCATGGGCTCCATTTTTTTAAATTAGCGCACAGAAACCACCGATCTCACAGTGACCCGGCAAGCAATGGCCTCCCCAAAACTCAACCAATTATCACCCCAACCCAGGCCCTGGTGCGCGGCCCTGAAATCTCAAATGGTGCTTCTTCCTTCCCAAACCCTTTGCCCTTCCACCTGCTGGGAGTCAACCCTCTATGAGAGTCTACAGCGCCCCGTCGGACACCATTACTGCAACCGAACCACCCGGGGGTCCTACCGCTGGCTGGTCACAGGCAAAACTCTGAAGACAGGTTTCTTCGAAGTCTGTGTGTGCAGATGTACTACTCGCTGCGCACGCGCTGTTCTCTTCTTTCGGCTGTCGCTCTCAGGTGCCTCTGCGCCGATGGCGAAGCAGGATCCAAGCAGCACATCTCCGGTTATCAGCACTGTCAGAGCGGCTACGGCTTCCTTATGAGAGATGGCCGCGGGGCTCGTTGCTGGCCACACAGCTTCCGAAATCGGCACTGACTGGACTGCAAAACCCAGACCCGCAGGTTGGTGTGGTGGGTCCGAGGTCCTGCTTGGGCTGGAGTGGGCAGAGTGGCGGCGGGAACCGTGACTGATGGAACCCCTCCGGAGAACCGCGTAGGTAGCTTCGTGTGCCAGGGACAGGCCTCGGCTCGCCCGGAGAGCGCTTTGGGTCAGCGGCGGGGAATGCTCTCAGACCACACTGACCCCAGAAGGCCCGCAGTCTCAGGAGCCTAAGGTCACGGAGCGCACTGACCAGCCAGGAGTCAACAGCAGAAAGCGCGCAGGGCGTGTCCATGCTCTGCTTTTAAAGATGGCCCCCATAATTCCCCCCGGCGGAAGAAGATGGGAGGGCATGCCCCTTCCATCCAATTACCTACCTGTCCTCAAGCCTACAGGTTTCTGCTGAGTCACGTGTGTATTTACGGGTGCCGGGGTGAGGCCTGTGTGCGTAATACTAGGCATTTCCCGACCCTTCCCCCTTTTCGTGGGGGTGGGAGTGAGTGGGGGTGCAAGGTGGGAGCGGGAATCCCCCGTTATATTATGACCCAAACAACAATAACATAAGAAGGCCAGTGAAGCTCATACTTTTTCAATGTGGTGACGTTGATGCTATGACCGAAAACTCACTGTGTTTTGAAATCATGTCCGAAAATTCACTGTATTTTGAAATCATGTCATATTTTCATTTCTCTTGGAGTTATGATCGTACTTGTCATAGATTTGTTTATTTTAAGTTTTTTACCCATAAACTTCCTTTTTTAAAGATTTTATTTATCTTTAAAGAGGACGGGAAGGAGAGAAATATCAATGTATGGTTGCCTCTCCTGAGTCCCTTGGTGGGAACGGGCCTTTGCCCCGACTGGGAATAGAACCGCAATCGTGTGGTTCGTAGGCCAGCGCTCAACCCACTGAGCTATACCAGCCAGGGCAGATTTGTTTATTTATTGATACAGTTTTGTACTTGCAAGTACAGGCAATGGTTCTCTTTTAGTAGATCTGTTAGGGCTGCTTATCTCTGGTACAATATTAAGGCATGGGAATAAAATTGAAGGGAGAATTCTGGAGCTACATATGAGCTCTTAGTCTCAATTTCAGTATGCACAAGGAATCTTTGATTGAAGTCCTAATATTTTCTGATGCCCATGCATTATTCTTAAAGTATTTACATTTATAATTTTAAGTTAGGATCAACAGATGACAAACACATACTAACTTCTCACCTTAAAATACATGTAGTTGTTGACAACTGATTAGAAAACCATATTTGTAAAAAAAAAATTCAAATGAAAGAAAAAATCGGCAGCAAATGATGGATGAAATAAAAGAGAAGATAATGCTGCACAGATTATTTGCAAATTTAAAAGGAGATTGAGAGCCCTGGCTGGTGTAGCTCAGTGGATTGGGGGGGGGGGGGCTGCGAACCAGACAATAATGGTTCGATTCCCAGCCAGGGCACAAGCCTGGGTTGAAGGCCAGTTCCCTGCAGGCCAGTTCCCAGCAGGGGACGCACAAAAGGCAACCATACATGGATGTTTCTCTCCCTCTCTCCTTCCCTTCCCCTCTAAAGATAAATAAATAAAATCTTTAAAAAAAAAAAGGGATTGGATTGAATAGTTGGCAATGCTTCATCTATCTGAACTGTGGTTGGGACACTCCATATAACCAAATAATGGTCGTGCCTCTGCCGGGCACCTCAGTAAGTCCCTGAAATCATCTTTGGTTTCTGGGGCCTGGGGCCTTCAGATGGCCTGGGTTTATCATTCTCATCAATTTTCCTCCATGTAAACCCTCCTCAGACCCCTGGGACATATTAGATAGAGACCTGCTCAAAGGCTGGAAACCAACAGAAGCTACTGAGTGTATTGCCCGCTAAAGAATTTTCTCGTGTTTATTATATGCCAGGGCCTAAGCTGGCTTATCAACAATTTAACCTGATGGGGCCCTTGACCTTAAAGTTTTGTATGAAGATATAACAAATGAATGAAATCAACACAGGTATCACTCGCTACTAAGTAGTCAAATAGAAAGTTTTGATATTGGCAGCCAGGCCACTGGGGAGACTTCAAAGTCAAGTCTCTAACTCCTTTCCTTATTCACCACAATAGTTTATCAAGCCCTTTACCAGGCCATCTCCCACTCACTCCCTTGTTTCATTTCTCACACACACAAGCAAAGGTGTATTGACTTTCTTCTGCGTTTACAGTGCTAATATACTTTCAAGATTCACTTCCAGCTGTCTATGTCCCAAGGAGATCTCGCCTTCTTCCTTCAAGTTCTTCACTGAGTTTAAGGTGCAGATTGTAACATTCTGGTATGTAGACAAAGTCAACCTATGACGCATAGAAATTTTACTGGTGTCATTGCTCTAGCAATAAGGTCTTTGGAACCATTAGGTACAAAATAGCCTGTGGTTAGAAGTACTGGCTTCCTGATCTCCGGACTCAGACATGCTCTGTTATGGTTTCCTTGGTTTTACTTCAGGAGAGGAGAATAGTGACCTCTAAGGGTGCTGGGTAAACAGATGCCGAACACAGGGCTTGGTGTCCACCATTCATCTTGAACACCTAACTTCAATCGTCAGAAGGTGAGCAAATGCACAGGAGTCAGGGAGGCAGGGACAGCCCCCACTCCTGGCCAAGGTGACACACCCAATAAGTGTTGGGGCTTGGTTTATACACAACCTGGAAAGTTCATGAAAACAGTCCTAAGAATCATGTAAAGCAATTTCCCCCTGGGGATCCAAGTTCTCCAACATAGGAGAAACGCTGGGTGGATGGAACCCTGTCCTCTCAGTGGACGCTGACCTGGAAAGCCAAGGCCAGAAATTCCAGTTCGGTGATTCTCAGTCTGCTTGCCCAGTGGAATCGCGAAAAACCCATCAGGAAATTCTAAAGAGGGGCTATCAAAGTGCTCATGTCCATGGTACCTGGGACCATGCCAGTCACTTCTTTGGCTAGTGGTTGCATGGCACCGGGGGGGGGGGGGGCTTGGGGACGGATCAACCAGAAGAAATCCTTGCTGAGAGTCAATCCTGGAAAAGAGGATCCTGAGGGATTTTGCACAGACCAGACCGCCCCTTTTTGGGTTTGATGCAGCTAAGTTACCGGATCCCTGGCAAGAACTCTTATGGGGAAGACTAAGGCCCACGCTATTCCCTTTTCAGCTGCTTTGGAAACATGGGGATTAGAGCCTCTTGTATCATTAACATATAAAACAGAGTTCATCGAATATCAAGAACCCATTTGGGTTTGGAGCATTAAATGGTTAATTGGTACAAGAATCTAAAGACATCATTAATCTAGCTCCAATTTACAGATGACAAAACTCAGTATGAGAGGTTAGAAACTGGTCCTTATCTCATAATCCGTAAATAGGAAGGAGGTGGAATTCTAGTTAAGATTCAGGCGGAATTCTGAGCTCACCAGGAAATCACCGCCCCTTTCACCGCCCAGTTAGGCTTCAGAAGGTGTGTTGTCATCGTTAAACCAAGCCGAGAGCCTAACTCCCTCCCGGGATAGGGCGGGGAGGTTGCAGTCCCGCCCCGGAAGTTTGCCTTCCAGGATGTCAATCACTTGAAAGGCGATCAGAGTTTAGAGACCACAATCGGACTGTGCAGTAACCAGGCCCTCCCTACAGTCAGGTCAGGTGACTGTATTGGAAAGAATGCAGCATCTACTTCGTGAGCATGCTGACTCTCCGTTTTCTACAGGCAGTCCCAATTTTAGCAAGAGCCTGATCCTTTCCTAAAGGTCTCAGGTATCTTTATGTTGCCGTACCTGGGGGATGGGGGGCAGTGAACGTAATTTTGGGCATGTTTCTCCCTGTAACTTACATACTCTTTCTCTGAAAGTGGAAGGGGCTCTGAAAAGAGCCTTTGTGTTCAAAACGTTTAGGAAACTGAGATGTCTGTCGATTCACTTGCCCTTGGCCTTGTGGTGGCTCTCGGTCTTCTTGGGCAGCAGCACGGCCTGGATGTTGGGCAGCACGCCGCCCTGCGCGATGGTCACCTTGCCCAGCAGCTTGTTGAGCTCCTCGTCGTTGCGGATGGCCAGCTGCAGGTGGCGCGGGATGATGCGCGTCTTCTTGTTGTCGCGCGCCGCGTTGCCCGCCAGCTCCAGGATCTCGGCCGTCAGGTACTCCAGCACGGCCGCCAGGTAGACGGGCGCGCCGGCCCCGACCCGCTCGGCGTAGTTGCCCTTGCGGAGCAGGCGGTGCACGCGGCCCACGGGAAACTGCAGGCCCGCCCTTGAGGAGCGAGACTTAGCCTTGGCGCGCGCCTTACCACCCTGCTTTCCGCGTCCAGACATTGAAGACAAAGAAAGGCTACCGAGGAGAAAAAAAAAAACCAAAATGCACACAAACCACTCCCCAAAACAGATGATTTGTATGAGTAGGCCGAATATGGCTGCTTTTATAGGCAATTCCTGGGGAGCAAATAGGGCTGTTTGATTGGTTCAAAATAAATTCAGTCAAGTAGCCAATAGAAAAACTTCATTTCCATACCTCATTTACATAGTTCAGCCCATGAATGACAGACTGAGCGTTTGTCTGCCAATGAACTGAAAGGCTTTCTGCATCCCTTATTAGCATAAAGGCCCTATAAATACCACACGTCCTTCCCCAGGTTCATTTTACCCTTGGTTTTCTTAAATCTAAGATGCCAGAACCGGCAAAATCCGCGCCCGCCCCGAAGAAGGGCTCCAAGAAGGCTGTGACTAAGGCCCAGAAGAAGGACGGCAAGAAGCGCAAGCGCAGCCGCAAGGAGAGCTACTCGGTGTACGTGTACAAGGTGCTCAAGCAGGTGCACCCGGACACGGGCATCTCGTCCAAGGCCATGGGCATCATGAACTCCTTCGTGAATGACATCTTCGAGCGCATCGCGGGCGAGGCGTCGCGCCTGGCGCATTACAACAAGCGCTCGACCATCACGTCCCGGGAGATCCAGACGGCCGTGCGCCTGCTGCTGCCTGGGGAGCTGGCCAAGCACGCGGTGTCTGAGGGCACCAAGGCCGTCACCAAGTACACCAGCTCCAAGTAAATTCAAGTAAGCGGCCTCCTAACCCCAAAGGCTCTTTTCAGAGCCACCCACATGTTCTCAAAAAGAGCTGTGCTCAGTAAATCAGAGTGTTGGTTACAAAAACATACAGGAGTGAACCCTAGGGAAATTGTGGGGCTGAAAGATTTAAACTTAGCACTTGTGGTTCTTGACTCAAGCAAGGACTTTGTAAAGGATGAAAGGAGTAACTAGAATGATATTCTAAAACATTTTAAGCAGCTTGTGTTGTGCTTTTTTTTTTCACTAAAAACATGGGTGTATTAAGATGAAATGTGTTAAAAAGAACACAACACTAAAAGTGCAATTTAAAACAATCTGCTCTGTAAAGGCAGTTTCCTTTGGCACCTGGGAGGATTATTAAAGTACACGGGGTGTTGGAAGGGTTCCCGCCGGAACACAGCTGTGCGCTGGCGCCTGCCCGGGAAGTGGCGGAGCGGTGGCCTAATTAGGGCGGCTACACCAATGCAGGAGTTCAGTTTCACGTCCGGTTGGTCTTGATCGCCTCTGCAGTTTGTGATTCACTAAGTTTCTGTGCCTTCGGGTTCTTTAAGGTTAGAGAGGGAGGAGAAGTACCCTTGTAAATAAGACTGTGGAGTCTAACATACAGGGTGGGGGTGGGGGGTTGCAATGCGGGGATAAAACAAACACTTCCGTTTCTAATCCTGCTGAGTTTTGTTTATTTTTTTTGGTTTTTGGGTTTTTTTTGTAAAGGACATAGCACTAGGAACCAGAATTTCCTCCCAGTCTTAGAAAGGCTATCAGGTTTTGCTCATACTCTCGGCAAGGGCGCCCCTGAGAGGTCTCTCTGACCTCAGTCCTGCTCGGCTTCTTTAGCGGCCCAACGCCTTCTTCTTCGTCTGTTTTCCCCTATTTCAAATTTTGTTCCAAACGCACAGCAAGCTCCTCCGACTCTCAGGAGTGGGAATGTTTCCTGTTTTGAGCCTGCAATTTAACTTTGAGCAGCTTGTTTACCTCACTAGGGAATTAACAAAGCCCAATGTAAAGTTAAATTTTAAATGGCTTATACAAAGACTAAAAAAATCATCTCAAAATAACAAACTCAGTCAGAATTTAGGTGCTTTAAATGTGGTAAGTTTTTAAATTCTAACAGGAAAAGCACAGCTGTGATTTTAACTAGTTCTTTTAGTTAACAACTAATACATGAAAAGTCAGTAGGGTAATAAACAAAAACAAACTACTCCACCGTTGTAAACCATTTAAAATTTAATTTATGGTATATAATTTTCTAGGGGAAAGTCATATTTCTAATCAAGATAACTTTTTGGACAAATTCAATGGCTTAATTTTGCTTCAAAAATGGGTTCTATGACTTTATGTATTAATGCCTTCATGGAAAATGATAATAGCACGGTGTTTTAGTTTTCACAAGTCTAGAATTTATTTTCTAAAAAAAAAAATATTAAGTTGAATTTATTAAATTTCTTTCTCTAGGTTTCCTGGTGAGATGAGGTAACATCACATTTTTCAAAATTTTACAATTACAAATTAGACATTGAACTAAAATAAATTTTAATAGATAATTTCATTAAATGCCTTCGGTTTTTATGATGTTACACATTACAAGGATTCAGTGTGTCGGCTCAAACACTGAATTCATGAACTGTAAGAATGGAGATGAATTTACATCGAGTATATTCATGCTTAATCTTTAGGAACCTAGACTGTTTCTGCTTTGGAGAGTACAAATCAGTCATGGATATAGCCATTTGATTTATGCAAGTCTCTTACTTTCTACACAGGTTAGGATGACCGTAGAGTAACAGGCTATAGAACATTCGGATGCATTAGGGGAGTGGAAATAGACATGGTTATTTTTGCCACTTCGGTTGGGAAAGGGGATAGGCCTTGTGTGCTGGTGGGCCTGCGGATCGGTCAGCACTGCCTGCTTCCCACTGCCTCAGGGCTGGGGCGGACACCACACTGCTGGCTGCTTTCTGAAGGGCGAACACTCTACCAAGTCCTACAGCTACCGAGAAACACAATATTCACACACACAAATGGCTGTGCTTAGTCTGTTTATTAAGAAGTTACTGTTGCTTAATGTAGTGAGTTCAGTGCAATATGTACTGTCTTCTTTATCCTGATAACACAGACTTTAGAAATGATCTTGTCATTATATGAATTCATCATGATATTTATCTAAGGTTTACTGGAATTAAGAAAAAAAACCACTACCAGAAAGAGAAAAAAAATCAGGACTCAAATGAAACTTCCAACAGATTGCTGTGCCTTTGCCAAGCCTTAAATCATTTTTAAATACTGATCTGTTTAACCGAAGTCAATCGAACTAATCTTTGAAGCCTATTCTTCTAATTAAGAAAAGTCAATTAGCCCTGGCTGCTGTAGTTCAGTGGCTAAAGCATGGGCTGCAAACCGAAGGGTCACCAGTTCGATTCCCAGTCAGGGCACATGCCTGGGTTAGGGGAAAAAAAGAAAAGATACTTAAATACTTGGAGTCAAAAGGATCAAATACTTCATATTTGTGACTTTTCACCCTCTTGCTCTCTACAAATCCCTTACCAGGCCATCTCTCCAGTGATGAGTAAATGTGAGAGAGGCTGAAACCCACACGGCCGAGCCTTTAGGAGACCACAGCGTGGGAGTTGCCATGTGAGGCCGGGAACCGTGCGGAGGTGGCTGGCCAAGGCGGGGGTGCCGAATGCGGGTCCCCAGAGGCACCCTGTCACGTATGCTTCCCAGCCAGTCCTGCAAGTTTCTGGGGAAACACTCTGCTTTCTTTAAAACTTGTTCTCTGTGAGGACTGATTGTCCACAGTCAGGTTTTGTTTTTGTTTTTGTTTTTTTTTAATTTTATTTCCTTATCTTTAGAGGGGAAGGAGAAGGGGAGAGAAACATCAATGTATTGGTTGCCTCTAGTGCATCCCCTGCTGGGAACTGGCCTGCAGGGAACTGGCCTGCAACCCAGGCATGAGCCCTGACTGGGAATCGTTTTTTGCTACTGAAAATAACGCACAGCCCTGATGCCCGGATCCGAGGCAGTCTACAGTCTTCTCCCCTCTGTCATCCGTGCATTACCTTTTTCACTTGGTTGGAGGAGAACAGCCTGTTGCTTACACACCTTGTTCACATCACAAGTGTGCTAATCGTTAGCTAAGTGTCTTTGACCTACTCTGACGATGCTACCACCCTGAGCCTGCACAATAATGATGTGGTCACAAAGATGGAGTGAGGGGGTCAATGAAACATGTACCACAAATGGTCTAGTGCTCATAAAATGGCTGCACAGCACTGTTCCAAGGTGAGGAAAGCAGCTTCTGGAACCGGCCCTTCGGATTTTCCAGATGCCTTGCATAGTCTGCAGGGATCCTGCCCCACCCTCTGTCTACGGCCTCCTTTGTTCCTCTCTCTCCTGTTCCCCAGCCAGATTTGCCCACACCCTGCCTTTGCTGGTTTCCTGCCTCCCACGTCTGCTGGAACTCCGCCTCTGATTTTTGTTTTTTCCCCTCCTCCCTGCCTAGCAAACGCCCACTCATTCTGCAGGCATCTGCTTGGCCCTCTCCCTCCCCCTCCCAGCTGCTCTGTGTAACTTCCACCGAGTTTGCACTTGTCATCACTTGTTTAGTTGTCACCCCAGCAGGCTCTGAGCTCTGATTAGGTCCCCACAGCATCTGTAGAGGCTGTTACTGAGCCTGTATGCACTCAGTGAGCAAACATAACTGAATTAATTAAATCATTCAATAAATGTGTTTGAATGCCTCGCATGTACCAAGCACCTGTATGCATACCTCAGTGAAGAAAATCACAAATGTCTTCCCTGAGAGCTAGGACTCTCACCGAATACGACATAAACACCTGAGTGAAACGTCTGGTCTGTTAGAAGGTGAGTGCTGAGGAGAAAACAAAACAGGACAGAACAAAACAGAGCAGGAGGGAGAGGAGTGTGGGAGTGAGGAAGGTGCGGTGCAGTCCATGAATGGAGTGCTGACCACTGTGGGTCTCTGTGGAGCCAGCTCCTGGCATGAAAACTTCAAGACAGCTACTTGTTCATATGAAACTAGGTTCGTTGCAGCTGCTTTTTCAGCAGCAGGAGGAAAAATACATTTTGTACTACTCCCAAGAGTAGACTAAGTATTTATTGGGGTGCATTTCCATTCGACTTACTTAAAAAGAGGGAGGGATGACTGCATTTGCCAGATGGATGAGCACCTGAGAGAAGGGAGGTTTCTGGACAGCGTTACAACTGCTTCAGATGGCAACAAGGAACTCGAACTCTTCAGCTATGCAAGGCCCTTCTTTCCTTACAAGCTCACCACCGGGAACTCACTTGTTACTTTGTCTCCTCAGTGAAAAGCAGTAACTAGTTTACCACCTGGCACATTGCTATTGACCCTTCAGTTGAAAGTTGCAGGACACTGAACAGGTAACATTCACCCTTTAGTTAAGATTATACAGAAACTCAAATGCTCAGGGTCGGGCAGGGTTGGGGGGGGTTATCCATCCAAAACACGTGACCCCTGGGAAACTATCTTTCCTAGCCTTCCTCACTGGTAAATCAGAACAGTGGCTGTTAGATATTAAATGTATTGGAGTCTACAAAGCGCTTAGAGCAGCACCTGGCATCAACCAAAGCTCAGCACCCTTATCACGGCTGTTCGCAGAGTCGAGCACCATGTCAGCTATCTGATGAATTATAGAAGTGAATTAATCAATCTCTTTCTTTTCACAGGAAGGACAAACAAGCCTTAGACATGTCTTTTTCCACCACGGGTCACTGCTGGACGCTGGCATCTCAAAACCCAAGAAATGGGAGACATTAGAAGATAAAGACTTTTTAACAGTTGTGGGAGGATCACTGAGAACCTGGCTAAAACATCTTTTCTTCCTTCCCCGAATATAAAAATATTAAATGTTCATTGTAGAAATTTGCAAAGTGAGAAATATATAAAGCAAATGTAGCTATCACGCCATATATACATTTATCTCATTTTCTAGGTAATTGTGCTTAGAAACACGAGTTTCACAGATGCATTACTACTTGTGTATTTGGTCCTCTGTTATGGGCCGTTAAGCTTGGGTTTCATCTTTATGCATTACAGGGCATGCACATCACACATCTTTGTACAGAAATCTTTGGTTCAATATTTGACTCTTTTGGGGTGGCTAGACTGCTAGTAGTAGAAATGCTAGATTGCAAGTCAGAATCATTTGAAGGCTCTTAATACACATTGCCAAATTTTTACCCAGAAGCACTCTGCCAACTTATAATACCAACATAATATGGAAATTTCCGTGATACAGCTTTTAATTTACACAGAACCTTTTCTTTTTCTTTTCTTCTTCTTCTTTTTTTTTTTTGGAAGCACTGTTAACCTGACGGGTTGGCCAAACTATTTTGAGGGAAGTTTTGATTTATTTCATCATTACTGAGGGTAATACTCCCCTGCCCGTGTTTTTATTGGTAATGGTCCCATAAGAAATAAACTGCTGGAAAATGATAGACATACTGCAACCATTGCGTGGGGAGGCATTATATTAAAAAAAAATAAGGATCTTAGATTAAGATTTAAAAAAAAACAAACCCTACTATTTATCAGGTGCCTCCCGCCCAGTCCTCTGCTGGACTAACAAACTGGCTGTTTTTGACCGAAACCATTTTTACCTACATCATGTCTCATAAGGCTCCTGAATTCCCCCTGAACTGCAGTACACAAACCCTCTCCTGAAAGGCCTCCCGTGTCTCCCTCCTCTGCAGAGTAACTGCCAGGACTCTCAGGGAGGGAGGCTTTTGGGGACCTTCGCAAGTCGGATTTTCCTCCGCTGACCCGTGGGCCCTGACCCCACTGTGGAGTTTCCTTGGCTGCCTCCTGGGACACTGCCTTGGGGAGCAAACTCACGTCCTGACCTCTCACTAAGGCGAGTTCAGGGACAAGTCAAGAAGCATCCTGGACTTTGTCCCAATACCTGCTGCCTCTCAGCTCTGCAGAGAGCTGAGCTCGGCACACCGCCAGCCCAGTCCTGGGCCCGTGGTCCCCACGGAGCTCTTCAGCCCCGCTCTCCTATTGTTAACTGAAGGCAGGAACTCTGCCTGCGTCTCTGTGTATTTGGGGATGGGGGTGAAGGGCGGGGAGGGTATAGGGGGTCGGAGTTTGAGGGAATGAAAGTAGAAGCGACTCTCGGTGCAGGACCACAGCCAGGAAGGCGACCAGATTTGAGCCAACGTGTCACGGGTGAGATTCGCGCTCTTACTCCATCCTGAAGGGTCTTCCCTCACGCCGCCGGGACCCCGGGGAGTTAGTGCAAACAACCCCCACACGTTGTACATTATGGTTAATTAGATTGTGTCTGCCCAATTAAGGACCTCGCCTACACGTTTTGGATGATCCTGTAATGGAAAAACCAACAGGCGGAAACTCTGGAGGCAGAATTCGGTGTAAGTGGAAAGGAATCTTTTGCTCAAAGGTTATGGTTTGAAATAATGGCGGGTTTCAAAGCCCGTTTACAGCCAAAGAAAATCTGCCTGCCAACCTCTGCCGGCTCGGTCCGAGGCTGTGCCCAGAACATCTGCAACCCCAAAGTATTGCCTTGTAAGAAACGCAAGTGGCCTAGCTGCTTTCCCGTCACTGTGTGGCTCGGGGCGTCTTTCAGGTGGCGCGCCCAGACGGCCTGCTCACCGCGTCCTGTTCCCCGGCTGCTCGCTGCCCTCCCGTGCGTCCATGTGCGGGACCCGCATGTGCAACGCCAGCCGCCAGTGCCGGGCAGCCTCCCGTGTCCGGGGGAGGCGGGGGAAACGGCTTTCAGGGCCCGCCGGCCGGGGTTTCTTTCTGAACCTTGTGGCCTGCAGGCTGTGAGGACCCAGGAACTCGGGCCCCGCTGGCCGAGAAAGGGGAGAACAAGTAGGGCAACGCTCCCCACTCTCCCCTTAACGGTCTGGACCCAAATCCTCTGCACTGGGGAAACGTAGACAAAGGTACTTCTCTTACTCACCTGTGCTGCCCAGTTGCCAGGGCAACTGCCCATGCGCAGTCCTCAGCGCTTCCCAATCCTTCCCCTACCAGGTGGGGTGCAGCCTCTCACGCTGCTCCTGGGGTTACTGCTCCCTCCGCCCAGCCATTGGGCCAGGCCCCCATCCCCTTACAGTTCTACAGCCGACTCCGCAGTAAGACACCCTAGAGTGTTACTTTTCTTACACACACACTTAATCGTCCATAAAAGTCAGGGCATGGCTGATTTTTCCCACCCATTGGAAGACAAGCATTTGGAAGACCACTGAGAAAACATAAGTCTCTTGCTAAAAATCAGTGTTAAATGCACAAAGAAGAGAGGAAACTTTGTTCTCCTTGAATTTTGCTGAAAATCGAGGACTTTGTCGCATACTTTCGGCATGCTGGGTCATATTTTGTTAAAACGTGAGAAGGCACACGAGGCTCGAGTCTCCGGGGATCACCCGGCAACAGCACTGGGTGGCTCTGTGCAGACGATTTTTTGTGGGCTTCGACTTTTGGGGGGAAAACAAACACAAATGCTCCTCCCTCGAGGGGCGGGGCTGTGCCCGGGTGATGCACCAATCAGAGCCCGTCCTGCCCTATATAAGGCGTGCGGGCCCCTGCGGAATTTCACGCTTCCACTGGTTCTCAACTTCCGTTTTCTTTACTGTGATGTCTGAGACTGCGCCTGTGGACCAGGCTGAACCCGGCCCTGCTTTTATGGGGAAGCCAATAGTCAAAAAGCGAGGGAAGAAGCAGAAGGACGTGACAGGTGTGGGCCGTAAGACTCCCAGTCTGTCTGTGTCCAAGCTCATCACTGAGGCCTTGCTGGTGTCGCCGCAGCGAGCCAGCATGTCGTTGGTCGCGCTCAAGAAGACGCTGGCGGCCGCGGGCTACGACGTGAACAAGAACAACAGCCGCATCAAGCTGGTGCTGAAGAGTCTGGTGAGGAAGGGCACCCTGGTGCAGACCAAGGGTAGTGGTGCTTCTGGCTCCTTTAAGTTAAGCAAGAAGGCAGCTGCTCAGCTCACCAATGTCAAGGTCAAGAAGCCCGCTTCTACTAAGACCAAGAAACTGGTCTTGTCCAGAGAGTCCAAGTCTCCGAAGAGCGCCAAGAGCAAGAAGACAACCCCGAAGCCGAGAGCGACAGCAGGTCAGAAAGCTGCCCGAGGCGTGTGGAAGGCTGCAGGAGCCAAGGGCAAGCCCCCGCGGAAGAGCCCTGCCAAGGCCAGGGCGGGCAGGCCCGCCGCCGGGAGAGCCGTGCTGACCCAGCAGAAGGCGAATCCCAGGAAGGCAGCGCCTAAGAAGTGAGAGGCTGATCTTCAGAAAGACCCAAAGGCTCTTTTAAGAGCCACCCAATTGACATTAAAGTGGCGTAACACTGGACTTCTCTTGGAAGTTTGACACTGCAAGTCAATCTCCTTAGCTTAAAGAGAATTTAACGGAGGTGACGTAAGGGGTTTGGCACGGTACGCTAGTGTTTACACAACCCCAAAATGCTGGGTTGTGCATGAGTCAGTGAGAATGTCATGCAGGCCTTGTGCAAACTTACACATTACTTGACTACAGAAACCCACGTCGTGTAGGAGTGCGGGGTAGCTCAGGCCCCCAAACACAGTTCTGTTTTCTCAAGTGTCTGTTCTAGGCTTTTATGGGGTGTCCTGACAGCGTAGTGAGGGTAAGTCTGGCGTCTATGGCCTTTGTGGGGGTCAGAAATAAAAGTCAAGGTGTCATTATGACTCTAGGGAATTTTTAAATCTCTTTCATGTTTAACAGAAGCTTAATTACCCAGAGTGACTAGCCAGTAAAAATCAAATTTGCAGTTGTCCCATGAATGATGCGATCCTCGTTATTTCCAAACTTCTACAGTTAAACTGGTCAGCACATGTTGCTACCAAGTCTTAAAAATTGGCTTGATAATTGCTTTAAGGCAACTGAAATACCACGCATTTTACTTTTGAAGAGTGTACAGATTGGACTCCACTTTACTTTTGAAGAGTGTACAGATTGGACTCCACGGGCAGAAAAATGCTAAACCGAAAGCTTTGGGGGGAATGTTGGAGGCAGCTCACAGTGGGTAGGGTCTGAACCAAACGTTTGTAAAAAGAAAACCTGGTTGTATTGCAAAGCACTCATGGCGTGAGTCTGTTTCCCATTTTAAACACAATTGGTTCGTTGCAGTTTTCACGGAATTTGTGATTTAGCATTCTTATTTAAAGATCAATCCAGGAAGCATTAATCTTATACTGTTCATCCAGTTTTGGGGTTTGGCATTTTCGTGCAAAAGGTTGTTAGTGCACTCTTGGAATCTGAGCACCTTCTGCAGGTGACTCACTAGGACCTACCCTTTCAGGATTCAGGTCTATAATCAGAGGTCTGAGAAAGAAAATTACATTGTGTCCCCTAAGGAAAGTGACTAACCACACTAGCTTCAATTCCCACCGTGCGTGCCTTGCTGGGATATGCTGTCCAGTCTCCCTGGAGGAGGGAGTTCTTCTGCGTTAGATGCTTCGCTTGGCCGACGAGCAGTGAGTGGACCTCAGACCTGGAGACCCTCCTGCCACAGAGGAAGGGGGTGAGCAAGTGGCCTCATCCCGCCCAGTGGCTGCCCGCCTCCCAGCATTGCTCAGAGCCTCTGGAACGGGTTCCAGGACCCCATTCGCCGGTGCTCCCCCAGCCTGTTAGCATCTGGCACACGTAAAGTTAGAAATAAAATTTACTTCTCCAGCTCAGGGGACTGAGATTCAACCTTTCATTTAGCCATAGAAAACCGTCGCTGTGATCCTGCCCTTCTCAGTTTAACATAATTTTCCATGCCACACCCCATATTGTCCTCCGGGAGCTCCCCCAAGAGGCCTCATTTACATAACCCCGTGCGTGTGGGGCCACAGGAGTGAACCTTTATGGAGCCAGCGCTGCCCAACATCCGCTAAATCCAAAGGGCCTTCCTCAGAAGGCCTCAAAATGCACAAGATACGAACATTTCTCTTATGGAGCCAGTTGTTTTACTGGCATAATTTGCTCGTTTTTGCTTTTACACTCCTTAAAAGCATCTACCTTTGGTTTGTAAAAAACACCCAAATTTCTTAACACCTTAGTGTGGCAAGATGCCATGACTGAGTTATAGAATCACATTGCAAGAGAATGCCTCTACCTTTCAGCAACCTCATGGGAACTGTTAATCCAAATTATCTGCTCAATTAATGTCTGGGCAACTCCTACCGGCCCTTGATGCGATTTTTGTGGGAGGCCCTGATAAGGGCCTTTGGTTTTGTTATGGAGAGGGAGTTTGTGAGTTTGACCTAAGGATATAATTTTTAAAAATTATAACCCTATTGTAGTGTTTGAATGGTCCATAAAAAAAATACAGCTGACAGCAGGCAATAGTCAAAAACAGGAAGATGAGCTGGGAGTCTGGGAGTGCGGTGGGTTAGGTGCTGGAGGCCCATTACCGCAGGAGGGAGCTCCCCCTTCACAAATACAAAACCATCCGGCTCAGAGGAAGTTAGAGACTCGGGTTAGAACACTGACCGCCCCTCCCGCAGTCGAGGGTAATTTACAAACTGCTGGGCCTCGGGCTTAGGGTGGGGCCCAGCCTGAGAAGAGACAAGTGCTAGGCCGTCTATTACATTTTAACCCAAACCGTTTGGGGTGGCGAGACTCAGCCCGATGACTAAAAAGAATGGCGAGGAGTGTGAGGCCAAAGTGTGCCAACGTTTCCTGAGGTCGCTCAGAGCAAACATACCAGGCTAGCATTTGGGGCGATGTCGACTTCTAAGCGACCCGGGCTCCCCTGGGCTGCTAGCTTGCTAGCTGTACCGTCGCAGACTCGTCATTTGTGGAAATATTTACTGAAGACCTAGCCTGGGGATGCTTCAAGAGCTTCGCCTTGCTGGGAACTGCTTCTCGCCAACCGGAACCAGCGGTTGGCCCTTTCTTTGGAGCTCAAAAGGCGTGCCCTTACCAAAAAGCGACAAAAAGAAAAACCCCTGGGTTTTTTAGAGCTTTAGGTCTTTCAGTGAGTCGGGAACTAGCAACCACCCTACCCCCCCCCCCCCCCCCCATTTGCTTCATACTGTCGGCCACCTCCAGAAACCCCGGCTTCCTCTGCACGGGGCGAGGTGTCCACGCTCGTGGGTGCCTGAGCAGACTGGCCCAGACCTGTCGGGGAGGACCCACACCCCAACTACTGCCAAGTTTTAAAACCCACTACCATCAAACCCAGAGTAACGTTTGCAAAGCGCCAGCGCGAAAAGGGTGCACAGCTCTTCCCGAGAGAGAGTGGGCGGCCCTGAAAAGGGCCTTTGGAGGAAAACTTAGGCTTGTGGAAACGTTGACTCAGCCGCCGAAGCCATAGAGGGTGCGGCCCTGGCGCTTGAGCGCGTAGACCACGTCCATGGCCGTGACTGTCTTGCGCTTGGCGTGCTCCGTGTAGGTGACCGCGTCCCGGATCACGTTCTCCAGGAAGACCTTGAGCACCCCGCGGGTCTCCTCGTAGATGAGGCCGGAGATACGCTTAACACCGCCGCGGCGGGCCAGGCGGCGGATAGCGGGCTTGGTGATGCCCTGGATGTTGTCACGCAGCACCTTGCGGTGGCGCTTGGCGCCCCCTTTGCCGAGACCTTTCCCACCTTTTCCGCGACCAGACATGGTTGCAGACTCAGCGAGTGCTTACCCTTCACACTGCTTTAAATAGAATGTTAGCGGACCTGATTGAAAACAAATGCCCCGTGGGCTCTTTTTATTAGGTTTTTCCGGGGGTGGAGCAACGGAAGGATATTAACATTTCAGCATTGTGATTGGCCAGTGAGTCTCGCGATGTTGGGGCTGGAGGGGTGGGACAGGTTTCCTTGAGATAAAAACTGATTTCTCGCCTTGCATATTTTTTCCCCGTGCTAATTTGTATATTGGATGCAGGTGTCTGCTCAGTATTTTTTTTTAAAGATTTTATTTATTTATCTTTAGAGGGGAAGGGAAGGAGAGAGGGAGAGAAATATCAATGTATGGTTGCCTTTCATGCATCCCCTGCTGGGAAGTGGCCTGCAGGGAACCGGCCTGCAACCCCGGCATGTGCCCTGACTGGGAATCGAACCGCGATTGTCTGGTTCGCAGGCCCGTGTGCTCAGTATTTTTTATGTCCATTTGGTTACTAATAAATGATGTAATGGCTTGTTGGGGAATGTGGAAATAGTAAAGGAGTGTGTACGTGTAGTTCAGGGGCCTCCCCTTTTACTATTCCTATGTAAAAGGACACATTTTAACCCCCTTCTCTCTGCCTGAGACAGTGTAAGCCTAGCCCTGAGGAGCACTGGCCCTAAAAGTCTTGTGTTTGGAAAGATGAACAAGTGGAAGAATTGCAAATTAAAACTGCTTCCTTTTCTTAGTTTATCTTCAACCAAACATCTGGCTGACTCTATTTTGCAAACTCCGGGAGCCTGGGAGCCCGCACCACAGGCCCGCCTGTAGGTCCTAACAAGCTGTCCCGCCCTCCTTTATTAATCCTCTTCAACCTTCCCCAGTTTTCACTTAGCTGACCGTTTCTTGAGGATCGCTTGTAGCTAATACCAGATTGAGGTCATTACGAAGCCTTCAGGTCCTACCCCTGAGAGGACTTTGATGGGATTATTGCTGTTTTAAATAAAACTAATCCCATTAAAAAAAAAAAAAAGCCAGAAGACAGCAGAATTGGATCTGAATGTAGTTTTCAGAGGGACTTCTTAAATAAAAGTGGTTTCCTTAGCTTCCTGCAGTAATTTTTGAAAATTTCAACTGTAAGAGTCACTCTTGTTAAAATGGCAAAAAAGAAAGAAGAGAAAAAAGAAACACCTGTCTCCATTCTGGTTAACAAATAAACGCCTACTTTGGAACCTTAGAATGAGCCGGGCCTTAGAATGACCATAATTATAACCTCAGACTTTGGTAAAAAAACAAAAAAAAAAGGGGGGAGGAGCAGAAAAGACTGAGGAGAAAGTGAGAAAACTGACGCACGGTTTGTATCGCTTCTGAAACACGTCAACCCCACACTGAGGGCGTTTTTAGGTTCTGGACTTTCACTACTCCCTTCCTACAGCAACACACCTTGTAACCACAGAACCTGCTCGAAACGGCCCCGCCTGTTTGAGGAAGCCCTGAGTCGCTTCAGAGACCGCAAACCAGAATCACACGTCCCGCTGCTGAGACCTGTGCAGAGGAGAGAGAACTGACCTCCAGCTGCACCCGATGAAAAGAACCCCGGGACTTGGGGGGCAGGACCGACACTCAACCATGGAACCTTTTCGGAAGCCGAGGCTCCGCTGTCCGGGACTCTTGCCATTGTTGACATAAGGAAGTTACACCTGCAGAAAAGTTTTGGTGAGTTTGAGCCAAACCGACGACAGTTGCTGGGAAGCATCATCTCAACGGACTGAGAAATGCTCCGGGGACTGGCAGTTTAACGCCTTAATTTATATCTTGGATCCAAGGAGGAGCCACGCGGAGGGTTACGCGAAATCCACTGGTGATGGGTCAGGGAGGCGGGAGGAAAAAGGAAATTGGGGGGAGCCCCTGGGATTGGGTGAGAGGGACAATGGCAGACGCTTGGTTCTTTACACAGGTGCATGGGGGTAGTTAACACTCAGCAATTCACTTAGAAATAACAGTAAGGAGGTTTGGGGTCTCAGCTTGTGCCCGAGGGGTTTGGGTAAAAAGGGAACTTACTTGGACATTCCAAAGGTCTGTTATCCTAGCCGCCAAGAGACAACAGACGGACCTTTGTTAGGGAAAGACGCTGGCCTAGGACAGGACTGGCCGCCATGAACTGCTTTAATTACTGAATTCTCATTTTAGACCATCTTTTGTGGTTACTTCAGATCTCTGTGTTTGTAAGCCTGCCTCGCAGGCCTCCATAAGCTGGTCCGTTTCTTCCACAACGTTTCAAGGTTCTCAGATTGAAATTGCCCACCAGGCTTTTGGACACCTGTCCCCCCTGAACTCCTCAACCCCCTTAACCTGGTCCAGCAAGAAAAATGGATTTGAGGCCCAGTGTGTCTCCCCTCCTCTCTGCTGGAGGCGTCTCAACCAATAAAAATTGTCCTCACTCCAAACCCTGGCATCTTTAGTTTTGGCCCTTTGAGGAGCTGGGCACATGGACTCAGTAACCAGTGGAGACTTAGATAGGAAGAAACGTCAAACATTGCAAGGAAAAAGTGCAAGGTCAGAGGGCACAGGTAAAACTGAAATCTCCATGTGCTTTTATTTTTTGAGATTTGATTTCTTTAAGAGAGGGGAATAGAAACATCAATATGTAGTTGCCTCTCGAGCGCCGCCTACTGGGGACCTGACTTGGCCCACAACCCAGGCACATGTCCTGACGGAATGGAACCAGTGACCCTTTGGTTTGCAGGCTGGCACTCAATCCACAGATCCACACCAGCCAGGGCTCTCCATTCTTTTTAATGCATAAAAATAAAAGTAGAATGTGTACAACTATGGCTCCCTTTTTCCTAGCCACTTCTAACTCCCCCTTTTCTAAATTTTTCTCAATGACATTGACTCAATAATCATGAATGTCGAACGGAAATATTTTAAAGGTACACACATGTAGACTTATGTGAAAAAAGGATCTGTCAGCTGTTAGGGTGGTCGGTGACGTGGGCTGTGGAAGAATTCAGAGAGAGGAGAAAGTGTAGAGAATAACGTTTTTATTCACTCTCCAAGGAAGGAGAAAAGCACGGTGTGGGGAGCTACGCCAGCATCGAGGTCGAGGTCGGTAGGAGCTTTGAGCTTTTCTGGGGTTATAATTGGATGACAAAAGGGTGAGGAGTAGCTGTTGTGTGGCCCTGGGCTGTGGGGACATTGTAACAGAAGCTGCAGTTTGTTCAAATGTTACCTTCCTCCCGTGGCCTTTAGGGAGTGGCTAGCCCTGTTCCTGTCATTTCCAGTCCTGGGGACACGCGCAGAAGAGTAAACCAGCATCACATTCAACAGGGTCACAGGCCTGCTGGGAAAATGGTCCCACGGGAGCAGATGGGGCTGCTTTGTCCTTTCTTCAGCCGAGTACACGCAGGTGTTAACTTGTCCTGGGGCTTCGGAGAGGGCGGCTCCCGCTAGACCCTGTGTGGCTTCCCGTTCTCCATCCTTCTCACCGTCCTCCCCCAGGACCCATTCACCCAACGTGGAAGCCTGGCCCTTCAACAGCAGCCCCGTGAACACCTTGTGGCTAATTGGACACATGAAATACTCAAATAAAACTGTGTTGTGCAAATGTCCCATAAAAATATGGAATGCCCAGAACTACCCTCCACGGACTAACTTGATCAGAATATAATTTTTTAATTCTAATCATTATTAGACTGGTTGCCTGGGGGGTGGGGGGGAATTAGCTTATAAGAATCTTTCAGCATTTTGAAGGTGTCTTGATTTAAAGTGTGTGTGCAATTAAGAATACATCAAGTACACACTGTACCATCACACTATATCATCATCATCATTTTGCCTCAACCTCTCACAACTGCTCAAAGATGATCAGTGGTGGTTTCCTTCTGTTCTGCGGTTCCAGCTGTTCGTGTGGCTAGTGGGTGGTCTCCTCCTATTTCCTCAAACACTCAGGTTCTCACTGAGGACCTCCAGGGTCCCCAGTGCCAGCTCTGCAGTTACAGGGCCCTTGTGACGCGTTCCACTGTGGTCACCAGATGGCGCCCTCCTCTGTGCTGTGCTTCGGTCCTTTTACACGCGGCTAAATAAGATGGAATTGAAAATGTAGATAGAGCTCTGATTTTCCAAATGCGGTTGAGCTTAAGTGATGAACGAGGCCAGAAAACTTTAGCTAAAGAAATACTGAAGGACAATGGAGATTTATAAATTCAGTGTCTAAAAAAAAGAAAATTAATGGGTCAAAGGGGCAGATGTTTAATAAATGTGTTACTGGGACCGCTTGTGTGATGTAAGCCACTAGAAAACAAGCTTGCCTAATTCATTGTAACATATCCTGCATCGGGTAGAAGAGCAAGAAAAACTTCCTGGCTGTTGGCTTTGGGGACGGGAAGATACATTTGTAAAGTGGGAGAATTGGTCGGTGTGTTTCCAGCATGATTGGGAGGGAAAATTGTTCCACTAGGGGCGCTGTGCGCAAGACTGTGAGATGGTCGTCATTGGCTAGTGCGGCTGATTTGCCGCAAGTAAAGGGGGCTCAGCAGTGGCTTGTACACGCTACGTGGTGAATTACATGTTCATTTCCTCTTTGCAGCCAGACTTCACTTACCTGGTTGGTCAGTCTCATCTTATGGCTCCGGACTCACAAGTCTGTGCCACATTTTAACAGTGAGAAAAGCAGTAGGAACTGCCCAGACCCAGAGACCCTTGTCACAACTAAGAAAACCACCAGTGGGTCACAGTTTCGATGGCGCTGTTACGAGAGTGAGGTAAAACGATGAACTCACCTATCACAGCTGAAAAGAAATATTCCATGAAGCCGAATGTACAATGTTTAGATGAATTATAAATGTTCCCCAAATGACATAAGGTCGACAACAAATCATGCAGCCTACAACACACTTACCATGTGTTTATTAAAACAGACGCATTTGATGCCTTCATAGATTTCATAGCAATCCTGAGAGTAGCAGACATTATTAAGAGCTCATCATTGGCTAGTGGAATGGCAGTTTCTATTTAATTCATTTTCAATTTTTCTAATGTAAGCTCACATTACATATCCCCTTATCCACTTAACTTTTGCAACCAGGAAAAAAATTATTTTAAATAGTTGAAATCTCTTTGCCCAAATTAAGTCCATACCAGCAAACTTCTGAGTTCTACTTGGTCTCTCAAGGCACCTGCCCTCTGACACAGAACGCCTCAGGCCACAGCTTTGCTGCCAAAGACAGGCGGTGGCACCGAGATGGTGCATAGCTGAGGCATTTGCACTTGAACTCCTCACACAGAGTCGGACGAGCCACTGCACCATAGTCTGCTCATTCCTGAGAGGCTGGTTAGATTAAATTTTTGGATGTGCACAGCTGGGGACGAGAACCAGACTCCCAGGAACCCCAGGACGATGCTGGGGACCTTCCAGGCCATTCGGTGGCTTCGTTTTACCAGGTTTAATACAACAGAGGTTGCTCCAGCTTGTGGAGGGAAAAGCCACCAGGGGTCTGACGGCGGAGGCACTGCTGTAGGGAGGGCACTGTGAGGTGCAGCACACAGCCACTCAGTGCCACCAGCAGTCACAGCCGTGGCCTGGACGCCCGAGAGCACAGGCAGGGAGAGCACATGCCAGGACCCTCCCCACAGGACCTGGAGAGGAAGTCTGGCTGACACTGTTGGCTGCTGTCGCCCCGCAGGCGTGTGGGCCCAGCTCCCGGAGAACAAAGACCAGGAGGTGAGAGCATCGGCATCTGTGACCACGGCTCTTCCCTTCCATTCAGTCCACGAAGCCGGGCGTCTAAACGCAGTGGGAGGGATGGGTGAGATCAGACCCACTTGTCTCCATCTCTGGCAAGTTGTGCTTCGCTTTCTTCACTAAAGACAAAGATAGTTCTCATGTCAAAGAATTATTGTAAGAATCATATGAAGAAATGCATATACGTAGGTGCTCTGGACCGAGTCTGTTTCCAAGTCAGTGTGTTTTTGGTAAGTGTAGCCACATCTACCAAGCAAATGTTTCCAAGTAAGACCGATGTTCCCCACAGACTTGAAACGGAGCCTGTTTCCAACATGTGCTTTTGTGTAAGTGGAGCTACTGTCAGCATGTTCGTGGTCAGAACACGGGGAAAGAGTCAGCAGAGACCACGGGAAAATCACTGCTCCACGCGGAGCCCCGCACAGCACAGAGGCCGTGTGCCGTGGCCACCGCTGGTCTGGGAAACCCGGGTGACCACTCCACGCGCCAGACCGAAGGCGCCCTCCTCAACACGCTTCCCACCCACTTCCTGGGAAATTATCTTAAAGCACACCAACGTGCAGGATACCTGTTCTGGAAGGGGTGCCTCCTCCCCTTTCGCCTTGGCCGTGACCCGGACCCACTCTCTGGTGGAAGCATCCACACCACGGGGGCGTGGGGGCGGGGGAGTTATTGGAATGCAGAGAGGATTGCATGGAAACTGCACCGGGTCCAGGAAAAAAGCCTGGATGTGTGAACGGCAGCAATAGGCGAGTGCCTGCCCTGAGGAGGTCCACAGCTCTTCCCACACGTTCCGAAGGAGTGGCGGTCCCTGAAATTTCTGGAGCTTCACCGCAGAGGTAGGAGATGACCTGACGCAGGTGTGTGGAGCCTGGGCTGGGCTCCGGAGGCAGCCGAAGACGCAGGCAGCCGCTCTGGCAGCGGTCACTGTAGGGGCTGCCGGCCCATAGGAAGTCACAAACGTGAACAGGGGACGGCGAAGGGCAGGGAGTTCCTGGGCCAGTTCTGTCCTCAAACACCAAGAAACCCACCAGTGCACCGGAGTCTTGGCCTCTCTCCTGCCCAGCGGGGCTGCAGGCGGCCCTTCACCCGCATTTGGCCAGGACGTAGTCCCCGGGGGCTGCACCTGCCAAGACAAGGCGCATGGCAGGCTGGGCCGGTCTCCCTGCCCCCCGCCTCCCTCGCCGCTCCGACCCTTCCCTGTGCTTCTCCAGAAAGGAACTAGACTTCGGGCACCATTTCCTCTCCCCTGGAGGTGCTTCTTCGTTTTCTGACTGGCATCCCAGCCTCGAGTCTCGCCTTCTAACAACCCACGCTCTGCATCTCAGCACCGTGTCCCTCTGCTCCTGTCCCCACACTGCGCCCAGTGCTCAGGATGCAACTTCCCGCAGGCCTGAGGCCTCCTTGGGGGCGGGTCTGCCTGCCACTCTCTCCCCCAAACCACAGATGCCCTGGGGGTAGACAGGCCGGACGGGCCACAGGGCCGAGCAGCAATAATCACCTCTGGCCTCCCAGGACCTCCCGGCACAGCTGCTCTGGCTGGTCACCACCGCCCCGCCCCCACCCGGGTCCTCTCCTTCCCTAAGGGAATCCTGCTGCTTCAGCACCCAGAGCCCTCCTGCCCCCCAGCTCAGCGAGGTCGTTCCTCCCCGTGACATCCAAGCACTGGCTTCGTGGCTGCATCTGGACCAGACGCCCTTCTCCCACCTTGACCGCGCCACGGATTTCACGTGGCACTGAATGCGCGGCTCCTGAGAATCCAACAGGAACGGCAAACCCCTCACTGCCTCCAATGGAGGGGCCAGTGCTTCCAAAGACGGAGGGAAGGGACCGCCCCTCCCTCGGCCTACGTCCTACTTCCGTAGGACCGCAGCGCGTCCTGGGCAGAGGGCCTGACCCCTCCTCCGTCCTCCTACTCACGGGAAGCCTGCCTCTTCCGTCGGGATCTAAACACAACTCCAGTCAAGAGGACGATGGCACCAACGGCAACCCCACTGATGACTCCGACGACCAGGGGGCCGGACACCGAGGGCTCTGGAACAGCAAAGGGAGCGCTCTGAGCGCGGCAGGCCCAGGGCCGACCCTCCCCGCCACGCGGCCTGCTCCGGTCCACCCACAGGGGGCGTCGGCAGCCCCGGCCGGCCGTACCCCAGGTGGCAGTGAGGGGCTGCTCCAGGCCCGGGTGCTCCACGTGGCAGGCGTGCCTCCGCTCCTCCCCTGGGGGCACGGACACGGCCACCCGGCCCTGGTAGGTCCCGTCCCCGTTGGGAAGCACGTCCCCGTCCCCGGCATCCAGTGGCCGCCTGTCCTTCAGCCACCTCATGGTGATGTTGGGGGGGTAGAAGTTCAGAGCCCGACACTGAAGAGTGGTCACTGCGGAGGCCACGTGACGAGTCACCGTCACCGAAGGGGGAACTGGGCAGGAAAGAGGAAGAATCTGGAGAGGGGACTCTTCCTCCCTCCCGCGAGGACCAGGGCTCTCACTTCCCTTCCTCTTTGTCGGAAGGAAGGGGACGCCCTGCGTGGACCAAGCGAGCGGAAGACACACCAGCTTGTGCGCTAAAAGCGTCCCAAGGCTCCGCTCTGGAGGGGGCGTCGCGTGGGGAACCGTCACAGCCACATCAGCCTGTTGTCCTGTCCTGCGTGTCAGAGTCACACACCTGTTGCCGTGTCTTCTGTGCTTTGTCAATACACCATGTTGGATCTGATCAGAGCGCCCTTCTGGAGCGCAGAGAAGGACTGCGCACGGCCCGGTCTCCCACCAGGTTCAACCCCGGGAGGCTCCCTGCCGGGAGGGGCGTGGCAGCGCCGGGAGGGGCGTGGCAGCACCGCCAGGCCGCGGGGGCGTGGCCTGCTGGGGAGACGACGTTAACTCCCAGTCTGCTGCCCTTTGACCGGCTGCCTCCCTTGGCAATTTCTTGCCTTGGTGTCCCTGTGACAACGGACGTCTCTGACTCCTACGGGGCACACATGCGCGCAGGGTCTTGGTTCAATGGAGACCGGATGCGTCATTGGCCACAAGCGCAGAGAAAAAAAAACCCAGAAGCTCCGACTCTAGGCCACATCACAAATCTCACTTAGAAGGGGTAAACCTCAGACCTCAGCCCCTCCCCAGAGGCACCTGGAAACTCCAGGGCGGGTCTGCGCCCCTCCCCCTCTGCCCTGGGTCCCTAGGGTGTGGCACCATTACCTAGCTGGTCCAGGAGCCCCGCCCCCAGGTCCAGGAGCCTCCGCAGCTGCTCCGGGCAGTCCCTCTCCAGGAAGGCCCTGTTCTGCCTGGCCCGGATCCTGCTCACTTCCCACTCCAGCTTGGTGGCCCGGGCCTCGGGCACTGCCGCCGTCCAATTCAGCGTCTTGGGGCAGAATCCAAGGTGGTCCTCCCCGTCATAGCCGTATTTCCAGAAGCCCCTGGTGCTGTTGTCCTCGAGGATCTCACAGCCCAGGATCACCTGCAGGGTGTGGGACGCTGGCGGCGCCCCGGGCTTCATCGCTGCAACCAGAGGAGCGGGAAGCTGTGTCTGCCATCTCTGGGAACTGAGAGACCTGGGGAGCAAACTCCTTCCCTCCTCCCTGCTCCCCGCCCCAAACCTCAGTGCCAGCCCCCCAGCCCCCATGTACTCTTGCTGTGGTTGAGGTTGTCCATGATGGTCCAGAAGTCCACTGTGAACATGTGGTCCCACCCCTTCAGGCCTTGACTCAGCTGCAGCCACAGCTGCCCAGCCGCCCCTCCCCAGGCCCACGGGGCTCGGGGCTCTGCACGGCGAGTCTCGTGATCGTAGGACACGAACAGCTGGTCGTCCACGTAGCCCAAGGCCTCAAACAGGGGCAGCCCCAGGTCGGGCACGGTGGCGCCCATGAAGAGGTAGCGCAGAGAGTGTGGCCCTGGGGACACAACAGGGGTCAGTGGGCCCCGGCAGGCCTGGGAAGCGTAGGCTTCTTTCTCCCGAGTCAGCTCCTACCCTGCCCCCGGCCCCAGTGGTCCAGGCCCAGCTGTGCAGTGACTGCAGCGTCCTCCCTCCCCGTGACCGTCCAGTCTGCTCCCCGGTGCGCCCTCCCTCTGCCCAGTGCGGCTGCCGCCCCAGGCTGCCCAGCACTTGCCCAACTGGGACAGGCCACTCTGGGGTCTCGGCTCTGGAAAGCCCCGCGGTGTTTCTGGCTGTGGCCCTGAGCCCAGGAGTCGGTGCTCAGGGCTCATTAGACCCCGGTCCACGGGGACGCGCAGCTGGGTTTCAGTGCTGGTCTCTAACCCTTCCCTGGGCTGTTACAGGCTAAGATGCACTGATAACGACTTCCTTCCAAAGCAAATGGAAGGGGCCCGTAAACTGAAAGGACAAGGCCCCCCCTCCCCTCGGGCGAGTTTGCCCACACTCTCCCTCAGGTGCAGAGGGAGGGAGTCAGGCCGAGTCCCAGTGTCTGAACAGGGCTGGGGGGCGACCACAGGACAGCCCCGGGAGCTGACCTCTGCCCAGGACTCCAAGTTCTCCCGCCCGTGGGATGGCCGACGGAACCGCACACTGCAGCCCAAAACCGCCCATTTCCCCAAACGGCTCTTTCTTGTGCCTTCACCATCTCAGAAGCAGCATCGCCTGCGTCACCCTGTAGCTCAGGCTGATGGAGTCACCTTTGACCTTTCTCTAGATCACACCACACACAGACCAGACCCTTCGGGAACTTCCTTCTATAAATGTCTGATAGAGGAAGCAGTCACACAGGCCTGAGCACAGCAGGAAGGGCAGGCCACTTACTGACTGTCCCTGGGGCAGAAATTCCCTGGGGGGCCTAGCAACAGGGCAAAACTAGAGGAAACAACTATTACAGGCAAGACCTCACCCCCAGGTGACCCTTCCCCCCTAGCACGTCCTGGGGCCTGCAGTGCAGACCCCCTCAGAGGAGGGACAGGGGCTGCAGGACAGTCACACAGGCCCTGGCACTAAGCACTGAGCCCTCGGGACAATGAGGTTCTGATCAGTATCAAATAACCTTAGGAAGAGGGCCTGGGTCTGCTGAGGTCGGGCCAACCTGCAGACGCATCTAGACCCCAGCCGGGGGTCAGCTCCAGGCCCAGCAAAGCAGCAAAAGCAAGGAAACGAGGCCATGGCCGAGGTCAGGACCAGCTGGGGTGACTAATGACCGTCCGCTCCAGTGCCGATCAATGACCAGAGACAAGGACCTGGATGAATATGCTTGTGAGATTCTCCGGAGACCTCCCCTAAAAGCCCCACCTCAGGAAGCAGGTCGGAACCCTCCAGCGGAGGGCCCAGCTGCAGGCACTCTCCCTCCCCTGGGCCTTTCTGCCCCCTTCCGCCCTCGGGTGCTGACCTGTGCTTGCTTTCTCCCAAGTTCCTAGGCCCCTCTGTTTCTTGTTTAACTTGTTTTCTGAGTCGACGCAGCCCAGCTGGCTCACTTCCAGCTGTTACTTTCTAAATTAGGTTCTTGGCTCTGAATCCTTCCTTGGCCAAACTCAAGAACAGAAATTTAACATTCACCGGCAGCATATCCATCCAAAACAAAACAAAACACAACCGATTCCCACCACTGGCACAGCCCGCCCGCTCTGGCCCCACCTGGTGCAGAACGCCCGACTGATCGTTGCCCCTCTCATCCTGCCTCCCGCCGTGCAAGCTGGTTGCAGCTGACCTTGCCGCACCTGAGCTGGAACGAACCCCGCCGCCTGCGGGCCCTGCGGGACTTGCCCGTGGGCCCAGGGCTGAGCCTGTTGCCACGGGGGGGGGGGGGAGACGATGGGCAGGGTCTGGAGACACTTGTGGGCACATGCAGCATCTAGTGGGTAGAGGGTAAGGTGCTGTCCACATGACTGTCCCCGCACCGCAAAATGTCAGCAGTGCCGGATCTCGAGCCCTACTTTGACCCCCGTTCCAGGCCCACTGGGTGGACCTGGGAGGCGCCGATCCCAGTCAGTGAGACCACGCCGACCTCTGCCCACCGACCAGCCTAGAGTAGCCTGTCCTAACCTCTGGGCTTCACTTGTGTTCGCGTGAGCACTTAGCCTCTACATCCTTTTGTTTGTTTGCTTATTGTCACCCCCACCACCGCCAGAACGCTTGGTATCACAGGGCACAGACTGGGCTCCCTACGTGGCGGCCGTGGGACCGGCGGGGCCAAACCGCTGGTTGCCCTCGGCTGTGAGCACCAAACCCTCCGTTCCCATCAGACCCCGAGGCCGAACGTCTCCTGAAGTGCGGCGTTGAACGCTTGGAGCCTCGATGCAGGGCACCAGGCTCTGGGTCGGACGCCCAGGGTGACGCCGAACAAAACGCCAGTGAGCAAGGGGGCCTCCTTGTCGTCCGTCCAAGTGGACGCCGGCTCCCTGTCCTTCGGAGGCTGTGGCGGCCCGAAGCCCTGAGCCTGCGCCCCAGAGCACTGTCTGCCCCACTGAAAACAAATGCCGTACTCAGCATCGGAAACCCCGATTTACTAAATTCTTTGTAACCTGCGGAAAGTCATTCAACCCGACAGCCTGGAAAATCTACAGGAGGACAGGTCCTCCCGCCCAAACGCAAAGCGGGGTCAGCCGCTCACAGGAGAGAAGGTTTAGAAACCGAGGGCGTTGGTTCAGCGGTGACCGTCCGTGTTCGGCGTCCTGGTAAAGGCCCCTTAGTGAGGCTGCGCTGTGCGCGCTGCGCCTCAGTGGGCACCGCTGAAAACCACGGCTGGGCTTTCTGTTCCAAAATTACGTTTCCAGTCGGGACAGTCGCCAAGAATCAGTGAGACCCGGGGCAGATCCCTCCCAGGGGCCGCCACCCGGGTCTCCCGGAAGGTGGAGTTCGGACCCGCCGTCCTCCCGCACGGCCCTGCCCCGCGCCCCTCGCACCGCGTGCTGACCCCCAGTCCGGGCGGCGTCGGGATTGATAGGCGGAGGGGCGCTCGGGCCGCGGCGGCACTCGGTGGGGACTTCTGAGGAGGCGAGGGGGGAGGTGACGGAGAGTCAGGAAACCCGTGACCCAAATCTAGAGACTCGAAAACCAACAGCGGCCTCCAGGAGAAACACAGGACCGACCCTTGGGCGCGTCAGGTCCGGGAGGGAGCGGTGGCCCCGAGTGGGGACAGCGCGAGGGGACCGGGCCCTGGGCCGGCGGCCACGCAACGCACCCGCGCCCCACGGCCGGGCCCTCCCCGGAGGAAGGTTGGGGACCGGGCAGCGCGAAGCTGGCGCCTCCCTCCAAGCCCGGCGGCCCCCGGGGGCGGACGACAGCCGGCTTCCCGTGCCCCGGCCCCCGCGCCCCCGCCGTACTCACGAGCTCGGCCCCGCGCGGCCGCGGTCCGCGCCCCGAGGGCCCCGAGGGCCCCGAGCAGCAGGAGCAGCGCGCACCCGGATCGCGGGCCCATCCCGGGCGGACGCCGGGGCTCCGGTGGCCCGAACGAAACTTCCTGGCCCGCGCGATCCTTTTCCGGCCGCTGGTGGGAAGCAGAGCGTCTCCCGCAGCTGGACCGTCCTTCCTGCCGCTGGGCGGCGAGTGTCAAACACCCGGGGGCCCGGCTGCGCCACGGGCTTCCCACACGAAGGGGACCGACCCAGGAAAGGACACTTAAGGACCTTCTTCTGATCTAAATATGTAAATTAAAAAACTCAGCTACGCTTTGTCAGAACTTTTAAGTTCAATGCGGTTCTGTTTGTTGTCGGAGTTGGAATGCTTAGATTTCATTATTTGATTAGAATTAATCCTATCATGATGTTGCCCCCCTCCAGGGCTCTGCCGCTCTGGGAAGTTCTAGTTAAGACTCGGACGCGGTGGTCAGCAGGCAGCTTCGTTTCCTTGCATCAAGAAGAAGGGAAGGGTTCACGTCCATTGCCCCGTCGCCCAGAAGGCAGGCTCCGCTGTGGCTTCTGTACACCACCTGGACATTACACGGTGACTTCTCTGCCGCTGCCTTAACTTACCTGGCTGGGTTCCAGGCAAGCGAATTCCTTACAGCTGTGTCTGCAAAACACTACGTTCCCTCGAAAGATGTAGCAAGGACAGCATCTAGTAAGAGCCCCCAGACATTGAGATTCTTGTCTTGTCCAGCAATAGGATTAACCAATCAGAGCCTATCTTTTAAAGACATCTTTTACAATTCACGTAAGTTACTTACATTTCTGGAGTTGCCTGGAGAAACGTGAAACTTCTGGATGCCCTGCTCTTGCCTTCAGACACTGATTTCATCCGCGGGGGGTGCCACCTGGGCATCTGGAATTTCAAAGGCCCTGCTCCCCAAGCACACACGACCAAGTCTGGGAAATGCTGCCTTACACGTTTCCAACCATAGTAACAAATGCAACACATCTGATTGTCCTAAAGCTTTTAAAGACCTGATATATCCAGTGAGCAAAGCCTTCTGCACGTAGGCAAATTCTAGCCAAGGAGGAAAAAAATCAAACTTGGAAATCAGGGGATAAGGGAATCGGGGTGGGTCGGAGGCAGAAAGTCGGCGATGAGCGCATCTGGGCTGATCGCTCTCTTTATTCCGTCTCCGTAACAGCTTTGTTATTGAGATATAATCTACACCCCACACCACTCCTCCACCCACAGTGTAAAATTCAGCGGGTCCAAGTACATTCACGAATGTGCGTAACCGTCTCCACAGTCCACTTTGGGATTTTTATTCTCTCCACGGAGAAGCCTGAACATTTAGCCATAGGGGTTGCCCCCTCCTCCCCACCCCCAGCCAATCACAGATCTACTTCCTGTCTCTCCAGACTTGCGGGTTCTGTACATTTCACATACACTTGACCCTGGAACAACACCCATCTCAACTGCCCTGGTCCAACTTATATGCTGATTTTTTTTTTCAATTGAATGTGGTTCAACTGACAGGCACAGTTCAAACCCATGTTGTTGGTTGGGGAAGGACGGCAGAATTTTTATTATTTTATGTAGTATATATTTTAAGGAGGAGAGAGGTGACCTCGAGGAGGAACAAGGAACAGCCACTTGGTGCCTGACGGTGCCTACCAGGATGCCAGGATGCCCAAAGCGGACTGGGGTCCGGGCAGGTCCTCCGGAAGGGCCTGGCTCCATGGGCTCCAGGAAGGGGTCTGCGGACGTTGCAGTTCATGTCGCCGCAGACGAGAATTCTCCCAGCGAAGTTCAGTGGGAGCCTGGCGGTTGCTGCAGGTGCGAGCTCTTACAGTCTTACAGGTGCTAGTGCCGGATGCCTAGCAACCTCGGGCTTGCACACAGGGGTGGGGCGGAGCAGTGGAAAACTGAAGGAACACTGCGGGTTGCATTTCTTAAAGTTGGGATCCCCAAATTGTGGTTCTTGGACCAGGGGCAACAGAGTCACTGGGAACCTGGCGAACTCGAATTCCCAGGCAGACCCCAAACCTGCTGCAATGCAAGAGTAGGAGTGAGGCCTATTCATCTGTTTTAACAGCCACCTCCCCCACCCCGCCCCCACCAGCTCTGATGCACACAGTGGAGCTTGGGGACCCGGGGGAAGGTTTCTTGTCTGATCCGGGGGGAGGCCTGTGGGTTGTGCACACCAGTCAGCTTCCACCCTTGCCCACCGTTGTCCATCGGAGTGTCATGTGTTTGGCCCATCGCGGGTCTTAACTCTGCAGCTGCAGCTCAAATCACAGCTCAGCAACACTTCTGGCAACTTTGGGAAAATGTATCAGTGTCCTGTTTGCCAAAGGATCGTCTGCATACCGCTCGGTGTAGGAGTTGACTTACAAACTCCATCCCCGTTTATGAGGGGAAATGGAAACCAGACAAGCTAGAAGAGGGAAATAAACGCCATCTGCAGTCTCATTTTCCAGAGATAAAACCCTGTCTACCTAGTAATGTGTTTCCCATTAGTTGTTTTTCACAGACAGCACTCTGGCTAGGAGATTATATACGTGCTTAGTGTTTGGGTGTGGAGTGAATAAAGAACTAAACGAGTGAGCGAATTGATGAAGATTCAATCGTGAAGCCAACCGCAACCCCCCTTGAAGACCTCCTGGGCCTGTGTGTCCCCAGAGCACCTGGGTCACGTGACCGAGTGTCAGTGAAGTTCTGTCATGTCTGTAACCAACAGGAGCAGTGGGTGAAGGGAAAAGGTCCCCAGGTGTCCAGTCCTCTTGACAAGTCCAGTGCGTGGTGCACGTGTTACCTGAGTCCGAAGTCCTGCTTGCTTTGCGCCTGCACTGTGGCCTCGCTCCCGCCTCCTGAACCTCCAACTGCCCATCTGTTAAATGTGGCCAATGGTTTCTGATCCGCAAATGATATTTTATGGGAGTGACCTCTTACCACTGACTGTTCACAGATACAGACACGAGAAGCAAACAATTACAGACGGTAGTATCCAGGGGCGTCCAACCTTTTGGCGTCTCTGGGCCACACTGGAAGAAGAAGAGTTGTCTTGGGCCACACGTTAAATACATAGCCACGTGTAATCACAAAAAACCTCATTGTTTTAAGTACATGCACGATTTTGTGTTGGGCGGCATTCGCAGCCGTCCTGGGCCGTGTGTGGCCTGCCAGCCACCGGATGGCAAGCTCTGAGTGCAGTCACACGCCTCGGGGCAGGTGCTGTCTGACCCACACACACCACTGTGGGGGCACCAGTTCTTCGAGGCCAGAACAATGGCAACTTTGTAAATTGTTACCTGTCAGCTCTCTCAGCCTGAGGAACCTTAAGGGGAAAATGTCGACATTTATTATCTTCCCTCAAAAAGTGTCCATATGCCCTTGTCATTGTGACCAGAAAAGCGACAGAGTCCATTCTCACGTTCGCTCACGTTCGCCGCTCGGTGTTCGGAACCTGCCGTATGGAAACTCGTTGCGGATGAGTGAGTGCCTGTCTGGGCTGTAACGGCTCAGGGATCAGAGCCTGCAAGGCGGTTTGTATCACAGAGACACGGGCGCTCTAAGTCTCAAGTTTCTCACTTGGAAACAGGAGATAATACCAGCCACTTTATGAAACGATACTTAGAATCAATTAAAAAATCGGAAATTGACACACGAAGGCTTCTATACAGTGCTTGACATGCAGTCAAGGCTGGCCATGTTTATCGTCACTAATATAATAATGATGATGATGACATTATCAGTGACATGGCAGAGGCAGTATCATGTCACCGGTTGCCTATGTCAGGTTACCTCACTATTAATGATAATATAAAGATAAAACTTGAGCAATCTCTCTTCATCTCCGGTTTCTAATGCTTAATGGCCGCCCACAGGTGAGACACACACACTGAGGGAGCTTCCCCGTGAGACATTTTCCGGTCCCCCTTCCTCCTCCGGACTCATTTCTACACTGTACTGGCAGACGCGGCGTTTGCATTTTAGCCTTCCCAGGGTTCCCCCTTCACCCTAAGTCACAGACAGCTCAGGGTTGTTATCTGTACGGCTCCAGTTTACTAACTGTTTTGGTGGATTTCATGAAGTATCCAAAGTGAGCTTCTTGTCCCCCTAACACTTTATCTTTATGGAGAGTAGAGAGTACTTTTCCCCAAGGCCCTGGGAGCCAGCCTCTGTCTGACTACTCTGCGCCCTGATTCCAGCATCACGGCTTCATCAATTGTACTAATCATTTCTTTCTCTCAAAATCTGTGGAGAAACGAGCTTTGAAATCTCCTGAGTAATACAAGGTCAACCCAAAGTTAATGATTGATGGCTTGGCTGGGCACCCTGCGCACCAGCGGCAGCGGGACCCTGGGTGGTTTTAATTTGCTCGTCATCTAGTGGCCAAGTGAGCAAAGAGCATCCTCCTCTGGGACCGCCTCCAGGTGGGCAAGGGTGAGGCCGGAGCGGATCTAATTTAATAGATCAATGCGAGTAGCCTTGGAAAGTTTAAAGGCTAAAATTCAGTGCTTAAAAAAATTAGGTTCCTCACCTAAAATCCCTTTACAATGACTAGTTAGCACCTGGGTCGTTTTCATTTAATTAGTTAAAGGATTTCTGTTTTGCAAGTTCACGAAAACAAGGGGGGAGGGGCGGGCCTCTCGGCTCGGCCTCTTCGACCATCTGCACGTGGGTGCGGCCACGTGCGGGCGTCACGTGAGCCTGCCAATCAGGGTGCAGGGCCGACCTGACACACCTTGCAAAGGCACACACCCTTTAAATCGTTTAATCCTTGTTAGTACATAGTGTTTATTTTTATTTTTCAGTACCTGGTGGTTAGCAGGTTTATTATTACTGTCGTTATCATCACAACGGATACACCTAAACCAGGAATCTCTCAGTCTGGTCCCTGTTAGGCCAGAGCAGGTCTCAGCGTTCCTGTTTTTGCACAGTTTTTTCTGGCGTCAGCCTTCCTTCCACGGTGGCCATTTCGCTGTAGAAAGGAAAAGAAATCATGTATTTTAAGACTATGTCTATGACAGCACCCTACTTTTTCACAGACCTCCTGAGGACACAGGACAAGTCTGCCCTCCCTGGCCTGTAACCCCACAAGGAGGGCAGACTTGTCCTGTGTCCTCTCATTCCTTGAACCCAGAGCAGCGCGGATTAAGTCTTTGTGCAACAAATGAATGAACGTCAGCCTGATTTCTCTGCACCACTTAGAACAAAAGAACATTTAATTTGTTCCTCTTATATTCTTGCTCATCTATGGACTTACTGCGGTCTCAGGGCTTCCAGTGGCCTCGGGGCCATTGTCTGGCCAATGAGGATAGTGATTTCTGTTCACTCAAGAAGATTAAAAAGAAAACCGATTCAGGGAGTAACAAATTAATAATTACAGGAAGGCTATGAAACTGAAACACAGCTTCCAAAAGAAGCATTAGTTGGCTTGGAGCGCCATCTAGTGGTCTTTGGGACTAACAGCAAGATGTAAACACCTTTATAGTTAATTATGTCTGGTCCCCTTCTCAGAACTGTATCGTCATTAATTCTCATAAAAACCTGTGATCCAGGGACTACTGTTGACACTTTATAGACAAGACAACTCAGGCACAGAGTAATTATTCCACTAGTCCCACGGGCTATAGCTGGCATTCCAGCTCCTCCGCCAGGTCTTTCAATGCTCTACGCCGCCTCTGCATTTTTCCTGGGTTGTTTTACAAAACTAAAAGGAAATTGTTGTAAGTACTACACTGTTAACCATGAAAAGTATAAGAAGCCTTTTATCCACTGAAGCACAACCTGAAATTCTTCAGTAAACAAACTGAAGGAATAAGAAAGGGGTCCCGAGCGCCTTGTCCCCCTTACACACTGACAGCCTCACCTGCTGGACGGTGAAAGTGTGCACACACCTGGGACACAGGAGGCTGGGCCTGGGTGACCCTGTGAAGGTCACCATGAGCTTACCACGGAGGACGGGGCAAGGAGGGAGACCCAAGCATAGCAACATGGGGTAGATTCTGAGTGACAGTGACAGTCCCACATTATGTGCTCACCTACCACACCCAACACACACACACACACACACACACAGCCCTTCCTGTCAGGCTGGCTTTATCTCTTCTTGTAGACTTGGTTAAAATGGTTGGTAGGTCCTATGACCTTTCAGAGACAGCCAGGGGAAGTGCGCATCCCTGGAAAGAGTGAACTGGCTTGTTGGACTTGGACTTGGCCTACTGTTGCCCAGCCCTGTAATGTCAGGAGAATACCACCTTTCTCGGGGTTGAGACCGAAAGCAGGAGGGGCTCTTGGGCCAGGAATCTAATGGGAATAAACAAGCAGGACTCTGTGGGGTCAGCCTGTTCCCTGGAACGATCCGCAGGTGACCTAGTTGAACCCTCACTCCCATTCACGGTGGAGGAAAGGAAGTGGGGAAGGCTGGGAACTCAGCTCCTGGTGAGCGGAGCAACTGGTGTCCCACACAGCAAGCCCCCCCAAACCCCTCTCTCTCTTTCCTCTCTTCTGCGTCACCTGCTCAGCCGTGTTCTCTGCCCCCAGGGAAGCCAGTGCAGTGGCTGCTGTTATGTGCCGCATCCCTGGGTGACCCAGGAAAAAAAGGTTTTAATGATTCCCAGTTGGGGCCTGTCACGGGGTTTATTAGTGTCAGGTTAGCTGCAAAAGCAGTCACGGTAGACAGAAGACGTGAAGGAAAATCCAGCCGTGGCCCCCACACCCAGCCTCACCTTTCTCTTTTTGCATCCCTCCGAGTGCATCCGTGGTCCAAGTCTCTCTCCGCAGTCCAAGTCGCCTCATCAGTACATTTTGGAGCCGAAGTTCTGCTCTGTGTAGTTCAACTTTCTTCACCAGCTCTTTCCAGACCTGAAAGATATGAAATAAAATTACCCAGCTGGTGTCATTCAGGATGTGTATGCATTGAGAATACACAATGTACTGCGTTGCAATATTAACTGCATCCTCCATAAGAGCATCGATTTTGAACAGAAAGGTCATCCCCTGAATCCGGGCTTCCCCTTGGAGCTAATGTTCATGGTCTGCTGTTGATCATAGGTGCGCTCAATCTTATTTCAAAGCTGAGATCCTGCGAGACATCTGTCAGGTCGCCGGTCGCTCTCAGGTTGACGGTGAACAAGTTTTGTCTCTTCCAGTTTTCAGAACAGGTTCCAAAGAGTCTGACAAACTGAGTGTCAAACTACAGTTTTCAAGTTCAAACATGACTCTCGTGCAAATATTTGCCCATGGCCAGCGCTTGCTTGGGTCACAGGGCAGTTATGTCCTCAGTGAGTGTCAGCAGGAGACAAGGGAATGGAGTACATACTCCATCACATGAAGAAAGAATGAGAGGAGCCTGGAAAATTGGATACAAAGTTGCTTCCTGTCCTATTAGTCGCTACAAAGTTGCTTCCTGTCCTATTAGTCGCTACAAAGTTGCTTCCTGTCCTATTAGTCGCTAGGATGGTAGCGCAGGGTTATCTTTTCTACTGGAAAGAACTCATTTGCATCTCTGCTGGACCAAACCCTTACGAACCTATCGATGTTCTGCAAGTGAAAGTTCCACTTTTACATCCTCTGCGCCTCAAGAAGTCAATACGAGGTGAAAGTCAACCTTGGCTGAAGCAGTGCTGGGGAGTGATTGGCCAGACTGGACCTCTGTGCACTTGTCACTTGTCACTTGTCACGAGGAAGGTCCGAACCGCGATGCTCTGTGTCTGTCGGCACACACGCTTGGAAGACCTACCATGTGAAAAGAAGGGATATAAACTGTCTTATTTTGTTAAGATATTGGTTACAAGTTCAATTGTTAATAGTTTCAATGTATACATTAAGTGACATAAAATATATTATTAAAATGAGTTGTACCTATTTCTTTTTAGTTTTTTCAACGTGATGCTAGAAAATTTTTAATTACTTCCACGACTTACATTCTGCTTTATTATACAGCGTTGTCTTCAAGCATCAGACGAGCCCAAAGTGAACTCAATTTTCTAATACTGCTGGGAAGGACGCGGTGAAATGCTTTTGCTTTGATTTAAGTTTGATCCGCAGGAGACACAGTTTTCAAATGTTGAACGAATGTTACTCCATGAAAACACGTGGTTATACTTGGTCTAAAGTGAGGGGCCTTGGTGTCTACCTGCCGCTGAACTGACCTGGGTGAACCCTCTCGTAATCTGCAACACGGTGCGTTCACTGCTTGGGTGTCTGAGCCAAAGGTGCACAAGTCCTGTTGGAAGAAAAAGGTTTTATTTTTAACTGCGGCAAGTGAAGGAGGCCCAGGAATAATCTTCAAAGCTCTGTCTCCTAGAAGAAAGTTCTAACCATGGCTCACAGACACTCTTTGGTCAACTATGTTAGCGTTGGTCGCTAGATACTAATAAAGGAAGGGGGGAAAGAGGGTGAGACATCAAGCTGATCAGCTGGGAGGCTGAACCCAGTACGGGGCCTGCTTCACAGGCAGTTACAGCTTCGCAGGCTCCCCAGGGCACACACAGGCCTTGGCACCCAACCCCCCGAGGCAGGCTGAAAGGATCCTCACCGGAGAGGAATAAGAACAGCAGGAGAAAGAAAGCCCTGACTGGTGTAGCTCAGTGGATTGAGTGCGGGCTGCGAACCAAAGGGTCACGTTTCGATTCCCAGTCAGGGCACATGCCTGGGTTGTCTGCCCAGCCCCCACTGGGGGCCACGTGAGAGGCAACCACACATTGATGTTTCTCTCCCTTTCTCCTTCCCTTCTCCTCTCTCTAAAAATAAAAGAAAGAAAGAAAGAAAATATTTTTAAAAAAACAGCAGGAGAAAGTCCTCTGCTGGGCACATGCCCAGTGAAAGCCTCCACAGCCAACAATTCATGTCGATTTCTTCTTTGCAGTTGGCTACACTTATCCAGGTTTGGTTCAATGCACTTGACTTCTTTGCAGTGGGCAACTTCATCAGGCTGCAGCCGTGTCTGCAAAAACACTGTGGTATGTGCTAACGTTTAGAAAGAACAGCATTTAGTACAAACCGCCCGTACCCTGAGATGCTTGGCCTCACACTCCTGACCACCACAGTCTAGGCCTGGCACCTTTGATGTGTATTTCCATGCAGACATGTGTTTGTTAAACAGGAATCTCCAGTGTGTTGTAGTACTTCCTTTGTGCTAAATATAAAGTGGTTGTATTAAATATATAAGCAGAACATTTCCTTAGCCTTTTCTTTCAAGAATAAGTTGCAATTGCTTTGAGCCAAAGGGCAACGTCTGAAGTAACAAAACTTAAAGTGGTAAATCAAATTTTACAATAGAACACATATAAGGTCAGCTTTCAGAGGGATGAAAAGACATGAACTCATCGATAAAAACTGTTATAATAATTTATATATTCTAGTACTTTTCCTGTATTTGTTCTCAGCTTTGTCATCCACTTTTACTTCTGTCTCCAAACTGTAGTTCATCTGACAGGTCCGAGTGTCTCTTATTAAAGACAGCTTTATTTCCATCTGCATCTTTGAGTTCCCATTTTGAGTTCCCTGTATATCACAACACGTGTTATATATTGTGACTGGAAGAAACCTGGAATTTTCACGTACTGAACGTCATCTCCTAACTGCAGCAGGAAAAAATAAATAAAGGCAGGTTTTCCCTGAAAACGGATTATCTACTTGTCCCCCGCTGCCAAGTCTATTGGGGGTAGTTTGTAGGCTTAGTGGGTCTCCTTTCTTTCCTTATTATCCCCATTCTTCAGGGCCAGACCCCCTGCTTGCACAACCCAGAGGGGAACCTGAGAGCTTTTTAAAAACAGCCCAAATTCTCGCCTTTGGAAAGTGAAGCGTGTGCCCCGCCCCCATCTGTGAAAAGGATTGATAAAGAGTTTCAATGTCTTCAAATCAGAAATTTAAGTCTATCCCCTGCCACCACCCGGGACCCCTCCGAAACTCATGAGCCCCCTCCCATATCTCCCTGACTGCTTCGGGCTGGTCCAGAACCTCGTCCCAGTCCCCCGCTCCTGTGGGTCTGCATGCAGAATTCACAGAGGACCTGTGTTACTTCCCTTGCGAAGAAACAGAATTACCGTGAAAATGTAAGTGGAAAGAACTCGGTTTTTGTCCCCAAAAGAAGGTAAACATGTGCCCAACCACCCCTGAGAAAAAGAACTTTCAGGGGCAAAGGAGCGAACAGGTAATTTAGAAGAAAAACAGAAAGTGGTCTCCGACTGCCCTGGACTTCCCTCGGAGTTGGGGGATTTGGGGACGCCTGGACGCGGTGTCCTTGCAGTTACGGGAAAAAATCTTGTAGAGCACGAATCCTGAGGCTTCTCGGATTCTTCCCCGACCAAAACTGAGTGATTTGGTGCGGGGCATTTTAATATTTTCCCCCTTTTGTGAAGTGGAACAAACACAACTTGGGCGCACCGCGGCGGCTCGAAGCCTGCCAGCCAGGAGGGCGGCGGGAGCACCAATCAGCGCGCGCCTGCGCTCTATATATACAGCGGCGGCCCGCGCCGATTCATCGGCGCTTTGCCACTTGTTTCCAAGTTCCAGATCGCCAGCATGTCGGAGACCGTTCCTGCCGCCCCCGCTGTCGCGCCCCCTGCGGAGAAGGCCCCGGTGAAGAAGAAGGCGGCCAAGAAGTCTGCAGGGGTGCGCCGCAAGGCGTCCGGGCCACCGGTGTCCGAACTCATCACCAAGGCTGTGGCTGCTTCTAAGGAGCGCAGCGGCGTGTCGCTGGCCGCGCTCAAGAAGGCGCTGGCGGCCGCGGGCTACGACGTGGAGAAGAACAACAGCCGCATCAAGCTGGGCCTCAAGAGCCTGGTAAGCAAGGGTACCTTGGTGCAGACCAAGGGCACCGGCGCTTCGGGCTCCTTCAAGCTCAACAAGAAGGCGGCCTCCGGCGAGGTCAAGCCCAAGGCCAAGAAGGCGGGCGCGGCCAAGCCCAAGAAGGCTGCTGGGGCGGCCAAGAAACCCAAAAAGGCCGCGGGGTCCGCCACCCCCAAGAAGAGCGCCAAGAAGACCCCGAAGAAGGCGAAGAAGCCGGCGGCGGCTACTGTGGCCAAAAAAGTAGCCAAGAGTCCAAAGAAAGCGAAGGCTGCCAAGCCCAAGAAGGTCGCCAAGAGTGCAGCCAAGGCTGTGAAGCCCAAGGCCGCCAAGCCCAAGGTTGCGAAGCCTAAGAAGGCTGCACCCAAGAAGAAGTAGGTCGCTCTGCTTCTAAAACCCAAAAAGGCTCTTTTCAGAGCCACCACTGATCTCACCAAGAGAGCTGCGCACTCTTGCCCTACGGGCCCCGCCCCCCTTTTTTTCTTGCCTTTCTTACTTCTCTAGTGTCGCTGAGATGGCTGCAGAAGCCTCCCGGAAGAGGGTATTGGGCGTTGGAGAGGGCACCGCTGTGAAGTGACTTCTGGGACCCTCCTGACAGTTGGTCCCGTGCTGGCTCCGCTTGGTGTCAGCTGTGCGGAAACGTTCCCGGCGGCCCCACCCCACGCCTGGGGACAGGACAACTGCTCGGTATTACCAGCCAGTGTCTTGGCCCAGAAAGTCAAAAGTCCCGCCTGCTCCCGGGTTGGTTAATTACTCTAAGCTTTATTTCCATCCTAGATTTAATTGGGCAGCGGCCGGTCCTGTCTCAGGTTTTCTTTTCTATTAGGCTGAGTTTGCTCGTTCTGCCAGAAGTAGAAATGAATGTCTCATGGGGACACGGAACAAGTTTTCCAAAGTCAGGTTGGTGTGTCCCGGCGCGCTGGTGGCGTTCAGCCCTTGAAAAGGAGACGCGGGCGCCTTTTCGTGTGTTCTAATTACTGTTTGCATTTGGCGACAAAAAAGCGCACTTGAGGAAAGGCTGCCACCCAGGGCTCGGTTGCACCGCGGTGTTTCTGTCCCTCGCACCCTGCAATTTTGGACATTGGTGTGACTGATCTGAGCGCATCAAAAACAACTTTTCGTCGCCATCTTGGCCAGACTGGCGGTTCCCCGTTTATTTCTTTAAATCCACCCAAGGATACGTTAATTTTACAGAGGGATGCAGAGACAGAGGAGGAACGTCGATCACCCCCATATTGGGGACCGAACTTGCAACCTTTTTGGTGCACCGGACAGCGCTCCAATAGAGCCACTCGGCCGTGGCCCCTCCTGATAGACAGACATCTAAAAACTGGTGCTTTTAGAAGCCTTTCTTTTATGTGTGTGCAATCCAAATGTTTTTACGGGGATGAGGAAAACTATTGGCAATCTATCGGATCTGTGTCCAGGAGTGGGGGTGATAGCAGTAACAGCTTTATCGTCACTGACATTGTCATCTGTGGATTTTTTTGTATTTACGGCGTTTCTTCCTGAGGAAGTCTAGAGGCCTCTTCTTACTACACTGAGTGCAGATTTTCTCGAGACACGTTCCAGAAACGGGTTTGGGGGGCCTGCAGCTCAGCTGTTCACCTATGGCCCCCGATACAGCGTTGATGAGTTAATTCCGTATTAGTGCTGGTGACCTCTGAGTTCAGCCGCCCTGCCCCGCCCTGTCCTGCCCCGCCCAGCTGTACTGACATCATAATCTAGGTTGTTTTTGTAAGAATAAGCCTTTCCCTTGAGCTCTCCGTATTTTAGTATATGTGAATAATGCTTGTTTTATGAATATATGCATGTTACATGTTAAATTTTACATATATATGTAGATAATTTCCCCCCAAGGCCATTTCCTTCCTCTTCCAGTTCTACCTTCCCTCCCTCCACCCGCACTGGAGATGACACCTTTATTGCCTTTATCACAGACTAAATTGTACGGATAAATGGACCAATTCTTGGTTTTCTATTTTGTTCCTCTGATCTTTTTGGCCATTCCTAAGGTTCGAGATCACACTTTTTAAAAAACTTTTAAAAAATTATATACATAAATCACTGTTTGAAGTACTGCTTAAATATATATGTAGTCTATACATACATAAAGTACTGTTTTTACATATATTTCACTGTTTCAAGTATCTGTGTTTTTAGTACTGTTCATAGCTGTCTTTGGTGCTGAGAATTATGACCTCCACAGTAGAGATGCAAATAGTAATGGGATGTTCACTAAACTGGGGTGTTCTGATATGACTTTAGTAGCTGACACAGCTAATTCACTCTCATTATTTCTTTCCAAAATTCTCTGGTTATTTTATTTTTGGATTACTTTGCTTTTTTTTTTTTTTTTTATGTACTTTGGGATCCTCTCCCCACACCCACTCAGAGATAGAGTCAGCACCCTATCGGTAGTCATACTGGGATTGTTATCTTTATCAATAAAACTCAGGAGATGAGTTTTAGTATTCAAGAACATTTTATATTTTCCCATTGTTCAAATATGTTCTACTTTTCTCCCAATACATCTCTTCCCATTTCCTATTACCATCATTCCCAGTTATTTCATCTTCTTTGTTGCTGTGGGAAATGGCACCCTGATATTCTGGAGTGCTGGAGAGCCCGTAATCCCTGACATGGACAGAGGAGACATCCAGTAACTGAAGGAATCTATACCTGAGCAAATGAACCTATAAAGAGTGAACGGGGAACGTTCATAGCCACATCACTAAGGAGCAAAGAAACATGAAATCCATTTAAAGATATAATGTATTAAACCCAATATGTCCAAAATACCATCAGATCACCCTGTGAGGTTAATTTCGATAGAACCTTTTTTCATCCACAGTTGATATCTTTTCCCACTAAAAATTAATGTTCACTACCTAGTTTTGTATTTAGTTGAATGTGGTAGTTTTTTTTAGTCACGAAGCTTTAGGCCTCAGAAAATCTTGATCTCTGTACTATATTATATTTGGAATCATAAAAACATAAATCGATATATTTTTATTTATTGAAAGGGAGCATGGGTAAAAGACAGAAGCTCTACACTTTTCGACCCTTTGTGGGTGAAAACAGGTGCTGTAATAAATCACAAATTTCCACTGTGAGCAGGTAGTATGTAGTGGGCAGTCACACACCAGGCATCAAAGTCTTCAATTGAAAGGCTCATCTTTGCTTTTGTAACCCTGCAAAGAGCTCGCCCACTGGTGCTGAGACAGCCAGTTGGTGCAGATGCCATGGTGCATGGAAGGACCAGGAACTACGCAGGGGAGCTGGCAGCTTGCTCTGGAAAACAACCCAACTCCTCAACAGTTCACACACAAGGGTTTTACAGAACACAATTCTCGAGTCATCATGGGAAAGAGATTTGGGGTCATGGGTTTTGGTGACTGGTTAGGAGTGACAGAAGGGCAGAAAATCGTTACTTCAGGTCTTGAGGTCAGTTGGGGGTCTTTCAGCCTGGTTTCATGTGGATGTGGCCAGGGAGGGTCATTCAGCTCCAGGGCTCAGAAACTGAAACACAATTCAGGCCGCACTGTTTGTTTTTGTTTAACAGAAACCCACGCCCCGTGGCCCAAAGTCAGGGCCTGGGTATCTTCTCTGCCTGCCTCAGAGAGTTGGGGGAAGGGCCCAGGCTCAGGGGCATGCTGGGAAGAAACCAACAGAGGTCTAGAGCTACATACTAACCCAATATTACACATTAAATCAAAACCCTCAGTTTCACTTACTTGTTCACTTTGTAGCTGCAAAGTATCTTTTTTTTAAAAATATTTTCTTTATTTATTTTTAGATTGAGGGGAAGGGAAGGAGAAAGAGTGGGAGAGAAACATCAATGTGTGGTTGCCTCTCATGCGTCCCCTGCCGGGAACTGGCCTGCAACCCAGGCATGTGCCCTGACTGGGAATCAAACCGCAATACTCTGGTTCGCAGGCCCGCGTTCAATCCACTGTGCTACGCCAGCCAGGGCTGCAAAGTATCTTAACAGTGCATATGACTAGGTTATCTTCACTGTACTTGTGACACTCGACCCTTGTGTGCTGTAACTCTTCCTAATGTATTTCTCCCAGAAGTCTAACAGGCCTCACGCTATGCAGTTTGTGTGATGGTTAACAGGGTGCTACATACAAACAAACATGTATATATATGATAAACAAATATATTCTGAGGGGTTTGAACTCCTGGCTTCACCTTAAGCAAGTGCTGTTCAATGCTTTGTGCATCTACTTCCCACACCTTTGACACTCCTACAGACCCCTCCTTCCAAAGCAGTCACCAAGCAAAAATTTAACTGTCTGGTACCTCGATCCCCGCCCCGCTCTCTTCTACCTCCTTGTAATATTCCTTTTCAAACGAGTACAGGAAATTGCAAAACTATCCTCCAGATCCTTTCAGGTCTTGATCCCCTGGGACATATTGCCAGTTTTGGCAGCCAATAAAATGTATCTCTAAGTTTGGAAATTTCTTATGACAACAACTTCAGCATCTTAAATCTTATTGAATTTTGGGTTGTGATAAGGAAGTTTTATTTTCCCTGCTACATAAACGTCTTTATTGGATCTCTGTCTAGGTGGTGAATACTAAGGCCAATTTCCATCACCTGAGCTACAAACTTACTTCAGATAGATCGGTATTTAACTGTAGGGCCAGAAGTATGGTCGAGTCCCCATACAATTAAGGACACTCAGTAATCAGGCCTTATAACTGGAGGGGAATAACACAGGGAACACTCATCTCCGACAAAGCTGTATCTGAGGAAATACCTTGAACTGAAAACCTGGTGGCTTAGCTCTCCTATTCTAGACAGAATTTGTATGAGCCACTAAGTAATGACAATGCAAACTTCCAACATGTCTAATGCAACTTTAGAAGTTTCACGGCGGTATGTTAATATATAACTACTGTCTTGATATTAACCCTTCAAGTTTAAGTTTCACAATTCCTTTTTAGCAACGAATAAATTGACCCGTACTACAACCCTTTTTCAGTGAACCTGTGGTTGGCTCTGAAAAGAGCCTTTGGGTTCAAGGTCACCACACGCTGAGGACAGCTTATGCCCGCTCCCCACGGATGCGGCGCGCAAGCTGGATGTCCTTGGGCATGATGGTGACGCGCTTGGCGTGGATGGCGCACAGGTTGGTGTCCTCGAACAGGCCCACCAGGTAGGCCTCGCACGCCTCCTGCAGCGCCATGACGGCCGAGCTCTGGAAGCGCAGGTCGGTCTTGAAGTCCTGCGCGATCTCGCGCACCAGGCGCTGGAAGGGCAGCTTGCGGATCAGCAGCTCGGTGGACTTCTGGTAACGGCGGATCTCGCGCAGGGCCACCGTGCCCGGGCGGTAGCGGTGCGGCTTCTTGACGCCGCCGGTGGCCGGCGCGCTCTTGCGGGCCGCCTTGGTGGCCAGCTGTTTGCGAGGGGCCTTCCCGCCCGTGGACTTGCGCGCCGTCTGCTTAGTACGAGCCATAACTACACACCAAGAGCGCTCAACTGCAAAAACAGCACGAGCAAACCCCTGCGCCCGATATATATAAGGCGCGGCCAGCGCTGATTGGACCACACATCTGCCCATCAAGCTTCGCAGTGAAGTTATTGGAGGCGGCCGCCATTTTCTCGTACAGGGGAACCTCCCGGGCGTTGACACCGGAAACTAACTTCTCCCGCCCCGCCCTCGCCCCCGCCCTCGCCCCAACAGCCGCTGCTTTCTACCCTTTCGCGCCGCTACCGTCTCTATGCCTTTTCTTTACAACTCTTTTGGTTTCTCCGCAGAACTTCGTGTCAACCTTACTATGATATACATCGTTTGCCCAGTAAAAACTTTAGACTTGGGACTCTCAAACTGGCCTTCCTTTGGTTACTTTGAAAAGGCGCGCGCTACACGGGATTGGCCCAGTGACCACGCGAGACGAAAGGGGGAGCGTGGCCCCTTCCCCTGTCGGCCCCACCTTGATTTACGTTTAGATGGAACAGTGCCCGGTCAAATGGGGATTTCAGTCGGGGTTTCCCCACGGTGTGACCCACCCAGCGACCCGGCGCGGAGGGTCTCGGGAAGCGTTGTCTTTCGCGAGGCGGGGGTCTGCTCTCACGGACGCTGCGCTCGCGCGTCTACCGGTGTTCACACGCTGACACCTGCTGGCAGACTGAGGAGCTGCGTGGTAGGGTCACTTGAAAGAGGCGCCTGCCACACAGAAACCGAGAGACCAGCCCTTTTAGTGACAATGTGGGTGGCTCTGAAAAGAGCCTTTGGTTTCGACTTGTTGGAGTCGCTGCAGGCTTTTACTTGCCCTTGGCCTTGTGGTGGCTCTCGGTCTTCTTGGGCAGCAGCACGGCCTGGATGTTGGGCAGCACGCCGCCCTGCGCGATGGTCACCTTGCCCAGCAGCTTGTTGAGCTCCTCGTCGTTGCGGATGGCCAGCTGCAGGTGGCGCGGGATGATGCGCGTCTTCTTGTTGTCGCGCGCCGCGTTGCCCGCCAGCTCCAGGATCTCGGCCGTCAGGTACTCCAGCACGGCCGCCAGGTAGACGGGCGCGCCGGCCCCGACCCGCTCGGCGTAGTTGCCCTTGCGGAGCAGGCGGTGCACGCGGCCCACGGGGAATTGCAGCCCGGCCCGCGACGAGCGCGTCTTGGCCTTGGCGCGAGCCTTGCCACCTTGCTTTCCGCGTCCAGACATAGTAACCTGTGCCGATTGAGCTCTCAAAATCGCAAGTAGTAATGTGTATTTCGTGAGGCGTAGAAATGTTCTTATAAATACCGTTAAGATATACCATCGGGCCATTTGATTGGGTAGGTTGTATTTTAACCAATAGAAAGATGAATTGTGAATTCCTAATTTGCATAGAGTACTTGCCTGCGATCACATAGTGATTAGCCAATCAGAAGGGACAATTCTGCAGTCCTTATTTACATAACGAAACATATATATATAAACTAATGAGAGTTCAGTTCTCCGTTCTAACCTTTACTGAAGAGGTTGTGTTGAGTAGCTTTACAGTTAGCGGGAGAAATAATGCCTGAACCCTTCAAAGCTGCTCCAGCTCCTAAGAAAGGTTCTAAAAAGGCCATTACTAAGGCGCAGAAGAAGGACGGCAAGAAGCGCAAGCGCAGCCGCAAGGAGAGCTACTCGGTGTACGTGTACAAGGTGCTCAAGCAGGTGCACCCGGACACGGGCATCTCGTCCAAGGCCATGGGCATCATGAACTCCTTCGTGAACGACATCTTCGAGCGCATCGCGGGCGAGGCGTCGCGCCTGGCGCATTACAACAAGCGCTCGACCATCACGTCCCGGGAGATCCAGACGGCCGTGCGCCTGCTGCTGCCTGGGGAGCTGGCCAAGCACGCGGTGTCCGAGGGCACCAAGGCCGTCACCAAGTACACCAGCTCCAAGTAGTATTTCAGTCGGTGTCACTCTTAAAAGGCTCTTTTCAGAGCCACTCACTTTGTCAAAGAAAAGCTGTAATTGACACTTCCAAACGTTCTCCAACTAGACATGTCTTCTATTGATTTAGTTTGGGTCCTGGATTATATGAAGTGATAGTTGATATAAATTCAGCTCAGATTCCAATCTACAGTGTTCCTTGGTTTTAACTGAAATTCGGCTCAGTTGTGCTGTGCCCAAGAATCGGCTACTTCACATGTATTTTTACCCCGCTTCCTATGTCCCCCTATCCTCGAGGTGTTCATTAGACTGCATCTGCAAATGGTTACTTTCCATTTCCCCACCTGCGTGTTTCTGATGGAGGAGATTGGTGTAAGAAAACACTTAAGACTTAAAGGATTTCTTAGTAGGGACCCTCCAGGGATTGTAATCCCTCTCTTTTCAGGGGTGGAGGGGAGGTCCGGGCAGCACAAGGGGCAGGCAGGGTTATGCTCCTTCTAGCAGCCTGAACTTACTTGGGCCTGGAGCACTGGGGAAACAAGCAGCAAAATCCCGCGTGGCTGGGGCACTTGTTTCCCTGGGGTATATATACCTCGTGCCCTTTGCTGTAATTTCTGATTAGAATTTTTTTTACAGATTGTAAAAGTCCATCTCAAATGCATTTGAGTTGTTCTTTCGTCCCAGAAACCCAGGTTCCAATGCTTGGGGCTTTGACCGTTCTGGGAAGCCCGCAGAAAGGGCGGGAGGCTGGCTTCCAACTTTTAAGGAGACAAATATTTGAATTTCCCGCCCATCCTCATTTGGCTCCACCTCTTGGCCCACAGCGGCTGGGCGATGGAAAGTAAGATGTGCTGGGTTTTCCCTGCAAACCATTTTTTCCCCCCAAGGACTTCGGGATTCCAAAAATAATCCTAAACCGACAGTAAGGGACGTTGATTGAGGAAGAGGACTCAGAGGCATGGGTCTACTTTGGGGGCAGAAATATCAGCTGTTCACTGCTTATCACATAAGAAAAATATTTCCTTTCGGTTGTTGAGCGCTGCGTGGTTGATATACAATAGTGTCTTTGGGTGAAACATAAAATTTAAAGTAAAATTTTTTCAAAGTATTGCTTCAAAAGAAAATTAACATTTCATTTTTCCCATGGCCCACACCATGTCAGTGGGCCACTGACTGGATGAGCAGGTTTTTTTCTCAGCATATGCAAAATATTGTTGTGAAAGAGACACCTGCCTTAAAAATCAGTAATTATTGTTGTTTACACTGTAAGAAGACATCCCCAGTCCATCCTCACCCGGGAAAAATTGTTTGATAGTGAGTTCATGCTCTAGTGTAAGAACCAGTGACCCTGATGTTCTTCTGAAAAAGGAAGGTCTAGGTAATAATATTATTTCTTATCCTCTGCAAAATGATCTTTCCAGAAGGGGATTATTTTCTCCCTATCTTGTCATTTGTAACGGCCTGTCTGCTTGCTTTCAACCCTTCTCTCTCTCCCTCATTCCTTTCTAATATTTCACATTTCACCCCATACTACGCTCTTCATTGACAAGCTCAAATGAAAAACCTGGCCTCCGAACCGCACAGCTAGAAATGTTTGCCATATGTTCTGATGTTTCACAAATGAACGAGGAATTAAGAGGAAAAAAATGATGCCTGGACTCCGTGGTACATTGAAAACCTATACTGGAAGGTAGTGAGAAGACAGGGAAAAAAATTTAAATCTCCCCAGTTGATTCTGATTAGGAATCAACTTTGGGCACCCATCAACTTGAGAGAAGTACTGGAAGTGAGACCAAGCTCAAGGAATTCACCGCTTTGGTGCTGTAATCAAGCAGACACAGGTGTCATCAGGTGGTGTATTTACTTGGAGCAAGTAAAGGAGACAAGGAATTCACATCCAAAGCTTTGTCTCCAGACTCAGCCATGGCTTAGCCACACAGCTTGCTCAATTACATGTTGATTTCTTCTTTGCAGTTGTCTAACCTTATCTGGTCGTTTTCTCAACAAGCTCATCTGGTCAATGTTGTGTCTACAAAACACTGGTGTAACATTTTAACATTTAGCAGGAATACCATTTAGTAACAATTGACCAGACCTAGAGATCCTCATCCTATCTAACAAAAGGGTTTATACACCGTGAAGAACACCCAAATTTTCTGTGGAGCTACTGTCTCTGAGTTAAAGAAAACAAAAGAAAAATAATCTGCACTACATTCCTAGCTCTCCTGACCAGTCATAGAAACTTTTGCCTTCTTCCCTATTCAACAGAGATGATAAGAAGACAGGAAGAACTGGCTCTGGAGACAGAGGAAAGAGCTGCTGATCAAGGCAGAGTTGTGGATGCGTGAAACCAGAGGCAGAATATAGGGAGACTTTGAATTTGGAGGAAGACTGAGAATTCTAAAAAAGAGAGGTCACCTGAAAGCCAGGTAACCCGAGGCCCACAGACTGCTGGTGCTCATGAATGAGAAGGCACAGTTAGGACCCAGGGGCTGCCCTGGCTCCTGATTCCTGGCAGAAGAGAGAGTGCAAACTTCTCAATTCCTTCTTCAGTGTCTTTCAGCAGCTTTCAATGTGCTTTCTGTGTCTTTTCCATTTCAGTCAGTCATATACGCATTTAAATGAGTTTTTTCAGATTCCTAGAAAAATCTAGCCTGCCCCTTACTTAAAAATAATATCTACTATAGCCCTGGCTGGTGTGGCTCAGTGGATTTGATAGAGGACGCAAGAGTCAGAAAATTTTAGTTTAAGGTAAATTGCTATAAGCCTAGTAAGTAATGCATATGTTAAAGCTATTGTTTTAGAAACTACAGATAAGGCCCATCCTGGCTCAGGGATGAGACAACCGACCTCCTGGGGCACCGCTGAAGATTAAGGCCAGGGTCAAGTATCTGCGCACTGTGTTCCAGGGAGGGACAGACACCACCTGTCCCGGGAACAGCTAACTGCCCAGGATGAGAATGGTACAGTTTCTTTCACCTAATTCTCCCTAGATTTCAAAACCCCTCAGCACTCCTTTGTTTATTACCTGTTATGAAAACATCGGCCTGAAAAGAAAATGTAAGACAATTCTGTTAGGGTTGCAAACTCACTGTCTACTCAGATCACCGGCTGTCTCAATAAAGCGCCCATAAAGATTCAATCCGTGTCTCTGCTTATTGGGTTTGGCACGTGACAGACAACATGACCTCCAGTGTCTTTTCCAGTTTCAGACTGAGTGCCAGCCTGCAAACGCAAAGGTCGCTGGTTTGATTCCCAGTCAGAGAACATTCCTGGGTTGCCAGCCAAGTCCTTAGCAGTGGGCGTGCCAGGGACAACAGATCTGTGCATCTCTGGCACATCGATCGGTGCTTCTCTCCCTCTTTCTCCTTTCCCCCTCTGCCCAAAAATAAATAAATGAAATCTTTAAATAAAATAATGCCCACTACAAGTCATTTTAATAAGAAAATTTTAATTCCGTCAGCCAGGATATTTAGGTCACGAATTTTCCAGAAATTTACCTGTGGAAATCTATACATAACAGGTTGTATGAGTGAGGTCACCTTTTTGTTTTCCTGTAAGATTAATAAAGAGAGGTTCCAGTCATAATTTTCATGACTGCATCTCATTGCAGGGAAGTAGGGAACTGCCCATTTCTACTTCGCCTTCACATTTTAAAAGAAAAAAAAACCTTTTATGGTATATCCAGACCACTATAACAAAATATTATAGACTAGGTGGTTCAAACAAAGGACGTTTATTTCAGTGTTTCCTGCCTTCTAACCATAGAGGTGCACCAGGGTTTGGAGCATGATGGGATATTCTGAAACCACCAGCATCCTGTGTGTTGTGCCCACGTGGGAAACGAAGAGGGTGGGATGGAGGAGGAAAATGATAGCAGAGGCCTTTCCAGCCAGGAGTTCAGAGTCCGTGGTCTCAGTAACTCAGTGTGACCTTTACCACAGGGAATAACCAATCTGGGTCTCTCTGTTTCAGCCTCTACAATGACATTACTCAGGCCACATACCTTCAGGGTGATCCCTGAAAGCCTCGGACAGGAACTGTGAATGAAATGGAGATGGGCTTGCTGTCTTAGGTCAGGCACAGGACCATCCAGTTCCTCCTTTCATTTTTCACTGTTCAAATAGTGTAAGATGAATTGAGAGACCGAAAGGAATGTTCTTCCTGTCTCCCTACTTTCTGACCTCTAAAAACCTAAGAGAACGCCTGGCGTACAAGCATCTCTTAAATGTGATCTATTTAGAAATTGTGATCTAAATCTATTTAGAAAGAAGACTTCTTTCCAAGATCAGGAGTCACAGTCTCAGAAAAGGACCAGTGACCAAATGTCAGGACACGAGGGCAATCATTAATGATGGATTGTGCGTGAGAAAAGAAATTAGAAAAAAATCGATTCGATTATGAATATGAAAGTACAGATTCATCAGACCGAATTACCTTGGAACAAGAAAAAAAAAAACCCAACCTCCTAGCCGCATATGTAAATTAGGAAGGCAGGAACTAAGATCCCATTGGCCATTGAAAAAATTGCATAAGCCTACCTCAAGTTAGTATAAATACTTGCCTGGCTTCCCACTTACTTCCATCCAGTTTACTTTTCTCTCTGAGGCATCCGATTCTCCTTTAAGAAGTCATGTCTGGACGCGGAAAGCAAGGCGGCAAGGCTCGCGCCAAGGCCAAGACGCGCTCGTCGCGGGCCGGGCTGCAGTTCCCCGTGGGCCGCGTGCACCGCCTGCTCCGCAAGGGCAACTACGCCGAGCGGGTCGGGGCCGGCGCGCCCGTCTACCTGGCGGCCGTGCTGGAGTACCTGACGGCCGAGATCCTGGAGCTGGCGGGCAACGCGGCGCGCGACAACAAGAAGACGCGCATCATCCCGCGCCACCTGCAGTTGGCCATCCGCAACGACGAGGAGCTCAACAAGCTGCTGGGCAAGGTGACCATCGCGCAGGGTGGGGTGCTGCCCAACATCCAGGCCGTGCTGCTGCCCAAGAAGACCGAGAGCCACCACAAGGCCAAGGGCAAGTAAAAGCCTGCAGCGACTCCAAGTCGAAACCAAAGGCTCTTTTCAGAGCCACCCACATTGTCATCAAAAGGGCTCGTCTCTCGGTTTCTGTGTGGCAGGCGTCTCTTTTCAATTGACCCTAAAGCGCAGCTCCTCAGTCTGCCAGCAGGTGTCAGCGTGTGAACACCGATAGACTCGCGAGCGCAGGGTCCGTGAGAGCAGACCCCCGCCTCGCGAAAGAACGCTTCCCGAGACCCTCCGCGCCGGGTCGCTGGGTGGGTCACACCGTGGGGAAACCCCGACTGAAATCCCCATTTGACCGGGCACTGTTCCATCTAAACGTAAATCAAGGTTGGACCGACGGGAAGGGGCCACGCTCCCCCTTTCGTCTCGCGTGGTCACTGGGCCAATCCCGTGTAGCGCGCGCCTTTTCAAAGTAACCAAAGGAAGGCCAGTTTGAGAGTCCCAAGTCTAAAGTTTTTACTGGGCAAACGATGTATATCATAGTAAGGTTGACACGAAGTTCTGCGGAGAAACCAAGAGTATTGCAAAGAACAGGCATAGAGACGGTAGCGGCGCGAAAGGGTAGAAAGCAGCGGCTGTTGGGGCGAGGGCGGGGGCGAGGGCGGGGCGGGAGAAGTTAGTTTCCGGTGTCAACGCCCGGGAGGTTCCCCTGTACGAGAAAATGGCGGCCGCCTCCAATAACTTCACTGCGAAGCTTGATGGGCAGATGTGTGGTCCAATCAGCGCTGGCCGCGCCTTATATATATCGGGCGCAGGGGTTTGCTCGTGCTGTTTTTGCAGTTGAGCGCTCTTGGTGTGTAGTTATGGCTCGTACTAAGCAGACGGCGCGCAAGTCCACGGGCGGGAAGGCCCCTCGCAAACAGCTGGCCACCAAGGCGGCCCGCAAGAGCGCGCCGGCCACTGGCGGCGTCAAGAAGCCGCACCGCTACCGCCCGGGCACGGTGGCCCTGCGCGAGATCCGCCGTTACCAGAAGTCCACCGAGCTGCTGATCCGCAAGCTGCCCTTCCAGCGCCTGGTGCGCGAGATCGCGCAGGACTTCAAGACCGACCTGCGCTTCCAGAGCTCGGCCGTCATGGCGCTGCAGGAGGCGTGCGAGGCCTACCTGGTGGGCCTGTTCGAGGACACCAACCTGTGCGCCATCCACGCCAAGCGCGTCACCATCATGCCCAAAGACATCCAGCTTGCGCGCCGCATCCGTGGGGAGCGGGCATAAGCTGTCCTCAGCGTGTGGTGACCTTGAACCCAAAGGCTCTTTTCAGAGCCACCTACAGTTCCAGTTTGAAGAGCTGTTAGCAAAGAAATTCTGTCCCCCCCAAAAAGGGGGTCGGGGGTACAGTAGTGGGAGGCCTGCACTGGAGTGGTTGTCTGGTATCTGCTCCCAAAACAACTTGAAGATCTGTAAGCGTGAGAGTGTTAACTCCTCTAAAAGAATACAGCATAGGTTTGCAAGTACTTCTGGAACCTGCATACAATTTCCTTTGCCACCTTCTAAATACTCAACTTCATTTCACCTTTTTCTTTGAGGTACAATGTTCCTCGTCCGACAACCACAACTTATTCTGTGAAGCTACCTCTTTCACAATGAGTAGCTGCACAAAATAATGTATTGCGTGATAGCTATATATCTTAAGGATGCGGAGCTTGTTTTAGCAACCTCCTCAAGATGTCTGCCCCATCTTTGGAAAAAATTTTACTATAGTGGTACACGGATCTTGTATTCCTGAAACAGTAATCCTTAAAATCTTCAGCTAGTTGGCAGCTTCCCACTTTCCTCCAAATGCAATTTCTGTAACGCCCTCAGAATACATGAATTTTCTATTTAATATTGTTGCACACAAAAATGGGGGCTCCTATTGGCGATTTACCTATCGCTCAATTGATAAACAAGTCTCTAGTAAATAGCTCTGCACTTTAAAGTCAATGCCCTGACAAAACAGCACCAGCCGGTCCCTGAAGTTTACTCAAAAATTGTAGACTTCTTGCTGGAATAAATCTTCAGCTACAGGACACACCCAGAATTCACATTCAGAAACACCTAACAGGTAAGAAGGTATACATAAGGCAACTTAGGTATAATGCAGACAACTGTAACAATCTACATTTTTAAGAAAGTTCCTTATACTTTTGCACACATGGGAGAGGTTCCTTGGTCCCACAGTGGGCAAGAAAGGGCATTAGCCTCTGGGCTTTACATTCTTTTCCTCTGTAATCCGTTATTTAAATGTACATGATCAATTTATTCAAAGCGCACTGTGCATGTTGGTGTTCTATTGGAATGCTATGAAATCCTTCTATGTCTTTTAGTCCTCTTATACATATTTCTTTTTAAAAGAGAAATCCAGGTGAAAGAAATTTTCTGTGTAAGCCTGACTTTTAGCTTACAATAAAAATTATTACCTAATATTTATTCTTTTACTGGGTAAGGCCACTCAACTCAGTTTAGAAACAAGCCCAAAAACAGCTTGAGAGGAGCAGCTCAATGATTCCAACCCCAGAGCTTGGTTGGGTTGCTTGGCAACTCTTTTTCTCCCATATGCTTCTTGGGTTTTGGGTTTGTTGCAATCTCAGTATGGAAATGACCCAAGAAAATCCATGGGGTGAATAAATCTTAAACACACACAACACACACAAATGAGGTGATGTCTTCTGTGTACACTTGTGTTCTCTTGTTTTGAATTTCTCATTTTCTAAATACCAGAAGAATCTCCCTACTCCCTGTTTACTGAGACTTTACCTGAGGGGGCGGGGGCTAAGGGTCGTTTTCCATCTCTCCTGGTCTTTTTAAAACCAGGTCAGCCCAGTTATTACTTAAGAATCTGCAGCAACCAGTTTGAGGACAAACATCACAGTGTGCAGTTAGTTGTTCACCATGTCTGGTCGAGGCAAGGGCGGGAAGGGTCTGGGCAAAGGGGGTGCCAAGTGCCACCGCAAGGTGCTGCAGGACAACATCCAGGGCATCACCAAACCCGCCATCCGCCGCCTGGCCCGCCGCGGCGGAGTCAAGCGCATCTCAGGCCTCATCTACGAGGAGACCCGCGGGGTGCTCAAGGTCTTCCTGGAGAACGTGATCCGGGACGCGGTCACCTACACAGAGCACGCCAAGCGCAAGACGGTCACGGCCATGGACGTGGTCTACATGCTCGAGCGCCAGGGCCGCACCCTCTACGGCTTCAGTGGCTTAGTCAACGTTTCTGCAACCCTAAGTTTTCCTCCAAAGGCCCTTTTCAGGGCCACCCACTTCCTCTCGGGAAGAGCTGTTAACAAATTAGCCAAGACACTTTCGTGTATGTAGGTCAATTCTGTAGTTAAATATGAACAGTAGATAAAGGAAAAGAAAGGCAGTATTAATTCTGATACCTGTACAGCCACGCAACTCTCTGAAGTCAAACTTGAGTTTTTCCCATTCTGAACCAATTGACTGCATTCAGATAGGGGCGAAATACTTCCATTCAAAAAGGGGGGAGGGGGGAGTATGATAAGGAACTTTCTTAAAAATGTAGATTGTTACTGTTGTCTGCTTTATCGGGCTGAGGAGATCTATATTGTGTGTTTCAATGGACTGTGATAAAAAGGAGAAACAAGTTTAGGGTTCACAGCAGCACTGAGAGCCAGTGGCCACAGAAGAATCTCCTGCACACACAGCGAGGGTCTCAGATTTCAGGAAGTTAGAGACCCAATTTTTAACGCTGAATAGTCTAGGCCAGCAATTTTCAACCTTTTTCATCTCATGATGCACATAAACAAATTACCAATATTTTGCGGAAAAAATACCAATATTTTGCATATATATATATATATTGCCAGCCGGACCAAAAGGTATAATTTTGATACATTTACACTGGATAGCTATTGTGTTGGCTTTTTAAAAAAACAAAGGGAAAAGAGGTCAGTGCCCCTGACTACTCATACATCATGTATATTTTTTTCTCAATGGCCATGGGCTTTATTGGGGGACTGTTGGGAGTTAGGGTTAGCTAGGGCTGGTGGGTCCATGACGGACGGGAAGGGCTTCTCAACCTGCTTTTTAACGTAGTGCATGGTGCTTGGAGGTTAGGATGTGAGAACAGGCGCAGAAGTGAGAGGAGAGGTCATGGAACAGACACTTTCCCAGGGAAGGAAGCGACACTTTCCCAGGGAAGTCCAGACACTTTCTCAGGACCAGGCTTTGTGGAGGGCACCCTTCACAGACTGGGCGGATGTGGAAATGATGGTGCCCTTTGCCTCCAGGCCCTTGCCTAGAATCGCTCTCAGCCTGCCCTTCGGTCCTAGCCAGAGTCAGGGGGTCAGGGAAGCCAGGGTGCAGCCAGGAGAACCATTGTGCCCTTCACCGGCTGCTGACACTCTACCACTCCCGGCCTCCTCACACGAGGTTGCAACTCTGGGCTCAGTCCTTGGGTATCTTGCCTTCATTCCCATTTCTCGGATCTGGCCATCCCAACAGTTGATTAGACCCCTACAATCCCCTCCCTATAGCCACTGCCAAGGGAGATCACTGTGGCCATGAAGAAGGCATCCTTGACCCTGTGCTCAGAGGACCGGGAGGAGCACTCCACCGCAGGCCAGGTCCCATCGCCTCGGCTAGCACAGTGCCCTGCTCTTGTGTAACAGGAATAAGCCGCTGTGTGGACAGGTGCTTCAGTGTGGCCAGGTCGGTCCACATGTTCCAGTTGTAGCCAGCACAACCTTGGCATTGGGGCAAAACTCCTGGGTCACCCCTTGCCATTCCATGAGGACACTATCCAGTGTTTCCCGTCGGCTCACGGTGAAGCAGATGAGCACCGCGTCTGAATCAGGCTAGGCCAGGGGCAGGAGCTGTCACTGTGAGAAGAACCTGAACTGTCCCACAAGTTGAGCTCAATGCTGCGCTTGTCCACCGCAAGAAAAGCTCGCAGTGTGGTTCTCAGGTCCCTGGGGAACACCTACAGCAGCGCCGTCTTGCCGCACTCCCCGCGTCCCACCACCAAGATCTTGTAGCAGCGGCGCTGCCCCTCCAGGGTCCTGTCTAGGCACTGGCCCCGCGAGCAGCTGCCTCCCTCGGCCTCGCTGCCGCCGCCATCGCCGCAGCCGCTTCGGCTGCTGACACGAGCATCTCACAGGCCCGCGCACAGCACGCGTCCGGGGCCGCGGGAGCCTCTGGCCCCTTAAAAATTCTTGTGACACAGGTTGAAAATCGCTGGCTTAAGTCCATGTCATCTAGAAACTGCTAGTGTCAGGTTTAAGGAGGGGCCCGGCCTGAGAATGGACATAAGGCCCAGATTAGTTACATTTAAACCCAAGCCAGTCTGGTTAGAAGGGAAGCGAGGACAATCGGCCTGAAGCCTGGGGGAGGGGGTCAGGTGAACCCAAAGTCTGTTCTTTTGGGACGTTCCCAAGGCAAATATATTGAGAATACTCACAGTTTTGCTGGAAATGTAGAATTTTGATCGATCTGGCTTCCTTGGAGCGTCTAGCTCCACCCTCGCACTGGTAATTCGTGTATTTACCGAACCCACTGGCACTTTCAAGGTCCCAACTCACTGGAAACTGCTTCCTTCACCACGGCCTGTGGTGGATCCTTTCACAGTGGACAAACAGCAGAAGAGTCCCTGAAGGGAAGAGAGGACAGGGAGACTCCCAGAAATAGGTACTCCTGGGTTTTGTCTTTCAGGTAAGGGTTTGGAACTGGTGAGGACCCCTCTAGTTTGCTTCCTGCAGGTAGCCACCCCCGCAAGCACCACCAGCTCCTTCTCAAGGAGCCAAGGTCCTCACGCTCACGGGCCCCTGCGCACACACAGGCTGAGGCCTGTGGTGAAGCCACCATCTGGCTTGCATCTACAGCTAAAGATTAAGATCTCGCTTGACACCAAACATAAGATAACGCTTGCAGAATTGCCAGAACAAGAACGGTGCGTACAGCTCTTCCCAGGAGAGTGTGGGCGGCCCTGAAAAGGGCCTTTGGTGGACACGAGGTTATGTGACTTCAGTGACTTAGCCGCCGAAGCCGTAGAGGGTGCGGCCCTGGCGCTTGAGCGCGTAGACCACGTCCATGGCCGTGACCGTCTTGCGCTTGGCGTGCTCCGTGTAGGTGACCGCGTCCCGGATCACGTTCTCCAGGAAGACCTTGAGCACCCCGCGGGTCTCCTCGTAGATGAGGCCGGAGATGCGCTTGACGCCGCCGCGGCGGGCCAGGCGGCGGATGGCGGGTTTGGTGATGCCCTGGATGTTGTCGCGCAGCACCTTGCGGTGGCGCTTGGCGCCGCCTTTGCCCAGACCCTTCCCGCCTTTGCCACGTCCAGACATTGCTTTGTAAGTAGAGAACCAAAAGCAACTGACAAGGAAGGAGAGAGCCGGTTCTTATATAGCTACCTTCCCCACCCCTTAAACACCCACTCTCCCAGCAGCCCTAGAGATTGGAAAGCGCTCTGGCGGGAGATGTGACGTCAACAGTCACCTCCCTTAATCCCGCCCCCGAGCCCCGGCACTGGCGGCGGGGCGGGGGTGGGCGCCAGAGCTCACTTGAACACGCACTGCGTAGCTTTTGTTCCTTTGACTAGGCTGAGTCAACTGGATTGCAAAAAATATTGCAAGCAGGAAAAATACAAAAAGGCAAAAGGATTTCACGGCAAGTTCGGGTAGTCGTAAATCCGGCAAAAGATAAGAAATCAAATTCGAGTAGTTTGTAGTAAATGAGAAACCTTGTTTTAATGTTTTACTTAGGAGGCATCATTAACTCCCGTAATGCCAATTCTTTCACGTGTTTCCAACTTTCACTTGCTCTGTATTGACTAAAGTCCTACTGAAGACTTAAAAGGCAGCTTGTTCGAATAAGCAGGTAGCACTTATACGATTCATTACACGATCAGGTGGGGCCTGGTTATGCTTTACTGCCTAGTACATGCCTAGTTATATTGAGCCTGTGGGTGAACTCAGTCTTTGCAGCCCTTTGTTTAGAAAACGTGGGTGGCTCTGAAAAGAGCCTTTAGGAGAAATAAATGTCCTTCAAGCTCAGGCCCGCTCCCCGCGGATGCGGCGCGCGAGCTGGATGTCCTTGGGCATGATGGTGACGCGCTTGGCGTGGATGGCACACAGGTTGGTGTCCTCGAACAGGCCCACCAGGTAGGCCTCGCACGCCTCCTGCAGCGCCATGACGGCCGAGCTTTGGAAGCGCAGGTCGGTCTTGAAGTCCTGCGCGATCTCGCGCACCAGGCGCTGGAAGGGCAGCTTGCGGATCAGCAGCTCGGTGGACTTCTGGTAGCGGCGGATCTCGCGCAGGGCCACGGTTCCGGGCCGGTAGCGGTGCGGCTTCTTGACGCCGCCGGTGGCCGGCGCGCTCTTGCGGGCCGCCTTGGTGGCCAGCTGTTTGCGTGGGGCTTTCCCGCCCGTGGACTTGCGCGCCGTTTGCTTAGTCCGAGCCATAATGAAATCTATGAGACAGGGACTGAAGAATAAGGAAATACATCGCTAAGCAGGTCTGCTAGTATTTATAGGATGCAGGGTGTAGTGATTGGTTGAGAAAAATGTTTAGCTATTACATTTCATGCTCTGATTGGTGTATCTTTAAGGTTCCCAACAACCGTGCAGTTTCACTGACTACTACGGTCTTTCCTGGGCTCTTCCAGTTTTTAATTTTTATTCTTTCTCGCCCCGTGTTATTTTTATATTCTTAATGCAATGCTTTGAACATTATATTTTAATGCAAGTAAAAACATTAGCCTCAACGGAACTGTAGCTTTTCAATGCCGTATATTTTAGTTCTTAGGGGTGGTTTATGGACAGAATATGCACCCCAGCCATGGATTACATACTCCACAAGCCACCTGCTACAGAATCCGAGATCTCCTGACAAATTTCTATAACCTTTAGAGTAACCAGATCTCCTTTCCAAGGGCATGTCCAACCTGCAGCCCACAAGCTGCATAGCCCAACACAGAATCGTAAATTTACTTAAAACATTATGAGACTTTTCTTGTGATTACATGCCCTGTGTAATCACTGGGCTACATGCCCAGGACAATTCTTCTTCCAGTGTGGCCCAAAGACACCAAAAGGTTGGACCCTCCCCCCTCCCCAGGTTGACTGAGGGACTTCTTTGAAAACAACCACACGTAATCTCAAGTAAATCACAGCAGCTTGTCACAGAACCCGCCCCTGTAATGAGGCACGTTTTTGTGAAATGCTTATGGTCTGAATCCTACACTGAGTTTCCTGAAACTCATGTTTCCTAAACCCTGGAGTACATTTTGCCAGGTGCAGAAAGGCTGAGACTGTAATGCTATCCCGCCCCAAGGCTAAATACACAGCTACTAGCCCAAAAAATGGATGCCAGATCCTGGGGAGGACAACGTCACATCTCCAAGACACCATAGTTATTTTTAAAAGTTTTCTAGCTTGACGGATGTGAATGTGGTTCCTTTATACTAGGATGAAGTGGATCCTATTTTGCAACTTGATTGGCCGAGTCCATTAGGCAGAGCTGCTATTAAGAAAGCAGACCTAGCGCGTTTGCAGAATTGTAGTTTACAAGACGCAGAAACCATTATGCTGACAAGAAGTCTCAATCCAGTGTTTTTGCTTTAAAAGCCGCATTTGTTTAGATGACTTACCAATTACCTCAAAGATTTATCTCCATCTTTGAAACAGTATTCCCATAGGGGACCATCCAGTCTTGGAGGAAGATTTAAACCTGTTATTACAGTTTTTTGTCCTTCAAACTAAGACACGTGGTTCCAATTTTCCTCTTCCAAATTCTGACTCGGGAATTTTGTGATACATTTTAAAAACATAAAATCTCCGGAGAATGAAAGGTTGGAAGAGAGGTAGAGAAGATGGAGGCGAAGTGTTTGGGATCGTGACATTAGCGCCCTCCCTCTGGTAATGGGCTTTGTTGTTGCTATAGAAACCAGGGCAACCAGCTAGCAGGCTAGCGGACTTGTTTGAGAACCACGGCCGAGTGCGGGAACAAGACGTCACTGCCCTGTTCTCTCGCCGCTGGGGGGCAGCTTACTTGTCAACATTATTAGTGAAATTAAGCATTTTGGTAGTCACAAACAAGGTAAGGAAGTCTGCCCTAAATATCATCCCTGGATGTGCGCCCTCCCTCTGAAAACCCTCGCACAGTGTGCCCTTAGGGGATCCGTGTAATCGCCCGGGGCTGTGCCAATGCCTCGGATACTGGGGTTTCAGCTCCGTCAATCTTTCGAGTGGACATGCTGACAAGGAACACTGATCCTACACGTTAGGGTCTGTTTGGCATATGTTGTAAGGATTGAGACGTACGACATTCTCGAAGTGCATTGGGCTGCAGAAATAAATCGGAATTACAGAAACTTTGCACCTTAGGTTGTCTACATGCCCAGAATGAGTGTTAATTGCTCTGGTGTTGTCTACGATTCTTTGTCCAGGTGCACACCGGTCATGACTGTTCGGCGTTGCTGACTAGCGGGCCTACACCCCGCTGTCTTCTCCCTCCCCAGCCATTCAAAAACGGTCCCTTGCGTTTTTCTGCCGGTTAGAGAGATATGTCCCTAACAACGCTTCCTGTAGGTGAAGTTTCAGGTGAAACTCCTTGGGCTCAGATGACTGTCTCATTTACAAACGGACCCCCCAACCCATGAAAAGAGCCTGTGGAAAAAAAGGAGGGGAGAGTAGCGCACCACGATGTTGACGGGCGGCAGAGTCCGACCTTCCCCCGTCTTTTTTTTGTCTCTCGGGGGTGACAGGGTATTGTCCTGGAGCCTGGGCGCGCGATAGTAATGGGGAACCCGAGGCCAGGGGGCGCGGGTGGCTTTTGGAGCCGCGGAGGAGCAGAGCGCGACAGCAGCGACAGGGGGCGCGGCCGCGACACGCACCAATCACAGCGCGGCCCTGCCTTATAAATACCAGGCGCCCGAAACCGCGGCGTCTTTCTGTCTGTGAGGTTCCTACAGTTGACATACTCCTACTTTGTTTCCACCATGTCTGAGACCGCGCCACCCGCTCCTGCTCCGCTGGTCTCCACTGCCCCGGAGAAACCTGCGGCTGGCAAGAAGGCGAGAAAGCCGGCGAAGGCCGCAGCGGCCGCCAAGAAGAAGCCCGCGGGGCCCTCCGTTTCCGAGCTGCTGGTCCAGGCTGTCTCCTCTTCCAAAGAGCGCAGCGGCGTGTCGCTGGCCGCGCTCAAGAAGGCGCTGGCGGCCGCGGGCTACGACGTGGAGAAGAACAACAGCCGCATCAAGCTGGGCCTCAAGAGCCTGGTGAGCAAAGGCACCTTGGTGCAGACCAAGGGCACCGGCGCCTCGGGCTCCTTCAAGCTCAACAAGAAGGCGGCCTCCGGCGAGTCCAAGCCCAGCGCTGCCAAGGGGGTGGCGAAACCCAAGGCAGCAGGCAGCGCTTCTAAGAAACCCAAGAAGACTACTGGTGCTGCTGTTAAAAAAGTTGTCAAAACTCCAAAGAAGGTCAAAAAGCCACCAGTGACCAAGAAAGCCTCCAAGAGTCCCAAGAAGCCCAAGGCCGTGAAGCCCAAGAAAGTAGCCAAAAGCCCAGCCAAAGCCAAGACTGTGAAACCCAAAGCGCCCAAAGCTAAGGTGACCAAGCCAAAGGCTGCTGCCAAGCCCAAGAAGGCTGCACCCAAGAAAAAGTAGGAGTTCCGGTTGGAATCTTGTTCCCAGAACCCAACGGCTCTTTTAAGAGCCACCAACATGTCTCTGCAAAAAGAGCTATTAAGTACAAATGCGTCTGGCTCACTGACATTTCTCAGCCCCCTCGAAAATGCCCAGTCTTCTCTGCATCAGAGCCACAGAGAATCAAAATTCTCACTGAGAACCCCAAGTTTGGTTTTGAAGCCCCCAGGTGACATGAAGTCCCACACTCCAAACTAGTCACTGGTGGGAACTACCTTCAGGGCAAGCTGTGAGTGCTGCCCTCCGCCGCCGCCCCCCCCCCCCCCCCTCGCGCCTGCAGGATTCCCTGAAGCAGTCACGAAACCTAGAAATGCATTGGGGGAAATTGGAACCTATGGCTTAACATCTGCCTCCAGACCGGCTGCCCTTTGCAGTGGCGGCGAGTCACTGGGGTGGATGGCGCGCAGGCTGCTGTCTGGCTGTGGGCCTCCTGCAGCGCCTCCATGCTGTGCTCTGACAGTGCCTGGTGCGCCCGTTGGCTCGGCGCCTTACCCCGCATGGATCTGCCGGCTGCCCCCTAGTTTCCGTCCAGAGTGAGGACAAACGTGCTTGGCTGCAATGGAGTTTTAGAGCCAAATATCAAAATCTTTACCCGGTTTTTCTGTGTATAGAAAAAGAACGTCCCTGATTGGATATTTGAAATTCCCACTCTCTGCTTCACTTGATCGTATTTCATCGCGTGCACTGTTTTCCACCCTGGTAGCGTGGGCTGCACTACATTAATGGTTGGGGTTGCTTTCACAGAATTGTCCCTTTAAGCCATGGAAATTTTAATTCTGGGACTCAGAGTGTAAAGAGGTCTTTTTTCACAGTCGAAGAAAAATTACATGATAAGCCAGGTTTACTCACTTTTACTTAATACAGCTCAAGTGGTCTTAATACTTTTTATATATGTGCATACAAATCGTTTAATAGCTGATAACTCTGTTTTTCAGATCTTTGGGTTTTTTCCATTGTTTTGCATGGCTCCCTGCAAACCCTAACTTCTGCCACATGCATTTCCTGTCCCCAGTCCCCCTTATCCACACTGTATATTCATGCTCTCCTCTGAATTCACTCTTTTACAGACACCAGCCCATACGCGTGCACGATTATTCTGTTTTTCAGTTGGGGTTCTTATTTACAGAACTGTGATGTTACTATACACTTTCCTGTATTTTGCTTTTTTTTCTTCACTGAACTCTGAGAAAATCTTTTCCAGTGAAATCATCTTTTAGACAATGTCCTTCACGAGGAGGAGCAGTGAGCACGGACGTTTCCATTTCCCGCTGCTGACCTTGGTGCGGCAGACGGCCTGCCGGCGCCGAGACGTCTCGGGTGGTCTCGCAGACCCTGAAAAGAGCTCCCCTCCCTCCAGCGTCAAAGTGAGGTCTCGTTCATTTCTGCGAGGCTAAAGGGCGTAAAATCGTTTCACATGGTCACTTCCTTTATTTAGGTTTATCCACCCGAATAAGCACTTCTGGGAACTCCCACTTAGATTTTCGGCTCATGTATTCATTGAGCCGTCTGGCTTCCTCTTGTCTCGTTATAGATTTGTATATAATAGAAAAATTAACCTTACATTTATCACCTGTGTTGCAGATCGTTTTCTAATTTGGGCATTTTTTTCCCCTATATTTTCATGGTCTAGGATATCTTTTCCATTTATACATTACATGTAATTTATTAGATATGTACAATTTTGAATATTAAACATTTTAGTTACAAACAATGGTTACAAGATTATTTAGTTTCTGCATTTTGTTCTAATGTCACTGATGCACAATTGTGGAATGTTCGTGGGATATTGAGTCCTCAGCCTGGCGAGATCACCCAACCAAAGTTAGGAGGTCCTGGACAAGATGACTTCAAGAACTACATTAATCAGACTAAGGAAACCCTAGCACAAGTATTTACCAATCAGCTTCACCCATGACCCCTAACCTTTAATCCTCCATCTTTGCCCTTAAAGAGCCCTTGACTAGCCTAGATCTGACTGGTGTGGCTCAGTGGATTGAGCGCCGGCCTGCAAAGCAAAGGATCGCCGGTTTAATTGTTAGTCACGGCACCTGCTTGGGTTGCCAACTAGGTCCCCAGTAGGGGGCGCGTGAGAGGCAACCACACATTAATGTTTCCCTCTCTCCCTCCCTTCTCCCTCTCTAAAAACAAACAAACAAACAAACAAACAAACAAATAAATAAATTGTCGTGGAGCTTGGGTTTTAGGGGTGGCTCCCCGTGTCCCTGTGTGGGAAGTCGTCCAGACACGCGACTTGACCCTCCAATGAATGGCAATGCCTCTGCGTGTGCGGTTCCAGGCACGGCCTTGGCCACCTCCGAAATAGAATTGCCTTGAACGTTCAGACAGAAGGAAGACGTCCAGGGGTCCGCAGTCCTGAAGCTGCGGCCCCCAGGGCCCCCTCACAGAGACCGCTCCCGGCTTCGGGGCAGGGAGCGCGGAGGTCTCAGCGGTACCCCGGGTTCTTCCCTGCACTCCTCACGGCCTGAGAACCAGGAAGCCGGCCGCTTATTCCCCGAGGAGCCAGCCCGGTTCCTTCCTCCTAAATGACCGCTCGCCCGCACTGCCTTGTGCTCCACACCCTGAGCCCAGGGCGGGCCTGGGGCTGCGGGCAGTTCCGGCCTCCGGGCCGCGGGGTCCGGCCTTTCCTTCCGACCTGCCGCGAAACTCTCCCTTAGAGACGGAGGCTCCCGGCTTGCCGGAACACATTCTCTCAAGGTACAGGACAGAGCCCGACCCGCGGGCAGATCCAGGACGTCGGGCTCCCGCCCCTCCGCACAGCTGCCTCCCATCCCTTGAACCCACCCACCTGTGCCCAGCGCCCCGAGAGCCTGGGCCGCGGTAGACACAGAGTTTTTCGAAAGGTCAAAGTCAGAGAGAGACCAGAGGCTACAGGGAGCCTTCCTGGAGATGATGGCTGGCAAATGCCTCTAGACTATAAGATACACAGGGTGACACCACCGTGCCAGGGTGCAAGGCTTCGAGAGGGGCAAGTATGGAAGCCCCAGGGGAAGGACTCACCTAGCACAGGAGGGAGGGAATTCTGGAACGGGGTTTTCCAGTGAGGCCGAGATGTGCCCAGCAGAGGGCGCCCGCGGGCTGCTGGCGCCGACCGCAGCCTCGGAGGCGGGACAGCGGCCTCTAATCATCTTCCTCTCCATCTACTCACAAAAAAAATTGTTTTTGACTCAGAACAAACGTTAATGTTTACTTTTCTACGCTAAATTCTAATTTTTATAAATCTGTGAGTACACTTCCCATCATTTGTCATAGTACATATTCGATTTTTATAACCAAATGTGCTATACCACTGTATGTTTATAATAATCATTTATTACACTTCATGATTCTTTCAACTGGTACATACAACCGAATTTACAAAGTCATTCATTTGTGTTAGAAGGAATCCCAGAATATTTTGGCTGCCCTAACTTTACAACTTTTCATATTCTTGAAATTAGGTGTTGGCTCCTTTAGAGTTGGTTTCTTAAATTATGTCCCAAGGTTATGGGCATTTATGTTTACATTGGATTACTGTAGTGGCTTTATCAGAATTCCCTAATTGATATGCCATCAACTATATATGGTTTAAATGAGTCCATTTCTTTAAACTAATTTTGAGTACAAATAAAATGTTTCCCTCACAAAATAGCTGAGAAAGACACCTTTTCTTCTAAAGCATATTTCTACTTAAATAGAATGTTTGGGTTGTCCGAAAAGTTTTCTCCCGTAAGATGGCTCTAGTAACACTCAGTTGTCTTTAACTTCATTTGAAACAATTCTGTTAAATTGTATTGTGACAGCTGTCACATCAACATTCTTTAAAAACGTATTAAAATTAGTGAATTTTTGAGTAGCCATTTTAATATTGACGATGGAAGAAAATCCGCAACACTTTTGGCATGTTATGTTTTATTATTTCGAGAAAGATTACAAACACGACTGAAACACAAGAAAAAGGTGTGTGCAGTGTATGGATTAAGGCGCTGCGACCGATCAAACGTGTCAAAGGTGGTCTGTGAAGTTCCGCACCGGAGGTTTCTGGCCAGACGATGCTCCCCCATCGGGCAGACCAGCTGAAGCTGACAGTGATCAAATCAAGACGTTAACTGCGAACAGTCAACATCCTACCACACAGGAGATGGCCAGAATACTGAAATCAATAAATATAGTTATTGATGAAAATGAACAATGTGTCTTTTATTTCACAGAAAAATCCATACAACTTTTTGGCCAACCCAATAGTATTGGGCCAGCAGATTACCATGTCGGCTAGATTTGTTAGGCTAAATGTTAAAAAGTCCCCAAGCCAATTGCTTTCATTCTTTCATTCTCTACTGTCAGCCAAAGAAAACAGAAGGGCCTCCTATGTGTGGTTTTGGCTCTTGCTATAAATATGTAACATTTAGCCCTGGCTGGGGTAGCTCAGTGGATTGAGCGCGGGCCTGCAAACCAGACAATCGTGGTTCAATTCCCAGTCAGGGCACACGCCTGGGTTGCAGACCAGTTCCCTGCAGGCCAGTTCCCAGCAGGGGACGCACGAAAGGCAACCATACATTGATGTTTCTCTCCCTCTCTCCTTCCCTTCTCCTCTAAAGACAAATAAAAAAAATATTAAAAAACATATATGTAACATTTAGATTTCAACCGACTTGAAAGTTTGTGACATCAGTAGTGTTGTGTTTTATGGGACTTCGCTCAGGTCCCATCATTAATCATCTCAGGGATGATAATTTAGGACGCGGAACATGCTTTTCGAACTAAATCTGTGTAGAGCTGAGCCCTATTTGTTCAGGTATGAACCTTTAATAACGAAGACCACCAGCAACCATGCCAGCAATAACTATTTACTGAGATGGAAAAACATTTCACAAGGACAGGCACAAGCACATTCTGGAAAACACCCACTTTATTTGCAGGAGGAGGCCCCATCATAACCCACTTTTCTCCAGCCCCCCACGGGCCAGTCTGGGCAGAACGCAGCAGTCTCATGGCCTCTGCACCCACCTTGTCCCCCAAGACACTGTCCCCAAGGGCTGTGGCTGAGATTAGTGACTAACAACTCGGCAGCTACCGGACTCATGGCTGTCACGGTTTCCCGGCTCTTCCGTGCAGCAAGCGGAGCACCTGCAGCTGCTGCTCATCCCCACTCGAGTCCAAACCGCATCAAACACGCTGGGGGGCCCTGCCGGGCGGCTCAGCCAGCTGCGGTGTCATCCCGTGAACCGAAAGTGAAGCCCATAAACTACAGGTTCGATCCCTAGTCGGCACATGCCTGGGTTGCGGGTTCAGTTCATGGCTGGGGTGTGTACAAGAGGCAACCGATCGACGCTTCTCTCTCCCACTGATGATTCTCTTTCTCTCTCCCTCCCTCCCCCTCACTCTTAAAAAGAAAAAATCAAAGAGCATGTCCTCAGGTGAGAAGAAAAAAAAATGGGAGCCCTCGGACCTCCCAAACTCTGCATCACCCACGGACTTCAGGCTAGCGGGGCTCTGAGTCCACGGGCGCAGCTACAGGTCAGGCTCAGACGACCACCTGTGGGATTCTCCGTCCTGACAGCCCTTCACTCGAATGCAGATTGATGAGGACCCACAACAGCCGGGAACAGCAGTGAGGCACAGACCAGGGTCCTGGCCTCACGGATTCACAGAGTTTCTCTGGCTGGTCCAGCCCAGCCCCGGACGCTGCTCCTGTCCTCACGCATCCGGCGGTGGCAGGAACAAGGGAGAGTATGGATAGACCTGGAAGTAGGGCCGCAGCGCGGCTGAGAAGGTGGCCTTGGGGAAGGTGAAGAGGTGAGAGCCTGAGGTCATGCTGTAGAAGGAAACGACTCCAGCCTCGCAGTCCAGGAGAACCCCCACCACCAGGGGTTGCTCCCCGAGGCGCAGGGGCGTGCGGGGCCAGGTCAGCGCCACGTAGCCGTCCTTGGCGCACAGCCGGAGAGCCCAGAAGCCGGCCTGGGGCTCCTGCTTCAGGACCACGCCCCTCTGCACACTCTCCGCGCAGACACCGACGTCCCAGCCAGTCCCTTCTCCCACGTCCACCTCGAAGTAGTGCCGCCCTGAGGTGAAGCTCTCCCGGCCCAGGATGCAGGGCGAGGCGGCGAACCTCCTGGGAGACACGTCCAGGTTGTCCTGGGGGCACCCCCGAGTCACTTGTCTCTGGTCCTCAGACACAATCAGTTCCCGATGCCCCGTATCCGGATCCAGAACCACACTCACTGCCGGGGGGGAAGAAAAGACGGTTTTTTGTTGTCAAGAACAGTTTATTTTCAACGAAACCAGCCCATGCTCAAGGGTGAGCCTTGTTTCGGACCAGCTGTGTGAGCTCGGACAGGCCATTCTACAAGCCTCAGTTTTGTGAAACATGAGGCAGAAATGGTCACGCTGGTCCCAGAGAGCAGCGGGGGACCGCAGGAGCCGATGCACTCTTGGCGCCGCGACTTCACCTACCTTGACAGGTCCTCAGTAGCTTCTTCACGTCGAAGTAAAGCTTCGGAACATCGCACACGGTGTGAACCTCCAAGGACAGGGCCTCCGGGGCCTCCAGCTGCACGGCCTGACTCCTGGGGCGAGCAGAGGCCCGGCCTCAGCAGAGCGGCCCCTCCGCCTCGCAGCCCCTCCTCCCCCTTCGCTCGCTCCACACTCACCTGCTCAGCGTGGCCTTCACGTCCTGCAGAGACACAAAGGCAGAGGTGGGTGTGGGAACACCCACATCCACGGGGCTGGTCCCAATCCCCACTCCCCCGCGGGAAGTGGCCGCAGCCTCCGACGTGGGTGATGCCCCAGCAAAAACGATCCCCACCCTGACCCCCGGGGGGCGGTCAGCTCGGCAGGACACTCCTCAAGTTCGGGGTCTGTCGCCTTGTGGCTGAGGTACGTGGGGAGCTCCCCCCACACTCCCACGGGCAGGACCTGCCTTCACTGGTCCCACCTCCCTCCCTGTGTGTGACCGCTTGTCGCTGAGCGTCAGAGGCATGCACAGCGACTGGGAATGGGGGCGACGGCCACCGGCATTGCGTGGGGGTGGAGCAGCCACGTGACACTGTCAGCCTCACGGTGACCTCCTGATCTACCAGTGGGAACTGGGAGTGAGCAGCTACAGGTGCGGCCCACCTTCCCGAGGGGGAGGGGGCTGGGCTCAAGCTCTAGAGCCCTCAGGCAAAGCCCGGCTCGTGCCTGGACCCTGCCTAGTTCCCCTCCTGTCACCTGCACAGGCTTTTCAGGAGACTGTCAACAGGGCTCTGTGCACCTGGCACAGGGGCAGCTGGTAGTGGGAGGCAGCCCCCAAGTCTGTTCGGCCAAGGAGCCCACCACGTCCACCCAGCGGGGGCAGTTGTCCGGTTCACATCGAGGGTTCCTGCAGACTGGTGGAGGCACCTAGCAGGTATCAGTCTGCGTCCGAGAGAAGCGTGACTTCCGATTCCCCGCACGCACGAGCCACCTCTGGGTGCGGCCTGCGGCCCTCGCCCCCCCCACCTTCCCGCCCTCCGAGGGCCCTGCCGCACCTGCAGCAGCTTCTGCGCCGAGCCCTGACACCTCTCCTCCAGCTCCAGGATGTGGCTCTCCAGCTGGCGTCTCTTCTGGCCCAGTCTGGACTCGCTGTCCCTCAGTCTCATCAGAGTCTGCTCCTTCTCTCTGTCCAGTCTCCACAGGTGCAACTTCTCCTCCTCTTCCAGGAACCTGTGCAGGTTCTTGAAGTCGGACTGGATCTTCTGTCTCTTCACACTTATCTTCTCCTAGAGGCCAGAAAGGGCGCTGACAGGGTCACGAGGCCCCCAAGCCGGGCAGCTACTCGGAGGCACCGAGAACCACAAACCCGTGCGGGATAGTGGCTCTCGGTGACTAGGAGGAGCAGGGCTTCTGCTTCTCCCGATCGGCAGCCAGGCCAGGTACTGCTGAGAGGCTGAGGGGCAGGAGATAGTTCCCACAGGTGTCGTCAAGCAAGGGCACAAAAACAAACACAGCTTCTTGGTGGGGTTCCCCATTTGGTCTCGTTTATGGAGACGGCCACTGCGCGCTGCCCGATCATCCCCCACGCCTAGTGCTAGGCCACAAGACAGGAGACGGAGAACACGCATACTTACATTCCACTTGGTTATCTGCTTCCCCCGGAATGCCTTCTGGTTCGCACATTCCTCTTCCAGTTGCCTCAATTTTGTCACGGCTTTCTGGAGCTTTTCCTGGAGGGAAAACAGGGTAAATAAAGTTTATTCCATCCAGCAACTCTGCATTAGGCGCTTGGTGGGGGGTAGGAGCCCAGGCCCCCAAAACGATCAGAGCGACACTGAACCTGTTAGGAGCCCTGACCCTGCCGGGCAGCACCCCGTGGGCTGCGGGGTCAGTTGCTCACTTATCCCCTCAACAGCCCTGAGCAACTGGTGGGATGTTCAACATCAATTTCTGTGCCATAGAAACTGAGGATTCAGAAGAGGACAAGCAACTTGCCCAGGTGCTGAAACTGGTGAAGGTCTAGCTGTGAGTTCAACTCCATCTGCAGACCTCTGTCCCAACCTCTGTTCCGACCTCTGTCCACCACTAACTACTCTTGCCAAGGAAATGCTACCCACAGAGCAAGATAACGATCACGCACAGGGCCATATGTTAGACTATTATCTGATCAGATAACACGCGGAAGCAAACCCGGGCAAGGCTGCACACCCAGCTCGCCCTGTGCGTTCTGCGGTGAGTCAGGAAGGAAAGGGCAGGGGCAAAGTCCTAAGAACCAGCAGCAGGGGGAGGAAGCGCTGATGTCTGCTGAAGAAGGGTGCTGTGAGGCCAATTTAAAATGATATGGTATCCACACCAAGCCTTTTTGAGTTATTTTTCAAACCAGTCCTTCACGTTCTCATGGAGAGCAGTTTGGAGCCGAGCCTAAGGGCTGGCTGTGGTCAGCACGGCAGACCTGGGTGCTGGGCCCGCTGGGCTGGTGAGCCAAGGACAGTGCCGCCCTTGCTCCACACCGAATGCAGAGCTTTACACGTAGTCATGCCCTTAAAGCTTGTCACGGCTCCTGGGCATACGAGTTAGGGAGGGAGGGGCTGCTACCCCCCCTTTACAGGTGGGAGATGGAGGCATGGGGCATTCAATAACTCACTCAATGTCACCCACCCCGGAAGTGGCAGAACAGAGACTTCAGACTAAGCAACGAGACCTCCGCGTCTCCCAGCCGTTACCCTGTGCTGGGCCTATTCCTGCCACTTGGCGGAAAAGGAATTGCAGGGGGAGCATCCCCGGTTATGTCTGTACCTGCTCCACAGGCTTTAAGGGAGGCCTGCCGAGTGCCAAGGGGCAGTCAGGGTGCACGTGTCCTGAAGAGGAACCCAGAGCCTTGCAGGAGACCACCTCCACCGTGTGGGGGAGCAAACCAGGAATCCCACCCTGGGGTCGTTTTCCTCAGGCCCTGGCAGGGCAGAGGGGGAGTAAACCAGGTGCCCATGCCTCAGTCCCCAGGGCCAGGTCAGCCTCCTCCAGGCGCTTCTGGGTGAGAAACAGGAGCCACGCAAACCTCTCCCTCGGAGTCATCCTCCGCCACCAACCACTCCCAGCTCCTTCAAGTGCCCCGCCTGAATCTTGCTTACAATCTGCCCGCCGCCCCCCCCCCCACCTTATGGGGAAAATCCGTCAGTGCGGGGCAGGTACTTTGTTCAGTGTCCGCCTGATCCTTCCGCGGCCAGAGGTCAGGACCCTGTGCCAGGCTTAGACCCCGTGGACACAGGACTCTGGGCCGACCCCTGCCTTTCACCCCACGCCCTGCTCCTGGCCCTGCAGCTGCCCCTAGTGCCCTCGCCCAGGGCGCCCTACCTTTCCTCCACACTTGCGCACGCGTTAGCGTCTGTGTCCCTCACCAAGCGCTTCCGGAAGGCTCCCTAGGTACCACCGACACCCCAGGCACGCAAACCTGGGGACGCCAGGTTTGTCTTCCCTGCTGGACTGAGGATGCCTAAAAAGTAGTGTCTGTGTCCCCTGTGCTTTGAGACCCACCCGCGCAGCCCTGCAGTGTCGCATTATATACACAAGCGGAGTGATAAACAACCACCCGGCGTCCTGGCATGGGGACACATTGTCACAGCCACAGCAGACTCGACGGGAGTCCACCCTGCCGCTGAAGGTCGGGAAGGACGGCCGGGACTGGATCCAGGGAGGACTCACCCTAATCTGACCCAGTTTTCAGGAAGACCGCCGAAGGGAGGCCGCAGGGCAGGGTCACAGCCTCGGCTCCGGCTGCATGGTGCAGGGTCTCAGGGAACCAGGCAGCCACCCCGCACCCACCTTGTAGCCGGGGCACACATCCTCCACGAGTGCGGTGCTGTGCCCTTGGTGCTGCGGGGCCCGCTCGCAGCGCCAGCAGATGAGCTGACCCTCCTCCTCACAGAACAGCTGCAGCCGCTCGCCATGCTCCTCACAGGACATGTCGCAGTCCATCTCCCGGAGGGCTGCGATGAGGCCGCCCAGCTGCTTGTTGGGCCGCAGGCTGAACCGCTGGAACGGGGCGCGGCACTGCGGGCAGGGGGATTCCTGCGGCAGGCGCGGCTGGTTGTCCAGGAAGCGCAGGATGCAGGCCTGGCAGTAGCTGTGTCCGCAGCTGATGCTCACGGGCTCGGCCATCAGGTTCAGGCAGATGGAGCAGGTGGCCTCCTCCCGCATCTTCTTGCTGCTTGTGGCTGAGGCCATGGCTCTTCCTGAAGGGCCAGGGACGCCAAGCCAGGATTTCTCCACAGGGAAGGAAACACTTCGGCCCAGCTTCTGCGCCGCGTCCTGGCTGCCACTGGCCCCCACGGGTCTCGCGGTCTCCTCTCTAGAGAGGAGAAATGGGATGGAATTCAGCAGATGCAAAAAAAATGTCACTGTGCTGGGGAAGGTGGTAGTGACGATCACCGTGGCCACTTGAGTTAAGATAACACAGAATTTAAAATTCAGTGCTTCACTTGCAGTGGGCTAGTAGCCACAGCTGGCTCCCAAGAGCCCCAACACAGAACATCCCATCCTGAGTTGTTCTGTAGGGACCAGTGCTGAGGGAGCCACAGAGCAAAGGGGGGGGGGGGCACGGTACGGCCCCGTGAAGCTCTTCCCTGCTCCCAGGAACGTCCGAATGATTAGTTCCAGAACTGTTTCTTTGCAACATAAGATAATTGGGTGGTTAATGAAGGATTCTCTGAGGCAGTCACAGGTGACTCTGCTGGACCCCCGTCCCCTCCCACCCCATAGAGAATAAAGGCACCGGGCTAACACAGTCTCAGCACAGGCCCAACCGAGACGCCGTGGAGGTAAGCGAGGGAGAACTAGTGTGTCCTCTGAGGTTTTCCCCGGGCCTGAGCGGAAGAACCGGATGCAGATGGGCAGAGAGGAGCTGGTCCTGGAGGACCCGACAGGCTCCGTGGCCTCCGTCCTCCTGGCCAGGACTTGTCTCCCCAGAGAAGTTCCAGGCCGTGGGGAACCCAGGCGCAGGGGGGCGGGGGAAGCACTAACGTCCACCAATGAGGGCCCGGCGGCCACGGGACGGAGAGGAGGGGCCCTGGGCCCACAGCTGCCGCTGCCTGCGGACCCAGCCCCGCTCCTGGGGGAGGGGAGGGGGAGGCGGGAAGCGGTTTACAGAGCGACCTTCCTTTGAACTGGCAATGGCGGCGGTAAAAGCAGGAACTCACGGAAGTTCCTGGCTACTTCCCTCCACTAAGCAGGACCAGGCTCTGGGAGCCAGAGAATTTCTTCCGAGGACCTCTCCTCCTCGGCAGGTGGTTTTCCGCAGGGCCGGGCTGGTCCCCTCCCCCACCCCCATGGCGGGGCCTCTGTGCCCCGGAGGAGGACCTGCCCTTCCGGGACCCCAGGACGCCTGTCCTGGCCTCCACTCCCCTCACCCCTGGATCTTCTGAGGTTTGTTCAGCGTGGAGTTTGGAGAAAGCAGAAGCAGCCCCGCGAAGGGCGACGAGGCCAGGCCTGGCACTTCCGAGCGCCAGTGGCCCCGTCCTGAGAAACATGCCCCTCCCTGCCGCCGGGGCCCCCCACTCCCGGCCACACACCCCGATATCACGTCCCTCTCCTGAGACCCCAGTCACCCGGGCCTGGACCCTCTCCCCTACCTCGGCCACCACAGACGGTCACGCTTTCGCGGGCGTCTCCGGAGCAGCGAGCGCCGAGTCCCGCGCGGACCTAAACTCAAAAGTGAAACTGCGGTGGGGGCGGGGCCCTGGGCGGTTTGGGGGGGGGAACCAGGAAATCGCCCTTATCTTCCACGCTCAGCTGGTGCCGCACGCGAGGGGAGCAAAGGGCTCAGACTGACGCCGCGGTGGCCAGCAACTCTGTCGCCCCAGCGCGGAGCGTCCGAGGTCTGGAGCCGCACAGTCCCCAGGCTCGGAAGGGAGGTCTCTTTGCTTTGGCCGCCATCCCCTCTGGGACCCATCCGCCTCCCGGGCGGAGGGGTTGGGGTTTTTTGTTGTTGGTTGGTTTTTTTGCTATTTTTAGGCCGCTTGTTCTTCCCGGGCTGCTCTGAAGGGGGTGGTGCGGCCGGGGCGTGCGGAGGTTCTCCCTTCCGTCCTGTGGCCGGGCCTCGTTTTCGGCCTCGGGGTCCTGCCGGCAGCAGGATTCGGGTACTGAGCAGCCGAATCACAAAGCCGCACTGCAAAGGCGCCGCTCACGACCCAGCTGGGACCTGGGAGCCGCGTGAACCCCCAGAGCCTGTGCGCCGTGGTGAAAACACCATGGGGGCGACACCTAGCCTCCCCAGTTTTCAGTAAGAGCAAAAGGCCCGTCCCGCCCATTGTAGACCTTACTCCTATTTCGGAAAAAAAGCAGATTACCACCTCAAAATAAGACCTTGACACACATGGAGCCTCAAAGACACACCAAAGGTTTGCTTGGGCAATGCACGCGTGCAGGGTTCAAGGGTGCGGACGCAGGCGGGAGTGAGGCCAGGGGTCAAGGCCCAGCCCTGGTCCCGCTGGCCCAGCCGCTGAAGCTGCAGGCTACAGTGTGGACCACTTCCCTCTCTTCTGCCCTCAACAGAGCCCCTGGTCAGCCCTGCACCCTTCGGGGCACACAGTGCTGCCCGTCCACTGCCCCGGCTCCTGGTGCCCTGGTGTGTCCTGCGGTGGTAGACGCTGCACACGGTCCGGACACCCCCCGCGGGCCCCCCACACCGTCCGAAGACCCCTGCAGGCCCTGCAAGTGTCAGGACATCCTGCTCCTGAGGCAGCCGGCACAGAGGAGAAGGAATGAGCCCCCGAGTCCCTCATCCGATGAGCACACCTTTCCTCTGTCAGCTGCTTTCTGCTGCTGCTGACGATTCCAGAGAGGTTTTCTTGGGGAGGGGTCCAGGGGTCCCCCTTACCCATGGTTTCTCTTTCCACTGTTTCAGTAACCTGGGGTCAATCCCAGCCCAAAAGTCTGAGATGGAAAATTCCAGAAATAAGCAGTTCATAAGCTTTAAATTGCCGGTGGTGCGTGCGCAGATGATGAAATCTCCTGCCATCGGCCCCGTCTCACCCAGATGTGCGCCACCCGTGTCCGCGGTTCCGCACTGCACACGCTCCCCCCCCCCCCAGTGACAGTGTCGCAGGTATCGGACCCATTACCAGCAACTGAGCTGCTTGTGTCCCGGGAACCCTTACATTTTTTAACCGCAGTCGACATCCAGTAGTAGTTTATATTAGTTTCGGGTGTGCGGTATAGTAGTTAAACCACGTAACTTACAAAGTAAATTCTAGCGCCCAGGTGGCCCCAGGCCTGTTATTGACTGTATTCCCGCCACCCCTCCCCGGGGTTTACTCCCCCAGGACTGTTTTGCAACTTCCAATTTGTATTTCTTAATCCCTTCACTGTTTTTACCCAATAAAAAAAAACGAAATGTTACCCTTTGCAACACCAACAGACCTATATTCCACTTGGTGAAATACACCCAACAGAGACAAGCACCATATGATGTCACTTGTATGTGGAATCTAAATCGAAAAATAAACAAGTCTTACTGTCCCTAATAATGGTGAGGCTGGCGGTTGGACTGTGCAGAAGAGAAGCCAAGAACGTGCTTCCTTGGGTGAAAAGGTGAAAGTTCTCTGTGTATTAAGGAAAGAAAAAATATGTCTGTTGAGGCTGCTAAGGTCTGCATAGGCTAAGAATGAATTTCTTATTCATGGACTCAAGAAGAAAAAAGAAATTCACACTAATTTTGCTGTAGAGCCCCAAAGGTCCTTGCAGAAGTTCCAGACACAGTGCGTGACAGGTGCTAGTTAGGACGGAAAAGACGTTGATTGGTGAGTAGGCGACTGGCACAGAAAACCTGCTTCACGGGCAGCAACGTGTCGCCCCAGAAAGCAGTGAACCTCCTGTAGGACTTCAGCAAGGGGCCCCCGAAACTAGTGACACCGAGCCCGTCACTGCAAGGGAGGGATGGTCACAGAGACTGATGACTGGGTTCGAGCTGAAAATATAAAATTACTGGAGACGGAGAAAGAGAGAGAGAACACATTTATATGAGCATAATTTCTATTAGTGTGTTATTATACTCTATTTTAATATTAGTTATCATCATTCATCTCTTCCCGCATGTGCCTAATTTACCATTTTAACTTCATTCTAGGTCTGTGTGCACAGGAAAAACCTGAACTACACAGGGTTTGGAGCTACCGGTGGTTTCAGGCACCCACATCCCTTGTGACCACATCCCTCGTGACCCTTAGACCACATCCCTCGTGAACACAGGAAAACACAAAATATGTTTTCTTTTTTCAGTTCTGACATTATCATTTGCTCCTCTTTATATCTTCCATCTCCTTGCTAGACATCCTATCTTTTCCGTCATTTCAAGCGTATTTGCAAAGGTTTGTTGGAGCATTTTTGAAAGAGCTGCTGTAAGTCTTGCAGGAGAATTCTAACGCCTGCGTCGTCTGCGTCCAGTTCCGCATCTGTCGATGACCTTTCCCCTCGAGGCGTTGCTGCTTCCCCCTTTCTTCACAGGCCCTGTTCTTTTGGCTTGTGCTCTGGGCATTTGAATAACAGCTCATGAGACCTGAGGTCTTGCCTAAATACTACTGAGAATATTGATATTTTTTCCTTAGCAAACAGTCAGCCCTGTTCCATCCCAGCTGTGGTGCGATCTCATCGGCTTTCTGTGAGTCGGTTCAGTTCCCAGGACTTTCCAGGTTTCTCGCACGCGTGTGCCGCCCAGTGGTCAACTGGGGTGCTCCGTGTGGCGTGCCCAGCGCTCACGTCTCAGTTCAGGGGCGTACAGTGGAAGGCCGGGCCCACGGCGCAGGCCTGGCCCCCGCCCCTCCTCCCACAGTCTCCGCGCCTGGCACTATCTCTCGGGGCTCCTTCTTGAGGATCCGTTCAGCCAGAAAGCTGGGACTTTATTTACTCTGCCGCATCCTTCCCGGGACCACAGAGAGAAAAAAAGAAATGAGCACCGACCACACCGCGTCGAGACCACAGCTGCCCCAACGTGAGATGAAGGTTCACCTCATGCAGAGCGTTGGCTGCAGGAGTGTTGGGCGACCCAGCTGGGAGAGGCCGCAGGAAAGAAAAGAGGCCTGTGTCCACCCCACCCCTCCTCCTGTCGCAGGCCTGGAGCCGCTTCTTCCAGATCTGCCTTGGTGGCCCTGTGCCCACTGTGGGTGGGGTCCAGGCCGGGGGATACTGAATGAATGAATGAATGAATGAATGAATGAATTCATTTATTGCCTATGTTTTCCCAGGACTTAATTCCAGTCGCAGCCCTCAGAGTCAGGCCCTAGATGGCAGGAAGAGGCAGAGAAGGCCCAATTCAAGGTCAAGTACAGCTTCTGCTAGAAGTTTTAGAGACTCCTAAAGTTTACCACGCAAAGATAGCATATTGTCAACAAAAGGAAAACTTTGCAGCCACGCAGCAGATGGGACAATGGGAAAGAACCTCAACAGGAAGCCGGATCCCAGCAGAAGAGGCGCAAGCCACCCGCGCCTGCTCTGCTCCGAACACGAGGCTCCCGAGTTGGAAGTCGATGTTCTTGTCAATTCCCAAGAAACCTCAGCGGTCAGCTCTTCCCGTATTTCTACTCTGCTCTCTGGGTCGGGCTCTTAGAGGTGGAGGCAGAATCCTCTGCCTACAATCTCTAAATCTTAGCTGCATTGTCGGGTATGTTTTTCTTTGTCTTTCTGTTCTGCATTCTGAGAAAATTCCTCAAAAGTTTCTTTCACTGCCCTGAGACAGCCCTTCTCAGATTTATCCCACAGGTGAATTGATTATGCTGATAAAGTCTCTCAGGGTCCGGGGAGGGTCCAAGTTTCACATTTCGATGTGTGTGTGTCTGTGTCTGTCTACGCATGCACACATAGATAAATGTGTACATATTTACACGCACACATAATTCTATGTGAATAGACTAAATATGTTGGGTTTTATTTAGTTCTATAGGGTTTTTTTTAACCAACTTACTAATTACCCCACCATTGCCAGAGAACATAAAAAACTTCTTGCTCATTCCATTTCTGACTAATGACTTCTACTAATGGGAAAAATCATCGATTTTTAAAAAATGTTTATCAGGTCTCTAATCGGTTCCTCAAACTCCCTTCACACCACGTCCCTCCCTCCTTGTGCTGAACAATCCAGGTTCCCCACACGCGGCTCTGCTCTTTCCAGAAGGTCTATCCGCCCCCCGCCACCACCACTACCACCACTATTGAGGACTGGCCACAGCCCCACCCCCCGGGCTGCCTCCCTCTGACACCTGTGTCTTGGCCCAGGGCCACATCGAGCTGCTTGTTGTCACCGCTTTCCAGTCTCCCTTGTCATCTCACCCAGCGGACTCTGCACCCGGGGAGTCCAAGGTCAGGTCAGAAATGAAATGCTGTTCCCAAAAGCCAGTGCCATGTCTGGAATATAGTAACTGCTCAAAAAAAAAAAAGAAAGAAAAGAAAAGAAAAAAAGAGGGCGGAATTGAACTAGACTGACTGCAAAGAGCCATTAACCCCAGGCCAGAGAGACTAAATGTTTAAAGAACCTCTGATCTTCTGCACTGCCATCACCCTGGATATGTCTGGATTACAGGCGTGTGTTCTTTAAGCGGCTCTCTGAGCTGTAAAGGTCGTGACGGGCTGAGGGCTTGGACCAGCTGCAGAAACAGTGGCCCTCAGCGGCGTCTGACTCCAGCATCTGACAGTCATTCAGTCGTCTCACGTGTGTTGCGCACCCAAGGCGGTGTTCAGCACTCATGCCTCCAGGGAGAGGGTGGCCTGCCCGCACCTTAGTTTTTAGCCACTGAAACCCATTTTTGATGTCCGTCCTGTGAACTGTAAAGCAAATGCGTCAAGCCAGTAAGTCCGTGTTAATTTATCACAGCAGCAACAGAAGCTGATGCAGAGGAACCAAGAAGCCAAACCAAGGAGCTGGGGTGGGGTGGGGTGGGACTAACTGGGGCTGGGGACCAATCTGAAGCTAATAGAGCTGGAAGGACTGGTCCTCCGCTTCAGTTTAAAAGGATCGAGAGTCAAAGTAGGAAAACCAAGTAATAGCCACAGTCCAAACTTGAAGAATCACAAATAGGACACAAGTTCAAGAATCAGGAGTCTGGCAGAGCTGGGGTTCAGAGGGTAGAGTGTGGGCAGCCTCACGGGAAGGCAGCCTGGTCCCCCAAGTTTCCATTTACCAGACTTCAGGCACCAAATGCTTAAGGAAAGGCTCCCTGGCTTCACGGAGCCCTCGAGGGGACTTCTCACTAAGGGGGGACCTGCTTCCAGTCCGCTTGTGCAATGGGTTTAATTTGCCCAATGGCCCCGTGAGTCCAGAGATACGACCCCTCCATACTGGTGAAGACACCCGGGCCACACGAGGAAGTGAAGGTGGCCTCACCTCGCCAATCCCCAGCTCTTCCATCCAGGAAGGTCTCGTGGACCTTTCCGGCCATGTTGAAAGCAGAAGAACATGGAGTCACCCTCTGAGATACACGTTCTAGCAGCTAGGACTTGAAGGCCAAGTTAAACATTAAGCAACAGACCTGCTGCTGCCTGCATGCCACGTGGACTTGTCTGTCTCCGCAGGACGCAGAGCGCTCTGAAAGGGGACAAGGGACAGAAACCACTTCGAGGCGGTCTTAGAGCGAGCGCTCAGAGACGGGCTTCATGGTGCAGGTACGTGGCTCCCTTCTCTTCGGGTTGGAGGATATTGCAAATTAATCTGAGACCCATCAGAGGGAGGTCGCGGGTTGAGGCGAAGTCAGAGAATGAGCCTGGATGGCAGCCTAAGAACCCCCATCTGGGAATGGTTTCAGGATCCAAAACGAAGACTTTCTAAAAAAAGTCATCGATTCAATCAAGACCCTGGAGCAGGGCGTGGGGCCAGCAGTGCCAGGGACACTGTGGGCGATGTGGCTGCTTCGAGGCTTCTGGGTGGTCAGTGTAGTGCCACGTGGGACGGGCTGTGGCTGTGGGTTAAAATCCTGGATCCCAGCTAACGAGGTTTGGGATTGGGGACTGGGACTGTGACGAATGGGTCTTCAGATTTCTGTATAGACTTGGCATTGCCTCTCCAGAAAAGGGGGATATGAACCAAGCCGTGTGTAAGAGCGAAGGCAAAAGACCATGGTGCCTGTGCACAGCACCTGCTGAGGGAGCTGACGGAGGCGTCCAGAGGACCGCGGTCAGGCCCGATGGGCAGGGAGCCGGGAGAACTCAGGGAAGGCGCCCAGGGGACAGCACGGCCGGGCTCACACTGGCCTGGAAGACGGGCCTGAGGCGGTCCCTGGAGGAGGGGTGTGCAGCACGCCAGCGTCTCCTGAGGAGCTGAGCTGGGAGCCCCCCAGGGGCAGGGCCCAGTTGCGCCTTAACTTTGCCTACCCCTGCCTTCTCGGAGTGCCCACAACGGGGGCCGAGGACACTCTGTTCTGTGACTGAATTCATAAAGGATCATAGGTGACATAAGCAACCCACCGGAATAACCCATTTTATTTCGGAGCCACCAGTCTCACTAAAGGCGGGCAGTGCCACTCACTAACTCGGACGCCTTCTGTCCTCCCACGTTCCTGGGCGTCCCTTCCCCCCCACTGCACGCGTTCTAGTCCACGGGGACCCACTTTGAAAAGTTCAAAACCAATTTCACAACCAAAGGCATTTTTACTGGACTCAGTGTTTGCCGTAAGCCTCTACTTAGTGATCCCACGGAAGTCCAAGCGCTGACGCGGTGCCTGCCCGTTGTCACTGCGGCTGTTCCCAGCAGTCACATGTCACAATGCACAAGACCACACTGGGAGGAGGCACGTCTGGTGCCCCTGCCCTCCCTCCCTGGGGAGGGACGCTGGCCTGCTTTTTCCCCCCCGTACACAAGTGCTCCGGTTACCTCTGACCCTGTTCCCCAAACAGCAGACGCAGGGCCCCGGCTGCCCTTTGACACGCAGGTCCGAGCTCTCTCAACCACTCTGACACTCACTCTGAGTGAACGAGGACACAGCTAACAGAGGTGACGCAAGGCAGGCTGAGGATTACCGGGAATCTGAGGGCCACGGTTATGGAGAAATAGCAAGTTCAGGACTAAGAAGACTGGGGAAAAACTAATCTTTTGTTTATGCACAAACCACTGTCCAGGTTATTAATTTTATATCAAATGCAACTCTACCTTGCCTCAAAATAATTTTTTAAAATAAAGAGCTGCCCTTTAACTTAATTTCACCCCCATTTTCTGTCTGTCCACTCGCAGCTGAGGCTGTGGGATTCCCTGCTCTGCCAACGTCACTGCTGAGCGGGCAAGTCCTGGGCCGTGTTTACCGCGGGGCCAAGATGCACCCTGCTCTCTACGTGTTACGCCAGCACTCAGACCCCACGGGTTCACGGTTCTCTCTCAGATTATCCTGGAAAACCCGTTTCCATGTGTGCCTCGCAGAAAGACCCTGGTTTAGAGTGGTTTGAGGTGCCCACCTGCTTTCTGTCTGGGTCTCACCCAGAGGGGATGGGAATTAACAAGCGAGATTAGCTGTCGAGACAAAATTCAAAGACGCGTTTGAAACCATGAAAGCTAAGGCAGGGGTGGCAGCAGGTGACAGGAAACCGGCAGCGGACGCGATGGCTTGTGACGCGATTCCACGAACGAAAAAAGCTCTCAAGAAAGAGTAGTTGTTTTGACTTTTTAAGTACTCAAGAAGCTCAGTTTGACAGTGTTTCCATCGTGAAACTTCCTTCTGTGTTAAAACAATTTAAAATCCCATCGATTCCGACCTAGAATACCTCAACATGAAGCTACCCCAGTGCGCTTAAAAGCTGCTTGTACTGAAAGTGTGAACGCGGAGGGAAGTCGGGCCCGGGAGGCGTGTGCGGGCTCAGCCTGCGCTGTGCTGCGGCGCCGGTCACTTCTCCGAACTCCCATCAGTGAGCCGAGGAGGACTGCTGAGCCTGCAGAGACGGTCACAGAAGCTGGTGGGAAAACTCTGTCCTGGCCGCTGCGGGCGTAGTCAGAGAGTCGCCACCTTCAGCCACGTTTGCGATCTCACATAACAAGAGAAGTGAAGAAGTGACTCCGGGTCAGCCGCGCGTTGGGTCCGGTTGCTCAGCTGGGATCCGAGCGCACACCGCTGGGGGATGGGTGTCCTCCGGCCCTGGCGGACTGAGTGCCTTCCAGGCAGAGCCCACGCCGCACTTCCTGCTGCCGCCCTTGTCCCGCGTTTGGGTTCATGGTCATCAAAGTAGAAAACCCCAAAACTTAGGTGGGGAAATGGTACTCCCGGAATTCTGCAGGCATGTGGCAAGCAGAAAACTCTGGTGACCATGACGATGAAGCCCAATTACTGCTCTAAGTCGCTCAGCTCCTTCTGAATGTAAAGTGAGTCACTACCGAGTGTTCACAAAATCACCGTCAGTACAGAGAATCAGGAAGAACGACACGACCACCTCGTGAGTCTGTCCCCCTCTGGGGCGTCCGTGCATCAAGCCAGGCTCGGTGCCTGCGTGGCACACAAGAGCAGTCACTTCCACGGACTACTGAGAGCGTCAGGTTAATACAGTGCATGGTAACCATCTATGAAAATGGACTCACTGAACCCTTACTGTGTCTCTAATGTTATGTGGCGATGAGTAGCACCGCAGAGTATCTGGGGGCAAAGTTCTTCTGTGTCTTCCCTTGTGATTCTTCTCCCCAAGGCCGCAGGGTATGAACTCCCCTGTGGGCGTGGGTGGGTCTCGTTAGATGTGTGTGCAGAGAGAATGCCAGGGCTTTGGATGAAGCAGCGCGACGCCGGCCGGGTGTTTGTAGAGTCGCAGACCCTTCGGTTTAGGAGCAGCTGCAAAACCGACGGTATTCTTAGGGCGGCCATGGTGCCCATAGTGAGTGTGGGTGTCCCCAGAGACAGTTTGATTGACGCACAGACACCCGCTCTGTGCCTGTCGGGGTCCTGAGTTCTCTTCACCTGTCGAAATAGCTAGATTTCTTCGTGGTTGTAGTAGAAAGCCCCCACTCAGTTCGATTTCGCAGGCGATTTGAAAATCCTTTCCATCCAACCCTGGCTGGTGTGGCTCAGTGGACCGAGCACCAGACTGTGAAGCAAAGGGCCATTGGTTTGATTCCCAGGCACCTGCCTGGGTCGCGGGCCAAGTTCCCCAGTGTGGGGCACATGAAAGGCACCTACACGTCGACGTTTTTCTCCCTCTCTTTCTCCCTCCCTTCCTCTCTGTCAACAAATAAATAAGTAAACTATTTTTAAAAAAAAGAAAATCTGCTCAGTCTAGTGAGGTGTCCAAATTGTGTGCAGCAGAGACAAGGGTAAACATTTTAAGCCTTTAAGGTAAAACCTCCAAGTGTTACAGACGCTGTCCCTCGTGTTCAAAGACGACACCGTGGGACACGGTCCTGATGGACGGAAGGGGCAGAAACGTGCTCAGGGAAAGCGAGGGCTGCTCCGGGACTTGCCCCCCGGCTCCTCGCTCCCCTTCGCACGGTTGTCTGTGGTCCGCCCTGTTCCCGTGGAAGCTCCACTCAGAACGGGAGGACACGGCGGGGACTTTCCACCAAAGTTTCTCATGCAAACCCACAAAACTCCATGAGCATCGCTGCGCCACACGTGCTGTGAGGCACGAAGCACAGAGCCGGCTGCCACCCACGCGTTTACTGACACCGTGAGAAGGTGATGTTGACATGAAAAAGTGACTCATGTGCTGTTTTGGGTTGTTTTTCTGCCCGTAGATCAAAGCCTGTCGTGGTGAAAGAGATTCGGGGCCGAGGCGGCCTCTGCCTTGAAGTGCAGTGACACTGCCCAGAGGAGTCACATGGACAGGAAGCCGTCCCCCCGGAAAGGTACGGTCACCCGTCACCTCTGCAGCTGACTCCAGGAGGAGCGCCCGCTCTCCCTGTGTCCGGTTCACGTCCTCACCCTCCTCCCCTCCCCGCGCTGTGGTTTGGGACCAGCCCCCACCTGCCTACTGCCGCCCGCTGCTGCCCCCTCCTCAGGGGACCCGCTGAGTTGTCATCCGAAATCAAGCCAGACAACCAGTAAATCCCGGGGCACGAGGAAGGGAGTGACCCCCAGGCTGGGCAGGAGGCCCCGTCCCCGCAGAGAGGGAAGTTCCATTCATCGGGAAATAATTCTCTTCGGGCGGCCAACCCCGTCCCTGAGCCCACTGGCCGGTGAAAGGGATTTTCTCTCGTTATAGTTGCCTCTGTTTCCTCCAAGGCTCTCTCATTTCTCTTTCGTCCAAGTTCTCCAAATATGTAGTGCAATATATATATATATATATATATATATATATATATATATATATATATATATATATATATATGATATACATGCTATATATGTATGATAACAGACTTCGTCATTCACATGGGAACACTTCAGCAGTGGCCCCTTGTTCCACTTCATGGGGACTTGAAAACAACATGACTCTTGTGTCACACTGCACACGCCTCCAGCACCAACAAACTCCGTAGAGGTGGTTTTCCCGTTACTTTTGTAAAGAGCTGAACATAAACGAAGGCAGGTACACGTGGGCGTCACACTCGAGTTAGCAGTGAGCAGAAGGCCCCCCCCCCACATCGTAAGCGAAGGCCCTGGACGTTTGGTTGCTCCACCCAAAGGCAGCCGTCTCGCCGCCCTGCGGAAACGTCCCAGGCCCTCGGTGAGTGGGCGTGCGCACGCAGGGACCACTGGCCTGCCGCTGGGAGAAGTGTCCTGGGACCGGCTCTGCCACCTGCACTCCCACGTCTAACAAAGCGGCATAAACGCCTTCGTGTAGGTGGTTGTGTTTATTGTCTGCTTCCCACTGTTGCTTTACTCGATTGTAAGATCCCAGACTCACCGTCTTGAAGCCAACTAAAGACGGTGACAAAGGAGGGCGGTGGCCTCAGACTTCAGCGGAGGGGGAAACTGTCCTGTTTTCAGTGGGAGGGGCGAGCGCAGCCAGGACCTCCAGCCTCCTTCCCGCCCTTCCCCAGGCCCGCATCTCTGCTCCTTGCGCTGCGGACTGGCCGTGGTCATGCACCTGTCGAACCTCGCCATGATCACGCAGCGGGTGAGTCTGAGCATCGCGGTCATCGCCATGGTCAACGGCACACAGCAGCCTGCTGCAGCCAACGCCTCCACAGACAGGCCTCACGCTGAAGCGCTCCAGGACCCCGGGGGGCCCCTCCAGGAGCTCGGCGCTGGGGTGAGCAAGCCGGAGGGAGAACGGCCCTGGGGGGGGGGGCTGTGATCGTGATTCTGCGGAGAGGAGAGCATGAATGTTCCGGGACAAACTTTTCAGAACTGAAATTATTTTTCTTTGAGCTATGACTGAACTCTATGATAAAAATAATCTTTCATGGAGGTTCTTGTAATTACAAGCTGGAGGAATGTAGGGGGGAAATGTGGGAACTTCTAGAAAGGAACAGATTGCTGGGCATCTGGGCGTCTTCCATGAACAAAACAGGCCCATCTACGCACATCCGCCCCCGGCCCGCTCTGCGCCGCTCTGCACCTCTGGTCTTCGGGTGTTTTCCTCCCTGCGCTGTGCACACAGCCGGTGACGCCGCCGCGTCAGCCGGCAGCTCTGCCGATGGGTCGGGGGAAAATCAGCCATATTCCCTGCTCACCCCTCAGTTGACTAAGCCGGTTTTGCCAGTTATTTTAAATGTTTTCCAGCAACACTTTCTATATCTCTAGCTATCTCTATCTATCTATATATAGGATAGATCTGTATACATCTATATCTACCTATCTATGTATATAGATAGATGTGTGTGTATATATTTCTTTGAATTCTCCTCTGCACCAACTGTAACATCTTACCACCCTCATATTTCCTGAGTTCATTCCCAGGACCCAGCTTCTCGGCAATGACCTCCCCCTCGTTCATCCCACACACTCCCTGTCCCCGAGCTCCGGAATCGGGGTCACCCGCCCGGTGGCCCAGTCCTACTGCGCTCTTCGGAGTCCGGGCTGCTTCTCCGCGCAGTCTCCTCGGCCAGGGGCCCAGGAAAGCCCATGCTGGGCAGGTCAGAGCCCTGGTCCACTTCCTACCCTTCGGGGTCACTCCAAACGCTACAAGCCCACTTTTCTGCATTCTTCAATGGGAGTGAGCTTTCCTCTTTTTCTTTATACAAATCACAGGCGTTGGTCAGGGATGGTTCAAGTACTGCCGCCTCCCTGGGACTGTCCCAAAGTGTCCTTCCCTCTTCTCCGAGTCCGTGCCACTGAAATCCCTCCTCAAACAAGCCTTCCAACCCGAGTCACGGGGCTGGCGTTATTTCTCTTAAGTGGATAAAATACCGTATTTTACCCTTTCTGGCTCTTTACTTCAAACTTGTAACATTTATTTTCTCACCTAGTGGGCTACCCAAAACTATTTATCAGGTTCCGCTGCAAGCAGAATGTGACCTTGTTACTACAAAATACCCTTCGAAGTAGACCGTCACTCCCAAACCCGATTTTAGGGGCTGGTTTTCACCAGAGCGCGGAAAGCTGCATCTTCCTCATTCTTTGAAATGAGAGTCAACATGTCACCTTTCACCAGAAGCAAACTAAAGGAAGCCCTTCCACAGATGATATCTTCCTACCACCTACTGGCATAGTCATTTCTTTATCTCTTTTCTCCTTCTCTTCCTCTGGTTTTCTGTCCTTGGAAAGGAGCATATTCGGAGTCTAACTGGTTATTTGGAAAAGGTGGAATGTTTATGTTAGATAAAAAATAGCGAAAATCCAACTCTGCCATTCCATAGTAGGGTTCCACCAAACCCAGTTGGCTCTGGCCACGAAGCAGACCTTCCTTAGCAAAGGTTTTCCCTCCCTCCTCCTCCCCAGAGCTCTGTGTACGCATGGAGCCCTGAGACCCAGGGCATTATCTTCAGCTCCATCAGCTACGGGCTCATCCTGACCCTGGTCCCGAGCGGATACCTGGCAGGGATATTCGGAGCGAAGCGGATGCTGGGAGCCGGGTTGCTCGTCTCCTCCCTGCTCACCCTCTTCACACCGTGGGCCGCCGACCTCGGAGTGACTTTGCTGGTTGTGGTGCGGACCATCCAGGGCATGGCCCAGGTAGCCAGGCACCTCCTCCCCAGAGCAGACACGGGTTCCTGCATCCTGCCCTGGACCACAGGCCTTCGTGACTTTCATTGCAGGGAATGGCATGGACAGGTCAGTTTACCATCTGGGCGAAATGGGCCCCCCCACTGGAACGAAGCAGGCTCACCAGCATCGCGGGGTCAGGTAGGCATTCCCCTGCGCGTCGCAGCTTTGTCCTGGCTTCACCCTGCTTCACACGTCATCCGTGTGATGCCTGGGATGCTTTGGGAGGGACGGAAAATGCAACAATGTACGAGGTTACACACGGGCAGGAAGGACCCATCTGAGCCGGGACATCGCAAAGGCTCGGCACAGCGGGGCCCTGTGAGCTGCGAAAGCCCTCACGTGTGGGGGCGTGTGGGACTGTAAGCAATTGCGTACGAGGAGAAAGACCAAATGCACGGTATAAACACCACTTTAACAATGACATACCAGCGAGAACTGAGACTACTGAATCCAGAGTGAAAAGGCCGGAAGGTAGAATTTAAACATCGCACGAATCCGAGCTCCATGGTGTTGTGGGCGAGTCCTCGCGACCCTCGGGTGTGAGTTCTGCCTCTAACTTTCGCTCACAAAGGAAGGGGTCGCTGTCCGCTGAGGACGAGAGCCCACAGGTGGCAGGACCAGCAGGTGGGAGCACCGAGACCTTGAGTGCCCGCAGCGGACACGCCCCAACCCCCACCACACAGCGCGCCCTCAGTCACCACACCGGACACAGTGCACGGTCTCACTAAGAAGGTGACAGCTTCATCCGTGCAGTGCGCTCCCTGGTAGCTCTGAGGGTGTGCGTTTGAAGACCAGACCGAGGTTCCTTCGAGCCTCTCCCTCCGGCCCAAGCACGTGCGCCTGCGGACTCTGCCTCCGAGGCGACCAACCCTCCCACTGCAGCGCTCGTACCCCCTCAGCCTCAGTCCGCAGACCCCCCAGCGACTCCCTCCGCACCGGCTGCATGTCCACCCACCCTCTCTTCCCACCAACGCCACACTCTCTCCCCAGAGCACAAGTGGCCGTGATTGTTCTCCCGCTGGGGAATGTTCACGGCATTCCTCCCCGTCCTCCTGGGGCCCGGATGCAAAGCCATGAGCTGCCAAGGGCCCTCCCGGCTGGGCCAGCCCCAGGGCCCCTGTGAGCTCTGCACCGACTTCCCTGGGGCCCCGCTCAGTTTCCTGCCAAGTCCTCTGCCTCCAGCTGCTTTTCCCAAAGCCCGTGTGCAAACAGTTCCTATTCAACAATTCAACAACGAAGTTGATCATCGCTCTTAATTGCTCCTCGTGGATGCTTTCAGAGAGCATTGTAGTCTTACTACGTTTATATTCTCCACCCTTTCTTTTTTCAAATTGGGACCCACTGGCAGGGTCATGAAATCTGTTAAGTGGGTCAAAACCTGTATTTAGAAATCGAAGTGAATGGAACAGAGCAGAGCAGAGCAGGCCTGCGTGGCACGCGGTGAAGCTACGCACTGAGTCCGGGAACTTGTCTGAGGGGTGTGTGTTGTGTTTGTGTGTGTGCTGTGTCGCTGTGCACAGTGCATTTCTTACTGTGGGTCTGTGTAACTCACATTCAGACTCCAGGATCTTACTTGTGACAGTGAGTTTTGTTTGCGCTTTTCTCTCCGACTGACCACTGCAGACTGACCACTCCTTGGGAGCAAGGGCTGTAACCTGACTTTTGTAAGCCCTTCCTTTTCTGTCCCCAACATCTGCCAGAGTGTAACTCTGGTTATAAGGAAATACGGGTGGGTTGTGGACTCGGCCAGGCTGGTGCCCAGGAGCTGCCGTTGCAGTGGTGGGGGGATTATTAGCATCATCATTCCCAACTCCTTCACCTGACTTCACCGGGAGACCCGAGGGGCAAGGCTCTTGTCACCCAGTAACTGCAAGGCTGCCACCTCACTGGTGGGACACTGATGAGGAAGGGGGGCCACTCGGTCTCAGCCTTCGTCGTGTCCCTAAGTGTTCCTCTCCTCATCTCTTCAGGGGCAGCGTGCGGGTCCTTCATCATCCTCTGTGTGGGGGGACTCATCTCACAGGCCTTGGGCTGGCGTTTCATCTTCTACATCTTCGGTGAGTCACTTCCCCCCAGTGCATCTGTGTCCCAAGCGTTCAGCCACATCCTTCTGGCAGGACAGCAGGGGTTTTCTGTTACACGGAAGATGACGAAGAACGTGAGGGCTGGGAGCTGTCTTGTCTTACCCAAAGTCTGGGTAGTGACTGCGTGTCGCCGGCTTCGGAGAAGCTGAGAGAACGTCTCTATAAAGTCTACCCCGCCATCTGCCACGCCGAGTCTCCTTCTCCACGTGGCTAAGACACGGGGCTGGGGACTGACTACACCGTCGAGGTGTCCTCGTATTTCAGAACGAGTGTTTCTGCCAGACGCCCTTGGCCTGTCCTCTACAGGGGAGTCTTGTGACCCTCCCCGCGTGTGCACCTTCCTGCGGCACTTCTGGGACCGGTCCCAGCAGATCTGTCGTCCTGTCCTCGGCACTGCTCACTGACCTGTCTTCTCTAGGCCGTGCTGGTGTCGATTGTCTATTCCGCTTGTTCGTCGCCACCAGACCGTGAAAAGCTCCGGTCGAGGAACCCATTCTATAACCTACTGCGCCACCGTGGCTCCTGACTCACAGCTTTGTAAATAAAGGAATGCAGGAACCTGTCATTAGAAGGAATTTAATGAACACGAGTCCCCCAGCCTTTTAACACAGAGCCTTCTTCCAACGACAAATCTCAGCAACAACACAAGTTTCTGTTCTGTCGTGACGACCAAATAGTGTCATTCAACATGAGCTTCCTCTTCCTCAAGAGACCTGGCCCAGGTCTCCTGGGTCCGTGGACATGAATCACCAAGGGCATTTCCTGCAGACAGACGCCCGCAGCGGGTGCGCGGCGTGGCACAAGCGCACAGTCTCACCCACGTGTCAGAGGCTTCTCCTTGCTTCCCAGATTTTATTCTAGTTGCTCTGTGGACACACGATGATGCCCGTCCTCAGTCCTGACCATTCAGGTCGTCCAAAACGAGACGAGGTGCGAGTTAGATCTGCTGCTGGCAACATGCAGCCCTGTAAGCACCGAGTCCCAGGAGGGATGAGTCTTCGAGGCAACGGGACACTTGCTCAGCCCCCGCTGTCTCCAGAGGGGTCGGCGCTGACCCCTGGCCGTCTCTGTTGAGCAGGCAGTGCCTGGAGAGGTTCGGTTAAAAGAGATTCATAGAAGAACTGAAATAAAGAAGTGGGAACGTGAGGTTCTCGTGAGGGAATAACCATGAACTGCGTGTGTCTGGGGGGAGGGGTCCATGACAGAGGGAACCCCCCGACACCTCACAAACCTACCTGCAGACTAACGGGGTCCCGGCTCCCCAGGTGGCATCGGCTGTGTGTGCTGTCTCCTGTGGTTCACGGTGATTTACGATGACCCCGTGCGTCACCCGTGCATAAGTGTCAGGGAAAGGGATCACATCGTGTCCTCGCTGGCTCAGCAGGTACAACACCCCCCGGGCCACGCAGAGGCTCCAGGGCGGCACGGGGCTCCCGGGGGCCTCCCCTGCCCATTCTCACACCCGCGCTGATCGGCTGCTTCCTTCCAGCCCACTTCCTGTCGACGGTCGGTCCCCATAAAGGCCATGGTCCGCTGCCTGCCGCTGTGGGCCATTTTCTCAGGGTTTTTCAGCCACTTCTGGTTGTGCACCATCATCATCACGTACCTGCCGACCTACATCCATTCCGTGCTGCACGTCAACATCAGACAGGTGGGTGCCCTTCGGGCTCCAGGGGAACGGCCGTGGCCGTGGGGGAAGTGCTTCCACGCTCCTGTCCCAGTCCGGCCCTGCCCGCAACCGTTCACCCTCACCGCGGCCTTGAAGGAGGCGCTGTAAAGAAAGGTCCCGTGCACGGGTACGGCAACAGGACAGACAGAGGTGACATGCCACCCTCGATGGCACAACGGCTCAGGGAGACAGCTGCTGCCGAGTGTGTTCCTAATCGCCACGCCGCCACAGTGGGGTCTTGATCCTTCCGGTTCCCTCGGGAATCAGCATCGCTGTCTCGAGACGCAGCGTCGGGCCCCTCCCGAGGCTGGGATGCTCGGTTCCTCACCGCACACAGCTCGCACTGTCGGGGGCCGGCTGATGGTGGCCCGGTGAGGTCCATGCTCCTGCACCTCGGTCCTCACTGGATCCATGTCTTTCCTCCAGAGCGGGGTCCTGTCCTCCCTGCCCTTTGTTGCTGCCTTGACGTGTACGATTCTGGGGGGTCAGCTGGCCGATTTCCTTCTGTCCAGGAATCTTCTCAGACTGGTCACCGTGCGGAAACTCTTCTCATCCCTGGGTGAGGACAGGTGGGCGGGCTGGGGGACAACCTGCTGATGCCCTCTCTGTCCCGTGGTCCGAGCGAGTCCCAACACAGGTTCTGACACGGGTCCCGCCTGCCCAGGGCTGCTCCTCCCGTCGCTCTGTGCCGTGGCCCTGCCCTTCGTGGCTTCCAGTTACGTGACAACCATTGTTTTGCTGATACTTATCCCTGGGACCAGCAACCTGTGTGACTCGGGCTTCATCGTCAACAGCTTAGATGTCGCCCCCAGGTAGGATTCTTGCGGGCTGCTCCGGAGGTGCCAGACCTCAGTCTTGCTCCTCCGACTCCCTCACGTGGTTGCATCCAACAAACGGTGGCAGGACAGGGACAAACACCCAGACGCGTCAGCACCAGCCCTGAGGCGGCTCTAGACCGAGAGCCTGCCCAGCAGAGCCCGACAGCTGCTCTGGGAAAGGCCCCCTGGGTGCCAGGGACCTCCGCTCCCACCAACCTCCACACTCGCCATGAGCCGGACCCTACAGGGAGGTGGGGGGCTGGGGGGCTTCTCACGTGGCCGCACATCTAGTCGTCACAGCCACGCGAGGGGGGCGCTCCCCTTACCCGTGCGTCGGAGGGCGAGGGCCGGGGCGCAGGCGGTCAGGGGCCACGCCCAACGCCGCACAAAGACGGGGCCAGGACTGAAGCCCAGGCGGCTTGTCCTGTGTCTGTGTCCTGTGCACCCCACCAACTCCCAGGGAGGAGCCTGGGCTCCCGGGGGGCAGAGTGGTGCCCTGCTCACTAACTGGGCGCTAGGACGTGTCAGGGCGGCACTCGGACGCTGCCCTGGGCGCCTCAGGTCACTGAGGAGCGTGACTTCGCCGTGAGGGCGGAGCTGCAGCCACGCTGGGCTGCCGAAAAGACGGTCTACGAGAAATGCCGGCTGTGGACGGCAGCTTCCCGTAAGGCCACCCGACACCGTCCCTGCAGGTACGCCAGCTTCCTCATGGGCATCTCGCGGGGATTCGGGCTCGTCGCGGGGATCATCTCCTCCACCACCACCGGCTTCCTCATCAGCCAGGTGGGGCCTTTCACTGAGGACCGCCCACAGCAGGCGTTGTTTCGGGCACAGGGACACGCAGTGGGCCGCTGCTCTCAAGGACTGAGGTCCGAGGGGACACGCAAGCACAGACGAGCGCACTCAGCTCTACCCAGAGCACACACCGGGGCAGGTCCAGGGGCGCAGGTTCCCGGAGAAAGGGAGAGCGGAGCTTCTGGAGGTGAACGAGACCAGGTTGATGGAAAGGTCAGGGCTGACTTTCTCGAGGCACAAATGCATGGAGGTTCTTAGTTACACCCAGAGCGAAGGATACGTTTCGGGGTAAGAGAGGAAGACAGGCAGAGGGGGGAGACAGCGAGCAGATACGGCTCAGAGTCTCAGGATGGGAACAGGTGTCCATTCAAAGAGCAGTGATCACGGTGGACGGAGCAGGGGTGTGGCCATGAGGCTGGCTCCATGTGACATGGGGGCTTCTGGAGAAGACGAAAAGGCGGGACCAGGCTGGGATGGGAGGACAGAGTCAACTGACAGAATCGGTTTCATTTTGTTGCCATGCATTTTTGCGTGACCGGCTTTCTGGGTTGATTCTTGACACAGCTGCTACCAGTGCCTGTGATGGCGGAAATGAACTTGCCCTCCCAGGCCTCGGGCGGCGCCTTGGGCAGCCCCTCGGGCAGCTGGCCACTCTTGCCCTGCAGGGACGTCCTCTTGAAGGGTCTTCGATTGGCACCAAGGGCCGTAAACAATATAAAGCAGAGCCATAATATCTTAATGATGCATTTTAGACATAATTTTGAATGAATAATAGGATATTTTCATGAATGTTGAGGTCCAAAATCCAGTGAAAACATTAGGGTTGGTTAATTTATTTTGATTTAAAGAAAAATCCTTCCCAACCCAGAACCCAGTGCTCATTTGAGAGTCCTCATTTTGCTTCCAAGGCTCACCAAACCTTCTCTAATAACTTGAGACGAGGGGCTATCTCACGTTGACCCCTCCCTGTTCCTGAGGTCAGCACTGCCTGGCACCAAAGGGAGGGTTCCTAGGGCCAGTGGGGAAGGCACTGCTGACATTGATCATCCCGCTTTCTGCCCCAGGATTCGGTGTTGGGATGGAGGAACGTCTTTTTCCTGTCCGCTGGCGTCAACATGTTGGGCCTGCTTTTTTACCTCGAGTTCGGGCAGGCGGAAATCCAGGACTGGGCCAAAGACAGGAGACTCACCCGCCTCTGAGGGCGCAGAGCAGCGAGCAGAGGCAGAACCGACCATCAACATTTCCCTGTTTTCTCACTCGTTTGCATTCTTTCTCCGTGTTCTCTGCCACAGACTCGGCAGTTCCTGACCCAGTTGCATGTTAGATTTTCCGGGCAGTCTCTCAAACACACTGAGGGGTGGGACCCCCCCAGTGTGCTGGTCTTGGGGGGTCCCCAGGCACCACTGATTTTCCAATACTCCCCGGAGTTTCTGATGCTCAGCCAGGACTGACAATGGCAGGACAAGCTTGAAACATCAGTGCCTTCTGCCTTTGAATTTTCCTCCTTGGAAAGTACTAGGTGAATAAAATTCGACGTGAAACTAACGACTGGTAAGTACAGTCCCGAGGTGATTATGGACACAGCAAAGACTGGCTGGGAGCTGCAGCCGTATGATGTGGAGCTCTGCAGAGGACGGAATCTGAAATCTATAATCCAGAGAATTAACTTTTTTTTTTGTTTTTGTATACTGTGAAACTTGGGTGTTTATTTATATGGTTAAATTCTATTAAAGCTCACATGCTAAAATTAAATAGACTATTTTGAAATTATGTAGATGAGGATATTTCCGTCAGGCCAAACAGGTATTTGTGTGTCCTAGTGAATTCCAGGAGCTCAACCCCCGGGAGACCGCCAGAGAAGAGGACATGGCTGGGCTCACCAGACGTGGGCAGCGAGGACACAGCAGCGGGAAGCTGGCGCCAGGAGAAGAAGGTGTGTGACAGCTGGCAGTGTGGGCCCCTCCCAAAGCGGGCAGGGCGCTGGGTGCTGGAGGGAGATGGCAGAGGTGTGTGCCAATGCAGTGACGACCGACGTGGGGGAGAAGAACACTGAAGGTCTGCGTGACAAGACGGAAGAAGGCCTATCACCCACCAGAGAAGGTTCCTTTCCAGGGTAGAACAAGGTCATTGGAACTTCCTGCTCCCCCAGGATTTGCAAATAGGCATCAGGAACCCGGCACGCATGAATCCTGGCTCCTAGGCGGTCTCCACACACCAAGGGGCTCCGGTTCTGCTCACGGTCATCCCAGACAAGAGACTCCCACCACAGGAGAAGTCCAGTCCAGCCACAGGGACAGAGCTGGGCTCGCTGAGCAGACAAAGGGAAGAAATCTGTTGGCTTCATGACTAAAGCTCTCTTCCCTGGGCCTGGGCTTCCTTCCTCCTCTAAAGATTTGTTTTCCATCAGGAGATTTGGTGCCGAATGTGTCACTGCTGCTGGCTCAGCACTTCTTGGGTCACTGCCCTACTGCCCCCTGGGAAGGACTTCCCAGCACTGGCCACCCTCCTCCTCCTCACACTTTGATCTCACACTGTTGCCATTTCTCCTCCCCGCTCCCTCCTTGCTGGCCTCCCGTGAACTTCTCCTTTCCCCAGACTTGTAATTCCTCACTCGTCATCATCCATGTGTCCTGAAGACCTGCAGCCTGAACTCATCAAACCCCCGAACTCTCCAAAGTCACCACATACACCCCCCACCCAGTCCCAGTTCCCATGCCAGCAGTCGCCCCCATCCCCTTCTGCAGGAGACACGCTTTCCCGCCTGGGAAACTCCTGCACAAACACTCCCCCACCCACCCCCAGGGAGCCTTTAAGAATACTCCCAGGTGGAATCGGTTGCCCTACAGAGTCGTGGCCACCACATGTAAAGTCCGCCACCTTTTCCTGCTGCCCTGAACGTCATCTCCTAGGCAGCTGAAGAGCCGGACACCAAATGCATTTGTGGGAGTGCACCGTGAACAGTGAATAACGAATATTTCAAGTTTCCCTGCGCTCTCACAGTTTTGTGATAGAGGACAAAAAACACATTTTAAAGTACTTGCCTTAAGTTTCATCTGCACGGCGATTTCCAAACAAATAAAAAAAATATGGGGTTAAAAAAAGAACCAACAAGGAAATGAATACATACGACGGAAAATGTCTGGTGCGTTCAGCTATTGGGCAATTTTTCCTGTTTCTCAAATTTACTCGAAATAGCAATAAAGAGAAAAATAGGTACAGTAATGTATTTTAAAAGATGTAGCATGCAATCCTTTCTGTTAAGAAGAAAAAGTATTTAAAAAATATCTCTGAAAGGATGGGAGGAAACATTAAGCTGGGTTCTCACAAGAGGGACAAGAGATGGATGTACGTGTGTCTCTCAGAAGAGAGCTTCGCCCCACCTCTGGCCACTGAGGGCGCCCTCAAATGCACCCCCAGCTGCGAAGCACTCACCTGTGCACTTCCAAAGCGGGAGGGCCAACGGTCCACCACGAGTGACTGTCACAAGGCCACAAAGCCTGTCCCCCATCTGCAGGTAAACGAACATAAGAAATAAGAGACAAAAGTAAGTAACACGCTCTAAAAACAAGGCTCTCATGCATAACAAGTGAATAGATGCCAACTAATTACTAATTGGGGGAAGAGCCGTCACAGGTGAGGAAAGCAGCAGATCGGAATGGCCGGCTTCGTGGCGGGAAAGCCTGGCTGAGGCAGTCCGGGGCTTGGCGGTGACGCAGCGGCGCCCAGCTCTCCCTGCCGCCCCAGCCCACCAGTCGGTGGGGTGTGTGCACAGGCATATTCGCTTCCCCCCCTGCGGGGAAGACTTATAATCCTTGTCTCATCAGTAACAACACTGTTCACGTGACTCGCTTCAACCAATGCATATTGCGCCAACAGGACAAGGGCTGTTTTTAGCCAGAAACTTTCTGATGTTGTCTCCTTGTCCTCTGCCATTAGACTGTCTGGGCCCTAGACTGAAGCTGCTCCACCTTCCTGGGCCCCGGGTGAAGATGCCGTGGCCCAGAGCAGCTGAGCATGGGACATGCGGCATGAAGCAGGTTGCTGCAAACCATTGAGATGGGGGGGGTAATTTGTTATTGCAGGATAACCTAGCCTGTACTGACTGATATGAGAATTAGTAGCAGGGGTCAAGTGCGACCAGAAGAGAAATACACCCCCTGCCTTGAAATGTGTAGTGTTCACTGGTCGTGAGGCAAAGAAAAAACATATTGGAGGCTGGAAGGGTGTGTATTAGTGCAACATTTGGTACAACTTTTGCTTAATCCAAGTTAGAAAGCATAAAATATACCTAATAAGTTTCCCGCTTTAGGTCGAGTGGTTGGAATATCCAATGTCGGAGTCTTTGTTAGTTGCATTTGTCCAGATTCTCCGAAAGTGTACGTGGTCAGGAAACCGTTGGCCACTTTCAGAATATCTAGACTTACAGGTTTGGAAGAAGAAACTTCTCGATAGAAAAATTACTTAAACAAAAAACGATTAAAACTCATTCTTGTGACAAGACATCTTAATAATAGCAATTGTAATAATGATGTCAGGTGGCTTTATTTCTGTGACATGATTTACCCTTGCTCCTTTCTTTGACGTCCAAATAAGTGAGTCAATGAAGTAGAAGCCGGTTCCGAGTCCCAGGCAGACGAGGAAGGTGTCTGGACGCTCGGCCCCATGTACTGAGTTACACAGCCCTGGTCAGAGGATGCGACACAGTCTTGCTTCCCGACAGTGCGAGACCTTTCCTACAATACAAACGTCCACTTAACTGAGGTCCTGTCTGGAATCACGTAACACCTCGGCCCACAAGCACCCCTCCTCTTCTTCAACGTCTTCTCCTGAAAGTCCTATTTGCCACAATTGTTCTTTTTCCTTTTCCACGGCTGCTCTCCTGCACAGTGTAAGATTTTGCAGCCGTAGGCAAGCAGTCCTGGTAGAGTGGTTGCTGAGATCAGGGGCGTTGAAACTGGGAATTAACACGGAAAAGTCTTCAGGAGAAATGGTGAGGAGTACTCGCCGTGGGGCAATGGTGCACGTACCTGAATGCGTGGGGCGGGTAACCAGAGAACTGCACTTTGCTCAGCAAGGGACACAAATAACAGAAGGCAAAATAAGGGAGATGGTTTCCAGTCTGAGCTTGATCACCAGGCTGACTCCGTCTGTCACAGAGATGGTGACACCAAGCAGGAGCCTGACTTGGAGAAGAAAGGATTTGCCGGAATCAGGGTGAGGACCAGAGGTGCTGAGCGGGAATCGGAACACGGCGTGTGGGCTCGGGGCTTGGCGGGAGTGGGACAGCAGCCAGACTCCGGAAAACGGCCCTGCCGTTCAGTCAAGTCTCCCGTTTCAGGACTTAGATTCATCCGATGTGACAGCTTCAGAGCCACCCCCAAACCACCTGAGTCACTGCAGGACAGGAAGAGGTTGGGGTCAGAGTGCGAACCTGGTGGCGGCAACAGGAACAGCAGCCGTCTGCGATGCCATGAATGTGCGGCCTGGAGGCGTTAAAGACCACCCAGAATCAGAGGAGGGGGCGCCCGGCTGAGCGGGCCTGCGGCCCCTTTACAGCCTGATGATGACGACTGTGGGGATGACATCTCCAAGGGGAAACCAGGCACTCGGTCTTCTCTAACACTTCCCGTCACCAAAACACAGCCATTTAAAAGGCAACCTTCTCCCAAAAGGAGACATTTAAATTTTCTAAGAAGGTGGATGTTACCATCTAACTCAAGGAAATATTTTGACCTACATTCCAGTGTTTAAAAATTAATTGTACATGAAGCAAAGTTCAATTTTATGTCCATACAGACACATCTGGAGTCTATTTCTACCAAGCCGAATGCAAGAACCAAGAGATTTTTAAAGGGAAGTTAAAAATTAAATGGGGAGACCGAGTCACATGACCTGACTTGCATAGTAATTCAGGGTTAGAAATATTTCATGTGACATTTAACTTCTGAAGTGGTTGATTATTTATCGCAGGGTCCAGAGTCCTTCAAAAAGGACTCCGGGGAGACCTCCGACCCGGCGAGGCGGCATTCACACGCCCTCCCCCTGCAGGTGCCAAGGTGCCGGTGGGACCAACCGCGGCTCCTTCCTTTCTTCTCTCGTCCTAGAAGAGTGTCGCCCAGCTCACCTGGAGGAACTGTGAGAGTGACCGGCAGCCGACGCTTGGCAGACAGTGGCTCTGAGCCCTCGGACCCGACTCCTCCCAATTCTCAGTCTCAGGGCAGGACTCCGCCAAGCCCCGTCCTCCCGGTGCTGCTGCAGTACCTGTGAGCCGGCGGACCCAAAGCCGAACGGGGCTCTCCGCAGGGGCCGAAAACCCAGAAGGGACGTGACGGGCGCAGTGGGAGCTAAAGCGGGAGAGCCTGGCAGAACCACCTCTTCCTTTCCGTTGGTACATCCACATTCCAGACCTTTATGAGTATCCTTCTGCCTAAAACTGCTTCTGAGATTCCCTATGGGCCGCGAAGTCCTTGTTTTTGTTTGTTGTTAAAGTCTTTACTTCTCTTTCACTTTTGAGGGGTGTTCTCACTGGAAGTAGTATCATGGGTTGGCGGGGTTGCTGTTTGTTGTCTATAGTTTTTAGGTTTTCTGTATACATTTAATCAACAACAAAAAAGCTGTAAGTCCAATGTCAAGGGCAGCACATGAAGGAGCTGCCGGGGCCCTGGAGTGAGGAGTGAGCCTCCTCAGATGCACTGTTGAAATCAGAGAGGAGCCTGGGAAGGCCGGGGCAGCCCCGCGGGGGGTCCTGCTGACGTGGTACGTTCTGCCCCTGCACAGGACACAGGACACAGGACACAGGACACAGGACAGACCTCTTGGGAAGAGGAGCAGGAGCCAGACCGCGCTGAGCAATGGATCACCAGTCTCCTTCCCGGAAAGGTAGACGTTCTCCTGGCCCCTCACACAGGCCTGCGCCTTCTTAAACGCGACACAGAAATTCCAGGCGACAGGGTTCTCCCACAAAAACACGTAATAGGTCTCAGACATGCTCAGGAGAGGAGGTGAGGAGACCAGCCCTGCGGGGGTGTCCACTAGAGGCCTCACATAAAAAAACTCCACGCACGCTGGCTGCCCACATCCGTTAGCGACTCCTGACCACTGTCTGCTCGTCAGCGGGCGGAGGACGTCGGAGCAAGTGTGCTAGCTTGCCCCGCCTCAAGGGTGCCGAGATGGGACTGGGGTGTGGGGGGGCCTGCGTCTGCACCCTCGGACGTCCTCGGAGATCCACAGCTGCACATTCCCCAGACTTCTTTTCTAGACCAACTCTTGCTCTTGAGCAGGGCAGGGGAGAGCAGTGAGGAGTCAGCACTGTCGGCTTAGAGTCTTGTCCCCGCAGTGAGGGGCAGGCCCCCAGGAGGAGAGGGGCTGGGAGCCCTTCCCACTTCTGTGCAGGTCAGGGGTCTCTCCCGTCTGACGCTTCTTCTCGTATCAGCGGTGACAGTTTTAGATCGTCCACTTCATCTACGTTCCAACTTCTATATGAACAATAAAACATATCAACATACAAAGCCGATAAACAGAAACAATCACTTTGCTGTATGTCAACACCATTGATGTCTGCCCTTATGCTCCACATTTTCCAACTTCTAGGTTCTTTACGTTTGTTCCTGTGTCAGCTCTCCAAGTCTTCGGGCGCTCTTCTCTTCTGATAAACCCGTTTGGGGCTGGCTGTGCCTTTCGCTCTAACCGCCCGTGAGCGCACAGTGAGGTCCGTCCCTGGGTCCCGGGCACTTAGGACTTCCCCTCCTGGGCCCCGCTGTAGCTCAGGCCTCCCTTCGAGGTGGTTTTGTTGAGATTCGCCCAGGCTGTTGTTGAGTATATCGGTGTCCCCTCCTTTTTATTTCCGAGTGACGCCCGTTGCACGAACATGCCGCAGGCTGTTCGTCCCCATCAGTCGGCTGTTTCAAGGGAAGCTGCTGTCGACACCGCACCACAAGCCCCTCTGCAAACATGTGTCTTTGCTTCTCTCGGTAAATCGCCATTTGTGGAGAAGACCTGACTTCCCTCCACCAAACTGCATCAGTGCGTTTATTCAAAAGCCTTTTTGCTCATGTTTCTGGACCCCACTTCCTCCCACCCACGCCTGGTCCCTACACCACCAGTGCGGTGCCCACTGCTCCAGCCAGAAACTGCCTCCAGTGCGTCCCACTCTGTAAATGCCGTGTTTCTCTGCCCTGTGTGTGCATGAGCTCCCCTCCCAAACTACATACGTGTGGAGGATAAAGCCGTTGACTTGAGCGGAGGTCTTTGTTGTTATTAAGGGGACTTAGTTCCAAAAGTATTTTTATTTTTTAATGTTTTATTGATTATGCCATTACAGCTGTCCCATTTCCCCTTCATTGCCCTCCACCCTGCACACCCCCTCCCATCCACCTTCCCCCCCTTTTAGTTCATGTCCATGTGTCATAAGTTCCTTAGCTTCTACGTTTCCCACACTACTCTTGCCCTCCCCCTAGTTTCTCCCCACCATCTATGCTAGTTATTCTCTGTACCTTCTCCCCCACCCTCCTCCTCCCACTCCCCTGTTGCTAACCTCCCATGTAATCTCCTTTTCTATGACTCCACTCCTGTTTTAGGTGTCCGCTTAGTTTGCTTTTGTTTTAGGTGTGGTTGTTAATAACTGTGAGTTTGCTGTCCTTTCACTGTTTATATTTTTTATCTTCCTTTTCTTAAATAAATCCCTTTAACATTTCATATAGTAAGGGCTTGGTGATGATGAACTCCTTTAACTTGATCTTATCTGAGAAGCACTTTGTCTGCCCTTCCATTCTAAATGAAAGCTTTGCTGGATAGAGCAATCTTGGATGTAGGTCCTTGTCTTTCATGACTGGGAATACTTCCTTCCAGCCCCTTCTTGCCTGTAAGGTCTCTTTTGAGAAATTCACTGACAGTCTAATGGGAACTCCTTTGTAGGTGACTGTCCCCTTAGCTCTTGTTGCTTCTAGGATTCTCTCTTTCATTTTAATCTTGGCTAATGCAATTATAATGTGCCTTGGTGTGTTCCTTCTTGGATCCAACTTCTTTGGGACTCTCTGAGCTTCCTGGACTTCCTGGAAGTCTATTTCCTTTGCCAGATTGGGGAAGTTCTCCTTCATTGTTTGTTCAAATAACTTTTCCACTTGTTGTTCTTCCTCTTCTCCCCTATAATTGGGCACCCCTATAATTGGGATGATGGAATGTTTAAAGATGTCCTGGAGGTTCCTAAGCCTCCCCTCATTTTTTTGAATTCTTGTTTCTTCATCCTTTTCTGTTCGGTTGTTTCTTTCTTCCTTCTGGTCCACACCGTTGATGTGAGTCCCAGTTTTCTTTTCATCACTATTGGATCCCTGTGCATTTTCTTTCATTTCACTTACTATAGCCTTCATTTTTTCATCTAATTTGTGACCAAAATCAACCAGTTCTATAAGCATCCTGATCACCAGTGTTTTGAACTGTGCATCTGATAGGTTGGCTGGCTATCTCTTGGTCGCTTAAAAGTATTGGCTCTGGGGCTTTGATTTGTTCTTCTGATTGAGCCATTTTCGGTCAGGTCACACCTGTTATGTATGAGTGGCAGAGCCTTAGGTGTTCACCAGGGTGGGGCAACCCTTATCTCTGGGTTGTGATGCTGTATGTGGGGGCGGGGTCAGAGAGGGAGCAAAGGCCCTTGTTCCTCCCTCTCTCGGATTTCAGACCCCTCTGCCGCTTCCCACAAGCCATCACCTTTTCAATCAGTGCTTTTAGGCTTTATTTCCCGTCGCTGGGGCCCTGGGTTGCACGGTCTGTCTCACTGCCCCTTTTTGCCTGGTTTATCTGTGTGAGAATGTGTGTCCACGGTCAGCCAGCCGCCTTGCACGTCTCACTGGGTTTGCTCGATTCCTCCCACGCCCGGTTCTGCCAACCACCACCTTTTCCTGCCGGGACCCCTCTCCGCCCCTCTTACTGGTCTGGATAAGTGGTTCCTTGTTATCAGACTTCAGTACAGTTCAATTTTCTGTCTGTTCTGGTTGTGCTTTTGTTTCTAAATCTTTGCTGTCCTTAAATTTGGTTGTGTGAGGAGGCACAGTGTCTCCACCTACACCTCCATCTTGGCCAGAAGTCTCCCCAGAGTATTTTTAAATGGCATCTTTAATATATACATGAGCCAAAGTACTTGGAGGACCAGCTTAATTTTCTGGGAGTTTCTAGATGGGATTACATCTTAGGGGGTATAGGATTACTACATCGGTCACACATCTTCCTATCATATATCATAATTTCTCAAAGGCCGTTAGGTACAATAAGACTTCAAAATAATACCTAGGGTTCCCAATTTCTGAGCCGCCCTTCCTAAAGTTAACAGCATGATCTGCTCCGTTCCCACCTGAGCCGTGTTAACCGCCGATGGCTTCCGCTGTGCTCCGCAGCTCCGGGGCTCTGCTCCCTGCGCTACAGCCTGGCGCTCCTGCTGCACTTCTGCAACGTGGCCATGATCTCCCAGCGCTCGTGCCTCACCCTCACGATAGTCTCCATGGTGAACAGCTCGGCGCCGCAGGGTGTGCCCAACGCCTCCACCTCGGAGCACCTGGATAGCATAAAGGTAGATCAAAAATGTTACCCTCACCACACATTGACAATCCCAAGCTGCTGAGTAACCTGGGTGGACAAGCATGACTGTGGGTGACGGGACCGTAGTCACCAGAGCAGAAGCCTGGACACACGCGTTTGCAGGTTCGGGAAGGGCTCTGCTCTGTGAACTCGTCCGGGTGACAGAGGACAAAAACCCAGAGGCAGGGCCTCTTTAGAGTCCACAGGTTTGGACGAGAGAGAAAAGGAAAGGCATTTTAAACCACAAGGGGAAGTCAAGACACACCTGAACACATAGTACATTTACTCAGTTTATTGATTTTCCCTCTGGAAGGTACTGAGCGGTTGGTTACCTGTCAGGAGACATAGCTCAGGAAAAAAACGGCAATGGTGGCAAAATATGTATATATTTTTACTCCACTCTTCCCATGTTCCGTTATGCACAGGCAAATATGAACATGCTTAGTTCTAGCCCTGTTTACACAGAGAAACACTTTATGTGCAGCGGATTGGGCGTTAATTTTTTCACGTGTTCATCAGGGCCAGGCTCGGGTACAACGCACATGTAGGAAATCCCAGACAAGGAATCTGAAATGACTCCAATTAATATGTTAAGGGCGCTAATGGAGAATGTCGGCAATATAGAATACCAGACAGGGACTGTCTGCAGAGAGATGTAAAGTGAAAAAAAGAACAAAAAAGATGGAGTAGAAGTGAAGGCAGCCGTCACAAATGAACGCCACCTTGATGTGCTCACAGGGAGTCAGGACACAGATGAGGAAAGTGTCAGTGAGCGTGGGCGCAGGTCCATGGGAGCGTCCCCAGCTGAGCTAAGGAGAACAAAAACAAAACTTAACAGAACATCCCAGAATGCACCAACTTCAACAGCTGTAAACCCACCTCTAGCAAGATGACCCACAATCCAGAGGGAACCCAAACCTGGTACTTCTCTCTGGGGTGTCTCACTGGACACCCCAACCGAACACCAGCCCCTGAGAGACAACCCAGCAAAGCATCAAGCTTTGAAAGCCTACGTGGCTCCTGTACCCATGTCCCACGTGGCTGTGGCAAACGGAGAAGCTGTCCCCAAAGGAAGGACTGTCCCCTGTGGTCTCTGGCCGCAGGACCTGGTCCAGAAGCAGCCAACTCAAAAGGGCGAGCGCTTGCTGTAAAAGATCGTTTGCATACACCGAACCAGCCTCACAAGACATGTTACAGGGAGTCCTCTCGATTGAAAAGAGACAGCCCTAGTTAGTAAAAGGAAAACATACGAAAGTCTAACTCGTACTGGTAAAGGTGAATAAACGGCAAAATTCAGAATAATGTAGTGTGTAAAGATGATGGATTGATTCCTGATAAACCTAGTATGAGAGTTATGAGACAAAAGGAGTCCAAACGACCAACTTCAATAATTTGTTGAGGGATACACAAGATAAAAAGATGTAAACCGTGCCCTGGCCGGGTGGCTCAGTTAGTTAAAGTGTCGTTTTGTACACCAAAAGGTTGCAGGTTAAATCCCTGGTCAGGGTGTGTATGGGAGCTAACCAATCCGTATTTCTCTCCCCCCCCCCGCTTCCTCTCTCTCTAAAAAATCAATAAAAACATATCCTCTGGTAAGCATTAAAAGAAAAAAAGATGAAAATTGTTACATCAAAAACATAAAACAGGGGTAGCACTAAAAATGGAATACCTTGGAATGCATTCAAACTTCCGTTGTTATCAACTTCAAATAGATTATTATAAGTTCTGTGTGGGGCTTGTGGTCAGCACAAAGCAAACACCTACAGTAGATGTATGTCCAAAAGGTAAAACGACAGGAATGTAAGCATACCACTAAAAATAATGGATCAAATCACAAAGGAAGAGAGCAAGCAAAGAAGAAATAGAATAACTGCCACACAGGCAGAAAACAAATAACAAAATGGCAATAAGTAAACACCTATCAATAATTGCTTTAAATGTAATGGATGAGATTCTCCCGGCAAAAGACAGATGGCTTTAAGAAATGGCTGGAAGGACGCACATGGAGCAAAAGCAAGGGAATGAAGAGATATTTCATGTAAACGGAAGCCTAAAGAAAGCAGAGGTGGTTATACTTCTTTCAGACAAGGCAGACTCTACAACAGAGACTGTAATAAGAAACATAGAAGGGTCATTACAAAATGACAAAGGGATCAATCCAACAAGAGGATATGAGTAAATTTTTATGCCCCCAACATAGGAGCACCTAAGTATATAAAGCAAATATTAATAGAACCAAAGACAGTAACAGACAGTAATACAGTCATAGGAAAAGAACTTTAATACCCCTTTGTGACAATGGATAGATCATCCAGACAATTCATAAGGACACATTGGCCTTAAATGCCCCATTAAATGAACTTAACAGGTTTTACAGAACATTCCATCCAAAGCAACAGAATACACACTCTCCTCGAAAGTGCACGGAACATTCTCCAGGACAGGGCATAGGTTAGACCACAAAACAAATCTGAATTTAAAAAACTAAAATTATATCAAGTATCTTTTCCAACCATAATAGTATGAACCTAGAAATCGATTACAAGAAGAAAACTGGAAAATTCACAAACCCACAGAGATTTAACGGCATACTACTGAACAACCAATGGGTCAAAGGAGAAATCAAAAGACAAAAAAAATATATCTCAGACACGTTAAAATGGAAATATACCAAAACTTATCAGATGCAGCAAAAGCAGAGGTTAAGGGGGGAGTTCTTAGACATAAATGGCTTTTTTTTAATAACAAAATAATCTCAAATGAACAAACTGACTTTTGCACCTCAACAAACTAGAGAAGAAAAACAGAGCACAAAGGCAGTAGAAGAAAGGAAATAACGAGGACCGCAGCAGAAGTAAATGCAATAGAGACCAAGAAGACAACAGAAAAGATCAATGAAACCAAGAGCTGGCTCTTTGAAGAGATACACAAAATTGACGAACTTTTAGCTAGTAAAGGGATTGAATCAGTAAATGAAAACCTTCTAAGAGACACAAGTCAAGGACTCAATGACTTCACTGATGCGTTCTACAAAATGTGTAGAGAATTAATACAAACCATTCTCAAACTTCTCTGAAAAATGAAAGAGAATCACTTCCAAACTCATTTTACAAGGCCAGCATTACCCTAACACCAAAACCAGACAGGGAACCACAAAAGAAAATAATGGACTAACATACCTGATAGCAACAAATGTAAAACTCCTCAATAAACTATTAGCAAACTGAATTCAACACCACATCAAAAGGATCATACACCATGATTAAGTGGGTTTATTTCAAGGACACAAGGATGGTTCAACACCCACAAATCAATCAATGGATATTCCACATCAACATAAAGAAGGATAAAAAATCATATAATCATCTCAATAGATACAGAAAAATCATTTGACAAAATTTAACATCCATTTATAATAGAAACTCTCAAAGTGGGGAAATGTACCACAGCATAATAAAAGCCATCATCATTCCCACAGCTAACAGAACTAAACGGTAAAAAGCTGAATGTTTTTCTTCTAAGACCAGAAACAAGACATAGATGTCCACTCTCACAAGTCTTATTTGACAGAGTATCGGACATCCTACCAAGAGCGATTAGGTAAGAGAAAGAAACAAAGGAGATGCAAATTGGAAAGGAAGAAGTAAAGCTCTATTTGCAGATGGCCTGATACACATTAGAAGTAGAAAACTGCACAGACTCCATCAAAAAACTTAGAACTAATAAACAAATTCATTAAAGTTGCAGAACACACAAACAAGCAAGCAAAACAAAAACAACGACACTGAAATCGAGAACAGGGGGACAGCGACCGGAGGGGAGGGGGGAGGGAATTTCAGGGGAAAAAGGGGAAGGATTTACAGGTGTGGGAGCGACTTCTCCGTGAGGTCCCCCCCCCCCGTGCCACAGACACGCGTGAATGAATACATATGGCCAAGACAAGATGACATGTGTTTGGGGAGGAGAAGTGGGCTGTGGCCAGTCTCTCAGGGGAGACAAAGGCCAGCAGCGGCCAGTTTCTCCAAGGAGAAAAAGGCCCCAAGCGCCCTCTTCCTTAGCCTTTTATTGGGTTGTAATACACAGGAATACAGGGCGGCAAGGATCAAACAGTACATAACATTACAAAGAGTTCTGAGGGCTTAGTCTGAGTCAGTGTCTGTCAGGAAGAGAGTTGCAGAAACTTTGGGAGACATACTCATTTCCTCTTCGACCCTTATCATATGAATGAAAGCGCTCTTAGCAGAGCAGATTTCACGGGTTTATCAGGAAGTCTTTCTGATGCCAGATTTTCCCCCAGGACACGCTCTAGCAAGGCAAGGAGCTGCACCCCTCCCCATCAGGTATTCAGGCTTAAGAGGATTAGAGCCAGGAAGCGCTTCTCCCAGGGAACATGGGGACTCGGACTTTGTCAAAGGGGGGGGGAGTTGCTCTTTGTTGCAGCCCCCCCAGTCCTTCCATGAAGGCCTCCCAGGTGATCGAGTCTGGCTTAGGTTGCCCCCCCGCTGTGAGGGGTCTTACTGGTCATTGACTTCCAACCAAGCTCTGGGGGCAGGGAGAGGAACTGAGGCAGCGTTTGCTACCAGAGACAAGCTTTGTCTCCTGCAGCTGGCATTCCAGAGGTGGTCCCTCGCCCTTAGCCACAAGGGGTAGAGATACAATTCCTGAAACCAGGCAGAGCGGCCTACAACATACAGGAACTAGTATAAAGGACACATGGACAACAACTAAGGGGGGCGGGCTGGGATGGGAGTAAAAGAATACTGTAATTGAAAAATAATTAAGTTTAAAAAAAAGAAAGAAAAAATCTTTAATATTTAAAAGAAAAAGTTGCAGAACACAAATCAACACACAAAAATCTGTTGCATTTCTATACACTAACAATAAACTGCCAAAAACAGAAAAATCAGGAAAATAATTCCATTTATAGTTGCACCAGACAGAACAAAACATAGGAATGCATTAACCAAGGTGAAACACATGTGCACTGAAAACTGTAAGACACCAATAAAATAAATTGACGAGGACACAAATAAATGGAAAGATCTTCCATATTCATGGGTCAAAAGAATTAATATTGTCGAAATGTTCATAGTACCCAAAGCAATCAACACCATCAATGCAATCCGTATCAAAATTTCAACTGCATTTCACACAGTCGACCAAGCAAGCCTAAAATCTGTATGGAAGCACAAAAGACCTCAAATAGCCAAGGTAACCTTGAAAAAAAAGGGCTAAGCTGGAGGCAGCACGCTTCCTAATTTCTAACAATATTACAAAACTATTGTGATTAAAACAGTGTGGTACAGGCATAAAAGCAGATACATAGACCAATGGAACAAAACAGAGGGCCCAGAAATAAACCCACATATATGTGGACAGTTAATTTATGACAAAGAAGCCAACAATATACAATGATGAAAGGACAGTCTCTTCGATAAACGGTGCTGGGAAACCTGGACACCCATGTGCGAAAGAAGGAAATCAAACCCCCATCTTATACCATAGACAGGAATAAATCACATAGATCAAAGATGTGATACAGGACTGAAAACATAACACTTTTAGAAGAAGACAAAGGCAGCTCATTGATATTGGTCTCAGTTATGATTTTTTTTATCGCTATCAATGGTACTGTATACTGAAAGTTGATAAAAGAGTAAATGTTTAAAGTTCTCATCACACACACAAAAATTTCTGTAGCTATGCATGGGGACAGATGTTAACTAGATGTAGCGTGGTGATCATTTAACAATATATACAAATATGAAGACATTATTCTATAAGCCCGACCCTAATGTAATGTTGCACATCAATTATACTCGGGAGAAAAAGAATAGAGACTCGTAGTAAAAGTCTACACTGTGACAGGTGCTGGCAGTCGGACGGTGCTTCCGACTCCAAGAACTTGACATTCCAGCTGAGGATACCAGTGACAACATGCAGTTGCACACAGAAAGTCCTGTTACCGAGGACGAAAGGTGGTCCCACGAGGGAGACTCTCGGGCTGAGGAGCCTCCCTTACACGGGTCAGCTGGAAGACCCGGTTCCCCACGTCCCAGACAGGCAGACTGACAGGACGTCTCTGCTTTTCTTCCAGAATCCTGTGTATAACTGGAGCCCCCAAACCCAGGGGATCATCTTGAGCGCCATCATATACGGCATGCCCTTCGCCCAGATCCCCATGGGCTACATCTCCGGGTTGTACCCCATAAAGACAGTGACCAGCCTGGGGCTGCTCCTGAGTTCCCTGTGCAACATGCTTGTCCCGCTGGCCGCAGAACAGGGCGAGTCCCTCATCATCGCCTGCCGCGTTGTCCAGGGACTCAGCCAGGTGGGCCAATCTCGCGAGAACCAACCAGGCTTTCAACTCTCAGAAAGCGTCAGGAAACAAAGGTCCTAGCTGTTCTCCTTGCAGGGGACAGTGATGGTGGCTCAGTACACAGTGTGGAGCAAGTGGGCCCCTCCTTTGGAACGAAACCGACTTACCTCTGTGAGCGTATCAGGTAATGACGTTGGGTTTTCGCCCCACGGTCATCTTGTGCGTGGGGTCACCATCTGCCCAGAGCCCTGAGAAACGTGCATTTTGAATCATCGGGACGTTAGAAACCTTCGACCCCAGGCTCCTTCCTTTAGGTGTGGAAACTGTCCAGAATGGAGGAGGGGCTGGCTTATCGCACACACCAGAAAAAAAGGGGAGAGCACGTATTTCATTCTTTCTGATCAGCGTCACACCCGACACACGCATTCCACTGGCAGCTGTTCCTTGCTGCCCGGGGCTGCCGCCTCTGCTCTCAAGACGCCTCTGCCCTCACTCTGCCTGTTCTCTGCGCCCCTGACTAGGAAACATGCTGGGACCCTGCATCTCTCTGTTTGCCACCGGCTTCATCTCTCAGTCCCTGGGCTGGCCTGTGGTCTTCTATATATTTGGTGAGTCTCTTTCGGTGAAGTCCTTATTCAGAACTTAAAAAACAAAAATTAGAAATAAGAACCGCATATAATAGCTCACAAGAAGCCCCTGTTGTTTAAAACAGTGAATTCCATGAAGGAAAGAATCGCCACTCATTGATTTCCTACTACGAGCAAAGCGCCGCGCTCAGAGTGCCCGATGCGCTATTGAGCAGGTGGCCACTGTCCTCTAACTTGGAGCTGCCGGCTCGCGGCCTCGGCCCTCAGGGCCTGGCTGACTGCCGCCCCCTACGCAGTGTCCTCGCCCCACACCTGTGTCCCAGAGATCTCCGAGTCAACACTCCTACCCCCCCCACCCCCCTTCTCCATAGTGCCTGTCACCAACACTTCAAAGCTCTGGCTTATTTCCTTGTTTCATTCTGTCTCTCGTCCATTAGAAAGTGCGCTCCAGAAGCCAGGATGTGTGTGTGTTCCCGTCACTGTGGCGTCCCCAGCACCTAGAACCACGCCCGCTACCTCACGGGCATTTGATCAATAAACTCACTTCACAAAGACTGACTGATGAACACTACACCCCCCCCATCCTAATGGGGGGTGCCTAGAATCAGCTCATTAGTGTCAAACAACTCAGAAACAACCAATAGTTTGGCAGAGTCTTTATAGGACCATCCTTAGGCCTGGCCTGCATCTTAGGAGCATGGCTAAAGCCCAGCTCTCAAGCCAGGTGACTGGCAAGCCCTGTGTGGGCTCAGCTGTGCCCCTCACTGTGGCATGACAGGAGTGGTTACAGAGGCCTGATGGTCATGAGCAGAGGGGTACAGGGGCGAGGAGGTCAGGGGAGGCCAGAGGGTGTCCCCTCCCTCCCCCACCAGTAAACATCTTCCTGTGGGAAGAGGCAGCGGCTGTGCATACACAAGACTCTCCACCGTGTGAGGCCTGCTGCGACCTTCCAGAAAAGAAAGGAAGCCCCAGCTCTCAGACCGATCACGAAAAACGCCAGTTTGGGCCCAAGACTGGCCACAGAGACAGCAATTCCGATTCTACCTTGTCCTGCTTCAACAGGCGCTGGTGGCTGCGCCCTCAGCCTGCTCTGGTTCCTCCTGTTTTACGATGACCCAGCAGAGCACCCGTGGATCAGCCTCAGCGAGAAGGAGTTCATCACGTCCTCCATTGTGCAGGTAAAACACAAGTGTCCCCCACACACCCTGGGGTCGGGGCCCCGGGGCGCAGGCTCCGGCTCACGCTGATGTGTGAGTGAGTGACGGGTCCTTTCCAGGTCAGCTCGGGCGGGAAGTCTGTGCCCACCAAGGCCATCATCAAGTCCCTTCCTGTCTGGGCCATTTCCCTCTGTTGTTTTGCTTTTTCCTGGACAAACACTATCATGTTTATGTACATGCCAACATTCCTCAGAGCCAAGCTTCTCATCAATACGAGGGAGGTAGGTACCCCGGCCGCTCTCCTCTGCACCCGATGGTCTGCTCATTTCTCCGTCTCTCGTGACTCCGGTGCTAGCTCTCGCCCACCCCGCCCGGTCTCGCTGATGCGCTTTACCTGGAGACCCTGTGTTTACCACTGTCTCCAGCTGCACTCAGCCCTGTTCCCACAGATTCGCCACCTCCCACTCCTGTGTATCACTTCAGCCTCAACAGCATCCGTCCCTAAGTGGACGGGGACCCTTCCCTGAACGTCGCCCTGCCCAGCTCACACCAGTTCTCCCCAGGGGGGCAAGTCCTCCCTGTGGTGTGAAGCCAGGACTCAGGTCTGGCTGTGAAAGGACTGGCAGTCCCAATAATCGTCTAGCCTGAGAGTCACGGAGGCCTAGACTCTTCTGTTGTTTGAGGCCATAGTAACCAGGGAGCAAACTCGGGCAGAAACGGAGTGTGGACTTGCGTTTCAGGGGCTTCTGTAGTGAGTCCGCAGCCGCCCAGCCTGGGGCCAGCAGCACAGTGAGGCCCTGCTCCCGGTTTTATCTCCCGCGAGCCTGTGCAGTTGTCGTAAGGCTCGACAGGCGCTGGTCCGAGGACGCTCCCGTCCCCTGCCTGTCCCCTGCCTGCGCAGTCTTCCTCTGATGCCCCACCCAGCATCGTCGGGTTCCACGACACCAAAAATAAAAAACAGACAGATGGCGTCGATGGCCTCTGACCTCAGAACTGTCTTCTTCTCTTGGGGAGCTGGGCCCCAGCACAACAGTGGGTGGCCCGCTGACGCCCCCTGCGCGTGGCGCACAGGTCAGACGCCGAGCGGGGCGCTTGCTCACACCGCTTCCCCCTCAGAACGGAGTGCTGTCGGGTCTGCCCTACCTGCTGGGCTGGGTCTTCGGGAACCTGGCCGGGTGCTTGGCGGACTTCTTCCTGGCCAGGAAGATTCTCAGCTTGATCACCATCCGGAAACTCTTCACCACTCTGGGTGAGTCACAGCCACGCCTAGCCGAGCCCTTTGGGGTGCCCCGCCCCGCCCCAGGCTGCCCCTGACCAGCCCGGACCCCCGCAGGCCTGCTCCTGCCCTCCCTCTTCTCTGTGAGCCTGCTCCACCCCGGCGCCAGCCACCTCAGCACTGTCGCCTGCCTGATGCTCGCGAGTGCCACGCCCAGCTTCTGCACGGCCGGCATGCTCATCAATCCCCTGGACATCGCTCCCAGGTAGGGCGTAAACAGCTCCTTCCTCGTTGTACCCGAGCTCTCTGGGGTGTTGGAAGATTTTGAGTCTCAGCTCGTGGCGGCCAGCTCGCCCATGTCCTGACTCTGTGTCGGCGTCGGCCACTTCACTCCTACGGGGGCTACAGGCAGGTTTCCAGGTCACGGTGCCTCCCATTGGTTGGGAGCCTATCTCACAACTGAGGAAACTGACCTTCAGCCTAAGATCTCACCGCTGACTTGGGATCTCATCCAGGATTTTAATACAGATCTGTTTGGCAACAGCCTTTTGCCCTTTTTTTAAAGTTACGCCTTTTTTTTTCTAGCTCTAATAAGGGTGACCAATGGAAGCAGCCTGCTACCTGCCCAGCCCAGGGAGGATGGCACACATTTGCTTTATGGGACTGTCATGCCTGAGAGAACACAGATCCCACAGGAGTAGAATCCTCCCAAGTTTGGTAGGGCGTGGCCCTGGGTAGAGAGGCAAAGTCAGCCGAGAATAATCCACGTTGTCCCAATGCTATAATCTCGCTATCAGATCTACTCAAGGTGAGCGCCAGGGGAACAGGCCAGGTATCTGATTTACTCAGTTCCGAGACCCTCCTCCAAAATGCCTGCAGGTGTTCTGGTTACTTGGAATTGTATGAAGACATAAAAGGATTATTTGACAGAGAAGGCACAAGCCACCGGAGTGATACGCATTGTTAAACACGGGTACACTGAGAATGTAGACACAAATAGATAAAGGAAGTTACAAGGAGCTACCATTTACGGAGTATTTTTTGTCTCGCCCCATGAGAGAGCAGGGAAGCGAACTGACCTAACATCACCTGGTTAGTAACGGGTCCAGGGCTCACCCCGAGACGTGCCCGCCTGCTGTAGACCCGGCCTCCTTGGTGTCACTGGCTAGTGGGGCATGAACTGTCAGCCAGCAATGGCTCGGGTAACACAGGACCCGGCCGGAGACGCATTGCTCCCAGGGCTCAGGTTCCGCGACAGCCAGGCCATTGCAGAGGTGGCAGGAACACATTTGCTCACACAGGTCTGGAAAAAAATTCCGATTCCCCTAAACTAGTGCACCCTCAGTCTCTAAGGCATGTGTGTGTTAGTTACACCACAACAACCCACATTTGTATTGGTTAAGCTACTTTTTACTAATGGATGGAGACAAAACTTACTTAAGCAAGAACGTGGCTGATTGCACACCTCCCTTGACCATCACGAGGATCCCCCGTCGGGTGAGTGGCTAAACTGGCTAAACGCACCTCCTGGGGACCTGTGGCCTGGGTCAGGATGAAGAATGAAGAGGAGGGCAGGGCACCGTCTGATAGGGCGGAGAGGACAGGGAGAAGCTCTGGAGGGGAGCGGAGGAGACGGCCGGTGTGGTTCGCTGAGGACACTGCTGGGGAAATGGACCAAGTGCGGGAGAGAAGGTCTGGGGGCAGAGCGGCTGGAGGTGGCAGCCGGAAAGCAGAGTATGGAAGGGGCTTCGTGATGCTGCCGGAAGCCCCTGGCCTCCCTCTCACAGTCTCACAGGGAGGCTCCCAAGGAGATCTGAGCAACTGTTCATTGTTTCTGGCTCCGCCGTGTAGCATCCACACAACGCGAGCAACAAATGGTCGGAAACTTTTAGTTTAAGATGGAACTTTATTGGCCAAAGCTTTACCTGCGCAGGGGCGAACTCTCGAGGTGTCCGGAGACACGGTGCCCAGAGGGCTGCAAATGAGAGTCGCGCCTGGCGCTTACAGCCTGGGGTTTTTATTGGGGTGAGCAAGCAAGCAAATACAGAAGCAGATGCAGCCGTTAGCGATTGGCTATCTCGAGGGAATACACATGGCTATGCTTCTCTGCTTGCAGCAGTGGATACTTTTCTGCAAAGACAAGGTCACGCACAGGCAGTTATCTTGTTTGTTCAGCACTCTTTGTACTTTCTGTACTTTCTATCTTTCTTGCTGAGTCAGACTGGAGCCTGCCTCGAGTTCCTTGTTCCTCTTGGCTACTTTCATCTAATTCCGGGCCTACCAGCCGGACTGAATGTCGTTCAAGCAGCAGAGCCTTCTTCAGGTCCGGCTGAACTGGGCCACACCATGACGTCACAGCAGCAAACCCGATGGGCTGCCTAGGTGGCTGGGTACGTTCCAGCCACTGGTCCCGCGGGCTGATGCGGCGGGCAGTGAGCAGCTTTAGAGCCGACCGTCACCCAGGAAATGCTCCTGCGTGGGTATGGGCTGTCCATATCCCCACGTCAAACACCTGCTGCCCGGGGTCCTGAGGGAGGGGTGGGGGACAGGAAGGCTCTCACCTTGTCTCTCCCAGGCTAGTGGTTTTCAGAGGAGCCAGCGTGACCCTCATGTCCAACCCTGGGCACGAGGGCAGGTGTTGGCCTCTCTGACTGGGGAGGGAGAGAGCCCGTCTCTCCACGCAAACAGGCCAGACCCCGGGCCGCAGCCACCGCAGACAACTCCTGACTTGGAGGGAGCACCTCATCATCAAAGACGTCACAGTTACAGAGCACACGACAGGGTGGGCGCAGAGAGCACCACCACTCCGCTCTCCTAAGGAAGCTGCTACGAGCGGGGGTGACAGCGGTGGGGGGGAGTGCCGCACGCAGGGGGCACACGCCACTGGAGGGGCCGCCGCAGGAACAGGGAGAGCTGGGAGCCAGCCGCTCCCAGGCAACAACAAATAAATAGATCGCCGTTCAACGGGAGGGCTACATCCAACAAAATCTCTGCCAGAAGTCTCCCTCCGAGAATTAACGGAGCGGAAAAACATCTGCAGGCAAACTGGGAATCCACCGGCAACCGCTGAGCGCGTGGAAAGCCTACGGATGGGAAATGGTCTCAGGGAGGAACACGGGTCGAGGGACAGCTAAACGCTCGGAGCAGGAAAATCCAGACCAAATCAAATGGTTCCCCAATTCCCGAAACAACAGCACCTTTTAGGGTGTACAAGGGATGTAAGTAAAGGGCCCAGCAACACAGAGCAGAGAAGGTATAATGAGAATTTAAGTGTTCTAAGGTGCTTTCATTATGAAAATTTAAAAAAATAAATTATACTAGACTAAGATAATTATCACAAATGTATATTTCTATCTCTAGGGAAAATACTGAAAGATGATGAACAGTAAAGGAAATATTTTTTTTTAGAAATGAAGAATTAATTTAAAAAGGAGTATAGAGTAGATCAAAAAACTGGAATAACGATCATTTTAAGTCTAATGTATCAGGAAAACATGAAATATAAGAGAGACTAATTCTTCCCAATGTAAGTTACTCTCTATGGAAATAAAGGCAAAAACCCGGTGTGACGGAGGAGGTGGGGCGTGCAGAACAGGTCGGACACCACAGGCTGTGATGACAGCACGCTGGCCGTTTATGTTAATAAACACCAGTTAATTTCAAATGACTGAAATCACCCAGACATATTTACACGTTGAGAGATGATTAAGTCTTGAAATCAATAACTGTGTTTGTGCTTCAAGTAACTAGGGCAAAGGCAGCAAATGAAACCCAAAGAAAGTAAAAGGAAAGAAATTATAAAGACTAAGGCAAAAATGACAAGTAAAATCCACAATGCCAGAAGTTGGTTTTATTAACTTTCTTTGAAAATTAATGAAACGGTTTATCAAGAGAAAAATGACCAATATCAGTAAAAAAGCGGGGGCAGGCAGGGGCGCTCCTGTTGTCCTGCCTGACCGGGGCGTCCGGCCCACCGTCCGCTGCCACGTGTGGCCCAGGGTGGCCATGAATGCAGCCCAAACAAAAACGTTCTGTTCATCACTTTTTGTTCGTGTTTGTGTATCTACTGTGTGGCCCAGAGACAGCAGGTTGTCTGTCTTCCAGTTGTGACTCCAGAAGGGTGGACACCCCAGCAGATAAGATAATAAAGAAAATGACACGCACCTTCCCTGCAGCCCTCTGTGGGGCGGGGGCGGGGGGCAGAGACCCCTGTCCCTGACTGAGTGAGGCGGTTTCTTGATCAGACACTGATTCTGCTCCCAAAGGGTACGTCCCCTCACTGTGTGGCTGGGGGCCGGCCCCTGTGTTATCTGTCACTCTCCGGGGGCTCCTTGCCAAGGTTTCGGCCTGGCCTCTGGTCTCCCCGGGAGCCACCCCAGGAGCCACCCGCAGCTCTGGGACTGGGAGCAGGCCAGCTGAACAGAGTCCTTTAATTCTATGTCCGCCCTGAAGCGCTTCCCAACACCCCCCCCTTCCGCATTTCTCAGCTGTCTGCAGACTCCCCACCGCTGACGGCTTCCTCTCCCACCCAGCTCCACGTTCTCGGTACCATTACATCACTTTCTGCTGAGGCCGCCGTCCCTGCCTCCTCGGTGCAGCCCCAGTCTTGCCTGCGATTTTAATGGAATTTATCTAGAAATGCGAAGTTCAGAAAACCAAGTTATCTCTTAAACCTCATCCTAAATCAAATGAAGTATGAGACTGAAAAGACATTTGTGTATTGTCACTCTTTTTTTGTACAGATATTATGGACTTGTTAAAGGAATTACAATTCTCTTTGGAATAATCGGAGGCCTAATTTCTTCCACTCTGACCGGAATCATCCTTAATCAGGTAAGGAGCACCCGGTCGTGGGAAGCGCCCATCCCAGGAGAGCAATGCTGCAGTTGTTAATGGACGACCAGAGGGTAAGAGAGAACACCCCCAGAACCACTCAGGGGCCAGGGGTCGCAGTGGACATGCTAGCGCCAGTCTGTGATCCCTGAGGGTCTCGCCCTCACGTGCAGCTCACGCAGGAACTCAGTTTATTTGGAAGAAAACCAAGCGCAGGCACTTCTTCCACGTGTTCCCGCCCATGACTCAGGCCGGGAAGAGTTCGAGTTTACCACGGCCAGTCTCTCACCGAGAGGGGCCATGTCAGTGCCTGTGTGTTGACGGTGCCAGAGAGGCTGCACGTCACCACGGTCACTGCGGGGCTCCTGCTCCAAGGGGCAGCCTCCGTACAGGAGAGCCCAGGGGCCTGGAGCCTGCCAGCTGTCCTCCCTCCGAATCATGCGGGTCTGCTGGGCTGGCTCCCCAGCCTTGTCGGCTGTGCTCCCTTGCCTCCACCCAGGCAGCAAGCCTGTCTGTCCCACCTGGGTGTGGCAGGCAGGTGTGTCCCCCACCCCGACAGGGTCGGGGACACTGAGCAGAGGCCCCTCTGAACATATGAAATAATCAACGTCCACAGGGGCCCAAAGCCAAACTCCCTTGGTTGCAGACACCAGAAGCCAAGGACCAAATGTCACATAGTCCACACCCTAAATGCCCCGCCATTTCCTCATGCGTAAAAGCATCAGTGAACATGAATTAATCAAAGATCACAAAACAGTCAAAGAAATAGGCTATTGTGAGAACAAAAATATCACAGAATCAGACTCTCAGAGACATTGGAAATATCTGCATAGGTTTAAAGAAGAGAGGTCTGGAAACATAAATAAGAACCATAAGACTTGACCAAAAAAAAAAAAAAAACTCTGACAATTATAAAACTGAAACTAAAACTTCAGATGAAATACAGCTGAAAAAGAGAATTGGTATAGTTCCTGCTTTCATTAGTGAAGGCATAGGTAACAGGCCAATTCTCTCAATACAGACCATTTTTAAAAGGTGGGAAAAATACAAAAAGGCTCTTCTCTGAAGCTGCAGAAAATGAGACACGGCTGGGAAGGGCTGGATCAGGGAGCCAGGAGCTGCCACGCACAGAACGCTCTGTGTGCCGCCTGCCCAGCTCATCAATTTCTAGGTGGAAAGCCACAAGCCATCAAGTTATTTTCACTCAAGGGAAGTTTTGTGAGCACGCTCGCAGCTCCCTGAGCCGGGAGACAGACCGCGATCACCTCTTTGAAGTGAAAACCCTGAGCTTCTTTGCTCTTCCTAATGTGTTTTCCCTTTGTTAAGAAACCTGCATTGAAACCTGCTTTGATTTTAATGTTTTAAGTGTTGCAAACACAATGACAAGCCCCGTCCTTTATCGTCACTTTTCACGCTCTTCCCGCAGGACCCAGAGTCGTCCTGGCTTAAAATATTCTTGCTGATGGCAGCCCTCAACGTGACCAGCTTGATTTTCTACCTCGTGTTCATGAAGGTGGACGTTCAGGACTGGGCTAAGGAACTGCAGCAAATTCGCCTCTGAAGGTGAGGAGCGGCAGGGTCAGGGACAGACTTTGAAACCGGGTACGCAGCAGTGACAGGGTAGAGGCTCCTCCCCTGGGCCGCTGGTGGCGTCACTAGCCAGTGGGGAGCAGCGGGGCCCAGTTTCGGGGAGAAGGGGGGGACCATACGGAGCCTGAAAGCGTTTCACATCCTAATGGAGGTGCCCTGCTCCGGAGTGCTGGGGAGATCTTGGGGCTTGCGGCAGAAACGTGGGAGCCTCAGCTTCCGACCACTGGAAGGTGAGAAAGAGAAGGGTCTGCAAGGGAGGTGGGGGGGGCCTCCGATGAGGTGGGGAGCCGCTGGAGGAGGCGGTGGCTCGGAGAAGTGGAAAGGGCGGGAATGAAGACCGCTGGCAAATGCTCCCAAGGGGTCGAACTCTGGAAGGTGTGAGGACCTACCACCCGACTTGGCAAGAGGTGCCTTCAAGTGGACTCCGACTGGAACGGTTTTCACATGGAGGACCCACGTAAAGGGTCCGCTCAGGTTCCAAAGCGCTTCTGTTACTGTGCCTTTCTGGCTTCCCTGGACTTCACTGGGGGTGAGCTCGAGGAAAAATGTCTCTGTGGAATTATTTCGGCTGACACGTGAGTAAGAACTGAATGATGTAAATACCCATCTTTTGCAAACCCCAGTGAATTCAGGGCTGGGTGCTGGGCCTCGATGGCCGTTCACATCGCAAAGACTGGAAAGTTATACAAACCACGAATTCAGGCAGAGAATTTCCCGACTAACCCCTAAGTTTCTCGATGAACCTATTAATACGGAAATAACTTTTAATAACTGGTTAAACAATTAACCAGTTAGCCAATGTAGGAAAAGAAATTACACAACTCTTGGTGGGAGAGAGATTTGATAACATCATTAAAAAATAAGTCGGCTCAGTATTGCCAGCACTGAGAATTTCCGCAGCAGCGCACTGCACAGTTCACCGAGATGCCTTCATAGTCAAGGCTGCAGACTGGGAATCGCATCTGGAATGGCAAGGTCGGCATCTGGAATTAAACTCATCCTGATCTTCATTACCAACCTTTGTGCGAGGGAACAGCCTACAGCCAGCAGTTGAAAGATCGGGGAGTTTCTACAGATACTTCTGTAGAGAAATGCCTGCAGTCAACCTGATCGGCAGGCGCAGAAGAGGCTTGCACAGAATCACACCCTCCATTTCCAAGTACAGAGTCGGGAGCAGCTATGGTAACCATCATGTTAGTTCATTCAGATCCTCCAAATTGTATCGCTTTCTCTTTGACTTATTCCACACTGAGTTAGACTGAAGTTCCCTACCATTGTCATTTCTGGATTTTTGCCTATCTTCAGGCAGTTATTGAATATTCTGATGTCATGTTACAATTTTTACAGGGTTTTGACAAGTATATCTTAATTGGAAATTTTGACTTATGAGATGATCAGTCTTTTCTAGGTTATGATTTTTTGCTCTTGACAGGAGGGGCCCTGCACCTCACATGATCCACCTGAAGACCCTCTGCTGGAAAGGTCACCTGGAAAGGCGCTTCCCCCGCACCTCTTGAGAGTCCCTGTGCAGTCACTCAAGGGGACTGGCTACAGGAGGCAGGCTTCCCACTGAGACAGGACCCATCCACCTGCGTGGCCCAGCACACCTGTCCCCAGCTTCCTGCTCTGTGTGGCCGGGAAGGGGAGCTGCTGACATCTCCAAGTAGCCTGTCCCCACCCACGCATCCAGCCTGGCCACTGACCCACCTCAAATACTGACCAGTCCCATGCACAAGCCTTCTGCTTCATACCTGTCTGTCACTGTGATCTAGTCCCAGGACTACTGGTCACTCTGATGGCGCCACACTGACCACTCCCTTGCATTGTAGATCGCTTTTTTAAGTCACTGGGTGTTGTCATCTAAAAGAAGTAATTTATACATATACATACTGATGCCTGTACCTAGGCATGAAAGATAATTCTTTAATGAAAATTTTATAGTCTCTTGCAAGTGCTGGAAATCAAACATGTTGCATGAGCAGCCCTAAGCCTCGTACTGGCCAGGATTTTGGTGACTCATTGATACACCCAGTTTCTGTCAGCTCTACATTCCTAACTGTACTCTCAGCAAGAGTCAAAACCCCGCACCTCGAGCGGGGCACTTCTCTGGCCCCTCCCACCAACCCATGCCACTGGTCACATAAAGTCACATCTTATGTCAAAGCCGCCGTTGAAAACTAACAAGTCTTCCTGGTGCTGATAACTTTACTAACACAGATCCACAATCCCAGGGTTGTTCCAATTTTCATTTTGACCTGTAACTCGAACGAGTCAGAATAAAAGTTAATGACTGATTAACCAAAATGCTCATGACCTTGCTTGTGCACCCCCAAATTTTGTAGGAGAAAAAAACCTCCCCAGGGCCCTTAAATGCTCAACATGGATCAGATGGCAACAATGTTTCTTGGGATGTCTAGTCACTCCTTTCTTTATACATGATTCACAAGAAGCACAGTGCTGGGTTGGGCTGGTTCTATTAAACCTTTTTTCCAGAATCCAAACCTCCATTTTAGATGCAAACTCTATTTGGCCCGGACCCTCCCAGCACCTGCCTGGAAACCAAGAGGATGCCATGCACTCCATCTGTGGAAGACTCTGCTCCCACTGTGGGTGCTGCACCTCATGAGCCCCCATGACCACATAAAAGGCTACTGACTCACTAGGGAAAGTTGCTCTAGACCATTTATCAGCATAACAAGGTGTATGCAGAAAACACTAAAAAGAAAGCTACTAAGCACCGATGAATCTCTACAAAGAAAATAAAATTAAGTAACTTTAACCTTTTTAGTCACTAACTCGATGGCGACACTAACGCCTAACGACACGTGATGAACAAAATGACACACTGGAAATGTCCTCAACTGCGACCCAGCACAACATAACAAAAAAAACTGGAAATCAATCTTACCCTCTGCCTGCCAAGCTTGGCCTACACTGCGCATGCGGGGCACGATCAACACTTCAATTAAACCACAACACCACGTTCACTCAACAAAACAAGTTACAGCGGTGAGCCACCGGGGAGTTGGCTTATATGGACACAAGTTCCCACCCCTGGTCCCTGATTGGTCTGCATTCATGCAAATGAGGGTACCAAATTCCTAAAGTTTCATTGGTCTGAAAGGCTGTCCTGATTGGTTGGAACAGAGCCATTCTCACTGGTCAGAACAGCACAGTTTGAGGGAAAGCCTCAGTCCTATTGGTTAAATTAGGATCCCAGAAATTCCTTTATAAAAGCTGGTTTGGATGGCAGAAATGTCAACGTGCAATTCAGCCACGCCTTCCTCTTACTTCTGTGAGAGAGCTCCTGTGTAGAAGTGGCTGCTAGGCTGATTTGTGGTTTGTTTTTTAGTTTGATCTTCATCACCCAGCAAGAGCTCTTAGTAGATCTCTATTTTTTCAGGGGTCACAATAAAGGGGCTAGAATTTGTTCAATTCTCCTTTCTGTTTTCCTGGTTGCAGTTTCTACCTTTAAATGTGCTTTTCAAACCCCAGGCTGCATGTCAGGCCACTCATGAGATGCCCACACAGGGAGCACAGTGGCTCCGGAACAGTTTTCCTTGGCCTTGCTTTCAGTCTGGTGTGTTGTGAACACTGAGTGACAATGGCCAGTCAATGGCCAAATGATGGGACTTTTGAATTAGAAAGACTTCCTAAAGAATTGTTTTGTCAGTACCTATAGAAAAAACAACAAAAAAAAATTTTAAATGGATACAAAAAATATAATGGCTAGCCCTGGTTGGTGTGGCTCATTGAATTGAGTGCCTGGCTGGGAACTAAAGGATCCCCAGCTCAACTCCCAGTCACGGCACATGCCTGGGTTGCAGGCAAGGTCCCCAGTTCAGGGTACACGAGAGGCAACCACACAAGGATGTTTCTTTTACTCTCTCCTTTCCTTCCCTTCTCTCTCAAACAAATCCAATCTTTTAAGAAATGATTTATATATTCTGGCTAGCCTTAGGGACTCCCGAACGAGATGGAGGAACAGAAAAAACTCACAACGAAAGCCCACTATGAATCCCCTCCTCACAGTCCTTCCTGTCCCCTCAGTACATTCCCAGACTCTCCCCCCAACAATCAGGATGGGGACTGGCCAGAGGCGAGTGCGCCTGGCCTCCCAGAGGCAACTGCAGAAGCAAGCAGAAGCCCACCTGTCACTACCGATCCCCACACCTTGCCCATACCTCTCCAAGTGCTTGTGGATATTATAAAAGGTCAGGGTGTTAGAAAACAGGCTTGTCCTGGACAGCTCCTCCGTATGCTAAAAGTTGTTACATGTATGTTTTGGGTTTTAAAAACAAGTGCAAAAAATGGAGGTGTGCTTTTGCTCAGAAAGAAAGTTGTAGAAGCTTTGAGGAAATGGAATCTCTGGAAAGGAATTATGTATCATCAGGGGTGGCTAATATTAAAATCAATTTTATTAAATGAATGAGTTTTCAATATCAAAAGTAAGCTGGCACAAAACTAAAATCTGGTTTTCTCTTCCTTAAGAGGTCAAATTAAATCACAGTTGGAACGACAGAAGAAAAAAGCATTTTACTTTGTATGGTCACGCTGGCTAAAATTAAATTGTTGTGTTATACATTTTAAAGTTAAGTTTTACTGTCTATCAGTAGTGTCCTTGTGTGGAACCGGCACTTGTTTTCCGTCACTGGAAGGACAGAGTTTTCTTGGACTGGCAGTGTGCTCTTGATGGAAGATTATACTTTTTTTTTTTTGCCTTAAAGTAACCCGCCCCAAAAAAACACACCAAGAATTCTACCTTTTGCCAAGGTAATTTTCTGTGTTTATCAGATCTGTGGTTTTGCTCACAACTGTATAATTTTGTGGTTTTGCCTGTGAAATTGTTCTTACTTTGATTGCATGTAGAAGTACTGTCGCACAATGGCCGACAATCCTATTGGATGAAGTGTTTTATAACCTCTCTGCTGTTTTCCAGTCTCTGAAATATCTCAAAGGAGTTGTTCTTGCTCCTTATAAAAAGAGAAATATTGTATTAATTCGGCTTATTTAAAGGTTACATTGTATGAGAAGCATTGGGAAAAAATGAGTAATTCTAAGCCTTCTTTATATTGTGTCTGTATGGGTACATATTATGTGTCCTAGAAATTGTATAAAATTCTTAAAATTCTGATATGTCCTGATATGTTATCAGTTATAATGCCAATTGCCTCAAAATGTGATGTGTCCTAGAACTAAGCAGATTTCCTTGTGAATGGTAAGAAATTGTCATGCGATCTGAATCATGGCTATTTTTAAGTTTTGTCCTTTATTCAGTTGAAGTTTTGTGTTCAGTGTTCCTGCAAAAGTGTTTCATCTCCAGATCAATTCGTGGAAATGACTCTGAGTATTCTAGAATACACGTTTCTCATAACTTCCCCCTTATACTACTGAACTGGGTGAGAATTTATAGCAACTTCACAGGAAAATGGACAGCATCCTGTAACTCCTCACAGAGATCAAGATCAACGAGAATTAATTCCATGGGGCTGAATAAACTGAGGAAGGTGATTATAATTTCATGACTTTGTTATTTGAAACCTCGCTAGTTCTTTTTGTTTTCTAAATATTAAACAACCTGTCTCCTTTACCTAGGACTTAACAGCAATTTGGCTGCAATGCTGGCAGAGGTGGGTTAACTCTGTGGGCCATTTACAGGGTTCCTGCCGTTTGATGAGTGTTAAACCTCCCAATCAGTGCACGAGATGCTTTTCCACTCACTTAAATCTTCTTTAATTTCTTTTAACAGTATTTTGTGCTTTTCGGATGATAAACTTTGCTCACTAGGGGAGTGTCTGCCAGCCCAAGGTCCTCAGGCATCTCCCATTAGCTCACAGGCGGGTGAGCATCTGGTCTTTAGCCCACTCCTGCTCGTCTGCTCGGCTGAGGACGAGGAAGAAGACCAGCCCGGGGAGGTTGATGGCAGCTGACAGCAAGAAGATATTTCTCCAGCCAGATTCTGTATCCTGAAGACAGGAAACTATAGATCACTGACAGCCTTCAAGTGCCTGTCCCTCCCAGTTCAGAAAGGCCATGGCAGGTACATGTCGTCCGGCCACCACCCCAGCTCCATTCCAGGCCATTCCAGGCCAGGCATCCAGGTTGTCCCTGAGACAGGCAGGTAGGTGCAGTGTGCTGGCTGTCCCCTCTGCTGGGGGTCTCACGGCATCCTTCCTGGACCACCCGATTTAAAATGGGAATTCCACCCCTCTTGTGGGACTTAGTTCCTTCTCCTGCTTTATTCTTCTAACAGTTACTGCCCTTCACTGTACCATCCACATGACGAATTTCACTCCTGTTCTATCGGTTTCTTTTGTACAACCAGGCTTTGAAGGGCGGGAAGTTTTGTTAGATTTACATACATTCATTGATGCATGTTTGCAGAATGAATGAATGAATGAATGACCAGGGAGACAAGGTCAGCTTGAGAATTTCCCTTTTAAACAACCATTCCCTGACAACCTGTTCCTTAGGGGTGGAAAGGGAACTGAAGCTTCAAATGACAAAGGACGTGATGTCCAAAGAATACCGCTCCTTGTCAGTCTCCCTCTTCATGAGGAAGAGGGAGACCTTGAAGAATGGGAACATCCTTTCGCCACCTGCAGTCTGAGGAAGTTCTAAGGTGTCGGATGAATTGGCTCTGACGGCTTTAAATGTGTCTGCCAGGGTGGGAGGCTGTTCAGGTGTGAATATAGTGTGTAAGGGAGGCTGGTCCAGGGGTTTCTGCAGGGACACAGTGGCCCTTCCCTCTGCCTTCGCTCAGCCTCTAGCTCACGTGCTCTGCGTGCGTTCGTTGGTCTCCTACACAAGACGACCGCCTCTCTCCGGGTTCCTGGGAACCTTCCAGGTGTCGGGAAATCGCCTCGTGCCCAAGCCAACCACAGCAGTTGGCCTCTCCACGAGGGGTGTGTGCTGGGGCTCCAGAACTCGGAAGATCCGGCATTCTCCCTCATGCCACACCCCGGACGGGCGTGGCAGTCCTGGGCTTCTGAGCACCAGGCTGAGCCTCATAGAGCGAGCCCCCTGCTCTAGCTCCTGCCTGGCGCCCTCTGGAGTCCGCCTTAGGGATACTCTCATCGGAGTGTCTGCTCACCTGGCTGATGAAAAATCCAGAAACGGTGGGGGCGATGACTCCTGATAGATTCGTAAAGACCAGTGACAACCCCTTGAGAAAACCAGAGTACCTGTGAGAGAGAGAGGGAGAGAGGGGGGCACGGGTTCCCCTCAGCTGACTTGTCGAAGTCCTCTGCCTGTCTCCAGGTGGCGTGGACTTGCCCTGATGCTTTGTCACACCTAAGTGACATGGACTAGCAGGTGGTTGCTGTCACCCCTGCGAGGGTCCGAGACCCCAAAGAGGTGACCTGTTCTAAATAGTGCCATTTAGACGACGTATGTCCACGGATGGTTTGAACTACTTTGCATGTTCTCTCAGCTTCTGCTGTGACGTCTGACCTGGCAGCTTTTTTGGGGGGGTACAGGATCCCTCTTTGGATGACATGTTGGCTCCCTGGAGATGAGGTGCCTCCCGCATGTCTGACGGGTTCGATGTTTGAGGAAGGAGTGTGCCCCGTGGACTGGGAGAGACCCCCGGGCCACATGGGGAGTCGCGGTCGCCTCTGATGCTGACCTGCACCAGGGCTGAATGGTGCTCATGCCACACGCAGCCCTTCCTCCTGCTGAACCCACAGGAGCGCACCCTGCGGACTGATGGTGGTCCCGGCAGTGACCCACCCTGGGGACTGCTGCGTCCCAGCAGAGAGGCGCGGCCACATGGCACCTGCCACCTCCTTTGCCTGGAAGAGCTGCATCTTCAACAGCTGACAAGCTTTGGGCCCTTGCAGGAGTCAGGTGGAAGTAAGGTGGTACCAACACTTCCTGGGACCCAGTCCACCTGTCGCTCACAGTGCGACCCGTGGTCAGAGCAGGTCCAGGGACGCTGGACCCGGACTGAGCTTCTGTGAGTGATGCCGAGGCAAAGGGGTCCTTACCGAGGAGCAATGTCCATGAAGTTGACGAGGGATCCTACTTGGCAGAAGCTGCTGGCGGCTAAACTCAGCACCAGGAAAGCGATGGAGATGCTGAAGCTGTCGCTGACCCAGGACAGGGACACAGAGAAGAGGCTTGAGAAGAGGACCCCTGGGCAGGGAGACAGGCAAAAGTGAGGGGCTGCCCGAGCTTCCTCCCCACCCAGGCACCCACACCGGTCCTCACCGATGGCGGTGAACAGCCTCCTGATGACAAGAAGGGAGAGGACCTTTCTGGAGAACAGGACGTCGGCCAGCAGGCCTCCGAGGATGGTGCAGACAAAGATGGCGCCCAACATCAGGGCCGACAGGAACCCGCTCTGAGGACCAGAGAGGAGGTGAGGCATGTCCCCTCCCCCATGTGGCACTGGGGGGGGGGGGGGCGGCCACACCCCACCTTTCCTTATTGCCACTCGCCCATAATGCAAACTCCACCCACAGGATGGGCCAATAGGACTTCTGAGTGCATGTGGTTGTTTGGGAGAGAGACCAAGAACGACTGCTTCTCCCTCCAGACACACACATGGCCCAGAACCGGGTGCCTGAAAGACCGCCCGGCAGGAAAACACGGCCCTGCGCAGAGACGAGAGGGGAGCCCAGTGGTTCTGAAACATCCAGGGTCGGTGGGCGAGACCCGGCCTGTCCACGAGGTCTGGGCGGGGTCAGGCACGTGCACCGTGTGACTGTGACGTGCAGGCAGAAATAGTTGCACAAACGAGGGACAAAGCTGGCGGAAACAGCCCCCGCTCGCCCAGCGACGGTTCCGCTGCTCACTGGCGTGGGAGCGCCCCGCGGTCTAGTACGTAAAGAACAGCTGCACATATATGTCATCTTTTGTGTAAAGAAACAAAAGTTGGGAAAATAAAAGCACACCCTTGTGTGGGTGCAAGTATGGGAATTTAATAAAAAGAGCACTCTCTCTGAGGAGCGGGCTGGGGGACAGGAACCAGAGGAAGTCTTCACTCTTTTCTTTTGTATAGTGTTTTAAAGTGCTGAGTTCTGTCCTTCTGGAGCCAACCTCTGAATTAAAGAAAAGGAGACAGTGGGAAGGATCTAACTGCCCCTGGGCCACGCTGTTCACTTTACCGGGGAGAAGACCCCATCCATCCTGGGGATGGGTCATCATGAGGAAGCACACTGAACTCAGGGGACCTGGGTCTGGGCTTCCTGAGCTTGGGACAACGATGTCAACTTGTCTCTCAGATCACTCTCCGGTCGCCTCCTCCTTGTGTGGCCTCTGGGTCGAGGGGAGCCCACCCAGCTTCACCCCGCACGCGTTCTGATGCCCAGGCCTGCAGCCTACTCCTGGCCCCCCCCCTCCTTGGGAAGGCACCTGGCCACCTAGCCCTGGGCCTTCCAGTCCCAGTCCTGTGCCTGCTACCTTTGCCTGCATGTGTCACAGACTCTGACCTCTGCTGAGGTCATCGTCTGGTCTGGCTGGTGGGCTGTCACCAGGGAAGGCCGGTCAATATGAGAATACTGCTATTTGAATACAAAGGTGAGAATGTGGCAATGACCAGTGAACTGTCACTGGTGTTGTCTCTGCCACTTTTAAGATGTCTATCTGCTCAGAGCCGAAAGGCGCCCGCCAGCCAGTCACAGAGACCGTGTGATTTGTGTGGAAGCCGAGGGCCGGCCAATCTCTGCGCCCCCCTCTCTCTGTATCAGACTGGAACCCAGGGGTTTTGAAAGAGTGCTCCCCATGTGTCCTTGCTGTCAGTCCTGTAGGGGACGACACACACTCCTTTTCAGTGTGTCTGTGGTGTCCCATTAGGACTCTGTCCTTTGTGCTACCAGCAGAGTGTCCCATTTGCAAATGCTGATGGAGTTCAATGCAGAATGCTTTCACAGGTCCCTCAAGAATCTGTGACATCCTCTGAATGTCCAGCTGGCCTGGAACCACCCACCCCAGTGCCCAGGAGGCCACACGGACATGAATCAGAATTCACGCAAACCTGGTTGCCTTCTGCACTTGAAAGTTCTGGTCCTAATGCCCTGATGTGGTAACAAGAAGAGAGAGGAGCCCGGGCCAGTGTGGGTGCTACAAAGCCAAAAGTCACCAATTCGGTTCCCGGTCAGGGCACACGCCTGGGTCATGGGTTGGGTCCCTGGTCAGGGTGCGTATGAGAGGCCACCGATCACTGCTTCTCTCCCTCTCCTTCTCCCTCCCTTCTTCCTCTGAAAACTTATGTAATGAAGCCTTTGGAGAGAACAGGTGAGCTCTTTCCACTTACATCACTGAGGCTGACTGCGAGCACAGAGTGGAGGTACGTGGGTAAGTACGCCGTTATGACAGAGATGTACCACCACACGCTGAAGTGAGACACCAGAATGCTCCAGAGAGGCAGGGACTTCAGCATCGCCTTCATGGGAAGAGACCGATAGGGCACCCGGTCCTAAAAAACAACAGCAGAGCAGACACCAGCGTCCCCGCTGGAGACACCTTCCCTCCCAGACGCCCACACAAACGCAGGGCAGCGGCGCAGCGGGCAGCGAGGCACCTGCAGAGCCAGTGAGCACACGATGTAGTCCCTCTCACGGGCGCTGATGAACGGGTGGTACTCAGGGTCATCGTACACCAGAGGGAACCAGAGACACACACAGGCGCAGCCGATCCCACCTGCAAGAGGTCCCGGTGGCACCGGACTCAGATCTGAGACAGTCCCAATGGTCGACAGGAGCCTGGCCCCCCCGACCCCTTCCTGTGGCTGCACCCTGTGTGGCCTGGCCGTGGGTGGAGGGCACATGCCCACCACTTGACTTTGACATTGGGCACATCACTTGCTTTGGCCAATGACGTGGGGGAATTTCAGAGCCTAGTGTGTTTGCCCCGTGTGCTCCAAAGTGCCCTCGAGGTCCAAGTGCCAGTCGGCATGCCCCGTGCTGGGCAGGCTTCTGCCAAGCGCCTCCCACCGCTGCAGTGATGTCTGTCTGTCCCACGTCCATCTCCTGCACCGGAGAGCCGGCCGCAGCCTGACCGCCCAGACAGCACGCGGACACGGAGGAGCGTCCTCAGCCCGGAGAGCTTCTCCCACACGCGCTCCATTACCAAGTCAGACAGCGAAACCTCAGCAGTGGGCGGTGGGCACAGGACGCATCGGACAGAGTCTCTGTCAGACTCTCGGGCCCCGGGGCCTCTCCACACGCTCACTCGCCCGCCGTGGACACGCTCCTCTTTGGGCCGGGCATTTTGTCAGGTTGTGAGCACAGCAGAATCCAAACACACCATCTTGCCACCGAGGAACTTAAAATCTCGAAGGAAGGGCAGGGTGGGAAAATCCGCACAGCAGCACCGTAAGTGGGGAGGACATTCACGTGGACTCCACAACACTTAGTGACTTTGCAGCTCGTATGAACTGCTCACCGTTTCTCAAAAGTGCATGCACGGTGAGTCCGCCTCTCTGCCTGAATGACGTTTGTGACTGGCCCGGCAGCAGCTTCTGTAAAGGAGCCTCCGGAGGCCGAGGGGCTGCAGTTAGTCACCCGTCCACGTGCACGGCCCCAGGACCCTCGATCTACACACACTACCCAGTGATGAAAACCTGCAGTGGACGCAGGCCCCCGGAATCCGGCAGTTCGCTGCTGGGCTTTCTGAGACGTTGCAGAGCCAAGCAGACACAGTCGTTAGTTGAGAGCCACTGGGTGGACCCCGTCCATGAGGGGCGGGGGTGTGGCCTCCAGAGCCTGTCTGTGTGGGGCGTCCGGCCCTGGGCCTTATGGGTCTGCTCCTTCCCACAGCCTCCACTCTCTGCTCCACGCAGAACTTTCCCTGCAATTAGGCCACGCCCCCACAATTTCATAAGAGAAATGCAAAAGACTCCATTAAATAAATAAGTGCATCTAACAAGATAATCACGTCACAGGAACCTTTTCAACAGCTCGGGAAAGAAATGCCCCCAGCGCCCGCCGTGGGTTCCACTTGACACAGGCGGGCAGGTGATCGTGCCCCCAGGTCACTGCTCAGGCCGAGAGCCTCAGCCGTCATGTTGCGACGTTCAAAGCGCATCGGCTCTGCACCTGGTCAACTCCAGCCCTGTCAGGACGCGGGTCATCACAGGTGGGTGGCTTGTGGCACCGAAATGCTGTCTGGCCCTCTCTGCCCTGACACACGGTTCGGAGGTGTGGGAAGCGAACACTCACCTGAGACGTAGAAGACAGAAGGCCACCCTAGGGTCTCGCAGAGGAAGCCACCGGCAAGGACGACAGAGCAGGCCCCCAGTGCGGAGCCTGCACCAAGCGGGAGAAGGTCCTGGTCAGCCGCGGGCCCTGCCGACAGACCGCGCTGCAGAACTGAGACGGCAGCTCCGGGCTGTGACCCACACTCTCCGGGGCCAGTCCTGCCTCTTCCCTCACTCGCTGGGGACCCTGGGCAGCTCGTTAGTCTGTCCGCGTCTCCATTTGCCTTACGAACTTTAAGATAAATTAACCACGCAAAGCACTCACAAGAATCGTGCTGCCCGGTGAGCGGGCAGTTACGATCAAGGAGGAGAGTTCAGGGCAGCGCTTTCGAGCAGGGGCGCAGAGGCCTGGGGTGTATGTGCTGCTTCTGGTGACAGGCCACCATGCACAAGGGCACGGTCGTGGCATCGATTACCTGAGATACTGAAGATGATGAGCTGATTCCTTTCCAGCGGGGGAGCCCACTTCAGCCAGATCTCATACTGACTCGTCATGACGATGATCTGGAAAGGAGGAGGCCCTCTCTCGGCTCTCTGAGGCATTTCAGGGCCGAACCGCGCTCACACTTAGCAAACACCTTGGTACCTGGGCCACGCCTTGGACAACCCGGAGCACGATGAGCAAGGCCGCTCCGGCGTCGGCTGCGTGTGGGATCAGGAGGTTCACGACGGAGGAAACACAGAGGCTGGCCCCGATCAACTGCTTGGCTGCAAAGAGTCCAGCCACGTAGCCACAGGGGATCGAAGCCAAGAACGAGCCGCAGTTGAGGGCACTGAGGATGACCCCCTGAAGGTCAGGACTCCAGTCATACACAGGATCCTAGGCGACAGAGAGACCGCCACTGTTGGTCTTTGACTAGGGAGTTGACGATTTTTATTGTGAGGACTTGAGGCCAAAAAAAAAAAAAGCCCCTTCTCTTCTCTTTTGCTCTCTATGCAATTCCCCCAACCTATCAGTTCCCCAGTCACACAATGAACGGACTGATTAAAATGTAGGCGAACCTTAGAGGAAGAAAGCACCGTAGGCGAATTCATGAGTAAGTGGAGGAGGAAAGGGAAAGTAGGCATCGCGCTGTTAAACATATTCTGGGTCACGAATGCCTGTCTGTAGACATGTGCTGTTTCCTTCATTCTGGCTCAGTCCCCGGTCACACTCACAGACACCACAAGAGGGGGACAATCCCCTGAGCTGTTTATTACGTTCTTGTGACACATAGCAAGAGCCTGCATGGCCACGCCACCTGAGTCACAGCGAGGGCCCCGCGTGTCACCACTCACCGCTGCCCAGAACCCCGGGAGGGTTTCGTTGCAGGTGTCTCGGGCGTCAGACCCGTTGGCCGGGCAGGGCAGGACGGAGCTGTTCACCATTGCGGGCAGGGCGATGCTCAAGTTCATGTTTTGGGTACACAGGGTGAAATTACAAAATTGCAAGATGAGGGCTAGCCCGTGTCGGACCGAACAGAAGCCTGAGATGAGAAGACACAAAAGGTCTTAAAATCAGGGAGCTTCTCTCCCCCGCCCACTTCCTGAGCCTGGAAGAGGGGATTACAGTCCGCCTGCGAAGCCGCTGGACAGTGAGACAGACGTCCGTGGCCCCAGCAGGCAGGGTCCTTGACTCCCCCAGAGCCAGAGCTGAGGGGGAGACTGAAGCATGGGGAGCCAGGAAGGGTTGGGGGGGCCCAGGCAGGTATTTTCCAGGTAGGGCTGTGGGCTGGGCTGGTGCGTGTGGGGACGGGAAGAGGTGGGTTGGGGGAGGGAAGCGGCCGGAAGCAGTGGAGGATTATCCACGGACCGAGCACGGGGCGGAGAAGACGTGGAATGCGGCTCCCATGGGCCCCACTGGGATGGCTTTCCATGCCATTTGTAACCAGGGACGGCGCACATTCGGAGGCTGGCTGGAGAGGAGGCTTGAAAGGGAGGCGAGGTGAGAGGACAAAAGTTTTTCAGCCTCATCTTGACACTGTCGTCTGGGCTCGGACAGTATGTGCCCATGACCCAGGGGAACTGTGCTGTTGTCCTTGGGCCCCAGACAAGGGCAGCGCTGTGGGTGACAGCTGGAAGCATACATCACGGTGACCGGCACACCGCCATTGTCGGAATCCGTGCCCTGAGCCCCTGTGCCAGTCCGAGTTATCCAATGGCTCTCGGTGCCAGCTCTCATTCCTGTGACATGGTGACGATGCCAGTGGCACCTTCGCTGAAGGGCTGTTGTGAGCGGGGACAGAGGGTGAGAGGCAAGAATGGCAGCTGGCGCCTGTCCAGGGCACACCATGTGCCAGGCACTGTCCTAAGTGGTTTACACACCAGGACTGATTTTGTCCCCGTGGAGACCACATGACGTTGCCACTGGGACTGTCGTTTCATTTCCCCGAACAACAAAACTGAGGCTCAGAAAGTGTGAGTCACTTGCCTAAGGTGACACTGCTCGTAACCGGCAGAGTCGAGACCGCAGACTCCGATAGCGTGACGTCTCGTGGGAAACTTGGGTGCAGAAATGCTCTGTATTGCTCTTTGGAGAGAGAGGGAGCTAAGATTGGAGAATTTGGCCAACAGTAGAGCCCAATAGACTCCCGGACATTTAGGAATAAATGTGATCTTAGAGACTCGGGGGTCGGGCTTTTCCAGTTCGCAGGCAAGGAAGCTGAGGACGTTCACTGCAGCTCGGGCGGTCACCAGCTAACTGCCACGTGCGGAGTGGGATGCGAGGGGGCCCAGCTCTGCTGCGAGGACAGGAGGAGGGGGACCCCGCTTCCCTTAAGACCTGCTCGCTTCCCAGCAGACACACAGGCTAAAATGCCAGCCCTTACAAAGTGCTCTGTCTTGGTTCGTGTTGTCCTTTTGAAAGGCATTATCTCCGAAAAGCTGACCTCCTGGAGAAAACTAATGACTTAGAATCAGAGAAGCCAAGACTGGATCCCACAGTTTCTGTAGCGTCTGCTGTGACCTTTTTCCTTCAGCCATAGATAAGGTCTTCACATCTGCTTCATATAACTTCCAGGTTTATTGCAAGAGGTGAAATAATTCTCAGGAAACATTCTCAAAAGCGATATAGAATTCTTGGCAATTGGCCGTCACAAGAAGATGCCGTGGGGTGTCCGGCTTTTGGTGTCTCTGGCCCACCCTGGAAGAAGCAGCCTTGTCTTGGGCCACACATTAAATACTTGGTGACATATAATCACAAAAACAATGTCATAATGTTTTAAGTAAATTTACTGTCATGTGACGGGCTGCACTCCCAGTCATTGTGGGCCTCAGGTTGGACACCCCTGAGAGGGCGCCAAGGCGACCCACACCCAGTTCCATCCACGACCAGGGCGTGGTTTTACCTTTGCTGGTGGAAGACACCATGCGCACATCGGCATCTCTGGAACGATCGCCCCCGGTGCCCGGGGCTTCTTCCTTGGGGGACATCTGGCCCTTTCCTCTGGGGTCTGGCATTTACCTACTGAAATAAAGAATGGGCAAGCACGTACAGACAAGGAGAAGAATCCCGTAGCACATGGCACACGGCTGCAGGCCTTCTAAGAGTGTGGAGAAAATGTTGGGTAAGAAGAGTGCCTGGTCCTAGGCTTCAGGAGGCCTGGTTGGTCTCCAGGACTCTGTCCCTAGCCGACTGTGTGGCCTTGGAAGATGTCCCCAGGGGCTTTGGTTCCTTCTTCTCTAAAAGGAAGAGGCCTGGCCTGGGCTGCCTGCGAAGCTCTTTCTGTGTGTTCCTGCCTCACCTGACTACACTGGGGACCAGATGCTAAAATGTGACCGTCGCCCTTGACATGGCATCCAGAAGAGAACTGTGTTTTAACTATCTAGACAGGCTAACGGAAGTACAGGAAACAGCTCTTCAAATGCATAGCTGCGGAGAGAGAGAGCCCCAGCAATGGCTGAAGGACTCAGTTCTCACTAAATTGCCCCTTACGAGGGCAGAAGCCGGTTTTCTGGCCCCAGAGGGCTGGCACGTCGCCGGACTACTCCACCCACACCAGCGTTGCCCTCCCTCCGCCCTCCGCTGCCGCCACCCATGTTCTGGAGCCTCTGGAGAAGCCTCCGGGAAGGTCACCAGAGAAAAAAACGGAGGGGAGACAGCATTTGCTGTGAAGGAAATCAGAAGAGAGGTGGGCAGGACTGTCAACCGGCATCACGCAGAGGGCGGCCATTGCATCATGTCCACTGGGCCTGGCTGTGGGAGGAAGTCTCGGCCCAGCTGTGGGGTGGGGGTGGGTGACGAGGAGGAAGTGGCTGTGAGCAGGGGCCTTCAAGGTGCACTGGCCCGTGTCTGCGGACACAGCTGAGCAGCGAGTGTGCAGGCTGAGGTGGGGGGCATCCCAGAGGCGGTCAGGGGCCGAGCCAGGCAGGGTCCAGGACAGGTAAGGGGACGTGATTTACCCAGACTGCACGTGCTGTGTGCTCGTCATGGGCAAGATGAGGAACCTGGAAACCAAGGAAGAGGCTGCTGTGTCCAGCTGAGCAGAAGACAGGGCCTGCACTGGGCCCAGAGCAGAGCACCAGACTCGGGGTCTCCTTGGAGACAGAGCCAAGAAAAACTGCTGATGAGGGGGATGTGGGGACGTGGCCAGGGGGTCATTGGGGTTTTCTAGATTGACAGCTTGAGCAGATGAGGGAACGGGGTGGTTCTCGATGGCAAGAGAAAACCAGTGGGAGGAGAGAAGGCTTCCAGAAGGAGAACAAGAACTTCGTTTTGGACACGTTGGATGTGAGATGCGTATTGGACCCAGAGGGGCAGATGGCCAAGTGGACGCCGTCTGTGAGTCTGTAGCTGCCTGGGACGGAGGGCCCGGGTAGGAACCCAGATCTGAACACTGTTCGTCTTACCCGTTTTGTTACAGACCAGGTGAAGGAGGGGGAACCATCAAAGAAATAGGGCCAGCCATTCCCACGTCCCCCTCCTGTCCGTCTTCACGGCCAAGACAGGCTGTGCGCCTTCCCTCCGCACAAACGCACCGACTTCTCCACTCACTGCTCACATCGCATGTGCCCCTCTGCCCGATCCCAGCACCGGACATTTCTCACTGCCCCACACCCGTCCTCTGCCCCAGCTCTGGCCGCGTGGCTCAGCTGACTAGAGCGTCGTCCCGTCGACCAGAAGACTTCAGGTTCGATCCCCAGTCAGGACACATACCTAGGCTGTGGGTTCGATCCCTGGGCCAAGTGCATATAAGAGGCAACTGATTGATGATTCTCTCTCACATCGATGTTCTCCTCTTCTTCTCTCTCTAAAATCAATTAAAAATATATATGTATCCTCGGGTGAGAATTTTTTTTAAAAGTCCTCTGCCCCAAACTCTTCACTCATTAATTACTTCCCAGAGCCATGGAGGTGGGAAGGTCAGATCTGTGCTGACCTCTTAGCCAGGACAGGAATCTTCCTCTGCCAGAACCAGCTTCACCTTCACTGTTCAGCCGAGATGCGGTCGGTGTTTTCAAGTACAATTACCGACGACGCCTCCCACCAAACCAGGTCCACTACGTGGACCTCAGGCTGCAGCTCACCTCGTCTTGTTCCAGTGTTTGGGGGACACTCACCCTAGAAAGGAGAGTTGGCAAAGGCTGCTTTGCCTGCGGCTGCCTAGGGCAACTCCAACACTCTGCTGCTCTCCTCTCGGGGGGCCCGACTCCCTCGAGTTTTGTTCCCGGGAGTTCTGGGCCCTTATCTCCTTTAGGAAAAGGTGACATCCACTCTGGCTTTCCAGAAGTATCTCGGAAAAAAGGAGTTCCCTTCCCCACCCCCACGGTCTCTGCGCGAGCAGCAAATCAGGCCACTGTCTGTGGGGGAGAGAGCCCTTCCCGGCCGGCAGACGCAGGGCGAGAAGGGAGGAAGGCTGACCTGGGAGGCAGAGCGCAGAGTCCTCATTCCTCCCACACACGCCTCTGAGCTCCCTAAATTTTTAAATCCCCAGGGGCAAGTGATTGCCCCAAACCTTTAGCCTTGATGTTGCGAAATGGGTAGACTTTGTTGGCTCAGTGGTTTAACTTTAACTTCACTTTTGTGTTTCATTAATAGGTAGATGCAGCTCATTCAATCTTCCTCATGCTTCAGGCCCAGAAGGGGTCATTTACCTCCTCCCTGCCCGTCCATGTCCCTCCTCGGCCTCAGGTCCCCTCTGTGGGAGTCTGACAGATGGGGCATTTGCCCTGCTGCCTGTGGGGTCTCTCGGGGACAGTGTGCTCTTGGTCAGGGAAGGGTACACCGTGTCCCGTCCTCAGGCCCCTCCTGTTGAATAGACTGCGCTCTCCATGGAGAGCAGTCCAGGTCAATCACCACGAGGGACCGCCGAGGCTTTCTGGCTACAGCTGTTTGTTTGCCCAAAGCCCTGAGTCTTCTGTGACGATCGACAGGCACTTCAACACTTCGTGATTCTGGTCCTTTGTGTCACAGAGCATTTCGGAAGGGCCATGCTTGCTCGTGTGTGTCCTCACCTCTGAGTCCCTCCTGAGCCTGCTCACAGCAAACAGATAATGACAGAAATGTCCCTGTCCTCCGTGCTGACACATGCACTTCCTGTGTCCTTCTGTCCATGCCCGACAGCTGTCACCACGTACTCCCCAGGGTCCTGGGCACTTGTCACACGCCATTCGGGCCCGATCGCTCTTGTGCCTCGGTGATGGGTCTCTCTGAACCTCAGCTGAACCCCCATTTTCTCTCTAGCATCTCATGTGGGTGCACCCAGCACTCTGTCACTGAACTTCCTCCCTGCCTAAGCCCACTCCCAAGGCGAACCCAAGTGGCTCCCTGTCCTCGCACTCACTTCCCCGGGCCTCCGGACTGCAGGTCTCTGGCTGCCTTCATCTGCAGTTGAGGCGGGGCATCCAGCAGGTTCTCTGGGTGTGAGCCCCGCACCGACTACTCAGCCCTCTGCACCCACACCTCCCAGGATGGTCTGGAAGGTCTCCAAGACCTCCTCCGGTCTCGGGCAGGACCTGTCCTTAAGAGTTATTTTCACTTCTTCATAGCCAACCCCTCCTGTCTCCAGTTCTTTGAATTAGTAAGTCTTGATATTTAACTTTCCCTAACCAGGTAACCCTGGTGTCTTGCTCTGGATCTAATTGCCTGGTACAGACATAAAACTTGTCTCCTTGCATATCACTGAATATTGGCCCATTTGAATCATAGTTTATCCTTGTGTGTTAAGTATTTCATGTTCTCCCTGACTGGACCTTCTAATAATTGGTGTAAGGAATGGGTCACTCGCTTGGAACAGTTTTGAGCAGATGTTTCCTTCATTAGGTTTCATCATATTATACTTTTTTTACGTGACTAGAAATAAAACATATTTCTGTGTAAGTTATTTGTGGTTCAATTTTCCCCTCCACATTTCCCAGAATTTCTCTACCTGGTTTTGGACAAGAGAAACCCTAAGCTGCCATTCACGAGAGGGAAGAAGAGAAAGAATATGCGCTTAATCCAGGGATCACAGGACTCTCATTAACTTGATTACTCTCAGGTATCAAAGTGTATCATTTCTTCTAACCTTATGTTAATTTTCCTAGAGGTCTTTAGAATTCTTTACAACATTAATACACATTTTTTTGTGTTCCCCCAATCTCTGCAGATTTCGCAGATGTGTGGTGAGTAAGGGGTAGGTGTACCAATGGCATGGCTTCCCTTCCCAGCCTTAACCTGTTAAGGGGTTAAGTTCTGTTTTCCACATGAAGTTCCGTCTTCAGGTCTTTCTTCCGTTGTGTTTCTAGACACAGTGCAATAACTAATTGGAAGATCCCTTGACTAACATTTCCGAATGCATCCCGAGATGTGCTCAGACACTGATGGTGAGACAAGCTGCAGCAAACATGTTTCCGTGTTAGATTGTAGAGTCTCCTGGAGATGTAGGTATTGGCTTTAAGGAAACGTGTCCATTGATTTGGTTGTCACGGAGCTTATAGGCAAAGACTGAGTGTGAGAGAGAGCGTTCTCTCCCTCTGCACGGTCTCTCTGCCTCTCCCCTCAGAACGCACCTGCTCGAATCTTTGCTCCGACGGCTGGATGACAGTCACCCCAGACTGCTCTTGCCTGCCCTCCCAGGGCCCTTCTGGAACTCGCTTCTGTACCTATTTCTTCTAAGGCTCATTCTCGCTGCCTCCGTAACTTTCTAAATAAACTTTCCCTTGTGTTGGTATTATTTTTTAAGTGTGTAAGTCAGGTCCTAGAGGCCTGACTCCATAGCAACTTCCAGGGAAAATGTTTAAAAGCCCACTTTGCTTGAGATCATAGAAATAGGTAGCTAGTTGAGCATCAAACATTGACTGCTTTGACAAGCGCAGAGGTTACAACATGGTTAGTGTCTGCTTTTCGATTTAAAGATGTCACTGACTCACAACCACAAGAAGTTTTGTGGAATCTCAGTTCTTCACAGTGAGATCAGTTCCGAAGGCACCAGACAAGGGGACAGTTCGTGTGGTTCAATTTTTCCCTCCACAGTGAGGAACTGCATGAAGGGGACGGAATAAAATCACTAAGGCTTGCACAAGAACCAACCAATCAGCTTTGCGGTGACTCCTGACCCCTAACCCTCAATTTTTGCCTTTAAAAACCCTTGATCAGAAAGCACTGGGGAGTTTAGGTTTTCCATGCTAGCTCCTCATTCTGCTGGCCGACCCATGGCTCTGTCTTCCCCAGGGCAAAAGTCTGCCTTCAGCATTTGGCTCTGCGGCACATCAGGTGAGTGGACTTTCTGCTTTGTGACGGTGGCGACATAAAAATGTTTTGCTAAGCACTTTTAAATGATAAAATAAGTAATAATTATTGTACATGTGGCCTTTTAGCAAATTGTGAATATAACACACTATTTTGGGGGGAATTGGGTTGGGGCTTAGCACAAATATTCCATTCAATTTGAAAGGAAACTAAAATAAAACTAGCTACAAAAATTTTTTTCCAGAAAACTAGGGAAATTTGAAAATAGACTGGGTATTAGGGAATTGGTAATTTTCACAGGTATAATAATGGTATTGTGATTCTGCAAGGGAATATCCTTACTTGGAGGAGGCAGACTGAGGTAAAATTTCATAATGCGTGCCAGATGGATGTTCATCCTACTATTCTTTCAAATTTGTTTTAAAGCTTTAACTATAAATGGTTGAAAATTAATAAAATAACAAAACATGAACGATAGGATTGGGGAGGGGATTTTGTTAATAATGACATTTTTTGGTGAAATATAAATCTATCTACTCTTACTTGACATTTCCATGTAAATTTTGTATGTTGCATGGAGCCAATTTTGTTTATTGAGAAAATATAGACTACTACTAAATCAACATTAAAGTTCCTGGTATTAAAGACTATAGCAGCTCCTCATGGAATAAAGGATTTCAGCACATTTTAATGGAAGGCAATGAAGGGTGTAAATAAATTACTCACGTGCAATGGATGAATTGTGCTACCCTGAGCATGTTTTGTTCTTTTAGATTTTGTTGCATCTCCTCAAAAAATATAAAAACTTGTTTACATAACCTGAAATGATTTTACTGGTGACAGATTGATCTTTTTCTTTAACTATCTCAGAGGATAGATTTAGAAATCTGATTTTTGAGGATTTTTTTTCCCATTTGTCTTAGTCTGCACTGTTTTCTAGGTTCCACTTAAGCCATTTGTATTTTTTCTTAATTCATGTTTCATTATTATTTTTAAGTTTGCTAACAGGTTTTTAAAAACTATGTCCTTGTAATTCTAAAATATCAATTCTATCGGCTTGGGTATAATTTTATGATCAGAGTATTAATTCTAAACTGTGCATGTTTTGGGGATTTTTGTACTTCTAAGTGTGCATTGTTTTGTTTTATAGTTTTGGGAATTTTGAGGATTTTTGTGCGATACTGAGTTCGACTGCTTTCCTATTTTTCGGCTGAGCCAAAGCTGCAAATTTGCAAACCTCCTCCCTTCTTTGTAATCCATTTTAGTCTAACTCCATCCTCAGTAAAATCCAAACCCTAGGATGACATCGCACACTTCCACTTTATAACTGGCACAGAAGCCCTAAGTGAACTTGCCCCTTTCCTCAAGAATGGCACTTCTGCTGCCGCAAGGTGCCGGACAGCTATCTGGTGTTAACGCGCCAAACCACTGGAGACCAGGAGTTACGCTGTCGACTTATTGTACTTGAAGTGACCAGCTTCAGAAACCTCAGTCTAAACTAGACCAGTTTCACAGTCCCAGTTGGTTTAGAGGCTGCAACCAACTTGCAATTCTACCTGAGCTCTTTCTCAGAAATGGTGAGTGGCTCTGAAAAGAGCCTTTGGGTTGTTCCTTTCTCCCCCTGGGACTCAGATTTTTCCTGGCTTTCACCCCCTGAAGTTGCTTTAGCCTCTCTAGCGGTAGCTCTGGGTGTTCTTGGGCAGCAGCACAGGCTGGATGTTGGGCAGGACACCTCCCCGCGCGATTGTCACATCTCCCAGCAACTTACTGAGCTCCTCGTCGTTGCGGATGGCCAGCTGCAGGTGGTGGGGGACGATGCGCGTCTTCCTGTTGTCGCGAGCCACGTTGCCCGCTAGCTCCAGGATCTCAGCCGTCAGGTACTCCAGCACGGCCGCCAGGTACACGGTCGCACCAGCCCCGATGCGCTCGGCGTAGTTGCCCTTGCGGAGCAAGCGGTGGATTCGACCAACTGGGAACTGAAGCTGGGCTCTAATTGACCGAGAACTAACCTTGGCGCGGGTCTTGCCTTCTTGCTCCGCACCAGACATGATGGAAGACCCGTAGCCCATGACACAAAAAACTACTCTTGAGTAGGTGCAGGGCAGACTTATAGTTTGTGACTTGCTATCTGATTGGCTGGATGATGTACGGCTATCCAATCAAAAAGTAGTTTTAAAATCACCTAATTTACATTTACGTCATCACCTATTATCCAATCAGATGTTGCCCATTCATCCTGACAGTTGAGCCCGCCTTATAAATACCAGGCTTTTTTGCCCGTAACAGCTGTTTGGTGACAGTTATTAGACTTATTGAAGTGAGTTCTTGTCATGCCGGAGCTGAATGTGAAGGGCCCTGCTATTTCTAAAAAGGGCTTTAAAAAAGCTGTAACTAAGACTCAGAAGAAGGAAGGGAAGAAGCGCAAGAAAGCCCGCAAGGAGAGTTACTCAATTTACATCTATAAGGTGTTGAAGCAGGTGCATCCTGACACAGGCATCTCAGCCAAGGCCATGAGCATCATGAATTCTTTTGTCAACGACATCTTTGGACGCCTTGCAGCTGAGGCGTCGCGCCTGGCGCATTACAACAAGCGCACGACCATCACGTCCTGGGATATCCAGACGGCCGTGCGCCTGATGCTGCCTGGGGAGCTGGCCAAGCACGCCGTGTCTGAGGGCACCAAGGCCGTCACCAAGTATACCACCTCCAAGTAAATTTGTCCAGTCGAGTTTCCACCCAAAGGCTCTTTTAAGAGCCACTTAACATTTTTTTAGAGGGCTCTAGGTCTTTAATGAGTTAGTCTATGTGGATATACACTGCCAATTCTGCCAGGTTAACTAGTAAGTATACTGTTCATTTTGAAATTCACTTTAATGTTTAAATATAAATTCAAGCAAAGTAGGTGACTTAGCCATATTTCAACTCTGAATAGTCATTTACTGTCAAGTATTTGCAGGGGGTATTTAACTAGTTTACAAATGAGTTGGGTAAATACTGGAAGCACGGTTGCTGGTTATAATGATTAGGATCTGCCTAAAAGTCAGCTGAAGGGGCTCCGCCAGTCCACCTTACCACTGGCAGTGATTTCTATTCCTTCATAGCCTTGCCAACATTTGGTCACGTTTTGGAATTCAGCCTTTCTAAAAGATGCGTGAGCCTCATTGTTTTACTTTACGTTTTCCTAATAAAGATCATATGCTTACTTGCCGCCAGTTTTTGTATAGCAGTAATTTTGATAACCGCCTTTTAAGGTTGCTGAGTTCAGTGTCTTACTCCTTTTTTTAACTTCTGCTCTCTGAGATGAGTCCGGACGGTCCAGTAACAGGACACACACACCATTTTTAATGACACATCATCATACAAGTTATTATACCATGACTTGTAAGAAAATGTGAGGAAAGCCTGTCAGTTTACCTACTGTAGTACATCGTTAGCCAGTAGTTAGCCCAGATTGTGGAGTTTCGATGTTAAGATCCTCAACCTGAGTCTAAAGCCCCGAAATATAAATTGCATCAGACTAAAAACTCAAGGGCCTGAAATCCTTGCTGCTGAAGTGCAACGAGGCCGGTCTACAGAACCAACTCTCCATGCTCAGCAGCACTGTCCCAGGAGCAGAGCCTGAATGTTCCCTAAACCCCGCTTTCCAGAAACACCAGTATCTTCCCACAGCTGTGGGCTTATTTCTTTCTGAAAGGTACGAAGAAAAAGACACCTTCAGAGAAACGCATACTGTCCCTCATGGGCGATCATGCCCAGCAAACAAACCCACGCACACCATCCCCAATCCAGTCCACAGGGCTCCCCTTTGGAGTATTGTTCCTGATATACAAGACCCTCCGGGTGCCTGGAAAAATGCTGGTGCCCTTTAAGAACTCACTAACATGAAGCTTGGGGACACTAAGGGCAGTATTTTACACTATGTTCAAGTTACACCACAGCTTAGTCTTACAGCATGAAGTACCATGCTCTTACACTGAAGCCAACACAGAGAACAATCAGATAAACACACAGCTCTCTCAAGGAAACATAGGTGGCCCTTAAAAGAGCCTTTCATTATAAAACTCATTTGATGACTGAACTATTTACTTGGAGCTGGTGTACTTGGTGACGGCCTTGGTGCCCTCGGACACCGCGTGCCTGGCCAGCTCCCCAGGCAGCAGCAGGCGCACGGCCGTCTGGATCTCCCGGGACGTGATGGTCGAGCGCTTGTTGTAATGCGCCAGGCGCGATGCCTCAGCTGCAACACGTTCAAAGATGTCAGTGACAAAAGAGTTCATGATGCTCATGGCTTTGGCTGAGATGCCTGTGTCGGGATGCACCTGCTTTAACACCTTATAGATGTAAATTGAGTAACTCTCCTTGCGGATCTTCTTGCGTTTCTTCCCTTCTTTCTTCTACATCTTCACTACAGCTTTCTTAAAGCCCTTCTTAGAAGTAATAACGCCCTTTGAAGTAAGCTCCGGCATGATGAACGCTCAGACAAAAACTACAACGGACCAAGGTCAGCAAACAGCCGTTGATGGCAAAAAAAAAAAAAAAAAGCCTACAATTTATAGGGTGGTGCTCAACTGCCAGGCTGGACAACCAACATCTGATTGGATAATAGGTAATGATGTAAATGTAAATAAGGTGATTCTATAAGTAATTTTTGATTGGATAGGCGTACAGCACCCAGCCAATCAGACGGCATATTACAACCTACGGCAGACTATAAATAGGCTCCCACAGCCTGTACTTACTTATTGTTGTTACAGGTAGTGTGGTCTTAAGGTATGTCTGGGCGTGGGAAGCAGGGCGGCAAGGCTCGTGCCAAGGCCAGATCGCGGTCGTTTAGAGCCCAGCTTCAGTTCCCAGTTGGTCGAATCCACCGCCTGCTCCGCAAGGGCAACTACGCCGAGCGCATTGGGGCTGGTGCGCCCGTGTACCTGGCGGCCGTGCTGGAGTACCTGACTGCTGAGATTCTGGAGTTAGCTGGAAACGCATCTCGTGATAATAAAAAGACGCGTATCATTCCACGCCACTTGCAGCTGGCCATCCGTAACGACGAGGAGCTCAACAGGCTCCTGGGCGGTGTGACCATTGCGCAGGGTGGGGTTCTGCCCAACATCCAGCCTGTGCTGCTGCCCAAGAAGACTGAGAGCCACCACAAGAGCAAGGGCAAGTAATAACGGTAGTGAAGCCTAATGAGGAACCTGAACATTTAGACAAGAGAAAAACAAACCAAAGGCTCTTTTCAGAGCCACCCAAATTTGTGAAGACTGTGTGCACAGTAAAAAGCTGTATGTGGACGGCTTTCTGATGTAGCTTCTAAAGAAATCACAGTACTCTGGAGACATTCTTTGGTGGTTATAATTGGGCCTTGAGAATTAAGGCTGGAAGTCTCCCTGTAAAACAAGTTCATGGGTCTTCGTGTGGGATCTGCGTTTGACCTAGAGCTCATGCAGCCTAAGAAGCTTATTCTTTGCTGGACTTCTCGAGAGAAGGAACAAACTTGGTATATTTATATGAACAGGAATTCTAATGAAGTAAGGGGTTTAATTGGTACCAGCAGAGGGAGACGTCATGTAGCTTCCAGTTGAACCGTGGCAGTCTACAGGACATCGGCCAGTCTAGTCTAGCAAAGCTGCATGAATTTCTCAAGTCTCTAAAGAGTTTTCAAACATGCTAGTGTGTTTCACATGGAATTTTTAGATGTGACATCAATCAGTAAACCGACAAAGTCAATCTTAACATTTCATAAATGGTCATATGTGCACATTTAATACCTGTGGCTTCACACAAATGCTTAGTAAAAAAGAATGTCCTTAACATGTAAAAATATTCTCAAATACAGGTTTGGTACCTACCATGTGGGATGGACAGATAATGGTGTAATTCTTGGAGACTGCGAGGTGGCAAGGTCTTCCATCAGAACTTTGAAATTATTAGGGAATTTAGGTCATTTTCAAAAGTGGTAACTAGATACCAAAAAAAGATAGTTTGAGTTATTGTTTCTACTGCAAATACCAAGAGAAATGAGCACATGAACATTTAGTGAGGCTGTCAAATACAAAATTCATGTACAATAACAATTTTCCAGCTGATGCATGGCAACACACCCATATTTTAAAATTTTCAACGCCTAACCAGTCGGGGCACTGACCTCTTTTCCCTTAAATTGTCAAAATAACAGCAGCCAACACAACAATAGCTGTCTGGTGTGAATGAATAGAAATTACACCCAATCTTTTTTGTCAGATTAGCAAAAAGTATATATTTTTAGTGTGCAGCAGTTTAGTGATTAGGTTATGTGAGCCATGAGCTAAAAGAAGGTAGAAAATTGCTGCTGTACAATATTGAACAGTTTAAAGTATCTCAAAGAATTTTATTGGTTATCAAAAACAAACATTGCCAAATATTTGAGATCTACACAGACATGTGTAGGAGCAAGTGTGAAGAAAAGTATAAAGTCCTATAAGAAGATAAAGATAAGAATAAACTACATAATATGTTAATTAGGGACGGTCAAGTTATGAAGCCAATGATCTCTTGAATGTATGCACATAAATATTAAGGGCTGTAACTGGGAAAAGCACAAAAAAAATTCTGAAAACTGAAAAAGAAGTTGAACATTGGACAAAATTAGATGCTTAGACATTCATTACAATTAAAATCTTTCAAATGTGAAATTTTAAAATCAGAATAATGAAATGAATTGAGTCCATATGTGAACATTTTTTCCTAAACACAAAAACTTCAAAAAATTTTATATAAATGCTCCCCCGCCAAGCAAGTGTAGCTTCCCGCCCCAGACTCACCAAAACTCCGAGGGGAGGGAGGGAGTCACAGCAGAGACACCTGGGAAACAGCTGGATGATCGCCATTACCATTTTCAACTTTCAAAATAAGCAACAAAGTTATTGCATCGCAAACGGGTTTCTTTGGCGATAGCAGAAGAACTGCAATTCTGGACAAGCAAAATATGGCAAAAGGCAGGCAGGTCTGGAGAATAAAGAAGAGCATTCTTTTATAGAGGAAAGAAGAGAGCAGGGAAGGGTTGTTTGGAGAACAAAATCTCATTGGAGAAAAGTTAGCATCGTAAGTGGTGGTAACTTCTCATTGGCTGCAGGAGAAGACAGTTTGCTGTCACCAGGCCGGGAGGAAGTCTTTCTCCTGCTGGACTGTGCAGAGCTGCCGGAAATGCAGGGCTGAGAACTCTCCTTCATGCGCTCTCGACCCCAGGTTGAACGAGGGTTCGCTTATTCATTTCTGCAGCAGCATCAGTGGTAAGCATTGTTAATGGCATGTGCCCTTAACAGGCTGTATTGAGGAGGCATTTTACTTCTCTGGTGTTCCAACATCCCATAATCCCAGTCTAACCCTGAGAGAATCAACAGGCAAATCCACCCGGAGGAACATTCTCTGACTCTGAGTCCTCAAAGATATCGAAGCCATCGAAACCAAAGCAATTCTGAAAAATTGTTACAGCCAAAGATGGCTAAGGCATTAAATATACATCATAAAATACATGACGTTATGACTAAAGAGAACATTAGATAAAATCCGATGAATCCCAAAGTTTAGCATCCACCTTACAGTGCCAGTTCCTTAGTTGTGACGAATGCACAAATGTTGGCAATAAAAGAAACTGGGTGGGGAATGCATGGGGACTTCCTTCTTCTTAAATTTATTGATTTTTTTTTTTTTTTTTTTGAGAGAGAAGAAGGGAGAGAATACCATCGACTTGCTGTTCCACTTACTGATGCACTCATTGGTTGACTCTTCTGGTACGTGCCCTGACTGGGGATTGAACCCACAACTCTGGTGTATCAGGACAATGCGCTCATCAACTGAGCTGCTCGACCAGGGGGGCTTTCCATCTTTACAACTTTTGTATAAATCTAAAATGATTCCGAGTTAGAAAGTGTACTGAAAAACAAATCAACTTTTTGTTTATAAATCACGTAGACACTAAGTGAAAACCACTTTCCTTGGCATAAAAACAAACAAAAAATCATGCGACAACATCAACTACTACTACTACTACTACTACTACTACTACTAATAATAATAATAATAATAATAATAAAGTTAAGCTAGGAGGTCAGAAGTTTCCACACACTGCCCAGTCGCTGACCTCACTCATTGCCCCTTTGCTCCCTCATGGTTGGTCTGAACTTCACCTCTTTCCTTCATGCAGAACTCCACAACCCCCGCGAGTGGGATGTTCCAGGCTCATCTTCCCTGGGGGCTTCACTTTGCTCTTCGATGTTTTTGTGTTTTTATAAAACTTACTTTTCTGCTGCTCTTACTTTCCCTCGGGGGCACGAGTTCACCCGTCGGTGCTCCCCCCGCCACCAGTCAAAGGTGGCTTCCTGGAGGAGGTGGCTCTGAGCTGTGCTTGATGGTGAAGGGTTTCCAGGTGTGGGAACCGGGGTAGCCAAGGATCGGGGACATCTCCTGGCCGGTCGGGCTGGGACGGAGGACGGGCAGAGGGCAGCACCTGGTGAAAACTTTCGCACGTGCTGAGTATTATAAACAGGACCTTCGGTGGGTTGTACATCCACCGGAGAGAAATGCTGCAGCCAACAGGGAGCCACGTGACGTGTTTGTGAACCTGAGTGTGTCAACCAGTCGAGGTCGGGCTTCCGAACAAGCCAGGGCTTTCCGCGGCAGAAGGGCAGCGGGCACAGAGGGTCAGGGGGAGGACCCGGCAGGCCGGGCCGTGAGCAGATACACCCCTGCCTTGAGGTCACCGGGTCTTTGGATATTAGGACAGATCTTCGGAAGGCCACTCTAGGTGTCCAGGTAAGGTAAACATATTAGGCAAAATGTGTGGAGAAGTTTTCTTGTTAGGAACGACTGGATAAAATGTCATTTTTGTGTGTGCGGGGCGGGGCGGGGGGAATTTCAAAACAATGAAAAGGAAACTATTAAGACCATGTTCAAGAGACTGGCCAAATAGTGATTTGGGCTCAACGGACTCCGGGGTGCCCAAACTTGAAATCACAGGGCGGGGGGCTGGTCTGCTTCCTTAGGACTCCGCCGACTTTGAAAGGGCAGAAGACGCTCATCCCAGCCCAGAGAAGGCAAAGCAGCCGCCGCGAAGCTTTGTTCGCGCATGCGCTTTGGACCCAAAGATTTTCCTGCTTAGAAGTTCCAACCGTTCAAGTTCACCACCAACCGCAGTGCACGTGGGCGGGGCCTGCCAGCCACTGGCAGCGCTGTGCTGGATCAAACTGAGGGCTGCCTGCTCCGCAGCCTCATTTACCTGCGCGCCCTGCCCGTTCCACCACCAGCTCAATAGGGACTTTCACAAACGCTGCGGTCCCGCCGCACAGCTGACTGGCTCTCAGACTGCCACTCTGCGCCGCAAGTGTCATTGCCGCATAACCGCTTGCCGGCCGGTGGCGGGCACCGTGCGTGGGGTGGCCAGTGCTGACTCAGAACGGCACCGCTTTATAACCGAGACCCAAAGAGTGTGTGCCGAGCGAGGATTTCTACACACACCGTTCCCTCTGGCCCAACCATGTGACCAACAAGGTTCTCTCAATTCTTCTACCATCTGCATTCGCATTTGTGCTTCCGTGTCTAGGAGAAAGCAGTCGCTATATTTTCGTAGACGAAAGAGAGCTGCCTTGTTATTTAATGTGAATATGCCCATCTCAAGACAGTGCTGAGCAAGACAACGGGGAATTCGAGGGTCTTGGACTCACAGACGAGGCTGGCCCCGCTACAGAGCAGGAAGGATGTCGCTGGTCACTTTGGAGGGCTGGGAAGGCCAGAATTCTCCAAAATGATTCTTTCTACCATCACAGACATCAGAACACCTTGAACCGAGATGCAGCTTCTCATATGAGCAGTGAGAAATGAGGTTATTTCTAAACACATACTCTAACATGTCCCAGCAACCTGCACGCTCGTTCTTTCCATTGTTCTTGCTTTGCACGGAGTTTGGGTGAGTGAAATCACACAGCTAATGCCGCGGCAGGGTAAACCAGGAGAAACACAGTACATCCTGGGGCGTGGGGGCGAGCGTGGTACTGGGGGGCCATGTATCTCCTGGTTTTGCAAGTAGTCGTCCTGGGTCGATCCTCTCCCTTACCACTCACGGGGCACCCGAGAGCCGGGAGGGAGAGCTGGGTTCCATGGGGTTGTGCCCGCCCTCTCCTCCTTCCCACCCCGTGTTAGAGAGGGAGGCCCTTCATCTCTCCACCCATCAAACAGAACATTTCAAAGGTCACGACACAAAAACAGCCACCAGTGCACCTTTGTTTGCAGCTGCAGGTTTATTTCCAGGTGAAAATCTACTTGCAGACGACACGGGACCTCGGCGACGCGCACACATGCAGACTCAGCAGAGATGCACAGCAGCACGCAGATCACAGGGCGGCTCAGCTGCCCACCCCACCCCCCAGGCACTGCGGGGGACCAGCAGGTTCCCTGAGGCTTTGGGGACACAGGAAAGCCTGAGGTCGGAAGGAAAAGAGCGCAGACCCTGCACGGGGGCCTTTGGTGAGGCCGAAAACACCGGGTTATTCAAAAGCAGGGCCCCGGGTCCTTTATAGCAAACACCACACCAACTGATAACAGGGTTTGCTGGCGTGTCCCCAACAGCAAAGCATAGACACGATTTCACCAGCGGAAGCACAGAGACACCCGAAGCACAGAGGGCCATGCAGTTGCGGATCATGGGTTGGTTTTGAGCCCCAGACACAGAGCCAACTCAGACTTCTGAATCTTCCCGTCCCTGTTCACATCGCAGTGGCGTAGAAGAATCTCCCGGAACTTATCCAGGTCGACCCCGCGGATGCTCGGCTGGGGCGACAGAAACAACAGGTCAGCAGGCAAGACCACGGCAGCCCTTCAGCACCACCCCGTCCCTGCTGCTCATGAGCCAGGGCGGGGCGAGGGGTGGCACCTGCTCTGAGAGGCCTCCCGGGAGCCGGGCCGCCCTGAGCAATGCCACCTCATCTGACCAGTGCAGCCAAAGACCAAGTTCACTTCTCAGGTGTCCCTTCAGTCCCAGAGCATCTCTTCCCACATCACTGCTCTGCAGTCCTTGCAGAAAGACTGACTTTTCTGCAACTTTACTAACGATATTTTGCCCTGGAGCAGAGGGTGACGGCCACAAGCTCCGTCCTGCTCCACTGTTGACAGAAGGCATTTTACTATGTCCCCGTGGGAGGCTCCTGTGCCTCTAGTCTCAGCGGGGCAGTAATGAGTGACAACCCAAAACGTTAATCATTATGCTGAGTGCGGGACATCTGATTTATTCCAAGGGGATTCTGGGACCAGGTCTGTCTCAGTGAGCAGGCCCCTGGCAGAGCCAGGACACAAACGCTGGTGACCGGCCGGCCCCAGAGCCTGTGTCTGTGTCACAGCACTAAATCATCACAGCCTTCCTGTAAAAATGTCCGTCTTCCCATCCACCCGTGGGACAGCTTGAGGGTGGGTCTGGGATAATGGGCTGAAAGACGCTCACCCGCCCCCTTGAGTTCTGGAAGCAGGGTTCAATCTGTCTCACACGGCCTGCCTGCCTCAGCCACATACAATGTCATCTTTGTGCTCTTGTCACATCCCCCCTTTCCTCTACATCCCAGCTCATCTACCACAATGGCACTGGCATCCAAGCCTTCTCCCCACTGACACCCCCGTGTCTCCGATCCAGAGTCCTCTCTGCCATGCCGAGGCCCTGTGCCACCTCGGACCCCTGGAGACAGAATTTCAGCTTTGACGGTGGCAAGTGCCTTTATTGGAACCTGCCTGGACCAACTCTACCCGTCAGAACATTTAATCAACCAGAACTTCATTCTTCAGCTGTGCCAAACTAGGGCGTGTTCTCTGTCTCCACATTGCTAAGTAGTGGCCACTCAGTGTCTAAAATCACCAAGGTGACAGGGAGAGGCCCAGACCTCATGCCTCAGACTAGCCAGGTCTCTGCCCGCCAGCCTCCGCTTGTCTGGAAGAGGCAGTGACACTCAAAGCCATTTCCGGCACCATCCTGATGCGGTCCCCCCACCCCCACCCCGGCACCTGCCCTCACGTATTTCACAGCGCAGGCGAGCAAGGAGCAGGTCAGGGCTCTTGCAGGGCCCCATGTCTAGGCAAACGGAAGTGTCTGATCAGACGTCTCCCAGACGGAAGTGCACACAGGTGACGAACGGGAATGGGAGGAGCTCCAGGAAGAGCCTCAGCCATCTTCCCGTCACCAGGTGCCACGGTGCAATCTGCTGCTAGGACCTGGGTCACTTCGCTGCCTCCTGCCATTCATGAGTCTTCTTAACAGGTGTTTATCCCCCAAGGGCGGCAGCACAGGAAGCCATTAACGCCATGGTGAGAATGGATACACACGCCAGGCTGCCTTCTTCTTTGACAGACAAGCTGGGCTCAAAAGGGAGTCAAGGGCTTTCTGGGGAGGGGTGGGGGAAGGACACTGAAGGAGGACATGCGACCCGTGCTTGGCTCTTTCTTCCAAAGCCCGCCATCTCCAACAGAAGGCGCCAGGCATTGAAATGAGGTCGAACCCTCCGCCGGGAAGTCTACACGGTAATGAGGCCACCAACAGAAAATTGTGCACAAAAGCGCGTGTAACAGGCTGAGGCTACATCAAGGACCTAGGAATCGGTTTAGATGGCTAGCAGGAGGGGAAGTTCCGCGACGTTATGACTAAGAACCACGGGTGAACTGCCACTCGGCCCCTACACCAACAGCTGGCCCGGGAACGCACGTGCAGTGTGATCTCGAGCGCAGAAATCAATCACATGGAAAGGAACTCGCTCAGCAGTCGGTCTGTTGGAGGGTAGACGTTATGCCCTGGTTCTTTTTCTCTTTTCTGCTTTTAAATTTCTCTGTAACGTGTGCATCATTTTTACAATTAAAAAATAAATGATAACCTGTGTGCTAAGGGCCAGTCGGTCTTTAGAGGGACGTATGTTAGAGTCGACCCTTTAGGCTGAGAGTTGTCCCCTCTGGCCAGCCATCTTCTTTTCAACGACAGAGACAAGCAGGTGGGGCACCGAGCAGGAAGAACGACTCCGGGAGCCCAGGGCCGGGCACTGGTCACCTCCAGGCCAACCACCCCCTCGTTCCTGGTGCCCCCTTTCTTAGCTTCCAGCGTCACTGTTCACGTTTCCACTTCGCGGTGGGTGCTGGGTATTGAACGTCTTCCTTCCACTTCCTAGTTCAAGCTGCAGACCCCTGTGTTTATGTTTCTCACTGTGCTACCTCCAAGTGCACACAAAACCTCGTGCAGAAATTATTGTGTCTGCTCCCCCAGGGACTTGCTACTTTGTCACAGACAGGGGGCCGCCTTGGGCACCGATTTCCCGTGCCAAGGTGAAGGGGTATCGTGGGAACCTGATTATCTCATTAATGCCAGTCCAGCACCGGGCCCCGCGAGTCCAACGAAAGGTTGTGAAAGAAGCCGAATCCAGGGTTACCGTTGCCAGCACCAGGGTCCCGGCCAGGCCTGAACGCCCAGACCCCGAGCCGGCCCCAGGGCCCTGGGCTTGCTCCAAGAGCTGCTTTTCAAATAAATTCCATACTGGTTTGCTTGTTTGTCCCGTGGCCCTTTCTTATAAAATAAAAAGAGAGAAAAAGTCACAGGAGATGTGACTCTCCTCTATGAAGCCACGGTCTTCCCTTGACTACGTGCTGCAAACTGACCTCGCAGGGGCCGTTCACCATTGGCTACTGCGCACACGTGTTGTAGCTCAACCAATCAGCGCCTCCGCCGCTCCGTACCCCGCCCGCGTCTCAAACTGGCTCCACCTGCACTGACCGGTGCCGCCTTTGCTCCAAAATGCCACAGGAGTGGAGGGGGTGGGGCGGCGTCAGGTCTGGGAGCTGTGCAGCCCCAAGACCGGGCACTCGGGTGATGGGCAGCCCAGCCTCCCCGCGCACAGGGGGCCGCGCGGCTCCGGAAAGCAGGCTCAGTCTCACGTGTGCTGTCCAAAGCAAATTAAAACTCCAGCTTCGCACGCCTTCTGCTGCGCCATCAGCATCCCACTGATGGGTGCTCATGACCCATCAGGGAAGCCATTGGGGCATCACATGGACGGGGAGTAAGGCGGGACTCTACCCTAGTAATCGGTGCAAAGTGCCGCCAACCCCGGTCTGCTCTCGGGCCGCGCAAACGCCTGGGACAGTCCAACCCATGACGAGCTCTGAGCGGAGCAAGGGACCCGTCGGGATGGGAACAGCAAGAGTGAGATGCCCAAGCAAACACCTCTGTCACTCTGACTGAATGTCAGAAAGCGTGCCTGTGCCTGCTCCTCCATGGTGTGACCTTCCTGAAGATTTAGGCAAACACTGGCATCTGGCAAATATTCTGGGGCAAAACTCCGCAATTGTAACCAGATGCTGAGACAGGCCTGGGACCCAAACACAGTGAATGATTGATTGATTGATTGCTACTGTAACTCCTTGCCACCTGGGCCAACCAGGACAAAACCATCCAACCTCAAAAAGTCCCTGAGGACGTGAGATTGCTAAATTCAGTGGCTCTGCTGTCCCCTAGAAAAGTAGCAGGAGAGGGGACGTCGTGGAAAGTATCGGCCTAACAGGGTCAGCCATTGGGTCCACACCTTTCGCAGGGCCTCCAAGGTGGTTGTCCTCACCGCTCAGCATGAGGCAGCTGTCACCCAAGCCCCATGGACCCAGCCACGGCAGTGCCCAGAGGGGCACTGCAGACTCTAATCGTGGCTGTTGAAGCAGCTCCTCAGGAAAATAAAAAAATAATTGAAATCCCAAGTATGGGATTTATTACATGAAATTAAAAGTTGTTGTGACTTTAATAACTAAGTCCAAGGGAAAAAGACTCTGCATCCAACACTAAAGTAGTCGTCCGTGCAGTGGCATGTGCTCGTGGGTGACATGGGTGACCTCAACGATGGTGACAAGAAGCTCCCCTGTGGGGCTTCACTTACTGAAATGACAAATGATCGTAAGAGAGAAGGAGACCATGGGGTTCCCGGGGGCTCAAGACTGTTAAACAGGCCACCTCCCTAGACTTTCTGTCCAGCATTAAGCCCCAAGTCCCCAGAATATACAGTAGAATCAACGGAAATGGCAGCCCCCGTGCTGATGGTCTGTGGAACTGAGAGGTCACCTGCACAAGCTCCATCATGTCCTTCACAAACCCGTCCACCTCGGGGCCTTCCAGGGCTCCGGTCTGGCTCTGAAAGATAAAACCTCCCATCATCCACATGGCACCTCCCTATGTCGGAGAGCTAATGAGCGAATTAGGCAACTTGACCAAACCAGGATTCTCTGGTGACCACACAGAGGCTCAAAACGGCACACTCCAACTTACGTTCCCTGTGTGGGGTGGGAGCGACCCACATAACCTAAAAAAATTCACTGTAAACAATGCCGCCCCCACCCCCCAGCCCCAGGTCACCAAATGGGAAGCGGCAGCTCCTTGGCTTTTGCAAACCCACTAACACGACACACGTGGCCTTGACCTGCTTCCCAGACAGGCTTCAGTTCCCAAGCATTAAGCACACATCACATTAGTCCTTTGCAAGGTAGGCTGACGTTATTTTAGTTTGCTCTATGATTTACCAATGATCTGACCATTAGGAAAACGCATACTTTAAAACCAAGAGAAACTATTAATAGATTGAGTGAGCATATTAGAGTTATTATTTGGTCTGTATATAAGACTTTTTTTTCCACCCATATTATGAGAATGTCTATAAAATAGAATACATGTTAAAATATTTCAGTTCTTCTCCAAAGTTCCATTATGACAACCCATCTGTTCCTTTCAAACTTTCTTCATCAGAACCTTTAACACATCTTAAAAATCTGTTCCTTAGAGGGTCTACCAAACACTAACCTGGCACCTGTCACACGCCGGGCACTTCGGGACCACCTTTCCAAACACGGTGCATGGCACCCTCGTCACAAGCCAAGAGGCAGGTGTTACAAGCCTTGGCACCCTATTCTACAGAGCAGGGATATAAGGTGCCAGAGGCAAAGGACCTGCCTGGGGTCTCGTGGCCAATAAGCCGTGACCCAAACCAGGGAACGACTCCCAGAAGGGACACACAAACCCTCACACCAAGCTACCTCCTCCAGGTGCCTCTCTCCTGCCCGGAACACGACCCGCACGTACCTGGTCTGGGTGGTTCCCGGTCTGCCTTCTCCTTGACCTTCCCCCGCTTTCTCCTTGTTTCCCTCCCTCCTCGTGTGACTGCACCTTGTCCCCAAGAAAGTCAACCTTAATGCCATGCTCTGTGCTTTAGAACGATTATTCCCCCCCCCTGCAGAAGACCAAATAATTCATCCTATGAGAGAAGTAGTTTTTACGTCATGTAGGCCTGACCTTGCCTCTCTTTCCTTGGGTTCAACGCACTTTTTTATTTGATTGTTTGCTTTTGTTTTTGAGCTTCCTAATCTCCATAGACAGCATGAAAAGGAAACCTTTCCTAGTTTGGATCCAAGAAGCACCCCCAAAAAAGTGATTTTATTACCTTCTCAATGATAAATATTCCTTTATCCATTTTCCCTGGGTTCTCAGAAGTTACACAGAGAAGCTCAGGGCGCCCTGACACCCTGCTGGTGTGGGGTCCATGGGCGGGGTGGTCCCCCACGGAGAGGCCGGCAGGCACAAAGGGCACACTTACAACATCATAGTGAGCAAAGATTTTCTCAAAGTCCCTCTTCCTTTCCTCGGTGGAACAGGCCTGTGTGTGGAGAAGACGGCTGTCAGTCACTCCGACAGTGCGGAACTGCAATCACACCTTTTCCAGTCCAGGCAACTGGGACACACTGTGGTCATGACCTTCAACCCTGAGTTCCACCTCTGAGTCTCCCGCCTTCCCTTCCCCCGGGGGAGGCAGAACCCTCCCCGGACTCCCCCGGGGGAGGCAGAAGGCAAGACGGACATATGCCTTCTTCTCTCCCGCCCTCTGAGACCCGCGCGGAAACGCACAGGCCGTGAACCCACCACCCAGAGAAACCTCAGTACTTACATCCGTCTTAAACTGGAGAAGAAAGTTCTCCTGAAGAGCCAGAATCCTACACGGGAAAGGATAAATAAACCGACATGAGGGCCCATCCACGTCCCGTGCAAGCCCAGCCATAACGCCGGTGGGAGGAACGGGCAGAGATTTCCAGATTACTCTGCAGAATAGGGTGGGCGCTCGAAAAACAAGGGTGCACCTGCTATACAAACAAATAAATTAATTAACAGGGAAAGACTTTCAGAGACTAGCCGTCACCCCAGGGAGAGGTTTACAATTTTATCGTGGTGGAAAAGGGCATAGAAGCAGACTAGGAAAATTCTCTCCTCTGGAACAGCAACAAGAAAACTGGCAAAAAAAAAAAAAGTCAGAATAACTTTTATTCTGAAGTCCAGAAGAAATCCGAGGAATGTTTACTTGGGACAAACGAGGCCGTCTTGGTAGGAAGAGTGGGCTTTGTGGCCTGTGAACTTGCTTACGTCTCCACCATCCCCAGCTTTTTGAAAACCAGCACCCCTCCCTCCGGGGGGCCCGCAGCACGGCAGTTGCCGTAGTGGGAAAATGGGGCGAAGCTCGGTCGGAGCCGGATTCCCCGAGAACCGACCCGACCTGACCTCTCTCGTGGCCCCCGAGGAGACCCCACGCCAAGGCACTCACTGAGGACTCTCTCCCAGCTCTGTGTGCTTCTGACCGCCAGCCCGACTCGCGGTCCAGCAGATGAATGCCGCCCGGGCTGGCCCTGGGGACCCGGGTTACGGACGGTCCCCATGAGGGTCTCATGCCCATGCACCCCGGACCCCGTGACTCCAGCTCTGTGCATCCACTCGGAATCTGTTACCTTTTCCTGACATCCACAGGTCAATTAGGGGCCAGGTGGCCTCCACAACACCTGCCACCCTCATCCTGTGTCCCGGTACCGGACCCACAGACACCCTCTCCTCCCCCACGTCTGGCCCGGCACTCGGCGGCCACAGCGACCGCAGACCAGAGCGCAGCTGGGGTCCGGCCGGGTGTCCCTGTTGTCACCTGGCCGTTCAGTGTTCCCAGAGCCACTGAGCGGGATTCGGGGCGGTGCTGTCAGGGGGGCCTTCGCGCACGTGGGGAGCAGGGACTCTGTGTCCCCGGACGCTTCGCCTGTTCTCGAGGACTTTGGGCGAGACTGGGTCTCTGCCTCTCCACGGGACGCACGTGCCATCGGGAAACCCCTCGGAGCTGTTCCGGAAGCTGTGACGCCGCCTCGGAGCCACTCACCTGGCCAGGTCGTTGAGGTCCAAGCGGCCGTCCTTGTTTTTGTCAAAGATCCGCATCTGGAACACAGGAGGGGAGCAGCCGTGAGGAGCCGCCGTGACGGAAACTCGCTTCCGAAGTCCTGAAGGGCTTTGCTGGCCGCCCTTCCGATCCTGTTTGTCTGGACTGGACGCCCGGGCCCCAGGCCGCACGGGGCCCAGAACATTTGGGAAGATAACAAGAGGGCAGATGTCGCAACTGCCAGACGGAGCGTGGGAGACACTGCTCAGAAGGACCAGCCTGTGTCATCGATGCCCGAAGCCATGTCTTCCTTCCACGGACGTCACTGTCCCCTCCCTTCTCACTAACACCCCTCGCCTCCGGCCCCGCATCAGAAGGCCATCTTGGCTCCTGCCGGAACCAGTGCATCCGAATGGCTGTTCTCACTGGTCTCCAATAAACACTCACTGCCGCTGCCTTTGGAAGGTCGTGACGTTTAGGGTCCCACGTCCCAAGTCACAGGCCAAAGTGGCTCCACTTCAGCCAGCATCTTCCGGAACTTTCTTGTACATGAGGTGCACAGACACCTCCTGAGCACGCCCTCCTTGCCCGCCCCGCCATCTCTGGGCCCCACCGCTCACCATGGTCTCCGTGTACTCCTCCAGCTTCGCCTCGGAAACAGCCTTCTGCTGGTGGCGGAAGAGGTCGCGGAGGAAGTCCTGTGCCGTGGAGACAAGAGCCACATTTCCCACAGTGAGCCGCGGAACCGCTGAGACCCCCGGAGGCCGGTTTGTGGGCCACTCCAAGGGTGGGGGCTGTCCCTGGAAGCAAGCTCGGGGGGCTCAGAAAATAGTGCCAGGCGTGAAACAGGGTCAGACCCCCTCAGCTGTGTCTTTCCCAGAGGGAGCGATGTTGCCGGCACTTTCTAAACCTTCTAAACAGGACTGCATTGCATGTTAGGGGAGAGGCTCAGACGCTTCGTTGTGGGTGCCCAGGAATTGAACTCACAACACACAGGCGTCAGGCTCCGCCCCGGGAGCAGGGGCCCTGCCACTCACCCGGAGCTCAGCAGCCGAGATGAAGCCACTGCTGTCTGCGTCGTACCGGCGCCAAATCTGAAACACACGGAAGCCGGGACCCACCGCCTGCCTGTAATTCGGGGCTGGCTTTGCTGCCGTCTGTTGTGGCTCAGCTCAGAAAACCATCTCTCGCTGGGCACACATGCGACTCTGCACAGGACACTGGGTTTTCTTTGGTGACAAGGAATGTCCGGGGAGAACTCACGAGAAGTGGACCAGTGCCTTCAAAACTAGAACTGTTGTCAGTAGTTACACGTCAGGAGCTTCAGAGTCCGGACATCGGACAGCATCCTCACAAGGCAGCCACCCCTGGGGGTCCCCGGAGGCGTGGCCCCGGCCACACCCCGACCCAGCACTGTCCTCGGCGTCCCTCCCGGCCTGTCTCAGCGTCCTCTACTCCAGGCCGAAGTTGTTGGTCAGCTCCAGAGCCACCCAGGCCAGCGCTCCGAGGGAGCACACAGGGGTTCGGGGCAGCTGTCCTGGCCCCCCGACAAGGGCCTCCTCGCCTGGTTCCGCCCGTGGGCAGTGGGCGGGAGGCAGCCCCAGCGGAGTGGGCGGCTGGCACTGTCCCTCATCCTCCACGCCACACACCCACCTGCATGAACTCCACGCTGCTGTCCAGGGGGCTTTCCCGGCGGAAGAGCAGAAGGAAGTTCTCATCCTCCGACAAGAACGTGCCGGCCAGCTAGCCAAGTGGGAGACACAGCCGTCAGGGACGCAGCCAGGCCCCCAGGGGCAGCCGGTGACAGCCACAGGGAGCAGGGCTGGGTCTCAGCACGGGCAGCACCCCCCTCAGTGCTGCCCCGGATGGCGAGGAAGCTCAAGAACTCAGCTTCCTTGCTGGGGAAAGAGGGACTGTGCTCCACACCACCTTTGATGCCCAGTGGCTGCGAGGCCTCCGCTACATCAATTCCCCAGTTAAAAAATCGGGGTCGTACCAACTGCCGGGGAGGAAACGATGGGAGAACCGCGCACTCTCCGGTCCTGAGCCGGTGGAAAAGGTCAGGGTCGACTTCCAGAACCTCGTCCTGACCCACCGCCAGGCACAGGACTTCGAGGCCCCGTCCAACGCCAGGGGCCTGCTCTCCCGCAGAGGGACTTGCATCCAGGAGCCCAGGCAGGAGACGCACCTGCTCCATCGGAACGCGGCCGTCTTCAGGGACACGGTGGGCCGCCCGGAACTGTTGCTGCACCTTCTGCGCACGTTCACCCATGGCCACCGCCTACGAGAGGTCAGAGAGACCACGCTCGGCCCCTGGGACTCCCAGCGGCAGCGAGGCAGCAGCTACTCCGGGCACAGGGCCTGGCCACCGTGTTTGTCCCTCCTAGAACTCGGGTCACTGGGCCGTGGGAGGGGCCTGTCGCACTGGTGAAGAGCGGTGGGTGGAGACGGGGGTTTCTTTTCTTTTATTTTTAAATTTTTATTTTATTGATTATGCCATTACAGTTGTCCTATTTCCCCCCTTCATTCCCCTCCACCCTGCACACCCCCTCCCCCACCATTCCCCCCCTTTAGTTCATGTCCATATATCTCAAGTTCTTTAGATTCTATATTTCCCATACTATTCTTGCCCCCCCATCTATTTTCTACTTACTGTCTATGCTACTCATTTTCTGTACCTTCTCCCCCCTTCTCCTCCTCCCACTCCCCTGTTGCTAACCCTCCATGTGATCTTCATTTCTATGTTTCCGCTCCTGATCTAGCTGTCCTCTTAGTTTGCTTTTGTTTTAGGTGTGGTTGTTAATAACTGTGAGTTGGCTGTCCTTTCACTGTTCATCTCTTTTATCTTCTTTTTCTTAGATTAGTCCCTTTAACATTTTACATAATAAGGGCTTGGTGATGATGAATTCCTTGAATTTGATCTTATCTGAGAAGCACCTTATCTGTCCTTCCATTCTAAATGAAAGTTTTGATGGATAGAGCAATCTTGGGTGTAGGTCTTCGGTTTTCATGACTTGGAATACTTCTTTCTAGTCCCTTATTGCCTATAAGGTCTCTTTTGAGAAATCTGCTGACAGTCTGATGGGAACTCCTTTGTAGGTGACTGTCCCCTTAGCTCTTGCTGCTTCTAGGATTCTCTCCTTCATTTTAATCTTGGCTAATGTAATTATGATGTGCCTTGGTATGTTCCTTCTTGGGTCCAACTTCTTTGGGACTCTCTGAGCTTCCTGGATTTCCTGGAAGTCTATTGCCTTTGCCAGATTGGGGAAATCCTTCTTTATTATTTGTTCAAATAAGTTTTCCACTTGTTGCTGTTCCTTTCCCCCTTCTGGTACCCCTATAATTCAGATGTTGGAGCGTTTAAAGATGTCCTGGAGGTTCCTAAGTCTCTCCTCATTTTTTTGAATTTTTGTTTTTTCATATTTTCCTGTTTGGTCATTTTTTTTTCTTCCTTCTGGTTCACTCCCTTGATTTGAGTCCCAGTTTCCTTTTCATTACTATTGGTTTCCTGTGCAATTCCATTCATTTCAATTAGTTTAGCCTTCATATGTTCCTCTAATTTGTGGCTAAAATCAACCAGTTCTGTGAGCATCCTGATCACCAGTGTTTTGAACTGTGCATCTGAAAGTTTGGCTATTTCTTTGTGGCTTAGAGTTATGGGCTCTGGGCTTTGAGATCTTCTTGAGCCATTTTTCGTCTGTTTGCACCTGTTAAGTATGAGGAGCGGAGCCTTAGGGGCAGGGCGGGGCCTCCAGGGTGGGGTCGCTGGGTTGTGACATGTGGGGGCGGGGTCAGAGCGGGGAAATGGCGACCCTCTCTGCTGTCTCCTGCTGCCTCCCGCCGCTGGGGCCGCTGGGGCCCGTCTCACTGCCCACTCCCTAACTGGTCTATCTGCACAGGAATGCGTGACCACAGTCAACCTGCCACCCTGCCGGTCGCTCACTGGGTCCACCCGTCACAACCCCACGCCTGGGTTCCGTGTGCCCGAGTCTGTCTGACCGAGTTTTCCTGTGCTACCCCACTCCACCAGCTGCTGGCTTCGCCCCTCTTACTGGTCAGGCTGAAGAATTTGTTGTTATCAGACTTCCAAAAAGTTCAATTTTCTGTGTTCTGGCTGTGTTTTCTGTTGCTAATATTTTGTTGTCTCTAAACTTGGTTGTGGGAGAAAGCATGGCATCTCCACTTATGTGTTCATCTTGGTGGAAGTCACCAATTACCAGAGGTTTCTGAGCAAACAGCCTCTAATGGGGTCCTGACTCCCTTGAGAGTTGGAGCGAACAAGCTGCTGAGCAGCTCCCAGACTGGGTGGGGAAGCACACGTGTGACCATCGTTGTACGTTTGGTTGCGACTGGACTCTGTGTGTGAGGGACACGCAGACTCTCCCCCTGCCCTGCAGAGCTCGGGGACCTTGTTCTACCTCCCAGGGAAGAGCCCAGCTCGGCGGCCAGCAGTTTGCCGGGGCTCACTCTCTTAACCCTCCCTCACACACACTGAGGAAAGTATAAATGGGGAAAGCAATTAAAGAGGACACCAGAGTAGTAAAGTCACTGTTGAATCACCAAAGATGCCACCTCTCCCTGCCCTGTGCAACCATTTCTACACCTCACACCGTTCTTTGTGGGCGGACCACAGGATTGTCACAAGGCAGGGGACAGCTGGTCAACGTGGAGAACAGATTCCGATGCAGGGGGTGGAGGCAGAGACCCTCCCCAGCAGGGCCGGACCCCAAACCCCAGACACGATCAGTCATGCAAATCCACTCCCCCAAAGGCGCCCACACTCCCCTGCAGCCAGGCTTCCACGCAGGACCCGGCCCCGAGCACAGAGAGAGGACTCTCGGGTTTGGTACTGTGGGGTGTGTGTGTGTGTGTTTGGGGTGGATGCTCATGTATGTGCACCATACAGGACACACATGATGGAAGTCACTCAGCCAGGTGGGTGGGGGGCAGCATCTTCTCATTTTCCTCAAATATGCCTGTCATGCAAACTAGACGGCATCAGCCCCATGGGTCCTGGAATGCTGGGGGGGGGGGGGCTCAGCTCTGACGGCAGTGAGCAGGGGGGGGCGGGGAGAGAAGCAGAAGGAAAGGGACAGAAACTGATGAAAGAAGTGAAGGCGAAGAGACGAGACGGAGAGATGGGAAATGGAGGGGAAGAGGCACAAAAGGCGGGGTGAAGACGAGGAACGAGAGAGACTGGAAGACGGAGAGAGTGGAGATGGAAAGAAAGAGAATCGAAGAGGCAAGAGAGGGACGGGGCAGGGGGTGGGGTCGGGAGGGAGACAGGTAGGAAGCAGGCAGAGATCAGAGCGGCGAGGGAGGGGTAGGAGACCGAGAGTCGGCGGTGAAGTGCAGGCACACTGGGACGAGGGACTGAGACACACGGAGTCGAGGGAGAGTCAGGGGGCAGGGAAGGGAGACACTTACACGAAAAGAGAGACAGAATATGACGGGCAGACAGAGGCCCAGAGGTCTGCGCGTCTGTCGGAAGCAGCTGGCAGCTGACTTCATTCTGATCCGGCTGCCCCTGGAGCCCCACGGTGGCGGGGAGCCCCCAGTTCCCTCACCCGGGTCCCACACAGAGCAACGTGCCCTCAGTATCTTCCATGAAAACAACTATGTCTGAGGGTAAGTCATCCGCACATTTCCTTGTAAAAGTCTTATCTCCGGAGCCCTTCCCCTTCCATGAGTCCCCAGTGGGGTCCCCACCCGGCCCCCGTGTCACTCTGAGTTCTTTCTCTGTCTGGTAGAGGAATCTCCAAAACCCCACCTACACCTCCAGGCCAGAGTTGCGGCCAGCACAGGACATGGGTACCGGTAGGGTGGTTTATGTTCACACCTGGGCTCTGGGGATGTGGCTTATTTTCTGGTTTGTCATTCCCCAAGAACTCTGTAACCTCCACAAATTAAATGAATAACAGGAAGAATGACTTTAAATGATTCATTTGTGGTTTGCAATCGAAGGAGAACCAAATGCACTAACCACTCAGAGCGTCGAAGCGCTGACCATTTGTTCTGCCTCCTGAACAGAGCGAGCTACCTCATCGCCAGGCTAACTCCATTAGCACAGACAGAACCAAGGAGACCTTGGTTCGGATGACAGGCTGAGTGGGTGACAGCTGTTCCACAGGAAGTCAGCGGTCGGTGCGCCTAACTCTGCAGCTGTGCCTCCCGTAAAACCTGCCTCAGCCCCTCCGAGTTGCTAGGAGATGGAGAAAAATTACATGCATGCGAGGAAGAAATAAGCCCAGAGTGGATTAATGGGTGCGGATCAGCATGAGACTTGAACGCCCCTCGTATGTCACCAAGAGACACATAATTAATGTTGCCTGGCACCAATACTTACATCAGCGCCCGATTTCATCAGCATCTGGTGGAAGAAGGCATCCAGCTCCTTCTCTTCTAGGTAACCTCTCCCTAGATGCAAGAAGATATGCATAAATAAGTCACATGCACGGAAAACCACGTGGCATTTACCATGTACCTAAATTTGTTTGTAATCTCACAGTTCACAAAATCCCGTAGATCTGGGGGACTCTGCTGTTCCAATAACTACGTGCCAACATCTACTTCCTGAAGACCTGGATTCGAGCGATAAACACACTTTCTAGAGACAATGCTCTGCGCAAAAGCGTCTAAATGTGACTATTTAGAAAAGAAAAACTCTTCCTTTTACATTTAAAAGTTTGCTTTTTAAAACTACACTTTCAACTGAGTTTGCATTTTAAAACTACACTTTCAATCCAAACATAATTGTGAGTTTTAGAATATGATATACTGCAAGGATTTGGGGAACTTGGAAACATTTAACACGAGTTTTGAATCTAGCCACAGGGTAAAAACACACAGTGCAGATGTCGTTTATGGTTAATTATTCATAAAGACAAAGCAGATGAAAATAAAACTTCCCTTTTATTTTCAGGGAGTTTGGTTTGTGGAGTGGGAGCAGCGCCTTTTTGAAAGTTGATCAAATTCACCCTCCTTTGAAAGAGCAGGGGCTTATATGACAGTCACGGTGAAATTGAGCACATTTGGGGGGCGAGCGAGCCCCCACACTCGAATATACATAATGATGCCGTCCACGATGATACGTGCGGTGTATCACGCACGCGCACACACGGAGACAGAGAGAGATACTGGGGAGGGGGCGCAGCCCTCCTCCTACCCCACCTTTGGGAACCTGCGTTAACGGCGCTGGAAGACAACTTCCCTTTTTCTGCAGGGAAAGGCCGACGGGCGCGGGGCCACGTCTACACCTGCCCGTGTGGGGTGCAGGTGATCTGCTCTACTCACCTTGGGCGTCAAAGCGCTGCCAGACCTGCCAGAAGACCTCGGCGTCCCAGCTCCCCAGGGCGAGGCTGCGGGCGCTGCTGTCCATGGTGCTGACCCGGAGTACGGGCGCCGCAGCGGGTGGAACAGCCTGAGAACTTGGTCAGGAAGCTGTCTTCCGTCTCCGACTTGCTCTCAGCCCCTGTCTGCGGCTGGCGAGGAGGTCAGCACCCCGGTGTCGCCCAGCAGTCCCCAAGCCCCGCGAGCTCTCTCAGCCGCACGACAGCTGCTTGGAGCCTGCCCGCCCCTCCATCCGCCCCGCCCTGCGCCCGGCCCTCACCCACCCACGGGAGCTCCCATCTGCCAGGGCGCTGGGGGCGCTGTCTTGGGGCGTCCCTAGTCCACACCCTTCACCCTTGAACTTGTCAAACTCACAGAAAACACCCCCTTACCTTTGACTCACCTTGCAAACTTGTGTCTGAGGGGGTTTCAAGAGAGCCCCACCCCCGCCCCATTAAAGGGTTGGAAGTGGTTCCGTCAGGCCCTTGGCGCCTGATGCTGTAGAAATGGAGAGTGTGAGAGGGAGGGGCGAGGGGCGGAGCAGCATCCGCTGCCTGTCCCAGGAGGAGGTGGGTCCCGTTCAGGGACCTTGCATTCGCTCACGCAGAGGTTTCTTTTTGAGAAAATCGTCCAAAACTTGACGAAGAAGAGAGCCAACAGGAAGGCATTTAAAGGCACAGGGCCAGCAGGAGTTGGGGGTCATCCTGGCGATCGCCCTTCTCCCTGGAAGGCCCTCCCACTCAGGAATGGGGGCTGGGAGTGGGAGGACCTGAGACCCTCGCTGTCCAGCCGTGAAACTCAGAGCACAGCACACACAAAGCACTGTAACCAACAGGAGACAAATATGCACCTTATGGGTGAATTTGGTCCCTTTCACCAAGACTGTGACTTACATGGCCTGGAGCAAGCACTTGGCAGCGGCATTTTTTAAAGTCTTCCCTAAGGATATCGGAACCCACCGCCCAGCCTTTTGGCTTACAGTCCTGTGGCTTGTATTTTGGTCACTGGACTGTTTGGACACAGCTTCTCTGAAGGACAATCTGGAAAAGAAACAGACTTTTGGGGCATTCATTCCATTTTTTTTTAAATACCTTATCATTTTTTTAAAAGGAGACTGGAATTTATACGTCACTCTGACAAGTTTTAGCAACGGAGGGCTGAAACAAAGGATGGCAGCGGCTTGTTCTTCTTTCCATCCTGGCTGATTTCATTTCCTGCTGTGACCAGGCCCGATCTGCTCGTTAGCATCCCTAACTGATGATTAGCTTCATCGGAAATGTCACTGGCCTGTAATTTGCAGCATTGCTAATGAACCCTGACGCATGCGTTACACTCTCAGTTGGTTACAGTATCTACATCTTTTGGCCACGTTGGAGTGGTATTTGTAGCTGGGCCCGTCCACAGGCTTCCTGTGGCTTCACCCCCCAATAGTTACGGAGCATTGAAACGTGGGGACACCTGGGGGAGCCTCTAGCAGACCTTAGCACTGAAAGCAGTTGCCTTGCTCGAATGCCTCACTGGCTCCAAAGGGCAAAAAAGGAAGTAAAAAAAAAACTGGACAATGTCTACGATAAGAAAATCTTGGAAACAGAGCTAATTTCTCTTTTAAAATATACACCTTGTATTGTTTAATAATCACACGAATCCTAAAGATCATTTGAATAATACAGATCAGAAAATGAGAAAGATTCCACAGCCCCAAGACAACGAAGGATAGTAACTATTGGTGTGTGTCTTCCGGTCGTCTTTGCTGTGCATGAAGGTGGATTATACGGCTCCGTGACTTCATTTCACTGAAGTGATGGTAACTATGTTGTTCAAACTGACTTATCCCTACTGGTCCGCTTTGTCTGCTTGATTTAAAGTTTGTGGAGAGGTGTGTCAAAATTTGGATGAGGGACTTTGTCTCTTCTTCCAGTTATTTAAATGTCTATTTTATGTCCTCTGAGGCTCTTGCTAGGTGATTTATAATTGATTTATAATTCTTCCGTTTTCTTGGTGAGTGGGCCCTTTTTTCACCTAAAAGAGGCTTTTTCCTCTCCCGCAGTGTTTTTTTACCTGACGCGAACAGCACACCAGGATTCAGAGGGCGGAGCGTCCCTGACCCAGCTCGGTCTCCACTCACCTCCATCACCTTGTCGGCTGCAGGTGCATGAAGACGCCTTTGCCGGTCACTGTGACAGAGGAAAACCGCCCTCTTGCGCGTGACCGGAAGCCGCTGGCCCAGAGCTGAGCCCACGCACACTCCCTCCGGGGTCAGCCTCGCAGGGGATGCCGCGTGCGACGTGGCAGCTCCTCTTTGTAGACTCTGGGAGCCGCTTTCCCCTCCCGAGCGCTGTCTCTCTCCGCCACTGCCCACAGTCCACACGGGTCGGGTCATGGGTCAGACCGAGCCTGCGCATTAGGGTGGCCAGTGCCACTGCGAGGTGTCCCGCAAACGTTGCCTCCTCTGCGGCCTCCCGAGCGTCACAGGCAGAACTAGTCCCTTCTCGTCACACACACACAGGCGTGGCCACCCTGTGCCACACTCAGTGAAGTCTCATCCATTCTGCGGGCCTGTTAGCTCGCAGAGGTCCCTGTGTCCTCTTCTGCTCCTGTGGCAGCCATCAGAGCAGGTGGTTCCCAAGGACATTCGTGACAGAGGAGCTGCGTCTGCAGGAAACAGCCTTGTACCTGCCACCCTGGTGGTCCCTCAGCGGAGGCAGCAAACCATCCGGTCTGCGGTCCGAGGCACCTGGGTGTGTGCGCCCCGTACACGTGCCCACGTACGTGTGCCACACGTGTGCCTCTGCGTGTGCATGTGCACATGTGTGCATGTGCCCGGTGGGGACTACAGTCCTGTCCACGCCCTCCACACGATTCCGCTGTCCCCCAGACGCCCGCGCAGCTCCCGTCCCTCACAGCTCCCACGCGCACCCCCTGGGACCCTGGGTCTGAGGCCCAGGCACTGACCAAAGCACCTGCAATCGGCCTGTGGACACGGCCCGTCTTCCCCCCACAGACGAGGGCAGGGGATGGGACGAGCATCTTGCTCAGGTCCAGTGCGACTTGGTTTGCTCATCTGGGGACTCAGGTTGGCCTGGTTTTTGGACACAAACAGAAAGTTCATCACCAGAGACCAAATTTAACTAAAAACCAATACCACACAGGTCAAGGTTTCACTTGTAAAATCATTTTATTGGTATAAATATACATATGAATAAAATAGCTTCAGCTTGTCCTGTAAGTGAATATTTGTGAAATGTCTTAAAAAGAGTAGTATTTTGATTTTTTTTTTTTACAGGTGTCAAAGTATTCTCTCTTAAAATCACACATTAAAAGCTAATATGCAGACAGAAGTTAAAGAAATCAGGAAACACAAATATCCGTAAACTCTGGTTAGAGTCAGCTATGTACATCAGTCTGGGCACCGGGAGACGCGGCTGCGGCCTCCCCTCTGCTCTGACCGCGGCGCCCACGGGAACCCCGTCGGCCTCCGGGAGGAGGACACTCCCCACGAGAGAAGGCGGAGACCGCACCCAAGACCTCGCGTATATAATTTATACAAGGGACTTATTAGTGTGCTCTGTTAATATAGTTACAATGTGCAATTGCGTCCGTCGGGGGTAAACCGCTCCGTCGGGGCGCCTGCCGCAGGACCCCTGTCCCCGGGACGCTGTCCTCGTGCGAGCGCATGTCCCGTGCCCTGCGGGCTCCACCCCGGGCTGCCCGAGTCCTGCTGGGCAGCCGGCAGCCGCCCCGGGGACAGCAGGTCATGCTGGCTGACGTTCGTCGAAGGCTTGGAAATGAAATGCCAGGGCTGCAGGAGCCCTGACTCGTGTGCTCTGGTTACCGACACATGGATCTGTTTCTGTTTAAAGAGGAGGAGGAGGAGGAAGGAAGAAGGAAAAGGCAAAGAAAAGAGCACCCAGACGAGCGGCCTGGGAGGAGGCGGAGCTCTGCCGCCCGCGGCCGTCACACGAAGATGAACTCCTTCTCGGCTTCCTCCCCGGAGTCGCTGGACTTGCTGCCAGGAAGGCTCTCTTTGCTGGGGGGCCACGGCTTCTGCTCCGGGGGCTCCGGGGGCTGCTGGCCCCAGCTCCTCCTCGAGACTGAAACAGAACGGGGAGGGAAGGCGGTCGGCTCGCTGGCGCACCGTGAGGGGCCGAGACCAGGACCCGGGGCAGGGAGGGGGCGGGGGTCAGCGCGAACTTTCTCAGAGACAACGCAGCAACCACACGCCACTGAAGACATTCAGAGACTCCAGACGGAAATGAGAGACAAACCAGCAACAACAGCAGCACATAAAACAAGAAAACACGAAAAACTGCAGTCGGAGGGGGCGAGCCTCTCGGAGCTGCGGGCGGGACGAGGGGCGTGAGGACCCCAGACACCCAGGGTGGCGGGAAGCCGAGGGGGTGCCAGGGAGCAGGCTCTGAAGCTGTCGTGCCAGGTGACGTGCTGTCGCACCTGTGACAGCGGCCCCCGCACAGCGGAGGGCACCGGCGGGCAGTCCCCAGCAGGCCCGGCCGGGCAGCGGGGACCGGTCAGGCTCTGCACACCCGTCAGGGCCGGCCCCGCCCGTCGGGGACACGACTAGGGAGGCCCCGGTGATCTTCTCACACCTTTCCACGTCTCAGAAAACCTGCTTCACGCTCTATGAGGTGAATCATCTCGTGAACGCTGTGACTGCCCGCTGTGACTGCACAGGGACAGGAAGGGTCCCCTGGGACTCTACCAGAGGAGCATGGAGCGTGCTCGTTGGAGCTGAGCCCCCGTCCCGTGTCCTGCCAGGCCCTCCTGTCTCACTGCTGCCGCTCCTCCTGGGGTAGGGCTGGTGGAAACCAGGGGTGGGACTGAACCGCCCCTCCCCACAGAGCCCGCGCTCTTCCCCAGGGTCACAGCCACTAAACCCGGGAAGGCGCAGGGGCCTCGTCCGCGAGGCTGGTCCGGTGATGAAACATTACTTGCCGACCAGCACCGATGGCGCCTGAGCTGACGCTACACCCACAGACCCAGAGCAGCTGCCTCCTGACTCGCAGGTCCAAAGCCCCAGGACTGCAGACCTGAACAGCCGCAGGGCTCGGCCCCTGCTTCCCACCGCTTTGGCTTCATCCCTGGGCTACACGGCTTGGTCGCCAGAACTGGCTCTTTAAATGCCTGATCCACTAGGGAGAGTTTCAGGAAGTGGAAGTTCAGCAAACCTGACCATCAAAATGCAAACTTAACCGAGAACTTCTCCTGGCAACCTGCCTGGCAGGTTCCGATCCCCAGACAATGGAAGTTTAAACATCTAGTTCATTACATTCAACCGAAATTACCCCAAAAGCTGAAAAGGCTAAAGCTTTAAATCTCATCATGAGAGTAATTTTTTAAAAAATATGACTTCTTTTTACCCAACACTTTGGGAGGAGTGAGTAAATATTTTTTAGCATGAATTAGGTAAAAAAATTAAATTTCTGAAACTTGTGTACAAGCCAGGTTCTGGGGCAAAGGTAAATCATTTTCTGCCGTCTGCCCTTGAACCCAGAACCGAGTGGACCTGAGAGCGGAGCACGAAGAATCCGGACGTTCTCCACGTCTCAGCGCGGACGGAGGAAGTGGGGGAGGTTTCGTCGCTCCTGGAAGTCTCCCTGCGATGATCTAAGCTCCAGACAGCGATACCCGTGAAATGGGCCAGAAGACTTTACTCATCCCATTTTAAAGGCCAAAGTAAGCTGCTCTTTGAAATCAGCTGACGCAGAAATAAATGTCCAAGATTCCAGCTCAAGGGAACAGACCCACACGGTCACACACGGCTCTTCTGTCTTCCGAGCCCAAGTACTCGCTCGGATTCTCAGATGAATAGAGCTCGCGCCCTTCCCAATAGCTCGGCTTCCTGGAACCCCCCGGGTCATCCGTGCTACGTGACAGGACACCGGAGCGCTCGCTACAACTGGAGCAGCCCAAGCAGTCGAAAATGTCACTGTCACAGATGAAAACTTGAGATGGCCCCGGGCCAGGACCACGGCAGAGGGGGAAGGTGACATGCAGAGAAATCCAACACAGGAACCTGCCTGCAGGAGGCAGACTGGCCTTCAGTCCCCCTGCAAGTGGCCCTGGGCTCTGAGCCCTCTGGGGTGGGGACAGAAGGGCACAGCAGACACTAACAAACAGCTAACTCGCGGCCTGGCTGGCTGCTGGCGGGTGCCGGTAGGAGAGCAAGGGTGTTAATGCACCCAACAGCCACGGGGACGAGTAAGTAACGAAATGTTCTTTCTAGAGGGCTGTCCAAGCCGGTCACTGTGGCCATGACCCTCTCTGAAAATCCGTCCTAAACAGATTCACTGTCACTGGTTAAACTCTCCCGACGGGGAGTGAGACTGATGACGAGACTGGCCCCATTCCCGGACGGGAAAACCGAGGCGAGGAGGAGGGGCGCCAATCACGCTCCTGTGGACACGGGCTCCGCCGGGCTCCCATGTTTAATGGACAGTCTAAATAAGATATATCGACTCGAAACTTAAAAGTCTAGAAATTACTTTAACAAGTTTTGAAATTCAGACTCTTTACTAATTCAGAGAACCTTCCCCTAGGCAGCCTAATGTAACGCTCAACCGTATACAGAGCAAAGAAAAAAAATCAGATATTTCCTCCTCTTCTCAGTGCAAGGTGAAGGGCTGGAATGTTGCTGTGCCTGTGCCTATGGCTGTATTTACTGTCACCTCCGGTACCGTTCAAATTATGCAAGTACACAGACAATCCATTCTACAGAAATGTTCGTATCTCCTCTCCGGTGGTGACCATCGGCCCAGAGAAGGAGCCTCACTCAAGGAAACCTGTCGTTCCTGGAGGGGATTTGGCTTTGCATATATGCAAATACCTATGCTAATTTCCACGCTTCTGAAAGATGCATATATATTAGAGAATTAGAAATTCGTATGCAATATATATATGAATATATATACTCAGAATTAGAGATTTATATGCATATCAGAGTTTTTCTCAATTTTAAGCTCCAATGACATCCTCATTTTCTAGGAGAAAAAATATTATGATGACCTTAAAATACTATTCAGTAGTCGGCCATGAGTTTTAAGTTTTCTGGCCAGAGCCAAAAATGCCAGCCGACCGTGAGCTTCTTTTGAAGAACTCAGGCAGGAGTAGTGGAGCCCAGATCTGGAGGGGAAGTGGAGCAGAGCCCTGGCTCGGAGACTGAAAGGCAGAGCCGAGCATTTGCCGGCTGCGGGCTGGACGGTGGAAGCAGCACATGGAGAATAAACAAAAGGGACCTCGGAGTAATACGCCCCGCACCGCCAGGGCGCATAGCGGTACCCACAAGACCAGCTGCTTTATCCACGACAGCAGGACACACGCACGGAGACACCACGGCACACGATTAAGGGCGGAGAGGAAATGGCATGGGAGCCCAGAGAGGCAGCCGGTCACAAACGCTTCTAGTACAAGCAAGCATCTCACTCGTCAGACGCACGGGTACGGAGCCACACCATGGAAACAAAACAGCACAGGAAGACAGGCCGTCTCTGTGGGTGTCCTGGGCACGCGACCGAGGAGAACATGAAACACGCTTTCAGGAGGGTGAAGGCAGAGAACACACAGCGGTTTAGTGGGACCGCTCTGCCGAAGGCTACTTGTTAACCGGAAACTATCCCGAAAGCAGACCGCCAGACCGCTCTCGGGGGCGAAGGCTTGGAATTGGCACTAACAAACCAAAGGTAAAATATCATACGCGAGATCCCCGTCATGGAAGCCCTTGTCAAAAGGGCTTTTTTTGGTGCCTGGCCGCATCTGAAGAAATCAAGGCCAAAAAAAAAAAGGGTGAATACAAGATGGTCCTATGTCATCCCATCCAAGTCGGAGGCAGCCCCTTGTAATGAGAAGTTTAACCAAAGAGGTCACGACAAAAATCTGAGACATACACGGAGTTTCTTCCTCTCTAAGATGTTGCCTTATCTCCGTCTCCCTCCCCAAAGGGCGGCCAGTGTGGTGCGGGTGGTCTCGAGGCCTGAGTGTGGTGTAAAGTGCGGGCAGGGGCCTGCGGAGGAAGCAGCACGGCACTGCGTCGGGGGCGCCCTGGTGATAAAGTGACGTCAGTCAACGGTTGAAGTGGGAACTCCCCACACCGAGAACCATGGACGTGACCTTGGGTGTCCTTCTCACAAAGGGGCAACTCAGAGACAGACCGTGTACACGACACTCCTGTGTGTGTCTCTGGTCTTTGTCAATCCTTCCCGAAAACAGTGCTGGGCCAGTGGTCTCTGGAGGGGTGACAGGTGTCCCTCGAAGAGCTCCTGAGCCAATCTGTGTACACCTAACACTAGGGAGAGAGGAACAGGCAGGAGCCATGACCTGGAGCCCAAAAGCAAACCTGCGTGGTCACGGAATTTGAACGGACAAGTCGCCTCACTCCGCGGTAACTTGATCCTCCTAAGAAATTCTCCCATTACAAGGTCAAGTCGACTTTTTACCCCAGAGGGAAGGACCATCCTGTCGTCATTTAGGGGAAAAAAAAATCAGGCGTACGAATCACCACGGCCCCCGGCCCCCCGGACATAAGTTACTCAATTGCAGCTCGTTTGTTGGTGCCAGTTCGCAGCCCTGGGGCGGCGGGGGCGGCAGCGGGGGGCTCTGACCCTGTATTGGCTGCGGCTTCCTGTGCCCCGCCGCGTCCAGCTCCTCTTCCGTGAGCGTGAAGGGCAGCTTTGAAGACCTTTTTCCTCGGCTGGAAGGCCGCTCGCTGCTGTGATCTGAGTGCCTTTTGCAATAATCTCCTCTTTGCGCCGCTGAGGAAAAGGGACTCGTTTTACCCTTTGCACCGGCAGGCGCCGCGGCGCTGGCACCGGCGTGGAAAAGCACTGATGTGGAGACCGAAAGAGCCGTTCGCCCGCCCCTCTTAGGAACCCAGGAACCTACAGCGTCCGTTCTGAACAGAGGGACCGTTATCTACAGAATTCGACAGCCAACAGTCTGGAAATATCATGCAAAATGAGGTGAGCTCGGAGCCTGCCCCCAAAAGGCGCTGATGGAAGGCCCCCCGGGGTTGACGCAAATGCCGTCCCCAATGGAGCCCCCCGAGGAGCCACTCGATTTACCTGTGTCAGGAGTGAGGCGGGCCGGCTGGTCCACAGGGAGGCAGAGGACAGGAAGGACAGAAGGAAGGACAGAAGGGAGCAGCGTGAATCATGTACAAGAAGACAGGAAAGGGCACATCAGGGGTGCTTTTCAAAGACAAAGGAAACCAGGGCGGTCCTCCCTGGGCCGGCGTAGCGGGGAGGCTGACCTACGGACGAGGTGAAGCCGAGAGCCCAGCGCCGGGGACACAGCAACACTGTCTCTGACCCCACGAACCCCTCCGGTCCGATCGCAACCCGAGTGTGACCAGGGGCACGACTGCACGTCCACTTATCCCGGATCCTGGGGGGCAGGGGCGGTCTCCCACCGTCTACCTCGGGAGGCGGAGGCCTAACCACTCTAATGTTTGCGATCGGTGGGAGCGGGAAGGGGGGCCAGCATCTACCCCAAACGTGGGAGGGGCGACACATTCATTTCAACTTCCTGGGGGAAGGTCGGGGGACGCTGTCCATGCAGCTAAGGGCAGCAGGCAGCAGGCCTCCGACTTTGTCAGGTACAGTCCCCACGCACGGGCTCCTGCCCACGAAGCAGGGGCTGGGTCCGGGCTTGTTTAAACCACACAGGAAACGTCACTGTTCAAAAGTCGGAATCGCTTTTCACTCAACCTCACGACCTTCCCTTCCAACCCCTCCATGGTTCAGTTGCTCCGGACAGGACTTCCCTCCTTAACCCCTGCCCCTTCCCAGGCCCGTCCTCAAAAGGAAGGGGAGGGAGGGCAGGGGGAGGGGCCGTGGGGGGACAGGCCCTGGCTCGGGTCACTCTGGCCGGCACCACCAAAGCGCCTTCCAAAGGCTGCGCGGTGACACCGAGTCCTGAGTTTGTTCGCCGCGTGTGAAACTGGTCTGGGCACCGGCCAGCCACCCGCCACGGCTTGGCCTTCTCCACACGACAGGAAGTGGTTTGTCAGCTTCGCTCAAACCCCGCCTTCTTTTACTGATGGCCGGCAGGTGGGCCAACGTGCGCCCACCGAATAAACCCCCGGGACGGGGTGGAGGAGGCCGGCAGAGTCATGTTTGTACTCGGCTCCCGATCACAGAGACAGTGCTCAGAGACGCCTCCTGTGGACTCGCCCAAGGCCAGCACTGGTGACAGGAAAGTGGACGTGGGGAGGGAGGAAGGAGAGAAGGGAGGAGGGAAAGAGGGAAAATTGGCCAGTGTGGAAGGTATCAGAGGCATGGGTTCAAACAAATCTGAAATGAAACAAAGCCACCAACCCACAGGGAGAGACGACTGGACCTGGCTCTGGAATTTCTCCCTGGGAGGGGCTCAGAGCCGGTTCACATCACCCTTCATGAAAGACAAAGCCCAAGAGACAACTGTGCATTGGACAGAATGACAGCAGAGAGACATCGGGTGCTGGGGACCCCCCCAGACACGCCTCCAGGGGTCCCCAGGCCTGACCTGTGTCTGGGAGACGCCCGCCTCCCAGGGCTGCCTTGCTCTGCTCCCACCCCACAGCCGAGGGAGCGAACTGGTGAGCTGGTGGCCTGAGAGCGTCCCTACTGGCGCCACACCACTGAGCATGGGACACAACTGACCTGGCAACTGAGCGGACACAGGGACCCACACGGCCACCTGGGCCTGGGCGGCTGCCCCAAGCCACAGCCACGGCCATTAACAACCAGGGGCAGCCCTTCCTGGGCACGGCGGGACCTGCAAACCCACAGGTGGCACCAAGTAACAACCGCGGCCGTCCCCGGCTGCTGGGAGGTGGGCAGGGGCCCAGAGGTGACAGCTACAAAGACGGAGACCTCGGGCCGTGTCCCAGCGGGGCCTCCCATCCCCTGTGCGAGTCCTGCACCCAGACCCTGCATCCTCAGCCGCCCGAGTTTCTGCGAGAAGAAACTGCTCTGGTTCCGCCTTTGCTCCCAGGGATGCCGGCTCCATCACCAGGCTGCCAGTGAGGTTCCGGTTGGTGGAACAGCTTTGTCCTGAGATGAGTCCCCAGGGGAGGGGGAGGCCGGAGGAAGCCATCTCCTACCTTCCTGGGAAGGCGTCCTTGGGCCGGGCTGGGGGCTCCCCGGGCCCTCTCGCTCCTTGTCCGAGGGGACTTTTTTCAGGACGGGCGGAAGCAGAGCCACCTTGGGGGACCCGAGGCCCGATGGCGAGTCCGGGGCGTCCTCTGCAGAGACAAACACACAAGCTGGGCCCCTTGGACGGGAGGGCGTCTCTCAGCACAAGGGACTCTCAGTCTCAAAGGGCGTCAGGGACTCCTTCCGGCCAATGGCCAGTTTCACATCCCCACTCGGTCGCTGACCATGAGCACCCACTGACCACAGGGAGGAAAACCGAGCAGCGGGTGGAGGGGAAGCCCACCCGACAGGCCGTCCTGCAGACACGGAACCCGGGGGCCGCTGTCTGACCCCCCAGGTGGCAAGGGACCCGTGGGGCCCCCTGCCTGGGACACAAAGGCTGTTTGGCTTCCGTCACACATGTAACATACGGCTCACTCATATGTGCAGTGAGCCTTCACCCGTCATCCAATCCACAGCCATGGTCATGGTGCACACATGTTTGTGCACACATGTACATACATGTGCAAGCAGAGACCACGAAGGGCAACTTTGAAGCATGGACTTTGGCCGCAGAAGGGCCCTGGGGCTCCACAGACAAATGAGGCGATGAAAGGACCGAGGCTGGAGGGGCCACGCAGCCGGAACAGGTGCCCTCGCCCCCCAGGCTGCCCCGCGTGTCCCTGACGGACAGACGGATGGGACTGCCCCGCCCTCTGCTCGGCTACTACACTTGTGTGTGCAAGTGCACGAGCACACGTGTTGATGGTGTGCCACGTGTGTGTGTCCTGTGTGATCGTGTCCAGGTGTTTCCTGCGTGTGCACACGTGTGGTGTGTGCAGAGGACGCCCTTTCCCGGGTGGTCCTCAGTGGGGTGGGCGTCTGAAACGCCCACTGAACTCCCGAGCTCCATAAGAACATCCACTGTCAACATGTGCTCTCCGTGTACGAAGGACCGAGAACACGTTCAGAGAACGAACCACGAGCGTCCTGCACGAGAACGTGGGGCACCCGTTCCGCCTCCTACTCAGCCTCCAGCCGGGGAGCCTTCCGTCCCCCCTTCTCTGTGACCAAGCTCCCACTTCCCCATCATGACGACCGCAGGTTGCGGACAATTACAAGTCCTAAGGGTCTGCCTCGAGGGTCAGTGGCTGGAGGGGACCCCAAGAAAGCCGCAGGAAGAGCGGAGGTGACGGGGAGCAGTGGCCACTGCAGGAGACAGCAGGGCAGGGCACCACCCATTTCTAAGGGTTTCGAGTTTCCTCCGTCCTGAGGTTTGCCGCACCCAGTCCGGGAGCTTTCTCCCTGAGGGGTGGATGGTGTCCCAGACTCTGAGGACGAAAGGGCAGGACTCACCGCTGCCCGAGCTCAAAGTGGCCCAAGGTGACAGGCGCACACCTGGCCCGCCACGCCCTGTCCCCGAACACGTTTGTGCCCCACACCCATCCCCAAATACGGGGTGTGCGCAGAGCAGCGCACGCCTTCCCTGTCCGTGGCCACGCCCTCCAGCTGCCGCCCCCGAGGCTCTGTCCACGGCAGACAGGCCAGGGGTGCTCCCTGAGTCGCCCCCTGAGGACACTCTGAGTCGGCAGCCTGGGTACTGAGTAAAGGCCCCTTCCTGCCACCAGGTCACCCCCCCCCCCCGCCTGGCCTCTGCACTTTCTCACAGCCCCTGCAGCCCCTCCAGGCCTGGCCACCCTGGAAAAGCCCCCCGGGGTCAGAGCCGCCCCCTAACCAGCGAGCCTTACCAGCCCGAGAGGATGTCCTCGGCTTCTGCGGGATGGCCGGCCGGGCCGCCAGGCTGGGCTTGGGCGACTGCAGTGCGGGCTTGGGGTTGGAGGCGCTGCGGGCCCGGAAGCCCGCGTCCACTCTGGGGTCCACTTTGGCGATCTTCTCCGGGGCCCCCAAGCTGAAGCGGGTCTCCGAGAGAGCGGGCTGCAGCTTAGGTCCTGACGGGGAATGGGGACGAGAACCAGCTCCCGTTACAACTCAGAGGGGGAGGGAGCCAATCACGGGAAGTGAGGAGCCAAGCCCAGAGGCCGTCTGGTCCCTGTCACTCCTCGCACAGTGGGCAGGCTGCAGTCCCTGCCTCCCACCACCGATTACTGCGCAGGTGACAAGCACCGTGCGGAATGGCCTGCGGGGCCGCACGCTGTGCACGGGACACGGTTCTCCCCACACTGGGGGCCGGGGCCTGCCGGGACCTGGCCCAGAGGCGGGGCGACCATGGGCAAGGGGTCCGCCCGCAGGTCCCGGGTCAGGACGGCTCGGGAATGTCCCCGCAGGCCCTGCTCTGCCCCTTTGCTGCTGTGAGTGAACCAGATGAGCCGGTGGAGTGGTTCACATTCCAGCCGAAGACTCCACATACAAATGAGGCCTGTAACCTGCAGTTCCTCCAGCGTCCGCCCACGGCGTCTGCTCCTTTCACTGCCCCCGACCAGTCAGAGGGACAGAGGACAGGAGACACCCAGGGACGACACCTCGCATCAGACGAGAAAGCCAGCTTCCGCCTGCCACGTCGTACAGCCTGGCGTCCCCCAAACATCAGCCGTGTCCCCCAAATCACGCCCCAAGCCCACAGTCTGAGAGTTCTTCTCCATGAACTTCCTTGCCCTAAGGAGGGCTGCCCTGTCCAGACACAAGGCCACAGCGGTGGGGGACACGCCCCAAGGGGGCCGGGGCAGGAGGAGGCGTGACAGCTGGACCCGGGGACAGCTGTGACAGCAGAGGCTGGCTCCCGTGCTCCGCGCCCCTGTTTGCCTTCCCGTCGGCCACGTGTGGCCCAGGCAGCAGCACAGTGTTTTCCTGAGCAGGTGACGCCTGGCCCGACTCACCTGCCCCGCCTCCGTCCGGCTGTTCCGTGCTCACGGCCGGGCTGGATGGCTCCTGGGAGGCGGCATCGTTCCCGAGCTTCTAGAAAACCCAAGCCCCCCCAAAAGTGCCTATTTATTTAAGGTGTAAGAAGAGAACGAAGCGGACAGTAAGCGACCAGACAGAGAAGGGCTCTTCAACTGCACAGCTGTCAGGATGGGGGCGGCCGACCATCTATCTCCCCGGGGCCCTCGGGACCGAGCTCCAAGGAACACGTTCCCTTCTGTGTCCACAGTCAGGGCAAGGAAGGCCTGCCCCTTGTGACAGGCGTGTGGGACCGGCGAGGCCACTGGCCTCGGCAACACTCCCAGTTTCCCTTGCTGCGCCTCCACATGAGCCTGGCCACCCCCCGCCGCCCCCTGCCCGGGGCTCTGCTGCTGTGAGTTCGGGAACCCACTCCAAGCTGGGCCCCAACACTCAAGGGTCAGAAGCAGCAAAATTGGCGAGAGGGGGCCCAGGGCAGGCAGGGGCTCCGGTGCCAACGAGGCCATACCGAAGGCACAGGCGTGGCGTTAATGCAGGAGCGTGTGACAGACAGCTGTCCCAGGGGTCCCCAGACCTGGGGGGCTCTGAGCGTCCAGTCCCGGTGGACCCGGGGATGACCGGAGGTAAAGTATGGAAACCAGGTTCTAACTGCTGCAGAAATTGGGCCCGTTTTCTACATAGATCGTAACTCATCCCCCTTTCCTGACCTAGAACTCCCGGCTACCTCCCACAGCAGCAGATAAACGCAGGTAAACCGGCGGAAGTCAGCACCGGGGACAGCTGCGAAGGTGGCATGGAAGGGTCTGGGGCAGACAAGCCCGCCGGGCGGCCCCAGGCCCGTCCCTCCCCGGTCTTAGTGAGTGACAGGGGACACAGGTCCACGCACAGCTCTTCCCCTGCAGGTGCACATGCGACAGTGAGCAGTGAGGACGACTCAAGAGGAAGGCAAAGATGACACGTTCTGTTTTTATCGACAAGTGTGTTCACCACTGAGGTTCATGGTGCTAACTTCATAAAAGACACAGTCATGAAGTTTTAGGGGAAAATATTAGACAGCTAATTTTTTCAGAGCCTTTTCTTACTGTTTTATTGTTCTCATAGAGTGAATGCCCCTGACTGATTGAAATTTTAAGCTCGTACTAAGGGTTTTTATCATTGTCGTTGCTTTAAATAGGCACTAGGGGGCGCTAAGAGATCGTCAGTATGGACAGTGAACAACTCGGGAACCAGAATTTGTGTCTCTTTGAGTCTATTTTTGTCCCAAACCCAAAGCACGTGGAAAAAGCCCCCTGGCGTGGCTCCTCCTTCTACCAAAAGGCAGCTGCTGCTCCGTGGAAACAGTGATTAAGTAAATAAGCGGCTTGTCGGTGAAAACAGCTCACTCGCTGTCACGAAGAAATTCCAGGAAACAGACTCAAGTCTAAACTTGTCTGTCCCCTAACGACACGGTCACAGCATTTACTCTGAGTGCGACCAGTGCTGGCCGCTCGGCCTCCGGGCTGAACACACAGAGCAGGGCGGTCAGGCCCCCGTGAACTCTGTCCTGAGGGTGAGTGGGGAGGGGTGACCAGTGACCGGACGTGGTCCGACCGCGAGGGGGCGGGTGGACAGCTGCACCGTCCAGCGGGGAGGCTGGACGTCGTGAAAAAGCGCCCAGGTGTCTGGAGGTGCAGCCCTCCCCACCCTGGAAGAGTCCACCATCTGCTCTCTGAAGACTAAGGGTGAGCGGTTGTAGTTCACTGCCCCCCTTTTATAAAAGGGGGTGCAAGTCCCTTTCCCGGGAGAACCCAGGTCCGCAAACTCAAAGGACCTCAGGACAAACGGGGGCCAAACTCGGGCACCGGACGACCAGTGACCGCACGGGAAACATGCAGAACGGGGGGGGGGGGGGGTAACCCAACAGACACTTCACACACAGGTCCAGAGAGAAAATAAATAATGCACTGAGTCAGGTTCGGGGAGACTCGGCGGTTTTTACCCCACGACTGTTTCCTCACAGCGACAGACGGCCTGCTGGCGGTCAAGGTGTTGGACGGATTCTAACAGGAACACCTTGACTGTTCTTTCTTTTGGCTTTTAAGTCAGGAACAGAGCCGGGAGTTTTTAGGTCGGGAAAGGGGGATGAGTTACGATCTATGTGGAAAACGGGCCCAATTTCTACAGCAGTTAGAACCTGGTTTCCGTATTTTACCTCCGGTCACCCCGGTCCACCGGGACTGGACGCTCAGAGCCCCCCCAGGTCTGGGGACCCCGGGGATGACTGTCCGTCACATGCTCCTGTCACAGGTGCAGGAAGCCCCTGGGCAGGTGCCACCGACAACGGACTTGGGACACTGCGGCTCGCAGGAAGCATGTGGCCCTGATGCCTTTTTTTAAAAGGAAAAACCCTTTGGTTTTTGGATGTCATTTAACCCAAGCACTGTCTCCTGCGCCCGCCACCCCGGGGCGGCGCGTCCGCGGGCCCCACCTTGTGCGCGCCGGCTGCGCGGCGCTCCTGCCTGGCCTTCATCTCCGCCAGCAGCCCGCTGCCCATCACCTGGACCCCGCACCTCCGGCCGCCCTGGGGGCTGCCCCTGCCGTCCCCGGGCTCCGGCCTCCCCGCGTCGTCCCCCTGGCTCTCGTCCAGGCCCTCGGGCGTCTTCCTCTCCTCCGTCCGCTCGGAACTGCCGTTGCGCTCGGCCGGCTTCGCGTCCCTCCTGGGCGTGTCCACGGCCGGGCCCCTGACCGCCGCGCCCTTCGGCGAGGACGGCTCTTCCCCCATCAAGACCGTCGGCGGCCGCTCGGACTTGGACCGGGGCTTGATCAGGTTGAGGAAGCCGCTCCTCCGAGATTCCCTCTTCTTCCTCTCGTCGCCCCCCTCGCTGAGCTCGTGGGCCTCGGGGCCTCTCGTGGACGATCTCCTGTGAGTGGAAAGAAGGGGAGCCGCTGGCGTCACTGTGACTCCCGTTCCAGCCAGAATCAGCCTGGATGTCGACGCCAGGCCACTGCTTACGGGGCGGCCACCCCGGAGCCCTGAGAAGCGGACAGGAGTCACCGAGTGTGGGAAACAGAGCGGGGGGGGGGGGCCCACACCCGCACCCCCCAGGTGGGGGCAATCAGGACCGCAGGGGCGAGGACCAGCAGAGGTGGGAGGGCCGGGAGCAGAGAGGAGTTTCGTGTGCTGAACATTTAAGGGCTCTGGCCCCCAGTCCAGAGCCCGCCCACACACCAGCTGCCTCCAGACCCGGGGGCCACCACCCGGTGGACTCTGGTGACCAGCGACGCCCCCATAAGCCCCTAAAGTCCTTCCATGATGGTTGGACCACCTCTGAAGTCCTGCCCTTGTCTGTGCTCAACCCAGAGGACAGGCTGGGTCCTTGCTTCTGACCATCCACCAGGGGGGGCAACCGAGGGAAAAGGCAGACAAGTGGCTGTCCCCACGGTCACGATGACGTCAACATGGGGCGTTGAGGGGACCCACCACTGTCACGTTGACCGCGCAGGAGGGAAAGAGGAGAGCATGCGTGTGCGTACATGTTCGTGTGTGTGAGTGTGCCTGCCTGTGTGTGTTCCGTGGGCAGTGGCAGCTACGTCATCACCCTCTGGAGTGAGGACTCAGTAATTATAGTTACCACCTGAAACTGCAAAACAGGAAACTGCCAGTTATTAAGGAATCTGGAGGCAAAGTACGAAAATAAACGGCTAAAGGAACAGGAGTTGACTGGCCCCGGGAACAGGGCAAGAAATGGAGAGTTTTGTTTTTGTGAAAAGCCTTACAGAACATCTGACACTTTAGATCATGAGCACATCAAACTTCGATTTCCAAACACCCTTGCCCACCGTGGGGCTGTGCCTGAGCCCGGCCCTCCACACGCCTCACCGGCCCTGTTTTCTACGGCAAAATGACACGAGACCCGTCACTGCCCGGCCGGCCCGGCACTGCGTGATGGAGACGGATGCGTCCACCCCGTCTGTCCGGCCCGGGGCAGCTCCCTCCCAGGCAGCATCTTTGCAGAGAGTGGGCTTCACACCTTAGTGTCCCCAGCTCGCGTTCTGAACCCCTGGACAGGTTGCCCACAGGCGAGGCAGTCGCCCTGGGGCAGGTGGAAAGGCTCGCGTGCTCCTGACAGATGAGCACTGGCCTCCCCACTAACTACAAACCGCATTCTGAAGTCTGGGGAGAGGCGGCAGGGGTACCGGCAGCTTACAGGACACTCCGCGGGGACCGAGGGCCGACCGTGTCTCACAGGCCGCGTCGCAGACCCTGGGGTTACTACGGAAACCAGGACCTGGTCTGGCTCAGAGGGAGTGGCCTTCCGCAGGGACAGTAAGACCTGGAAGCAAATCAGTACAGGGGGGCCCCCCACCCCTACACTTGGCCATTTCAGGTGGTATTGCTTGAGAATCTGCTCATCCTTTCCCCGAGCTGGGAAAAAAAAAACCCAACCCAAGTCTCCAAGGACCGTGCGCCCTCAGACACGCACGGGGCTCGAAAAGTGTCCAGTCGGCTGCAGGGGAACAGCAATGAACCGGGAGCAGGGAGCAGCCACGGGAGGGCCTCGGGGAGTGAATGACGTTTCAGTTGGTGCCCAGAGTTTTCCCAAAGGCAGTGAGCTGCCCTTCAAGGTCGGGGACAAACAACTGGGCCCCGTAGCTCAGTGCATGTGGTAGATGGCACTCCCGCTCGGCCCCTCATCCGCAGGGACCGGTGGTTCCCCCTCCGGGCACCCGCCTGCCTCCCACGGCTCGTCGGGCGGTTTCGATTCCTTCCAGACGGTGGTATCGCCAAGGGGAGAAAACCTCAGACACAAACCCAGGTTAAGCGTGTTTTGGGCATGGGTCTGCCTTGACCGAGGGTCCCTTCCAGACCAGCACCACGGTCCTCACTCCCGGCTCTCCCTGCTGACTTTCTCGGCCACCAGGTCGGGGCCAAGGCTGGGAACTCGCCGCTCTAACACGGGCCCAGCTGGTAGTGAGGCTGCTGACCTGGAGACCCCGTTCTGCAAACCACCGGAGTAGCGAGTCCCATTGCAGAAACGTACCCACGGGCAAAGTAAAGGCGCTTCATGCACACGGTTTAACTGTCAAGTTCATAAGTTACGTGTGAATGAAAACACATTACGAGTGCCGACTCTGAACTCACATTTTGGTCACCTTCTTGGTGAAGAATTCATCGACCCCTTCGTCCACTCGCCCCATGAGGCCGTTCTGCTCGCCGTCCTGGGCCGCGGCCACGGTCGCGGTGGCACAGACCTGCAAACCAGATAGGCGCCGCGCTGACGAGAGGCGGGTGACCTGGGAGCACCGGGTGCCAGGTTCAAGGCACCGCCAGGCGGGGGCGGGGCCCACAGACTGAGAGATGGGACAGGAGTCGCGTGTCTGCGTGTGACGAGGGCAGAAGGACTGAACGGGGGACGTGGGAGGGACAAAGGCCGGGGTGGGTCCCGGCTGCTGGTGCCTCAGAAACAGCTCAGACCCAACAGGCAACAGGCTGTGAAGAGACAACTGTTTCTTTGCTTTGCTTTTTTAATCCTCCCCCGAGGATGTGTTTATTGATTTCAGAGAGAGGGTAAGGGAGAGACACGGAGAGAAACATCCACGGATCGGTCGCCTCCCGTACGTGCCTGCCCGGGGATCGAACCTGCACCCTCTGGGCCCCCCCGCCAGGGCCCTGGGTCGTGTGGTCATCACAGCGGTCACTCCACAGACGTGAAGGTGAGCCAGTGCTGCCTTATGGCAACGAGAGGCCCAGAGATCCTTCTTTGACCCCCGAGACTCAGAAAGGAGGGAGCTTCCCTGCCAGCGTCATGAAGGGGGTGTCATTTTGAAACCCAAACTGGATGGACCGTCTGGACACGAGAAAGAGAGAAATGACAGGCCCCTCTCACTGATGCGCAGAGCTGACAAAATTCGAACGAGAACGTCAGACCTGCTGAGAGTAAACGCAGTCCCCAGCGTGGCCTGGCCAAGGACAAGGTCAGCGAGGGTGGACCTGGGGGCACTGCATCTGCTCAAACCAGCAGACAGATCACGGGGACACCACATGGTCACAGCTACCAAAGACCAAGGACGAAGACGGTTCGACCTCCTCCTCCTTGGCTGCACAGAGGTTTGAGGGTCCCAGCGGGGGTCACCTCTCAGAACCGCTCTGGGGGGAGCACTTTGAGAACCGCAAATGCGGGGACCCCCTGGGGCAGGGGGCTCTCACTGTGAACCCCAGGGCCCGGCGCTCCGGGCTCGGGAAGAGCCGAGCCTGTGCAGACGCACGGCTGGACTCGCCGCCCAGGACACGGCCGGGCTGGCCGGGAAACACCAGTGTCTCCCCCACTGGACTCCGCCTTCCTCCCCTCCCTTCTCCCTTATTTTTAAACGTGTAAAGAAAAGTACACCCCATCCTCTTTCCCCAGCCTCTGCCTCATTTCACGTATGAATGAGACCACGAATGACCCTCCACGCGGAATGGGCCACAGAGGAACTGCTTACTCGGTGACCTTCTAGAATCTTCGCCCATCTGAAACGCGCTCTCTCTCACTTAAGAAGCACAGGGGAAGCTACTCCTCCAATGTCTGTCAGTGCACTAACCTCGGGGCCGGGGCGCGAGCTACAAGGGGAAACAGTTCTACAGGGAAAGTCCGTCCCGGGTTGGAAGCTGCTGGCCCAGGCGCTCGGGACACGCCAGTGCAGGGGCGGGTGAGTCTGGAGTTGGGCAGAGGGCAGGGCCGTCACCCAGGGTGGGGGCTGCGGGTCAGATGGCACCACCCAGGAACCTCACTGAAGGCCCGGCAGGGGTGGGCGGGGTAAAAGTGGCCCACTCCGAGGCCACGGAGTCGCCGCTCAGGGAGGACGAGCTTTCTCGTCCGGTGACACCAGCGGAGGTGCCACGTGCCCACAGGACCAGGTCGGGAGTGGCCGGGCCGGGCAGCTCTGAACGAAGAGTTTGAAGCAGGGATGGGAAGGCAGACAGACAATGGGTCAGACGAACTGTTCCCAGAAGCCCGACTAAAGGGGCGAAGACTCGTGAACCAGAGACACGCAGGGACAATGTGGTCCCAGCACAAACACTCCCGTCCCCCCTGCAGTGGAGCAGGTGGGGGTCCCAGTGACCCCCCCGGCTCAGGTCTGGGCCACCAACAGCACAGGGACCAGAGCAGGTCGGCATGAGGGTCAGGCACCCGCTCCAAAGCCCACCGCCAACGATGCTTGACCACAACCAAATTTGTTGCTCATAATTTTCAGTGTTTTTTACACTCGGATGCTGTCGAATTGCACAGAGGTGGCCTGTCTGTCTCAGCTGCGTGACAGGTGTTTTTCCAGAGACTTCCGAGGACAGCCCCGCCCTGAAGAGGCGGAAACCGCGGTGCTGTCGGCTCCAAACCCGCAGAGCACCCAGTGGGGCTGCTCCGCAGGAACGTCGCAGGCACAGGGTTCAGCCTCCTGAGCAGCCCCCCCACCGCCCCCCCGGCCCCCCACCTACCGCGGCCTGGGTGGGCTGCTGCTTCTTGTGCCGCCTGGGCCTCAGCTTGGTGAAGTGTTCCAGCTTCCTGCCCTCCTCGGATGGCAGCTCCGAGATGAAGCCCGAGCTCCGCTTCTCCGGCTGGCCGGCCGGGAAGGGCGGGTCTTCGACGTGAATCGGCACTTCCTCCAGCGCCTTGTCCAGGTCGAACTCCATTTCTACGAGGAAGCAGAGCCGGGGACCACGCTCACTGCACAGAGACAGACCAAAGGTCCTGCAGTGACCGGAGTCCCTCACGGAAGAGCAAACGGCCACCTGCAGGCCACCCGGCTGGACCAGCAGGGGCTGGTCCAGAGCCCCTGGCAGGTGTGAGGTCCGGGGAGGGGGGGCAGCCGGACACTCACCGAAGGCCCTGGAAACCGGCCGCAGCATCCGGCTGTGGATGGTCTTCCTCTTGGACTTAGGGGTCATCTAGCAACAAAACACAAAAGGCACTGACTCAGGTGTTCACTCAAAACGTGCCCCTCAGACTTCAGGAGCATCCAGAACCTGCTGTTTCGCCTCCTGGGATGACGGGGGACGTCCTGGGACATCCTGACGGAGGGGACGGGGCCCACGTGTCTCTGACACTCTCGAACACCTTGGCCAGTGTTTCTCCCGACCCACCCCCAGCCGCCCCATCCTCCTGACCCAGGGTTCACTCCGTGCCACCCAGGAGGGTGTCCAAATGCATATAAAGCCAAAGACCAAAGACTGTAAAGTCAGTTCCTAAAAACCGGAAACACAATTATTCACTCTGCGTTAGAGCAGCCACATCGGCGTTGGCGGCGGACTCTCGCCTTGGCCACCGAGGCCGATTGCGGGGTCTGGTTCCCGTGTTGGCCACCCCGATTTTCACCTTTCCGCTGCGGGCTCCGACAGTGAGGACTCGGCAGTGCGTGTGCCTGCTCTCGCTGCTCGGAGACCCGGCCTGGGCCCTGCCAGGCCCCTGACACATGGGGCCAGAACCTGAACTACGGCCAAAACGTCAGGAGGGCCCTTCTCCAGCGAGGGTGTCATGTCGGCTGCTGGGCCTGAGCGGGGCCCCCGCGTCCCCCTCCGCACAGTCTCACTCAGGTCAGAGACGGAGGGGGCCACCAACGTCAGCCACACAAATTCGAGTCACGGAGATGGTGGTGGCGGCCGTTCAAGCCGCCCCAGGAGCAGTGCCTGGGGCGGACGCAGACGCAAGGGGTCACATGCCTCCTACCACGCCAGCTGCCCGCAGACGCCAGCGTTGGGTTTTGGCGACGTCCAGCTGCCCTGATGCTGGACCAGTGTTTGTGTAAATGGGCGCAGCAGGCGAACGCTGGGAGGGCACGCGCTCATCGGCGTTCTCCCTCTCACGGGGTCTTCACACACGCGTGGGTGGCGCAGGTGTGCCCGCGGTGAGGTCACGGCCCTGCGATGTGGCTCTCTCGTCACCCACTGCCTGCCTCCCGGTCTCTTCCTTCCACGGGGTTTAAGGACGGCCACGGAGAGAAAAGGACGAGCCTTTCTTCTCTCCACCTTTCCTTCCTTTCCTGAGAATGTTTCCTTCCATAACACGGGCTTGTGCAGTCCGACTGGCTCATTCCTGGGTCCCTGTGACATGTAAACCTAACTCGAGGGGAAATGGGGGGGTGGGGTGAGCTGGGTCCCCCTCTGGAAAACAAGCAGAACTGCAAGCTGAGGTCCTCGTACTCTTTCCCCCCAGGATGCAGTGAGGACCGCCCCCCTCCCAACGTCCCCACCCCTCCCATCAGCACCGCTGCCTTCTGGTGCGCGGCTGGGGCGCTTGACACTCACGGCCTGTCTCCTGGCTGAACCGTCTCGAGAAACCCAGTGCTGTGGGCACATCTCTGCCCATTCCGTCCGGGGGGGGGGGAGGGGACGGGGGGGGGACCTACGGGCGGGGGCGACGGGGCAGCACCCGGGGACGCAGCCAGGCAGCGCAGAAGCCAACCCACAGCGGAGCGCAGACCCGGGCGGCCGGAAACAGCAGAGCCGCTGAGTACTTACACTTGTGCAGCAGAGGGCCTCCATGCAGCGGAAAGAAAGGGAAACAGTGTGAATGGAAGAGGAAACAGCAACAGCGTTACAAGAACAGGGGCAGGGGTGGGGGGAGGGCAGCACTCGCAAGCACACAGAGCAGCCACAGAGGAGGCCTCGGGAGCCGAGGGAGGGGGCAGGACGGGGGCCAGAACTGGGAGAGCGCAGGGCTTTTATGAGCCGAAGCACGATCGCAGCTCGAAACGGCAGAACCTCTCAGACACGTCACCTCTTCTGCTAAGTGTGTGCAAAACGCCCTTGACCGACCCCGTCTGGGGGACGGAGACAGCGTGAGCTCCCAAGGCGCGTGGCAGACAGAACCCTGCATGCATGTCGGCCAGCCCCAGGGGGGCGGCGGTCCTGGGCTGGGCTGGTCCCCGCCAGGGTCTTTTCCGTCATTCGTGACCCCGCTGCACTTTCGGGCGAGGCAGCTTTGAACCCGCTCCGTCACCCAAGCCTCGGGAAAGGATGCGAGGCTGACCCTGCGGCGGCCACCTGTCTGCCTGGTGCGCCCTGTACCTCGGTGGGAGCCTGACCGTCACACGAACTCTCAGGTTCGTTCAGCCAGTTTGGTCGTCACTAACCATCGTCCAGGCGTCTCCTTCTTGTTCTGAAAACGTGTTCGGCTCCTGGGTCTGGGAGCGTGAACGACGGGTCCGTTCAGAGCACAGGCCCTCCCCCCACAGCACCACCGCCACCGAGTCTCCATCACTGTGACCGGCTCCCGTCAGCAACGCCCCCAAAGTCTCGGTCTCTGGTGTCTAACTTCATGCTCTTTCAGGGAATCCTCAAACAGACCTCATTCTGTGATCCACTACATTAGATCAGAAATAGCCTTGCTGCACGAAAGGAGAAAATGTTCACCACGTATTTTCAAACATTCCTGAGTCGTGTGAAATACGGATCTCTGCCCCTTTAACATACAAAACCTCGGTAAAGGCAGAGGCAAGTCTGGGCGGCCCGGCTCTGGGTCAGTCCTGTAGGTCAGACCCCCTCCCTTTCCCAAAGGCTAACCGACCAGATGGGCCCTCTCCCCACGGCCCAGCCCACGAATATGGAAGTTCAGGCGAGGACGCTTCTGGTGGCTCAATTTCTAGAAGGACCCGCGAACAAAAACATGGATCCGTGGAAGGACGACCATGGCCACTGTCGACTCCACTTCCCAGAGGAGGGAGGACCCCTGGTTGGCTCCTCGAAGCCTGCACAGTGAGCTGACTGATGTCCCCCGCTGGGACTGGGGACAGACAGTGAGTGAGGGGAGGTCACCCCATCTCTCCAGCTCATCACGCGTGCACGGCTCGGCTTCCAAGGACTGAGCTCAAACCCTGGACCTGCCGCTTCTGGTCAGGGCTGTGGGACTCTGGCCAGTGCCTTTGTCGAGCCAGATCTGGCCTCCTGGTTAGTGAAATACATTGTGGAGAGTGAACCAGATGAGGAATCCAAGGTGCTCTGCATGGAACCGGGGATGGTGCCAACTGGTGGCCGCCCGGCGCGTCACAGGCTGGTTGTGATGGGAGCACTGGTGACAGACGAGGTGAGCACCATCGTGAGGACAGGGCAGCCGGGTTCCGTCTCCTTGTCTGGACCTGGGGCCCCTGCAGAGCCGGACACGGGCCGGGGTTCCGGAACCCGCCACGAGGGAGGAGGGGCTGACCCCGGGGTCAAACACGACTGGACCTCAAGGACGTTCTTAACAAGAGAAGCTGTCGCTACAATGGCATCTTCAATGCCCCACGGGGAGGTCAGGCCCCAAGGTCAAGTGCAAAGACTGTCCTTCGACTCAGATGCACTCGCTCCCATGAAGACTTTCTCCATTGTCCTCACTTTCCGCCTCGTGTTGAACGGACAGAAACTCCCTCGTGGGCCCTGGTCTCTCCCGGAGGCGTCCGCCTCTCTGCCCAACGGACTTATCAGAGACTCCTCACGCTTTCTCCCCCAACTAGTCATTCTCGACATTTTCAAATTGACCAAAAATATAATAAATAAGAGGTGTCAGGATAGTATGATACATGCAAGCATGTTTGTCACGTAGACTCCTTAATTATCAGTTCACAGCATCACTTTATAGGAAATTCTCCGTTGCCAACTAATTTCAAATGAGATCAGGACTGAACAGTCTGAACATGGGATTACTACTGAGAGATGAGTTCAATTAATAACTGTTGGGACATGAGAATGAGGTAGGTGCTTGGCTTCAAAATAGCATTTGGTCAAGACAAATGAAGGCTTGCTGAATTTTAACCTGTATTTTTAAAATCTCAAAATTTTTACATTGAGCCCTGGCAGGTGTGGCTCAGTAGACTGAGCGCAGGCCTGCAAACCGAAGGGTTGCTGGTTCAATTCCCAGTCAGGGCACATGCCTGGGTTGTGGGCCGGGCCACCAGTAGGGGGCGCATGAGAGGCAACCACATGCTGATGTTTCTCTCCCTCTCTTTCACCTTCCCTTCACTTCTCTCTTAAAAATAAATCCACAAAATCTTTTTAAAAAATTGTTTTACATCGAGATCTGCAGCTGACTTTGTTCAGGGAGAGTCATCGTTAGGACCCTCAGGGAGAGTCACTGTCATGACTTTTGTCGTCGGAGAAAGGCCTCCCGAGGTGTGTTCTGTGAAAGCCCGAGCCTCTCGAGATCCCTTCCCAGGAAACAGCAGCGAGTCCACGGGCTGCGTCCCTGAGCGACTGTGTGCGATTTAAAACTGCTCTGACGCTCGTTGAGACAAGGCAACGAATCATCGCAAGCAGTGAGCCCGCAGTTATGTGAGGGGCGCAGGCTGTGTCCTCACCCACTTGCCACACTCACTGAACCCTGAACTTGGGCGATTTTTTAAACCCTACCGAGTGACAAATGAAACTACTTAGGGACACTAATCAGTGGAACGAGACCCGTGTCCTCCAGCACCCGCAGGGCTGGCCGCACTCGGCGTACAGACGATGCCGGCTCCCGACACACGCACGTTCCGGTGCCACACACGGGCACGTGTGCGGAAGTGATAAGATGCCTCTGGGAAGCTAATTAATCACTGTCACCAAACAAACTGCACACCGGGAGGCCGGCAGTGGGCAGACCCGTTTCAAACAACTGCAAAGAGCAGAACGTGTCACAGTTTTGACACGGGTGTCCCCGATGGCCCTCAAAGACGGCACAGGCTTGCAGGGCGGTTGGGCAGCTGGACACCCTTCACGCGTGATTCTGTTTCTATGTTGATTTTATCTGCTGGTGGTAAGGAGACATTTTACACAGAGCACGAAGCCTAATGAAAGAAATCGAACTCAGAACCTCACTCGGTTGTAGCACATAAACCAGCAGGGCAGCCACGCATTGCTTCCAGCAGGCTCAGCTCCCAGCCACCTGCACGCAGGTGACCCGGGCGCCCTGGATGAGCCACTGAAGTTCCCTAGGCCTCAGCTCCCTCCCCTGTGAAACGGAAGCTGTTCATACACCTAATCGCTCCCAGGATGTTACTATTCGTGGACCCAGAAGAGCGCCCGGCAGGTCGGACCTCGCAGAAAGCGGACTGAGTGCGTAAGAAGACGTTTAAGTTACCTTGGAATGCCCAGGGGAGAGGGAGCCAGGAATTTGGGCTGTAAACAAACACTTTAGGTTATAATGAAATAGCAGCATCTCCCAAAGCAGCACCCCGGCTCCGCGTGTCGGGGGCTCCTAATTCCACGTGGGAAAGGAAAGTCTGTGTGAATTATTCCCTCGGAGCTGTCGTAATAATTACTCTATGACAACAGTGTCCGACTTCTACTGCCTCAAAATGTAAACAGAGGCCTGGCTGGTGTGGCTCAGTGGATTGAGCACTGGCCTGCGAACCAAGGGGTCACCAGTTCGATTCCTGGTCAGGGCACGTGCCTGTGTTGCGGGCCAGCTTCAGGGCACATTCACTGAAACGTTCGGTTTTCCTTTGGGATTGAGGGCGGGTAGAGATTCTCTTTTAAAATAGTTTCCCAAAATTACAAAGAAAAAGTGGGGCAGCGGCCTTCAGGTCCACAGCTTCACTTACGGCCCCTGCAGAACAACAGCATCGTCCTGGGGGGCGTTTTCTTGGGTCTGTGCACACGGGGGACACTTGGGAAGGACCCGCAGCCTTACCATGCAGGTGTCCAGGTCTTCCAGACGCTCCAGCTCCGTGAGCTCCTCCACCGCGGGCACCGGGCGCCTGGCGGGCTTCTCGTCAGCCAGCTCCACGTCCGGGGCCTCGGCCGCAGGGAGGGTCCTGCCCCGCCGGGCGAAGTGCTCGGTCTGGGAGGCGACACAGTGCAAATTAACCAAGGACATGGGACCGAAGGGCGGCTGGGCTCCCGGCAAGGAGGGCGTCCGACGGTGAACGTGGTCAATGACCGCCCTTAACACGCTCCCACCGGATTAACTCACTCCCCCCTCTCGATGTCTTTCTTTGGGGGGCAGCGTGTTCTAACCAGAAAAGACAAAATCTCCTTTCTTTAAAGGACGTCTTTCAAGACTGTGTCTTTTGAAAAACACCATCTTCGCCACGTGGACGCAACATGCGCAACGCAGGCACAGGTTTTCCCGCAGAGGCGCTGGGCCCCTTCCCCTGAAGCTGGCGAGACGAAACTCAACTTCCTGCCGCAAAACCACTCACAGGGTCTATCTGCCCGGAGGCACTCCCACCTCTTTGTGCAGAAAAGCCACTTTCTTTATATAACACAAATAAAAGAAACAGTACTTTCTGAGTAGTTAAACTCTTCGAGAAGGACAATGAGGGAGTCCTTTCCATGTGACCCCCCACATGCGGTCACCAGATCCGAGGCCCGGGCCCCTGGACCGTCCAGGGGCCCTTTGGGGCGGTCCTGGGGCGCTATGCTTCCCAAGAAACTTTTCTATAAAGGCTGCACCACTGATTCTGTTTCTGCTTATTTTTAAAAAACAAGCGTGAATTGGGAGCTCCAGGCAGTGAAATAGCTCTTTGCTGTGGCACGAACTGGAAATTCATTTTGCTCAAATGTGTTGTTAATAAACCAGTTTTTTATACTTCCACCTTGCTACATACTAATAGGTTGGTGAAATACAGTAAAAATTTTAAAATCACAAGCACAGCCTGCCTGTGCATAGGGCGGCCGTGTCGAATTGCTGTATGGGTTTCTCCACGGCCCCCCTGCTCACTGAGCTAACCCTGTCATGGAGGGTCATCGCCGTCCACCGTGGGTCAGCTGCAGCCCGTGGCGGATCTGAGCAGAGCACTGAAGAGGCCCAGCCTACCTTCTGGATTTTAGACGACAGCCATGTGTATGTTCCTGAAATGAATTTTTTTTCAAAACACTCGTACAGTGTGCCTCATGGGGACAAAGCTCTCACTGTCCCCTCGTGCTGATGTCCTCCAGCCTCACCGAACAGGTCAACGTCCACCCGACATTTTTCTCTGGAGAAAGGCCGTAACCCCCTGGGGAGATTTCTACCGCACCACCTCACTGGCGTGCGAGACACGCAGCTCTCTCGGGTCCTAGGGCCTGACCCCTCCCCCAGCAGGCCCTGCCTCGGGGAAGAACCAGTCTCCGGAGGAAGAAGCGGGTCCTCCCCGTGGGGCCGCCCTGCAGCCCCTGGATGAGGCCGCCTCCCTCCCGAGTTTCCTGTGGTCTCCAAACATTTCCCCTCCCTGCCTGCTTTCCAGGACAGTCCACCCTCAAACGACCACATCAGAAACCAACAAAACGAGCCCGGACAACTTCACTGGAACTGAAAACAATCTTCATTTCGGGGGGAGGGGGAGCAGGGGATGGGGGGAGAGATGGCACTGGACAGAGACGGGACTGGGGTGGGGGGCACACAGCACCGAGCACAAGGCCACACTGAGAGCCCGTGTCCCCAAGACCTACCCGTGCGACTGTGTTAACCAGTGTCCCCCATCGATTCAATAAAAAGGACGTAAAGTAAAATAGATGACAGAGATAAAAACATAAAAAATAAGCAAATCGTATTCTTAGGTCTCCCGGCCATCCCCGCCCCATGCTGCTGGTCAGTGTTGTGCACTGAAAGGATTTCTCAATGCCGCCGCTTCTGCTCTCCGAGTCCCCCTGCGGAGTGGCTGAGACGCTCCCTCGAAGGGACATGGAAGCAGAAGCAGGGAGCTGGGGTCTTCACCCCAGAAGCTGCCACAGCGCAGAGCGTGGAGAAGAGCCGCCCGCCCACCCGCCCGGTAGCCGGCGGCTCCCCGCGTCCCCGCAGAGGCGGGCGCGGCACTCACCAGTCTGTGGTTGCTGTGCGAAAGTGCGTCCAGAATTTCGTCCACGATTCGGTCGGACAGGAAGGAGGCAGCGGTCAGCTTCACCTCACTGCGGAGAAACCCACAGGGTGGGGAGGCATTTTAGCTGGGGCAGCAGGGAGGTGTCAGCCGCGCCGGGCGCCACGTGGGTGAGGTCAGCGGGCGGGACACGGGGATGTGTGAACAGGGACGAGGGCTTCCAAATGCCGCCTAAACACACAGGCCACAGGCTGCCTTTACCCATTCACCCGGCCTCTGCCCTCCCAAAGCTCACGGCTCAGCGGCAGAAGTGGAAACATCTGGAAAAAGACCAACGTAATGGGAACCGCATGGCCTGTGTGGTCGAGAACAATCTGCCCATTGACAGAAACGAAAACAAACCAGGCAGCGGCCGGCGGGGCAGGTCCGGTCTGGTGGCGAGGCCTCGCTTTCTGCTCCGGGCGCGGGGCCTGCTCGCTAGAGACCCTCCTACGGAGCCCCTGGCGGCCGACACGCTGCGTCCACCCCGACTCATCATCTCACTTCAAGCACAGTTACACACGCACGGCTGTCCTGTCCTTTATGGGCAAATGTCACCAAGATGCTGTTTCAGTGTCTCTTGTCCTGACTTGAAGAAGCTGCCCAGATAGCCCTGGGCGGGTGTCTCGTCTGGTTGGAGCATCGCCCCAGGTTTGATCCCTGGTCGGGGTGCACACAGGAGGCGACCGATCGATGTTTCTCTTTCACATCGATGTCTCTCTCTCTCTCTTTCTCTTCCTCTCTCTAAATTCAGTAAAGCTAAATCCTTGGGAGAAGATTAAACAAACTTTTTATTTTTATTTTTTTGAAAAAAAAAGGTTGCCCAGACACCGGACAGTGGCTGGCAGTTTTCACTAATAAATAACGTGGCCGCTGAGGCTTCAGTCAGAGAGCTGGCGTGACAGGGAGCACTGTGGCTGTCTTCTGTCCCCCAGGGTCCAAATTCCCGGTGTGCCTTCAGTCCGAACCACAGCAAAAATGCACAGAGGTGCGTGGAAGGGCCCTTGTGCCGGAGACACTTCACCCGCAGCCCGGCATCGCCTCCCGGTCTTGCTTGGGAAGGCGGGTTTTTAGAGCAGGGAAGGGCTTTCCACAATGGTGTTATTTCATTGTAAAACTGAACTTGAAAGGCTGTTTGTGTAACAGGAAAAACCTTCCTAAACCGAAGGCGCCACTCTGCACAGAGGTCCCCCCGCCTGGGAAGGTGTCTCACGCACCGTGGAGACACCCGACTCCTTGATGCCTGTGCTGAAAACCCTCCTGGGCTGCAGGTGGAGGACCTCGCTTTAATTTCTGCCCCCGAATAGCTGCCCCCTCGGTAGCTATTCGGTGTATCTGATACTTTGATATTCCACGGGGGTCGCCTCGCCGGGTCTCCCACTAGAAACACACATGACGGGGCCCCCGACTCAGACAGAGAGGGGCCGAGAGTCTGGTTTCACCAGTGCCGCCTTGGACGCCGCACGGGCACATTTGCAGATTTGACTTCCTCAAGAAACCGCAGAGTCTGCCAGTTCCCCTTCCCTTCCACTTCCCTCGTCTCTGATGTGAGGGGCGGCACCAGAAAGGAGTCCTCAGTGAGCCTCTGCCAGGTCCCGGCCGGCTCTGTCGCTCTGCTCCGGATGCCGCCGGACGTCCCGTCTGCACGACTTCCAAGGAAACAACCGAACTGGCATGTGCGCCTGTGCACACGCATGAGCACGTGCATGAGCATGTTTGTGTGTGCACATGTGTGTGTCACGTGTGCACCCTGCCGGCACTCAGGGTCACGTGTGACAAGACGCCTGGGAGGGAGCTGGTGACTCGAACTGACTCACTGGCGTCAGGACTTGTGCCGGCTGCTCACCTTTCAGGACTGGCCCCTTCCCAGGGACACGACCCCCCGACAGCACCAGGTGCCCCAGTGAAGCCCCCAGGTTGTGAACTGCAGCGGTTCGATCCGCCGTCAGGAGAGAATGGCGCTCGGCGCATTTCCCTTAGTGCTGACGAGGCGTCGGTGCGAGTCTCGAAACTACAGGTGGTGGAAATGCACTCACAGCAGGAAGGGCCGCAGCCCATCACTCGCCGGCCTGCGGGGCCTTGTCAACACACGGTGTTTTCTACATCTCTCAAGTCCCTTCGACTGTCTTAGGACTCAGCTCAGAGGGGCTACAATCTTATTTCTAACTATTTCTTTATTTTTTTTCCCATTGTTGTTCGAGTGCAGTTGAGACACGGGCCAGCTGCGTCCCAGACTCGCGGCTGCGCAGAGACTGCAGACCCCCCCCCCCGCACGGTTCCACACTCCGGCTGGCAGGCTGCGGATGTCTGGGCTGTGAGCACGTAATTCAGGGCTTATTTAGGTTTTCACTCTCATTTTTCTTGCAGGCTGTCATTTAGCAACATCCTTATGTGTTTGCACATGTGGAGACTTTTCAGATAAGACCCGGGAATGGCTAAAATGGGAAACTTGGGACATTCCTGAAGTGGGGGCATCTCGTCCTGTGATTCCCCAAGTAAGAATCAGAAAGAGAGTTAGCTGAGCTTCCCTGAAAGGCTGGTGACCACCCCAGAGTCTGGGTGTAAAAGTCCAGACAAGTTGGCAGCCGATCTGAAGCAGAAGCCGACACACAGGGTCCAGGGCACCATTGGTGAGCTGGCAGCGTCGCCGAGCCGCAGACAGAGCCCAGCAGGACCGTGCGGTGATGTCCCAGGGGCTGCTCCGCCCTCACAGGCGGTGCGTTCATGAGCCCCAGTGGTTTGAAGGGTGAGAACAGACAGAGCTCAGGCCTCTGTGGGCACTTTATGACAACGGAAGACAAGCTTCAGCAGCAGGAAAAAGCGGGACCCCAAACGCGTGTCCCACTCTGACAAACAGGACGTGTGAGAAGAGCACAGAGTTGCACGCTCTTCGGGCACGGCCCAAGACGAGCCGTCTTGCCTGGAAATGCCGGTGAAGGCAGCACCGTGCAGTTTCTGCCACGGGACACGCCGCCCGCACCGTGCGGGGCCACAGGCCGTGCGCACCCGCACCCACCTGATCTTGTTGAGGATGTCCACCCCGGACTGCTCCAGAAGGACGTTCTTCACGAAGGTGCGGGGGATGGAGATCTTCTCGGCGCTGGCCTGCAGCAGGTCCTGCCGGAGGCGGGCCTTCTTCAGCACGTGGGGGCACAGGCTCTCGGCAGCGTCCACCATGGACTCCAGCAGCACCTGCAATGCAGCAGAGTGAGGGGCGAGGGGGACCGCGGGGGCACCGCCACCCACATGGGCGCGGTCACGGAGGACACACCCTTGGAGCCCAGGAACGCGGCCAAGGCCTCAGAGCTGCACAGGGGACCAGTGACAGTGGATGGTCGGGCTTTTGGGGCCTCAACCCCTTTTAGTCACGTGGCATCTGCCCCACGAGGGGGGCCCCACACGCTCGGCACTGAGGCATCGAGAGGAGACTCAGGAAGACACCGAGCAGCCCTGGCACCCGGCTCCCCCCACACGGTTCTCTCCGTCCATGAGCACACGTTCCCTGAACAGCAGGCCAGATCCGAACGCTCGTGTGGTTCTGCAAACCACAGGAACCGCAAATCGGGGGACCCATCCGATCTGTCGAGCCGTCGGTGACAGAAAAGTACAGACGATGGCCAGTTTTCCTCTCTTCAAGAAAAACTTCAGAGTCAGGCACAGTTACCCCTGTCCTAATGACAGCAAGGACGTGAGTGACAAAACACAGACGGAGCACTTCACGAACCAAACATCAACAGCAGCAACCAGCACACACACACACACACACACACACACACACACACACACACACCCCCCGAGAGTCCGACAGACGTCTCGGCACGGCCTGTCCTCCGGCCTCCGTGAGGACGGTGAGATGACCGTTCACAGCTGAAGCGGGTAAGCTGAGGGGGTTGGTGACTGGGGAAGGGGCAGCCACCTGTGTGTCTGACCTAAAACTGAACCCTCGCCCGGTGACTTTGGGCCCCGTCCCTCATCTCTCTTTTCCTTTCCTCGTCTGTAAAGTGGCAAGTCAGGAAGCTCCTGCCTCGGGGGACTGCTGAGGACGAGGTGACCGTCACGTGTAAGGTGCTCGGCGCAATGTCCAGCAGACATAACAGTCGTGTCCACCACAGACATCAGTGCTGATCTGCCTCAGAGGTGCTGCTCCTCGGGCCGGGACCCCAGGCTGAACGCCGGGCATGTTCCGTCACAGCCACAGCGCAGACGAGACTGACGCAGCAGCAGCAGCATCATGGACAGATGGGCGTGGTAGTCTGTCCGCTCACATGTTCACAGGCACAGCACAGGGTCCCCACCGCCACGGTGTATGAGGAGGGCGAGGGAAGCAGGAGGACAGGTGGGAGGCAGCCACGGGGAAGTCCCCCAAAGCCCCCATTACCGAGCCTGGCCTCGCAGAACGTCAGGGTCATGGCCACCTGCCCCTGGAGCTGCTGGGACAACCCGAAACGACCCACCACACTCCTTAGCGCCTGCCCCCCAGCATGCGGTTCGACCCCTGGCTTGGAGCCCCTGCTTCAGTGTTCACGCTGGAAACCCTACAGGCAGACGTCACATCCTGGGCGGCACTGCCCCTCAGGACGGAGATGACGGGACCGTCGGCGCCACCCCCTGGCCACACCAGGCCATCGAGCGCTTCACACGTGACCAGGGCGACCGAGACACTGAACCTCAGGTTTCATCTAATCGAGTTACATTTCAGGGAGCACAGGTCTGGTCAACATCAGACCAAATGACGCAGGTCTGACATTGACCTTCTCCAGAGTAAAACTGGGGGGACCACCTGCTTCCGCTCACTCCTCACTGATGTCAGTGGCCACGTCTGGCGTTTGGCTTGTATTTTTTTTAGCTTTATAGCACAAATTAGGCGTTATTGTCATTGTTCCACCTAATGATCAAGTGCATTGGACTGATACCATTCACACGGCAACCACACTCCCACATTCAAGCAAATTCCACGTCCAAACCGAAGCTCTAACACTGTTCTTCCTTTTGCTCGGGACACAGGACGGGCAGGAAGGTCAGGACACTGGGAGAACCCTTCCGGCCAAGCTGGGTTACCACGTGCCAAGTCCAGCCTCCAGCCTGCAGCCTGCAGCGAATCCGAAACTGACCGGGGAACTGTTTTACCGTTTAGGCCCCGAGTGAAAGCAGGAATCTCCGAGGCCAACGTAAGCGCTCTTAAATTTTAAGTCCAGAAGGGAAAAAAATGAATGTGTCTTTTATGTCAAAACGTTCAAATCTCCCTTCTTCATTTATTGCCCCAGGAACAGATGTGTTAGTACCGAGAAGAGGAAAAACCAGGAGAGGGCTGTTGTTTTTAAATCCCTAAACCAGGCCGCTCCGGAGAAGACACCACCTCCTCTCAGAGAAAGAATTTTTCCAAACCAACTGCTTTCTCCTCAGGAAGTTTGCTAAGAAGGCTGGCTCCTCTGGCCATTTCTTTTTCTTTCCTGAAATAATATTTTTTTTAAAAGATGGTTCAAAGAGCTATTTAAAATTATTCTTAGGCAACACTCAAAGTGCCCACTGCTGGTCATCACACAGGACGACCCAACAGGAAAGCTGGGAAGACCCCGATCGTCTTGAGATCAAGCCCACCCCGCGCAAAGCAGCTCCGGCCACCGAGCGAGGCCACTTGCTTGGAGCCAGCTGGCAGTGGCAAACCCAGGACATGAATCCGGGCCTTTGGGCCCATTTTTCTAAGTGATAAAAATTTATGTTTATAAAGTTAATCTGCCCTGGCTGGTGCGGCTCAGGGCAACAGCCTGCAACCAAAGGGTCACTGGTTCGATTCCCAGTCAGTGCACATGCCTGGGTTGCAGGCTGGGTCCCCAGTAGGGGGCGTGCAAGAGGCAACCGCATACCAATGTTTCTTTCCCTCTCTCTTTCCCTTCTTCTCTCTCTAAATATAAATAAATAAAGCCTTTAAAAAAAAGAATAAAGAAATCCAAACTACAAATGGAGGTTTTTCTTAACCCACGAGACAAAGAGTAAAAGGTTAATATACTGAAAGTCGGTGTGGGGGTGGCAAAGCAGGCAATTCCAGTTGAAAGTCCAGATAAAAGTGAACACAGGTGCTGTTTGGGCTGGGCTGGGGCGGGGCACACTGGGGCTGGGGGCGGGGCACATTGCGGCTGGGGCGGGGCACACTGGGGCTGGGGGCGGGGCACACTGGGGCTGTGCCGAACAGCACGGCCGAGTCACGTGTGGACACAGGACGCTGGGAAGCACCAGGAGCTCGGGATGGCACTGCCTCTGGGACTTCAAGGGACTTTTACTTCTTTAAATACACTCGGTAATATCGTTACCATGTTTGACAGAGAACTTCCGTTTTTCACAGTCAGAAGTAAACGAGGGACAGGGACGACCCTGGGTAAGGAGCATCCCCCGACACACCCCGCCCTCCCCGAGGAGGCGAGACCCGTGCTGTTGGCCGACAGGCGACCTGGTGGAACCGACCGGCCAGGCCGCCCTTCCCCCACGGCTGTGTCTGCTCGGCTCGGGCTCAAAACAGCCGTGGTCACGTCAGATGAAAACGGCGCACGGTCTCTCTGTGACATATGCACAGGGAGACGGGGGCTCTGACCCCTAATGGCCCACAACGCCTTCTCCCCCATTGGTGTAGTTTGCAGAGCGCTCAGCCTGCTGCAAAGTCATCACCGAGCCGCACGGCCAGGTTCTCAGAGGGAATCAGGCGATTCCAGAATTGACACAGGGCTCTCTAAGGCGTCCTGGAACAGGGAGATTGGGAACGGTGAAGACGTCCCGAGAGAGGAATCCCTCGACGAGCAGTGTTACCCGAAGTCCCCTTAAGGGAAAGCCGTGCTCAGGCCGCCCCCCACCCACCCTTGAATTCAGAGACTGGTCTCAGGCAGGAGCCAACAGACACGTCTCGGCCACTCCGGGCGCCTGTGGCTTCACCCTTGTGCCCCCAGGCTCCCAGCCGCCACTCGTGAGGACTGTCATTGCACCCGTCCCCTGCCCACTCCCTCCATCACAACGGCAAAAGACGGTTTCCCAGAGCAGCCTCTCCTCGTGCCTCTTGCTAGAAACCGATCGTTCTCCCACCAGGGGCGACCCTCCTGCCTGTGTTCACTTAGAGGTTCACCATGGAGACCAAAATGGCGCCTGACAGGTTTTCCTGACCTTGTTTTAGAAGAAGTTACTCCAAAACTTATCAATGAAGCCGGAAAAGACAGTGTTCCATTTGGACCACCCGTGCAGGTGTGTACAGGTGAGCACACATGCACACACACACACAAACCCATGAAGTGCAGGCGGCCACAGCACGGAACGCTACCCCACGCAGCAAAGTCGTGACGGCATCGTTTCCCCAGATCGCAGAGACCACGAACCTTCAGCTGCTCGTCGACCACCCTCGTCACCTCTCCGGCCATGGACTCCAGCGTCTCCTGAATGGGGCTGGACAGCAGGCCACCGGCTCCGGCCCAGGACGTGCTGCCAACGTGGTACAGGTTTGGCAGCAACTGTGAGAAAACAGAAGAACCCCCGTCGTACGTGACAGTCGGCCGTGACCTGTCCTGATCGAAGGCTCTCTGAACAGACCAGGACACGGAGGCCCAGCGTGGGAACCACCAGGGCAGGACCTTCAGTGCAGCTCGTGTCCACCTGACTGAGCCCCAGGGTCCCTCCTACTCAGAAGAGTCGCCAACGAGTGTGTGACTCCAACAGAACCAGGTCGCACTGCGGGGACGAATTCTGCCGTGCGAGAGGCTTCTTTCAGGTGATGGGGAGAGTGCCCCTCGATCAGCGGTGGTGGAAGAACGTGAGGGAGCTGTTACCATTTTAAACCGCAACTGCCCCCGGGTGACTCGGCCCCCGAAGGTGGCCACTGTACTCACGTCCCTCTCTGTGCTGCGAGGGACATGATTACATGTCCCTTGTAGGGAGCGAGGCCAAGGGGGGTCCACCCCACTCTGCCCTTTGTGAGTAGTAACCTTGGACGTCGGTAGAAAGGAAAAGAAAGTCGGGACTAGTTTCCAAGACTGAAGTGTACACAGCTTTTCGTCACAGGAGACGCCCACGCAGCCCGCGCGGAGACTCACCGTCTTGGAGTTCTTCGCGTCCCGCATCAGCCGATCCGCCGCCCGCACGTCCTCCTGGACGGCGTCCCCCACGCAGTTGCGCAGGGAGTTGAGGTGGTCCTGGACCTTCACACATATCCTGTCAATCATCTGCCCACGTGTGGAGGTGACAGCCAGCGTCCCGGGGAGCCCAGCCGGGGTTCGGGTGGAAGGAAACACAGAATGAATGAGAAGGAAACTTCCTCCCCCTGGAATTTCTGAGAGGGCAGCCCACGGCCCATTATTGATCCATCTGTTCGCAGAAAAAGCCTCGGGCAACATTAACCCCAGGAAAACCGACAGAATTCCGGTCCCCTCTGTGGCTTAGAAAAGGCGGCGAGTAACCCTGGCTGGTCTGGCCCAGTGGACTGAGTGCCGGCCTGCGGACCAGAGGGTCGCCGGTTTAGTTCCCATCAGGGCGCATGCATGCCTGGGTTGCAGGCCAGGTCCCCAGTAGGGGTTGCGTGAGGCAACCACACACTGATGTTTCTCTCCCTCTCTTTCTCCCTCCCTTTCCTTCTGTCTAAATAAATCTTAAGAAACAGCTGCAGCCGATTTCCCTCTGTGAATGAGGAAGAAGTCGGAAGCACACTGTTCGCTGAGACGCCTGCTCAGGGAACCCGTGGCAGATGGTCAGGGTCTGGCTGCCGTGGTCTCCACACTTGCAACGTGCAACGTGGGAACTGGGCAGTGACGAGAAGCCGCCAAGCACTCAGAGCCGAGATCAGTCCCTTGCAGGAAACGAGGCTCTGGTAATGGCAAAATAATGCTACTTTCCCAAGACTCCATCACGTCATGAATATTCGTAATTATTTGTCTCAACGTGCATCGCTTTATTTTTCCACAAATAACACCTGTGGACCACGGCGTATTCAGACGATGCTGGAAAGAGGAAGGGGACAAAAGCCACCGAGCCGCCCGGCTGCCAGAGCCACCCTCCTCTCTCGAACGTCTGTGCCCACAGTCACCCGAGAAATTCCACCTACTGCGAATGCTCCCCATGAGGCTTTTATCTCGGGCGCCCTCCCTTCATCCTCTCTTGATATGAAGCACCCACAAAACGTACAGCCGCGCCTGCACGAGGCAGGAAACGTGCGGGCCACACACGTGGTCTCACAGGATGGCACCAATCCTGCCGGTCAGTCCCTCTCCGCCTGGTGAGAGCCCGCTCGGAGCACCTGCTGCTTTTTCAGTTCTCCTGGCTTCCATCTTGAATTTAAACACTGGTCTTATTTCCGTATTTTTCATTTTAAATGATAGAAAATAAGAGCTAAAAATGTAGCACACGGGTATACCACCACTCAACTTTCTCCCTTTCCAATGCCTGATTTTAATTTCCTGTAACAACAATTTTTGTGGTAACAATAATTCGACTTTCCCTTTTTTGGGAAAAGGAAAAGTTTAATACCAACTTAATACCTAAGTTGGTATTAAAATTTTAAACCCACTAAAATGCAGCTACAGAGTTATGATTATGGGGTCCGCAGAGAAAAAAATTTAATTCCATGTCTTTTAATCTTGCCGATTGTCCCAGAGTAACCATTTTTAAAAGCTACTCCCAGTTTTTATAACTTTTTATGATTTTATTTTTTTGCTATAGCTTCTCATGTGTGCCTCGTTGTATACTTCCTTATTTTCTCTGTTATGCAAAAGAGATTCCTCAAAAGACTTCATATGGGAAGTGGGGATGGAATTTCTGGGTTCACATCCAAAGATAGTTTCACTCTGCCTTCAGGTTCCCTGCTAAGAGAGCTGGGTATAGAATTCTTGGTCCAGAACAGGTCACCCTCTGAACGACACTAATTTCCTCGTTTGCTTCTAGCAGCTGGGACCTGGGCCAAGGACCGGTCCCAGCTCCCCAATAAGGTTCCTGTTTATTCTCTCTGGAACGCTTTCAGATTTTTTTCCTTATTCTCGGGTCTGGCCGAGAAGAGTCTGGCGGAGGGTCGTTTGCCCGTTCATTCTGATCGACTTTAGTAGGTGGCGTCAACCCAGGACTCCTGTTTTCTATTATTTTCACGCTTTTCCAACTTTTTCTATTATTTCTCTTTTTAAATTTTTCCGTCCCCATGAGAGGGCTGTCGGTCACTGGGAACGTCTCAGCTCCCATCTGCCTTTTTAGTGCATGTTAAAGGTTTCCTCCCCTTCCCCCCACCCCCTACAAAAATAAAACCTTCCCGTGAGCCGGTCGGGGCGCCTAAGGCTCTGCCACGGTTCCGGCGCTGACCCCCACCCCCAGCTCTGCAAGGACCCCCACCCGCAGGGCCGTCCGAGTCCCTGTCGAGAATCAGCTGGGCTCAGCGCTGCGGTCTGCTCCGCTCTTCCTTTGACACATGCTGCGAGTTTTCCTCAAATACCTTATAACCCTTGAGTTTGACTGGTATTTTTAGGGGACAATATTCCACACTTTTTAAATTGTTATGAGGCTCTTCTCCTCCCTCACATTGAGTACAGAAAAGAGAAAAGCACCTGAGTTCCTCTTCAGCGCTGAAGTCTTAATTAGCATCAACTAACTCCTCGCTACTCAGAAGAATTTGGGACCTTGCTTTGTGCTCCGAAGCCCAAGGGCCTGGAAACAGACCATCTGCGCGGCGGCCGTGTGGTGATCCTCAGGGTCTACCTTCTGCCGTCCTGAACTCCTGCTTCTCGTGCCTCGATCCACAACACCCCACCCTGACCCTCTGCTGAAAGGCACGAGGCCCACCCCCAACCAAAGGCGTGGACTGGGCCTGCGTCTTCTGCCCTGTGGTTGCCCGGCTGAGACAGGTGCAGGAGGGGCCGAGACGGGTGCAGAAGGGTGGGGGGCGGCGGCCGCTCACCTGCTGCGTGGTGCTGCTGACGATGCCCTGCTGGAGGCGGTAGGCCTGCTCCTGCAGGTACTTCCTGGTCTCGTGGTTCCGCAGCAGGTAATTCTCTATCTGCAGAGAAGCACACGGCGCTCAAGACCACGCTGGGCTCGCCTGCGGACCCCAACACCCCAGCACCACTTCACGCACCCCAGCCCCCGTGCCCTGACCCCCAAAGTCTAATGAGGCAGGAGCCTGGCCATCGCTGGGAGGCACCGCTGGCGTCTTTAGAGAGAAACATGACGTGCAGGCAGCCGGAGTCATTTTTGGGTGACTCGGGAGCTGACGAAGCTCAGTGAGTATTTAATCACCTGCAGGGCTCAAGCCCCCTGGGTGACCGCCCACCACCCTCTGCACAACCCCGGTGCTTCCTGCCGCGTCAACATTCAACCACCAAACAGTTCCCCAGTTACACGGACACCCCCAGGGGCACGGACGCGACTCCCTGGGGCTCTGAGGTGGGGACAGAGGCCAGCCACGCTCAGAAAAAAGTGAGGAGACAGGTGTGACACCTGGAACCAATGCCGGCTGGCCCAACTCCTAGACATGCTGGTTTCATGAATGTACCAGGTTCTCACACTCTGTCACCAACAGGGCTGATTTAGCAGAACTACCGAAAATAGAAACATCCCACGGAAAATGAGGAACCTTGGAGTCGCTCAACAATGTGCATTTCACACTACAACAATCCCCTATAGAAAGTTCAAATGAGGCTGAGGCGAGGCACGTAAGAACCAGCCCTGGCCGGTGTGACTCAGTGGATAGAGCACCGGACTGTGAAGCAAAGGGTCGCCCGGTTTGATGTCCAGTCAGGGCACATGCCTGGGTTGCAGGCCAGGCTCCCAGTAGGGGGCGCATGAGAGGCAGCCACACATCTATACTTTCTCTCCCTCTTTTTCTCCCTCCCTTCTCCTCTTTCTAAACATAAAGTCTTTAAAAAAAAAAAAAAAAAGAACCACATGCAATGGCTACAACTGAACGAGGACGGGCACCCAGGCAGGCGCCCTCCAAAGACCGGCGTGGGGTGGACCCCTGGGTCGTCTTTTCCGCCGTTACTTCCGTGTTTTCTGCAAACACCACTAACCACCTGGCTTCTCATTTGTCACTGTGGCTCCCTGGTTAGGGACTTCCAGCACGATCACATCTCCGTTTCCATCCTCCCTGTGTTAGAGTTGACGACGACTAAATGCCAGTTAGGAGCAATTAAAACGCAGGCTGTAATTAGTGCCACGCCTGGGACCCACAAAGCGGAACAAACTGTCACTCCGCACTGGCCCTGAGTGAAGACATTATAGAGACACAACACACGGAAGTGACACGTGACCACGTGATGTCACGTTCCCTCTCGCTGATGCCCAGAAGCGCCTCCCTCTCCGAGGCGGCGTTAACGCCAACGTGCCCTGTTTTTGCTCCCCAGGTTCCCTCGCCGGCGGTGTGGTGGGTGCACACCAGCCTGCCTGGACCTTTGTCGTCCGCCCCCGTGCCCTTAGCCTTGGGACACCCTGGCCGCGGCCAGCTCTGGGAGGAGACTGTTCCCTCGGGAGGTTCACTCGCCTCCAGTCGGCCCCCCGGCTCACCGACTGTGCTGCCCTGACCGAGCCTGGAGGGAGGTTAGAGAACCTAACACGCTAAGCTCTGTTCTGAAGGCTGAGTGATGTCTGAGTGTCCGGAGGACCCGCCCGCCACACACACACATTCCCACTGGACATGTTCACGTCTTTGGAACGACGGGCTGAACTCCCTTCCCAGTTCACCATTCAGACCCAGCACAGAGACCCCGCGTCCTGGGGGCTGAGGACAGAGGGCCGGAGGGGGCTGGAGCGGGGGGCATGGCTCACCGTGAGCGAGGCCTCGGCTACAGAAAACGGAGGCACTAAGTGTACTTCGCAGCCATTACCTTTCCCCTCCCCTATCAGAGCCGTGCAGGACGGCCCTGCAGTCTGAGCTGTGCGAACCCGGGGGCTCCTGGAGGTGAAGCTCGTGGGGGTCTCGGCCACCCTGAGACGGGCCCTCCGGCGGCCCACCTGCTCCAAGACGGCCTAGCCCCTGCTCAGCTGTGGGACCGCCGGCACAGTGGTAGACAGACAGACATCTGTAGATGGAGGTGGGGACAGAGAGGGGGAGATCTCGGGCCGGCGTGGACTTCCTGACGAGGCAGGAGGGACATGAAGGACACAGAGGTTGTGCCAGGGGACCCTCGGGTCCACACCTGTCCGCAGGACGGCGGGACGTCCGCCCGGTGTGAGTGGATGCCGAGAGGCCGTGACTCCGTCCAATTGAACTGGCCGCAGGCTGCGGCCTTATCCACCCCCTCCCCCATCCCGCGGGGCTCCTGCCGTGGCCCCGTGAGCACACGCTGATGTGAAGGCCGAGTGGGGATAGGACGCACGGCCCTGCTCGCACGGCGAGACGCAGGGACGCGCCGCAGCGCCAGAGAGCGCCCGCCGAAGCCGGCCCGCCCCCCGCCGCACCTTCTGCAAGGCCTCCTCCGTCTTCTCGGGGTTCGTCTTCAGGGCTTGGGCCGCGTCGTACATGGGGATGGGCATGAACCGCAGGGTGTAGTTCCTGGGGGGGGAGAAAGCCATGCTTGTTTACCAACATCTTCCCAGCAGCTTAAGCCAGCGCTTCGTTAAAATCCTAACAGGCGGCTGCCAGAACGACGCAGACAATTCTGAACAGCCAGCCGTCCTGGGCCCCAGACTGCAGGCGGGCGTGGGGTCCCCACAGGACACCTGACAAAATGGCACAGCTGTCGGGAATGTGGCTTTTCCACTGGATGCACAGCTGTCAAAACAGGCAACAAAGTAACACCAGTGGGGACAGGCCGAAACCACGGGGCGGGCAGGGGAAGCCGGGGCGGGGGAAGCCGGGCCCTCACTCTACGGGATCTCACACCAGCCCCACGCGGTGGGCGGAGACCGACTTGGCCACCCAGCCCCCCAAGTCCCAGCCAACAGCTGCGCCACCACCCCACGGGGCTCCCAGCCGGGGGCGGAACCTCGTGCTCTTCCAGAAAGGAGTCCCCGGGAACACTTACTTCTCCATAGCAACAGCTATGTCTTGAAAGCCTTGTGCGGTGATGTTGTTCTTGTCCCATATCACAGTCCTGCGTGGAAAGCCCATCACACCAACGGTCAGACACAGGGTGGGCGGGAGGAGTCTTCCGCTCAAGTCCCACGTCTCGCGGGCCACACCACCCCCGTGTCTCTGTGTGACGGAGTGACACTGGCAAGGACGAGCACTTCTCCAGGATGATGTTTTCTGCGCAAATCGCGTGGGGCAGCACACAGGTGAAGCTACCGAGCAGGCTCGGCCGGGCAGAGTCTAAACCCGGGTTCCGTGCCATTCTCCCCACGGAAGCCCAGGGTTTGTGTCTCAGGCTGAAACCAGCAGCGGAGACACTGAACGGCCCACGTCCAGCACACAGAGCTCCGGGCGCTGAGGCGCTGCCGAACCTGGAGGGGTCTCGCCCCGTCTCCTTGGTCCCCTCCCTGCCCTGCTCTGGCACAGACGGCATCGCGGAACTGCACTCGCCCCGGGGGAGACCTCGGTTTCTCTAACAGGACGCTGTTACCTCTGAGGTGCAAAGTCTGACGCAGAAGGAGAGTGTTGCGGCCCCTTCAGACCATGAACAGGGAGGGGGCTGAGGACGTCGGCTCACCGGACACCCGACAGGGCTCCTGCTCGTCTGTGGGGTCCCGGGCCCGCCAGCCGCAGGGGCTTCTGTACCCAAGGTCACAACCCCCTACCTGCAGACTGACCTCAGGGGCCCTGGGCAGACCTGGCCTTGGGCTCCAGTGCAGACAGCGGCTCCGACTCATGCTGGGGAACCTGGGGGAAGAGCCCTTGCAGGGGGCTGTGCCACCTGCTCACTCCCCAGGCGCCGGGTCAGTGGCACCCTGGTCTCCCTGAAGGACGGACGCTGCACAGCCCCCATGTGGCGGGTCCTTAAGAACGGCCATGCTGTGCGTGGACACCGCTGGACAGAGTGGTCAGTGCCCGGCGTGAACTCGCCCGGAACCAGTGGGCCCCGTGCGACCCTGGTGTCGCGTCTCCACGGGGACAGGACCGGGGAGGGGCGGACAGGACACTGGGCTCGACAGCCCAAGTCGCACCTGCCGCCGCCCTCCCGGCTCTGCTCACAGGGCCCTGCCACCAGGCGCCGAGACGCCGCTGCCTGTTCTCGCCCCTGGGTCGGCGTGAGCAGGAGGCCATGGCCCCTCTCGGGCAGGGCTGCCCTCCTGACACCGCCCAGTGCTCTGGCCGGACTGAACCGGCAGCTCCGGGAGCCCGGCCCACACCCCGCTGCGGGCACAACCTGCTCTCACTGCTGGGCCCTTCCGCCGCCGCCCCGCCCGCCCGCGCACCTGAGCTTGGTGTTGATCTGCAGCGCCTTGGCCAGCATCCTGGCGCCCAGGTCGCCCATGGCGTTCCCGCTGATGTCCACCGCGGTCAGGGACGTGTTGCTGCCCAGCGCGTTGATGAGGATGGTGACCTCGGTCTTGAGCTTGGAGTCGGCCAGGGACAGGGACTGCAGAGGCTGCGGGGGGACAGTACACACACGGGCTCACCACGGAGACGCCGGGGGACCCTGCACCGAGGGCCTCCCCGTCTGTGGGCTTCCTGCCGAAGGCGGCTGGTGAGCGAGGCCTGCGTTTCTGGCACACGGCGGGTCTGGGGCCCACACAGAGGGTTGTGCGTCAGGGCCAGTGCCGGCCGCTCTCCCTGCAGGCCACCGTGCGGGGACACCAGGAGTGACCACGGCCAGCTCCCCGATTCGATAACAGAAACAAAAATAACACACCCAAATGTCCCAGCTTCGGCGTGGCCACGCTGTCCCCTTTTGCCCATTTTGCTTCCGGGCAGACGAAATGGCGTCTGCGGATGCGCAGGGAGGGAAGGCGCCCTGAACACCGGCCCAGACTGGGCGCCGCTGACCGCCACTGACCCTCCCTCGTCGGAGCGCTGGGTCGACTTCTGACCTGCACTTACTCACCCACCACCCCCTCCGGACCCCCCACCAGGACCCCCACCTGGGCATGGCTATTATATTGGCTGCCGTCCCACGTCCAGCTGAGCAACAAGAAGATGGAGTGACTCATGTCACATGGAGAGAAAGTAGCTGAGTTGCACCAGACGGTTCCTGACCCTGTGCTCTTGACCCCACGCAGCCCCCCATCCCCACCGGCAAGCGGATCCTGGATCTCCAATCATCACTCTTTGCTTTATAAACACCAATGAAAGACCCACCAACAATTAAAAAAGAAAAAATCCACCGGAGGTGACCTGACCCCAAGCGTCTGGTGACTCAGGCAGGGCTGCCCACGGTCCCTGTAAGCCAGAGACTGACCGCGCCCTGCCAGGAGGCAGCTCTGTTTGGCCTGCACCGTACCCGACCACAACCGAACCAGCACCCAGGCCGGCCTGAGACCCTGCTGTGTCCGAGGTCACCCCGCGCCCCTTATGGATGGCACCTCACTGTCATCCCTCTCAGAAACCTGGCTGCTGCTTCTCAGAGTCAGGTGTGCTAATCTGAGGCTCGGTCCCCAGGTGCAGGACAAACGTGTCCTGCACTGTAGCGTGACTTTGTAGGTGCCGCTCACGAGGAGAGTCCCTGCTGTCTGGGCCCTTTCACATCCCCTCCTGGGACTGGGCACAGAGGCCTGGCCCCCCGCTGTCCCCGGCGCCCGTGGGGTCTGGGTTTCCCACGGATGCCACGCGAATGCCAGGCCATCACAGAACAAGCTCTGCAAACTCGGGGCCCCAGGGGGAGGAGCAAAGAGAACATCTTTGCCTGAACCTACAAACGACCAACAAACCCCGAGCCCAGTCCCACCCGTGATCGGTGGGTTTTTCATAGTCACGAGACCCAGTTCCTGACCATTTTAAATTGTTCTGCACACTACTGATTCAGAACTAGGGGAAAAAAAGGAAATCGTTTTTCCAAAAAGCCACCTAATTTCAGTGACAGGAGCATCCGAAGTCCCCCCTGTACATTATCAAAGGCACAGGACTCAGACGCACAGAATTCCCATTTCCAGAGCCAACTGTACCATCTGTGCACAGGTTTTCAGGTGTGCTGTAAATGGTAAGATGATCTTTAAGTGAAAGATTAAAAATCATAGAATCACAGTTTGAAGACCCCCGCAGCATAATCAAAACAAGAAACTCCCAAGTATGTTTTACATAAAATATAAATTTTCCTAAAACATGTGCCAGGAAACACACATTTCGAGATGAACATAACTTCGCTATCAGTGTTCCCCAGTCTTTGAAAACTGGACCGGTCCCGGGCCATGAGAACCTCAAATACAGCGGGTGGTGTAAGTGCAAATTAAATATGCAAAAGAAACAGCTCACATTCTGAAAAGTGTAAATTTCATACTAATTATGCCCCCGATTTTAATAACCCAGAAGAAGAATAACAACATATGAGAATAATTAGCAAATGAGGACACAGAGAAGGGCCTGCTGCACTAAGCAGTGGTGAGTTTCGCTTGTAGCCCCCACGCTGGACTCACACCCACAGAGGGGAGGGGTGGCTTCTCCCGCCCTCCAGACCATAGGGCCCCCCACCCAGAGGATCGAGCAAGACAAGCAGGGGATGTCCAGTCCTGCCTTCCCGACCCCCCACTTCCTCGGAAAAGGTAGCTCACAGCTTTATAGAATTTGCTATATCCTGTATGATTCACAAGGACAAGTAGGCTTTTTTAAGTGTGCGACGTCTCTCTCGTGATTCACAGAGGAAGTCACTCCCATGCCCCACAAAACCTGAGTAACCAGGAGGAGCGCACACTGACTTGGAACTCAGGGCCCCTGGAGGCTGAGCCTGGCAGCCCCGTGGGGCAGGAAGCGGACCAGGTCCCGCTGAGAGCAATGCGTGGGGCCCCAGGCTCGCCGGAGAGCAATGATGAACGGTCAGCGCTTTCTGCTTCGTCCACAGTGTATCTTTCTCTTTTTAGTAGTGCATTTTAAAGGGCTGCCAAACAGGATACTGTTTGAAATTAAATTTCTTCACCCCAAACCAAGTCTTGGCCCCAAACAGCTAATGCGGATGGGGGGGGCCAATATAAGAAGGGTCAGTAGAGCTTTCGAGAAGAGATGGGGGCAGGCCACTTTCCTCCTCTCCTAACTCTGAGAAATTACCCAATGGAATCGGAATCAGCTTCTCCACGTGATACAAGGTTACAAAGTCAACTACAGTAGAGTATTACGTGAAGTTAGAAAGTACAAGGCTTATAAAAGATGGGCTTAGGAGTCCATTTAGATTTCCTTTAATCTATTAGTGACAATCTTTCTTTAATTAGTCATGAGTTGAATCCAATGAAGGGTAAGTAAATTTTCAATGCCTTCTATCGCTGCACTAAACCGTAACTCTTTACTCCGTGACTCAATGACAATAGAAAACGTGTACACAGATAAAATTACCTGAAAACACGTCACCTTTCACCCGGTGGAAACACCGAGAGTTGGTAACAGACACACAGAACTGGAGGCAGAAGTTTTAACAGGAACACTCACCGATTCTTCGTCTTGAATCATCTGTACCAAGTTGTCCAACACGGGGGCCAGGTTTCTAGAGAGAATTTAAAGACGTGCACAGAGGAATGAAACCAAAGTCTTCAGGAGGCTGGTGGGTGTCATCACTGACTGCCCCATAGAAAAAAATTCAAAACGCTTACTTGGATTTCATGTTATTAAAATTTTTGCCTAATGCCAGGTGCTGTATGGACCGGTTTTTACTGAGCCACACGATTAAGGTGGAGAGGTCGGACTCAAGGCCTAGAGAGAAGGAGAGGGAGAGAATCAGAACGCGGGTTTCTCTTCTCTTTGTTCTTTCCTTTTCTTTTTTTCTTTTCAAAGGAACTGCTCGCTCCCTTCCCCTCCCGTCACTGCACAGGGTAAACTCTCCGCAAACTCACCCTCCGCTCCCTCTCTCACAGTCAGAGGCCTGGAGTGGAGAGTGGCGGGAAGCGTGCCCCCTCCCGTCCCTCGGCACGAGCCCCCGACACACCGCTCACTAGCAAGTGTGAGGGTCTGTGCGCACACTTGACAAGCCCCCAGGCCTGTGCTATGACAATGAGCAGAAATGACGCCGGTGGAACACACTTCTCAATAAGCAAACAAGGGCCCAACCTTCTCACCACCAAGAAGGCAAGAGGCTGGACTCGGAGGCTTGTTGATGTACCCAGGACATTTTAACCGACTTTTATTTACTGCCTACACCTTGTGTTGCTGGCCCTGGAGTCAACTTAGTAAGACTTTATTCCATAAAGAAAGATGCACTTTATAAACAAACTGCTTTGTTAAATTTGTAAGTCCTCACAGACGATGCACGAGATAATGTTTTCCCCAGGGGCCGTCCACCCCGCACTGGAGGCGAGGGTCCCTTCCCTGACGTGCTTCGAGCAACCCGCTGCCTCTCCCGTTCCCCATGCCTGGCTCACCGTTGTCGGAAATGTCCAGGCTGGTGATGTTGTGGATCTCGGCGACGCAGCCCTCCAGCACCTGCGCGCCTCCCGACCGCAGCTGGAGAACACAAACCTGACGTGAGGCGCTGCAGCCAAACGTCGGAAACCGGTGACCCCGTCCCCCCCACCGCCTCAGCCCGAAAGTTATCTGACAAAGACACCAGCAGCGAGACACTGTCCGTCCACCCACGAGAACTTCTTTACTTCTGCTTGTTTGGGAGTGAATCTAACAAGCCCTTTTCACACACAAGGGTCACTCTTCTATCTAATGGCCCATTTCAGGGATAAATGACCACCAGCCGCAGCACAACCACCAGAGGGGGACAAGACGCGCTGACTCTGAACGTCCGCCAGTTCAGGAAGGGCCAACTCTGCCTGCCCCCAGGGACGTGCATGGCTCACAGGGCCCAGCAGCCGGTCAGTGGCGGCGAGTGGTCTCAGAAGGCTTCACACCAACACCTGGAGTCACGCAAGGGAAAGGCCCTTGTCTCCTTAATCTAACAGGATCCTGACAATTGGCTCCGACCAAAATGAAGAGCCGGTTACTCCAAAACAGCGGATTTATTCCAAACAGAGGGACAAGCTTTATAACCCAATAGTTTTCATCTTTTTCCATGAAGCCAGAAGCACAGTTTCCAGAGGTCAGAATATCTTATTTTCCTTTTAGCAACTACCTGAGTCCCTGCTTCGGGGGAAGCCTCGTGCTGGGAGCAAGCTTCCGGCCTGCGGCCGCACTGCTGAGCAAACTCACTGTCCAGCAGGGAAAGGAACTGTCACTGATCGGGGACCTCCTACGTACCAAGGACCGTGGTCACCTCCCAACTCACATGGGGAAATTAAAATTTACATAAACTGCTCTACAAAATTCACAGTACAAGGTGCTGGTTTCTACTTGTTCGCATGTTGATGTACGAATTTAAGGAATCTTAGGCCACTCTTCTAGAACCGATATTTTTATGGTGCCTTGGACCAAAACCTACCAATTTCTCTGGCTGCTTAGCCTCCGGGGTCAGCAGACAGCATGGGGCGTTGTTTTCCGGGGCACACACAGGTCTCCCCAATACTCCCGCTCCCTCCTTACCCTGCCCCCTGGGGGCCCTCCCACTGCGCCAAGGGGTCTCAGACAAGGGAAGGACATAAACGGACCATAAATATTTTAGAAACCTTACTAATGATCATTTCAGGTACATTGCATCTAAAAATACAAGGGGCTTGTATTTTGTACATCTTTTTAAACTTTTGCAAAAATATTGATTTATTATAGTTTGGAAGTTTAAAAAAATCAAAAAAGTGCTGCAAATAGTTTTTTTGAGAGGCAGAGCTCTGGGTCATGGCGTGTTAACACTTGACCTGAGTGTGGGTGTAGACACATCAAAGTTAAAATGAGGAGTAATTAGGCAAACACTTTGAAGAAACATAATTTGATTTTCAAAGCATGAAACAAATGTGGTTTTGAGAAGATAAAGACAAGTGCCTAAGTCTTCACAATTTCATTACTTGCTGTTAGTGATTTCTCTATCGAAAATAAATTCTCTGCAAAAACCCTCTACTTTCTCTGATCGTAAAGTACAGCAAAATATTTCATCTACAAATATGGAAAACACAGGGGACATTAAAGCACTCAACTCTGTTTGTTTTACAAAAACTCCTGACTGATAATGTTTGGAGCACATACCCATCACAGTAATGTTTCCAGTTGTTAAAAATAATCAAATACATCAATATACACTAATGAACCAGTTCATAAAGTACTTACACAGTGGCCAAGCTAAGGGAAGCCCAAGGAGAAAAAACAAAAAATGTTATCGGCAGAAAGAAGAATAAGAATAAAGAAGCTAAAGTCTGTATCCACACACAACGTAAAAAAAAGCAAAGTGTCAGAAAAAAAAAACAAAAACTTCCAACTAAAATTGGCTCCCAAAACAAATCATCAAAAATTTAAATAGGAAAATAACTAATCTTCAGTTACCAAGAGCACTGGAATAAATTCACAGGTTATTTGATGCCTGAACTTCCTTCCCCCAGAGCTGAGAAGCTTTTCCCAAACAGTACAGGTTTTTCCCATGCTGAGAATGAATGTCATTTGCATACATTTGCATAATGAGAGGCTAGTCCGCCTGTGCCCGCCTGGCCAGCTGGTTCCTAATTCGCCCTCCTGGCAACACACACACCAGCGTCACTTAAAGGCAGAAGGAGATCAAAGAGGAGCAAGCGGATGTCCCTCACCACTGCACACTCTGCGAAATGTTAAAAATAAAATCGTGCTTCTCTAGAGGGGAAAAATGGGCCTTCACTGAAGGAAGCCGGAATATTCCAGGGGTTACTCATAGTTCCCCATGCACAGTTATATTTAACACTCAAATATCCATAATGGGGACCAGGGTAGCAAAGACACTAAAACCACGAGAAAACGGCCAAAAAAATTCATCTTCCGGCCTCAAGATCCCTTGCCTTTTAAAACAATGTTGCAAATATTGCAAATTTAAGTATCAAGTAAATCCCTAAGTGATCCCTTTCCTTGCACAGAAGTTACAAATTTAATTAAAAAATAATACTTGTTATCCTGGGAAATGTTCTCCTACAGGTTTCTCCGAGGACACAAATTGGTTTGACAAGATCCAGCGGAGGATCTCACCAGCAGAGCTGGAAGCCAGAGGCCGTTTAGAAGCTGAGAAGTGTGTACAAATATCATCGTTTCCAGGGTGAGGACAGTTGCGTTGTCACTCGGCGTCACGTCACCCCCTGGGCTGAAATGTTGTCGGAGGTCCACTCCCCGAGAGGCCTTGCAGGAGGGACTGTGAGGGGCAGGGAGATGCTGAACCCCTTCCGGCCCCGGAGTCCCCTGAACCCCTGTCACGTGGGCAAGTAAACCGCCTCGCACACTCATAGTACAGTTTACTGCCTGGTGCTGTTCCCACTGGACATCAGAGCCCCTCGCCAGGAGCCCCTGCTGAGCCCCATGGCATGGCCCGTCCTCAGCCAACTTGCTCTCCCGGCCGCACCCCGCTGGCTCCCTCTCTGCTCTTCACCAGCAGCGGGGAGGCTTTTACAGATGGGCCGGTCCCTGGGGGAAACACGTGCCCCGGCCCTGAGACCCTCGATCTGGAGCCACCTGGGGCCCGCAGTGCCCACCTGCCCCTGGGTGTCCGCGCAGATGCTGAGTCCAGGCCCCTGAGCATCACCCAGGAGCAGCCACCGAGGGTGGCGAGGGCTGCTTTGTGCCCAGAGTCAGCTGCGACGATGAATTTGATGAGATTACTTTTCCTCTTAGGATTTAAAACAGCTCTAAGGACAATGTCCAAACAGAGCTTCGGTTGTAAATACGCACTTTTGGAAAGGCGGTACTGACCTACGCTGCGATCCCTGACTTTACATTACGGCTTCTCTACAGTAACCCCCCCCCCCCACACCCAGGTAACAGCTGCCAGGCCCCGCCTTGAGCCAGTGGGGCAGCCTCCATGGCCGACAGACAGAGGCATCCGCTGCAGAAGGTGCGTCACTGGACCAGCCAGTGGCTGGGCCACGGGGTGAAGGGCTCTTTCTGATTCCAAACCGCCCGCCCTTTGCTGTGACCCCTCCACGCCCCCCCTGAACTACACTTCTCGCAAAAAAGAAATCACTCCTGTTGGGTTAAAAGACCGAGGAAAAGGTGGGAAAGTGGCGACATGGTTAATAGGCAACATCTTGAGAACAACGAGTGGCTTCTCTGGGAACAGACGTCATCTGTGAATGACAGGCTCACGTCACTCCTGTCAGCTTAGCCCTCACGGTGTGAAGGAGCACAGCCTAACCTTCGGGATTCAAATTCCCCAGTAAAAATGGCCTGTGTGTGGCAGGAAGTCGGGGACAAGACTGCACAGCTGGCCGTGGCCACACTCGGGTCAGCCCCGGGGTCTGATGCAGGAGTGGGGACACTGAGCCCCAGCTCGATGCTTGAAGGGGTGAGGCCTGGGGAAAGGAGGGCATGAGGGGAGTGTCCAGGGCCGGAGGCTTCTGCCCCAGGCCGAGTCGGACCTGTGGGGTGGAGCCGGGCTCTGAAGCAGCCTCCGGCTACTTCCTGGGTATTTTCTTACTAATCCCCACACTGAAAACGAAAGCTTCCAGAAGGTAACGTTCAGGCACCCCGTAAACACAGACACCTGCAGTCTCAACTCCCCTCCCTGTGGTCTTTGATGGGGGGCGGGGTGTCTGGAATCCCCACGACTTTGAGAAGTGTCTCAACTTGCCTGCTCTGAATCAAGACACTATGAAGTTGAATCTGGGACAAGACAGCCTCCTTCCTCCCCACACTCTGTGGGTTCAAGTTCCTCCTGCACACGAGTGCCCTGCCCCAAACGCTGCCTCTCCCAACTTGAGTCTCAGGGATCCGTCATAAAACACTGAAGCCACTTGCCCTAAGAATGGGGATTTTCTTTTTTCTTTAATCCTTAAAAACACACTTGAATCCTTTCTGAACAGGGAGCTGAGGCTATTTGGAGACAAAACCCATAAAATGTTGGATGGACATCAGAACCTCCCACAACGTCTTTCTCTGCTTCTCAGGCACCATCTGAGGTCCCAGCCGTTCTAGCAGAAAAGACAAACCCCCTGAGGCCGTTCTCTCTCCCCGCGCCGCCCCCGCGGTTCTTACCTCGCAGCCGCTGAGGTCGAGGGACACGGCCTTCAGGTTGTGATTGCTGGCCAAGCTGAGCAGCAGCGCCCTGGGGAGGAGACACCGGTCACTGCACCGGCTCAGACGTGCCCACACGAGCCCCGAGAACAGCGCCTGCGTCCCTGTTAACCTGCCGACTGCATTTCTGCCTCCCACAGCCGGGGGACGTGACCCTGCCAGCTTCTTCTTTGGACACGGGGCAGGACCCTCATAACGCGGACCCAACGGACTGAGATTGGCAGGCAAGCAGCCCCATGGCACCCTGAGATGCGTGTGGGAGCTCTGCATGGCACAGGAAAGGCCCACCCGCGTCTGCTGGAGAACGGCACACGGTCCCTTCAGAACATCGACTCTGGCGGCTTCGCTGCCGTCCACACAAACAGCCCGACCAGCCAGGGAGGGTTTCTGCAGCGATTACATTTGGAAACCTCTGTTGTATCAATTCAAAGTTTCAAAGAGAAGGGCCAGCTATACACCCAAGGTTTTTTTAAAGCACTTCACTGGACCTACGGTAGTTAAAGACACTGGACTTTTAGCTACATGGGACCGTGTGAAACTGTGTGATGGAGAATTCCACACCTCTCAAAAAAGGAAAAAGAAAAGGCGGTTTACAGATTAGGAGCAGACTGACGTTCCAGGAACAGGAACAGCAGCCCTGACTCGAACGTCACACAGACCACAGGGACATTCAGCGCTGACGCGCCCGCCAGCGAGGAAGGGAGAAGCAGAGCGCACGCTGCGTGGGAGCCCGTGTGACGCAGACCCACAGTGACTCGGAAACACTTTCTTCAGACTCAAAAAGAGAGGGACTCTGCAGCCCTCCTGATTGTTTCTGGGAAGGCTGAGCGGACATTGCAAGGGGGATACGTGATTCTCAAACCCTCGTTCGGCTGAAACGTTCAACTCTGATTGGACACCGACCCTGCAGATGGAGCTCCACCTGCCAAGGTAAATACCACACAGGGAGACCTGGGGAATTCAGAAACCAAAGCACCTAAAAATTAACTCGCTGCCCGCATGTGTGTATAGTTTGATTATTCATAGAAATATTTGGAATATCGATTAAAGACACACACGTGCAAGAAAATACGAAAAATGGACTGAACGAGGGTTCGCTGAAAGCCAGTCGTACCGGGGAAGAAACTCAACACTTACGGCCGGTCGGCGCCTTCGACGGCCGTCCCCACGGGGGCGAGGCTTCCTCACCCACACGAGAGGCCGGAATATCAACAGCACGTAATACACTCAGAAGGAATCAGATTCCCTTCTGCCCCGAAGTATGTAAGAAAGACACCTCGGTCTCATTGGAATTCTACGTCTTCCTCCTTCCCCGGAGCGTGTTCATCTTCAGGAGCCGAACTTTCAAAGCTCGGAGGAAAGGAACCGACCACTCACTTCAAGGGCTCGGGAGACAGCTTCGTGCCGGAGAGGTTGATGTGCGCCAGGGCCAGGGAGCTGCTGAAAAACTGCTTGAAAGACAGGGGCACTTCCTTCCCTTTCCTGAAAAACAGAACCCAGTGTTACCTCGGCCCTCGCTCCCCAGCACCCGACTCCCAAACGGCCAAACTACCCCACCACTGGTTCGCACGCCGGGACACAAGCCACGGGTCGGCCGCGCCTGCAGCGGAAACGTAGAGGGAAAAAGAAAGCTGAGTAAGTTAGCCCAGCACAGCGAAAGGCATGGCGTCGGAGACGCTAAGGCATCCCAGGAAGTCCTTCAAGCAACCGACTCCTACTCTCTGTGGCCGGCGGGCTCACTGTGGTTTGCCCCCAGAACTGCAAAGCGTAGTTTGGAGCTCCTAAAAACTCCACAGTTGGGTTTTTCAGAAGTCGGAGGCCGATGAAAATGCACGGGGTCGTATCAGATGTCACAGAAGCCCCACCGGCCTGCCACGCCCATGAAGAGACCTGTGACCCATGACAGCCAGCCTGGCGGGCGGCCCACAACTCAGTGCCGGTGCAGCAACCTCAAGGTCATTGCTAAGAGTTCTGTGTGTGTGTGTGTGTGTGTGTGTGTGTGTGTGTCGGTTTAATCACAACCTGCTACTTGGAAGTCGTGTGATTTGTGAGCACAGTTTTTCTCCACAAGTGCACTAGCCCCACTACTGAGGACCGGCCGTCACAGATGTCACAGGCGAACCGATGGCGTGAAGTCCTTGTGTCCTGTGACCTGGGCGCTCGGTCCACCCTGCTCCGCCCAAGCCCAGCCGCCCAAGCCCAGCTGCTGTCAAACCGCAAACCAGCTGCGTGGCCTCAGACAATGCTCACAACACGGAGTCCCGCAGACGTGCGGCTTCCCCGACCTCACTCCGCCGAGGCATTTGGGGCGTGTGTCTGCGCTACGGCCAAGATGCCATCGCTGGGGATGCGATGGACCACCAGAACGTGAAGATGCAGAACAATTTGCTCCCAGGTGGAATAAGGCCGAGAGCTGCACCTCCCACGTGCGTGGGGTAACCCTGTGGATACAACGGCTGTCGGATGGTCGGCTAAGGAAACAGGGGTGGCGCTCACAGTTTAAGCAACTCCCCACGTCGCTAACGAGCGTGTAATGACTGAAGCAGCTTGGGGTCACGCACAGGAGTGCTAAGTGCTGACCAGCGCGGGTCCCTCCGAGGGCCCCGGGCCCCATGCTTACGTACGCACAGTCTTTTCACGGTTCTTCCTTATTCCCCCTCCACGCTAAGACTCTGTGCGTGAATACTTGCTGCCTCTAATTGTCGGCTCTACTCTGCAAACAGTTCTAAGTCCACAAGGCAGAAGCGAGGGCCTCAGGCAGGCCCCCCACTTATACAAATGACTATGTAGGGGTTTGGGGTGACCGTTCCCTCTGCTCCCCAGAGGCTTCCACTCAGCTCTGGGTCACCACTGGGAAGCCCCCGTGGCAGCGGCTGAGCGCCCTCCTTGCGCCGACCGCGCGCCGGGGGCAGAGCAGAGATGCCCCGCCTCACAGCCCACCCAGGCGGGACGTCCTCACGGGAACGTCAAACTGCGGCGAAAGACAGAAAACAGAGAGGTGGCCTTGCCAGGCCTCGAGCTCATCAGCACTGGTCCCTTGAGGCCATGTCCTTCTTTCACACATCAGTCACCCCACATCGCTGTCGTCACAACCCGACCGGATTCCCCGGGAGGGGGACAGAGACCGCCGCACGCAGCGCCGGCGGGACGGCATCGTACAGCATCGTACAGCATCGTACCGGTGCGAGAAGACGGCCCGGGAGAGGTTGAGCACCGAGAGGTACTGGAGGCACCCGCGGAGCAGCGCACTGCAGACCTGGGGAGACAGGGGCGCCCGGTTCTCACAGCGCTCGGGGGCGGGGACCCTCTGTGAGCCCCCCCACCGCCCCCCCAAAGCAACGCAAAAACATTACCATGTCCAGGGGGCATTCTGTGTTGGATAAATCCAGGTGAGTGAGGGCATTTGGCTGGGCCAGAAAACTGTACACGTGCTTGACATGCAAAACAAAAAGCAAATACGTTAGGATCCAGGAACAAAGGCCACGGCAAAGCAACTAACGCTCCAAAACGAAGCCGCCCGAACCCTCCCGGAACTGTCCTCCAGCCTTCGAGTGAGTGAGAAGTTTACATCATTGCCTCGTCTCTGGAGAGCAACAAAATCCGAAGGAGAGTTAAAGTAAAAATTATGTGTACGGGAAAATAAGGCCGAATGGAATCTCGGCCACGAACTCTCATTTCTGGCACGTGCCCCACTTTCCCCGATTGGCCCCATTTTTGGAACTTGGGGGCAGTGGCAGCTTTCCCTGCTGAGGCGGAAGCAGCCCCTGAAGGGGAGTCGCCCCCATGAACATGCCCATCACTTCTGAAAGCATTCGAGGAGCCGTGAACTTGGCTTTGAACCCTGAAGGACGATCTCAGCTGTACTGTGTTCATGCAAAACCTCGCCGACCCCGAGTCACTTCCAAAGCCCGGCAGGAACAGGCCCGATGGTGCTGTCAATTTTGCTTCCTTTTCAACTCCCACGTGGCTAAGACACTTCAGGTTTCGGAGGCGGCCCGATGCTGGAACCTGTGCCCCCTCACACCCCCGGGCAGGGCCATCGGCACAGTAACGTCAGTGGGTCCCTGTTCCGGGAAGGTGCGGCACCAGGAAAGGGTGCTGCCTGAGGTTTCGTGTGGAAGGGGCACCAGCCCTGGGGCCACTCCTGCCGCCCGGTGGGGTGAGGGACATGGAAGGAAGCGAAAGGAGCGTCGCCGTAGCTCACCCCCCACCCTGGAGAGCGGGGCCAAGTGAGGTCCTTTGAAGACGCCTGCTTGCTGGGAAGAAGGCGCCTCTTCTAAATTTTGTAAAAGGGACCGGAGGGGACCACCGACCGCATCCGGCGGTGACATCATTCCTGACTCCCCGCACCACTGACTTCTGCCAGCCCCCTGCAGTGGCGATTCGGCTGCAGGAGAAACCTCGTGCTCCAGGTGTGGGGGACGAGGGGCTGGGGGAGCTTCCCCTGCATCTCACACGCCCCGAGAGCCCCATCCTCGCTGACCTGCCCCACTCCCTGCTGTGTCCACGCAGCACAGGACTGGGCTTACCCCAGGTCCTCCATCAACCGCCCACCACACACAGCACGTGTGTCCCCAACAGAATCATTTACTGATGACATGACTCAGTTCTGTGACCCACCTTTCCTACCAGGCCGCTTTCATGGGGACAGTAACGTTTTCAAACCAAGAAAAAAAAACTCCTTCAAAAGAAGTATCTCCAAAAAGACTTACACCTCAGCAACAGTAAGTGAGGGAGAGAAGACAAAAATCTATGTGACAGATGACATTTAATTACGGGAGGCTCTGAAATTTTTCCCCAAAACATGTCATAGGCTCATCACCGAGTGATTTTAGGGAGTCGCCTGCCGGGTGTCCAACCTTCGGGCGTGTCTGGGCCGCGCTGGAAGAAGAGTTGTCTCCAGCCACACGGTGACACGCAGACACTAACAAAAACCGTGAGTGAAACAGGGTTTAAAGTAAACACACGATTTTGTGCCGGGCCCCCTCGTAGCCATTCCGGGCTGCAGGCAGCCCACAGCCCTCGGGTCGGACGCCCCGAAGGGAGGTGCAGGGAAGGCAGCTAGAGAGCCGTGCGAAGAAATTGTCCCCGAGTCGCCATGGAGGCTCGTGTTATGAACACGGCGTCCGCGGAAAGGAGGCCACACCTACCGAGAGGTCGTCTCCACGGAGGGCGTTCCCTGAGAGGTCAAGGTGGGAGAGGGTGGTGGCGGTCAGCGGGTTGGCACTGAGTGACTGAGAAAGGCTGTTCACCCCTGAAACGGCAGGAAGTTGCAGATCAGTCCCCCCTCCGGGAGGCGCGGCGAGGTTGTGGGTCTATTTAAAGGGCCCCGCCGCCCGTCAGACTGTGGGACGGAGGTGAGCTGTGAGCACCGGCCCCAGGGGAGGGCCCAGCGACCGGACAGGAGGACCCTGCACAACAGCGCATTCTGCCCGGCTTCTGATGTGGGCACAAAGCGCTTTACTTTGAAGGCCGGGAACAAAGCAGGCGGCCTAACTGTTTCTATCTCGGCCCTGACCCTGCCGGCGGATCCCGGCTCAGCTCGGCTCAGCTCGGCGTGCGGTCCTCAGCGATGTGGGCGGCAACGCAGGTGCTGAGTCTCCGTGGGAGTGGGCGGTCCCGCCTGACAGGGGGGGCTCCGGGCAGGTGGACCACCTCCCAGAGGGGACGGCCGTGTGCACAGTGGGAAATGCAGCCCAGGAACAACGCCGTCTTGAACCCTGCACACTGCGCACACCAGGCACATCCCGGGTCACTCAGAGGGGACGGGAGGAGACCGGAAACTCCGCCTCTGAAACCAGGAACGAGCACACGGTGAGGGGGCGGGGGAGTCGTGTCTGTGGGCGCCAGGACCGCGACCGGGCCAGGGCACGGTGGCTTTCTAGCCACTTCCTGTCACGGGGGCCACGGGCTCCAGGAGGGTCCCGAGAGGGGTCATGCAGAAGGTGACAGTCACCGATCCGACACACCACCAGCTCTTTCTGTTTTCACTAAAATTCCAAGGTTCTCACTGCATGTTTTGGAAACACGGCTATTCCTAAATTGAGCATACTTTTATAAATAATTTGGTCTTCTTAATTTTTCAGTAAAATTCTTGAGGATCTAGGCTGTGTCTAAAGAGAAATGGGACAAGGGGTGTTCTCCCCACGTGGACGGGGCCTCCATGGGGACAAGGGGCCAGGCCAGGCCCGGCCTCTGGAGGCCTGAGACCCTGAGCAAAGAGCCGCGAAAGGTGCCAAGAAGTGACCGCGCATGTCTCTGGGCAGGTCGCCAGGGCCGTGTTGTGGAGGGAGAGAGATGGGGGTGGAGTGAGAAATATTTTACTGAAGTTTAAGGAGGAATTTCTTGGCTATCAACTCAACATTTATTAAGTGCTCGTAAAATGTTTGTTCAAGGCTGGGGACCGGCATTTATGGAACTAAGACCTATTCTTTGTCCTCAAAAGAGTTCAAAGAAACCGGACTCCAGGGTGGAGCAGTAATTCGCTGCCGTGGGTCTTTGAGGGAAGCCTGCTGTGTCTGGGCCTGGACCTCGGGGACCCGGGGGCCACTGCCTGGCCCCTGATGGCCGGCCCAGGGTGACGGGGCAGGAAGGAATAATGCAGGGCCGTCAGGACGAGCAGAGGTGCGAGAAACAGCCCAAACGGGCCAACCGTGTAAGACACAGAGGCCGCGCAGCCCGAGGAAGCTCGCCTCTGGGGGTGACATCAGTGACAGTGTGGCTGTCACTGGGGCCACTGAGGTCTCCTGCTTCAGGAAACCCACACCCCAGGCACGTGCAGAATCCACCAGACTCTCACCGAGACAAAATCATTTGTAAAGCCATTTCCTTTGTGAGCTGTAACCGACCTTTAGTGAATCAACCCCAGAAGGGACAGGACAGGTCAGTGCGGACAGCACAGTGCCCTGTGACGGGCGCCAATGCCGGGCGACGGCCAACCCTGCACCGACTCTGGCAGGAAGAATCCCGTTCTGCACCTGGCCTCACGCTACTGCTTGGAGTGAGGGTCCTTGGCCGCCCTCGTGGGCCCACGTGCACAGGACACCTGAATTCACAGGTGCGTTGCAGCAGCAAAACCAAAAACGCAGGATGGAAAACATCAGGACTCTCCCCGAGCAGATGGCCCGGCCACGCTGGGCTCAGCCGCTCCCGCCGGTGCCCGCTAGAGGCTCCACAGCTGGAACCGGGGGAGCAGACGGCCTGAGCCCACACAGCCCGGCTGCCAGCAGGACGGTCCCTGGAAACCCAGAGAACTGTCACGCCGCGAACATCTGAGGAGACGGTGTCCTTGAGGGCAGTGTGGACGTCATGGGGACGTTAAAAAAATCCCTCCTGAATTCTGGGGCCAGGACGACAAATGCTTCCCGACAACCAACACAGAAACACTGGCCGACTTCCACAAGAGCTCACGGCTGCAGCCGAGCAGGCAGCCCGCCGGCTCCCGCAGCCGTCGGCATGGGCCGCGGAGGCTTTAAACGTCGGCGTTCGGGCCACACGCACGTGGAGGTGCACAGGGGGTCCCGGGCGCTTCCAAGCCGGTGACCGCCCGCACCTCGCCCCGTGTGTCTCCTCCTGCGGCGGCCCATCTGTCCGTTAGCACACCCCTCCGTCCACTGGTAAATTCAGGAAGGGTTTTCCTGAGCTCGCTGGGCCGCTCCCGCAACCTCATCGAACCCAGGCTGGGGCGTGACCTCTGGTGACCTGGCCTCGACTGGGCGTCTGCGGCCGGGGGAGGGGTGCAGTCCAGCGGGACTGGGCCCTCCACCGAGGTCCTGACACCGTCGCCTGCAGCTGGCGTCAGAACCGGGCCAACTGTGGGACACCAGGGGCAGTGGCCTGGTGCGGGCACCGCTCAGGGGCCCAAGGGCCTGAGCCCAGCGCCGAGATCGAGCAGAAAAGGAGGCGCGTGGGAGAGACGGCAGGGGGAGAAGCGGGGCCTCTCTGCTCAGGGTGAAAGGCCGTTTCCAGGCAGATCGCAGGCGTGTGCAAAGGCACAGCACACACGGCAAGGCTTCCGGTCGTACCCGGGGCTGCCGATGTGCCGAAGTGAGAATGGACGGGACCTGAGGAGCGAGGGGGAGCCCGAGGGGGAGGGGAATCGGGGGAGAGCCCGGGGGAGGGCGAGGCCGGAGTGGGAAAGACACGGGACAGGACGGGCAGCAGCCCCGCGTCCCCGGCAGCTGGGGCGGCGGCCGGGTGGGGGCGGGTACACGGGGAAGCGGGGATGCATTCCACGACCGGACGTGCGTTTCACAGCTATTCTCGACTCCGAAAGCACTTTAGACAACTAAACGGCATTCCAATCATGTAAGTTCCTCCTAAAGCTGCCAGAATGTGGTAAAACACACATTTTAAATGCAGACACACAGCACAACAATAATTCTATTTAAGGTACCACGGTACAGCAGACACATTACAGGCAAAAGGTGAAGTAAATAAGAGATACTGTACCTTTCGGTGACAATGAGGTCTTAGATAGATTTAAATGCTTTAATCCCTTCGGGAGTTTGGCAAATTGAACACTCAGAGAGGACACACCTGAGGAGGAAGAACAAGAGACGATGAGGACTTCCAAGTTCACGCTCTGTCTCCCAAGGCCGAAAATTAAACTGAATTCTAATGAGCGGTCACTTTTTCTTCCCAGTGTCAGCCATTGTTTCCTAACCGTCTGCCATTGGCCTCCTCCTCTTCCCGTCCTGTCGGGTCGGAGAGAAGGAAGGTCGCCAAATTAGGGGTGACGGTGCCACAACTTTACCGTCAGAGGCGGTTTTCTTTGGACCACGTTCACGCTCTCCTCACACTCCTGTTTCAAAGGCAGACCCTCTGGGCAGGAGCGACATCACCGTCCCCCCCCACCTGTGTCTCAATGTGCCCGTCAGGCCTCTGGGCAGCAGGCGCCCGCTACTCAGTTCTCGTCCAGAAAAGCGGAGGGATGAGCAGTAGAGCCACTCAGAGAGCAGCCGACGTTGAGCGGATGGATTCCACTTCTTCGCTGGTGCCTGGCTAATGACCTCAGAGGACGCGTCAGGGTGTGTCGTAAGTTCTCGGAGACGGGTTTTGAGGCTTGAAATAACTCCCAAGGAACTCAGGGGACCGACAGCGAGACAGTCCCCGATGTAAGACCTGCGCGACCTGTAGGTACTTCTCATCCAAGGGCAGCAACGAGCGTACTGCTTCCCGGGAGGAAAGAGGTAACACGTATGAGTGTGTGAGTGTGTCTGTGTGTGTGAGTGTGTCTGTGCCCACCCACTGCAGAAGTCACCGGCTCCAGGGACCCCTGTGCTGGGTGCGGCCCGACAGGGCAACCCCAGAGCCCTGAGAGTTTCACCAAAGTTTATCAGGAAATACTGAAGGTTGTGCAGCTCGACCGAGGGCCTGGGTGCACCGCCCAAGCACGGTGGGTGTTTGGGGGGCCCTGGACTATCTCTCCATAGAGTTTGACTGTTACATACACTTGACAATCACCAGATTAAACGATGTTAAACGGGTTTTTTGTCTGAATATTTCTAGAGATTTGAACATGCTAATCCACGTTATTACTTGCAAAGAGAAGACAGGCTGATATTTAGTGGATTCTTTCTCGTAAAAGAATGAGTAACTAACGAGTTAACGTGGGGACCGGTGGAGATGGAGTGATGTTTAAAACCTGACCACTCCAAAGGCGAGACTGATGTAAGACAGACATCGTCTCAAATGTCCTCTATCTGCTCAAGAAAATAAACCCATCGTGACTGACCTACCCACAAAGCAAAGCGAAAGAAACCCCATGTGGGAGAGTAAGTAGTGTACAATTCTGTACCTGTGAAGTTCAAGACTAAACCAAGCTGACCTATCCCAACAAGACCCGAGGACTGGTTGTGTTTTCCAGGTGGCGAAGGGCAGGGGGGCAGCCGCCGGGCCCCCACGGGGACACAGCGGGGCCTTGTCAACAGCCCAGCATGGGAGAGCTCGACTTTAAAAAAATTCATTAAGATGTCACCTTGGGATTCCTGGACTTCTCTGAACACATACTATGCCTCAGGGAAAAATTTTATTTCAACGAGTCAGCTGAGGACGATAACAGAGGAAACTGCAAGGTGGCCTTGGGTTTGGTGATGGCTTTTCAGGTACAAGGCCAAGGGCATGATCCATCAAAGAGAGAACTGATCCGCTGAACCCAATCAAAGTCAAAACGTCCTGTTCTCGGAGAGACAGTGTCGAGAGAACGAGGAGACAAACCACAGGCCGCAAGAAAACATTTGCAAAAGCCACAGCCGCCCAAGGACTGCTCCCCAAAACACACGAAGACCCCTCAAACCTCGACAATAAGACACCAAACCACCCGCAGGGGACGAGGACACGGATGGAAAGGCACTCCACGCCGTCGGTCACCAAAAAACGCAAACTGAATGACAAGAAGGCACCACCGCACCCGCGTCAGAGTGGCCAAGAGCTGGGGCCCCGAGGACCCCGAGTGCTGTGAGGACGTGGGGACACAGGGACGCCCCGCACTGGGGGGACGGCAGGCTGCTCCGTTTCTTATAAAACTAAACGCGCTTTCAACGTACGCTCCTTGGGATTCACCCCCAAACTATATATGACCTGGAAAAGGCAAAAGTAGGTTGCTGGGGCGTGTGGGTGGGGGTGACCAGGGGGAGCACAGAGGACGTCGGGGCACTGAGAACTCTCTGCGTGAGGCTGTGAGGAGGGATGCGTGTCATGATTCACATGGACAAACCCACAGAACGGCCAGCACCAGCGTGACCCTGGACTCTGGGTGGTGATGACGGGACCGTGTCGGTTCATCGGCGGTGACAAATGTGGCGTCTGGTGGGGATGTTGATAATGGGGAGGCTGGGCACGGTGGGGACAGGGCGGGGCCGGGAAATGGCCGCGCCTCCCTCCCAGCTTGGCTGTGGACCTGGGTACCAGAGCCTCACTTTCTGATTCCGATCGAGGTGATCACTGCCCACTCGTGACTGACGCTGTTGTAGATTTTGACACTTCGCAATGGTTAAAAAATTCCCCAAAGCCCAAATTCCGCGTCTTCAAATGATTCTGAGCGTGTCCTCTGTTAGAGCACAGTTAAAACACTCCACTGAACTCCACGGAGGCGGTTCGCGGGCTGACCTGAGTTGTTTTGCTTTTGTTCTTGGAGAAAATGACCATTTTAAAACTTTTTGTGTCGGGCACACCTGTAACACTTCCTAGAGCCGTAAACGCCTACACCCAAGTGCAAGGCCAGAGCGGAACAACGATTTGATACCCACCCATCCGTTCACTCCTTCGCCACGAACTACCTTGAAGAAAAAGGTCAACGGAAGGGAATGCGCCATCGGCCGTATTTTTCTGGGGGAAGTCAGGCGATCCCACCACAAGTGACAAGCGAAGCCCCTGAATTAAGGGTGAACGGAATCGGGTTTGATCTTTCATTTAAAAGAAAAAGAAGGCAGGACTTCAGGTAAATAGGACTGAGGGTAAAGAAGACTAAAGCGGCAGAGTCAAGATTCTCTGGTTCACGTCGCTTTTTTCAACTGCAGACCAAGTTGCTGGCTTCCTTCTGGAAGGAAGGACGCACATTTCGCTCCCCAGGCTTCCCCGGCCACAGCCTCACTGCGTTTCTTCTTTAAAGAAACACCCGGGCAAAGTGCTGCCAGGATGGCTCAGCATCGTTTGTTTTTGTTAAAACGAGAGAGAATCAAACACATCTATGAAAAAGATGTAACGTTGTTACACAAAGGGTCCCCAGGCTGGCTGACTTCTGTTTGGGGTCTTGGCCACACACGAACCAGTTCAGAGGGGTTGGCAGCCAGACTTGCAGGAGAAACAAAGCAAGTTCCCCTGCCCTGTCCTGTCCCCGGAGTTCTCTCTGTCACCGACAGAGCCGCGCAAGAACCGACCACCAGGGAAAACGTTCCCCACGAAGACAAGACGGGAGAGGCTTCCCGACGCCTGGCCCCCCCCCACAAATCCAGCAAACCACGGCCTCCGGTGCCCGGATTAAAAGGAAGTTCGTCGCCAAAAGCTTTTGTGTGGACACTGTACGGGCTGGATGACCCTCTCCGTAACTGACTTTTCTAGCTTGTGTCAACCTAAGAAGAGAAACATGTTCTCGTTTTTATCTCTCCTTTCAGAACAAAACTATCCCAGCTCCCTCTGCTTTGAAATATTTACGCCGAACGAAAAAGTAATTATAAAATGTTTAGTATAGCAATCTGCCATCTGATATTATTAGCTTATAAACACAGGAAATTAAATGTGACATCGCAGATCCAACCGCTAATCACGCATGTGCTTAAAAACCTGTCACGACGCCACACGCAATTCTCACCCTGGATATTCTGCAATCGGAATGACTCCCACACTAGGAAAAAGGCTTAAGGAGGCCCCTGTTCATTGAAAGCATCAATATGGATAATATAAAATTTTCTGCCAGGGGACTCTAGCAGCACAGTGGGGGGACCACAGGCTTCCTTCTTGTCTGGTGGAAAGAGCAGAGATTTGAACAGGTGATTAGCAGCCAGGTGGGTTGTTCAGGCACCTGCCCGTCCCGTGGCTTCCCTGGTATGTTCAGAAACACTGAGAGACGTGAGCGAATAACTAAAACACAGCGACGTGTCTGCGTCCCAACGGAAGGCGGCAAGGACAAGGTCCCAGAATGCGGGCTGTCGGGGTGAAGGACTCACGCAGGAGACCGAGTCGGTGCGCCTGACTCCCCAGGGCCCTCAAATCCACGTCCGAGCTGCTTTTCACGTAACGTTTTTTCCTTGTGTGGCCATAAAAATGTATGTCTGATATCATCAATCAGAAAAGAACCCTGTCCTGTGTTGTAACGGTCACCCAAACCCGGCATTCTCAACTATGGAGGTGACTCCTCAAGAAAAGGTGTTGACATGCCCTGGCTGGTGTGGCCCAGTGGACTGAGTGCCGGCCTGAGAACCACAGGGTCGCCGGTTCAATTCCTGGTAGGGGCACAGGCCCGGGTTGCAGGCCAGGTTCCCAGCAGGGAGCGTGCGAGAGGCAACCACACACTGATGTTTCTCTCCTGCTCTTTCTCCCTCCCTTCCTCTCTCTGAAGATAAATAAACCTTAAAAAGAAAGAAAGCGCCTTGTGAGCGCCCTGTGACGGCCTATTCGTACCCCAGACGGGCCATTTTCTCACTCTGCCCTCAGGCCCCCGGACGGACAGGTGCTATAACACGGAGACAAGCAAACCGAGATGCGCAGACACTAGGTAGGTTGTCCAAGGAAACCCAGCTGGGAAGTGGCAGAGCCCGGGGCAGAAACCCCTCGATTCCGGCCGCAGACGCCGCCGCAGACACTCCGGGGCCGACAGGAAGGGGTAGGCGGCCTTTCCGGAACCGGTTTCTGGGTTTTATTAGGGAGATAAAGTCAGAGCCACTAGCAGACGGTCCTGAGAAAAACACGTGGGTACTGAAGGTCAATATTTGCAAAGGAAAAACACTCTGAGGCAGGGTTCTAAATCAGCTCCAAACAAAATAATCAAATTTAGAACAAAGGGAGGGGAGGAGAGAGGACAGACATTCCTGAGAAGGCCGAGGGCGTAAAAACAGGCTGTGTGTGAGCCGCGTTTGGGGGCGGGGGATGCAGAATGGGCAGAGCGGACCCCCCCAAATACCCCCCTCTGGCCCAAAGAGCAAGGTCAGGGCCCCCCAGGGCCACGACCAGGAGAGGGGCCAGAGCCAAGCCCGGGCAGCCAGGGGCCTCGAAGACAGAAGTGCGGCCACAGTGACATGTCCCAGCCGCTGCCGCCAGGACCCCAGAACGAAACACAGACGTCGTGGCGAGCGGGGCCCTCACACGACCCGAAGTGCACCAGACACCGAAAACCACAGCTTACACTCCCCTCCTTTCCACTGGTTTCCATGCTCGTCGGGGACGATCAAGTTCACGTCATGACCTCCTAGGACCTGCTTGTGCCCTGTCAGCCGACAGGGACCTTGAGCCCCTGTCGTCGCAAACACAGACCCGACCCAGCCCCCCACCTGTGGAGGCCACCACGCGGTTCCCACGCTCTCGCAGCCTCCTCCCCGTGGCATCTGCTTTTTCCTGAAGGGACAACTGTGCCCAGACACGCCCTGCCCCAGGGCTGCGCCTCGGTGGCCCCCGTGGGGTAGTGTTCAGCCCACTCTCTACGGGAAGCTGGGACGCAACTCATGCCGTTCTGCTCACACTCCACGTGGGGATCTTTCCGATGAGACACCAAGTCTGTCTCGGAAACAGAAAGCAGATGGAGGGCCTCCACCGGCACCGGCAGCTCCGCTTAGGACCCGATCCCTGTCAAACACAACACTCCTGGAGGAAAGGCTCTTTCTCAGCTCCGCTGGGGAACGTCTGCAACAGGCATTGAAGACAGAAGGTGCCCGGCCGAGACGGAGCCGTCTGCTCTCCAGTGCAGCCCAGGAGGCCCCTCAGTGAGACCCCGCACCGCCCCCCGAATCACACTTTCAAATCTCGTGACGTATCAGAAGGCGCCTGCAGCTGGCAGATGTGGGTGGTGCCCCCAGGACTCCTGCCCCCCCACCCCCGTATGGGGGCCCTGGAGCACGTCCCCAAGGGGGTGGGTGGGACTGAGGACAGTGATGGGATGTCACCAGCGTGATGAGGTCACCAAGCAGCTGGCTGTGAGTTCATCAAAAAGTAAGGTGTCCTGCGTGGGCCCGACCCAATCTGCTCCTCTGTCTAAACAGCGGGGTGAGCTCCTGCTGGCAGGGGTAACGCAGTCGGCCCGCACACTGGGAGGAGCCGGGCCCCACGGCGCGGCCTGGAAGGGGTCCCTGGCCATGCCAGCCACCAGCGAGCAGACGGGGACCTATGTCCTGGGGCCCCGGAGGGATTCCACCACCAGTGAGCTTGAGGGGGTCACGAGGAGGTCACAGCTCAGCTGGCAACCGGGTGGCAGCCTCACGAGACAGAGCAGCGGAGTCCCCAACCCGGACCCACCCTGCTGGCCTGGGAAACAGGGGGGGACTGCACACCCGGGTCACCGCAGGCTGCCGAGCTGGTGGGGACTTGTTACGCAGCGATAGAGAATACGGCAGTGCGAAAACGCTGTCTTCCCTCCTGTGGCTGTCACCTCAGACACGGCTCAGTGACAGAAGGTCAGCGTGAGTGCTCCATCGGAGCTGGAAGGACCAGAGCCCACGGAGCGGAACCGGCACTCAGGGCACCACCTCGCAGCTCAGCTGCCCGCCCTCCAGGCCCCCGGACACCGAGCCCCCACCCTCCGTCCCCTGGCCGCCGGGTACCTCGGTCCTCCAGTGCGTTGCCAGCGAGGTTGACGGTGTGCAGCGCTGAGCCGGGGCTGTGCGCCAGCGCACTGGCCAGCTTCTGTGCAAAATCCCTGCAAAGAGACGGCCAGTGAGAGGGGGGCTCGCGGCAGGCAGGCCGCTCCGGCAACGACAGCGGAGCCGCCGGCGGGAGGTCGGCGGCAAGAGGCCCTCTCCTCCCAGCAGCGACCTGGGTGGCACCCGTGTGTTCGCGCCCCGCCCATTCCACGTGAGTGCGTGTCCTCGTGTGAGAAGCTGCAGACTCACAGCGGACGGAACTCGGTTCGTTCTGATGGCTGAAACCGCATTCCCGCGCCAAGAGGAAACAGTAATTGCCCCGTGGAAGACGCACTTGGGGGAGCTGTTAATAGCCCCCGTCGGCCCCTGCATAACAGAGGGCAGTGCTCATGGGCACAAACCGACCGCTCTGGCCGCCGGGTTTAATGCCTGCGGTCGCTGGCACCAGGCCCTGACAAAACTCAGAATGGCTGTCAGGTCTGTGTAACCGAGAGGCACGCCCTGCCTGCTGCGATTACGATGCCGCCACGCTCCCCGCTCAGCAGCCCCAGTCTCTGTTCTCAGATCCCAGCTCTGCTGCGCCCCACTCAGACTCAGGCGGTAACCTTGGAACCGTGAGGTGAAGACAGTGTAAGCGTGGATCTCAAACGGGAGGCAAACAGCCAAAACCAAGCACAGCAGAGGAGTAAAATAATGTGCAATGGCCCTGACTGGGGAGGCTCAGTGGACTGAGCACCAGCCTGAGAACCAAAGGGTCACCAGTTCGATTCCCAGTCAGGGCATGGGCTTGGGTTGCAGGCCAGGTCCCCAGAAGGGGGTGTAAGAGACACAACCACACATTGATGTTTCTCTCCCTTTCTTTCTCCCTCCCTTCCCCTCTCTAAAAATAAATAAATAAAATTCTTTAAATAATTTTTTGAATATGCAATAGGTTGTCACAACAACCATCTTTGGTGACACTGATAAAAGTCAATGCGGCACCTGGAATACAAAAGCTACTGCCCTAAGCCCTTTACATAGGCTTATTCATTCATCCTCGGAGCTGTCATTTTAAAAGGAAGGTGTTCATATGATCTCCATTTCAAAGCTGAAGAGACTGAGGCACAGAAAGTGGAAACATGAAGAATCCGGTTTTCTTTAAATTGTATATTAATGTTGGAGAAAATGGCGAAAAGTGCTAACGCAACGTCGGCATGTGTGCAGGAAATACTCACGCTCTGAGGCCGGCGTTTTCCAACACCAGCTCTTCCAGCCGACTGGACCTGCTCACCACCCTCAGGATGTGCTCGCAGACGTCTGTGGACTGCAAGGGAACACACTGGGTGAGCAGGCCGGACGTGCGCCTGCAACCAAGCTCACGTCACCGCTCCACCTACTCGGACGCAGAGTTGGGGTTACGTCAGTCGTGCACACGTTCATGCAGTCATTCAGCAAACCCTGACTCCGCATCGACCACGCCCCACCATCGTGCTGAGGGCCCCGGGGCTGCAGGGACAGAACGGTCACGTCCCCGCTGTGCAGAGTGTGCCGTCCAGCCCGGGAATCAGAGAAGAAACAGCCCTGGATGGTAAGGGGGACACCTGGGCGAGGCTCTGGGCACACGGACCTGCATCCCACCCAGTCCTGGGAAAACCGAAGGGAATTCCCAGAGAAAGGGGCATGCGAAACAGAGAATAAAGACTCAGAGGCAGTGATGGTGATGATGGTGGTGGTGGTGGAGATGGTGATAATGGTGATGTGATAATGATGGTGATGATGGTGATGGTGGTGATAACGATGGTGATGTGGTGCTGACAGTGGTGGTGGTGATGACTGTTAGAATTTCTATACGTTTTCTATAGGGATCTCAGTAATCTGCCAAGTAGTTACACTGCTATGTCCACTCATTTATCCAACAAACAAATTTGACACCTGTTTATTAACTGACTTTTACTGCGTAGATATCGTGAGCCCCACAGTCTGGTGAGTGCTGTGTAGCGATGAATAAGACGTCAGCTCCAACTCGCTCCCCAAAACAGGGACACAGGAAGCTGAGGCCCTGCAGGCCAAGTGAGTTACCCAAGGTCGCACGGCCTTGAAGTAAGAACCAGAATCGGGGCCCCAGGTTTCTGTCTCCAGGCCCGCGCTCTTTCTTGCGTTACCGCTCACTGGCTCCTTGCAGGCCCTGGTCGGTGCAGCCCACGTTCCTGCCGACAGCACCTCAGGTCCCCCGGAGACCCGGGGCCTGTCCACTAGCAAATGTCAACGGCCCTCAGATGCGCGTCTCAACCCCAACCCACCTCTTTGCTACGATAATCTGAAACCACCCGTTTATACGACCTCCAAGAGTCAGAGGCCTGAATGCCAAAGTCTCCAACAAAACCTCTCTCTGAACTACCTCCTGCCTGGAAGCGGAGCAGCCGAAAGCTAACTCTCAGACAAGCACCTGTCCACGCGGCCGCCTTGAACTTGCACAACAGCCCTCACAGAGCATCTTATTCCCACTAGTCCAACGGACCAAGGATTAGGCTCCCCGATACTTAGGAAAACTCACGGATTTCACTTTGATGTCATTCGGCTTACACGTCAATGGGCCCGAAGCTCATGCAGAAAATGAGTGTTACTACCATTAACCTGCCTGGCGAGTTTTCTAAACACTTGGGGAGGAAAGCCGGGGGGAGGCGGGATGCAAACAGTCTGGCGTCTGCTTCCTGCAGCCGCCGGCCATTTCTGCCGACAGAGGGGGGGCCCGGAAGGCCCCTCTCACTGTGTCTTTCTGGTCGTTGGCTACAGTGCTTGAAGCAGTGAAAAACACGGAGAAGCACTTGTCTGAAGCACCTCATGCAACACGCTTCAGGTCATGTCATCAAGAGCATCTGTAGGGACATACCACCCCCAGAAATAACATGCACACATCTCACCAGTGCAGGAGAAGAACAGACGTACACAGTTTGTAGTTAAATCCAGGCTGCGGGGTCAACGCAGCCTGGCCGAGCGCCACGCGCACCGTCTCCGGGCACTTACCAGCCGCAGGTCCTTGGCGGACAGCTTGGTGAACCACTGGTTGTACTCCAGGGCCGCGATGATGGGGATCAGGTCCCTAGGAGCAGAAGTCACAGAACCCGTGATCGAGCGTGTCAACAGCCAGGGCCACAGCCTCCACGCTCACCTGCGCACGCTCACTATTTCCACACGCACACGGCGTCGGCTAGAACTAGACGGCAATTAAACTCAGGATGAGGGAAGCAGAATTCTGGGAAGTTGAAGTTCAACTGCCTGCAGTTTGGCAACTCCTTCAAAGGGGAAGAGGCTGGCGGCGGTGTCTGCCTGTTGAACCTGAAACCGCACGTCTAATTCCACCCCAGAGTCCTGGACCGCTCGGCCGTGAATTCTTTAACCCTCATGTATGTACATCCATGTTCTGTAGCCAGAGGGCTTGCAGAGTGAGGTCCGGAGCCCAGGCTGATCTGGGGGACACCGGGCGGACCCCCAGAGCTCAGCAAGTGCCCGACGACCGACAGGTGCCCCCGTGCGGTTCGCAGCGTCCGGCTGTGCTGACGAGACAGGCCAGAGGCACGCGTGGCCTTGTGATTCACACAAGCCGAGGGTGTCTTTGCATCTGACCCCTGGCACCACTTGGTTTTCCAGGCCCGTCTCCGGCCACATGTCCCTCACTCAGCCTCCAGCCGAAACCTGCCGACCCTGTCCCCTTGCCACACACAGAGCTTCAGTCTCAGAACGGCCTGCCTCGGCCGTGTGCAGCCAGGAAAATCCCCGCGGCACCAGCGCCTGCGTGCAGGCGGCGCCAGGTAAGGGCCCCGGCCCCCGGGCGGCCCACTGCCTGCCTCTCCAGTCAGCCTTGGACCTACTCGGCCTTGGACCCCCGTCTGCTGCCCCCATATCGGCCCCCTGTCGCCCCAGGTTGCGTGTCCTTTGAAAACCAAGTCTCTGTCTCAGTGTCAGGGCTTCGGTGAGGCCGTTACAGGTTTTATCCTCAGGGCCTGACAAGTGGCCGAGACTCAGACTTTTACTGAAACAACAAAGAAAGGCGGCTGAGAAATCACATTATGTGGTGGGTTCCGGGTGCCAGGCCCTGGCCTAGATCACGTCACTGGCCGACCCAGGAGGGGCCACGGCTCCTGTTTCGGGGACACAGAGAGACACTGAGGGGCGCGCACCTGGAGCCGGGCAGAGGGACAGGCCGGGGGGGCGGGGGGGGCGGGGACCCCGACGTGCTCGGGAGGCCGGGTCGGAGCTCGAGCCAAAACCGTGCCCAGTCACGGGTCCCACACACACTTCCTACCAAAAACCTCTTTATTCACTTGGCTTCTGTCCTAGATTTTTTTTTTAAGTTTTAGATGCAAGAACAAGCGCAGGAATTCCTTCTGCAGGGGTTTGATGGGCTTCGTGCTCTCGGCCTCTGTCTGCACCGACCCGCTCTCGGGACACACTTCGGGAACCGGGCGTCCTCGCCAACTCTGCCCACTCGGGAACTCACCCCTGCGCCTCCCGTGGGTTAATGTCAAATGCCGACCACACTGCAGCGCCTCCCCCTGGCCCCCCCCATGCAGACACTTGTGTCGTGACGAGAGAGGAGCGTCCTCCACGGTGCCAGGTCCCGCGTTTACACGGCAGGTGGGCGGAGGGCAGGGCCCTCTCACGGGACCTGCGAACCCTTGAGAAAGCGCCCGACCCACCAACGGGCTCGTCTGATCCTCGCTGAGGCCCGAGATGCGGACGTCACACACGCAGTCTAGGTGTGTGCACACCGGTGTGGCACCTGCGTGGCACCATCAGTGAACGGAATCAGTGAAATCTGCATGTGATGTGCTATGCAGATTCTGATAGAAAGGCTACCAAATATGGGTGTTTCTTAAAGAAAAAAAATATACATTATCAAGAGGTTATAAGGACACTGTCTGGCAGTAGAATTAAGGGTGATGTGAATGATTTCCAACGCGATTCTTATACAACATTTTTAAACTTTCAATGGTCCCCGATCTAAAAGAATCACAACATGTGCTGTGGGTGCTGTGAATGGAGTTTTGTTTACAAAACAACGTCTTGTGAACATGATGGAAACTCCTGCGTGTTGGCACGGTTCTCCTAACACGTTTCTCCAAACCATGTAAACCCCTCGGCTTTGTAATGTTCGAGGCCAATTAGAAGGAAAGAATCACTCAGCTTAATGCTTTCAATAAACATTTGTTCGTACCTACTGGGTGCTGGGCGGGGTCAGGAGGCTCTGGGGGCTGACAGCTAAGTAAGAACAGGCCTTGTCCCCCCCCGCCCACCCTGTCCTCGGGGGTGGACAAAGACCCCGGCTCAGCCATGTGACACGGGCTATGCAGGGGACGCCCTTGAAGTGGCCAAGGACACGGGCGGGCAGCAAGGACTCTGCCTGGAGCAGACGGGGGCCTGTCTGCCTCACAGACAGGAAGAGCCCGGGGAAAGGACAGCATCTCAGGTAACTGGAGACGGCACGTCCAGGGCCCGGGACCTGGGAGTGCCCGGGATCCACCCACTCACACCCCCAACCAGTGCGTGTCCCTCCGGGTGTGAGTGCCGGGTGTGAGGCAACACTGAGCACAGCCAGACACCCCTCCCCTGGTGCCGCCGGGCCTGTCAGGAGACTCAGGGAATGAAAGCGACTCTAATAGTGTGACTACCCTCCCCTGGGGAGCAGGGACCACGAGGGACCACAGTGCAGGTCAGAGGAAGGCTTGTCAGGACCAGGCAGGTCAGGGAGGCTCGGACAGGAAGGCAGAGCGCCGCCAGGGATGAGGGAGCGGGGGACCCTTTCTGGGCAGAAGAAACGACCCAGAGAGGACAATTATCACAACTGCATGGGGTGGGGCGGGGGGCACAGGACCTGGGATGGAAACCGAGTCGCACCACCGTCCAAGGAGAGGCCGCAACCCATTGCTTGAGCTCGGTGGTGAGCACAGAGGTCGGCCACCACTGCTTGCGTCTGGTACACACCACACACTGTTCTCCGAGCAGACAGGCACGAGCACGGCCTGAGCCCTGGTGGCTCCGTTCCTAACGGTCGTCAAACCGACGGCAGTGCCAGCAGAGGGTCAGACCTCTGTGGGAGCTCACGAATGGAATTCAAAACGAACAAGCAGAGGAACCACAGCTACACAGAGCAGCACACAACACCTCGGCCTTTCGGGTCCTCATCACCTGTCTCCCGACCAGGGAGGACCGAGTGTGTCCGGGCAGCACTTCGGCAAACACAGGTGGAACAGCCGAGGCCCAAGCCGAGCCACACGCAGGTTCTGGGAGTCGGCTCCTCTTGGGATGTCCCGGCCATGTGCCGAGCACAGAACTCCACACCAGCGACAATCTGGTCTGTGACTGGGTCCCGCACACACAGGAAACACACGGGAGTCTCCACAGTGACCCAGGAGCTGGGACCACGGTTAATATCACTATACAGATGAGGACCCCCAGCCCAGAGAGGGCCGGGCGCTGCCCGAGGCCAGAGTCGGTCCGGGCGGGGCCGGGATCCCCACCCGGGCAGCGTGGCTGACTCACGAGCACCTTGTTCTGACCGCCGTCCTAACACACTGACCAGCCATCCACCCTCTGGACGGCCAGGAGTCATCAACCTGCGCTTCAGGGACGGCCGGGGTTTCGGAGCAAAACGCCAAACCCCTTTCACCACGTGCAATCAACACCCCCCCTCTGTCCCCAGTGTGCAAGTCAGCACTGAGCTGTGCTCTGAGTGATTTCTCAAGCACCGGCAACACACCGGTTGCTCTGGACATCGGAAACGAACTGCTGGCACTTGGGGACTACGTAAATAAGGTAAAACGCAAAAACAAAAACTCTAAATCGCTCATCAGATTCCCCGCTGCTCCAGATTCCAGGCCACCTATCAAAGCAGCCGTTCTGACGTCATCTCTCTGGTCGGTGTGACGACCCAGGAAGTCAATTTCCCCGTGTTTATTTTCAGGCCAGACTCCCCTCGCGGCTCCCTTGGCCTGGCGAAGCTTCCCTCAGGGGCCTGCGCACCACGACCATGGCCCCAAATCCATTCAGGTCTGGATTGTAAAAGCCGAGCGTCTCACAGGTACCTTGTCACAGTGTCATGGTTTGTTGTCACTAACGTGAGGCCGATGGTGGCCGCTGTTTCCACACCCACGTGGACTCCCCAACCATAAAGACACTATGCTCTAAGTCATTTGTTCGGGGTTCGGCATAAAATTTTATCCTAGGAAAAATCAGTTATAGAGAGGTACAGTTTACATACCAGCTGGACTAAATACACCTGGTGAGCTGGTCTCAGAGCCTAAGAACTCGATCGCTTCCACAGTAAAAGTCGGCATGTTTTCTAGCCCCGAACTCCGGGGCGCAGAGGTGTCCCCCCAAAGCATTCGCAGTGACCAACACCCCGGACACCGCTCACTGACGGGCAGAGCCCAGAGAGGCTCGATTCCCCCGGTTCCTGTTACGAAAGGGTCTCTGCGGACGGGCCCCTCGGGCCCCAGCGGGACGGGCGGCTCCGAGACCAGGGCTGCGGGTGGGGGAGGGCAGGCGGCAGCGCCCTACCTGTGGTCCAGGTGACTGAAGTCCTGCAAGTTCAGCTCCCGGGTGTCCTGGGTCAGGTAGATGGTGTCCACATCCTGTTGGAAACACAACGCACTCACGTCGACAGTCTGGGTCGATGGCGGGGCAGCAGGGGGGACGCAGAGGGAATCGGACAGTGACCCGGGCCACTGGGTGTCGCCCGAGCCAGGGAGCTTGTCAGCAAAACACACGGGGGCGGGGACAGAGAGAAAGAGACGGACGAGTACTGAGAGTCTGTGTGCATGTGCCGGCGCTTGTGCGTGCACGAGTGTGACTGTGTGTGCACGAGTGGGACTGTGTGTGAGTGTGCAGGTGTGAGTGTGAGTGAGTGTGTGCATCTGTGAGTGGGTGTATTTATGAGTGTGAGTGTGTGAGGAGGAGCGTGTGTGTGAGCATATGTGTGTTGAGTGTGTGAGAATGTGAGTATGTGTATGTGAATGGAGGGGTGAGCATGTCTGCGTGTGAGTGAGCACATGTGTGAGTGCACGTGCGCGTATGCCCACAGACACACTCACCCACTGCACTTCTTCCCGGTACGGGAACCCCAGCCAGTCGCAAACGTAGGCGTACATCTGAGAAAACCCACCTGAAACACAAACAGGTCTGTGACAGGTGTTCGGGGAAATGATTTCCAAGTTCAGATTGAAAAGCTGCCACGAGGCCCATGTGACAGGCACACGGCAGGACGCAGCGGAGTTTAAGTGTGGGGCTCTCCGTCCACCGGTCTGGCCGAGCTAATTACACCTTCAAACTAATTGCACCTCTGCAGGAACGCGCTGGGAATAGACTGCACTTCCCGGCCAGGGACACCCCGGCAGCCACCGGCATTTTAGTTTCAAAATGTGTGCTCACCGCAGGGGCCCTGCTCGGCCACGGGCTGGCTGTCCCACCGGGCCTGCAGGCTGGCCAGGCGCTCCGCCGGCTCCATGGACACCCTCTTCATGATTTTCCTGCAAGACCGACAGCGAGAAGGAACGTCGATCACATTTCGGCACTGCACGTAGAAATCTACCTTGTGAGAGGCCTCTCTTAAAAGCGAACACGGGCGTAGCTTCAGAGAGTGTCAAGCGCCGTGACAGGTAGAGCCACGTCCCGGCGAGCAGCACGCAGGCGCAGCCCACACTGTGCAGTGGATGAGCCGCACAGACCTTCTGGGCGTTGAATCTGCAGCAGATGCGGGAAACAGCCCAGGAGGAAGGAGCAGCGACCCGGACACGAGCACACAGCTCTCGGCCCAAACTCGGGCCTCACTGCTGTGACGTGAAAACCATCCGTGGGTCCTTTCAATCCATTTCAGTGATTCATTTAAAATCTGCTCCCAAAGCTCGTCCGTGTCACACGGCCACCGTGCCCAGAACAGCACCTGCTTCGGGGACGCCAGCCACGGCTCGGGCCACTCCCCACACTGTATCGGGCACAGCGAGGAGGAAATGCAGGGGCTCGGGGAGTGCGGACGGCGGCCGAGGACCAGGGAGCCAGGACTCCCGGCCTTCGCTCGAGCGCCCCCAGGCCGGAAGGAAGGGCAGCACGTCCCGGGCTCTGCGTCCCTCTCCCTGCCCCAGGATGTTGCTGACCGACTGCGCGGTCCCACACCCGTTCTCGTCCCCCCGTACGGCCACATGCCACCCTGTCCCCCATCTGAGTGCGAACAGAAATGCCCGAAATTCCTCGCACACCTTTTGCTGCATCGGCCCCCCGGGCCCCGTGGAACCGCACTTGTCTACTTGTTTTCCGCACGAGCCATGGCTGCCTTTCCTCCCCAACCAGGCCCCTGCCTCTCCCCCCCGACCCTGCACCACTCCGGTCACCGCCCCCTGTGCCCGTCACGGCACCACCCCGCTGGACGGCCTCTGCCCTCAGAGTGCCCGACGCCCAGCATCACCGGGCAGGGTCCCCCAGGCTCCAAGTTTCCATGGGAACCCGTACCCAACTCTGTGGCTCTCCTCCTTTGCTTGACCCCCAAATCTTGGGCTCACTGTCAATCAAGACGCTCCCCCTTCCAGGTGCAGGGCTCTCTCTGTGGCCGCACCACTGGCAGGCGTCAGCCGGGCTGACACTGTGGCTCACAGGGGCTGCATCCCCAGACCTGATCCAACCCCCAGCCTCGCCCCCAGACCTGCCACCTGGTGTCCCCACCTGATGTGCCAGATGCCGAGTCCAGCACTCCTGACCCACACAGCCCTCAACAGTCCGGTCCCCACAGCCCCCGGGGCCCCCTCCACCCCAAGGACGTGCGGCACGTACCCCAAGGACGAACCTGAGCCCAGTGAGCCTGAGTTTAAACGCGTAACAAAAATAAATAAATGCTGCAGTTACCAATATCCCTAAGGCACACTTCAGAAAATGAGAGAAAAAGGTAAAGGCTAATCATTGTGTTTAGTTTTCCTTTTGCATTTTTTTTTCAGGTTTCCTCTTACTGATCAGAAAATAAAACACGAAGGGAATGCCACTGTGTCCCCGTGAATGCTGCAGGTGACAGCTGTGCACCTGGCACTGGGCCCCCCGCATCTGCTGGGTGTGGAGTTCGCACGGGGTGGGGGCAGGGTGGAGCGACAGTCCCACAGTGAGAGGCTTGCACAGGAATGTGGGCCGGGGAGCGGGGCCCACCCACCGCCCGCCCCCACCACCGCCCGCCCCCCACCAGGACTCACAGGGGAGACAGGCCGGGGAACGTCCTCCGCAGGCAGGAGCCCACGTGGGCCAGCACCTCGCTCACGTCCTCGGGCGACAGCATCCGCAGGGACAGGCTGTGCTTCTCCGTCTCCACCACCATCTGCAAGAGCCGGCGGGCACCGCGTGGTCAGGGCCGAGGGCTCGCGTGTGTGATTGTGAATGGAGCGAACCAGTCTGGCTGAGGCCCGAGAACACAATCCCTGTGTTTCGGGGGCCCCCCCTTTTTAAAACGGCACCCACAGTTTCAGAGTCACAGAACTGTTCGGGCCCAGGATGGACAGGGGGTCATGGGCGCCCCACAGCTGAAGCAAGTGCCCAACTGCAGATTCAGAGCCCCCGCCGCCACCGTGCGACAGAGGCTGAAGGTCCATAGTCACTCGTGACCCGCTTTTCCCGAGCCTTTGGAGGGGCCCCAGGCAAGGCCCTGCTGTCCAGGGCAAGTAGGAGGCCGCCTCCGGGGCAACCTCAGCCAAATAAAAGGCACCGAGGAAAAACCGGCAGCTGCGACCCCTTGCGCCTCCTGGGAAAAGACCTGACAGTTCCCTCCAGGCGAGGTCGGAACAGGACACCCGTCCTCACCACGCGTCTTCAGCCCAGTGTGGACGCGGCCGTGCAAGGTGCCGGGCTGCTGTCACCACGGACAAGCCGTGAGCTCGCCTGCTGCTGTTTCGCGAATGTTGGCAGGAGACAGGTGGCCCTGGGGGCAGAGACGCAGTACGTGGCTGTCCATCAATGGCAGGACAAAGGCATCGTGTTCGCGTGGACTGCCACTGTCACCTCCGAGCCCCAGCAGGGGCACGTGGCCGGCTCAGGCCGATGCCCGCACACAGCGGGCTGCTTAAAGGAAAGGAACCCACGAGCTTGCAGAATGTCCTGCCCTGTGGTCAAAGGGCAGCAAGACTGTCACCCCCGGGGCTGCTCACTACTCATGTGACCCCGAGAACCACAGATTCAGAGACAGACAGACAGACGGGAGCCAAGAGACCCACGAGGACCATCTCCCTGCTGCGGCCGGGAGAGGATTAGAGTGACCGCGTCCACGTGGAAGAGCAGGAAGCAGCACGTGCAGAACACGAAGCTCGCTATTAAAACGCCACCAGACCTGATCGGTGGGCGGGGACACGTGACCCAGAACAGGAGCGCCACGCAAAAATCAACTGTGTTTCCAAACACCGGCGAGGAACAATGGGGACCCAAACTTGAAATGTACCCCCACCTCCGGGTCAGGTGCCTGTTCTCCCCAACACGGTGCGGAGAGCCCACGCTACCCAAGTCCGGAGCCCACGCGGCACTTCCGAGGGCAGAGTCACTGCAACCGCTCTGCACAGGGAGAACCCCGGCAAAGGACGGCCGCCGCCTGACTTCAACTCCGCCTGTGAAGCTACAGTAACCCAGACCGTGTTGTGGGGACAGAAAGACAGACAACTACCAAAGGGACAGGACCCGGAGTCAGGACGCAGACCAGTGTTGAAGGAGCAACTGATCTTCAACAAGAGAGAAAGCCAGTCGGGGGGAACACCAGTCTTCCGCATGAACCGCACAGGACACGCGCAGTAAAGAACCGCACACTGACCCACCCAGACATACATCGCTGGATTTATACGCAAAGATTGTGTCAAAATGGACCACAGACCTAAACGTGTAACCCGAAACTAGGAGGCTTCTAGAAGACGTAAGTCATTCTGTGACCTCAGGGGAAGCAAAGACTTACCCAACCTGACATCACGGAAAGCGCCACCGGAGATACTGGGCTGCATCGGCGTTTAAAATGCCCGCTCTTTGAGAGGCGCCGTGCAGAAAGCGAACCGATGAACGGCAGAAGACACGCACCCCTCCCTCACCCGACGAGCCCAGGGACGCAGAGTACGGGGCAGCTCTGGAACTCCAAGGAAACAAGGAACACAACTTAAAAACGGAGGAAGGTACGAGCTGACGCCTGATCGGAGGAGGCCCCGGTGACAAACGAGCGACACAAACACACTCGTTTTCTTCCGTGTGGGGGACATGCGGGTTCAAACCCCGACAGGAAGCGTGCGCACTCAGAAGGGGGCAAGGTGAGCAGGTGGCACGCCCGTGCTGGGGACGGCAAAGGATGGTGACAGGCCCGCTCTGGAAGGCGGCGTGGCAGCCTCCTAAAGGTCAGACGTGCACCTGCTGCGTGACCCGGCTGCTGCGTGCCCAGACGCCACCCACAGGGGACGAGAGCCCGTGCGCGGTGAGGTTTGCACCTACATGTGCACAGTGGCCCTACTCAGAGCCCAAGACCGGAGACAACCGGGTGCCCGTCTGCAGGGGACGGATGAGCCAACTGTGAGAGAGCCACGCGATGCCACCGCTCGGCAACGACAAGGAGCAAATGACAGACACACAGCAGGGGAACACAGCCTTGCAGTGATGCTACTGATGCGGGAAGGCAGACTGTCAGTTCCATTGTCAGAAAGTTCTAGAAAAGGAGGACTCCTCTGGGCCAGCTGGGAGCAGGCGCCTGCCGCTGAGGGCAGGAGGGGGAGCCGGCAGGTGCCGGTCCGGGGGGGCTGTGGGGGATGGGCGGGTTCAGCATGCCGATCGCGGGAATGGTTCGTGGGGACCCAGATGTCATCCTACCCAACTGTGCACGTCATTCAGCTCACCGCGGGTTCCTTACGGCTCCGTGAAGCTGCTTGTAAAAGCCTACACGCCATAAAGACCGAAATATTCGCCTTGATGCCCAGAAAGCCCTGGCACAGTGCTGGGCGAGTGCTGTGCAATGTTGGCGCCACGGCGTGAACGAAAGCTCTCAGGAGGAGTACTGTCACGGGGGCCGCCCGGGACGAGCTCCCCGGCAGCTGCGGAGAAAGTTTCCTTTCCAGGACCCGCCCACACAGACCGGTCAGCTTCCAGCCTCCCAGCACCTTCGGGTCCCTCCTCCCGATGGCCCGCGGGCCCAGCCACTGTCCCCCTGGCTCACACTCACCTGGGCGGGCTTGGCGCAGGTGACGCCGTGAATGTCCAAGTAGTTGAAGCTCAACTCCAGCTGCGGAGGAAGAAGACAAGGACCTGTGAGCAGGGTTTCGGGACATAATTCGAGGTAACAGCACCGCAGTGAGACACGCCCCCGGCGAGGACGGTGGGCTGGTGTGCTGTGCCCACCCCGTCCCTCAGATCTGCCCGGACTGGCCGTCCTTCGGAAAAGGCATCACCTGCACCCCTGACAGGACGGAGCGTGTGCACTTCTCCCATTTCACCCTGGGACAGACACGGGGGAAGTTCCCCTGCTTCGACCCTGGGATTCTACCCCTTCAGAAACAAGGGGGACACACAAGGGCCGCCACTTCACAGCCACCTCCGGGTGACGTCGGCGCCCACCCCTCCTTCCCGACTGCGGCCTCCCTGGTTACACGCCGACCATGTACTGGAATCATCGTTCCTCCCACCAGCTTCCCTAAAGTGCGTGTTCCCAGTGTGTTCAGAGAAATGGAGTACTTAGGAATTTTAAGCCAGGTTTAATGAAGCACACAGTTAAATTAGAGTCTTTTCTCTCTCTTCATGGAGGTGGGTGACTGACTGCCTTTTCACTCCGGTACTAAGGTGTCTTCCACTCTTCTCCTGTGATCAGCGTTTATTTTCTACAAAGTACGTCCAGTCTCGCACTTTCGGCCTGTTTTTCCTGGACGGCGGCCACTAATCTCTCTCCCGGCTCCGAAGCCTTTCAGCTCCAGACCACGGGATCGGCGTGGGGTCTGTTTATTTTGCACTCACCTTCGACCTAGAAGTGCAATGGGAAAGAACCCCCCAGAACCGGGCCCCCGGGCCCTCTGCTCTGCTCCCAGGGAGGCGGAGGCCGTCCTGTCATGTGTGGGCCTCTGAACCACACGGTGACGCGGCTTCCCTGTCTACCTCTGACGATGGGGGGGCGAGTGGGAAGGTCTGGCCGGGCACTGGGGTCCGGCACCCTCTCCACGGTCACGTTCCCCAGGCCCCTCAGCCTCCAACCGCCATATGGCCTTAAGCAGACAGGTAGCTCTATGAAATGTCCTTGATTAAATGAATGTACCTGCACAGTCAGAATGGCTCTGGTGAGGTTTGGGGACACATCTCACTCGGCAGGTGTGAGCCAGAGTGAGCAGGTGTGAGCCAGGTGTGAGCAAGTATGAATGGGTGTGAGCAGGAGCAAGCAGGCACAGGCAGGTGTAAACAGGTGTTGTGAGTGGGTGTGAACAGGTGTTGTGAGCAGGTGTGAGCAGGTGTGAGCAGTTACACCCCACCACTCGGCAGCTGCCACTGGCCCCGGCACCATCAGCACCGTGTCATGCGAGCAGCTCTGGTCCGTGTTGGAGGGAGGGCAGCTGGAGGGCAGTTGAGAGGCTTCCACTGGGCCTGAGGCGGTCACTGGGACAAGCAGAGTGCCAGGGGACACACTGTGACACTCCAGCTGGTCCTCACAGACCCCCAGACTGTCCAGCACAGACGGGGCGGGACGGAAACCAAAGCCACGGGAGGGGCCTCTTGGGACCAGCGTTACCGCCGGCCGAGGCAGAGGGGGCCAGAGACGTCTGTCAGCAGAGGGGCTCAGCTGTCCTCTCGGCCCACCCACGGAGGTTTCACGGGGCCGCTGCTCTCTGGCCCCCAAACGGCCCTCCTCGGGCCACAGCCCACCCCAAAGGCCTTCCCAGGCTGTCCCTGGGCAGGAGGCGGCAGGGGCCAGTTAGGCAGCTGGGATGCCTGCAGGGTGCTGGGAGCCCTCAGGGCATTTTAAAGACAGAACCACAGATACCAGAGGTTGGGTGGAAAAGAGGAAGGAATTAGCCCAAACCATCCCGCGTGCTCCACCCCCACCTCTAGCAAGACAGCAAATCCACATGTGATTATTCACCTGTCTGTCTGTCTGTCTGAGCAACTCCCACATTCCACACTGGCCCGGGACCTGCTCCCCACCCCCGCAGGCTCCCAGGCACCCCGTAGTTTCACCTGCAAACCCCCCCTTCTCTGGCTGACGATGGCGGGGACCCCTGAACCCACCATCTCTGCGGACCCCCTGACCTATCACTACCTGCCCCGCCCCCCAGGCAGAGCCAGGCTCCGGGTGACGGCAAAGTTCTGTTTCTTCGCCGGGTGTGGCCGCAGAGCTTCCTGCTCTGTGACTAACCACTGAGAAGAGCGCTCCCATTCCGGGGGCCCCACTGCACAGGGGCACACTTATCAGTAAAAAGGTGAAAGGAAAATGTTTTAGTCGGCCCCCAGAGAAAAAACAAACCCACATCCTCAGTGTCCAAACCGCACACTGGTCTGGACAGAACCGTCTGCTCAGAGAATGAGCGTCACTGACGGGTTTGCCTCCCGGCCCCGGACCGCGGCACGTGGGGTGGGGAAGGGGACCTGACGGTGTCAGAGACCAGAGCCCGTGTCCGACAGCCCCATCAGGCCGACTAAACCACGAACACGTCACAGGCCAGCTGGGCCTTCGCTCGGGGACGGGGCGGGATCAGCCCGTAGACGGGAGGCGGGTGACCGCCCAGCAGGAGACACGCCTGCGCTGAGGCTCAAAGTTTCTAATCACGGTTAACTCCGCATCCGGGAGGCTTCTGCCCCAGAGGCCGCTGGGCTGCTGCCTGGAGCCCCAGTGCTTCCTCCAGCAGCTGACTCTGCACTGGTGAGGCCTCCCCAGTCCCCTCTTCCCCGGCACTTCGGGGACAGGGAACTGTTCCTCGTCACTCACAGCGACACTGATTTCCCTGACGACACACTGTGAACACACAGGCTCACTTTACGTGACTGAAAGGGGCTGGGACCCGCCCCTCGTACCTTGGAGAAACTTTGTAAAACTTAGCGTTTATACATCAGGGAATAAAGGACACAGGGACCCTCGCCTCTGACTAGGGAGCAGTGGGCTGTCTCCGCCAAGCTCGGCAAAGATCCTGCCCGTGTGGGGTGGCGTGTGCATGTGGATGAGTGCATACATGTGTGTGCTTTCCTGTGTGCCTGCACGTGTGTGAGGTGCGATGTGCACACGCGTGTGTGTGCACTGGCAGGAGGACCGCGCCGGCACTTACCTTGGTGGGCACCCGCGCCGTGAGAAGGAAGGCGCGGCACGACGTGAGCACCTGAAAGACAGAAGCAGCAGCGTCAGGCGGGCACCCTGAGAACCAGGCCCTGTCCTCACCGGTCTGCCCGTCTGTCTGTCTGTCCGTCTGACCCTGCCTCTCCCCGATGACGTGTTGGCCTCCACACCTCTCTGTGCACCTGCTCTGTGTCAGTCTACCTGACTCTGCCTCCCTCCACGCCCCTCCCACGTCCCCTCTCTGCTGCCCCCGCCACTGTCCCCACCAGGCCCACAGCCCCCGCCCCTCCTCCCTCTGGAGCGACTGCCCACGCTCAGCCCCCGTTTCCCAGCGTCCTCTGGGCCCGTCGCTCGACAGCCTGCATGTCATTTACACTGCTCACAAAAGAGACGCCAGCCACAGGGAAACACAACCTTCTGGAAGGCGTTTCATTTGCAACAAGTCACAGGGACGCTGGGACAAAACGGGACATGAGAACGACAGACGCCTTCCGGTGTTACCGGGGCACAGCACAGGGGCAGTTCAGCGGCCGCAAGGCCCCCTGGACACTCGGCCGATGAGCCCTGACAGGGGACCTCCACGCAGGCGCCGGAACAGCGGGCCCGGCAGCGCAGGCCAGTCCAGTGCCCTGGGGGGCAGCAGCGCCCGCTCTGCAGGGCCCTGGACAGTCACATCGGGGCCTCCAGGGGCCGCTGAAGGGCACGAAGTGGGTCCGGAAAAGAGGACAAGCCCCCGAATGTCCACGTGGGCTCACCATTTGAGCAAACAGGATTTCTTGACCACGTGTGGGCACGTCACACTCTAATGGTCACATCTGCTCTCCCCGGGGACCCGAGTGACAGCCCCTCTCTGCGGGAGCATTTCAAAGGCTGGCTGAGCACACAGTGTCCTTCCCACCTTGGACACGGGCCACAGTGATAGGCTTGGAGAGAAACACACCGTGAGGGGCCCTGGCTGTGAAGGCGGAGCCCCGATGCTGGTGGGCAGCGGGGGCCCCCAGGGCACCAGGGCTGTTGGTAGAAAGTGTGGAACGGGTGTGGCGGGAAGGTGGGGCCCCCAGGGCCCCCAGCCCTTCCCAAGACTGTGCCCACCACTGGCAAAACGCACGGCGGTACCTGGAAGCAGGAGTGAAAAACGACAACTACAGATGCTCCGGGTGTGAGAACTGGGCCTCTGTCTCTTGGCCTGAAGCGAGCCAGGAGCTGACATGGGGCAACGCTCTCGCCGGGAATCCCAAAGAGCCCCTGCTCGCCTCCCTGCCTGGCCCCCGGCCTCGGAGGCCTGGGAGCACACACAGCCACACGGCCACACCCACACTCACGTGTGCACACAGGCTCCCACACTCACTCACAGTGCTTCTAGCAATCGGGCCCCTCGCACGGAAAAGCCCGGACTCTCCGCACGCTCCCAGGAGGGTCCAGTTTCAGCACCGAGAGCCCTGCGTCCCGGAACCTGGGGCTCTCGGCCACGCCACCTGCGTGGGTTTTGGAACCATGGAGACAGAGTCCGGCCTGGCGCCGCCCCTTTCCAGCTGTTCCACCCGACAGCTACCTTCTCTACCCGCCCGGCGTGCTCACCTACAAGACCAGGCCGCCTCTGGGCAGCGCTGAGGCCGCTGCTTCACTGAGATACAAAAGGAAGGGCGTGGCCAACAGGGGCCCTTGTGCCGTGAAAACTGATGCGGCAGCACCTTCGGTTTAGATCCCCAGGGTGAGAGGCAGCCGTCCCTCCGACTGGGTCTCTAACTCACAGGCCTTGTCAACAGAAGGAAACACTGGAGACCTGCAGTGACCTGCAGTGACCTGAGGCATCTCCAGGGCTGAACTGTTGGGTTGCATGTGTATTTTTGGCCTTGACAGAGAAGAATGTTCTTGCAGAGTTAAAACTACGGCGGCGTTGGAGGGGCACATGTGCCCAGCAAGGAGCCTAAACCGCACGGTGCCCCAGCCCTCCCCCACCCCCCCCGAAGCCCCTCCTTCAGCCCCCTTAGCACGCAGGCCTCCTTCCAACCCCCGCAGCTCCCTCTCCCGCTCATTGGAATGCAGGCCGCAGCCCGATTCCCTCTGAGGCTTCTCGCTTCAACTTGTGAGTCCCTCGGACACGTGTGTGAAAATCCCTCTGCCGTGCACACTCACAGCCTTCCAGAGAGTCGCAAGTTTCGAGGGGCGATGACATGCACAGAGGCGGCCACCCGCTCTGCCGCCCTCCCCCGCCGCCCCCGACCACACCCTGAAACGGCACCTGTTTCGAGTCTCCCCACCGCCGGAAGCTCCCCGCTGCACGGTCAGTCCACACGCCCCTGCCCCCACCCCCTAAACCGCACTTTCTCGTGCACATCACCGAGAAGGTCTTCGTTTGAAATCCGGCTGCCTCCCCGCGGCGAACGCTCAAACCCGGGCTCGCACCCCCAAAGTGCTCGCTCACGGGCAAGCGAACTGAATGGTCATACAGCACCCCACGTCCATCACGGACGAGACCTCCCCACTCCAAGCAAGACACACTCAGGGACAGAGAGGCAGGGGCCGCACCGTCGTCCCCACTGTAGGAGTTAGGAGTGACAGGTGCGAAGCGACTGGGCAATGCCACCTGGACAGGTGAGGGAGGATGAAGAGGGTCCAGGCCCGGAGCCTCAGCCCGGCCTCGCTGCGGAGCTGTGAGGCCGCCACCCTCTGGGGCCAGAGCAGGGGACGCTGCTCGGGGGGGACAGAAAACAACACCTCATTTTCCTGCAATCTCTGGCCCCAAATTCGGTATAAAACCAGGTTGCCGTACTTCTCGAGCACCTGTGTCAAGAATAGGAACGTCGGCGGGGGGCCCGCCAGCCCCCACCTGTTTCCATAAATACACTTTTACTGGGACGCGGCCCCACGGTGGTTAAGGGGTCGTGGCTGGCGGCATCCCCACGACACGGCGGAGTTGAGTGGACGCAGCGGAGTTTTCCCGACTCACGACGCTACACGTTTACTGCCTGGTCCCTTCCAGTGGCTGGGAGGACAAGCCCTGGGGCCACGCCGCCTGGCTCCCAGCCGAGCCTCGGCCACCACTTCCTGTCCTGCAACTCCGCTCCCGGCTCGTCGCTCTTCTGCAAGGTGGGAGAGACAGGCCTCCACCTCTCGGGGTCGCGGGGTCACTGAGTTAACACACGTGCTCAGGACACGGCCGGCTCGTGGAAGTGCCGTGTGGTGTGTTATCGGCACGTTCCAGAGTTAAAAGAAGAACTTAACCGTCTACAGGAGACATGAACCAAGAAGAGACTTAGAGGGCTTCGCCCGGGTCTGGCCTCAGGCCCGACCCTGGACACACCGCCACCTCCGTGAACCTAAGTTCACCCAACGAGGAGGCCAAAGAGCAGGGTGGGGCCCCGTCTCTCATCCGCTCCTCACAGCGGAAAACGGTCCCCACTTTGCTCAGGGCTCCCCTCCACAGGACAAAGGCAAGCCCGGCCCCTCCTTCTGCCCCAGCAGGACCACCTACAACAGCCACCACAGGGCAGGTCACCGTGTCACTGAGTATGATGCACACGCTTAGGCCGAGTGCGAAATCAGCCAGCACGTAACACGTGAGAGACATCGGGGAGCCTCTCAAACTCACGTGGGACTTGGACAAAAACAAACACCCAGTTAAAAAGTCGCTCACGCTGGAACAGGGACAAAACTGCAGACCCCCGGGACCACCTCTTGTCCCACCAGAAGGGACAGACATTCCTCAGACGCACGGAGACAGTGAACGAGAAGTGGCCGCAGCAGCAGTCAGCTGAAAACAGCCTAACATGGATTTTTTTTTAATTCAAAAAGCCCCAGCCACGTCTCGACTACCATGGATAATGCTGCAATGAACAGGAAGCACACACACCTTTACAAATGGATGTTCCGAGTTTTTCGGGTAGACACCCGGAAGAGGGGTTGCTGGGTCACATGGTAACTCCTAATTTTTGAAGACCCTCCCCACCAGTTCCCACGGTGGCAGCACAGGGTCTGCGCTCCCCGCGGCAGTGGGTGAGCGTCAACCTAAGTGTCCTCCGGTGGCGGACCCCGTGAGGAAGAGGTGGCCCCCACCTATGGCGGGACACCCCGCGGCCGGGAGGAAAGAGAAAGACGACCATTTGCCAGAACAGCGCGGGTCTTGAGGACGTCACGTTAAGCGAAATACGTCAGATGGAAAAGGACAAGGACCGTATGACTTCACTTACATGTGGGGTATAAAACAGAAAAGCAGTAAATGAACAAACTCAAACGAATTCATTCATTGGTCAGAAGCAATAAATGAAACAGACAGCAGCAGGGTGGTCACCCAGGGAAGGGGGAGGGGCGAGGGAGGCTGAGGAGGGAAAAGGGGTCGAGTTCACAGGGACAGAGGGAGACCAGAACTGGGGGGGGGGGGAGTCATGCAATGCAACACGCAGGTGACCTGTTGGAGAATTGCACGCCTGAACCTCGTCCAATGCACCAGCCGATGTCCCCCGAACATGTCTGACCTTTGCAAAGCCTCAGCACATCCAAAGGAGCCAATGAGCCCGGGGCAAGAGATGTCTAGATTTTCGGTGGCACTAAAGATTTGTCACAAGGACTTCCGCCAAGATGGAGGCATAGGTGGATGTGCCGTGCCTTCTCACACAACCAAGTTTAGAGACAACTAAATATTAGCAACAGAAAACACAGCCAGAACATGGAATATTGAACTTTTCGGAAGTCCGTTAACAACAAATTCTTCAGCCTGACCGGTAAGGGGCGAAACCAGCGGCTGGTGAAGCGGGATTGCACAGGAAAACTCGGTCAGCCGGACTCAGGCGCGGAATCCAGGCGCAGGGTTGGACCTAGTGAGCGACCGAGCGAGTGACCAGGTGAGCGACCGCGGGGGAGACAGTGGGGGGGGGGGCGGTGCTGCGTGTTGACTGTGGTCGCGCATTTGTGTGAGGGCGGACAGGCGAGGGAGTGGGTAGTTGGACCAGGGCCTGGCGGGTCCCCGCGGCAAGCAGCAGTAGAGGGTGTCGCCATTTCCCTGCTCTGACCCCACCTCCACATACAGCATCATAACCCAGGGACTCTGAGTGGCCCGGCCCAGGTGAACCACCTAAGGCGCTGATCCTCACCCAGCTGTGAGAAACAGCAGAGGGCGCCGCCATTTCCCCGCTCTGACCATGCCCCCACATACAGGGTCACAACCCAGCGACCTGGGAGTCCAAGGCGCCGCTTCTCACACAGGGCGAGAACAGACCAAAAATGGCGCAAGAAGATCTCAAAGCCCCAGAGCCCATAGATCTAAGCGATGAAGAAATAGCAAAACTCTCAGACGCACAGTTTAAAACACTGGTCATCAGGATCCTCACAGAACTGGTTGATTATAGCCAAAAATTAGACAAATATATGAAGGCGAAACTAATTGAAATGAATGGAATTGCACAGGACACCAATAGCAATGAAAAGGAAACTGGGACTCAAATCCATGGAGTGGACCAGAAGAAAGCAAATAATGGCCAAACAGAAAAGAGTCAAGAAGCAAGAATTCAAAAAAATGAGGAGAGTCTTAGGAACCTCCAGGACATCTTTAAACGCTCCAACATCCGAATTATAGGGGTACCAGAAGGGGGAAAGGCACAGCCACCAGTGGAAAACTTATTTGAACAAATAATAAAGGAGAATTGCCCCAGTCTGGCAAAGGAAATAGACTTCCAGGAAATCCAGGAAGCTCAGAGAGTCCCAAAGAAGTTGGACCCAAGAAGGAACACACCAAGGCACATCATAATTACATTAGCCAAAATTAAAATGAAGGAGAGAATCCTAGAAGCAGCAAGAGCTAAGGGGACAGTCACCTACAAAGGAGTCCCCATCAGACTGTCAGCGGATTTCTCAAAAGAGACCTTACAGGCAAGAAGGGGCTGGAAAGAGGTATTCCAAGTCATGAAATCCAAAGACCTACAACCAAGATTGCTCTATCCAGCAAAACTTTCATTTAGAATGGAAGGACAGATAAAGTGCTTCTCAGATAAGATCAGATTCAAGGAGTTCATCATCACCAAGCCCTTATTATATGAAATGTTAAAGGGACTTATCTAAGAAAAAGAAGTTAAAGAAACATGAACAGTGAAAGGACAACAAACTCACAGTTATTAACAACCATACCTAAAACGAAAGCAAACTAAGAGGACAGCTAGATCAGGAGTGGAAACATAGAAATGAAGATCTCAAGGAGGGTTAGCAACAGGGGAGTGGGAGGAGAAGAAGGGGGGAGAAGGTACAGAAAATAAGTAGCATAGACAGTAGATAGAAAATAGATGGGGGGGGCAAGAATAGCATGGGAAATATAGAATCTAAAGGACTTGAGACACATGGTCATAAACTAAAGGGGGGGTAATGGTGGGGATAGGGGGGGAGGGGGGAGGGGAATGAAAGGGGGAATAGAACAACTGTAACAGCATAATCAATAAAAAAATTAAAAAAAAAAAGATTTGTCACAGAAGGTGCCTGTGTCCTGCTGTCTAAAAGTCCTCTAGTCTGTTGCTGCCTCCCAGCTCACTGGGGTGTCCAGGGCCCCTCAGCTCTGTACACCAGCCCTGTGCCAGGAGTGCAAACTCTTCAGGTGACAGCAAAGTCTAAAAGCTGGGGACAGCGACATGCAGACACACGTCCACCCACTCTGACAGGAGCCATCGGTGTGAGCTCCTTTCCCTGTCGTGACTTTAATCTGCACTGTTTTGTGAAATGTTGGTAAATTTAAACAAAAGGATTAAAAGAGATGATACAGTGAATAATCTTTGATGTGTTGTTTTCCTCTGCAAAGGCAAAAGGAGATAAATCTGTAACCAGTGAGCCCTTTCCCAACAGGTAGAGTCCATTTGCAGCATTTCTGGTCTATTTTTTTTACTAGGCCACGCCCACCCCAGAAATAGCAGGAAAGCTAAGCCGCCACCCATGTCAAGCCAAGCAGGGTGCTCCCGGCCCAAGGCTGCACCTCGCCATCTACTCTCCCAGAGCTGTCTCCCCACGTGGAGCCTCAGACGTCTGCCTGCTGAGTCCTAACTCCCAAAGCGCCTGCTGCCGAGTGCACGACCCGTAATTAGCACGACTCCCGCTCCACACAGAGCTCCGGCCCAGCAGACCGGCCCCAGCCGCCCGGAGCAAGCACCCGCTCGCCCTTCCAGTGAAATTCGCTCTGATCACCGGGCAGGCACAGGACTCTTCCCTTTCCTCCTGCTGGCTCAGGGCTCCGGCCCACCCCTCTCGTGGCCCACCCCTCTCGTCTCCGCCTCTGGGAAGGAAGCACCGAGCTCCAGCGGTCACTCCGTTTGGGCCTGAATGCAACCAACTACTTCCAGTCTGACTTACATGTAAGCAGCTGATGCTATGAAAAGTTCAGAATGATTTGGAGTTATGAAAATCACAGATGAGACAGTACCGTGAATTTTAAACATTCACTTAAGGTTGAAGGACAGATCCCTTTGAACTTGGCCCACAGCCCCTGTCTTGGTCTGCCTGGGCTGCTGCAACAGGTACCACAGACAAGCGAGTCTTTCTTGAGCTCCGAGCATGTCTTTCTCGTGCTCTGGGAGGCTGGCACGTGCAAGGTCAGGGTGCCGGGCAATTCGGTCCCAAGAGGAGCCCTTTCCTTCCTGCCGAGGCGCCCCCTGGTGGAGCAGAGCAGGAGAGCCAGCTCTCTGCGCTCTTCTGAAGGGGCACGGACCCCATCAGGAGGGCCCCACCCCACAAAGCTCCCACACTGAGATTGGGCTTCAGCATAGAAATTTGGGGGGACACACACACACACAGACTCAGTCCATAGCGGGCACCACAGGACACACGGAGGTCCTCCTGCATCTCCTGGATGAAGCCCACCTGCTTCAGCAGGCAGAGCACCTACGGGTGAGAGAGCTGTGCAGGGCGCACTCCAGGCACGATGCAGGCACGGGTGTGGGGGCGCCCCAGCACCCGGGGAGGAGATCCCCAGCAAGGAGCCGCTGAATCCTGCCCAGCCCCTGTGTCCTGCCGTGGGCACGGCCCGCCCTGAATGAGCAGAGTAATCCGCCATTAAAGGTGAAAACCCGTAAAGCCCCAGTCTGGGCTCAATGCCCAGAAACCAGAGTTAGCAACCCCAAAGCTTCACTCCATCAGCTGTCTCCTGGAGGACGGACCCTCCCTCCCCCAACAGAACGTGGCCTTCCGATGTCTCCCGCCTTCCGTCTCCTGGGTTCCAGACCACAAAGCCACACAGGGCACTCGGGAACATGCGGCTGCTCACGCTTTTCACCCATGAGGTGTGAGGCCACGTCATGGGTATTGGAAGCTTTTTCAATGAGAAGTCGCCAAAACCACCAAAGGAGTCCCGCTGGGTTCCAGCCACTCCTCCCCAGGCCCTTTGGCAGCCCCCTCTCGTGAGCGGTTTGCTGAGTTGAATGAAATGCCTGCAAGGATGAATTCTAAACTCCACATCTTCAAAGCGCAGGGAGGGTTATAAAAAGCCTGGCTCCGGAAGCTGCTGAATGCTATTTCAGAGTTTAACACCCTCGGTAAGGAAGTGCACACCTCTCAGAAAACTCAGAACAATTTACATTGATATTCCGTGTGTCTGTGCAGAGGGACAGCAGGCAGGGGGCCCAGGGTCTGCACCAGCACCTCATTGTGTCTGCTGCCCGAGCTCACGCCCCTCAGAGCTGGTATTTGGGAGCTACTGAGGGGAAGCCACAGCCCAGACACTGTGGTGGTCCCCAGACTCAGGCCTGCAACCACAGACACTCTCAGCTTTGCTCGAATCCATTCATGGCAGCTTCTCTGCTCTGCCCATGAACTGTTGCTAGTGAGGTCGAAGGGGACCCAACACTGGATTATCTGGAATTCTATGTGGTCCTACGTCACCTGGTCTCGTATTGTCATGATTTTCACCTGCTGCTGGTTTATTTCATGCAAATTCTGGTCGATTTTCAAAAGCAGATCAATCAAGATGGCCAAATGGCCAATATTTATATCACCTAGTAATAGGTGATACTATAAAATTATATAAAGATTACATAATATAAATATTATATAAGATTATATAAAATAATTTATATAAATTATTTATATAAATATAAATAATTTATATTACTAGGGGCTGGGCCTGGAGCTTTGCTCACAGTGACCCCTAAGACCCCCACGATGACCCTGCCAGGTCAGCACCTTGTCTGCGGGAGTTGCCGTTTCTGTTTTTATTTTATCGTACGTAAACTATACCAGCAGAGTTCAAGTAAAGGAAAAAACACCAGATAAGCAGTAAAATTAATGGTGCATCCGTGCACCAGATCAGAGGAGCTTCTTCGGCGCTGGGAACGATTCCTACGACAGGTATGATAATCGAATGTGCTGATCCTCAGGCTCTGGGCCCACCCAGTGCCCCCGCTGAGGGCCCGCTGCTCCCAGTGCATGGACCCAGCCCCACCGGAAGCTCCCGGCTTCGGGCTCCCCCTGCCGGGAGGACCCGGAACCGCAGGCTAGGACACGCCCACAGAGTGCCGGCAGCCCTTGGAGCATTAATTGTACCACCTCCTTTACCAAACCTGCTGACAAGGTGGTGAGTCAGCCTGGAGTTTTGCTCCGGCTGCCTGCTCCCTGCGACAGGAGCTAGCGGGCGAGAGAAGGAGCGTCTCGGGCTCGGAGAGACCGAACACGGACGGAGGGACTCGTCCGGAAACCTCCAAGGCCGACTGACAGACACCTGACCCCTGTGCGCCAGGGAAGAGGCTGGTTCTTAGGCTCGTGCCCTGGAGTGCAAACCCGGGACAAACCCGTTTATTCCTCAGCCAAACGGCATGTACTCGGCTGTCATGATGGCCACCAGCAACAACCCCCCCCAATGTTCCTGCCAAAACGCCCCCTCGGTGTCCTCTGTGAACGCAGACTCCTGGGGCCTGGGGGCAGCACCCAGCTGGGGCTCAGTTAGCAAAGCGGGCAACGACTCACTGGGCTGTCCCCGCACTTCCCGCTCCCTCCCAGGTTCCAGTCTGCGCCCCTGCAGACCACCCTGCACCGTCACCAGGGAGACGTCTCCGCAACATAGATGTGCCTGTGCCCTCCAGCCCCCCACTCCTCCCCAGCAAGTCCGAGCTGTCACAGAGCGACTGCGGGCGCCCCAGCCCTTTCTCTCCTTGAACCAGGCGGCAAGTATGGTGCTCTCATGTCCGGTGTCCCTCCCCGAGCCTCAACCCAGACGGCTCTGTCCTCCTGCCAGGCCGCCTGCACCTCCATCACCTCCATCACTGTGCTCAGGGGCCCCCCCCCCACCATGCTGCGCCAGTAACTGCTGTGAGGCCCGCCTGCCCCCAGACCAGACCCCCGCACAGAAGATCATCTGAGGAGCCGCCGCTGCACCCCAGCACCTTGAAGAGCCCTCAAAGCACGGCAAGCGTCGGTGACCCTGGGCGTCTGGACGGATGGATGAAGCACAAGATGACTCGCTCAGAAGCAGGTGACTGGGGCGGACTTCCGCCAAGATGGAGGTATAGGTGGATGTGCCGTGCCTTCTCACACAACCAAGTTTAGGGACAACTAAATATTAGCATCAGAAAACACAACCAGAACACGGAAAATTGAACTTTTCGGAAGTCCATTAACAACAAATTCTTCAGCCCGACCGGTAAGGGGCGAAACCGGCGTCTCGTGAGGGGTTGCACAGGAGGACTGAGTCGGCGCCGGGCGCGGAATCCAGACGCGCGAATCCAGACGCACGGGTTCCAAACGCAGGACTGGACCTAGTGAGCGACCGAGCAACCCACCGGGTGAGCGATTGCTGAGGAGACAGTGGGGAGGCGGTGCTGCGTGTTGACTGCGGTTGCCTATTTGCGAGCGAGCAGACAGGCGAGGGAGTGGGCGGTTGGACCGGGCCTGGCGGTCCCCGTGGCCTGCGGCAGTAGAGGGCGCCGCCATTTCCCCGCTCTGACCACGCCCCCACATACAGCGTCACAACCCAGAGACCTGGGAGTCCAAGGCGCCGCTTCTCACATTTAAAGGGCCAGAACAGACCAAAAATGTCGCAGGAAGACCTCAAAGCCCCAGAGATAAATCTAAGCGACGAAGAAATAGCAAAACTCTCAGACGCACAGTTTAAAACACTGGTGATCAGGATCCTCACAGATCTGGTGGATTATAGCCACAAATTAGAGAAACATATGAAGGCTAAACTAATGGAAATGAATGGAATTCCACAGGAAACCCATAGCGTTGAAAAGGAAACTGGGACTCAAATCAATGGAGTGGACCAGAAGAAAGCAAATAATGGCCAAACAGAAAAGAGTCAAGAAGCAAGAATGCAAAGAAATGAGGAGAGGCTTAGGAACCTCCAGGACATCTTTAAACGCTCCAATATCCGAATTATAGGGGTACCAGAAGGGGGAAAGACACAACCACCAGTGGAAAACTTATTTGAGCAAATAATAAAAGAAAATTTCCCCAATCTGGCAAAGGAAATAGACTTCCAGGAAATCCAAGAAGCTCAGAGAGTACCAAAAAAGTTGGACTCAAGAAGAAACACACCAAGGCATATCATAATTACATTAGCCAAAATTAAAATGAAGGAGAGAATCCTAGAAGCAGCAAGAGCTAAGGGGACAATCACCTACAAAGGAGTCCCCATCAGACTGTCAGCAGATTTCTCAAAACAGACCTTACAGGCAAGAAGGGGCTGGAAAGAAATATTCCAAGTCATGAAATCTAAAGACCTACAACCAAGATTGCTCTATCCAGCAAAACTTTCATTTAAAATGGAAGGACAGATAAGGTGCTTCTCAGATAAGATCAAATTCAAGGAGTTCATCATCACCAAGCCCTTATTATATGAAATGTTAAAGGGACTTATCGAAGAAAAAGAAGTTAAAGAAACATGAACAGTGAAAGAAAAACAAGCTCACAGTTATTAACAACCACACCTAAAACGAAAGCAAACTAAAAGAACAGCTAGATCAGGAGTGGAAACATAGAAATAAAGATCTCAAGGAGGGTTAGCAACAGGGGAGTGGGAGGAGGAGATGGGGGAGGAGGTACAGAAAATAAGTAGCATAGACAGTAGATAGAAAATAGATGGGGGGGGGGGAAGAATAGCATGGGAAATATAGAACCTAAAGGACTTGAGACACATGGACATAAACTAAAGGGGGGTAATGGTGGGGATGGGGGGGCAGGGTGGAGGGGAATGAAGGGGGGAATAGAACAACTGTAACAGCATAATCAATTTAAAAAAATAAATTAAAAAAAAAAGAAGCAGGTGACTGGGCAAGGCTTCCCCTCGAACAATGACCATGAGGGGCTGCGTGACAAATGCCCGCCATGGGTGGCAAGGGCGGCAGGGCGGGTCTGCTGGGTTTCTCCTCACCTCCCAGGCCATGAGGCCCGCACCACCCTGAGAACAGGGAGGCGGTGGGTTCTCTGCCCCAGGACAACAGCCTGAAAGCAAATCTGAAAATGGAAGTAACTTTCAACCGGTGCTTAGGTGTCTATGCGGTGCCTTCACCCAGCAGAGCCCCGGCCCTGGGGGTCTGCCTCCCACCCACTCGGGCCTCAGGGCTCCCCGCTCCTGGGCCTGCCTGCCTCCGGCTACCCAGCAACTCAGCCCCATCTGCAAAGGCTCGGAATGGCTCTGTCCCCAGAACACCCCTGGAAAGGCGGCGGGACCTGGAACGCTCACCCTGAGGGTTTCGGCACTACCAGAGTGCAGCTCTCTGCCATTTGGCAGGGAGAACTCACAGAAATTCTCAAAGGGAATTCAGGTGACCAAGTGAAAACTAAAAAGGGCAGGAAAACACACAGCTTCTTGAAATATCGACACTGAGAGCTGGGCAAGTGATTAAAAGATTTTGTTGGAACAAAAATCTTCCAACAAAGATTTTGTTTTGGAAATCTCTCCACACAAAAGATTTCCATTTGCAAGTCCTCCAAGCAGGCTTTCTCTAACCACACACGAACGAAGAGAAGGAAAACGCACAATCCCCTGCGCAGGCAGCAGAGGGAGGACGATGAGCGGACCCCAAACAGTCCGTCTGCGGTGACGACCCCTTGGCACCGGGGCCAGGTGTTCGCTGCAGCCCAGCGAGCATGGCGGCCACAGTGGGTACGCAGAGCGGCTCCCCAGAGGGACGGTCCAAGCCCAGACCATTCCTGAGTCTCCCAAGACCACAGGGTGCCCAGGACAAAGATACCATTGGGCCAGTGGCTGCTGAATAGGACGAGTTTGTGGCAGCCTCACACACGACACTTGAAAACATGACACGGCAACAACAACAACAAAAACACAGATGAAGATACTTAGGGTTTGTTTCAAACTCCTGATGTACTCCAAACAATGGAAGAAAAAAATTTTGTTTTTCTTAGCCTTTGGTGAGGTTAACAATCTGGAAATGGGTGGACTCATCTCCTTTTCATTGTCTGTTTATCTCCCCATTCCAGGGCTTTCTCTTTTAGGGAAGGATTGGCTGGCTGCTCCCGGAGGCCAGATGGGGCTCGCTGTCTATTTGTGTAATAAAGTTTTATTGCAAACCAGCCGCGTCCGTTCCCTGGCAGGCTGCCCACCGCGGCGCCCACCCCACCAGGGCGGCTGGCCTTTCCGCGGGAGAAGTTCACCGAGCCTGCCCGAGGCGCCGTGGACACCAAATGTCCAGTGAAACGTGTTTTGATAACACGTTTTAGCTGAAGTTATTTACAGGCATCGGGGCCCAGGGTGGGCCACCCTAAAATGGGCTGCTTTGGCGGGTTCCGATCACTGTGGATTAAAATGACTTACGAGACTGTCCGTGCAAGGACATTGTGACCCCTGAATGCAGGAGATGATCCCCCCAGTGAGCTGTCCTCCCCCGCCCCCTGTACCTGGAGGGAGGAGGCAGACGAGACCCCCTCACCACCACAGCGAAGCAATTCGGGCTGCAGCGTGTACACAAACCTTGTCCTTTTCCCGCTGAGTTACTCCCCAAGCCCGAACCATGCTCAGGCCCCTCCTTAATGAGCCCCCAAAACAACGTCTTTGGTCACAAGCTCACAAACTTCTTGCTTCTCTGTGTAAAAAGACAGAAATACTGCCCGCTTTTGGGTCACTCTCTGGGCGCCGATTTTATGATCTCCTGCGCACACAAAATTAAATTGGTTTTTCTCCCGTTAATCTGTCTCATGTCAAATTTATTAGTAGTCTGGCCACGAGAACTCAAGAGGGGGTTCCCCCTCTTGCCAGGAGCTAATTGAAAATGTCATTTACCTCTGGCCATCACGGTTTCATTTACACCCTCAACACTGGAATCTACTGAACACAGTCCTCAAAAAATAAAAAAAAGAAAGAAAGAAAGAAGAGACAGGAAAGCTAATGACAAGGACACGTTTTCTGGCCACCTAATTTATGCCATGATACACTTCAAGCCTCTGAGAGCCGTTAAGGAGCAGAATCAATCGCGTGGATGTACCAAAAAGGAAAAAGTGTAAAACGAAATTGAAGGCTACACAGAACTGGGCCGGGCACAGGGCCACGCATCACCTTGCTCTCGCTACCCATACTGAGTCGCTACCCATACGAGTACCATGAGGCCCCAGGAGCGGAGCAGAAAGAAAAAAATAGCAGAAAGAGCCAGTGAAGCGTGAGGCGACACCGAGTCGCAGAGAAGAGCCCTGGGAAACTCGGCCCTCCCAGCCCTCGGGCAGTAGACTCCCTGCAGACAGGACGGGGAGAACCCAGGCTTGGCCTTGACCTGCCCCGTCACACCAGCGGGCCCTCCGCCGGCTCTCAGGCCTTGGGCCGCCTGCCCCCAGCTGCCTCCTCACCCCCAGGGCCCAGAGCTCCCCTCCTGCTTGGAGGTCTCACCTTCTGCTGGGAGAGCCAGGTTTTCCCTGCCAAGCCCACCCTCCAGTCTCCTCCGGTTACTCTGACTCCGCCCACCCTCACGGCCTCACTCAAATCGCACCAGGCACCAGGCGCGTCAGGCCTCTTGGGCCACCATCGCCCCCGTTCTCCGGATGTGTGTAGGAGGAACATGCTAAACTTGAAGGAGGCCACACAGCTCAAAAGGGGCTGAGCCAGGACTGCGACCCGGCCGGCCCGGGTCCCAGGTGAGCACCCTGCTCAGTCGAACCCACCCAGGGGCGAACACACACGCAAGGCAAAGCTGCCCGCCCTCGGGTGGCCGTGTCTGCCCACTTCCTCACTCAGAAGGGCCCCAGGGTGGGGCAGCCACGGGCCGAGGAGCCGCAGCACCCCGTCACCCCACGGGGACGTGGGACCCCAGCAGGTGGGACACACACAGAACACACGAGGGGACTCTGCCGACACGTCACAGCTGATTCCCGCGTCCCCTCCACCAGCCAGACCCTTCCCGCCTTTACTGTGGACGGCTGAACTGATCGTCAGACTTCCCACCCTCGGAAGGGCACACGGTGACGGGAAACTCCGAGTGCTCCACGCTCAGACACGTGTGATATCACGGCTCCTACGGCGCCTCGTGTGACGGTGAAGAAGGACGCTCTCATGTCCTTGAACTTCTCCCTCCGGGCTCCGCAGATACCAAGGTCTTAGTGAAACAGAAGCACCCAGGTCCCCGTCCCGAGATGAAGACCCCACGCTTGGAAAAGCATGAAGGGGGTCACCCCCTGAGCTGAGGGTACATGCGGACTCCATGCATGATGGAACCACACACGTGTGCACTCTGTCACTGTGCTCTAATGAGCCTGGCGGGGACGGGAGCTGGGCACTTACTTAGCTGAACGTGCCTGCTGACACGCTCCCCGTCTCAGCCTGCAACGGGGGCTCTGGGGGGGGTCGGAGGGGCCTGCAAAGAGGTGGCAGGGAGGGCAGGCCCCGCGGGCAGCCCTGCCTGAGGAAGACCAGGGCTGCATTTGCCGCTGCGAAGGCAGTGACCCCAGGCAAACCGCGGCGTTTGTCCACAGGGCCCCTACCTGCGAACTGCTGCCTTCGAGTAAGAGTTCAAGCTTTAAAAACAAGCGGGGCGGCCCTGGCCGGTGGCTCAGTGGGTTGGAGCACCCTCCCACAAACCACAAGGCCGCAGGTTCAATCCCCAGTCGGGCTGTGCACAGGAGGCAATCGATCAAGGTTTCTTTCTCTCTCCTTTCCCCTCTCTCTAAAGATATCCGTGGGTGAGGATTTTAAAAAAGCCAGGGACGCGTGCAGTGGGGGCAGGGAAGAGGCAGCTGCTTCACCAGGAAGCACCTCCAGTTTCCTCACAAGTCAAGGGGGAAAGCCGGCACTACGCTCCCAGGAGCCGCTGGAACCCCGGGCCCAGCCCTGCCGGGCGGGACATCAGCAGCCTGTCTGGGAGTTTGCCACCTCAAAGCACAGCGTGTGGGGGGACCGCAGGGGGTAGCAGCAGATGGGAAGGGCCGGAGGGGCTGCGGCCCCCGACAGCTGTGCTGTCAGGAACACAGGGAGCCATGCAGCATGGAGGTCAGGCCTGCAGCGTCTGGTTCACCCCGAGCAGCTGCAGTGACTCCTGAAATAACCTTAAAGGAAGAATGAAAGCAGAGTTGCCGCAGTCAACCACGCTGCAGAAGCTAGAAGCATCCACAGGCTGAGACGCAGCCGCGCGAACGGCGTCTGGGGCTCGGGGCCGCAGAGCGGGTCACAGTGAGGCCCCCTGTGGGACCTGCCCGGACTGTGAGGCACACCCGTCCCTCACGGGAACCCCGCCTGCAGCCCAGGCCCCGGGCAGCCACCAGCCTCAGTCACCCGGGCCCGAGGAGAGACCCTTCGGCATCTGGGTGGACGTGGCTGCCCGAACTCTCCACTGCTGCAGCTCTGGGAAGTTCAGGTGAGGTGACCACATCCAGGGCTTCGAATGCAGCCAAAATGCTGGCAAAGGGGACACGTGACGTTTCCCTGCTACAAAGGCAGAGGCAAAACAGCAAAACCCTGACAGAGCCGTTCCCCCCAATTCCTTCTGCAAACCCATCATGGACCGTTACAGACGGCAGGCTGGTCGCTGCCGCACGCTCTCACTGGTTCAAAACTGTGTCATCAAACGTGCCTGGGACAAGGGACAGTCACATCCGGGGGTGAAGGAAGGTGGCAGACAGGCAAAGTCTCACTAATTCCACTCTAGACGCGGCAGCACTTCTGAGGGCCGGTGGGGGGGCGGACTCAGGGAGATGCACGGAGCCCAGCATCAGCATGTTCCCGGCCACGCCACGCCACGCCACGCCACGCCACACCACACTGGGTATTCTGCGAGATGCTCAGCTCAAGCCTCTCCCGTCCCTGAACAGACCGCCCGTGCAGGGTTTCGCGTGAGGCCATCGATCTGCACGCAGCCAGTGCGAACCGGAGGGCGTCCGCTTTCCGCTCCGGGAGCCCAGGAGGGACGGCAGGCTGGGGAGCGTCACCGGCAGCTTCATGATTCGGTCTGTGCAGCTCCCAGCGCCCGCCCGCCCACCTCTTCCAGGGCCGCGTCATGGAAACCATGGCGAGAAACGGAAAACTGTGATTTCATGAACTCGGCGGAGCCTCCCTCGTGTGGGAAGAGGACAGCAAACCGCCGTTCTCAGAAACGAAGTGGGCGCGGTGGGACCCCCAGGGCTTGTTCGCATTCAGCCGCGCCTCTGCCACGGAGGGCGGGGCCTCGCTGCATGCAGCCTGGGGGGGGGGCTGTGCCCCACCGCGACCTCGGGCCCCCCTGTCGTGTTCGGCGGACAGAGAACAGCCTCGTCCGGTGCTTGGACGCGGTTCGGGGGCGTCTCCAGATGCTGGAGCAAAGCAGGACTCATTTGGAAGCTGAGGGCCCACACGCGGGGCCGTGTCTCCAACGTGAGTGGCTCTGAGCCGCAGTCACACTCTCCCGGCTCCACGCCGGGTGCTCCTGGCTCTGAAGTGGCGTGGGGACAGTGACGGGTTGGCCCAGGCAGCCGCACAGCTGGAGCCCTGCGCGCACTGGGGGGCCTCCCCAGGAGCTCCCCGTCCTGCACCTCAGGGGCAGCCACCCCTGCAGCCTCCCCAAACCACTCCACAGCCCCACGGAGACCAGACCTCTCCCCCACCCACCTTTGTCAAAGGCAACATCGTTCACATCCCACCACAGCACGCAGGGCCCAAAGCACCCCTGGCAGGATATTCTCCTTCCTTTCCCCACGCTAACAAAAAGAGCCCCCGGAATGGACACCAGACGTTCACTTCCATCACGATTCGCCTTCCCCGGAGGAGGGACCGGGGCCCAGGGCCCCAGGCCACGCCCCCAAACCAAACCGGTGGCAGAGGCTTCCCAGATGTGGGAGCGAAACCAGTTCTCACCACGGCAGCCAACACGCGAAAATGCTTTTGTCCCAAAGTGGAAGGTGCCGTTCAGCAAACCAGCGCGGAATGTGGTGCAAACCCCGGACACGTCAGAGGTTCCCGGTGGGCACGAGAGGACAGCGCTTGTCTAAACTGACGGGAAGGAGCGCCTCGCCTGCCACTGACCTGCGGAGCACGGCTCCTTGGGTTCTACAACTTCACCCCAACGCACCTGTGCTCTCGAAACACCCATTTGCTCTGACAGCGTCCCGGGAGGCCGACGCGTGCCAGGCACGGTTCTAAGACACCGGGCACAGCAGGGCGGACACAACCCCTGCCCGGGGAACCTCACATTCCAGCCGGGAGGGAGCTGCCATCCACACAAACGAGACACCAGACACAGGACACGCTGACCAAGGCGGTGGAAGGGGAGAAAGAAGGCTGCGGTTTTACGTGTTAGGGGGCTGCAGGCAGAAGGCCGTGCTGCGGGGACGGGCAGGGGGGCAGGGGGACAGGGGAGGGGCGAGCCAACCAGGTGGGCACCTCAGAGATTCGGCGAGAAACAGTGAGCTCAAGACCCCGAAAGAGGGGGCTGTCTGGAAGATCCAAAGACCGACCTCAGCCTCCATTTTGCTAATTGTTTCTTCATCTTATTTCGTTTTCTTTTTTAATTGTTGTTCGAGTACAGTTGTCTCCATTCTCCTCCCACACGGAGATGTCAAAAGGCCCCACTGTTCTCCAGTATTGGGGGTCTTTGAAATCGGGGCACCTGGCGCTACTCCGGCTCTCAGACGGGATGCATCCTGCTCTCCCAGGACCCTGCTGCCTTCACAGCGACCAGCTCACAGGGTCCCCCCCCCCCACCGAGGGCTCAGGGACCTGCTGGACGCCCCAGCAGCCAAGGCTCTGAGCCGAGCACAGCCTTCGATCGGCTACAAAGATGCAGCTTGTGGACCCGAGCCGCGGTGGGCAAGGACCCCCACCCTGCGCCCACCCTCAGCCTCCGTGCTGCACGCGTGCCCAGGTGGCGAGAGGTCAGCTCAGAACAGCGTGACCCTGGGAGTGAGCCCGAAATAGAGCTGGCGGGAAAAAATGCCCGGTCTCTGCCCTCCCAAAATAACGTGACCCTCGCTTTGAAACCCTGCTTCCCACAGTCCTTATTCAGAGACGAGGAGAGCTTACACACACAAAAGAACAGAGTGTGACTCCCCTCAGCCCAGAGGAAGGTCAAGTCTGAGTCAAAGGCACCAAGGCCAGGAGTCAGGCGCCTCTGGGCTCCCTGCCTGGTCTGCTGACAGTGTGGTTTGGGGGACTGGGGGCCACTGTTCAGGGGCTTCACTTCTGCAGCAGAGAATTCACCATCCCCACTGTGCACTGTTTTAGCAAAGACTGAGACGGTGGTTCCGAAGGGCCCAGTGTGTAAATGGCCAGACTACAGGGTCACGGCGTAGGGTTCCATTTCAAGAGCACAAAGTGACAGAATTGCAGAGCTGGGGACAGATCAGTGGCTGTCGGAACTGCAGCGGACCTGGCCGTGGCTCTGAAAGGGACCTGCAAGGGTGCGGAACGTCCCTGTGCTGTGGGGTCACGTGGATTTTCACCTGCAATGAAACCACCAGGGAAACACAGAGATGCTTGGCCACAACAGCCACGCGGCAAAACCGCCGTCCCGAGAAGTTTCCAGAGCCCGGGAAATGCCTGCGCCATCGTTCCCCTTAGGCTGCTTCCAGACGGGCCACCAGCTCCCACAGCCACGGCTGTCAAAGACGCCACACGGACCACCACTCACTCCAGGGACACAGCACTGCCCTGAAAGGAGAAGCCGACTCTTCCACCCAAAGCCAGAGAGTCTGTGACGGGCTCGATGAACACGGCTGTGTTTACCTGTGACAGATGACGTGCCCTCCGACTGACCTCCCGACTGTCCCTCGTCTACAGCCTGAGCTCCAACCTCCTACCTGTGGTTTACACGCGCATCACGGGGCACCGCCCACCCCCGCAGTCCCACCTGGCCAAGTGCAGGAACGGCAGCGCCTGCCCAGAAATGGAGCCCGCCTTTCACCACCACCACCCCCGAGAAAACCCACACCCAACAGGACGCCATCTGCCGCTGCCCCCACCGCGACTCTGAGTCCAGAGCTGGCAGGTCGTCTGTGAGACGGGCTCGGAGCTTCCTTTAAACAGTTTCGATTTTTATTGCCAACAGTCTTCTAAACACAGGTCAGGCACTTTCGCGGCCCTCCTTGCAGGGACAAAGCTGGCAAACAAGGGAATTTGGTCCAAGCTTGGGGGCTACAACCCAGCAGCCAGCTCGGCTTACGTGAACCGGGCCATCCTGCCCTGGGCAGGTCACCAGGGGGGTGAGATGTCAGCACCGGTGGCCGCAGCTGGACACCTGCAACGCTCCTAACGCCCAGGAAGAGCGCACACCGGCCGCCGGCCCGGGGGAGAGTGAGCTGCTGGTTCGAAAGGCACCATGTCCTTCAGCTTGAGGGGATCCCTCCTGCTTCATCTTTGCTTAACCCGTGATCACAAGCTGCACCCACAGTGGGAAACGCGCCCCCTACTCGGGGAGGCGGCGGGCGCAGCTCCCCCAGGGTCACTAAGCAACCGGACACTGACATCATGGGGCCCGCACGCTTTCATGCTGAGCTGAGACTCCGTGGCACGTGTCTGGGAGCCTGAAGCGTCTGCTGCTTTTGTTCATAAATGAGAAAGGAAAACGGCAAACAGCGCCCGACAAGCGCCCCCCACTGGACGTACTGACAATGACGTGCTGTCTGAAAACCCAGGCCCACAGCAGACACAGCTGGGAGAGAAGGCAAAGGGAGGGCGGGGCGGGACCTTGGAGACAAGCGAACGCTCGCACTTGAGGACTATGCTCCCGAGACCAGTGGCGGGAGAGAAGGGAGCCTCCACGGTGGCCACAGACCTGGGACCTGGGAGGGGCCTGGTGGCCTGCAGCTGGGCCGTGGGTAAGTCACGGGGCCACCCTGCACCCCAACTCCCTCCCCTGGGAAAGGGGGACGATGACGGCAAGTGCCCCTGGGTGGTGGAGACCATCAAAGGAGAGCAAATCACTCACGAGAGCACGTGGCACCTGCGAGTTTCTGTTCTCGCCACACAGCTGCGACGTGGCTCATCCTCTGACACGGAGCTGTGCCTCAGGAGGCGAGGCCGCCCGTCGGGGACCAGAGGTCCCTGGTAGACGGCGGCCATCACGCCCGGAGCAGGACCACGAGCCTACAGCTGGGGGCACAACCAAGCCACGAGGGCCTGGCCACGTCCAGGCCGGGCGGCAGGGGGACTGCTGTGAATGCCCTGTGCACAACAACCAGGCCTGGCAGCAGGGCGTCGTGGCTGGTTTCCCGTGGCCTGTGGCCGTGGTCGGGGCAGTAATAAGACTGTGATATCAGGAGCCTCGGCTTTCACACACGTCCGCCTGCACTTCCTGAGCCATGCGCAGGTCCCGGGGCCGCGTCGCTGCCGGAGCTCCCCAGCCACGATGGGCTCCATCCGTCACCGGAAACATCCCTGCGAGGCCACATCCGCCCGTGGGAAAGAGTGAGGGACACACCGGCTTCACATCCGCCCGGGGGAAAGAGTGAGGGACACACCGGCTTCCAGCCGACAGACACCCGGTGGGGCGCCCCGGACAGGTCTGCAGGGAAGGAACAAGCTTCAACAGATCACCTCCAATCTGCGCGCTGCTACCTGCAAACAGCCTCTCACGGCCCGCAGACGCCCGAGCTCCGGCTGTTGGCTCCCGACTCTTTCACAGCCACAGGAGACGGATGAAGGGCACAGGAAGCTGCCACTGGCCCTGGCACCCGGTTCCTCCACTCACTGCTCCTCCGGCCGTGAGCTCACACGGGCGCCCCGGGGACACGCACGAGTCTTCCACTAAGTCTAACATGTTCCGTACGGCACGAAGCACCATCTGAAAACGTGGACCGCTCAGCCTTGCCTTAGAGAAAATAAACGCCAGCCAGTGCCCCTGTGTGGGCCTGACAACCACGGGGGGAGGTGGGCGGCGGCCGCCCAGCACACCCCCACCCCCGGTCCTCATCCTCACCTGTCCAGCACCTGTATCTGGGATCAGTCAGAGAGCAACGTATCGATCACTGTGCATGGCCCCCACGACACATGCCTCCAGCATCTGTGACAATTCAAGGTGCCCCCCAGCTCTGAAGCTGAGTCTCTGCCTTGTAGGCCACTGCTGGGCCCCAGGGAACACTCAGGATCAGCACGGGAAAGGCCAATCTGCCGAAAACACGGTCCTGCACCGAGAACACAGGGGACGGAAGCAATCCGTCCACGAAGGTTTCACCCACGTCACCTCACAGGAGCCACATGGTGCCTCCTGATTGGGGGGGTAGCCTTCCTCCCAGGACAGGGAGGCGATAAAGGGGATTGTGTTTTCCATACACCAGGAGTGACCATTAAAACAAAGGTAAATACCATTCACCTATAGACACTGTCCTCAGAATTGCAGTGGACTTTTTACACACTATTTCTCCATAGGGTGACTCACCTGTTTTGTGGGACTGAGCCCTGAGGCTCGGGGAAGTTAAATAGTTGAGCCAGGGTCAAATGGAAAAGCTTGAATTCCAACCGGCATCTCTCCGCCCACAAGTCCCAGGGCCACCCACTCGGCACCTCCCCAACCGGGCTGCCTACGTGAGAGGGCGACTCAGCATGTACAGGAATGCACCCAACAGCCTACGGCGGCCCCTCAGGACACACTGACTAAAGGCCAGAGCTGTGGACACAGTGTCCCGCCCGGGCCAGTCCACATCCGCTCCCCTGCAGGGCGGGCCGCTCCCCCCTCCGCACCAGCAGGCGGAACCCAGGGCCACCTGACCCTCAGACACCTATGGGCCGTGCCCAAAAGTTACACTTTGCTGCAGCCACGTTTTTACAAAGTGCAGAAAGAGACCTGGCTGGGTGACTCAGTGGGTTGGAGCATCATCTCCATGCACTGAGGTCGAGGGTTCGATCCCTAGTCAGGGCACATGTAGGAACAAACCAATCAACGCCCAAATAACTGGAACAACAAATTGATGTTTCTCCCTCTCTCTTAATCTCTCTCTCCCCTCCCTCCCCATCTTCTAAAAAAATCAATAAATTTTTAAAAATCAAAAAGTGCAAAAAGAATGATGAAATTAACAACTTATTTTCTTTCACAGAATTCCAAATATTATCACTGAAACACAAACAATCAATATAAAAGCCATTCGCCCTTGTTTTTCTCACCATGAGCCTCTGACATCAGTGTGTCTGGCGCTCACGGCCCATCTCAGCTCCGACCAGCGCGCCTCCTGTGCTTTGGAGCCGCAGGTGCCCAGCCGCTGTCGCCCTGCGCGTCCGGACCTGCACCCTGACACACCTGCCCCCCGCCCCCCGCCCTCCAGGAAGTGGCCCCATGTCTCCAGGATGACCCAGGACAGAAGCTCCCTGTCCTGTTTCCGTACACACACACTGCTGGGCTGAGGGAACAGGGTCACCAACAGGTGACGCCCTAAAATCCTAACACACTTGGCCCACTTAACTCTTTAAACCAAGTGCGTGGCGCCGGGCTTGAACCAAAGTGCCCTGGAAGGAGCAGTTCTCGATGCTCACGCCGGGCACTGAGCCTCGAACTCCGTAAAGGGAGCAGGGACTGAGGGCAAAATGACTCTGCTGACTCGGCCCCGTCCTCGTTCCCATCCTCAGTGCCCTTTCCCCCAACAACGCATCAAGAATAAGGACCCACTGCGGCTTCCCCGATTGCAGCCCTGACGCCTGACAGCAGAAACAGCGACCCCAACGCCTGTGGGCCCGGCAGCCCGAGGGGAACCTGGGCCCTCCCAGGGGCCAGCCCAGACGCCAGGCTGCCTGGGAACGTGGCCCCGGGGTTGCCAGGCCACCTATTTCTGGACACAAGCCGCAAATCCGGACTTTCAGGTTCATCACCTGATTTTTAACTGTGATCAACTCCATCCAACCAAGTAGGAAGTGACTGCAAAGGGGACAACCGTGCAAACTCTGGTATTTGTGCGACAAGTGCAGATGCGTGAACACTGGGTGTGCGACGACCTCAAGGAGACCTTTACGTGTCCTCCCCCTCCCCTTCGGGTCACCCTCACCACCCTCCAGGGGTCAGCACTGCAGCTCGAGCCCAAGGGAAGCCCTTTGGAAAGCAGAGGCCCGGCAGGCTGGGGGCGACCTGGCCCCACGAGCCCCTTCGGAGAAGTGAGTGGCGGGTTAGGCCGGAGCAGAGCAGGGGGCACCACCTGAAATGACACGGGACACGCCAGCCCGTCAAGAGGGGACAGCCGCCTCTAGGAGCCACACGAACGTCCCAGGCCATGAACAGACCTCGGGCTTCCGGAGCCACCAATTTCTTAGAAAGAAGCCAAAAATGTAGATTTCTCCGCCAAACCTAATCGTTAAATGTTGGCAACTCATTCACATCCTCTTTCCAACGCCATGACAGCTGAATTCAGTATGTTCATTTCTCAAATGAGATGCGTTTTAAAACGTGTTCGTAAGCAGAAACCTGCGTCTTCCCGAGTCCTCGCACTGGCGGGCGGGCTCGGAGAGCACACCAGGGGCACCCGAACAGGGGCCCCGGCCTGGGGTTCGTAGCGAGCGTGCGCTGCCCATGACCTGGGGCACTAACCGTGGTCCTCAGGAAAACCACGAACGGCTGCGCTCCGGGAATTACGATGATGGGACTCGACTGGCAAACGTTTCCGAACACTCCGTGGCCTCCCAGCCTCAGACCAGGAACCACCCACAGCTGGAGGACGGGGCACATCGTCGCCCAAACAAGAGCAGCCGAGGCAGCACGACAGGTACAGGAGCTCTGGAACCACGCACTCTGTGCACGCCGGCAGGTGTCGGAGAGCAAACGCACACACGTCCGCAGGGAGCAGCCCATGTGCGACCCCTGCAGCGAGACGGCGTGAGGGGCGCTCTTTCCCATCTGCCCCCTGCCTGCCGGGGCTGCCCCGTGGTCTGCCATCAATCTCACAGCCACTATAAGTACACTTAATAGAAAACAAGAAACAAAATAATTAGCTTTGCTGGTGCTTTCCGGCAAACAGATTTACACCAACTTTAAGCCAAAAGAGTGCCCAGGGCAAGAACTAGTCCTTCTGGTGTCTGACGGACGCTGGGCAGATGCCACCATGAAGCAGCCTGGTTCTCGGATGAGCAGAGAGCCAGCGAGCACAGGCCGGCCCGTGTGGCTCAGACTCGGGTGGAGGGACGGGGACGGGGACGTGAGCGCTCTCGGATGTGCTGACGCTCAGGGGCAGAGCCAGGTGCAGGGTGCCCACGGTCACAGCGCCCTTGCTGAAAAGGTGGCCTTTGAAGAAAGACCCGGAGGAGGGAGGCGGCCGGCCGGCCACACGGATGCTCGGCAGGAAGCGTACGGAGGTTCCAGGCCGAGGGACGATGAGCTGGAAACTCTGAGGCGGGGCAGCCCCGGGCTGCGTGGGCTGAGGCAGGAGAACAGAGCAAGTCAGGCCACAGTCCGAGGGGGACGGAGGGCCGGCGCGGGCAACCTCTCCACCGACTCGGGCGGGTGTGAAGGGGCCGCACGACCTGCACAGGTCCAACTAGAGACTGAGGGGCACAGAGGTGAGCCGGGGACCGGTACCGGGACACGGCACTGACCCCGGGGAAGGGCGGCGGGGGCGCACCAGGGTTTCAACTGGAGAGGTGACAGGACGTAGATTCCGAGCAGATGTTGAAGCAGAGGCTTCCTGAGGGGGTGCGAGCGAACGGTGACTCAGGGATGAGACTCCAGACGTTTTGTCCCCAGTAACTGGGAGAATGGAATGTGCTGGCCAGAGGGGAGGGCGGGGGAGGGGCGGCAGGGACAGAGATTTCCCGTCCGGACACATTGTGGTTTTGTTTGTTTTCGCTGTTTCACATACAAGCAGTTGATTTTCACCCCATATTCCTGAACTTAGAAGCAAAGGGCTGAGAGGGTGCAGTCGCCATCCGTTCAGGAAAAGCCCCTTTGGCTCTGGGTTTCATCGCTGGCTTAGCTTTCTCAGAGCCCACGCCCACCCCCACACCCCCCCCAAACCATTAATGCTTCTCACCGGAGCCAGGCAACGATCCAGGTAACTTTGCCCCAAACTGCCCTTCCCCTCCCTTTGCCTCCTTGACGTCCACATGTCCTTTCGCGATGACGCCTCAGAAACAGTTTGCTACGAGGGACCCCTAGAAACGATCACGGGGTGACACAGACACGTCACACCCTCGGGGGCCCAGGGACAACGGACACCCAAGCGGCGCCGCCCCCTCGGTGGTCAGGTCAAGGAGCTGTTTTCGTGGCAGAGGCCCAGGCCGCAGCCCCGGGGCGACGTCCGCATCAGTGATGGCGTCCGAGTGCACAGAGACGGAGTTTGGGCAGGTGAGGGACTGGCAGAGGGGACTGAGCAAGACCAAGGTGGGGCCGAGGGGGCACAGAATCACAGCAGCATCAGGGCCCCTGGGCGCGTGGCTGTTAACACAGAGGGACACGGTCTGGGGGCCGTGGGCTTTTGTCCAGGACACGTGGCCGCTTGGGGACGAGGACAGAGCAGTGGGCAGAGAGGACGTCCCAGGATCCAGACGCAGTTGTGAGGGGCGTGGTCAGTGTCAGGAGGTCCTGGCGACTTGAGGGCCATGGAGACTGGAAGCCAGCCCACCAGGGGGAGGACACAGGGTCAGGGCGGGGTGTCCCATGTGAGCCCTGGAGGCACGGAGGTCACTGTGAGGACAGGGTGAGGCCTGGCTGTGGACAGAGTGGCTGTGGAGGGCGGAGACGGCTCATGGGTGGGGACAGTATGTGGGGGAGGGGAGGCGGAGTCGCCGAGGGACCAGGTGTTCCCAGGATTATCTACTGAAGGCACACCCTGGAGAGGAACAGCCAACCAGAATCAAAACCTTTCAAGGCCCAGGGAGTGACAGGGCCACAGACAGACCCAGGACTGACACTGGGGGCGGGGACTCTGGGGAGGAGGGCAGTGCCCAGCCTCAGCCACAGTTCCAGGGTGGGGAGGAAAATGCAGCCCCTTGAGAGCCCAGCCTGGAGCTGCAGGGGAGACCGGGTGTCCAGTAAAGTGAGAGGGGGAGGGGTGTTCAGAGATGAGGCCAGGCACCGGGCCTTGCTGGTGAGTGGTCCTTGGCACGGACACACAGCGAAGGAAAGGAGAGGGACAGAATGAGCAAAGCTGGGGTCCAGAGTCGGGCAAGGACAGGACACGGGGATGAGGACCGCCTGGGGAGTGGGGCTCCCCACGGTGACAGAGGCGGAGGAGCCCGAGGTGGGGGGGCGGGGGCGGGCGGGCTCCCCCTCGGCCCCCCGCTGAGCAAGGCAGGAGGGTGCTGAGCGCTCGCTCCCCGACCCCACACTCCTGGGCTAGCAGAGGGCTGTTTTGTGAAATGGCTCCTCAAAAAAGTGCAGAAATAGTGACTTAGACCCTGCATGTCCAAAATAAACGTAAACCCTCTAAAAACCACAACTCTGCACTTTTTAAAAAATGACAGTTCAAACTACCCCAAATTCCCTCAAGTACAAGAAGACCACGAGAGCCCGTCAGCCCCCTGGTGACACCCTGGCCACCGGAGCCCTGGGCCCTCCCGGCTGGCACAGCCTCCCCACCCGGCAGGCCACGGAGATCCCAGGAGGAAGCGGTTTGCTTGTTTTATGTCGGGAAAATCAGACTCGACGGACAGTTCATTGCACCTCCTGACGGGGTCGTTGCGGGTGTTACCACAGTAACGGGGGGCCCTGCTCAGCCGGAAGAGGGAAACCAGAAACAATAAATCCCGTCATTTCAGAGCCGAAAGGACGGCTGAGGGCCTGTCATTGGATCCTTCACCGAAACGCCCTAGAAGACGTAAAGCCATTTATCACCTGCAGAGAAGCGATAAGAAATGCCCTTATATTACCCAGAGAGAATATTCAGGTAGAAGTGAAACTTCTCAGTCAAGGGGACAAAAGCTGGAAACCCTGTGAGTAACAATGACAACGATAAAGGAAGACTCCAGGCCTCGATCACGGGGGAGGAAGCACCCTCAGCGCTTAGTGTCCACGCCAAGCACACGTGTCCCACCTCATCCTCACAACAGTCCTGATCTTCCGGGGAGCCAGGGAGGAGGGACCACGGTGGCACGATGGCAGGGTGACAGGGTTGGGAACTGACCCAGGTGAGCCCAGCCCCACACCTGTGCCACCTCCCAGCCGCACCCAATGAGCTGCATCACGAGAGGGCACAGGTGAGAGTCCAGCCTGCCTATCACTGCACTGGCCTCGGAAAAGTCGCTTTCTCTTCCTGTTGCCTCGTCTGGAAATGACATTAAATGTCCTTGTCCCAGATGAAACACCCAAGATGCAAAAAATTCCAGCCACTAAGTCACGCTCTTAGATACAGGTCAGAGGACACCTTCCCGGTCTGATCACCTGTGGATACGCCCCAGGCCCGAGGGAGGGGCAGCCCTCTCACGCCAGAACTCTTCCAAACGCTCGCCCGCGGTAATGCCAGATAACGCACGCTGTCCCCATTGGACGTCCTTCCTCTGACTCTGGGTTCATCCCGCGGGCTCCCGCTCAACGAGCCCAGACACACAGCCGGCTTCTGTGGCCCCCTCCTCCCCCTTCCCCACATTCCTGCTGTTCTCGAGGCTTCCTCAGATCACGAACACACATGAACTACCTCCTTCCAAAATGTTCTCAGGACCTGGGGAAGGAGTTCTGTTAGGCCAGGAAGCGTAAGTGCATTTAGAAAGCCTCATTCTTTCCTGCTACCGCCCCAGCCTATTTTCCACGTGCTGGGTGCTTTAAGGTGTATGTAAAGGACAGGCAGACAGACAGGAGCTTCAGGGTTCTGCTCTGTCGGTACCCACGCCTCCATCCGGTCTGTCTGCGAGTAGCTGTTGTCTTTCCTTCTGGCGCCGAACACCCCTTTTCGCCACCGTTTTATTGTCCAGAGCATCTCCGACAAGCCTCAGATCTGTCTAGAATCAGACAGCCCCAATTTATGTCCCCGTTCACCTACGCAACCAGCTGCCTGACCTCCGGCCATAGCAACAGCTCAGGGCCTCCATTTGCTCCTCCGCAAAATGGTAGTAAGAGCCCCCACCTCACAAAGTTCAAGTGAGGTCAAATAAGAGAGCTTTTTGTGCACTTCCTTTAAAGATCTAAGTTCATTAGACGACACTCATGTTGAACTTTCTGTTGGTACTTTCCCCTTATCTTCTCCAATGGAACCATTTACAAATACGTGATCAGAACTGAAGCAGCTGAGAGCTTCTTTATTTCCTGGACTTTGGAACTCTGATCTAGCCCTTCGCCATTCTCAGAGGCATTTTTTAAAGTTTCCGGGACGGTCTTCCTCAGCATCTGTGCTTTGGGGTTGATTCTGAAGACCCACCATTCTGTACCCAGGGGGCATGCAGATGTCCCCTCCTAGTGAGTGGCCCCTTTGGTCTTCTGCTGGGCCCTCTCTGACCAGTGCAACCGACCCCCTGTGGCCATAGACGTGGACTTTAGAAACAGATGCTGGACAAAGTCACACTAACTGGCCTATCTGGGAATTAAAACTCCGGTCTTTGGCCCCTTCAGGTAGCAAACCCTAGAGGAATGAGCCAATATTCCTGGCCTCCAGCCGAGAGCAATGCCTTCTAATGTATCGCTGTTAGTGATCTGCAAAGTCCTACAAGCAGAAGCTTTGGCAGATAACGAGTGTCTATACTCAAAATGTTGCCACAAACACTGTTTCAAAAATAGCAATCATTTCAGAAGACATTAAGCCACACACTGAACACTGGAGATTTTAATGGAAATTGACTTGAGAAGTAACAGGAAATCTGTGCTTCTTCTTTACTGTGTAGCTTGAAAAATAAATGACTCTTTAAGGAAATCTGCCCACCAGACCTCCCCTAATTGGGGTGAGAGTCAGCTTCAGACACTCAATCAAATTTCCATTTCAGTTCTATTTAGAAATGCTCTCTGACTGGTGAGGCTAAAGAAAGCATCTTGAAATACAAGTAATGCATTAATAAAGAGGGGAAAGTAATAAGGAACCAAAGCTGACAGTTCCCTAGAGTTTGAGGGCAACTGCGGCAGCACAGTCATGAGGCTGGAATCTCGGAAACTGGAAAAGGGCGTCATCCACAGCCCATTGTTTCTCACTAAAATCACCATTTACTCACCATGTGCCAGTAAATGGCTGCTCTGTGGTGTGCCCGCCCCTCACTCATCTGTACGAACACCCCAGTGGCTAGGTTACTGAGGTGTAAGGACAGTTAAGTGACACTGTTCTGGTGGCACAGGGCAAGGCGAGGACCCCAACCCTCTCCCCCCACCTGCGCAGGCCAGGACAGACCTCAGTCTAATGAGAATATTAAGTCCCATTCAGTGGCTTCGCCAGGACTGAGCGCCCAAAAGCCACAGATCAGTCTACGGCCTCACGGCTGGGAGACACTGTCCTACCACACAGCTGAGACTCGGGCTCCCGGACTACCCACCACACAGAAGGAGTGCTGGAGCACAGAGACACTGGGCGACAGGAGTCAGAGCGTGCCCAGCAGTGGGTCAGCCAGCCTCAAGGAGAGAAGGCTGGCCGGTGAAGGTAGGGAAGCAGAACCCTAGTGCCCTAGTGGCCCATGCCAATCTGGGCACCCACAAGGCGTGACTCACATGCCCAAGGCCTCCCCTGGGGGCTCCGCCACTGAGGTCAGGGACCAGGTCCCTCTAGCTGAGTGAGCACATGGGGAGGGGCAGGCCCACCGGCAATGCAACAGTATTTGGCGATTTTCACCAGATCAGGGTCTTGTGGAGGCTTTATTATATTTTATATTCATGAAGGAACCCATGGGAGCAAGGATGGGGGCAGTAGGGGAGGATCATAAGACTAGAATTCTACAGAGATTGGTTTTTGTTCCCATTCATACAAATTCCATCCAAACTAATACGCCTATGCCTTCCTGTTCCCTTCTTCTTGGGTCGACTGGAAATTGTGTGTCCTTTGCTGGTTTTCCACAGCTTTTCCAGAAAGGGGGTGAATTCCTGGAGATAGTCTTGCAGTAACACAACATTTCCTACCTCATGAGGCAATCGTCACCACGGGAGTACGGGCACATCCCCACCGGCTGGCGAGCGCGAGCGGCCTAGGAACCACAGTGCTTTGGGGCACACGTTTCCGCCCGGCGGAGCGGCCGCGGACCGGAAGTGGACCCTAGGAAGGAAGCGGGCAACACCCATGGTGGCCCATGGCAGCCCATGGCGGGTTCTGCGCAGTGGGGCACTTGGACTCGAGTTCGGCCGCTCTTAGATGGGAAAATGCAGCCCACAACCTTGCTGCCGAGGCATTGTTAAACTTAAGGGGCTGCACAAACCCGTTGAGTCACCGGACCCATGCAGTGACCGCGCTGTCCTCACGAGCACCGGCTGACCGCGGTTTCCGGAAGCTCAGGGGAACCGAGAAGATGCGCCTCCCACGCGCCTCACCCAGGCGGACTCACACCGGCAGCAGCTGCCGACTTCGCCGGAAGGATCCAGGGGCAGCTGTGAAACGACTGCTCTCCAGAAGCCGCCACCGAAGAAACTGCAGAGGCGTCTCCGTTCCCAGAGGAGGACAGACAGAAGGTAGGACCAAGAATCTGGGGGAAGAGCTCCGTCAGCGGGGAGGAGTGGCCACAGTGCAGGGGAACCCACTCAGGAAGGAACCCGGGCTTTCCCGAGAGTGGGGTCTTCCCCTGAGGGTTATTAGCTACAAGAAGGAAAACTGTACAAAACAGCAATGAGGGCAGAAGCCTATTCCTGATGAATTTCTCCTAAACCACAGGGCGGATTGAAACAATGGCTGCGGGGGGGGGGGGGGGGGGGAATGTTTGTTTGTTTGTTTGTTTTAAGATTTAATATATTTCTAAAGAGGGGAAGGAAGGGAGAAAGAGACGGAGAGAAACGTCAAGTGTGGTTGCCTCTTGAGCATCCCCTACTGGGGACCTGGCTGGCAACCCAGGTATGTGCCCTGACTGGGAATCAAACCCGTGACCCTTTGGTTCACAGGCAGATGCTTAATCCCCGGAGCTACAGCAGCCGGGGCATGGCTGCACTTTGATAAGCAGCTTTTTACAGGTACTGAAGTTGTGTGGGGGAAGGTCAGGAGCAAATACTCTTTCAAGAGGAAATTGCAATGAAGTAGTTTATTTTATAGAAAAACAAAACCACCCGTACCCAGAGGGACCCTCTGTGGGGTGTGGTAACGCTGTGGAATGGCCCATTCACTTTCGGCAGGTAAAACGGATGCACTCATTTTTTCCATACTAAGTAATATTCAAAACCCAAAAAGCACACAACCAAACAAGCAAGACTTACATTTTGTGGAATCCTTTCCTAACCGAACAACTCATTCACAAAAGAGTCGTTAAACCCCAGTCACTGGCCCACATATTGGGAAAGTGCTAAAGACAAAGATTTCCTCGGAAGGAAATTCCCGCAGCCTCCAGCTTTGCGAGTGTAACCACTTACGTCTGCCCGTAAGTAACAACATAAGGGCAGGACTACACCAGAAACATACTTTCCTAATAAAATGAGCCAAGAAGTAGCAAAGGGGCCGTCTTTCTTCAGGGAAACTGATACATAAAGACAGCCATGAGGAAAATCGGGAGTGACCTGCACGCTGTTTCGTTTCCGTCCTGGGCAAGGGGAACGGGCCGTGGTCCAGCACGTCACCGTGCAAGCCTCGCAGCCTGCCCAGGACTCGGGCTCCGGTGCTGCTGAGCACCCGTAGCCGCGGCATCCTTTGGTACCAAATGTCTTTTTATAGCTGTTAAATGTTAGTCACCGAATGAAAGTTTTCAAAAGCTTTCCACTCTATCGTGTCCACTCTGACCAAACAGCACCCTTTGTTCCAGGAACATTTTACAGTAGTTCATTCTACCAGGCAACAAAGAGCCATTCACCACATTGTCCTCGGCCCACTGGCCTCATTCAGTGCCCGTGAGGAGCCTCTGGCCGTCCTCGTCACAGTCGCCCCAACTCCGCTCTCTCGACAGCACCTTTCAGAAAAGAACGCCACGCGGTTTGAGAGGCCGTGACGCCATTACAGAGGGTGCTGGCCAGTTACGCAGTTGCGCAGAACCAGAAATGGAAAAGTAAAGAAATTAAGTCTCTTAGTTCTCAGTAAATGTCATTTGGGTTTCAAACAGTTCTTGAGAAATGATACCAAGGGCAAATATATCGGAGCAAACACTGGAAGCTGAACCACTAACATCTGAATTTTGAATGGGTGACTCGCAGCAAGGCACTCATTAACTCGGAAGTGGAAATGGATAATAAGGAAGTGGAGGAGTGTATTTGGATATCCCTGTTTTTTTTTAAAGCATAAATGATAAGCATTTCTTTCCTTAAACCCTGTGACATTCTAAGCCATATGGTCACCTTTATTTGGACAGCATATTGATTAGTCAAACATGGCGTCTTCGTGTTCACTCTAGACTGTGACCTGTAAAGGGCATCTCTACCAAAACCACACACCTGTCCGTCAAAGAGCAGAATTTGACATGAAATTCTGAGCGGCTCCTGAGTCTGAGGGGGACACAGACACTGAGGTTTAGATCTCTGTAACACCCCTCAGAGGGCACTCCTAAAACAGCGAGTGAGACAGGTTCCTCTGGGACAGAGTAGGCACACTGGAGTCTGTGGGCTGGTGTGACTCACTCGTGTGGCCACATGCACTGAGTGCCATGTGCCACAAAAGGGGCTTCAGGGTGTAACAATGGAGGAAGAATAGTTCTGACCCTAATAAAAACGAATAGTAGATAAAACTGTAAATAACACTAAGTAACATGAGTGGAGGTGCTTTTGTGAGTGACTGACGTGCATTTAACTCTTTGAACCTAATAACAGCCGTAGAAGGTAACGCTATTGTTAATTCCACCTTACAGAGGAGGGAGCTGAAGTGCTGAGGGGTCCGTGTGTGGTCAGTGTCACACAGCAGGGAGCTGACGCAGCGCGGGTTTGAAGCCCACCGTCTGGGACCACGGTGCGCACTCCTCACTGTTGGGTTACACTGAGTTGTGCAGAGGCTGAAGGGAGGGCAGCGACAGGAAGCTCTGTCTGCAAAGACCTGCTAGAGCAACCAGGAGCTGAGTCCTGGAGGAGGCAAAGGATGGACCCAGAGCAGGGGGTCCCCGCCGTGCACAGAGCCACCTTGGAGCGTGGAGGCCTGACCCCAGCAGCAGTAGTGTGGTTCTAAAGCCTGGACGGGGCCGGGTAGGGAGGCAGAGCTGGACGGAGCTGGGGGGGGAGGCAGAGGCCACCTCCACGCTGGGGGCGGGGCTGGTGATCCTCCCGAAATGAGTACTCGGACGAGCACCCCCTTCACATAAAAACGTGCCTGTCTTCCCTGTAAAGTGGCTTTAACTCAAGTCTCCTCCTAGAGTCTCTGAACCCTGTCCCCAATGCAGACGTGCGAGGGTGGTAAGATGCTTTATCCCATTCTCTCCCTTACTGGTGCATTGTGGGAAATGTCCCAGTCAAGCATAGCTTCAGAAAAACGAGAAAGACTGAAAACAGCGGCACAGCCGCACTCTTAGGAGAGACATCTTTGTAACGGGCACTGCATCCAAACGGCAGCTGCTTCATGACACCTGCAGAGCACAGAGGTTCCGGAGACCTCATTCCACTTTCGAGACTTAACAGGCCATTTAGAGCCAGGACGCAGGGTCACCGTGTGTTCCGGGCAGTCCCATCAGCAGACTGGCGCACTTTCCAGGGTCTTTGTGGATGAACGACAGAGCAGGCCGAGCAGCAGCTCGAAGAAAGCGCCACACAAAGTCCCCGCGTACACCAACACACATGTACACACACGTGCACACATAGCCCAAGGCATCCGACTCACAGGCGGAGAAGGCCCCTAAGCTTCAGAGGAAGAAAACACCCCGAGCCCAGCAGGCCAGTGGGGTCATGGGCGAGACGGGGACCTGAGTTTATCTTCCAGACCGGCCGTTCCTGCCTGGCTCCAGGAAGCGTCTTCATCTGCGTGGGGCCTGCGCTTCCTCGTTTGCAAAGATGTGGTGTCGGGAGGTGTTTTGTTTCTGCTGCTGAAATCCTCGTGCTTGTAAACCCAGGAGACACCGCGTACTCACTCCCCTCTCGAGGAGGAGACCTGCACATTCAAGTTCCGGCAAATCCACTTGATTCTACCTAAAACACACCTGGAAGCCAGCCACGTCTCTGCAACTGCACCAGCAAGCCTGCCCCAGGCCCCCGTGACGTCACTGGGCAACAGCGGCCCCTGCACCTCTATTCCTGCCCCCCAGTACTCCGGGGCTCGGCGTGTGAGCGCCGCACAGTGAACATCCACAGACGTGGGGCGGAGCGGGACAGGGCTGCTGGGCTGGGGGACAAGCGCAGGGGACATTCGACCAGTACCCGGGCTCGTGCGCCCAGGATGACGGAAAAGCTCAGCTCGGAGGCTCCTGGCATCAAAGGCAAAAACCAAACAAGGATTTTAATTGACTGATCTTTGAAAAGCAGGCATTTAAGTTTTTAAAATGAGAAAAGTTCATGTTTTCCTGCCACTAAATGCTAAAAGCAACTTCTGAGCCATTCCTTCAACACACATCAGGGGTCCTCAAGTGCCAAGGAGGAAAATGGTAATTCCTTTATGAAAAGCTACAGGCTCGTCCTTCCCACTCAGCTTCTCTTGCCAACTCCTGCTAAAAGCCAGAGGCAGACCTTGAAGTCTGAGGTCTGGGGGCAGGGCCTGCAGGCACCTGAGGGTGGTGAGGACGGTGGGAGAAGCCCAAGTGGGACAGAGTGGCAGGCCCTGGGGTCCCGCCTCTGCCAACCAGCTCGGGGCACAGATGCTGAGCTGGGACGTGCAGGTCGGACGACCCCCGACTGCCCTGTGAGCACGGACATGAGTGCGACCCAGGCCAGAGCCTGTGTAGAGGCTGCTGACGTCCTCCTGGGTGCGGGGACGACAGCCTGAGCCACGAGTCGGTCGAGCTCGGCCCCCACACAACCCCAACGGCAGGCGGCCACATCAGAGATGCCCCACAGTGGGGGCGCCGTGGGAATGTGTCGTCTCCCCCACGACGTCTGTGAGGGCTCTTCCTCAGCACTAGCCCACGGCGTTAGCAGTCTGCAGTGTGTTTGTGAGAAAAAACAGTTGCTCCCACCGCAAGCGGCCCTGGGGACCGAGAACTAACCCCCTACCTCTGCCCGAGGGGGCGTAGGGTGATACCTGTTCTCGGGCACCTCCTCCCGGGAAGCTTCTTGCTGGAGAGCAATCACTCAGAAACAATGTAACAGTCAGACTTCTGGTACAACTTAACCTTGATAAACACAATACAGCCTTGCGAACTTTTATCAAAATTGTGTTACAAAGAGTTCCCTCCTCCCTCCCCTCAAAGGAAAAAGGAAAAAAAAAACACCTGGAAACACAAACTGTAATTTAGGCACTCAGCAAGACGATGAAGTGCTGGATCAACCAGCCACGCTCGTCGTCACGTCTGTAATGGAGCGTCTGAGCCCAGCCTCCAACGTGGCAAAGCGCCAGCTCCTCCGGCAGCAGGTAAACTGGGGCCCCAGCCACTCCCCGGCCCAACTGCGCCATCTTCTAAAACCAGAAGGATCTTCTGACCTGGCTGCAATTTTCCTGGTCCCCCAGGCTGCGTTCCTGCCACACTGTCATCCAGTCCCTGCACAGCGGTCTCATGTCGCTCCGATCACGCCCCCTCCTCCCAGGCTCCCCAGGAGCCTCCACAGAGCCCTCTGGTGTTTTCCCACGGTGGCTGCCTGGCCAGCTCCTGCTCAGCCTCAGGGCCCCAGGGATCATCCCTCGAGTCCTGACCTGAACTCGGGCCCGCCTGTCACCCCACGGCAAGGTGACAGTGATGGTGCCCGTCGGCGTCTGCAGGGTCTCTGTCTTCCTTACCGTTGGGCCTGGCGAGCACGGCCCCCAACTGCTGCTCACTGAACTCTGTGCAGTGATGCTTTTCCTGGCCCCCCACCTCCCGGCCTACAACAGGCCTCGGTGTGTACTACGAATTACTTTAACTGAGGCCCACGGTGCTGGAGAGGGTCACACGCTCCTCACGAGTTCGCTGTTGTCAACTCGCCTCGAAGAACATCTGCGGAGATTACTGACAGTGAGCCAATGACCAGACTGGGGCAGGGCTCCTCCCGCCGGTCCTGGCACCTTGAACCGTCTGAACTAACGATTGGGGCAAAGACCTCCTGCTGCTCTTCCCTGTGTCCTCATCCCGGCCGTCCAGGCACAGGTGTGCGACTGTGGCAGCTGCGATACTGCCTGTGTTTGGAGAACTCCCGTCTGACCCAAGGAGGGGTCTGCCTGAAAGTATAACCGAAGAGGCACCCAGGCCCTCATTCGGCTTCTCCGGAGTCCTCTGCGTCCCAGGACCCACGGCGTCCTGCAGTGCCTGCCAGCACCTGGGGCTTCCCTCAGCCTCAGCTGCTGCTGCAAGGACAACGCAGACTCCTGGAGGTCTCGGCCCTGGTCACGTAGGATGAGGGCCAGAGAGCATGCGTGCCGGAGGCCAAGGCGGCGTTGTTGTGAAATCGCGAAGCAGGCCACAGCAAACCACGGCCTGGGGACAGTGAGAGCGGCGCCACAGGGACTGTGAGGCATGGAGGACATGTCACAGCTGGGAGGGCTGGTCCCGAGCTCTTCCCCTCCCTCTGGGGGACAGCCGTAGCCCAACGTCCATGGCCAAAGTGGCCTCTTCAACAGCGGCTGGAATCAAGAATTGTGGCTGAAATCGCCCCATTTGTAAATGCTGGGAACCCATCTGAATTCTGTGTAAGCACCACATACTTAAAGGCACACTAAACAGGCTATGAGCCACTTGCTTGTGACATCTCTTGAGGTCTAAGGGACCCATTGTCATTTTAAATGGCCCACTGATTCTTCCCAACTTGTCTTCTGCAACGTGACTGTAGACCTTTTGTGGCTGGAAACACGCACGACCCCCTGAGCCTGGCACCGACTGCCGAGCCCGTGGCTCGAGGCCCGAGGTCAAGAGCAGCCGGGCCCTGGCGTCCTTGCCACTAACTGGGTCTGGGGTAGCTCACCAGTCCGGGAGGGTTTCCTGCCACATTTCGGTTTAATTAACTCAAACGCCACTTCCTCAAGGACTGGGGGGACCAGTGAAGGCAAACAGGCTCTGAGTAGGTGCCCCCAAAGCACACGGCACCTGAGACAAGTCTGGGAGCAAAAGCGGAAATGACCCCAAGTTCCCCAGTGGAACTGCGCCCTCTGAACTCAGGGAACCACGGCCTCCACGGACCAGAGACGCTCGAGGCTCTGCAGGGAGGAAGAGGTAAACCAGACCTGCACACAGAGGGAGGGAGAGAGCGCTTTTCCTGGAGTGCCAAAGGAGCCCACCCAGAATGTTTTACCACGAGATTCTCGGTGGCAGTGAGGAAAGGCCTACGTCCGTCTTTAAGGACCAGCAGTCCAAAGGGCCCCTCTGCTCCGTGCGGGACTCGTCAGTGAAGCTCAGTCAAAGTGCCTGGCCGTGCCTCAGTCTCCTCCAAGGCGCCTCACTAGCGCTGCGTCCCTTCGTATACCTCCACTCGCCTGCCGCTCACCCTGCTCCCTGTCCCTCCGCCGCCCACACACTGGGCCCCCGGGCCACAAAGAAGACACATTCGTCTTAGACTTGGGGTTCATTACACAGGGGCTTTATTTGCTCGTTTCCGCCTGTGCCCATGGGGAAATGTCCCCTACCTCACAGCGGCGGGGTCGCTGACATCATAAACCTAAGGACCCCAAAGCTCCATCAGCGTGTTACTGTGCGGCCCTCTCCCTGGGCCCACGTGGTCCCTCCCGAGCCCTGGCCACCCTTCCACGGTCTCTGAGCTTAAGTGTCAAGAGGAGAAAGTTCCGAAATACTGCCCATGTCCGACGGAAGCCCAAAGAGACAGGGACACTGTGCGCCCCTCGCCGGCCCCTGACTCAGCACTGCAGCCCGTGGACAGGCAGGTGCAGAGGGCCCGCAGTCCCAGGAACACGGACTGGCAACCACAGCGCAGGCCTTCTGGCAGCCATCGTTTTCACAGCGCCTGGTACACTCGCCGCCAGGAAAACATCTCCTAATGTCGGGTGTTGTTTTAAATGTAGTAACGAAAGGAACTCGGAGGGGCCGCGGAGACCTCTGCATGCTCCTTGTCGGGGTGACTACGGAATGCTCCGAGTCCGTGCAGGGCCAGCAGCGGCCCACGGGGAGGTGGGGGGGCTCTGTCAGTCCAGCGCGCCCTCTCCGATCTATCATGCTCCGGCTTCCTTGTCCTTCTGCTTCCCTGAGAACCACAAGCGTCCTCGGGGCCTTTGCACATTCCACAGAATCCGCCCAGAAGCGCCCTCCTCATTCTTCCGGTGACTGTTCTTTGTTTCCCTTCCAGGGGAAAACCTCTGTGCTGCAGCCACACACAGTCCCTGCCTTTAGACCCCTTTCAACGTAGTGCGTAGTGTGTAGCTCTGCCGCATCAGTGCGCGCGTCTCCCTCACCGCCTGGTGGGCCGGCCAAGCTACACCTGCATTGGCTGCGAGCCCAGCACCGGGCCTGGTGCGCGGCGCACGGTGGGCCGCTGTTGGAGAGCGGGTGGGGGAGGGCGCAGACAGGGAACGAGTCTCGCCGCGGGAGAGCGCGCTGACTTCACACGTCGAGCCACTGTCATCGATCCAGCTCGCCAGACGGGTTACATCGGTCTGTTGAAGAAGTGAGTTATCTTCTAAACAAGTCAAAACAATAGCATATGAGAGCTGGGAGAGGGAGAAAAATGCCACAGAACACAAACCATTTCCGCAAACACAGACCCTGAAATCTGGAGCCTGGTCGTCTTTTCCAGCACTTGTCTTTAAGATCATTAGCTGTCAGCCTCCACAGCAGATGACAACACTGTCACAGATGCCTCAGGATTAAACAGCTCGTGGGTAGGACAACATGTCAACATGCTGCCACGGAACATACACCCCTGGTTCCCACAATGGCAGATCTTTAAGTCCCAGGTCATTCTCCAGCACACGGGTGAAGGAGACCCATCTCATACAGGGCACGGGGTTCCAGAGACACAGCAGTAAACCAGGCAAATTAACTAACGCAAAGGTCACTGAACCCAGGCCCCCAGCCCCCACGGGAGCGTCTGACTGTCTGTGATCCTGTGTAAAGGGCCAACTCCCTGCTCCAACTCCCTGCTCCTTCCACAAATAGTTACTGAGCAAGGGAGTAAGTGAAATAATGTACAGTTGAGGGCGTTTGCAACAGTGTCCTGTAATCACGCTGTCCCGGGCTTGTTCCCTTGTTCCTCCCGAAGGGAAAGTCTGTTACCACCTTTGCTGCTCACTGCCTGCCGGGAGCTCCCGAGCCCCGCCCCCGCCCACCCTGCTCTCCTCTCCAGGGCCCCTGAGACCGGCCCACCTGCCTGACTGCCCCACTTCCTCACCTCTTGTGACTCTGTAACCCAGCCGGTCTTCCCTCAGCTCAGCGCTCCCGGCCCAGCAAATCCACCACGGCCACCAGCCTAATCTGACCAATTCTAGCTTTTCCCCCAAACCCAGCTTGCTGTAGCTACACAGTCAGCCCACATCATAGGAGACACCTGCACACTCTTGCCCTGGCTGAGTGGCTCAGCTGGCTGGAGTGTTGCCCCGAGCACCCAAAGGTTTCAGGTTCGATCAGGGCGCACGTGGGAGGCAACCGATCGGATGTTTCTCTCTTCGGCGTTTCGCTCCCTCTGTCTGTCCCTCTCTCCCTCTGTCTGTCCCTCTCTCCCTCTGTCTGTCCCTCTCTCCCTCCCTTCCTCTCTCTCTAAAACTCAGTAAACATATCCCGGGTGAGGATTAAAAGAGAATAATCGTAACGCTCTCAGGGCGGCTGAGCCAGGAGTAAGCTACAACCGTCCGATGAAACTCCCCGACACAGGAACAGTTCTGAGCTGGCGCCTCCTGGCTGAGACAGCTTCCCTCCAGCAACAGACGTAAGGATTTGAGCAAACAACAGCAACAAAAGCGTTCAGTGTTTAGGCATCGGATTCTTCACCTCGATCAGTAATTTGCATTAGGAACTCTCAGTGTGATACTGGTCAGGGTGTCCCCAGCTCTGTAGGGAGGGTCTTGCTCCAGGGTTACCCAAGTGTCCTCCACCCTGTGTGGCAACCTCAGGCAGGGGACAGTGCTCCTGTGCCCACTCCCTGGGGGCCTTTGGCTCCCCAGGCTCCCGATTACCGGCAGTTCTGTCCGAGGCAGGGCTGCCGATTACCGGGAGTTCTGTCCGAGGCAGGGCTCCCGAACGGGGGACCTGAAGACCTGGGACGCTGGCCAGACGGCCACGCCATCTCTCTCTCCATGTTCTTCCTCCCGCCCGGCCTGAAGGCGCCATGTTCCACCTATACTCTGCGCCCCGCACCCTGACGCAGCCTGTCCCTCTGGTAGCACAGTCACTGGCGTGTAAAAAGTACGGCTGGGAGGGGGAGAAAAGAAAGCAGTGACTGAGCAGCTGCAGTCCACCGGCGGGGACGCCAGACCCCGGCCCCAGCCTCCACAGGTGTGACTGGGCCCCGTCCCACCAACATGCTGTCACAGACCCTGGACCAAACAGCCAGGGCTGCCTCCGGCTGCAAGCAACCTGCGACGCTCCCGGGGTCCCGACGGTCACAGGCTGGAAGGGCACTTTTGACTGCACGAGGACGCTGGGCCCGCATCACGCCGCTACGCTACTCCAACAGTGCGCAGGTAAGTGTCACTCTGTGCCTCGCAAATACTCACAGGAGTGAGGACGAGGAGCTGGAACAAGAGGCCTGCCCCCGGGAAGCCCGGAATGGGCAGGTCCCCCGTGAACAGAGCAGGGCAAGGTCGGCTTGCAACGCGGAGCACAGGCCTCTGCAGGGCGAGCGAGGGCCTGTGTTGCAGCCGCCATGAGCAGGGCGCTCCCTCCGCCGGGCTCCCCTCCAACACCAGGCTGCGTGGCCGTGTTCGTGGGTGAGGAGCTGAGGGCAGCGAACCTGTTGGCCTCAGACGAACAGAGTTCAGAACAACGGTATTTGCGGAGCAAGGCCTGACGAGGGAAGGGGCTGTCCTGGTACCACCTCAGGCCAAAGGAGAAGTGTTTTGGTCTGCTCTGGTGGCACCTGTGTCCTGCTGGGCCCCACACACCTGGGGCTGGGTCCCCTGGGCCGTGAAGGCCACCTGCCCCCTGGCTGCTCCAGGGTGGCCACCTGTCCCACCCGCCCCCTGCAGGACCATGGGAGCCTCGCAGACGCTTCCCCAGGCCCGTGCCCAGGACGTCACTGCGGCGGAGGAGGGGATTTGGGGGGCCCCCAAACAATGAGCAGCGTCCACCCATCCGAGGGAGGACTTGCGGTTTGTGCGGAATAATCGGACCAAGGACGGGGGACCGGGCAGGCGCCGTCTGCGGCCACTTCGCACGCCCTGCAGCAGGGTTATGACAGCAGCCCAGAAAGAATCCGAGAGGACAACACGGGAACTCTGCTGGCTCAAGCCTCAGTCTCTCGGGTTCCCCGGGGAGGAGGAAGGACGCCCAGCTCCAAAGGGATTGATCGAGGCCCGGGCGCCAGGAGGGCACAGGTTGGTCCCTTTCCTAACTCTGCCCTGAGCCAGGAGCCCGGATCAGCGGGTTTTGTCCCCAGAAGGCCCTTCACCTCTCTCCAGGCCCCTCTCCAGCGTCACTCCAGTGTGAGACCACCAGACTGGCAGCCCCAGGCCGGCTCCTCCCCTCTCTCTTGCGCAGACCAGTCTCCAGCCCAAACTGCCACACCCCGCAGACGAAGACCTGCCTGGTGGGGTGCGCTCCCAGCCCTGCTCCCGTGGGTGGATGTTGCTCCAGCAGTGGGACCCCAGGAATCAAGGGGTGTGCTTCCCCGTCTCTCTAATGATACTCATTCCCTCGTCACTTCCAAAGGGACATTCAGGTGACTTCAAATAAAATGCAGATTCCCCCAAAACAGGCTGTTCACACCAGAATTAGAAGGCAGGAGGAAAATCAGAAGTAGGAGTGAACCCGCCAGGACCAAGGGGCTGCCGAGCCCAAGCATCCGGGCGGGAGTGGACCGCGGCTCCCAGGGCCGGTGGATGGGGCAGTGCTGCGCAGACCTGGCAGCGAGCTCTGCCCGGGCTGCCGGGGACACTGCACCAGGGAGGCCACCTACAGTGTCTGTGAGAGACACACAGTGAACCCCCACCCCGCAGCAGCCACGGTGGGCGTCATGCAGGGAGGGAGCCGCACCACACAGAAGCTGCTCCTGCTCCTCTTGTCCCCATTCACGGCAGCAGCGCGCTCTCTGCCGGGCGTCCCCGTGACAGTCGTACATCCCGCGCAAGGCCCCTCGGCCCCTCAAGACTTTGCTCCTTTTCTGACTCTAACAGCAAATCGATTTTTAGAGCGAAATCTCACTAGGGGACCAGACCTAACCATCGGCAGACGAGAGCTCCCGGGGCGTCCACATCCGCCCACTGCCGGTCTCCCGGGGAAACCGAGCAGACGCCCGACTGTGCGTGGCGCTGCAAGACCGGGGCTGGCCCAAGCGGCTCTGCCTCAGTCCCGCAGGTGGAGTGGGTTCTTGACCTCGTGCAGGGACGATCTCACAGCACCGGTGTGGGAGACTCGGAAGCTGCGTTCATTGAAGTCGGGGGCAGTGAGACCAGGAAGGGCTCAGCGTGGAAGGCTCAACGGGGCAGGGTAGGTGGGGCTGCTGTCAGCTCGCGGGGAAGTCAGAGGGGAGGGGGCCTCGGGAGGGGTCCCGGGGGAGCTGCCGCTCTCCCCCCAGAGGGAGAGCCGGTGCTGTGACCTTTGTCTTGAGGCCTTTCTCTTTCAGGCAGGAATCTCGGGGGAGGGTCCAGCAGAACATTCACCAGCTCTCCAGGTGCGCCCCTCTGGGTCGTGCGCTCCTCTGATTGGTCAGCACCAGGCAGGTGTCTTCAGTCATTGCAGGTGGCTCTGGCCTCACCTCCCAGGTCTTGCTGCTTCTCTGGGCCTGGAGCTGAAACTCGGCTGAGGCCTGGGTGGCGTCTCAGGGGAGGGGGCCTCTGTACGTCCCTGGCTGTCAGCTGCTCAGCCAGTTTGCTCAGCCGCCCGCCTCAGTGTCCCTACTCCACCTGCCAAGTAATTCCCAGCGCCTCCCTGTCCCGTCTCAGTGGGACAGAGAAGGTTTTATGAAGGAAAGAGGTGGACACACCAGGAATTGTCAGGGAGGGAAGCACAGCTTGGGTGGACGGCAACAGTGTGCCCACACATTGAGAAAAGTGAGCTGGCTGCAAAGATCAGGCAGAGAGACACCTAACAGTTTGGACTCCTGGGGGGTGGTCCCCTTGTCCCGTAACCTCACACTCAGGTGTCTGACCACTGGGGTGAGAGAGAAACCAACTGGAAAGAAAGCAGAGGACCTGGCACGCAACTCAGAATCCTGGCGGGAGCTGCCCACCTCCTGGCTCTTGGGCCACGGGAGCAAAGTGGCCCTGGTGGCTGCAGCCCTGGTCTCCCGTGGCCGCCGAACAGTGAAAGGGATGTGGACGGACACGGGCTGGCCAGCCGCCAGGAGACTGAGCCCTCGACACAGAGACTTGGAAGTTCAAGGCAACTATTTTTTCTTAAATGTTACTACTTCTGTTTTTTCCCAACAAGCTTTTAAAAGAACAACTGTTTCCCAGGGCAGAGTTCTGAAGGTCTCAGAAGCGCTGCCTGGTGGGTGCACACAAGCAGGTCTTTGTCCTCATGCAGGGGGACTGCCACTGAGGGGGGTCCCTCCAGCACAACCCGCCAACCCCCCACAGCCCAGCTGACCCGAGGCACCCTCCATCCAGGGCAGTGTGAGGCCAGGTACCCTTTCTGCCCACTGGACCCGCAGCCTGAGAGCACACTGGCACTAAAAATACAAAGTGATGAGGGAGGTAATGTGGCCAGGAAAACAAGCCACTCCCCAGGGCCCAGGCCTGTGGGCACCTCTGTCCCCCGGAAGCCTGTCCCCAAGGACAGGCTGCGAGGGCAGGAAGGGTGGGGGAGGAAGGGCCCTTCCCTCCCCCACTGGACAAACAGGCAGGCCTCCCATTTTGCAAATTCAAGTAGTTTATTTTCTCTTGAACTAATTTTTCCCACACTTGGGGAGACCACTGTGTCCATGAAGTGAAAAAAAAGGAAATTACTTGCAAATGGAGAATGCGGGAGGCCCTTGCGGCTGGCTGGCGGGCGTCTCTGCGGAGCCCCGGCAGGCAGAGCAAACCACGTGCTTGGCATCCCTGTCGGGCGACCGGGCACCGCGGGAAGCGAGCGGAACTCGAGGAAGCCCTTCCACTCAGACTGGGAAACAGAGGCTTCTTCCTCTCGGCCCGCTGGCCCCCTCCCCGGCCGCTTCACTGAGTCACACGGGGAAGTCTGGGGCCCTGGTCCGGCTGGCCGAGAGGTGGGGCACTGCCGTTCCTTAAATAAGGTAAACCTCGAACCACCTGGCAGCGTTTCAAATGGGGGGAGAGAGTTCCCAAAGCTGGCCCTTCAGTAGGACCGCATGCCCGGCCAAAAAAAGATACAAACTCTTAAAGAGAAAGTTTTCCCATCAGAATATTAATCAGCCAAGCAAGTAGATCTCCACAATTAAAGAGCCGACAGATCACACATTCCAGAAAAACAATGTGTTAGGGATTAAAATTCATTCATTACGGGTGTGGCCTCGGTTTACATTCCTCATTCATGAAGTTTTTGTCCTTTTTTAAAGCGTGTGTTTAGCAATCATCCTGGCTGTTTTCCCAGGAGAAAAAAATGTTGGTGGAATAAGAGAAAGGACACCTAAAATTTGGGAATCAGCTCTCTGGTCTCATGTCTGGGAGGAGACTCAAGGCTGTCCGGAAAGTATCCAGCCATGTGCTGTGAAAAACACAGACATTCACTGAAGAAGATTCGGAAAACAAGCATCGACCACAGGACAAGGACACCGCAGTCCCCTTCAAAGTGGGGACCTTGGGACCTCACACGGTTTTCCCAATTGCCATCAACTGCCCTGTGAAATTTTCCTGAATCTCATCGATGGTCTGAAATCTCTTCCCTTTGAAAGGTGACTTTAGTTTTGGGAAAAGCCTGAAGTCACAGGGCACCAAGTCTGGACTGTAGGGGGGCTGAGTCACCTGGGGGATTTGATGTTTCACCAAAACACTCTGCATGAGACGCGATGCGTGAGCAGGCGTGTTGTCATGATGAAGCTGCCAGTCACCATCTGCCCACAGCTGTGGCCTCTGAATCATCCGAATAGTCTCCACGGAGGATGTTCAAGCTTAATTAAGCAAAATTTGATGCAGGTTCATTGCTCTACTCACTTATTTTGAATGCGACAGCCACACAGTGCACATGCTCACTCAACAGCATCTCCCGCCCCCACCGACTAGTGTGGTGAGGTCGTCCTTGTTCACGCACGCGCATCCCAGTCCCTTCTGCTTGGCTGCCAAGTTACGTCAATGCCCCGCAAACCATTCTCGTTCCATCGACAACACTGAACTGTCTCCAGACAGACCTCACGTAGACACTCTCACTAGCACAGTCCAGGGAAACTTGCAAACAGGGACCGGCCTTCAGTGAGGCTGCCACACTTTCAGCCTGTGCTCTGAAGTCCCGGGGGCACACAGGAATGAGAAGGGGGGGCAGACACAGGGAACGTCGTCCGCCCTTAACCTCGACGGCATGTCTTCTGTCGCTGAAGACTGTGCCTTAGAACTTACATGATGCCCATGACACCGCTAACTGGGTTCTACCCCCTCTGGACATGGGACATTTTAGTTGTCACTGTCACCAGCAGAGAGATGACATATGGCCAGCATGCACCACTGGACTGTCCGAGCGATTCTACTGATGAAGAAGAAGATAAGGCTCCCGTGGTCTGACAGGGAGCCCGGGTCCCTGCCACAAAACCAGGGGCCGGGAGGGGACTGTCCCCAAACCACCCTGAGAGCTTTCCACACAGCCAACCTGCCACCCTGGGGGATGTGACCAACCCACTGGGCTTCAGCCTCCCAGACCTGAATGTGCCGTCCGCCCTGATGGCTCCGTCCCCTCTACTAGGTGCGTCTGCAACAGGGACACTAATGATTTACAATGTCACTGCCCGGGAACCTCAGCGTCTCTTCCTCGGGGTGAGAGGGGAGGCAGGTGCCCAAATCTCGTGGCAGGGGAGGGGGCGTGAGGTTTAACAGCCTTTTCCCGCATTTCTCCAGGGCCCATCTCCTCAGCTGCCGGACCCAAGGCCTGGCCCCTCTGTGGGGTTCTCTGGGGTGAGCTGGTCACTCCTCGCTGGCCCCCCACGGAGACCTGAGCCCGATCCTCCCCGTCCAGCATCTGGTGACGGTTCTCAGTCGCTGGTCCCCTCCTGTCCTCTCCCGCCTTTGTGGGGTCTGCACCTTTTTCACCCCTTTGCTGTCCCGTGTTGGACATATTTTGCAAGGACAAGAGGTAGTCATGTGTTCAATCTGCCGTGTTTCAGCAGAAGTCACCGTGATCATTTCTCTCCCTGTAAACCTCCCGGCCTGGCGTCAAAGCCCAGACACGCAGGCCCCACACAGACGCAACACGCATTTCACTGTGTAAAACACACACCCACTTTTTTGGGCCAAATGTTCAAGAAAAAAAAATCTTCTGTTTTAATTCAATGTTTTATTTCTTTATAATTAGATACTTCTTTGTTGCACTATCAAGAAATTTTAGCATTTATTTTTTAACATGGTAGAAGAAATTTTATGTAACAATCACAAAACACAAGAACAGTTACAAAGTATTTCTGGTACTATCCATGTATAATGCACATCCTTATTTTTCCCTCAAAAATCTGGGGGGAGTGCACATTATACATAGCAAAATACAGTAATTTGCCCCCAGAACCTGGCACCGCCCAGGCGCTGGGTAGGTATTTCCAGATTTGCTGAACAATGAATCACTCTGTAAAAGCACGAAGAAGCACCCGGACTTTCAGCTCTCCTCATGTCCTCAGAATTCCAGGTCGTCACCTTTCCTAGCACAGTGTCTCTCTGTCTCCACCCAGGGCCACATTTAACCCTTCATTCGGGTCAATAATCTGGTCCCTCTTCAAAAAGCCCCCAGAGCGGCGGGCTTCACGCCCTTCTCCCGCCGACCTGGAACGGAGAGTGTGTTTTCACTGCGCCGCCCACCCGGCTGGAAGACCCTAACACAAACGAAGTCACACAAGCCCAGGAGGTGCTCTCCACTCGCCCTAAAACGCCGGTCACACAGCTCATTGTACCGATCTCATGACCCACTGAGGGGTCACAACCTACCGTGTGAACACGGTTCCCATTCTCCGTCCCCTCCTAGCAGGGACAGGTGCCCAGGGAAAGCCTTCCCCCATCCCCAAGTCAGGGCACATGCCTGTCCTTCATGGGACACAATGGCTGCCCCGGGCCCCGCATCTGTGGTGGGCAGGCCCGAAGCTGTGGGGTGGACAGCAGCTCTCAGGGTCCGAGAGAACAGAACACGGACATCTGTGCAAAGGTCTGTGCACATGTGTCCACAGCAGCCACGAGGCAGAAACAGCCACACAGCCCCCGAAATGATGGATGGACAAAGGGCGGTCCGTGCACACAGAGGAACGGGATTGACTCGGCCACAAAAAGGCTGCCGGAGGCCGAGATGCAGATGAACCCCAAAGGCATTTGTTCGATGCAGCGAGCCAGGCGTGGAAGGTCCCCTGTCACTCCCAGTCTGTGCAAGTCACTGAGGAGAAGCCAGGCCCAGCCACGCTGTGCAACAGCTCTTCCAGCACCGGGCCCTGGGGGAACGCGGGCCGGGGACCTCAGTCAGGGACCCCACTCCCTGTAACTGTGAGACACACTCAATGTCACGTCACCCAACAGCACCTGGAGAAAGCTCCACAATGTCCGTTTTTCGTTGTTTTTATCAACAGCAAAACTCTACCGACTCTTCCCACCTTTGGAAAGCGAACAAGTGGGGACCAGGAGAGCAGCAAAGGCTTTGGAGAACACGGCGGGGCCCGCGGGCCCTCTGCTGCCGGGATGCGGCCGGCCCCGCTCCCCCCGACTCTGCAGCCCTGCAGGAAGCTCTCGTGCCCACACTACTGACCGAAACACGGTGTCCCCTCGCCTCTGCGGAGTGACTGAGGTGACAGACCCTGGCGGACCTTCCGCATGAAGGTTCCTGCGTCCTGTCCCAGGCCTGGGCTCAGGGAGGGAGAGAGGGGCACCGGGGGACGGGGAGGTGCGAAAAGATCGGTCAGTGGCAGTGATTCAGCCCGGAGGAGGACGTCTTCGGCCGCTACACGTTTAGCGAACGAGTCACAGGTGGTTTCCAGTCCGCTGCCTCTGCCGAGACGGCGCCCACAGGCCTCCCCAGGGACCGACAGAGGGAGCGTTGCCGGGGCCAAAGCACTGGGCCCCGGGGCGGAGGGTGAGCCGGCCCCGCGGTCCCACCTCCGGGGTCGCGGCAAGCCCACCCGAGCCCCGCCTCCCACTCGTCCCGCGGTGTTGACTCCTCTGCCCGACAGGATCCAGGTGGCAGGTTTGTAGACAGAGGACATGCTCCGGTGACAAAGAGGCATGACCTGGCTGAGAGCCTCCGCCTCCGGGCAACAGCTGGCACCAAAACCCGTCTGCGGGCACCGCCGCCTTCTCGCGGGAGGGTGCGGCTGCTGGGCTCCTCCGACAACACGGAAGTGGGTCTGGAAGGAGGCCCCCACGAGTGCACACCCGTCCACAGCTGCCCCGTGGGCCTTGGAGAGACTGGGGAGCCCTTTTCCTGGGTCTAGGACGTCATTTGATCCGCTCAACTCGACTCTGGGCGTCCCCCTCGCTGGCCGGTCCCCTGTCACCCACCCCAGCATCTACCTGCCGCCACCACTCGCTGGGGAACAGCCTCCGCCCTCCACGGCTGCTGCCACCACGGGTGGCTGCCGCGCCCCCTGCCTCCGGTTCCCGGTTCCCGTGTCTCGGGCGGTGAGGCAGAACCTCCGACCTGAGGGGCAGAGCCGGGAGGCGAGGGCGCCCCCCGAAGGAGGCTGTGCGCACACAGCAGCCACCACGCTGGGCCGCGCAGGTCGGTGCTTCCGGTGTTTAAAGAACAAGAAGGAAGCGCGGCAAGCGCCCGGCTGCACGGGGACTGGGAAGCCACCACGGGCACGAGTGCGGCCTCAGCTCAAAGGCGACACGCGACTCTGAGAGGCACACACAGTGTGCGTGTTTTCACCGGGCCCGGAGGAAGGGCCCCGCACTGCCACACGCCACACGACCTCGAGAGGCACCACCCCCAGGAGCCCACTAAAGACTCCACGGGCGCCCGCCCCATTCAGGTCAGCGGGGGTTTTTGTCAAACGTCTGTGATCCCCAAACACCTGCAGGCTCAGTCCCCACCGACGTGATCGGAACAGGGAATCGCCCGAAGCCCGTCCTCCTGGGGCGAAGCCGCAGGAACTGAGCGTCTCAGCCTGAGCAGGGAAGACCCGGGACCCCCGTAACGGGCGTCGCATGCCTGGGCCGCACTCACGGGGCGGCAGGACCGAGCTGCCCTGTGCCGTCCAGCAGGGGCCACACTGGACCGAGGGCGGCCACGTGGCAGAGAAGCGGACTCCAGCCCCAAAGGGGAGGGGCTTCCTGAGACTCTCCTTTCTCGTCACTGGAAACAGTGGGACTGGAAGTGGGGACCCAGGGAACCAGTGCAGGGAACTTCTCATGGCCAAGGGCACCGTGAGAGTCCTCGAGCCCCTGGGCAGCCAGACCCGGAGAGCTGCCGCGGGTCAGTCTGCCCGCGCCAGGTCCCCTCGGGGGGAGGTGCCTCCTGATCCCAGCCGACGCCCCCCCAGCCCCCCAGTCGGCCGAGAGAGGCACACTGGCCTCCCTGGCGTCTCTAACGCCGGCCACGGCAGGAGAAACTCCAAGTACAGCCCAGGGTGTTTGCACATTATTGCTTCCGCCTCCGAGGTGGTTCGCTGTGCACCTGCCCACATCTGGAGGGACCAAGACAACCCCCCCCACCCCACCCCCGCCAAGGGGCTCCAGGAGACGGTTCTGCAAAAGAAAAACTCTCTCCAAAGACAAGGAGAAGGGCCCAGGGGTGAAAGGGAGCCGCCATTTCATTTCCACACTCATCCCCCACCCCAAGCAGCCTTCTTGCCCCGCCTCCTCGCGGAGCTGGGGAAAGTGGCGGAGCCTGATGGACAGAGAGACACGGCTCAGGAACGGGGACAATGTGCCCCATTTTCGATCTCCTTTGCCAGTAATTACGACGAACAGTGTTTCCAGTGAATGGAAACAGGCGCCACCGTGACCTTCCACTAAGGTCTTTGTTTGGCCTTCTCTGGAACCGCTGCGTAACCGCGAAGAATGTGCGCTCCCCACTTTGGTTACGTCTCCGGGCTCCTCCTGGCCCCGGTGCCCCTTCCCCAGCACCCCCCCACTGCCCCTGCGTCCCCCAGGGCCACCCCAGTCCCTGGCCCCGAGACTAAATCCCAGAGGCTGGAAAACAGTATCTTTTCAAGAACAATGAAAAGTTACACCAGGGGCTGGTATACATTCAACAGCTTCTTGCCCAAGGTCATCTGACCCGCCCATCCTCACACAGAAGAAACTGGGGCAGTTGGCGAAGGGAGAGGAGACCGTAAACGCGGCTCAGGTGACATGTTCTCGGTGGCCCTGCACGCCCAGACCAGGGCGTCCCCGGCCCCTACCCAGCGCCAGAGGGCACGGACTCTGGTTTTGAGCAGGGGGTAGATTCCGAGGCGGTCAAGTGGGCATGTTCGGCCTGAGTTCCCTAGAACTCTGGCCAGGACCCTTGGCAGCGGCGGGCGCTCTTGGGTACGGCCTCCTACAGATCGCTTCAAAGTTGTTCTCTCTGCTAAGCTCAACTTTCTGAGCTGTGTAACCTCACCCAGCTGCTCTGAAAATTACCTGTGCCCTGAATTGTAAGTGATCCCTCAAAGCCGAGACTCCTCGTGGTACCACAAAGAGACCTGTTCAGGTTACCCCACCCCCACGCCGGGCAGGGGCCGCCGTCGGGGGAAGGGGACGGAGGCTGCACCAGGATTTCCCAGCAGCGGCACCGGGTCCTCGGGCGCATCTGCCAACACCTGGCGAGAGTTTCACCCGGGCACAGACTGAAACGGGGGACCTGCCGAGTCGCACCATGTGTGACGTGTTGGGGGCAGTGGTGAGGGCACTTGTGCTGAGCACCACCCACTCCTGGGCAGAACGGAGTCTCCCGCTCCTCCTGCCGACTCCCCTTCTCTGTTTACGGGCAGAGCGGCCTGAGAGTGGAAAACCGGCTGCTTCTAAAACCCTGACATGCGCACCCGCCCCTGGACAACGGGAGCGTCTCTACCCCGTGCAGCCCAAACAAAACCCAACCTTCCTTCCATTCCTTTTTTTTAGATTTTATTTATTTTTAGACAGAGGGGAAGGGAGGGAGGAAGAGAGGGAGAGAAACATCAATGTGTGGTTGCCTCTCACGTGACCCCCAACCGGGAACCTGGCCCGAAACCCAGGCACGTGCCCTGACTGGGAATCGAACCTACGACCCTTTGGTTCACAGGCCGGCACTCAGTCCACTGAGCCACACCAGCCGGGGCCAACTGTCCTTCTATTTCTAGTGTACATGCATCCAGACGGCCACCAGAGTTGCCGACCAGGTTTAGACCATTTTGGCTTTAACTATAAACTTGCAAGATACACTCACCCTCTGAAACCATCACCACTTCACGAGTTCCACGGGAAATGATGTTTTGAAGGGTGCTATGGGTTTCTTTAACAACTGCCTGGGAACCACTGGCCAAGGCTGATGTCACCTGAAAGCAGCTACAAAAGGGGCTGCAAGGGGGACTCCTGTGAGCACGAGCGTCGCCACACGTCCCGCTGCTGAGTCAATAAGCTCATCCCCGGAGACAGGAATCAGCAGAAGATTAACCCGACCGGCCGTGCGGACCGACTGCACCCGAAGCAGCAGGGAAATGCCTTCCAAGTCAGAGAGCCCCTGAGATTTCAGTCACTCCTCACTAAGGGGGCCGGATGCTTACAAAACTTTTATTTTTTAAACACATAGGTAGTGGTGAAATTCATATTCTGAGCTAATGAAAGACAGCACTGCTGCCAACGTATCTTAAATACACAATTACCCAAAATAACAGCCTTACACTTCTCAACGTTTTCAAAGTTAACTTGCAGGCATTCCGATCGAGCCTGATTAAGACGCTACAAAGTTACAAATAAACAACCAAACAAAAGGAAACATGTTACAGACGCCAGGTTAACTTTTCAAAAGGTAGCGAGTGCGTGCACCGGGGTTGCTGTTGGCAGAGAAGCTGGTAAACCAACCCACCGCGTGGAATTCGCCTGTGCCTTCCCGGCTCATTCTAACAAGAAAGGCAGTCCCGCCTCTCGGCCCATTTTGGGAGGGGCGTGGAAGAAAGCCGGTTGGCAAACATGAGATAATCCGAATTCCAAAAGGAAACAGAACAAACAACACGGAGACCGAGAAGGGACCTTCCGCACACGCTACAGCCACATTCCTGCCCCTGGGCAGCAGCAGTGTGGGTGGGAGGAGGTCACCGGGGACCTCGCTTCCTCCTGACATATTTTTCTTTCAACCATTAGTCCTTTAAAAAAAAAAAGGCCCAGAAATAAAAATGCTGCCAAGGAGTTGCAGGCCAGATCCCTCAGGCATTGCTGGTTAGGAATGCGTAGCCCGAGACCTCTCTGGAGAAGTCGTGCAGCTTCTTAGGAAATTAAACAGGCGATTTAAGGGCACAAACCCTCATCTCCACTCAATACTACTGATCAGGGAGAGAGGAAGACTTCTGTTCACACAAATGTCTGCAACCAAATGTTTCTATCGAGTTCCACTGCTAACAGCCCCCAACTGGAAACGACCCCCAAGTCCAGCACAGGCGAGAGACCGTGGCGTGTGCTGCGTGATGATGCTTACAGGGCATTTTGAAGGAACCAAATCGGAGACGTGGAAAACAGCCTTGGCCAGGTGGCTCCCTTGGTGGGAACACTGTTGCTACACCAGAAGGTGGTGGGTTCGATTCCTGGTCAGGGGGCATACATGACATTTCTCTCTCCCTCTCCATCCCAAATCAATAGACATATCCTTGGGTGAGGATTGGAAGGAAGGAAGGAAGGAAGGACGGACAGATCAGTAGGTACTCCAGGGGTCAGAGCTGTGATGGGTGTGCACACGTGGCTATGAGAGGCCTGAGGGGCCCGGGTGACGCACGGTGCTGTATCTCACAAGGTCACTCTGGTTGTGACATTGTATCGTGGCTTCGAAAGGAAAGATAGGGGAACCGGGTCAAGGGCCCACAGGATCCCTCTGTGCTCCTTCTTGTAACTGCACATAAACCAACAATGACAGGAAGACGAAAAGTTCCATTTTAAAAGAAGACATAAATCAAAATACATTTCTCAGGTCCGCGGACCGCAGAAAGTGGGTGAAGATCCACCAGCTGGTGGAGGCTGGAATCGGGGTCTAAGAAACGCAGAGCCAGGGCTCAAGGGCCCCCGCCAGCCCGGCCCAGCCGCCCACCTGCAGGCGAGGAGGTGTCCAGACAAAGGCGTGGGGAACCCGGCACCCTTACCTCAGCCTTAGCAACACGCCAGGCACACGGGCATGGGATGGCTCTGAAACACCACGCGGCCAAGACGCAGGTCACCTTTCACATCCCGATGGACACACTTCCGTGACCCCCGAGGACCTGGGCATTTCTGATCTGACGGACCTGCGCACACCTGAGGGCTGGCTCTCGTCAGGTGCGCGCACCCCGCGCGGCGGCACTGGAGCCGCAGAACGACAGCGAGGCCTCCCCGGCGTCCCGGGGCCGAGCGCCAGCCTCCGTGAGGGCGGTGGGTACCGGGAAGGAGGCAGGGCGCCTGGCTCCCTGCGCTGGCCCTGGAGGGCGTCCCTCGTGTGGGAGACACTGGCCTGCGAACGCTGCCCAGGTCACCCTCAAAGCCACCATTCCCAAGGGGCCGCTGCGATGACCGCCATCTGGGAAAGGAGCTGGGGGTCGACACTGTTGCAAGTGGCCGGGCTGCCCGCGAACAGGTGTGACTCGGTCCTCCCCACCGACCTGGACCTCCTCCCCGGGCAGGGTGAAGCCCAAGCGGATGTTATTGGAAATGGGGCAAGGAGAGATCTGTCGAACCAGCCCCGACCTTCACCCGAGTTTCAGCGGCCGCGGCGGGAGCGAGCGCCCGGCGCGAGACCCCCGCACGCCGAGCTCCCCCTGGCTTCCAGGCGAGCTTCGGCCCTCCGTCCAGGACGCCTCTCCACCCTTGGCTAACTGACCCGTCCACCCAGCGCGGGCTTATCCCCTCTTCCTTCTGGACATCGTCACTGACCTTCAGGACTAAGGGCCCCTCCACTGTGCTGTCCCCTCACCAGTCACCCTATTCAGAGCACGTGTCACTGCTGAGTCCCAGGAGGGCAGACGCGACATGCACCTCGGCCAGACCACGTGTCTGCCACACCGAGGGCGCTCCATGAACGAGGGACAAGTTCATCATATACCAGCCAAGGACACCAAGTCCAGTGAACCCAGAGTGCTGACCCCTGAGGCCCAAATCTCCCCGATCGTTGGCTGAAAATGCTCGACGGAGGGACAACCAGCCACACGGCGGTCCTTCTACCTAGAGCCACGGGGAAGCAGACTGGGGCAGCTGGTTCGGATCCCGACTCTGCCATTAACTAGTCACTAACTAGTCACTAACTAGCTGGATGACCTGCAGCAAGTCCCGCAGCCTCTGGGAAGCCCAGGTTGCTCCAACGGAGGTGTGAACAGCGCCCACCCACCAGGGCTGCTGCTGAAGGAATAAGGAAGCACATGATCAGGTGTTCGGCCGAGGGCCCCGCCCCCAGTCAGTGTTCCCTAAATGTTAGCTGCCGCGGCCCTGGCTGGTGTAGCGCAGTGGGCTGAGCGCCAGCCTGCAAACGACAGGGTTGCCGGTTCAACTCCCAGTCAGGGCACATGCACATGCCTGGGTTGCAGGCCAGGCCCCCGGCATGGGACACAGGAGAGGCAACTACACACTGAAGTTTCTGTCCCTCTTTCTCCCTCCCTTCCCCTCTGTCTAAAAATAAATTAAAATCTTTAAGATTCATCACTACGGCCATGAGAGGAAGGAAGATGAAGATAAACCCTGCACAAAAGACCAGCTAGAAATGGCATCAAGTCTCACAGCGTAAGAACAGGGACCAACAACACGCAGCCCAGCAGAAGGGAGACGCGGAAAAGAAGGACCAAAGGGCTCCCGGGGCCGCTGCCGAGGACCAGCGGCGAGGACCAGCGGCAAAGGAAAGCCTGCAACTCACATTCAGGGGCCGTTCCCCAAGGTTTTAACTTAAGTAATTCAGTTTCTCAAAGCTCAGGAACTCCAGAATCAACAACTTGAAGGTCAAGTTGTAGGCCATGTGCTCAGACTGGAAGCTTATCAGACCTTGAACGTTTCTATTAGTAATTCCTGCCCGTGGAAGGAAGGGACAGCCAGGGCACGCTCGCGCGAGACCCCAGAAAGCGCTCGGATTCCAGATTAGGGGAGATGATCCCTTAAACCCCAATATTTTTGTAACTAACGGGAGCCAGCTAATGTTGAGACGAGCTGCCCCCTAAATCTGGACATGAAGTGCTAATCATAACCACTTTTAAATGGCACTCACTTCATTATATCGAACATTAAAGTTTGTCTTTAAAAAGTTTAACTTTGTAAAGGGTACTCGGGACGTGGGTGTCTTCCTAGTGCCCTGGACAGCGTCCACTCAGAGCCACGGCTCCTACCAGGTCAGACTGACGTGAGACCGGCCTTCAACGCAGCAAAGAGAAAACAGCAGAAACAAAACCCCCTCTCTCTACACGACCACCCCCCAAAAGTACCACAGTCCCTGGTGGAACCCCCTAAGTAAAGCGAAACCCAGTCTTTATTACAGCCACGGACAGCAGGGGGACAGCGCCCTCCCCTCTGCGGTGGACAGGCTCAGCGTCACGGTCGGCGTGCACACGTTTTGTGGCAAATGCCACTCGAGGTTCCCCACTTGAATTTCTCTGCCCCCCACCCCCGACTGGTGTGCACAGAACACAGAGAGAGAAATCACCCCAGCCACGTCCTCACAGCCGCAGGAAGGTAGGTGGGGAGCTTCAAAGGTCCTCAGGATAGACATCATCAGAAAGACACCGAATTCTGGAGCAATTTCGACCGAAGACACGGAATATTAAAAATATTCTCTTTCGATGGTATATGCTTAGATTTTGCTTTTAAATACTCTGGGGGGGGGGACACCCTCCAGAAAAAAATAGATATAATAGTATTCATGAAATACCCATTGAAAATGGCTGAAGCGAAATGAAAAGAACACCCAGCTCAGTGTCCCGGTCCCCAGTCTCACACGTGTCTGAAAATCCCCAATGGTAAAAGGACACACGGAACAGCGTCTCCAGCACGCACACCACCGCCACCAGGATGCGTTCACTTGAGCGTAAGTGTGGGTCTTCCACCAGCTCAGCCGCCAAAGCCCCACCAGAAGCCTCTCCAAAGGCCCAGCCCCGGCCCGCCCAGCTGGGCCCAGGCCCTCAGCCCCCCGCCACTCCTCTCGCAAACCGGACAGGACCCTGCATTCATTCCCTCCAAAACACCGAAAACATGGAAGGGCAATGTCTTCTTCACCTTCCCAAGTCATTGCCTGCAAGATGGCCTTGGATTTGAGCCTCATGAACAACACAGCTGACAGGACACAACTCTTTGGAAACTTCTAACTCCTGACGAACAAGATCATAAATCAGCCGCCACAAATGATGACGAACAAGGGGCATTTACCACACTGTGGGTGATGGGAAAGCCAGCTCCAGAGAACCGCAATGGGGCGGGGGCGGGGGGGGGGGAGGTGGCAACCACCACGGCCACAGGAACCTCATCTTGAAAACCCCAGCGTCTAAAATCTACGTCGCCCCTTCCAGCTTGCAGCGGACAGACACTCCAATTCATCCAGGACAGAATGCTCCTTGCAACTTTGAAACAAAACATAACACAGGAGCCGCATGGAAACCCAGCAACTGCAACGAGGGGACGAACACAGCTACGTGTGCAAACACTCTATTAGGAGACGGGGGCACTTACCAGCACTTTGTTCTCCAGTTTGTCTCCCTTCACTTCCAGCCTCACCTTCTTCTTCAGCCCGATCCTGATCTTCCTGCCGATCACATCCTTGATGCTTTCTGAAAGAAGGGAACAGCGCCGTTATTAATCCTTTATTAATTAGAGAAAGCCTGGGTGGGGAGAGCACTTGGAGGAAGGTTTTTGATTGTTTTTTTAAATTTCATTTTTATTTATTTTTAGACAGAAGGGAAGGGAGAAAGAGACAGAGAAACATCAGTGTGTGGTTGCCTCTTGTGCGACCCAGGCATGTGCTCTGACTGGGAAGCAAATTGGCGACCCTTTGGTCTGCAGGCCGGTGCTCAGTCCACTGAGCCACACCAGCCAGGGCTTTTTTATTGTTTTTATTGTTGCTTGTCTTTTGTAAATTAGTTGCTTGTTTTAACGAGCTTGGTCGTTATCACTCGCCAAGTATCTAAGGAACACCTACTATGTGCCTGTCCCATGTGCTCAAACGCTGAGGCGAACAGAAAAGCACCTGACCGAGCAGCAGTCCGTGCAAAGGCATGACGTAATCTCGCCAGGCAAACAGGGCACACGTGCGAGCCGGCAAAGAGAGGGCCTGCGGCAGCACCGCGTGGCAGAACCACACACACCACAGCGCAGGGGGGACTCGCAGCCCCACTGGGCTGGCCGCCTGCACCCTCTGTCCGCCACAGGGCCACACAGGCCTGGCCACGTTCCAGGACCGCCTTGGCGGGAAGGGAGGAAACAGGGCAAAGACCCTGAGCTGGACCGAACCACCCAGCCAAGGAAGGGTGCTCCTGGCCCCCGGCCCTTCCACAGTTGTCACGGCACAGCACCCCGGGGTGGCCAAAAGGTGACAGAACAGGAGGGGGGTGGGAAGGAGAGAGAAAAAGTGGGAGACCTGAACATTTGGGTGGTGGTAGGAAGGAGTCCCTGACACTGGACAGTCCCACACCAAACTCGTCATCTTCCTCTTCCTCTTCAGCCACTGTCTCCAAATGCTTCTCTCAGGTAGGGAGAGAACCTGTCACCACCTCTCCCAAAACTGCCTCCTGAACGGCTCCTGACCCCTGACCTTGACCCTCACCCAGGCCTCAGAAGCTCTCACCAAGGCCAAGTCCCTGACCTCTGACCTCTCAGCCCCCCCTTCCCTCCAATGACCAAAGTGACCCACCCAAAACCACAGGTGTGACCACGTCACTCTCAGCCTGCGAGCTGCACACAGTTGGGGACGAACCCAAACTCTACGAGACATCCCTCAAGGTCTTTTCTTCACAGTCTGTGAGCATGGAGTCTCAGCACACACCTGAAGGCGCAACCACAGGTGGCCCCTCTGCACCCTGTGAGCCTGACTCTTCCCCACTGTCCCCGATTCCAGAGAACCTGACGTCACCTGGGAACTCGAGGAAAGAGGCCAGTCCCACACCGAAGGGTTATTGGCACAGCCACCTCCAGGTGGCTGTGCGGGGACACTTTCCTCTCGTTCTTCCTGGCACTTCCCTTTTTTATGAAATAGCCTGTGTGACTTTCAGAAGCAGAGAAATACACATTTTAAATGCCTTGGGGGGGCTGCCTTATAGTGAAGTTTTCACGTGTTTGCCATTTTGAACTGATCAGATGGGAACTCTAGTGAGCGCCTGAAATTAGAGAGAAAACCGGGTACAGCAACCCCCGCAACGGTCCGACCTCCAGCCGGCTGAGGGGCCCAGAGAGCCCTGACCAGGCACATCCCCAAAGCCTGTTTGAAAGACAGACGGGCAAGGCTGGATAAACACAGAAATCCCACTTCCACGTGAAGGCCAAACTCGACTCTCACAGTACTCATTTTGAGAACCATCCATTTAAAGCGGGCGCCGCCCCTCCGCCCCATCCTCCAGCGCCCTCTCTCCCGGTCTCAGCGAGGACCTGCCCGGGAGGTCTGGGCTCGGCGGCTCATGGAAACCTCTGCCGCCCCCCTCCCTCCCCACCCCGGTCGTCGCGGCCCCCTGGCCGCGCAGCAGCCCTCCCTCCCCGGGAGCCCAGGGCGCGTATCCTTTTCCGGGCAAGGTGTGGGAAAGGTCTGGGCTCCAGAACCGGCCGGACCACTCGCTGCCGGCAGCGGAGGCAGCTGATGCTTATCTGCGCGGCGGACGCCGGCGGGTTGGGGAGAGAGGAGGCGGGGCGCGGGGCGGGCGGAGGGAGCAACTCCGGACCCGAAATGCGCGAACAGAACTCCTCGCGTTCGCCTTCCCATTCAACAAAAGCCAGAGCTCCCGCCGGTCAGGCTTCACCTGCCGAGTTAACAGGGGGAGCTCGCACGGACTCCCGCAAAGTGCGGGGGCCACAGGGGGCATGGGGAACGGGGGGCGAATTCCTCAAACGCAGAGCGAAGGGGTGAGAACCGCCTCCGAAGCCAACACTGCCCCACTACACCGGCCCGCGCTGCAGGCAGGCCGGGTGCCAAGGACGGGACCGAGAGGGATTCGGGTCACTGGGGCTCCGAGCCCGCGCGCGCGCGGACACGCTGGGTTTCCGGGACACTGTCCCCCCACTTCAGCTGTGCCATCTCAGCCCTCCGCAAAACTTCAGTGAAACCCCAAGGCGTAAAATCGACGCCCCACCGCCACCCCAAAAACAACCTCCAGGGACGCAGACAAGGGGGCACCTGGCACTAGGTACCCCGGACAGGTTCCCTGCGAGATCCGGGATGGGGAGCACAGGGAGGTTAATTATTATTAAAAGAAGGCTTTTGTCATTAACCCTCAGTTTCCTGGCCCGAGTTGGCGTCAGTCCGGTAACCCGTTGGCTCCCAACTCGCCAGCCGAAGCCACGCCTTTCCAGGCTGGGTCCTCACCCAGACCAGCGCCCCTTCCCCAAAGCTGCTCGTCGGCGGGGCGCCCCCCGTCTGGGATTTTCGTGGGGTGCACTGCCGGAAACCACCTCCCGCGCGCTCGCCCGCACCCAGCGCTGGGCTTCCCGGGACTTCCCCAGGGGGGCGCGGGCCGGGCGCCGTTAGGGGGTCTCCGCGCCCGCACAACTCCCGAGACGCAGGCAGGCCCGTCTCCGCCAACCTCCACCCCCTGGTGGCCGCGGGAGGTGGCGCCTGGGCCTCTCCGGACTTAGCTCTCCCGGCGGCCAAACGGGAGCGAACTTCCCCGGGTCCCGGGGCCCCACCCAACAGCGCTCCGACCCGGGGCGCGGGACTCCGCCCGGGAGCGCAGCGCTCCGTGGAAAGGAGCGCAGAGGCGGGGGCCCCTCTCACCTGTCAGCTCGCGGGGCACCTCGCTGCTCTCCTCAGCCATGGCTTCCACTCGCCGGGACCGCAGGTCCCGCTCCGATCCGCCGCCCCGCCCTCTCGAACCCCTCGGTTTTGAGAGGCTGATGCGGCGTGCAGATGGGAGGAGGCGAGAAGGCGGGCCGAAGAGACTGTTTGGCCGCGCCCCTGCCCCCCCCCCAAAAAAAAAACACAAATAAATAAATAAATAAATAAATAGTTGCAGATCCGCGAGGGGCTGCGGCTGCGACTACATGATGCCTCCTAGAAGCTCCCGCGGCCGATGGATGGACGGACGGACAGAGAGCCCGCAGGACCCCGCTTCGGCCCCGCGCCTGAGCCGGCTGCGCCCTTGCTCCCGCAGCGGCTCGGGCCGATCGGGGCACCTGCGGCCCTAGGTGCCGGCGGACGGCGTGGGAGGGCGGGGAGAGCGCGCCGGGGGCTGGGGTTCCCGGCGCTCCCAAGGCTTGGCTGGGCGGGGGCAGCCGCGGCCCTCCCCCCCTCTCCTCCTCCTCCTCCTCCTCCTGCGTCTCCTCCTCCTCCTGCGTCTCCTCCTCCTCCTGCGTCTCCTCCCCGCCTCGCGAGAACGGCCCCGCACGGTCCCCGCGGCCTTGGCGCCGGGGCGCCGGCTCCCCGTGTGGGGCGCACCCCGGGGGAGGTCGCCGGGGCCTCAGTGGTGGCGTCTCCGCCCCGGATCACAGCCTCGCTCCCCGACCCTGAAGCCTCGCGTCTGGAGAGGGCGCGCGCGGGCCCGGGAGCCCTCTGCTGGCCGCGAGAAAGACAGCTGGGGGCCGGGTTCCGACGCGTCCTCGCGCCCGCGGGCGCAGCGCCAGGCCGTGGGAGCGGCAGGTTCCGTAGCTGCGTCGGCAGAGATACCAGTTCCCTCTGGGACTCTCCCACCCTCGTCCCCGGCGCAGCCCTCCCCGGGCCACGTGGTGCCATTTCCCCTGCCTGGTGTGAGTAGGAGCCGGAGGAAAACTGTGAACAGCGACCCTGTGTGACAGCCGCGCGCGATCGCAGACGCTGGACTCGGGAGACCGTGGGGACAATCCTGTCACTCGCAGGGACCTCCGCTGACCCCAGGGCTATGCGGATAGTGAGCCCAGAAGCCCGGGCGGTCTGGTCCTACCTGGCCGACTCCCTCCAACGCCCCCCGGCTCCGCCCCAGAAATACCTTCGGGGACAGAACACCCGTTGCGGCCTTATTTCCTAGCGGCTGGGAATGTCGCGACAGGTTGCATTTTAAAAGGACAAAAAGGGGAGGGAGGAAAGAAAAGGGAGCCCCGGCTTGGCGCTCTACTTTTAAGCACCACGGGCCACCCCAAACTTCACGGACAGCGTTCGGCACCGCCCCCCGCCCCGCATTAGTCAATCCGACCGCTCCCCTCCCGCTAGCACTCGGACCCGGCTCCCTCCCAGACTCGGTGCTTCCCCTTCCCCTTAAATTTATCGGAATCTTATCTGTGTTTCCACCCTGGCCCGGAGGGCACGGTCTTCCAGAGGGTTTCCCAGGGTTTTGCGGATTAACTCCTCCTCTACTTGGGACCCTGGAGAGCACCGCCTGAGACGCTTTTGGAAGCCCAGCCCGGCACCTGGGCATTGCCTGTCCCAGGTGTTCCCGGTTAACGCTCTCGCGGTTCCCCGCTTTGGGTTTGTCTGCGGGACGGTCGAGACTGTAGGTGATTCGGGGCAGGACTTCACTTCCCAAGTTTGAAGGTCCCGGGCAAACTCGCGCAAGACCCGTGTTGGATCAGCCCTTGGTGACCGATGGGTGTTAGCGCTTCGGGACTCAGGCTCCCTCCAGTTCGTCTCAAAAGGTGTCCGTTTCTTTAAGCTAGACGTGTCCTTTATGCCTAAAATATCTTTTTATGCAGTAAGTGGAAATTAGCATCTTCCATTCAACTGCGTGTGTTAAGAAGGGTTTTTCTGGCACATCCCAATGAAGTCTCAGAAATAGCCCTGAAGGTTTCCAGGCACATGGTAACTCCTCTAAATAAAGGCAAATATCAAAATATCCTCCCCACCCCCGGGCCCTGGGTGGCGAAGAGAACAGAGGAAAGGCTGGCTTCGTGGCGGTCTTGTCATTCAGGGCTCCTTGGCTGGTGTCTTTTAAAGGAGGCTGGGGTTTCAATAAAAGAATCTTGTCTGTCTGTTTGTCTGTTTGTTTGTTTTCCATTGCCCACAGTCCCCCCTGCCCCTACACCTCTGCAGGTGTGTCGGGTGTCGGAGCCTCTTGTCTCCGTGCTCACAAATGACTGACTGGCCTGGAGATCGAAGTCATTTACTTCTTGGGCGCAAAGCTCACATGTTTCCGGATGCTGAGCAGACAGCTCCAAGGAGCTCTGTGTGGGACGCTGTGTGGTGTGGCCCACTGCCCGCACACACACACACACACACACACACACACACACGGCACAGCCACAGTGCCTCAGTCTCCCTCCCCACGCTGTGGGCTTTGCTCAGAGGGCCTGCCCCCCCCCCACGTGGGTACTTAGAGAGTCATCTCTCCTCTCGGCGTGAAACTGGCCACCACTATACGTGAGATGAGCTGCAGCTTCAACCTGTAAATTCTCTGGGGCCGAGGGTCAAGCACTACAAGTAGCATGAAAAACTGGCTTTCAGAGAACCCCCTACCACACCCGAACTTTCAAAATGTTAAACGCAGGGCAATAAATGTAATGTAGACTGGAGCAACAAAATTATTTTGGAAAAGTATACATGGACTTGAAAACACTTTTGGTTCCTAGGTACACACTCACATCTACACACCATCAGGCCCTGCACGACGGCCTTTTCGCTCAGTGGCAGGCGGTCCCACAACATCATGATGGAGACCCTGGCCGGCGGCCTGGCTGGTGGGAGCAATGCCGAGCACCTCACAGGGTTGCGGGTTTGATCCCTGGTCTGGGCGTGTACCAGAGGCAACCAATCCGCAGTTCTCATGCTGATGTTTCTCTCTCTCTCTTCTCCCTTCCTCCCTCTCTAGAATCAATAAACATATCCTGGAGTGAGGATTTAAAAAATAGTAATAAGTTCATTAAAAAATTATAGTCCTGGCTGGTGTGGCTCAGTAGACTGAGCGTGGGCCTGTGAACCAAAGGGTCACCGGTTTGATTCCCGGTCAGGGCACATGCCTGGGTTGCAGGCTGTGTCCCCAGCAGGGGGTGGGTGAGAGGCAACCACCCATTGATGTGCTTCTCCTTCTCTTTCTCCCTTCCTTTCCCTATCTCTAAAAATAAAAAATAAATAAATAATCCTTTTTAAAAGAGATTATAACGGAGCTAAAAATTCCTATCAGCCAGTGCAGCGATTTTCAACAGCCTGCTGCAAGAATGCTTAAAACACACACTGCCTGCCTCTTCAGTCAGTGCGACGGGCCTTTTTCCCCTTAGACAATCAAATTTTTTAAAAATGACAACAGCCAACACAAGAGTAGCCGTCCGGTGTGAATGAATCAAAATCGCACCTATTTTGTGTCAGATTGACAAAAAAAAACAAAAAAAAAACTGCGGGTGTGCCACGGAATTTTAGTGGCTCATTTATGTGCCGGGAGATGAGCAAGGTTGGACGTCACTGGACTGAGGACGTCGGGGCCACGGGCAGCGGCACCAGGCCTGACTCGCCGGCGTGCGGTGCTGCTGGTGTGAACGAGCCAACCGCGCCGCCCGCCGTGTGAAGTGTCGCAGACACAGCGGTGTGCGTCCATCTTGCGCAGTGACGAGCGACTGCGTTCCCGCTGTTCCTGGTTACCGCGCTGCGTGTCACCCTCAGTCACAGAGGGCTCTTCCTACTCACCGCAAGCTCAGCCAGGTCACGTGGGCAGCAGCTGCACGGACCTCGTGTTCCCCGCGTGTCCTGGTTACACCGTTTTCCCTTGTGTTGGAGTTCATCTTGTGTCCTGCGCAGTAAGGTGTGCGGCCCAGGAGCAATAGGCTGGACCGTCCTGGCTTCTGTAAGCGCCTCTGGGACATTCCCAGAACCATGAAGTCACCTAAGGACACATCTTCTCAGAACACATTTTCATCGCTAAGCAGCACATGCCTGTGTAGGGAAACTCTCTGCACCTTCTGCTCCGTTTCTCTATAAGTCCAAAACTGCTCTGAAAGGTAGTTTATTACTTTATATTTTAAAAGGCATTAATCCACAAGGACAAAGAAGACAGGAGCAGCAGAGGAGAAAATTCAACTGTTTGGAAACCAGGAAAGCTGACGGAGGAACTGTAACCGACTTCACAGACCAGAGAAAGACAGCTTCGGAGCCAGAGGGGAGACAGCAAGGGCGGGGCAGCTGACCCCTCTCGCAGAGCCAGAGAGGAACCTCGGAGCTGGAGAGGCAAATGGTCCCCCCATTTGGAAGAGCAGAACATGGAGGGACAAAGAACAGGAGGCAGGGGACTGAATGGAAAAGTTAAACACTTCCTCGTCCCTTCTGTATGTCCAGCCCCCCAGCCCAGGGCAGCGGCCTGAAGTTGGAGGGTCACTCTTTGGAGAGAGTGACAAGAAAGGACTGACTCTTCAAACCGCAGAGGGTGTGAGTGAGAAGGCACAGCCTATGGGCAAGATGGGAATCGAAAGAACATCCATCTCCTAACAGAGAGCCCCGCCACTCCTTCCGCCTCTGCTTGGCTCTCCAAAGTCCAGTGGCCAGGATGACCATTTCGGGCACCGGATTGCAGAATTCCTCTTCAACTCACTAACTGTCCTCGAAAGAAAAACCGGTGGGGACTCAGGTCCGGGGATCTGCCATCAGAAAGGCCAGGTCCCCCTCCAGTCACCCAAACGTGAGCGCCACCTGCTGGTCAGTTTTATTGTGCTGCCTGTGAAGTATGAGCACCAGGAGACGCTGCTGTGTGGAAAACCCTCCGAAAGGCCAGGGACCGACATTGATGAGCCCCACGGGTGACAAAGAAGAGCACGGGGATAAAAGAAACCTTTTAAAACTCTAGTCCTGTGAGAAGTAATAATAACCCATTCTTTGATGATGCCGAGCCCCGGACACATTTCGTCAGCATTGCTTATCCCAACTATAATGTTTCTTCCCTTGTTCAGTCTCATCGCGTGGATTCCCATGAAAGGGGGAAAACTGTCACTCAGTTGCTCGGGCTGTGGGGATGCCCGGAAGGGTCACCGGTCTGAGAAACCTCACCCCGGGGAGGAACAGAGTGGAGGCCTGGCCCTGCACATCTGTCTCTCTCATTGAGATTGTCCTGGAAACAGCTGGGCCCCGAAGCACCTCAGCGCTCCCACACGGAGGAACCTATTCAATGAACCCTGCAGCTGCCGCTCCGGATTCTGTCTAGAAGTAGTCGTCCCCATTTGGGGGGTCGCTCCTGTTCAGGCAGCTCTCAGAGGCCAAGAAAAGGGCCCTAGCCCTCCGACCCACCCCACACCCCCCTTCCACTCCCCGGCCTGGCTGCTGCCCTGTGTATTCCAGAGGTGCAGTAAGGTGACTCAGAGGCCTTCAAATTCTGAAATCAGCTCACTTTAAATAGTCATTCTGGAAGTCCAGAGGTCTTGAAATAATTGTCTCCTTTGTCCAGGAGACAATATGCTTCGGTCAAGCCGTTCACGTTCTAACCGCCCTGTGGTGCCCCTGACTGTCTAGCTGGAAACCCTCTCAGCAGGCCAATCACCCCTCTGACGAACGAGAAATCTACACACCATCCACGCAGGCTCTGGGTGAAGCCAGGGACTAGCAGACGACCAAGATGCTCCAAAAGCGACCTGTAGGAAACTCAGTTTTAAAATCTGCCCAATTTCTGGCATGCTTCCAGATGATTATTTGAGGCCGTAACGCCTTCTCTGTGACAGTTTTGCCTATTAGGACTTTTGCTTCATTGTTATTGCTTCTCCGGAGAAACGCCACCCCAGTCGCCTGGTTTAATTCCTATCTCGGCCTGTGGACGTTTTGTCAAATGGCACGAGGACACCATCAGCCAGGCTGAATGACAGCATTCATGGGCCCGTCCGTCCTGTGGAGCTCTTTAAATGTCTGTCCTCGTGTTATTCTCAGGACAACGCGTGAAGTAGTTGCTTTTATTATCTCCATTATTCAGACAGGGAAAGCTTTGGCTCAGGGTCACACTTCAGCGGCCCAGAGTAGCTGTGATTACAGGTCGGGTTCATGACCTTGTGGTATTTGCTTTTATTCCCAAATCCAAGATGCTGTTTGAAAAGGTGACTACTACTGCCCTCTGCTGGCGGCTGGCAGAGCTGACCTGCCCCTGCGGGGCGGCCCCGGGAGCAGGGGTGATCCTGACGCGCACTGGCGCGGCTGCAGTGCCTGTGTCTCCCTTCGTGCCTGCCGCTCAGTGGGCACTCGGAACCTGTGACGTGGACCAGACGCGGAAAGTGGGCGGAGCTAGGCTCTCGGCGGCGGAACTGGAAAGGCCCCGGAGGTCCTGGCTGCGCTTCCCACGCCCCTCTCCAAGCCGAGTGGTGACGGCCGCCCTGCGGGCAGAGCCCGTTCAGAGACCGCTCCGGGCTCAGAGCGCCCCTGGTGGCCTCGCCGTGGGACTGCGCCACTCTCTGCGCATCAGACCCCAAGGCGGGGCTGTCACCGGGGCGCAGGAGGGAAGCCTCGTAATGAAAACGGGCAGTGAAGCCTGAAAACTGGACGCGCCCAGTGACAGCATCAAAATGAGTGAAGACGTGGCCCCACAGGACCAAGGGCAGAGACGGCAAACCCGCAATCACTGTCGAAGACTTAACTTGTAACTCCAATCATTAACAGAACAGCTGTGCAAAAACAGCAGTAACAATGAGTAAAACTGAAATGTGTGGGTGTATTAGGGTCTCCAGAAAAGCAGAACTAAGAGCATACACACACACGCACATATATATTCCTATTACATATCATATATTAAATACCCTATTCTACGTAGCATTTATAGTTTATATGCTACACATGCGCACATGTATACATATATACACATGTATACATGTATATACATATACACACACACACATGAGAGAGATGGCAGGATTTGCCATAGGAACTGGCCCACGCAGTCACAGATGCCAGGAAGCCCCCTGGGCTGCCAGGTGTGAGCTGGAGGACCAGGGAGCCTGGTGGTGTGACTCAGTCCTAGTCCAGAGGTCTGAGAATGGGAGGAGCCAGAGATGGAAGTCTCATCTGCAACCAAGAGGTCCAAGAACTGCGTAGTCAGGGGCCCGTGGGGGCGTATGCCCTGGCAGCATCTGAAGGTCCTCGTCCAGGATGGCCAAGGTCCGAGGGCAGGACGAGACGGATGCCCCATTCCAGTCACACAAAGAGCAACCCCCCTACCACCACCTTGTTCTATTCTGCCAACAAATTGGATGAGGCGCACCTGCTTGGCCGAGGACAAGCTTCTCTATTCAGTCTGCGGATTCTAATGCTAATGTGGAAGGGAGAGACGTGTTCCACAAGAGCCCGCAAATGTCCCATCACCCACCATCGGCTCTGGCCCACCCCGCAGCCACTGTGGCACAAAGTTCTCTCTGGCTGACACGGGTGGTTTGTTCCCTGCCTCAGTGGGGTGGTTGTAGGTAGGGTAGCAATGGGTCTCCATAGGAGGTAGAGTGGGCGCCACTGGGAAAGGCTGGAAGGACCTGGGGCCCTGGCCAGGTGGCTCAGCTGGTTGGAGCGTGGTCCCGTACACCAGAAGGTTTGGGGTTCGATCCTTGGTCAGAGCACATGCCTTGGTTGTGGGTTCAATACCCAGTCTGGGCACCTATAGGAGGCAACTAATCAATGTTTGTCTCTCTCCCTCTTTCTCCAAAAGTAATAAACATATCCTTGGATGAGGATTTTTTTTAAAAAAGAAACTGGGGGTCAACCAGCAGAGGATGATATCGTGCTCAAGTCACAGTCTCACACACACATACACAGACACAGTCACACACATACACACAGACACACACACACACACACACACACACACTGGCGGCAGCGACTCGGCCTAACCAAAGAGCTGAGCATCAGTCACCCACAGAGTAGCTCGGAGCAGTGGATTCACACGGAAGGACAAGAATTCCATTGAGCCACAGAACCGCAGTCTAGGGGCGCGAAGACCAAGAATGACACCCAACGCGGTGGCGTCCTGCGCTCCTCTGTCCCGCAGAGGGCTCCGAATGAAAAGGAACGCTGACCTCTGTGCGCCCTACGGCTTAAGCACTGCGGAGAGTTTTCCTCTCTCTCCCCGGGGGAGCCGTAGTAACCAGATTTTGAACCAAGACTTTAACACGTTCGTTACGGCTCTGAGAAGGGCTCGCGCTTACGGCTGTGTCAGCGCCACCGCACCTGGCCCGCTGCCACTCAGCCCGTCACTGTCCCGGCAGTGTTCGCAGACAGACATCGCCGTGGCTACAGCAATGGGGGTTGGCGGGCCCCCGCTGAGGGTGTAAAGGAAAATTAGAGCGTGAAGAAAGCGGGGGGCAGGAAAGGGCTCAGCCGAGCCGCGGGTGGTGCGTTCCCCGAGTTCACACCTCCTGGATGCCCGAGGGAACGGCCCAGCCGGAGAGGGAGCGCCCGCTTCCAGCGCGCACGAGCGCCGCCCAGCGCCAAGACTGCGTCGTCCTCTGTGTTGGGGGTTTTGTTCTGCCATTTCCACTCTTAAACAACTGATGAAACAGTGGAGAAACGAAAAAGCCCCGTGAACTCTTCATGCAAGCTTTACGTACTTTGCAGTGCTGAAATGTTTTTTTAGACGTTTTTTTTACATCCCAACTCCCTTCCAGGCAGGAAGCAGATATTCCAAAGCAAATATTTTACCAGTTCTCTGCCAGTAAATGTGAGGCAATCACTTCTTCGTCACCACAAAAGCCGAGGCGAGCTCAGGGGACTGGAATCCGAGGAGCAGGCCCGCTTCTCCGAGGCTGCTGAGGCGGCGTTCCCTTTAATTTCCCCAGGAATTTTTAGGCACACAAGCCAACCAAATTGCTAATATATATATATATATATATATATATATATATATATATATATTTATATATTATATATATCTATAAAGCACTGTCACATATTTCATGAAAGTATATTACTCTTTTCTGCATATCCTGGCACAGGATCTGGAACATCTTGTACCGGGAAGTAAGGAAATGGCCAAAGAATGATGGGACATGTCAAAGGAACTCTAGAGTCAGGTGACATGGGGCTTTTGCAGATAAAGTTTGGGTCCATTGGACCCTCAAACTGCACAATGGTGAAAAACCGTGACTGTTGAGCAAACGAGTAATCCCTGAGTCCGTGCTGCTTCGAATGAACAAGGGAGGAGAAGAAAAAGGCTCCTTGTGGCAGAGTCCCAACTGACAGAAGAGAGTAGGAAGTAGGAAGTCACCATTTTCCCAAAACGGACAGTGAGCTGAGCCAAGAAACATCAGCGAGTGAGAACTCCAGCCAGAAGAAATGTGGTGGGTGCCAGTTTCGCAGCGGCGCCCCACAGGGTGCGTGGGCTGCTGCCCAGTGTGGGCCAGGCACTCCCTGCGCGCAGGTCAGCACGGCAAAGCCGGGCCCAGCCTGCGGGTTGCACCCCCGACAGTGCGCTTCCGTGCCCACCACGGCTAATGATAGAAGTGCACTCGAGTTCCCACAACGGTTGCTTTCTAGTCCCTCACGTCCTGGTGGGACCTGACTCGGGGTTACAGTTCCGCCACGAGCAGTGGTGGCCGCCATGGGCTAGTCCATCTGGGCGGCTGTAATGAGAGCACCACAATCTGGGGTTTTATAGACAACACCAATCTATTCCCCGTACCTCTGGAGGCCGGGAGTCCAAGGTCACGGTGCTGGCAGATTGGGCAGCTGGCGAGAGCCCTCCTGCTGAGAGACAGCTGTGTGTTTGCTGTGTCCACACATGGTGGATGGGGTGAGGGGGCGCTGTGGGGTCTTTAGTGAGGGCACTGACCCCACTCATGATGGCACATCACTGTCCCCTCCACAATGTGTGGAGTAGGGAACCCTACTCTGCCATCAGAGAAGGATTCTGGGCCCTGCCACGCACAATGAGAGCCTGTCCAAGTGTCCCTGCCCCTATAGTCACAAGGATAAGCAACAGGAGCTTTTGAAAATCGCAGAATCGCGTTTTCACAACAGGCACGAGTGGTCACTTGTGCACCAGGCCTCTGCTCTGCACGCTCTTTGGGAAGAGCCAGGTTTCTGGGTCTTCGGTGGGGACGCAGGGGCTGTCACCATCTTTAACCTGCAACCTGAGTTGCACCGGTGGGGCCGTGACTGTGAACCATTCCCACCCATGTCTGCGAAGGCCACATGTTTCTGTGTGTTGTCTCCTTAAATTGTTACCCAAAGATCTGTGGCATTACAGCCAAAGCAAGTGAGTCTCGGGGAGGTCCCCGACTTACCCCGTCCCTAGCACACTTGGGAGCTGGCGGGGAGGGACCTGGGCTGTGAGCACACGTGCTCCAGCTGTGGGTGCCCTGTGTCCTGCCCGGCGTATCGATCTCTTCACGTGAGCAAAACCCCGCGGGAGTTTCCTGAATTCAAAACCCCAGAAGCTGCTTCCAGGAGGGGTCGTGTCCCAGCTGCTTTTCCCGAAGGAGATGCTGAAACTTCCCTCCCTGACCAACTGAGTGACCGGCGGCTGGCACAGTCCTGGGGAAAAACACAACTCAACACTTTTACTGTTGTGAGTGTGTAGTAAGAAAACCTGGAGAATTAGGTGAAAGTGGAAGATGGAGACACAAGCTTGGTGTTTGGTTTCTGTGCTGATGGAAGCTGTGATGCTCTCCTGTGGCCCCTGACTGAGGACCAGGGGGTGTGAATGCGTGTGTGTGTGTGTGTGTGTGTGTGTGTGTGTGTCTGTCTGTCTGTCTGTCTGTCTGCAGCAACACGGCCAGAGGCTTCCTGCAGGCATCGAAATGCAACTGAACACTGAAGGGTGGCCGGCCGGCACCACTTCGGGGTTGAATGTGGAGTTTATTTAACTGTAATGAGTTAACACTCACACTGAAATAGCCACCACGGCTGCACGGTGGGCAGAAGGCTCCAGAACAGTGCGTGACTGTGTGGGGGTTCAGTCCTCCCGGGAGTTCCTCCGGTTCATATTTTTTGGTACATGTGCCAGGATGGAACCTTTTTACCCCCAAATTCTGAGTTAGAATAGGTAGGGTGGCAGGAACGCCCAGGTCCGTCCTGTGAACGAACACGGATTAACCTCAGACACGGGTGACGTGCCTGCAGGTGGCGCAGACGCTGGCCCAGCCTGCCAGGTGTCGGTACCTTGGACAGCTCTCCTGGCTCCGGTGCTGATGCTCGCTCACCCCGTCTGGGCGTTGGGCTGGGTTTTCGGGTAGAGCCAAGGCCGGCACAGTCTGGGAGCTTCTGGTCCCGGGCGCCCCACGGCCAGTAGCGCCCCCGACGCAGGCAGATTGCAACCGACTGCGCACTGCGGGCAGGGTCGAGGCGGTGCCAGGATCCCCATTATGGTTTCCAGGCGGGGACCCACCTTCGATTAAAAGGCGCAAACGCAGCTTCACTGTTGGGGCGTTGTTTCTCCCTGTCCCCGAACGCCCACCTCTTCTCCCTCATAACGTCGCCCGCTCTCTTCCCATTGCCACGCGTCCCCGTGACTTCTCTGCTCCTTTTAGTCTTCGGACATAATTCTCCACGATATTATCAAGCATTTCACGAGCCCTCCCTTTTCCTTATTCACATCTGAACAACACCATCCACTTCATGACTTGGTTGTGGTCAGATTCAACAGACAGCCCCTCCCCAGTCCACTAGGTGACGGGAGCAGGGAACGGGGTGCAGGGTTACCCCCAGCGGAGGTCTGCAGATCCGGACCGAGTCCTGGCTTGTCCCCGAGTCCTGGCCACAAGGGAGGAGCCCCCCCCCCTCAGCGGAGGGCGCCGGGAGACCAGCCCCCTGGGAGCGTTACCTTGGCGACAACAGGGGAGGAAAGATGCCGCTGGGCAGACTGTAGTATGTACCTCCGCCTCCCTGACCCTTGCTGTGGCTCCTTTCACCTACTTTGGTTGAAAATGGTTGATCTTTTAAAACCTTATTTTTTTAACTGCGAGAGAGAAGGAAACATCGACTCGTTGTTCCACTTATTCATGCATTCATTGATTGCTTCTTGTATGTGCCCGGACTGGGGATCAAACCGGAAACCTTGGCGTGAGGGGACGATGCTCTCACTGACTGAGCAAGCAAGCGGGCCAGGCAGTGGTCGATCTTTGACGACTGTCATCTGGACCCTGTTACCCTCACTCTCCCGTTCCCTGGGCTGCCCCGGGTTTCCCTGCCCCCCAACCCCCTCCACGAAGTAGCTAAAGACTGACACCCAGTGGCCGGTTTGTGCAGGGCAACACAGGGGCTGGGTTTCCTGTGCCCCGGAGACTGTGGCCCGTGCTTGCTGGGGAGGGCGGGAGGCCCTGCTCTGTTCCAGCCGCAGAGCAAAGGGGGCCTCCCAGGGTCTCAGAGGACCCCAGAGAGCAAGCCTGCTGTGACCCCAGGGGTAGACACGCTTCTGTGAGAGCACAGTGAGTTGAGCCAGAACCTGAAGACAAGAACAGGTCTGGATTCGGAAAAAATAAAATCAGGGCGGGGGGGGGGGGGGGGGTAGGCCTTTCAGATTAGGGAGACCACGGCAAAAGAGATTCGGTTACAAGGCCACTTGGGAGGAGGTGGGCTTGTGGATACACCATCACTCTTCCACAGCGATGGTGGGAGGGCCCGCTGCTCTGGGGAGGTGCCGGGGTGAGTAATTCCTTTTCTCATTGCTCTCAGTCACACTCGGTCAAGTATCCCTTCCCTGGCCCTTGATGAAATGCAGATTTAATAACCATTGGTTACAAAATGTCCATTTTGTCTAAAACACCAATGATGTCCAATTCAAATCATACCCTATTCCCATTCCAGGCACTGGGGCACAAAGAGAATCTTGACTTTAAAGAAGTCATATTTGCCCTGCCTGGTATAGCTCAGTGGATTGAGCACAGGCCTGTGAAGCAAAGAGTTGCCAGTTCAATTCCCTGTCAGGGCACATGCCTGGGTTGCAGGCCAGGTCCCCAGTAGGGGACACATGAGAGGCAACCACATGCTGATGTTTCTCTCCCTCTTTTTCTCCCTCCCTTCCCCTTTCTCTAAAGAATAAATAAGTGAATTTTTTTTTAAAAAAAGAAGTCATAGTTGTAAAAATTGAAATACAATCGAAACATAACATTTTTTAAATTGTGGGCTACAACATAATGATTTGATATATGTGTATACTGAAAGTAATCACCACAATATGTTTAGTTAACATCTGCCACCACACAGGGTCACAGCTCTTTTTCCTTGTGATGAGGACTTTGAAGATCCTTCGTGACTTTCTCTCAACATTTTTCGAGTACACAGACCAGCGTCGCCAACTGTGATCTGCACGCTGAGCATGGTGGCCCCAGGACTCACGGCCCTCACAGCCAGGAAGCCAACACTTTTCAGAACCCGAAGTCACGTAAACCATATTGTCTGACCATATGGTGCTAATCACACCAGGCAAAGTGACAGAAGAATGAGAAGCTGGGAGGGTTTCTGGGCCAGTGAACAAGGAAACTGGCCACAGAAACTTAAACAAGGCCAAACAGTTTGAGCAACTGGAGAACCGCAAGACCTTATCTCCCCTCACCAAGGACACTGGAGAGCAAACAGTTGATTCCGTTCCTCCCTGGCTAGAGAACAAAGGGTTTCAAGCTCCCGGGCCGGGAGACAAAGAACAGACACACCCATGAATGGCCTGTGGGCTGGCGAAACTCAAGGGCAGATAAAGCCAGGGGAACAAATAAACCCCCCCAAAAGCCAGACAGACCCACAACCAAAGTAAAATAATGTAGAGACCAAAGAATATCCCCAAGCCCCTCCATGTGCTCATTCTGACACATCGGCATATTAAAACCGCACCTGGAAAGCTGGTAAATACTCTGCAGAAATGCTCCCGGGAGATTCTCACCCCAGAAAGGAGAGAAAAAGCCCTCGGGACAAAGACGTCTGCGACTCTACCAGGGGTGCCTAACCATTCCATGTCTCAGGGCCACGCTGCAGGAAAAAGACTCCTCTCGGCCACCTATTAAACACACAAACACGAACGAAAACTGATGAGCAATAAGAAACGTTGTAAGTAAAGTTACGATTTGATGTTGGACAGCATTCATAGCCATCCTGGGCCTCGGGGGGCCCGCGGGCTGCAGGGAGGACGACCCTGGGTCTGGAGCATGGCCTTGCCCCTTCCTGGGTGTGAGCCTTTTATTCTCCCCTAAACCCTGAGGTTCCCCAGGAGACGTGCAGCCGGGGAGCAGCGGGCAGGGGCAGCTCGTCCTGGGCTCACCCTCCATCCTGTCCCCAGGGCCCCCTTCTCTCTGACTTCCCAGTGAACTAACAAAGCCCCACCTTGGCTCACTCCTTTCCTGTAACTTTTCTAGGAAGCCCAAGGAGCCCTGCCCTCTCCTGTTACTTCCTCTACTCTAAGTTTTTCCTTTGTGTCCCTGTCCCCAGCTTTAATAAATGTCCTCTCGAAATCACCTGGGCTCAAGTTGCAAAATCTTGACTACCCAAAGTCAAGAACCACAAAGTGTAGGCTGGCCTGAGGCAGACCCACTCCGGGCTGGTCCCTGGCCAGTAGCAATACCAGCAATAAAAAGACTCAGAAGAACCTAAAGGTTTGGGAACTTCAAGCAGAACTCCCTAAGATGCATGGCTTACAGAAAAACTGTAGGAGACATTACAGCATATCTCTCCCTGAAGGGCTGGAGGGTGTGACAGACACATCGGGACGTGTGACATTAAGTTAAAGGACAGTGTATAGCCTTACATGCATTTATTGAAAGAACAACAAAATCTGGAAATAAATAAAGCTTTTTGCTGGTTAAGCTGTCAAAAGAATGGCACATAAATGTAAAGAGGAAGAAAGGAAGGAATTAACACAGCCAGAAAGAATTAGAAAAACAAAACGAGAATCAAAAAAACTCTTTGAAAAGCTAAAATAAGAAAATAAGCCACCTTCTGCTGAGGTGACTAGAAGACAGAGACACAAATAAACATCATTAAAAATGAAAAGCAGATATGAGTTTGATATAGCACAGATTTTTTTGATATAGTAGACTACCATAAATAATTTTACGTCGATAAATTGGAAAACTCGAACAAAACACAGTGACATCTAGAAAAATGCAAAGGGTCAAGTGCTGACTGAAGGAGAAAACACCCAGAGAACCAGGCTTGGCAGGGATGACTCTCTTCTGCCCAATCAGGTCTCCCTTTCCCTCGGCCACGCCCTCGGCCACGCCCCGGCCACGCCCTTGGCGGCCGGGTCTCTGACCTGCCCCACCACCCAAACCACTAGGGCCGAAGGTCTGAATCCTCATCAGTCTTTTCTTGTTGAATACAGCTTTTGTTCATCATTTGCCTCTCTGGATCGTGATCTCATAATGGTTGCATTTCCCAGCAAACTTTTTACATATTGCAAACCTTTTAAGTGTACCTGATAGCCACATAACATTCAATTATCGTTATAGACCTTCTAATAAAGGTGAGGTATAAGTGCTACCTTCTTAATACTTATGTAAATACTAATGAATAACGAGGAATCATCGTTTTCCTTTCAGAAGTCTTTCACTATAAGGCACAAAATATTAACATCTAGAAGGTACTAGATTCTTTTACACTTTTCTTTTTATACATTATTGCCTTTCACCTGTGTTACCTGAACGAAGCAGGTTTGTAGTGTAGTTACCACATCCCAGGATGGATCAGAACTATTGGGGTTAAGAAACAACATGTCTGCATACATAAAACATATTATTAACAAAAAGGTTTGTTGCATATAGTAAACTACAGATCCTATACTATTATAGGTTAAAACTGTGAGGGGCTTAGATTAGCAGAGAAGGAGAAAAGCATTGGGATTTTTAAAAATAAAAAAATCACACTATTTATTTTAACATCTGAGGGGGGGAAAACCAGAAGCTAAAAATATGGAGCGACAGTTTTCATTTTCTGACTTTGTGTTTGATTTACTAGTAACAGTGAGCCCGAACCCTGCGTGTTTAGTATTTACGCAGACGCGACAAATTAGACAGGAAGACCTGGGCCCTGTTCCACAGCATCTGAAGCGCTCACGGCACCAGACGAGGTTTCCTGCGAAGCGGAGTGTGAAATGGGATGAAAGGCGGTCCATGGCTGTTTGTAGCAGCGCAGGTTCTATTTCCACGCTGGTGTGTTCGTGCGTGATTTTTCAAATCACCTTCTAAGACCCAAAATCACCACTGAGTTTGGGCGAGGCCTCCCCTTGCGGTTTTGGGCACAGAACCGTCCGCGCGCTCCCTGCAATCTCACCTTCTGCAGCGTCTACAAGCCCCGGGGACACCCGGTTGGGACTCACGGGCTCCCTGGACTTCGCTCTGGGGAGGCTGACGTCACTCCGGGGAGGCTGGCGTCACTCTGGGGAGGGTCTGGTTCCTGACGGTGCTGCGGAGCGCAGGCGCGGGTGCGGGCGCGGTAACACGTGAGGCCTGCGCGCTCTCGGCGAGGGTCCCAGCGACATTTTTTCTGTTTAATTCAGCTACACGCAGCCCACTGAGACCTCCTCCGTCCGGGAACAGGTTCTCAACTCCCCGCGCGGCCCCTGTGCTTGGTGCTCTCTTGACGTCCTCTCATTTTAATTCTCGCCGCAGTGCCTTGACTGCCTTTCGTGGACACGGAGACTCGGTTTCACTTGCTGGCACACGGAGCCGACGGTTTGCCCGTCTTGGCCTGGGGACCGTGCTGTCACCCAGCACAGCCAGTGCCCCTCGACGAGATCGGTGGAAGGGACCCTGTCACACGTGCAGGCAATGCCACCTGGCTGGTCTCCCAATAACAGACCGTCTGGGGTGGCTGGGCCTCGGCCAGGAAGAGTAGTTCATGGGAAACACGAGTTTGTGCCTCACTCACTGCCAGGACAGACCCTCTGCCCCTCCGCGAGTGTGACGGCCCTGCCGCTCGCTGCACCTGGAGCCATGGGGCCACCGCAGCCTTTTTCCTCATGGGACGCTGGTTGGCGACACTCGCCTGCTTAGTGTGGGGTGGCTTTCTCTTTACTCGTTTTAGGACACGGAAATCGGGAGGTGGTCGCACTTCTCAAATATCCGAGGATCTCACAGACTGACACTCTCCTGGCGTTCTGCACGGGGATTTCCCTGTCGAGGGGATTCTCCCAGGCTCGGGGCACAAAGTATTAAATAACAAGGCCAGAGATAAACTACCGGTCAATGAACAAAAGAGACATATTATGAGGCAGTCAATGGCTGGTTTAAAAAATGGAGCAAGACACGGCCCTCCCAGATTCTGTAGGAGCTCCGGTCCTCCAGTTCAGTGACTCACAGGTAGAAATGCCCCACTCACGGAAAGCAGTTGGCTCTCTCTGTGGATTAGTGAGTCCAGACACAGATGTTTAAGACAAAGTGTAAAACAGAGCACTGCCTGACATATTTTCAAATGTTCCTTCTCAGGGCCAGTGCACAAGAGAACATAAACCTGCCAAGTGAGTCATTTATTTTTCTTCGCAAAGATTCTGTGTTGCCCAGAGTTACGCCCTCCAGGGAGGTGCTGGTGGACGTGGGCCTGGGGGATTTTCAAGCCCAGCGGCCCACAGGCGTGGAAGGCAATACCGCCCTCCTGGGTGTAAGCACCAGAGATACTGCCAGAAGGGAGCTGACGTGTAAAATCTCTATTCAGCCTTTGAACATGCACCGTCTTCGAATCCCCCCTTCCAGTCCCCTCAAAGTTTTCAGGAAAATTTGCAGACAAGGCGAGAATGCCATGTGGGTCCAACCAGCTGGCCTGGTGCTTTGGACCCTGTGCAGACTCAGCCCCTGAACCTGTTGTGACCGACATCAGACTGTACCTCCTAAATCAAATCAACACTGTGCGGAAAAGCCTGGGTGTGGGCGTCCGGGTGTGGGAAGGGCGGTCGTTCACATGAAAAAAAAAAAGCACAGGGCAAAAGTAATCACTCCAAAAGTCAGGCCCGAGTTTCCGAGTAGTGCACACTTGGAGGGGAGGGACGGTATCCGCCGGGGACCAGGCAGCGGGCTGGGACCTTCTCCAACCTGGCATTCTGGGCAGTCATTTGGAAATGACTACCCAGACATTTCCAAAAAAGCTACCTACAAAGGAGAGAAAAGCTACCTACAAAGGATCTCCCATAAAACTGCTGGCTGAGTTCTCAAAAGAAAGCTGGCAGGCAAGAAGGGACTCGGGCAGGAAGTATTGCAAGTCATGAAAGACAAGAACCCACACCCAAGATTGCTCTGCCCAGCAAAGCCATCACTGAGAATGGAAGGGCAGGTAAAGAGCCTCCCAGACAAGGTCAAGTTAAAGGACTTTGTCCTCACCAAGCCCTTATTACATGAAATGTTAAAGGGACTTACCCAAGAAGAAGGTTAAAACTATGAACAGGAAAATGGCAATAAATTTGCAACTACGAACAACTGAATCTAGAAAACAAACTAAGAAAACAAGCAGAACAGGAACAGAATCACAGATATGGAGATCAGGCTGAGGGTTATCAGCTGGGAAGGGGAGGGGAGGAGGAATGGGGGAAAAACACAGGGAATGAGAAGCATAAACAGTAGGTGCAGAATAGAGGGGGGAGTGCTGACCACCCAGTTCTCTCCTGGGAGTCTGGAACTGGGGGTGCATGCCCAGCAGAGGGTGCCCATGTGACAAGCTGCCCGGTCACGTGGACAGCCTAGGTGCTGAGTCTTTGAAAACCTCTCCCCATTGTCACTGTGTCCCAGGGATGGTCTCAGTGGGGGCTGGGGGCGCTCAGTGTCTCTGTGGGCGCCGTGGAGAAGGCACCTGGGCACTGGTGCCCATGGGCCTGGCCCCACGAGCCTTTCTCCGTTGCTGACTTCCCTTCGCCTCCGTTCGCTGTCATAAATCATGTCCAGGACGTCACGTGGAGTCTTGCACGTCCTTCTACAAATCACCACAGGCTGATCCTGGGGCTTTCCACACGGGGGCGCCACGGAGCTTGTTCAATAGAAGCGGGAGGGGGTGGGGCCTTGGCGTTTGGAAACTGCTGTTTCTATTATACTTACTCACCTTGGCGAGAAGATGACCTCGCCCCTCTAAGCTTCAGTTTCTTTGCATGCAAAATATGCATAAGGATACAATTATCCCGGGGTTTAAAGGAGACGCGGTGGCGGCAGCGTAGGGCCGAGGCTGGCGCAGTCCTCGGCCAATGCTGGTGACGCTCCCGGGTCGCAGCCTCAAAAGTCCTCCCAGCTGAAGGACCGGGTGTCTGGGGCCAGGGCAGCGCCCAGTCACTGCCAATGTTGGGGAACGATCACAGCAAGAAGGGAGCTATTTCAAATAGATTATCTCACATACGTTACACTGCACAGTATTTATTTAGTTTCAAAATATCTCATACATGATGAATCCTATTCTAACGGATATATACAATATACCCACGATAGCTCACCATGAAATTATCTAGTTTCTCACATTGTACAGCTAATGTGCCCTTACCGTCAAAATCATTTAAATGGTACAAAAATGTAAAAAGTCGGAAGTGAAATTCCTCTGTAATAGTCATCCAAGAGTTTGGGCTTATCTTTCCCGATTTCTTTTTTTTTTTTTTAATCCTCGCCAGAGGATATTTATTGATTTGAGAGAGAGAGAGAGACTTTGACTGGTTGCCTTCTCTTACACACCCTGACTGGGAATCGAACCCACAGCCTTTTGGTGTTTGGGATGACGCTCCAACCAACTGAGCCGCCTGGCCAGGGCCTTTCCGATGTTTATGCATAAATAGAAATCCACAATCTTTAGGCAGCCAAGTCCCCATTACTCTCATGGTTTCCTATTCATTCGCCAGTGGCTGTGGTGCTTGGCATCTCCACGCTGCCCCGCACACAAAAGCCGATTATTTAAGCACCTGGCTGGGTTCCCCTGTCTGGGCAGACCCAGGTCTGTCCGCCGAGCCCCTTCTGAGGGCCACCCGGGTTCGCTGTGAACTGAAGTTACCCCCAAACAATGCCACCAACACAAACAAACCACATTTTAGAGAACAGCTGCTGCTTTCTCACTCCTTCAGAAGAAAGAATAAAAGCTTTTCTAAAAAAGCCTAATAGCCCTGAACTACACTGCAAGACAGGCCTCCTGAGCCTGCAGGGGTGCACTGAGGGGCCGCAGTCACCCCAGCTGCACCCGGCGCCACAGCCCAGACCTGGGGGACCACCAGCCAATCAGAACCTAACTCCTGAGAGAAAACAGAAGTGGCCCTGGCTGGCCGGTAGCTCAGTGGGTCACAGCGCTTTCCGGATGCACCAAGGTTGTGGGTTCCATTCCCAGTCAGGGCACATGCCTGGGCTGTGGGCCAGATCCCCAGTAGGGGGCGCACGAGTGGGCGACCACGCCGACTCAGGAATACTGGCTTTGGACGCTGAAACTACCAAAAACGCGTTTCAGAACTATGAGAACTGGTGGCATTCTTAGGAGAACTCAGTTTGATGTGTATCTCCCTTCCCCTCTCTAAAAATAAATAAGTAAAATCTTCAAAAAGAAAAGAACTAAGCTGTGCTGACCTTTTTCTACTGGGTAGAAGGAAGTTTGGAAAGAACTCGGGGGTGGGAAGACAGGCCTTTATCAGGGTTAGCTGATTGTATTACAGGAATTTTTTCCCCTCTGGCTTTATTCCAGGGGTGAGGCGTTTTATTTTAAAGTTACTGACTCATGGGAGGAGAAGAAACCAAACCAGGACAGAAGCTTTTAATTAGAAAGATTATTTAAAAAAAAATAAACTGAAGGCATTAACTTTTAAAATTCAGGAATGAAATCCCCAAATTTGAATCACTGAGTAATTGTGATAATACTGAGTGAGAAATGCACATGCCCAAATTAACATGCTGCAAAGCCTGATACATACAGTGGGGACAGAGGTGAAGTGTAGGGGTTAAAGGTGAGATAAATTAATCCTGAAGGGGTGTGTCAGAGAGGCAGCTCGGAGAAGTGTCTTGTGCGAAGTCAGTAGACTGTTTCACAATTATTGGCTGCGTGACCTTGCACTTTAACCTCCCTGAGCACATTACAGGTAAAAGTCACCACACCTGACTACAGCTTTGCTGGAAAAAAAAAAAAAACCTGACATGAATGATGTCCTTCTTAGCACGTTGATTAGAAGTAATATAACAGTGGGTCATATTTATTAACACTCACTGCATTTTTATTTTTTCATTCTTCAAAGAAATAATACTAACAACTTGATGACTCTGAGTGAAAAAAAAAGTCATCTCTTCTGTGATGGGGGGCTGACCAGCATTCATTTCTTCTCGCCCTCTCTAAACCTCGCTCCCGCCCAACTGCCTCTCCCACCACAAGCTCCTTCCTCCTGTGACCTTGGCAGAGGCAGCTCTCGGCCCAGAGTCTGACCAGGCCCTTCCTGGCAGGAAACCCATCCTGTGGCCCCTGCAGGGCCCGGGCCGGCCCACGTCCAAGGCCGGGCCTGAGCTTGCCTGTTCATCTTCAGACCTCTCCTTAGGAGAGCTGTTTCTCGGGGGCCAGCCAGAGCCTCGTGAGAACTCTGTTAGTAAGCTAACACTGATTCCTCTTTTCCAAATTATGGCCGATTCGGGGCTCCCGGAGAGAGAAGCTTCGGCCAGAAAGAGGAAGGGAAGCGAATAAAGGGCGGGCTCGCGGGCTGAGTGCAGCAGAAACTCGAATGAGGAAGACAGGGAGGAGGAGGAAGAAAGGCCTGGGTTTTCCCCCTGTTCAGCCCCTCCCCCAGCTTCCCTGCAGGGCCTCTAGGTCAGATCGGACCCTCCCTCCCAGGGGCCCCGGCTGCCCAGGCCCGGCTGCTGCCACGTCTGCCCACGGGGCTCCCGACCCTCCCTCAGCCCGCCCCCTCGCTGCCCTTGCTGTCCACTGGGTCGGGCCCGCATCGCCCGCGTCTGTCCGACAGCCGTCAGGTGGAGAGGTCCAGGGGGATGGCCAGAGGCAGACGGCTTGTGTCCTTGCTGAGAAGCATTCTTTTAAAATGCCTGTGAGGTCTGTGACGTACGGCGACTGCTCCTTGAGCAACCGGGCCCGTGTGGAACGCCCAGCCCACGGGACCTCGGGGGTAGCTGAGTCCTTCTAAGGGCCCCGCCAGCCCTCACAGTTCTGACTCTCGGTGGTGGCAGTTTCAGCTTCTGAAGCCAGGATTCTGAGTCAGTGACTGTGGGCTCAGTGTCTTTGTCTTGTGACATGTGTCCTCAGCTACGTGACTCCAGCCAGCAGTTCCCCTGCTCCTCCGACCTGCCCGAGGCGGAGGCCAGAGAGGCTGCTGGGAGGGGGGTTCGGCGTCTCCCACAAACCGAGGCCGAGCTGGTGCAGGGTGACCACTGCGTGTGGGTTATGGCCAAACAGCCACTTTTTCAATGGCCATATTTTGCCATGGATAATGCACACATTTTTGCCCAAATTTTTGAGGGGAAAAATAAGGACTACATTATCACATGGGCAGCACTAATTCCATATCCGTAGAAATGTTTTTAATTCTTTTATTTGTGCTTATGCATTAAAAGTGTATGTAACTCTAGAAAGCAATAATGATATCCGTATGTGAAATAATACCCTGGAACGCAATCATGGGTTTTGTTTCTAAATAGAAATAAATAAGAAATTGAATTAAAAGCTGAAAGCCAAAGATGTTTCTCCTGAAATTTTGGGCCCAAAAAGTGGGTGCATATTAGGCATTCTACCCGTCAAAATATGGTAATACCTGTGAGGCGCCCACCATGAGCCGGGCGCCATTGTAAGGACCGTGGACACAGAGGCGAGAAACCCCCTCTCCCGTGGAGCCGGCCCTGGTGGGACACAGAGACCGGAACGTGGTACAAATGTGACGTCACAGCCGGACGGGCACCGTGAGGAGCAGCGAGCGGGGACGTGCACTCCAACAGGGCTGTTCCTGACGGTCACTCTTTAATCCTCTGTGTGGGCCCCGTGGGTCCAGAAGCTTCACATTCCAATGTAGAGGGGTCGCCTTTGTCTCGGTGACAGCTGTGGAAACTGGGACTTGGGGACATGAAGGCCACTGAGCTGGAAAGTGGAGGAGGCAGATCTGAACTGTCCTCTTGCTTCCCTTTGTCTCCTGCCCCTCCGCCTCTTCTGTCTTCTGCTTCCCCCCCCCCCCTCGCTTCCAAACCTGGGACCCTAACGTGGTGAGGGAGGCACAGGGGACAGACAGACGTCACACTGACGCACAGAGAATGGGCTCATTCTGAGTGACAAGGGCCCTGTGACGCGCCCCGTCTGCACCTGGAGCCTTGTCCCTCCAGCAGGCAGGAGCCCCTGCCACCTGGGGCGGTCCCCAGGGTCCCGTGACAGAGCACAGGGAAGGTGGTGAGCACGTCGGGTGTCCCTAGTCCCTAGTGCCATCGTCACGCAGAACTGACTGGCAGATGCTGAGGGGCTGACAAATACCTGGGACTTGGAGCACAGTATCGGGGTGCAGGGGCCCCTGGTGCAGGTGGGAGAGACTTGGGGGACCCCAGGCCGAGGGCTCCAGCATCTTATTCACCCCTGACTGGCCCCGGGGGCAGGTATAACATGGGAAGAAAGCATCCCTTTAACAAAACCACACAGGTTTCAACGAGTCCTCAGCTGGGAAGTACAGGTGGCTCTTTGATTGGCCAGGCGACTCAGCCCGGGGCTCCCACAGTGGCTGAAACTCAGCGAGCCCTGCAGGACTTTGGGAAAACACAGAGCCCCAGGTGGGAGTTCTCACCGTGGGGGCATTTTGAGGACTGCAGTGTAAAAGGGGCAAATCCCATCGTTCACAGCTCCCGTGCACCTGCCATTCGCATCTGCTGCAGGGAATTTCTTTCATCTCACTTCCTTCTCTCCTTTCTCCCCAGGGAAGCGTCCTCCGAGGCGCTGGGAACACGGAGGGGGGAAAAGTGACTTTGTCCCCGACGGGACGAAAGGGGGCCTGGTGAGACCCGCTCGCTCCAAACTCTTCCTCCCTGCGCCCACCACCGCGAACCTTCCTGCTGAGCTGTCTCTGCGGGCTTCGGCCACGACCGAGTCACGTCTCGTCACGCTGGAGGCGAGAGGGAAGGAAGGACGATGGAGTTGGGGCGGCTGGGCAGGCGGACAAAGCCAGCTTGTCCCAGGTTCTGGTCACCGTCGGGCGCGTGCGGAACACACCGCACTGTCGGTCCTCGAGTTCTGGCATGTTCTGCGACGCTCACAGGTCGGTCCGGTCTGCTCACTGTGACGTTCAAACCCTCTTCATCCTCGCTGACTCAACGCATGCTGACCTGCTGGTTCTCTCTGTTACTGAGAGACGTCCTTAAAAAGCTATGACGATTTCAAATTTGCCTCTTACTCCTCATAATATATCTGAGGCCCTCATTATCGTGTGCAAACTCTACAATGATCACGGTGTCTCACGAGTCCAGCCGTTTATCTTTATGGAGCAACTGTCTGTGGCAACGTCCGCTGCTCCCAAGGGGCTTCCTGTGCGGTGAACTGTTCCCCTGCAGGCGCCCCCGGTGCCTCTCAGGTTTCCGTCCGATTTTGGGTTCTGTCGGGTCGGCAAGAGGATCCATTCGAACATTCCACCCTCTTCCTTCCTGGAAACAGAATCCCCAGGCTCGGCTCGCCTGCTTGTTTGCCCCTTTCCCCCCCGTAGGAATAATACATCTCAGTACGCTGCCACTGGGGATGTTTCTTTTCTGTGACTAAATTCTTGACGTTAAACAGGGAGGTGCCAGGCTCTCGGGGACAAGTGCAGGGTGGGGCAAAGGTGCGTTTACCATGGTGAGTACGTGTGACAGATTGTTCCTGTGTTGTTACTTATGGATTATCACATCGTGTTTCACACGAACAACTGCGAAATTCCTCCTGCCCCGTCCCGTGTGCGGATGCCACGGGCCAGTGTCCGAAGAGGGCGTCACCAACCACAGCCACCAACTGGAAACTACCAGGCCGTCTTCCATTTTCCTATTTTTAGCTTTCATTTGCCTTCCGTCTTCTCTTCTATTCTGGTCACCTGCCGGGGTCCAGCCTCGGCAGGTCTCAGGGTCCCCGAAGGGTGGACGGCGTGGGTGACAGATGAAGAGTCAGACACCTGAATGGATGCCAGAGAACAGCCAGCCTCTGTGGGTCTGACCGAACTCAGAGTTTGATTTAAGCTTTATGTTAATAGAGATTGTTACATAACATTAAAGGAACAGGTACATGACGTGGTCAGTTAAGCAAAAAAAAAAACAACAAAAAAAACAGTACAGAGGTAACCAGGAAAAGTACAAGAATTTCCATAGATTCAGTTATGTTAGACAAAGGTTGTTTTGACCAGGAGAGCCATTAATCAGACGATTTGAAACAGCTGTATGTACAGAGTTTGAATGTCTTATTGTTTATTAAAGGTCTTAGAATTTGGCAAGGGGCAAAAGGATATGCTAGGCTGAGCAGAGGTTACAGGAAATTTATTATAAGGCCTTTGTGATGTCTAACTTAACTCTGTGTCTAAAATGTTTGTTTATGTAATATAGACGCTGACTCCTTGATAATTGTTTCTACGTACTTAGTCTGTACTAGCTAACCAGCTTCTCCTGTTTCTTTGTCTGTCTACTTCTAATTAATACATATTCCTGTCCCAGGTAGAGGAGGGGCTGTTACTCCATCAACTTTTAGAAGTTCAGGGGCTACTTCACCAGGGGGGACTTTTGTTCTATGGCCAAGAAATCACTTTGTACAACTTCATTGGAATTCTGTGGATCACGGGGCCTGAGATACAGGTGTCCAAAAATCCCACCACCGATTAATCGCAAAGACAGACATGCAAGGAGAGACAGACAGGAAGTCCAGCCACAGTTGCCTCTGCTGTGCAGATGCATCTCCTCCGTCCCGACCGTGTCAAGGGACGGCTGCTGGTCGGCTCCCGACAACCTTCTTCCAAAACTAAAATCACACAAATAACTGTGGGGGGTTGACTGGTGGCCCTGCCCCCACCCCCACAGGTGTGTCCACCCAGAGCTGCCGTCGGCCACCTAGTACGGGAATGAGGTCTGGGCAGAGGTAAAGAAAGGGTTTGAAGAGGAGATCGTTCTGCGTAACCCAGGTGTCCCCAAATCCGACCGCAGGTGTTTGTAGAAGGCGAGGAGGAGACAGAGACATGAGGGGACAAACATAGAGAAGGTGACGCAGAAGTAGAGACTAAGGCAATGGCCCTACAGGCCACGGCAGGCGAGGGCGGCCAGCGCTGGAGCCAGGACAGAGGCGTGTCCCCAGAGGGAGCAGCCCAGTCGGCAGACACCTTGGTCTCCGACCTTTGCCCTCCAGAACTGAAGAGAGAGCGCACGCAATGTCCTCAATTCCTATGAACTCGTTCTTCCGATTCCCAAACCGGAAAGTACGGGGTCAGGCACTCCCCACCAGAGACACGCGGTCAACGAGTGGGGCCTGCCGGAGTGGCCGGGAGTGACACCTGTCTCTCAGAGTCTGCTTCTGGGGACTAACAGGTGTTTCGGCTGACCTGAAAATAAGCACCCTAAGAAAAGTCACTTCCCGTGTATTTATGGCGACCTCGCAGCGGCTGCCCCCGAGTCTGCCCACGCGCACAGGCAGCACCTTCCTCTGGACACTTCCTTGGTCCCTGAGACACTCACCGGGCAGACGAGCGGCAGAGACACCTGTGCTGCGTGGCAGGCGCTCAGCCCGGGGTGAGCCCGGACACCCCCGACCCTCGAGCAGGACACCCGCCTTCCCGCCAGCGCCCCTCGTGACATGTCGGTCGGTGCCGCACAGGCCTCATTGAGTTTGGCTCCGGAAGAATGTGTGGACGGGGCCGGGGGAGTCGTCACAATTCTACAGTTAATTCCTGATTCTGGAAACTATATTTACACCTGCTCAAATATTTCACCCTTTTCAACAGAAAGCCTTGCCTCTCCGTGTTTACCTAAGAAATGAAATTCTGCAAAAGAAACTGAAAGAGGCTCGCGGACACACAGAGGGGACAGGTGGTGGCCCCAGACACGTGTGTGTGTGGCGGGGACAGGGTCAGGGGCCGGCAGTTATAAAACAGTAACCAGAAAGTGAACACAGCACCGGAAGCGTGGTCAGTGATACCGTGACAGCTGCGTCTGGGGCCCGCTCCGCTCCTGGACAAGTTGGGGGGGGTCGATACGACCAGTGAATGATTGTCTCACCCTAGGCTGTACCCCCAAAACCATTAGGAGATAAAATAGAAACAGTGGATCCCTGCCTTGTGCCTCAGTTCAAAGGCTCAGTCAAGAGACCCTGGTCTTGAACTTGAACGGTGGGAGAAGGGGAGCCAGGAGGACCAGCCTCACGCTGCTCCTGCTCCTTGGGGCTGCGCTTCTGCCACAAAAAGCCTCGGCCCCCCAAGTCCCCCTCCCCGGCCCCCCAAGTCCCCCTCCCTCACTCCAGAGACCGCAGGGCAGGTCTGCGATGCTAATTTACATCACGGCTGAACTCTGGTCCCCAGCGCAGGGGGACTGGCACCAGCCCCAGGAAGGCCACAGCCACCCCAGTGGGTATGTGTGACCCTGCAAGTCAGCACGGCACCCTCCCGCCCCACAGAAGCCGAGTGTCACAACAAAAGAGGAGAATGTGCATCCCTTCCCGTCCGGGCACCTTTCGGCCCCTGGGAGCTGCCGGGAGGGACACTGAGTCAGGTAATGTGCTTTTTCGAGGTTGGCCTGCACGGAAAACAGTCATATGAGTCCACGTAGCTATAACGGTGGACTTATCTGCAACATAAAATTTTACAGGATGGCTCACAGTTTGTGATTACCGATCCCATGGGTGTGAACACAGCCCAGCCCTGCGGTTCGTGTGTGACGAACGCACAGGCGCCTTTGGCCAGCCTTCCACCCTCCGCTCAGCTGTGCTACACCCGAAATGACGCTCTCACGGACCTCGTGCCGCTGGGTCGGCTTTTTCATCCCCTCTGCCAGTTATGGTCTCTTCTTTGGCACATTTAGTAAGATTTCTGACCTGTGAGGTCATTGCCGGCCTGTGAGAGCTTCTAGCTGCCCCGTCCTGTGCATCCTGATCACCCCCCCTTGCTCCCCTGTCTGTCTTTGTGCGCCTTCTCCTGGGTTCTGGGCGAGTGTTTCGGGGTCCCGTCCTGGCCGGGGCCAGAGGCTGTTGGGTAGGTCTTTCAAACATGACACATGTGACATAGAAGGTGTTACGTATATTACACCTTCACCCCTTTTCAGTAGAGTCCTCGGCATTAGGTACGTCTATTTCCAGAACTTGGCCACCATCCGGACAGAAACCGCAGTGCCCATTAAGCAACGACCCCCCCACGCCCTCCCATCTGCCCTGCCCACTCCACGCACGCTCTGTCGAGAGTGGCCTGTTCTAAGTCCCCCGTGAGTGGGACTGTATGGCAGGTGACCTCGGGGTCTGGCCCAGCTCACTTAGCATAGTGTTTCAAGTTCGTCCATGCTGTGGTAGGAGTTTTTCTTTTTTACGGCAGAAGAACGTTCCTGTGTATGACTGTGATATGGGATATCACACGTCATACATACATAGACACACATGCGTCCCATCTTAGACACACATGTCTACCCATTCACCTGTTGGGGGTCACCCGAGTCGTGAATAGCGCCTCTGTGAACGTGGGCGAGTGCCTGCTCCATATCAGGACATGACAAGTATTCACCGGGGGGGTGAGCCACGCTGCTGGCTGGAGTTCACGGCCATTGCCATGCACTGGGTCCCATTGTGATTGTGTATAAAACTTCGGAATAACAGTGAGGCTGCAAAGGCCAAAGGGAGGAGGACCGCTGTCCACTGTGCTGGACACAGCCGAGAGGGGCGGCTGCCTCGGGGAGAGCCCTGTGGGGGCGCAGGGTTGACAGTCACTGGGAGTGGCTTGAGGGGTCAGTGGGAAGTACGGAGAGAGGAGACAGACAGACAGACAGAGGTTTGGCTGTGCGGCGAAGAGAAGGACCCTCACTGGGAGGAGCCAGGGTCCGTGGTTCTCAAGGTGGGAGAGGCTTGCCCGACTGTAAATTCGAAAAGGAAGGGGCAGGTCCACGGGAATCAGGAGCGGCCCAGACGGGGGCCTGGAGGAGGCCCTCGGGGACCAGACTGGGCCCCTCCCTGTTTTGCTGACATTTCCGGACGAGTGTGCGTCTCCTGCCCCGGGACCGGGTCCGGTCGACTTTAGGTCCTGGTGCCCAGTTTGGGACCCGACACCCACAGGGGCCCTGTGAGGGGGAAAACTACGTCCCTCAGGGACAGAGAGGGGTGGGGACCGACCAGAGAGCGGGCCTGGGACCGGTGCCCACCTGCCTGCGGGCTCTGGGAAGGCCTCGGTGGCGCAGTCCCGGGGATCGAGTGCACCGTGGGGAAGCTGCGCTGAACCCCCTCACCCGCCAGTGACGGAGGACGGAAGACAAGTGCCCGCCCTCCGGGCTCCTCCTGGGTCCAGAAGAGCAATTTTCAACCCTTGTGCCGCCAGAGATTTTAAAATATGCAGCACCTGTCTGTTTAGTCAGGGGCGCTGACCTCTTTTCCCTTAGATTCTCAGCAAAAAAAAAAAAACAGACCCCAGCTGGTGTGGCTCAGTGGATTGAGTGCTGGCCTGCAAACCAGTGAGTCGCCAGTTCAATTCCCGGTCAGGGCACATGCCTGGGCGCGTGAGAGGCAACTGCACTTCGATGTTTCTCCCTCCCTTCCCCTCGCTAAACATAAAGAAATAAAATCTTTCAAAAAATAAATAAAGACAACAGCTACGACAATAATACTCACCTGGCCTGAATGAATCAAAATTATACCTATTTGTTTTTTGCTAGATCGACAAAAAATATAATGTATTTTCTGGCGTCCTGCAGAATTCTAGTCATTATTAGCTTCTATGTGCCCCGAGATGGGAAGGGTTAAAAACCGCTTGTTGAGGGGAAAGCAGAACGACCCGGGAGTCCCCTGTGTTCAGACAGGACGCAGCTGCCCGCCCGGCCAGGGACAGACCAGCGGCCTCTCACGTCATTCTGCCAAGTCACTCTCCCATCTTGTACAAACACGGAAATTAAATGAACTCAGTAAGACAATTGTGTTAGAAGTCTCCTTCTGTCCTGGGAAGAGATGCCATCGCTTTGATCAGCAAATGTCATTCCCCACTTATTTGCTTTCCTGAAACGTTAAAGTGCTTCCTCATATCCTCCCAGGAATGAGAAAACGAGACACCAACGGACTTTCTGTGCCCGGAGGCTTCGAAGGACGTGTGTCTCGGTGACGGGCTGGCGCGTCTGTGTGTCTGAGGAGGGAGTGTGCTGAAGCAGCGTGTCCCCTGTAAGGGACCGGTTTGTCTCGGCCTGGCAAATGCGACTCAGCTCTCCATGGTGACCGCAATCGGTCTGCGTACTCAGAGGGGGATTTGTCACACTCTCCATCCCCATCCTATTCCTCCTTGTACTTTAGACATAAGCCACAGAGACTCAGTCTCTTGGTCTTTGTGCAGAGGATCGAATGCTACTATTGCTTTTCTCCCCAAAAGTCTTTTCGTAGTGGAGAACCGGGGAGTTCATTGGAAAGCACTGGCTAAGCTTGGCACAATAGTTTCGGCTCTACCTGAAGTCTCATATACTAATATATGGTGGGAAGGGCCCAGTACCGGGGCACCTATAACCAAAATTGTTTCTCCCAAACACACTATCCCTTGGCATTACAACTCATGGAAAATGGGCTTGCCTTTTATTACTAGAATGCATCTGTATATGAGAATTGTATGTGACCCTAAAGGTATCCAAGGGTGTTTTTATCAAACTGACCCTTTAAAACAAGATTAGGTCACAGTTTGTACTTCTCACCCTTACTTGTTTTTGGCAATTCCAGGTCCAACTCAGGTTTTTTTATAACGAACCAGCCAACATGTATTCTCTGCCTGTCCCTGCAGGCTCCGTATATACCAGCTGTCTGACTCATCTCAATATCACTCAGTGAAGCCTCACTACAGTTTATATAGTTAGAAGACAGACTCAGATATGGATGCCAGTTGATGTAACCAGAGAAGGGGAAGCTCCCCATTGGCATAATAGCGCTTAACAAAGTGCTGGCCTCATTAAGAGTCCGACAGTTTGTTGGTACTTTGATTGCATTTATTGTTTCTGCTATAGTTGTCATGGCTACTGTGGCCATGGCAACCACTGCCCTCACTGGGTCAGTTCAAACTGCTCATACTGTTGATGTTCTCTTAACCAATTCCACCTTAGAAAGGCTTCAACAGGCCCAGACTGGTCAAGAAATCCTGACTCGACTTTCTGCAGTTGAATCGGCGCTCAACGGGATGGGTGAACGCCAGGATGCGCTGGTGATCTGTCAGCAGCTGACCTGTGATCCTGGTTTCTCCAAACTGTGTGCCACCCACCCTGCCAATATTCCTGGGGTGATATTCAACGTCACCTAAGAGGAGCTTTTTCTACTAATTTAAAGGGACAAATCAATAAATTGCAACCGGAGTTACACAAACAGTTGCAGGACATTCAACGCTTAACTAAACAGGAGATTCTTCAAACCCTTAGTCATAATCTTGGCTCGTTAAACCCAAAACGCTGGTTTGATGGACTCAACCTAAGATGGGGGGTCACTGGAGCCGCTGGTTGTTTACTGATTTTAATGATGTTTTGCATATTACGATGCATTTATAAATTATTTGCTCAGGGTCGCAAAAGAGACCAGCAAGTAGCAAGTCCTGTGGGATGTATCACCACAACAGCCTTAACCAAAAAAAAAAGGGGGGGGGATTGTAGGGGACCAGTTTGCCTTGGCCTGGCAAATGTGACTCAGCTCTGTACGGAAAACCTATAGGAGTGAAGTGGTGGGCAGGAGCCAGACCTTCAAACCGAGTTTTCCTGTGGGAATCAGGCCTAGAAAAATATTTACAGACTGTTACGGCTTGCTCTTGCTAAAACTCCATCACCCTGGTCTAAAGCAACAAATGCGTATTGTTTATCTTCAAGGTAATTTCCAAAGTCTGTGTGAGCTCTCCCAAGGACAGAGCTAATCAGCTCATCGCCATTCCCCTTTGCATGTTATTTTTATTTCCTTGATTGTACCTAAAATGTAGACAATAATGTTCTGTGTGATAGATGCAACTGAGTCTCCCTCAGGCAGCTCGGGGAGGGAGCTCTCTGCGGCAGGCCCCCGGGGTGCACCCGGAAAGGCCCACGTGCAGATGGGGGAGCCAGTGCAGACCCCTTAGATCAAAGCTAGACTGCAGGACGCAATGAGAGAGGCTGGCCTGGGGCCCTCTGTCCCCGTCCCCAACTTCTGCCTGCGCAGCGATGGCTGGGCTTCCAGGAGCTTCTGAGTTCAACCAGGAGCCTAAAAGGAGCCCCTCCTTGGCCCCCTCCCTACACCCTCTGTGCTGTGGCCCTGCCCACTCATGCGCTTGACCCTGGGCCCAAGGTAAGGCGAGGGGCGCAGACCCCAAACCAGACCCGTGCAGAGCAGAGGGAGCCCCAGGCCGTGGGTCCTGCCCTCCGACCTCCCAAGAGAACAGCGTTGTGGCAGCGGCGGGAAGGTCGGGAGGAGTAAAGTTAGAAGGTGGGGAGGGGCCCCCCGGGAAATGAGAAGTTGGGCAGATGGACAGAAACACGCACAGACCGGGACCCAGGGCACCGACCGGGCGGGAGCAGGTGCAGAGCTTGCCCGGGAAGGTGGGGGCAGAGGCGGCTTTGCTCCCGGTGCCGGATCTGTTAGGGCTCTAGTGTCCGGGGGGCTGCCCCCCGCCCCTCCACCGCCCCAGTCGGGACCTCTCTCATCTCTCAAGAAGAAGGGTCCACCTTGGGGTAGATGTGGGCTCCCTCAGTGACTGCCGTGTTGGGGCTCGGTGGCTCCCCGCAGTTTCCACTTTCCTTCCCGAAAGCAGGCGTACTAGGGTTTGTGAAACCGTAGGGAACACAGCCACACAACCTGCAGCGGAACATGCAGACTGGACGGTGCGGGTCTGCCCCGGCCACTCCCTCGGCCGGGAGTAAAGAACAGACTCCTGGCAGCCCGGCTCCTGCTGCCGGATGTGGATTCGCCCAGGGGCTGGCTGCCATCCCGGGCCACATCTTCAGGGACCAGCTCGCCTGGGCTGCCCGTGCGCAGCCTCCCCGCATGGGTGCACTTCTCCGGTCAGGCCAGAGGTGCTCTTCACGGGGGCCCGCCACATGGGGAGCCACGTGGGAAGACGAGGCCCAAGCAACGCTCCCTGGGCTCCAGGAACCTAGTCTCACAAACAAGCCTCACGTGAGCACACCACCGCAGGGAACTGGGCATCACCGCCTTGTCCCCGAAGTGCCAACCAGAGGGACAGACACAATTCTCCAGGAACTCGGGAGGAAGAAAAATCAGCGAGGAAGGAAGGGCCTTTCATGAAGGTGGAAGGACCCGAGGTGAGGCACTGAGGCCAAGTAGGCAAACAAGCATCAGAGAGCCCTTCCCTTTGCTGCACTTCCAAGGCACACCCATGACCCGCCGAAAGATGGGGCGCTGGTGCCTCAGAGAAAAGAAACAGGAAACACTGCGGGCTCCTTGGGAGACGCGAGCTCGGACCCTGCACCGAGGCGGCTGGAGGCTCCAGGGACTGGGAAGACGGAAACAGGGGCCAGGAGGGCCCCGGAAGCGAACTCCACACCCCACGGGGAGCTACTCCATCAGGCCCCCTGCTCCGTAATAGACCCATTATTCTTCATCCATTACAGGAGATGACGTCTGCCGCCCGCTTGTGTGTGGCAGGCTGACGTACTTTCAGAAGGGACCCGAAAGCCAGGGGGGGTGGGGGGCAGGTGCACAGTGGTCATAATTCCTCCCTAATGGTTTCTAACTCACCCCCACTCATCGGCCTGCAGAACGCACCCCCCCCCCCCGCCACACACTCACCCTGGTGCCGGCGGGGGAGCTGGAGTTTATCTGACTTCACTGCGCGCAGATGGGTGGGGCTGGGAGGAGAGAGGTGGTCAGATATGAAAGGCACGTCAGCAGCCGAGTCTGGGCACCCAAGGCCCGGCTGCTGCCCTGCCCTGCCCGCCTTGCGTCAGAAAAGGTCTCCTGACTTCACAGAAAGCAAATGAAATTTGCTACCGGCCCACAGCCTGCAGCCCAGGATCCCTCACGAGAGCACTTCAACCTCCGTGTTTCTCCTTTCTCCAAGGAGCTGTTTCTGTGCTGTGTGGCCTCCTCCCACCTGGCATGGAGCAAAGGTACGGCTTAACATGTTTTGCACTGAATTGAGGGTTGGTATTGTTTCCGATCCGTCCTCACCCCAGAGAAGAGGGACCAGAACTGAGCGCTCTTGGGGGGAGGTGGGTGTTCAGCGCCGCGCCCTGCTGGGGCCTCTCTCCAGCCCCTCACCAGAGACACCTTTCAGTAGATTGTCCTTATTTTTCTCTGGCTTCCAGCAGAACTTCTTGCTTTGCAAACTTCTTGTTTTCCGTCAATACCTCACAGGTGGCTTTGCCCAGGGCTCAGACAGCTTTAGGACCAAGAGTGATCCTAAAGGCTCAAGGCTGGGGGTGTGAGGGGTGCTGGGGGGGGGGGGCGGTGGCTGGAGGACACAGGGTTTGGAGTGAGGGCTGCTCTGGACTAACAGGTGCCCGGAGTTCGTGGTTCAGAAGCGCAGTCAGCCTTCGGTCAATTCCCCTCAGGAAGATGCTCACCTCGTGGGGTGTGCAAGGTTCTGTGAGCTGGGTTGGAGCTCAGAAAGGTCCACAGCGGTGCCCGAGACCCTCTAGACCTTTGCTGAATCTTATTGGGGGGGTCCTGTCTGGGGGATATTGAATTATCCAAGTGTCAGTGTAACCTCCGGGTAAGCGCTACTTCCCAGGTCGGCACGGAGCTGTCCTGGAGACAGTCTCAATGCAGCGGCGTGTCTAAGTCTTGGGCTGGTGACAAAGGTTTTGGACTGTCACCGTCCTGGGCTGCCAACTGTGACGTTCACTTACTCGTTCAGCAAATGGGAACTGGAACCCTCAGGTGCCCCGTCCCTGGGGTGCAGGGGCAGACTCACGCAGGCGCCGTTCCTTCCTTCATGTGGCTTTCAGCTTTTTTAGGGGGTACAGATGTGAATTAATCCCATGGTGACAATACGAAGTCGTATGAAAGAACGGTCAGGAGCTGGTGCTGCGGGGGCGGGGGGTGTGACCGCCTCGGGCGCTCGGGGACGATGCTGCTGCTGCTTCAGTGAGTGGGGCCTGTCCCCGGTGGGAAGGAGGCAGTTGGCCGTGCGCCCGGGCACAGCGCGGCGCTGGGGGGAGCGAGAGGCCAGGTGGCCTTCCGAGAATGAGTTCAAAGGGGCTGGAGGGAGAGGCCCGAGGCGCCAGGTGTCAGCCCCGCGGCGACGCCGGAAACTTTGTTGTCTCTCCTCAGAGCAGCGGAAGGGCAGGAATGCGCTGTTAGGAGGTGGGAGAAAGGGCAACGGGGTAAAATTGTTTTTGAAACTGCCACTTTAAATATGTGGTTCTGGCCACCGTGGGGAACGCAGATGGCAGAGTGGGGGCAGGGTGACCAGTGAGGGGTCGCTGGCGGCAGCTCGGATGACGGAGGAGGGAGAGGGTCGTGAGGTCCCCATGAGTGGGGACCCTGATGGATTCGAGTGTGAGAAGGGGAGGGGTCGGAGGTCACAGGAAGTGTCATGAGGGGCACTGGAAGGTCTGGGGACGGGCGAGGCATGTGACTGGGGTTGTGGACACACCAAGGACCAGGTGTTCATCAGATACGGCTCCGCCCTGCTCTCTCGATTGTGCGTCTGAGTGTCCTTTGTGTGCAGGGTGAGGTCACCTGGACAAAGTGCCACAGGCAGAGCTCTGAGCCTTGAGCCAGGACAGCACACAGCGGGGAAGGAGGCGAAGGAGGAGCCCACACAGGACACAGAAGGATGGCCAGCGAGGCACCGGAAGACCAGTAAGCTGTTGGGGGCCGAGGCCAGGTCGGGCTGGGGGGTCCGGCGAGGGGGCAGGCGGAGGCCGTGCGGGCGCTGAGACTTCTTTTGAACTAGGAGCTGGTGGAACAGTTTTAAAAGTCGATGGGATGTGGTGCCACCTATTAATATGTCACTTGTGAAATGACAACATTATTATAAGGCTGCCGCATAAACCGGTGATTGTACAGCGTTGGCGTCACTTCTCCCCTGTGGTCCTGGTGGAATTCAACAGGAAACCCCCGGGGGGCGGGGCTTTCTGTCTGGGAAGACCACTGGCCTTTCTTCAGTCTGTTTCTGGGGCACACGCCCACCCAGGTTGTCCACTCCTCCTGGGCGTTTTCTTTCAACACTTTAACTATTTACCTTCACCCTCTTCTTGCTGGTATGGTTTCTGAGAAGAATTCATGTTTAATTCTCACCTTTGTCCCTTGATAAATAAGAGGTTTTTTCCCCCTTTGGCTTCTTTCAAGATTGTTTCTTTATCTTTGATTTTCTGAAATTTCAGTGAGCTCAGCCTAGGTGTAGTTTTTTTGGGGGGGGGGCATTTACCATGCTTGGTGTTCTTGGATCTTTCTGGATCTGCGGGTGGGCACCCAACACTGATCTGGGAGGAATTCTGAGCCATTACTGCCTCACTGTCTTCCGTTTTTCTCAGCAGGCGTTATGTTGCACCTTTGGCATTTGAACCGCATTCTTGCATATTCTGTTCCATTTTGGGGGTGGGGAGCGTGTTTTCTCTTTGCTTTGCTTTTTCTTCCTTCCTTCCTTTCTTTTCTTTTATCCCACAAAAAGCCACAACCTCACTGGTGATGGAAGCAGTACGAACCTCACACCAGGCTGCAGAAACTCTTCTGAAACGGCACAGTAAAGGTTCTCTTGTTCCAATGGGCGCAACGTTAATTCTGTGACAGCTGTGCAGCGCCACTGCCACCGCTCCTCAGGGCTGCCACCGCCTCTGCTCTCGACACGTTTGCTTGTGACATTGACCGGACCTGTGTCCTCCATCCCATACCTGTTTCACCAGCCTCTTCCTCTTCTCTTTCCTCTTGTGCAGTTCGGGTCTGTGGGTTTTCTTCAATGTTTGCGACAGCTTCACCTTGAACTTTGAATTTCTCAGTAGCTGCTAGCTGTGCCTGCTGAGATCAACCCTTGACCTTGGTTCCCCCCAAAACTACGCATGTGCCTGAAGCTGGGCTCTTGTAGACCTATGGTTTCGTGATGACAAAGGGGATATTCTTAGGTGTCCAGATAGTGACCCTAGTAACCGTGTAACGTGTCCTAGGCCCGGTTTGGACATAGCCTTCCGCGTTTGCTTTTCGCTCGGCTCTGTGTGGCTTTGCTAACTGGCTCCTTATCGCGTCCAGGTGCTGCCGGCTGGGCTGGCTGTGTGGCTGCCCCGAGTGGAATCTTGCTCCTCTGGTTCTCATGTTGCCCCATCAGATCAGATTCTGCCCCAGCCCCCGTCTCAGCCCGGGGCCGTGTCGGGTGCAGCCCCACAGCAGGGGTGGTCTCAGCGGCTTCCCTGGGCTTTTTGTGCGGGGAACGCGGAGACCAAATCTTTCTTCGCTTTGCCGTTTGGGAAGTGCCTACGGTCGACCCTCAAGTTCCGAGAGTCTGTCCTCAGCCACATCAAAGGCATTCTTTATCTGTTATTAATACCATTATTATTACTATTATTTATTTTTAATTCTTTCTCCAGATCTCCCTCTCTGTGCTGCTTCTCACCTGTTCTTGAACGTGTCTTTGTTTCCTTTGCATCTGGATCATTTTTTTCGTTCCTAACCTGATAATTCCAACATTCCCGCCAGATCTAAGTCTGATTCTGAAGCGCGCCGGGTCCCTCCAAACTGTGCGTTCTGCCCTTCAGGGTGCCTCGCGCTGTTTGGTGGCCGGCTGGACATGAAGTGCTGAGAAGACCAGCGTCGGCCCCCGCAGGGAGACCTGCCTGTGACTTTCCGCTTCAGTGCATGCGGCTCTGTGCCCACCCGTTGTCCCTCCAGCCAGGGGGCAGCCGTTTGCCCCGTTACCTCGGTTCTCCGATGCGTGTCAGAAGAGTCGTTGACTTTCTGTTGAACCAGTCTTTCATCTTGGCATTAGGGCAGAGCTCCAAGCCAGACCCAAAACCTGCAAATCGAAAGCTCTTAGCCCACACTTACTTTCCACCAAATATTCCCCCATTGTTTGCACACGCCATCCACTTACTGGAGGACACTTCAGCTTCTTCCAGGTTTGGGCAATTATTAGCAGAGCTGCTGGGAACACTTCCACGCAGGGTTTTGTGCGGGACATCAGTGTTGCAGTCAGTTGGGTGAACACCTTACAGAGCGCTTGCCGGGCCGCGTGGTGCAGGCACGGTAAGCTCTGTGAGCAAGTGTGAAGCTGGATTCCGAAGGCTTGCGCCGTTTTCCTTCTCATCCGCGGAGAATTAGGGTCCGGTGCCCCCTCCTCGTCATCCTCGAACACGGCCAGGTCTTTGGTTTGTAGCCATCCTGGCAGGTGTGTGGCAATTTCTCACTTTGCTATGATTTTTCTATTCCCCGATGACAAGTGATGTTGAGTATTTTTGTAGAGCTATTTGCCACCTGCCTACATTCTTTGATTAATACGTACTTTACATTTTTCTTTAATAAAAAAAAAGCCTCTCCGAAGGGTACAAGCCTTCAGTGGTTATAAGGTAGGTGCATTCTGGGGTCTAACACAGAACGCAGCAGCTGTAGTCAGTCTCGCGGCACCGTGTCCTGAGCAGAGGTTGCCAAGAGAGCAAATCCCGAGTGTTCTCACCACAGAAAGAAAACAGGGAACCGTGTGAGCCAATTAGAGGTTCGTTAACCTGGTTAACCAATGGCAGTAATTTCCAAGGCACACGTACGTCAAATCATTACACTGTACACATTGAATGCACACAATTTTACTCGTCAATTATATTTCCATAAAGCCGGAGGAAACTATTTTAAATCAATAAAATTTAAAAACTGAACTACCATAGGACCCAGCAATCCCATTTCTGGGTCTAAACACAAAGAATTGAAGGCAGGAGCTTGAACAAATGTCCACACCCCTGCGTTCGCAGCCATGCCCTTCATGGAGGCCAAGAGGTAGAAGCCATGAAATTGTTTATTGGCTGATGAACGGAGACACACAATGTGGTCCATTCACACGGTGGAGTAACACGCGGCCTTAAACAGCAAGGAACTCCTGCCACCTGTTCCAACACAGGTGACCCTGAGGACATTGAACTTGGGGAAACCAGCTGATCATGAAGAGATAAATACCGTGTGGTCAGACTTTCTAATGTGCTCGGATTCACAGAAACAGAGAGCGGCTGGGGGACTACCGAGGGCTGGGGGAGCGGGAACGAGGGGTTTAGCGGGCATGGTGTTCGGTTCTGCAAAGGAAACATTTGGAAATTTGACACACAACTACGTGGATACACTTAACACAACTGAAGTGCACACTTCAAAAACGGCTAACGTGGTAAAATTTTCATTATATGTGTTTTTTTTTTTACCACAATTTATTTCAGTTACATCTCTCTATAGCAGATTTGGAAATAAAATTACACCCCCACTAATCACCACCACAGCGAAAGCTAAGGAGAAGTAAATAATCAAAACCGTAATAAAGAACAGGGCCCACAAGGAGGAAGACACCTACTAAGAAGGGACCCTGGTGGCTACCTGGGCTCGAATTAAAGAACCAAAACAAAAAGCAGCCCAGCACCCCTTCTGCACAGGTCCCCCACCCCCCACACACACACAAGCCCTGTGGGGAGCAGCCACACTCCACACGTGCCCTCCACGCTGATTCTGCCCACCCAGCAGCCCCCTTGAGGACTTCCTGGAGTCCCGTTTCAACCAGTAGGACTGAGGCTTTCCCGTCCAATTGCTGGGCGGAGGTGTCTCACCAGGCCCAGGTGCCGGTTTTGTACCACGTCGGTGCCCTTGGGGACATGTTGCTGCAGGTTTGGGGGGACGATGGGGTCGGGAGGAGATGAGCAGACGGGGTGGGGGGTGACTGGAGCCGTGTAGCCCCTTATGGCAGAGGCCAGCGCACCAGCGGCCGCACAGAGGCTGTGCAGGGTTTTCTGGCTGTAAAAACCCAAGTCTAGGGCCCTGGCTGCTGTGGCCCAGTGGATTGCGCACCGGCCTGTGAACCACAGGATCACTGGTTTGATTCCCAGTGAGGGCACATGCCCGGGCTGCAGGCCATGTTCCCAGTAGGAGGAACATGAGAGACAGCCACACCTTGATGTTTTTCTTCCTCTCTTCCTCTCTCTTTAAAAATGAATACATAAAAATCTTTTGAAAATTAAAAAAAAATTACATAAAAAATTCATGAGGCTTACAGTGAGCTGCTTCCAATCAAATGAATTTGAAATGTGTTTTTGGGAACATTTCAAACCTGCTGTAAACAGAAACCAGGGACTCGGGCTGGAAAACACGGAGAATGTGCTTTGAGACTCATTGTCCTCAGTACAGAGCTGGTTCCTCCTCCTCACGGGTGCAAAGGCGGAACCAGCTCGCCTGCTGTTCTCCGCCCTGGTGGGCTCTGAAAACTTATTTTTAATCCCCTGTTTAAAAAATCTGCAGTACTTCTAAAAATGAAAGTAAAAAGGCCGAAAATGCACTTGAACTGCCAACCAACTTTAAGTTAACCCGCGAGGACCGCTCTGCTTTCGGTTTGGAGTGGAACAGAAAAGTCCCTACACCAGACTTCCCACCAGAGATGTGCAGAAAGACATGTCGAAACCTCTCATTGCAAAGGTTATATTGCCCCTGAGGGTTCAGGGTTGCATCAGAGTTTGTGCAGAAATTGGAGGCTGGGAAGTGTAACATATTTAGCTTCCCTGCAAAAGAAAAAAAAAAATGGAAAACCAAATGCTCATTTGCAGCTGCAGGTTTTTATAAACGATTCACATTCAGTGCAGTGGCAGGATTCCTTTGTTACGTAGCTGCTCTGAACACACCAGCGGGCAGCAGGGTGCTAAGTCGTGGGGACAGAAAAGCAGAGAAGACACAGTCTTTAGGCAGCCCCTGTGAGCCCGGACTGGTATAGCTCAGTGGGTTGAGTGTTGACTTATAAGCTAAAAGGTTGCCAGTTCGATTCCCCTTTCCCCAGTGGGGCAAGTCCCTGGGTTAGGGCCAATGGGCTGTTCCTCCTCCTCTTTCTTCTTCCCTCCCCCTCTCTAAAAGTAAATAAGATCTTTAAAGAGACGGCAGCAGCTTAGAAGCCTCTGTTGTCTGTGAGTGTCCTGCCCCACACCCAGGGACCGGGGACAGCCCTGATGGCCCTGACCACTGCCTTAGTCTCAAGGGCAGCTGTACTGGGCTGGGGTGGTGGAGGGAGGAACTGAATCAACCAACGGAAATGACTGTGAACTGGCTTTCACATCCTCTATCCACCAACTCCCGGGACTGAAAACGCAACAGAAACAAAAAAGCGGCCACCGTTCTTTCTAAGTAGCCAGGAGGGCACCAGCGATGGGCAGGCAAGTGACGGCACTCTGCTTGCCTGGGACGGTGGACAGGAGAGGGCGCCACCCAAAGCCCCAGCCCTGGCCAGGGGGAGGAAGAAGCCGGAGCAGTACCTCCACTGGAAAAGAGCTGGTCGGTTCCCTTCAAACCTTAACCATCTTCATCTTTCCTCCCCAAAAGTGTGCCTCCCCCTAGCATCGAGCAAAGAGCCGAGACCCTGCTGTGCCTGTCCCCTGCCGAAGTCGCGGACCTCCAGGAAGGAATCAATTTTTTCCGAAACAAGAGCACCGGCCAAGACTACATCTTCTTTAAGAACAAGGGCCGCCTGAGAGCATGCAAGAACCTGTGCAAGCACCAAGGGGGCCTGTTCATCAGGGACATCGAGGACCTGGACGGCAGGTACCTGGGCTCTCTGCTCCCTCCCTGGGGACTCTCAGCTCCTGCCCTTCGGTCTGGCAGGAGATGAGCTCCTGGAAAAACCAGCAGTGAGCCAACCGTCGAAACATTTCCCTGGCAAGTCCGTAACTTTCACGCACGTCTGTCTGCTCAGGGGAGCTCACTGATCTCAAACTTGTAGGGCCTTTCCTCTCTTCTTTAAATTGGCAGGTTTTTGAAAAATTCTCATCTGTTTATTGATATGAGAGAGAGAGAGAGAAACATGGATATGTGGAACATCAATCAGTTGCCTTCTATACACGCCCTAACTGTGGTCAAACCTGCAACCCTCTGGTGCCCAAGGACGGCCCTCCAACCAACTGAGCCACCCAGCCAGGGCTGAACTTTCTGAATTTCCCCCTAAGAATAGTAATTTAAAAATTATTCCCAGATTGATGAACAGGAAATGTTCCGGTGCACCAGATTCAAGGCTCCTTCAGTGTTTTCCCCTCTCTCTCCTGGAAGGGGCTGGGAGGGCAGTCACTTTCCCAGACCCGCTGGAGGGCAGATGGCGTCTCCCTGGCCATGCAGCTGTGACTTGCATCCCCGGGCCCTGAGCGGTGGCCCTGCTGTCGGCTCTGACTGCCTTTCTCTCCCCGTAACCCGCCCCCCCCCCGTTGGCCCAGGTCTGTCAAATGCACCAAGCACAACTGGAAGCTGGACGTGAGCACGATGAAGTACATCAACCCGCCAGGCAGCTTCTGCCAGGATGAGCTGGGTAAGGTGCCACCCGTCTCGCCCGCGTGGTCTGGGGCCGTTGTTCTGGGGCGTCCTTCTTGTCCACTCACGTCCAGCCTCACCCGCAGCTTTGGAAACATTATGCATGGCCACTGTAGGTGTTCTGTCCTTTTTGTACCGCGAACACTGAGAGTTCTAAGCAGAGGGTTTCTCTGGAAGCCCCCTCTGTTCATCCATCTGTGTGGCAAAGGTGGGCTGAGACCTGCCCGTGCACAAACGCTGGGTGTTAAGAGCCGCCCAGCCAGGTAAGAGAGCGCAGTGTCAGTGAGAGGACGAGGGCGTGGTGTGGGCGCCAGATGAGCAGGAGGCTGTCCAGGACCAGGGCACCCTGTCAGGTGGGTCACCCATCCGTGGACACACGAGACAACGTCTGTGTGTGCCGTCCTCTGGATGGGAAGTCCACAGCTCTGGCGGGGGGTGAAAGGCCCCTGACGCCGGGGTGCTGTCCGTGCAGATAAGAGACCACCGCTGCTGCTCAAGTTTCCGAGGGCTTCCTCTTCTCCTTTGTGCTTCTGGTGCAGATACGAGTGAGGCGGGCTTAGCGACGGGAGTGAGCTTGTCTCTGTCCTAACAGATTGAAGTTGTGTTCTGCCTGTAGAAAAAGTGACTTAGGACTGTCCTCAAAACTGCTCAGTGTGCGTCAGACACACTTTCTGAGCAGCTGCTGCTGGAATTTAAAAAAAAAAAAAACAGATGCGAACCAGCCCAGGAGTGCTGGGGACATCGTTTCTGTTTTTTATAAATTGTTTATGCTGTTACTGTTGTCCGGAATTTTCCCCTCTGTCCCCCTTCACCCGGCCCCACCCTACTACTCCCTCAGGCCATCTCCGCCCCACAGTCTACGTCCGTGGGTCCTGCCTGTAAGTTCTTAGGCTGCTCATCTCCTACACTGTACTCTAAATGCCCCTCACCCATGACTACTCTGTAACTACCAACCTGTAATTTTTCATCTCTTTACCTCTTCACCCCCCCACCTCCGACCCCCCCCTCCCATCTGGCAACCATCAAAATGCAGCCACAATTCTGTCTCTGTTCTGTGTGTTTGTTTTTTACATTCCATTGTTGATAGATATGAATTTATTGCCATTTTATTGTTCATATAAAAATATGAACAATCCTCTTCTTCTTCTTAAACAGGACCCTTTAACACTTCATATAATACTGGTTTGGTGATGATAAACTCCTTTAGCTTTTTCTTGTCTGGGAAGCTCTTTGGCTGAGCTTTGATTTTAAGTGATAGCTTCACAGAGGAGAGTAAGCTAGGCTGTAGTTCCTTGGTTTTCCTCATTTTGAACATTTTTTGCCAACCCCTTCCAGCCTGCAAAGTTTCTTTTGAGAAATTATCTGACTGTCTTATGGGAGCTCTGTTGTAGGTAACTAATGGCTTTTCTTTTGCTGCTTTTAAGATTCTCTCTTTATTTTTAACCTTTGGCATTATAATTACAATGTGTCTTGGAGTGGGCCTCTTTGGGTCCATCTTGTTTGGGACTCTCTGTGCTTTCTGGACTTTCAGATCTATTTCCTTCACCACATTAGAAAAGTTTCCTTTCATTATCTTTTCAAATAGGTTTCCAATTCCTTGCTCTTTCTCTTCTCCTTCTGGCTCCCCTGTGTTACGAATGTTGGACCCCTTGAAGTTATCCCAGAGACTGCTTGCCCTAGCCTCATTTTTTAATTCTTTTTTTCTTCTTGCTGTTCTGATTGGTTGGGTTTTTTTTTGTTTCCTTATATTCCAAATTGCTGATTTGATTCTTTGCTTCATCCACTCTACTGTTTTCCCCTGTAAATTGTTCTTTATTTCAATTAGTGTATCCTTCATTTCTGACTGGGTCTTTTTTAAGCTGTTGAGGTCCTCACTAAGTTCCCTGAGCTTCCATATAACCAGTGTTTTGAACTCTGCATCTGATAGATTACTTTCTCCATTTCATTTAGCTCTTCTTCTGGAGTTTTGTTCTGTCCTTTCATTTGAGCCATGTTTCTTTGTGTCTTCATTTTGACAGCCTCCCTGAGTTTGATTTTATATATTAGGTAGAGCTACTATGTCTCCCAGGCTTGTTACAGTTGCCTAATGTAGCAGGTGTCCTGTAGGGTCCAGTGGCACAGCCTCCCCTATCACCCAAGCTGGGTACTCAAAGTGTAGGTTGTGAGCACCCCCCTCTTGTAGTTGAGCCTTGATCGCTGTTGGCACGATGAAATTCAGCCTCTGCCTGTATTCCATCTACATTGTGACAGCATTAGCTACAAAGCGATCTGCAGATGACTGCTACTTTTGCTGGGCTTGGAAGTGCCCGAGAGAGGCCAAGCTGTGAACCAAGGCCTGGGGCAACTTAGCAAAAGGTATCAGGCCCACTGAGGCCAGATGCTACTTGTGTGAGAGAATTTAGGAAAATTTGAAGATTCAGCCAAGACAGGCCATTCATATGCAAAAGGCACTGGAAACAGCTTGAGTTGGCCCGAAAGTTGGGTGGGGCAGGGCCTCGGGGAACCTTCAGGGTGGGGCAAACAGTGTGAACCAGTGTGGCAGAGTCTCAGATATGGTGCCTGCTTGACAGCTCTGTCTGGGGAGGGCTCAGAAAAGGAACAGTGGCCTCTGCCGGCTCTTCGGTGCAGAAAGAAGCTGCCCGCCACCCCCAGCTCTCACCCTGATGCCGCTCAGTTCAGCCCTCCCCGTTTGTCTCTGATGCCTTTCCGTCCGCTGCTCCAGAGCTGGAGCTCACAGCGAGTGAGTCTGAGTAACTCTGTGCTCGGCCCCTTTCAGAGGAACTGCGTGAGACGTTAGAAGTTTCTGTCTCCCACAGCCTCCACCCCCGCTGGTTTTTACAGTCATTAGTTGTGGGGACTTATCTTCCCGGAACTGGAACCCTGGGCTGGGGAGCCTCACTCCTGAGATATCCCTCCCAAAGTTTCATCCACCACACACGAGTGTGGGACCCGCCCGTTCCGCGTCTCGACCCCTCCTACCAGACAAGACGCGGTTTCCTCTTTAATCCCCAAGTTGTAGGACTTCCATTCAGCCTGACTTTTGATGGTTCTGAGCGGCGATTGTTCTGTAGTTCAGTTGTAATTCTGATGTGGTTGTGCGAGGAGGCTCGCCATGTTTACCTTCGCCGCCATCTTGACCGGAAGTGTGTTGGGTTTTGTCCGCTGGGCGGAGCCCCGCCAGGCGGGAGGAGGAAGAAGGGGTTTGCGTGCAGGAAGCAGCCGGGCGTCCTTAGGGTGTTTGGGCCGCACGCATGTTTTTGGGGTATCAGGCACACACATTGATGTAGTAGGATGTCAGGCTGCAGAGGTGCAGCGTAAGGAGGGCATCGCAGGCTGGTGTCGGAAGGAATGCCGTGCCCGGTGGGGCATTAGGGATGTTGGGTGAATTCCGGGGGGTCCCCAGGTGCACTGGCCTCAGGCTCCAGGCTGGGACCCTCTTCACCCCTGGATCCCATCCTCTCACCCCTCTCAGGAGCCAGCAGAAGCTGTCGGGTGCCATCATATTTCTAGTTTTTCAAGTGGTCTTAAAAATGAAGAAGTAATACATTTCATGTTCTGCTTATGCAGAGATAATTCTATATTTAAACCCCTCACTTCCGGGTGCCACATCTGGGCAGGAGCGGTGCCTAGGCTGAGAGGGGGAGCTTTGCAACCCCAAGGGAGTCTGGGAGACATGAAATTAAAACCATTAATTAATCTATTAGCTCAACAGATAGTTAACAAACGCCCACGGTGAGCCGGGCAATGTTCTGGGCACACTATTGATCTAACAGCACAGAGGCCACAAGGCCAGCTCTGGTGGCACCGAGAGTCTCCAAAAGGAGACAGACCATAAGCAAACAGCACACGACATGTCTAGTGTCAAGAAGGGTGGAAAATAACTAGGGGTCAGGGCTGGGGAGCACTTCTGGACGGAGAGTGGTCAGAACACCATCCCTGAGGAGGCGACATCTGAGTCCCCGTGAAGCCAGGGTGTGAGAAGCGTGGAGAGCTGCCCACGGAGACCATCTAAACAAGCTGCCCCTTGTCGGGGTGGAGAAGGGGCTAAAAGTGCACAGGGAAACGAGAGAGAGACAAGGAGGCACAGGGTGCTTTTCCTTGTCGTGGTCCCTCAGGGTGACCTTGGAGTTCAACAGCTTGTATAAGTCTGTGTTCACAACCACTGGGGGGGAAATTCCAAGATGCACAGTTTTTCATTTTATGGGTGATTTTTAACCTCGGTTTTTTCCACAAGCAGTCATCTGAGAGTGTGTGATGAATGTTCATTTGGAAAGTGTGTAGGTGACACATTTGGTCGATATACTTTGAAGAAAGTCAGAAAATGCACAGCCTTCAGGGCGGGGATTGCCTGGGTCGGGGAGCTCACTTGCTCTCATTTAGCCATTCATAGAATTGCTGGCATTTATCAGGATAAACTGCTTGTGGAGGGAGCTAGGTTAAAGGTGAGAACACTGCAGAACAGAGATGTTGAGCAACCTGCCCAGGGTCGCCGAGCTATTAAGTGAGAGAGTGTGGCTCCAGCGCGGCCACCAGGGCGCTGAGCTCTCACTCATGGCCCCGCCTCCCCACAGTGAGTCTCGGGGTCTCACTGTTGTCCTGCTGAGCGGGTTCTGATCTGACTGCCCCTCGCTTCAGCCCTCAGGAAACCCAAACGAGAGGCCTGACCCTATAGGAGTGGGTTTTCCTGGGTCACAGGAAGCTGCCAGATAGACAGTCCTGGGCAGCATGGCTACTCCATGACTTACCTAGGAGCCGAGTCCTTTCCCCTTTCCCGCCCTTCACCCTTAGAACCCCAATGGCTGCTGCCGCTCCAGGCGTGGCAGCCAAGTTCTGAGCAAGAGGGGACAGGGGAGTCAGACAGTGCAGGGCCCTCCAGTTTGTCCCACTTTGTCAGGTAGAAAAGGGTTCCTGGAAGTCACCTCTGCTCACTCCTCTCCGGCCGGAACAATTCGCACTATGCGTAAGAGCGAGGTCTGTGGCCACTCAGAACCACAAGAAGGCCTGGGGGACAGTGACTTAATTGTTTCAGGTTCTTGCTCTGCTTTTGAAAATTAGCCCTGGCACATGATATTCTACCGGTTTCAGGGGTACACCCTGTGATCCGCCACTGGGACTCCTCACGATGGGGTCACCACACTCGGTCCATACCCACCTGTCCGTCACAGTGCAGAGTCACCACCACACTATTCACTGGGTCGCCTTCACCTTCTTCACCCACTCCCTCCGCCCCACCCCCACCTCCTGGCCACCATCAGCCTGTTCTGTCTACGAGTCTCTTTTGGTTTGGTTGGTTCAGATTTTTTTTTTATGTTCCTCATACAAGTGAAGTCCTGTGACATTTGCCCTGCCCGACTTTATCCGAACTTGCAGGTGAGTGTCCCACCTCGCCTACAAAAGGTTAGGATGTTCGTCATAAGGGGGAAGGAAACTTGACCCTGCGCAGGCCACAGCAGCGTCAGTACCCAGTGCTTAACATTCTTCAGTGACGCGCAGGGTCACAGCAGAGACCCAACCTTGTCCCCAATGCGGTACCGGGTCCTGTCCGTGGCCCACTCAGACATCTGTCCCATGGGCCTCAAATGCCGCTTTCCTTGGCCACCAACTCCCGGTCCCTCTGTGACCTCCCAGGGCTCCCAGGCGCCTGCCCTTCGCATGCAAAGGAGAGAGGGAGAGAGACATCAATGTGTGGTTGCCTCTCATGAACCTCCTACTGGGCACCTGACCCACAACCCAGACAAGTGCCCTGAGTGGGAATCGAACCAGTGACCCTTTGGTCCGGAGGCCGACGCTCAATCCACTGAGCCACACCAGCCAGGGCGCATGCGCTCCTTTTCTTCCTCTTGTTTCCTGCACATTGTCTCTCACTTCGGCCCGTGCGCCCCGCCTTCCAGTCTGTGTGCCCCGCCTTCCAGTCTGTGTGCCCTCAGCCCCTGGAACCCTCCTTGTCGGTCCTGCTGCAATTGCTGTGACGGTGTGTCTGTCTGTCTGTCTGTGTCTCAGAGTGCAAGGTGGAGGAGATGGCCTGCATAGGTGTCCCTTGTCTCAGGTGAGCGTCCCCTGGCACTGACTTTCCTCTGCCTGCCGGTGCCACGCACCTGGGCCACGCACGTCCACGGCGGTGATGCTTCTCAGAAGCCCTGCCTGCTCTCCACCCACACCTGTGTCCCTTTGGTTCTAGTGGTTGAAATGGATGAAGGCAATGGCCTCTTACTGCTCGAGCTGAACCCTCCCAACCCATGGGACGCGGAGCCCAGAGCCCCTGAGGAGCTGGCCTTTGGGGAGGTCCAGGTGAGGAAATATGAAAGTCACAGTCTTCTTAAAACCAAAAATCTAACGTGCATTTATATGTATATATATGTATATATATATGCAAGTGTATGTTACATATAAGGTAAAACTAAGCTGTCCATGCACACATGTATTTACACCCTGCATCACTCTGGATGAGCTCTGAGGGGTTACGCAGGACATGCCACAAAGCTGCTCTGAGCTCTGAGCCACTGTCCTCAGGGGCACCCCAGAACTTGGCAGGCATTGCAAGAAAAGATATCCAGAAAAATACAAAACAAAACAAAAACACCGTTAAATGAGAGTCCCAGAGGACAGCCGTGCAGCTGTGGGAGGCAGCTCGGAGTCCCCAGCTGCCAGGTCACCGTCGGATGACAGGCAGTCACGTGTCCAGCCTGCCCAAGGTCCCGCCACAGCCCTCACCCCACGATTCCAGCTCCAGGAGGGCGTTTCCTCCGGAGGAAGCCCTTGGGGCGTCGGGGAGGCGTCGACCGCGCAGAGTCCATTTTCTACCATATTTGGGAAGCTTGTGAAAATGGGCAGTGACTCCTGTTCTGGAGGAAACCGACGGGAACCGGCCCAGAAGAGGCAGAGTAACGCGGAGTTCGGTCCTCGCTGGGCCTCTCTCTTTTCCTGTGACCTCATCTTTTTTCCTGTGGCTCTGCCAGACCGCGGGCAGGGAGTGTGGAGCTGATCGTGTGGAGTGCGGAGCAGGGGTCACGCCTGGCCCCAAGTCCCTGTTCACGGCCATTCTCAGAGCACCCTGGCCTCCCCAAGGGGGCGTCGGGGTCACTTGGAAGAGAAAGCCACACGCGCCTGCTCAGTGGGGCTGCTGCCCGCTCAGCCAGTCTCCTCAGCACTTACCGGCTTGCATTTAGCCCCCTGCGGCCGGTCAGGGCGCCTCCACCTGACTCTCCTTGTACACGGTGCTTTGGGGGGCTTCCCACAGAAGGTATCCCCCCAGTGCAGACTCAGCAAGAGTGAGACCAGCTAATGCACAGGCCTGGCACCCAGAAGCGTCCGCGAGCCTTTCCCTGCTAACAAACAGCAGCGCCCCGAGCCTGGTGTCTGAGTCAGGACTCCGAGTCCCGCGCCCACTCAGGAGCCGAGTCCTCCAGCGGGACTTGTGCGCTCCCCAGCCCGGGCCCCTCGGTCCCCTGTGGCCCGCATCTCCCTCTCTCCCCCAGGTGACTTACCTGACGCACGCCTGCATGGACCTCAAGCTGGGAGACAAGCGCATGGTGTTCGACCCCTGGCTGACGGGCCCCGCCTTCGCCCGCGGGTGGTGGCTGCTCCACGAGCCGCCGGCCGACTGGCTGGAGCGGCTGTGCAGGGCCGACCTCGTGTACATCAGCCACATGCACTCGGACCACCTGAGGTAGGGGCGCCCGGCACCCCCGGAGGGTTTCAGGGTCTCGTGCAATCGCTGCTCGCTCCGAGCTGGGGCCGCTGCGACTGCGCAGCCGCAGTCCGAGCTGAGTGGAGGGCGGGTGTTCCGCACCCTCCCTGCAGGGGGCGCGCTGGCTCCCTCCCTCCTCCCGCTCGGAAGGAGTTCGGGGTTCACTGCGGTCACAGGGTGTTTGACCCCTTGCTTCGCGTCCGCGCTCACGTCGGGAACCAGCACACGGCGCACATTCTCAGTTCTGCCGGCTGTAGGGCCAGCTGAGTCACAGAGACTCGACTGCCCTGTTCATGTGCCACAAAATGTCACCGCTCTTTTATTTTCATTGACATTAGAGGGAGAGGAAAGTGGGGAGAGAGAGGCGTCCATTTGTTGTTCCGCTTACTGACATATTGATTAGTTGAGTCGTGTATGTCCTGACCAGGGATCGAACCTGCAACCCTGGCATATGGGATGGACACACCAACCCACTGAGATACTGGGCCAGGGCAACATCAACCCCCTTTTGATTTTCCCTTCATCCGTTCTGAAAAGACGAAAACCCTTCTTTGTGGCCGCAGCGGGTGGCCCTGGTCTGCCAGTTTGTGGTCTGTCCCAGGCACACCCGCCCCCACCTCTGAACCCTGAGCCAGCCCCGTCCACTGGCTCATGGGGACCTTAACCCAGGTGATCACAAAGGAGAGAAGGGCTTCTGTGGCCTTGCGTGACACAGCGCACTCAAAAACATGCTTTGGTACATGGGTTCATGGTCAGGTTAATACCCAGTTGACAGCCGATTGATCCCTTCTTTTTTTTCTGTTCCAAAGCACACGGATCTCCATAGCACGGATAGTCCCTCCTTTATCTTTCTAAAAGGAAATGGCTTAAAAACCGAATTGGCTGGTTTAGCAACAAATCACCTGCCATGAACTTATAAACTGAACACAACCCATGGGGGGATTACAGTGCTGTAATTAAAAACTGCTTATGGCCCCGGCCGGGCGCTCAGTTGAGCATCGACCCGTACACCAAGAGGTTGCAGGTTTGATCCCCCGTCAGGGTGCGTACAGGAGGCAACTGATTGATGGTTCTCTCTCCCTTGTTCTCTCTGAAATCAAGCATATCCTCTGGTGAGGGTTTATAAAAAGGAAAGGAAAAAAAAGCTACTTGTGGACTCAGCAACGGCTTTGTCCCACCGACTCCACTGGAAGTGTCCTTGCACAACCCCGTGTTGCGAAAGCCCTGGGGAGGGACGAGGCTTGTCCTCGAGGACAGGGTGAGCCCTGGTGACCGACACAGTGGGGACAGAGAGCAAGCCCATCCCAGTCAGGCGGTTGCTCCATTGCGCCTGTTACCATAACGGTGTCACCCGAAGTCCTCAGAGGAGCCTTTCCTGGGCAGACACTGAAGCTTAGGAAGGGTACAAGGCTTTTCATGTCGTCGAGTCCAGTTTTATCCCACCCCAGTCCTGAAAACCCATCTGGTTTTAATTCCGGGGGTCTGTGTGGGCAGAGTCCCCAGGTATGGAGAGGCCGGCTCTGACCTACAGCAGCGCAGCGGGGTGCTGGTGCTGAGTGTTCCTGATCCTTTGTTACGGAAAAGTCCCTGAAGCTCCTAATTTTCACTCCTTTCAGCCGTTTCCTTGATGGGCTTTTTCTTTTTAACTCTTGTCTGGTTGACTCATAAACGTGGGGGTCATGTGTCCCATTTGTCTGGTCTGACCCTCCTTTGCTGAATAAAACCCCCTTGATTTACAAAAACAAGGGAAAAGGCCAGTATACTTTTGAGAACAGTTTTTAGTCAAAGAAACGTGATTGTATTGTGTAAATATAGTATTTTTTAATTTATTTATTTTTAGAGGGGAAGGGAAGGAGAGAGGGAAAGAAACATCAATGTATGGTTGTCTGCCATGTGTCCCCTGCTGGGAACTAGCCTGCAACCCAGACATGTGCCCTGACTGGGAATTGAACCTCGATCCTCTGGTTTGCAGGCCAGTGCTCAATCCACTGAGGTACACCAGCCAGGGTAAATATAGTGAGTATTTTAATAGATGACATTATTAATAGATGCCTATAAGAATTCTCAACAATTAAAAAGTCACAAAGCAGTAAGCATGCACATTTGAGTAATTTACCCTAACTCCCAGAGTCCTTTAAAATAGAAGATTTGTGGCCCTGGCTGGTGTGGCTCAGTGGATTGAGCACCAGCCTTCAAACCAAAGAGTCGCCAGTTCAATTTCCCGTCAGGGTACGTGCTTGAGTTGTGGGCCAGGTCCCCAGTAGGGGGCGCAGGAGAGGCAACCACGCATTGATGTTTCTCTCACTCTCTTCCTCCCTCCCATCCCCTCTCTCTAAAAATAAATAATTAGAAATAAAAATAAAATAGAATATTTAGGTGCTCAACCCAGAGACCGAAGTTACATTCAAATAATCCTTGACTCTGAGTCCTGTGCTTTTGGAGAGGAAAACCCCCTGCTTTCCCTGCCCCGGACCCTAAGCCCAGGCAGCTTTAAACACCGTGGGAGACCTCGAACGTCAATGCACTTAATACGGGTTGACAGGCAGACTCCGTCTGTACTTCTCTTATGATCAAACAACTTATTTCACCTGACATTATGCTCAGTGTCCAAACCCGATTCTTAAACCACATAGTGAATTCACTGAAACCCGAAGTTCCCTTCTGACAGGAGCGGCATCACATTCAGAATCTGGAAACCTGAACTTGAACACCAGTTTCCTATTTGTTAGTTGTCCATTTCTGAATAGGTCTCCTCACTTATAAAAGCAAAGAAACAGTTCAGAGGGGTGTGTGTGTGTGTGTGTGTCGGATGAAGTAACATGTGAACCTGCCTAGCATTGTGTTTACAATGATTTAACAGGAATCCCATTTTTTGTTAGCTTTTTTCCATCCCACAGCGGCTTACGTCCCTTGTCTGTAAGGAGTGCTCACTGAATGAAAGCTGAGTGAGTCCACGCAGGTGTTTCAGTTGCCTGGGTGGCCGAGGGGCGCCCAGTGGACATCGCTGCAGGTCAGCGTGGTTTTTCTCTGCCTGCCTCGCAGGGACCGCTCTCCCCCAGGACAGAGAATGCATTTTCTAGAAAGAAGTGGGCATCTAAGTGCAGAAACCCGGCCCCACGGTGCGGGGCCCAAGGTCCCCCTTGGGCTGTGGCCCAGGCCTTGTCTCCCGGAGGCACGGGGAACCTTCTCACCCATGACTCATCTCATCTGCCCCTCCGCTGACCCACCACTGCCCCAAAGCAGCGTCCAGGCAGTGGAGGGAGTCAGCCCACCTGCTACCGAGGTACCAGGTGTAGGGTAGGTTCTCACGTTGAAAAGGAACCTGCCAGCCAGTCCCTTGAGAAAAAACCACACTGGTGAGGGTCCGTCTTGGTGGTCACTTGCTTCATGACCACCTGTGTCTGGGGGTAGAGGGTCCTGATTTTCACCTGCCGCCCTTCCTGCCCTTTGGGTCCTAGCTACCCGACCCTGAGGAAGCTGGCGGCGAGGAGGCCAGACATCGCCATTTACGTGGGCAACACGGAACGGCCTGTGTTTTGGCATCTGCCCCAGAGCGGCGTCCAGCTGACCAACATCAACGTGGTGCCGTTCGGGATCTGGCAGCAGGTCAGACACCTGTGTCCTTGTCACACTGCCCGGCCCCGATTTCCAGGCTGCAGTTTAGGCGAGTCCCCGGAGCTAGAATCGAAGATGGGCTTATTGGCAGAACTCTATCGTACAGACTGGACCGAAAGGCCCCTGACGCACCCTGCTGTTGGTTTATTGTGAAACTGCAGGTAGACAAGAACCTTCGGTTCATGATCCTGATGGACGGCGTCCACCCTGAGATGGACACCTGCATCATCGTGGAGTACAAAGGTACGGTCCGACCCGCATCAGCCAGGACCGGTGCACGGTGCTGGTGGGGGGAGGACCCTAGCGGCCGCCGGCAGGGTCCTGCCGCCCTGCGCTCACCTTCTTCGCCTCGAGGGCCCGTAGAGCGCACGGTATTCAACCCTCGTCTTAGAAAGACGGGCTATCGTTCGGGTGGTCTTTGTGGAGAACCAACGACCAGTCGCGTGTGGGGACAGGTGCAAAGCTTTTCTCATAAGGCAACAGATAACCTATATTTCACGTAGCGCAGTTTCTTCAAAATGGCCTTTGTTGAAATAGTGTCTTTCACCTTGACCTGTAATCACGTTGGACCTCAACAGACGCGTGCAGTCTGCCTTTCGTGGGAGAACAGCCTTGCTTTCTGAATGTGAACTTCGGGTGGCGTTTGGGGAGGGCCCAGGTGTTTGCTCCGGGCCCTTTCTTTTGCGTCCTTTGGGCCCAAACGTGGAGACATGGACAAGGACAGTGGTCTGTCTGTGACCCTGGGGTGCAGTCACGCTCGCCGTCCTCCCCGGGCGTCACTTGACAATTCACAAGATGCTAGTGAGGATTTTAGGTTTCGAAGCCTCCCCCTTGGACAAAAGCAAGTCTCCCGCGGTCGCAGGCGTCAGATGACGCAGGCCGTGCAGGGGAAGGCCTTGCGGACTCGGGAACCCACAGGGCCACGGTGTTCCCCTTTCTCTCCCCACAGGGCACAAAATACTCAACACCGTGGACTGCACCAGGCCCAACGGGGGCAGGCTGCCCACGAAGGTCGCTCTGATGATGAGTGATTTTGCTGGAGGAGCGTCGGGCTTTCCCATGACGTTCAGCGGCGGAAAATTCACTGGTAATCCTCTAGGCCAGCGCCGCACCGAGGTGCGGTCTCAGCACTTTGCCAAAGGCCAAGAGAGCGAACGCAAAGATAATGAGGACGCGGCCCCGCCCCACTAGAAGCTGGAGATCGTAGCGCCAGTCACAGACGGGCAAACTCTAGTTCCCACTCCGAGGGCGCTGGTGCAGCAGGGAGAGGCGGTAAGGTGGGCAGGGCCTCGCCGGAGAGCCAAGGAAAAGGATCCCGTGACTCAGGGAAGAAACCAGGTCACAGCAGCAGGTGGCTCAGAACAGAGAGCAGGCACGCCCCCTGGGCCCTGTGAGCGCTCCCTCGGGGCGCACAGCCAGGGGGGCCCTTCAAAGCGTGGGAAGGAAGTGGGGAGAGGGAGGTGGTGGCGAACAGCACAAACCTGCAGTTGTAAGATAAGCAGGTTCCGGCGACGCAAACACACAAGCACACAGCGTGGTGCCCGGGTCGACACCGCCGTGTCGTGCGCCTGAAGCCCCTCACCGCCCACAGACACAGGCGCACACACCGCGCGGACGGCGCGAGGGACTGGGTACTGCCCGCAGTGGTTCCGCAGTGCCCGTGCGTATTAAACCAGCACACTGCGCACCTTAAGCTTACACGTGTCACATGTTAACTGTCTCTCGAAACTAAAACAAAGTGTGGGCCCCACGGCAGGAGCCCCCGGGCCCCGGGCCGGGAGGGGGCGGGGCGGAGGTGGTGCGTGCGGTGCCCGCGTCGTCCGCGCCCGTGCTGTCCGCTGGGTGACCGGTCTCCGACGAATTCGGTGGGAAGCAGCCCGGGGCGGCAGGAGGAAGCAAGCCCCTCCCTTTCTTCTCTCCATCTGTCCCCCTCGTTCCGGGACGACGTGACCATCCCTGGTCGAGGGGATAGCAGTGTGACCGAGAGACAAAACGTCCCTCTTGAAGGGTGGCTGGCACGATCCCACTCGAGCGTGAGTGTGAACGAGTGAGTGTGAGCTTGAGTGTGTAAGTGTGCGACTGTGTGTGTGAATGTGTGTGTGCACGTGTGACTGTGTGCAGGCACCAGCGTCAAGGTCAGGGCCACTTATTTTTCCCGTGTTTCTCAAATTTTCGCAGCGGTAGGGGCACCAACAGCTCTCGGCTGGGGGGGCCCCGGGGGGGGGCCCGCCCCCCGTTTCCCTGACTGCCTCCCTGGCCGTTCGCTCCCACCAGCCCACGCCGCAGCCCCTCACCAGGGCCCCCCGCCCCGCCCCAGCCTTGGCACTTGCTGTTTCCACTTCCTGAGGTGCTGCTGTTTCTCCCCTGCGGTCGATCATTTTTGTGCCTGTGACTCAAATGTCACCTACACCAACCGCAGTCCCGAAACGGCCCTCCACCCGCCCACCCCGCCACCTGTGATCTCTTTCACTTCCCTCTTAGTTCTTCGCTCTTTGACATGCCTTAGTCAGGGACTTGTCCATGACTCCCTTCCCTCACCGGAGTGGATGCACCCCGAGTGGCTGGCCTTGCTCACTCCCACCCTCCGTGCCCAGGGCCCTGTCTGGCATAGAGTGGGTGCTCCGTACACACCGGTCAATGAATGAGGAAGCAGATGAACAGCCCGAGAGGCAGGCGTCTGGATTCCACCTCACAGAGGAGGAAGCGGACATAGGTGTTTTCTGTCCTGTGTTCACTGCACCCCTCCTGCTCCTGACCGCTGGGCCTGGGCCCGGTGTGACGAACCTGCTTTGTCGTTCAATCCACCAACACAGCGAGGGCATGCCCACCTCAGCAGAGAGGTCGTAACGACAAGAATTAGCGTGCCCTTGAAACATGCGTGCACAGGGAGACAGCCACACGTGTGGGAGGCTGGCCAGGGTCCCAGTGAGTTGCCATGAACCACGAGAGGGTTAGACGTCTTTGGCTGACTTGGTAGCATTTTCCTAGCCACCAGCTGAACTTCGCAAACCTTAGAGCGATGACGTGGAGGTTTGCTGTATTTCTGAGTTAGTCACCTATCCGCTGGCCTTCCCGGGAGAGCCCCAGTCCACGGGAACGGCCGCTGTCCTGTGACTGCTGCGCAGAGACTAACCCGCGCCCTGTCCTTGCAGAGGAGTGGAAAGCCCAGTTCATCCGAGCCGAGCGGAGGAAGCTGCTGCACTACAAGGCGCGGCAGGTGCGGGACCTGCAGCCCCGCGTCTTCTGCCCCTTTGCTGGGTATTTCGTGGAAGCGCACCCGTCGGACAGGTATGGCTGGGTGTTTGCTACGCCTCGCCCCTGGGAGCCACTACGGTGACCTCAGAAGCCATGACAAATGGCAGCAAAGGTTGAGAATCCGGATTCCAGGGACATTACGGAGGCCGAGCTGCAAGGACTCACAGATGAACCGCACTGTGGGCGCTTATTCACTCACAGGACACTTGGGCTTGCCCTGCGGCCTGCGGGTCAGGGAGCCGGCCAGCCACACTGCCGCGCATGCGCAGCAAGCCAGCCAGCGCCCCCTGCAGTACCTTCGCTGCCCTTTGGAGGGAGCTGTCTGGGGTCAATTTTGTTAACAATTTTACACAGGGAGGCAAAGCAGCATTGAGAGGTTACAGCAGGTTGTGACCGCGACCACTGTGTTTCAGGAAGAGCGATCAGATCTCAGCAGCCTGATTTAGAGATGAGAGGGTCGAAGGCAGGGGGCCCAGAGGGAGTCAGGGGCTGAGCCAGTGGTGGCGTTGCTCTGGGTGGCAGGACACAAACCGTGCAGGAAGAAGACGCCGCTGAGGCCACGGGGACAGTGACTGCTTTACTCCTGGCTGCAAACTGAACTCCAGGACCATAAGTAACACAGGCCGGGCCACCTGGCGCTGTAGGAAAACACACGCTTGCCTCTGTTTTGTGTTTGGGCACCTGAATGCAAGCACCTGTGCCGTAGGGGAGACCAAGCCGTAGCTCCAGAGAGAGTAGACTCCCGGCCCGCAGCGATGGCGTGTGCATTGTCCTCAGGGGATGAAGCCGTGGTGCGCCCTGCGCTGGACCTGCCTCTCTGGCCTTGGCTACCACATTCCCCATAAGGCAATGGAGGGGGGGGGGTAGGGCTTTTCCGGAAGGGCTGCGGTTTGGACTTAGGTGTGGGAGCTATCCAACTCCAAGCAAAAGCACAGTTAGGATATAGATTTCAGGAAGGGCTGTGACTCAGGATGTTGTGTTCTTGGGCAACACTGGGTTTTTGCTGGTTTTGAATGGAAAGACTTTTTTTTTGGGGGGGGGCTTACAAACAACAGAAGTTTCTTTGTCTCAGTTCTGGGAAGTCCAAGATCAAGGCGCTGGCAGACTTCTTCATATAACCTCACGTGGTGGAAGGGGTGGGAAGGTTGCAGACTTGACTCCCAACCCTGAGGGGAGGCCCCCCGTCCACACCCGCCTGGGAAGGCTGGGTCTGCCCCTGCTGGTTGGGCACAGCGCCGCGTCACCTGGGGCGAGTCACTGGGCCTCCCTAAGCCGCGTCCTTCTTTATAAAAAGAGAGCAATTATGGCGGCTCTCTCCGAGTTTGTGAGGACGAAACCAGTTGGCTCATGTGAGGCATTTGGTGTAACTCCTGCCAGCTGGCACTTAATTAATTAATATTCAGTGCAAGAGTGTGCTGTCCCCACCTGTGTGTCAGTGTTGTAACACGACTTCTTTTCAATATGGATTGCGTATTAGATACTGATTCCACATTTAAATGTAAAACCATATAATTATACTTAAAAACAAGGTGTACCCACAGCCTTCTCTGCCCAATAATGCCTCCCCGGTCAGGGACACTGGCCCAGGTCTAGTCTCTATCGTCCCCTGGGGCGAGCGGAGGGGGTCGGGAAGTGAGGCGGCAGAGAGGCCAAGTCGAGTCTGTCCTTGTTCTGATCAGACTGCGCTTCGGAGAATAACCGCCTACCTGGGAACGGTCTCACTCCGCAGGTACATCAAGGACACAAACATCAAAAATGACCCGAGCGAACTCAACAACCTCATCAAGAAAAGCTCCGAAGTGGTGACATGGACCCCCCGCCCCGGAGCCACCCTGGACCTGGGCCGGATGCTCAAGGACCCGACAGACAGGTTTGTCTCGGACATTCCTGGAGAATAAGAGTGACCTGAGGATTCTCTCGATCGAGAGGACAAAGGGCTCGCTGTGGCCCGTGACAGGTGGCTGTGTGGGAATGTGGGTCTTGCTGACCAGCACAGTGGGGCTGAGACAGAGTAAGAAGGCTACTAGGTGAACAAAATAAGCTGTGAGTTGAGCACTTTCGAATCGAGGGGCAAGCCTGTGTCTCCCTGGAAGTTCTCGTCTTGCAGTAAATCGCTCAGCCGCCTTCCTCGTCTCAGGGCCTCGAGGGCGGGGTCAGGGGGTCCTCCTGGGGAGGAGTCAGCAGTCAGGGGCCGGTGCAAGCGAAGTGTTAGCAGCCTGCCAGGTAGTTTTCCCATCGGCCTCCGCGCCACAGAGCAAACCTGTGACGCACACGCAGGCCCGCTCCGGGCGTGCAAGGCGCGGGCAGCTACCATCGGGGCCCAGACCTAGAGTCTGTGAACACGTCTCGAGCTAAATGGAACCGTGGGTTCCTCACATAGAAATGAACCAACGGAGTCGGAAAGCGGGCGCAGGCCCCCAGTTCACCTCCTCCCGGCCTCACCCCACCACAGCCTGCACAGGACAGGCCGCCGCCTCGGCCTTGAGCCCCCACATCAAAGTCCTTTTCCAGCCCCGTCTGCTCTCATTCAGGCATCTCTGCAGATCGCCAGTCCCTCCGCGTGGCCTTTGTTCGGCTCTTAGTTTTTCACATGGATTTGCACAGCAGCCCCTGCTGGTGGCTGGTGGTTGTGCAATCACGGCATCGATTACAATAAGCATCAAGATTTTATTTATTTATGTTTAGAGGGGGGAAGGGAAGGAGAAAGAGTGGGAGAGAAACATCAATTTGTGGTTGCCTCTCTGGCACCCCCTACTGGGCCCTGACTGGGAATCGAACTTGAGACCCTTTGGTTTGCAGGCCAGCTCTCAGTCCACTGAGGGGCACAGCAGCCAGGGCACAATAAGCATCTTTTTAAATGAAATAACAGGCTCTGGCCGGGTGGCTCAGTGGGTTGGAGCATAGTCCCATACATCAAAATGGTGTGGCTTTGAGTCCCGATGTGGACACATATGAGAGGCAACCGATCAGTGTTTCACATTGATGTTCTCTCCCTCCCTTCCTCTCTGAAATCAATGAACATATGCTCAGGTGAGGAAAAGGAAAGGGAAGGGAGAGAGAAAAAGGAAAGAGAAAGAAAGAAAAGAAAAGAGGAGAAAGAAAGAAAAGGAAGAACAGACTTGAATACATTGCACAGGACAAGAGCAAGTATTGTTTTAGGAAGTGACTGTGTCCCAGGGACCCTCGACATGGGGTCCCCTAGAGTCCTGCACAGACTGTTATCCTTACCAGGGTCACAGGTCAAAGGTTTGAAGACTCTTTGCTGCCAAAGTCACCTTTCAAAAATGCAAAGCCGCTGCCATCCCTCCCGTCTTCAACTTCAGGGTCTCCCCAGCGCCCTCAGGATAAAAGTGATATATTTTCTGTAGCGCCAGGGCCAGAGAGGCCTTTGCGTATTTTGACTACTTCTGGGGGGGCCAAGGCCCCCTCTGAGCGCCGGGGGAGCTACTCGGTGGGTTGGCTTTGGATTGGGAACGCTAACGTGTGCCTTCCTTCCTTCTCCCTCTGCCCCCTCGCCTCTGTCTTTAAGCAAGTGCATCACAGAGCCTCCAGGGGGCGCCAAAGTTTACAAGGACACCTGGGACTTCGGGCCGTACCTGGAGGTCCTGAATGCTTCTGTGGGAGACCCCGTGTTCCAGCACCAGGCCTGGATCCAGGAGTACTTCACCTGGGCTGGATTTAAGGATTACAACCTGGTGGTCAGGGTAGGCGGCTCCGCTGGTTCGTCTTCGCTGTCTGGGGCTGTGGGAGTCCATGGAAACCGCAGGATTCCGCGTTGTGTTGCAGTGGGCTCCCCTCCTCCCAGTGCGGCCCAACAGACTGGCTGGACCAGCTGACAGCAGCCTCCCCTCTGCCTGTAATGGGGCGCACGCAGACGTAAAAGTCTTCGGAATAAAATTCGGGTGTCTTCACCAGCTCCCCGGTGCCCTTCAGGGAGGTGTCTTTGCTGTCCCCAGACCCGGGAAATGGTGGCCTGCGGGGCGTGTTCAGTCGGGCAGGTCGTAGGGAAAGGAGACTTCGGGGAGATCATTTACATTCGGTTGACACGTGATGAGGGCAACACTCCACACGGAGTCACTCGGCAACCGCAGGCGGTGCTTGGTGCCCACTGCTGGTCCACTGAGGGCGGCGAGAACCTGGGACACTTGATAGAAGTCGGTGAGGGGGAGGGGTCGGGGAGGGGCAGAAGCTCCCCTCGTCGTGACTCCAGGTCACTGAGACCTTTATGGCAAATCGGGTCTCACACAGCCCAGACTTTTCCTAAGGACCTTGATGAACCAGACTGACGCGTGTCCGCCCTTCACCACGCTGTCCTTCCCCCAGATGATCGAGACGGACGAGGACTTCAGCCCTTTGCCGGGAGGATATGACTACTTGGTTGACTTCCTAGACTTGTCCTTTCCCAGAGAAAGACCAAGCCGGGAACACCCGTACGAGGAAGTAAGTGAGCCGTGGACGGTGGACGTGGCCCTCCATCCCTTCCTGCCCCTTCCTTCCGTCTACGGAGCTTTTTCCTTGGGGATCATGTGGAGTCTCGGAAGAGCTGCCGGGCGAGCAGGACCGGTGTCTTCACACCCGGCCTGAGTGCTCTGCAAAGGCCGGTCTCCGCCCTCCCCTCTGCCCTCTGGGCGCCCCTTGCCCCACACCAGGGCCGCCTCCTGCCCATGGAAGCCCAGGGAGTGGGCCAGACGGGGGTCAAGTTAACAGACTAGCACAGTTCCTGAGCTCCAGGCTGAGCAAGCCCCTCACCCACGGCAGGCGTGAGGCTGCAGCTGTGGGCGCTGGGCCAGCTCCTGAGCCGTCCGAGCCTCGCTTTCCCTCCTGCCGTGGGGCGCGTCGCCTCCTGGCCGGTTTCCCGTGAGGAACAGCACACCCGTGAACGTGCACTGGAACTCACGTACATTCCACACTCATGTGAGAACCGGTGGCTGAACAGGCTGGGCACGCAGCCCGTCCTGAAGCTTCTGTGTGTGCCTGGGGGACGTGAGTGGCCCTACCATAGTGGCCTCCATGTGCCGCCCTCACTGAATAACAGTGTCTTTCTGCCGCATTTGAATGATTGGAATCATGTTCTCAACTTCCCAGAGAACTTGGAGATCTGGATTTTCATGTAAAATACCCAGATTTATACCTGTGGACAGATCATCCAAGCTTTCGTGTGTTTTTTTTTTAAATCCTCACCCAAGGATACGTTTATTGGTTTTAGAGAGAGAGGGAGGGAGAGAGAGAGACATCAGTGTGAGGCAGAGACATTGATGTGTTGCCTCCTGTACACATCTGGGGATCGAACCCCCAACCTAGGTATGTGCCCTGACCAGGAATCGAATCCTCAACCTTTGGTTACTGGAGGACGCTCCAACCAACTGAGCCACCCAGCCAGGGTGATAATTTGAAAAGGGGCCGTGGGTTAGGCTGCATGGGCTCAGGGGTCACTAGTTGAAGCTCCCCGGTGAGGAGCCGGCCACCCCTGAGCGCCAATGTGGAGGCCCTGGTCCCGGAACGTGACCCATGCTCTGCCTGCTCTCTCGCTCCCCTCCCCCAACAGATCCGTTCCTTTTATTCTGAGAACTATCTGGACGCACTCGGCGGGACCGCGCCCGGACGTGGGGCAGGGCCGGCCACTTCCTGTGCCCTCGCTGTCGGCCACGGCACAGCCTCCGCCCCCTGCACTGCGTTTTCTCCGGCTCTCGGGACTCTGCCGCCTCTCCCTGCTCTTTGGCTGCCGCTCACGGCGGGAATCGCTTGGAATCTCGATCCATCTCTGCTTGCCTCCTCCTAAGCCTGCGCTGTCCAACACCTTCTGCATCAGGGGCTGGGGTTCTCCACAGGTAAAGGCCCTGGCGACCTCGGGGAGGGAACCTCGCGCAAGACACAGATGGCCCTGCTTGGCTTCTGCGGGCTCAGGCGGGAGACCGGGTGTCCTGCGTCAGAACAGTGGTGACGGGCACACTTACTGAGCTCTGAGTGCCGGGCCCTGCTTATGCATTGTGTGTACATTGGTTGAATTAATCCTCATAGGATGGGGTCCATTGTCTTCATTCTATAAAAGAAGAGATGACCCTAGAGCTGGTATGGCTTAGTGGATTGAGCCCTGGCCTGTGAACCAAAGGGTCACTGGTTCAATTCCCAGTCAGAGCGCATGCCTGGGTTGCAGGCCGGGTCCCCAGTAGGGGGCGCATGAGAGGCAGCCACACATTGATGTTTCTCTCCCTCTCTCCTTTCCTTCCCTTCCCCTCTCTAGAAATAAATAAATAAACTGTTTTCTAACAAATAAAGAGGAAACAGAGGCACAGGATGGTAGCACCTGGGTTTGAACCCAGGAATCGGACTGTGCTCTATAAGCCAGGACGCCCCCAGTCCTGACCCGAGTCCCCTTTCCCGGTCCTCAGTTTCCCCCGCACTCAGGTCCCTCCGCGTCCCGCCTGCGGCATCCGCTCCAGCAGCCACCTCTCTGCGATGCCCCAGGCACATGCCCCGGCCGCCCTGTGGGGGGCGCCCCGCTCACTGTCCGCGTCCGTTTCAGATCCGGAGCCGGGTGGACGTCATGAGACACGTGGTGAAGAACGGCCTGCTGTGGGACGACCTGTACATAGGGTTTCAGACCCGGCTGCGGAGGGATCCGGACATATACCACCACCTGTGAGTCTGAGAACGCCCAGCGACCCCCCGCCCCTTTCGGTAACCGGCGGTCGGGTGGGGACTCCACCGCCAGTGTTGCCTTCCTTTGCAAGCCTGTTACCAGCCAGTGTGGTTTGCCCTGGCGGAGTGGCTTGGTTGCTTGGAGCCTCGACTCCTACATCCAAAGCTCTGGGTTCGATTACCAGTCAGGGCACACCCCTAGGCTGTGGGTTTGATCCGGGGTCAGGGTGCCTACAAAGGCAGCCAATCAATGTTTCTCTCTCCCTTCCTCTCTTTCTAAAATCAATAAACATAGCTTTGGGTGAGTTTAAAAACAAAAACCCATGTGCACTTTAAGGTTAAAGTGGAAGTGCTTGAGTTGAAATGACAGAAAGGCTTCTTGGCCATCTCTGTGTCTGCAAAGCAGTCACCAAAGGGAGACACGGTGACCGTTCCCTCACGCCCTCTGAAAAACGGAGGAATTTGGTTTTCAATGAGCAGAACCCACCACCTCCCTTCTGCCCTTGAGCTCACAGGCTTGCTCCAAATTTATTAAAAGTTCTTTTGCACTTCTTTGCTTTCAAGTGTTTTTAAATGATAAAAAACGTAAAGGATGTCGAAGTCCGTAAAATGGAAAGAACCCCACCCCACAGAATGCTGTGCCCTGCCCCCCCCTGCACTGCCCTCCAGGGCGGCCTTTGGGAGCAGCTGGGCGGGGAGCACCCCAGGCCAAGGCCTGGGCGTTTCAGCATTGCCCTGAATCCGTGAGTTCTCCACCCAGCGCCCCACGTGGTTGGGGTGGGTACTGTTGCCAATGTAATGTAAGTCCAGTGCCTACATTCTATAGCTTGCCTTTTTACCCACAGGTGCATCTTTTTTTTTTAATCCTCACCCAAGGATGTGTTTGATTTGGCGGGGGAGGGGGGGGGGACAGGCAGACACAGAGAGAGAGAAACACCCTTGTGAGAGAAACATGGATTGTTTCCTTCCCAAATGCACCCTGACTGGGGATCGAACCCGCAAACGTCTGGTGTACAGGACAATAGTCCGACTAACTGGCTCACCCAGCCAGGGCTCATCAGGGCGCCTTTGTGCCCCTACTGGTCAGGACACACACATCAACCCCGAACATGTGAACAGCTGTGAAACAGCCCCCGCTGTGGTCTCTTGCCCCAGAGCGCACACTCTGCCTGAGAGCACGGACGAGCACATGCACTTTGTGCAGAAATAGGATAACGCTGTGCACACTGTTCTACCTGCATGTTCCCAGAACAGCTTGCTCCACCTGGTTGTCTCCCTGTCGAGTTCCAACTTCTCACTACTGGAAACAGGGGTTTGGCCAATACACCCTGGTTCCTCGGGACGGATTCCTAGCACAGGGGTGAGGTTGCTGGACCCAGTGCCCACGCGGCCTTGCCGCTCGCCCAGTCCTGGCGCGGGAAGCCAGCCCTGCCTCCCGGCACTAACACGGGAGGCCACGCGGGTCCCTGCCCGCTCCCCAGTCTGGGCCCTGACCCAGCCGCTCGGCGCATCCGCCTGCGCTTCCCCTCACGAGGATTCCCTAAAGCCGTCACACGCCGCGGATGTTTAGCTGCCTGAGCAGCCGAACCAGCCCCGAAACGAGTTTCTCGGGAGGGCTGGCGATGGGACCCCACGGACCCTGCCACACAGTAGGTGTGGAGGGGTCCGAACCTCACCTCGGCTCCATCTCTCTGGCAGGTTCTGGAACCACTTTCAGATAAAACTCCCCCTCACGCCTCCCAACTGGCAGTCCTTCCTGGTGCGCCAGGAGGGGCCCGGACTGAAGACGTCCCCGGCCAGGCCTCCCGCAGGCGTGGGGAACACTGTCGCCTGTGCCCCGTCGGACTCCCTGGGGCACCCAGACTGAGGAGGAGGGTGCCTCTCAGGAAGCCTGCCCCCGGGGGGAAGGAGAAGAGCTAACATTTCGCAGATGCAATGAGTAGTGAGGACATCCAGCCCCAGTCCGTGGACCCGCTAGCCTGGTTGGGCGAGCACACAACCAGTGAAAACATGACAGAGAAAATCATCACCGGCAGCCGGTGAGCACTCAGAACGAGACCCTGACCACACGAAGAGAAATGACCGGAGAAACCCGGAGAGCAAGAGAGCGACAACAGAGAGACACGGAGACACCCCCACCTGCACCATCGTGGGCCTCCCCTGCCGCCCGCCTGCCGCCCCGCCTGCCGCCCGCCTGCTGCGGCTTCATTAACCAAACTGCCCCCCTGCTGTCCCACACTCGTGACCAGGAAGATCACGTAGTGTGACTGCAAGACGAGAATTCCTCGACTCACACCTTCGTTTCCGTGTTTACCCACTTACCCCCCAGGTGGCCGTTGCCTCTTCCTCGCGGACTCTGAATTTCTGCAAAGCAGACACGCTTGCCCTTGAGACCTGGGCACGCGCGTCTGTGTTCATAACCGGCCTCCAGGGAAGAAAGAGCAAGCGAACGCTGTCTCCCGCGGTCAGCGGGACTTGCGTCTGAACTAGCGTCAGCATCCGCACCAGCAGAACTGAGGACCTAGGTGGGACACTCTTTGCAGCCGGGAAGCTCCCTGCTTGAGCCCAGCATGTGGCGCTGGGCTGAGCCGCCCCCAGGCCGGAGGGGTGCCATGGGTGTCCCCATAGGACACGATGGCAAGGCAGATGTGGGCTGGGGACACTGGGGAAAGAGAGGTTCCATTGGACCTTCTGAGAGGACCAGGAAGAGCATTACATTCAGGGGGTACTTCAGGGCAGGTGGGGTGTTAAGAGAGTGTCTTGAAGATTGGGTGACGTGGAGGGGAGGGGTGGTGAAAGGAATATTTCAGGCAGACAGACTGGGTGAGGGGACCAAAGTCTTAGTCCCCAGTGGGTTCTCGCTGACCTTGCAGCATCATGGACTATATAATTGGAACTCAAGAATAAAAACAGCCCAGGCTGATGTGGCTCAGTGGATTGAGCTTGGGCTGCAAACCAAAGGGTCACCAGTTTGATTCCCAGTCAGGGGGGCACAAGCCTGGGTTGGGAGCCAGGTCCCCACTGGGAGGCACGTAAGGGGCAGCCTCACATCGATGTTTCTCTTCTCCTTCCCCTCTCTCTAAAAATAAATAAATACAAAATTTTACAAACCAATAACAAAAATTCGCCCCATGGCAACAGAAACGTGAAACGTGCTGAAATGAGACTCACCCTGTTCTTACTCATTAGTAACATCTCAGATTCACGGGAAGGCTTGAGAATCTATGGGTCACGTCTCAGACACAAGAAGCTTAGACCAGTGATTTCCGACTGCTGTGCCGCAAGAATGTGTGGAACATGTAGTTCCTGCCTCTTTAGGCAGGGCGCTGACCTCTCTTCCCTGAGACTGTCAAACAAACAACAAAAAAATGCAACATCCAGTACAATAGCTGCCCGGTGTATATGAGTATAAATTATATCTATTTTTTGTAAGAATGGCAAAAAATATATACTTTTGGTGCACCGCAGAATTTTAGTAATTGGTGTATGTGGGCCTTGAGGCAACCAAGGCTGAACATCACTGGCTTAGACCAGAGAGTCTGATGTCACATGGATGGTTCACTTCGTTTGTGGGGTGTTCACACAGTGGACGTCGGTGGGTCACTGAGTAGCCAGATTATGAGTATTTTACTTATTCCAGCCACAATGCTCTGTAAAAGAATCAGTTCACTGGGACTGGAGTTATTTTGATTCAGTGACAAAATCTGTTACTTAATGCAGTTTATAAATTCTAACAAATAGATATTTGACTAATAAAAATAGAAGCACTATTAATAAAATGTATAGATAAAAGTCAAAATCAACAGAAAAATCAACGGTAAAGATCTGGATCTTGAAAAAATTAGGAAACCCTTTTATGAACACTTAAAAATTATTTCAGTGGTTAAACAGGCAACCAGTCTCACTATTGCCGCTGACGTCCGCAGCTGTTCCTGGGTCACGCATGATTAGGACAAATACACACAAATGCACTCGTAGGAAAATGGAATTGGTACCGTATTTTTCAGACTATAAGACGCACTCCTCCCCCTGCCAAATTTGGGAGGAATAATCGTTGTTAATGCTGCTGTTGGGTTCTGTTTACATTTACATTGGTGAAATATTATTCATGTCATTACATATTTTGCCCCATTTTTCGCTTCAAAAAATTTTTTCCTCAATTTTCCTCCTCTAAAACCTAGGTGTGTCTTATGGTCTGAAAAATAGGTGACTAGGTTTCTTTGCACACTGGTGTTTCCAGTTCACACACACACACACACACACAAATAGGCTTTCTGATTGTGTATATTACCTCTTTAATTCCAAAGCTACAAAAAGAATCCCACAATGAAATGTATCTCCTTCTCTGACATCCCATCTGGTGAGGGAAATCTCAGCTATTTACTGATGAACACCAATGGTGTTTGATTATGGTTCACCTCACACATTATATGTAAGAAAAATGCAGGGAATTCGAGTTATGTTTTGTGATTTGCAGTACACAGTAAAATACTCAACTTTTGCTAAGAGTAATTGTACCATATGACTCCTCCCGGAACTCGTGATGGGCGAGTGCCGAGACCCACGAGTGCCGAGACCCACGAGTACCAGAACCGACCCACATCAGTTCCAGTCCGGACAAGGAGTCCCGAGCAAGCGCTCAGCGCCAAAACAGCTTTTTCTCGCCCAAATGCGACCAGCACAGGGTTTGACGAGTTCCGAAGCCCACGAGTACCGAGGTATACGTTACAATGCACACGAGCAAAAAAAGGTTATTCTTCAGTGTGGATGTCCCCTCTCCCCCCACGCCGATCTGTGACCCCCTCCCGAGACCCAGCCATCCCTGGTCACCCAGGCCTGCGGCCCTCGGACCTGCAGGGCCTCCCTCCGCCGCCAGGCGCCTCTTCCTCCCTCTGGCGCCCCCACGCCGCCCGCCCTCTCTCCCTCTCCGACCTCACATCTCATTTCCGCGAGTTAAACCAAAAGCCACAACATTCTCCTCTGCACAACCCGCTCTAACACCCACCGCGGCTCCAAGCCCTGCACCTCCACCTGCAAGACACACCTTCGAAACACGCAGAGCGCGGCCCCTCTCCACGGCCGCCCTGCCACCCGAGCCCCCCGCGATGGGGAGAGAAGGGAACCGGCAGAGGCGAGCTCGGCCCCGAGGGCTGGGTCCCGGGAAGGGTCCGCCCATCCCCGAAAAGCACCGGGAGCTGAACGCCCTGCAGCCTGCCCCGCAGCCACTCACAGGAGCCGCGGCCGCCGGCTGGTGTCCGGAAGTCGGAGGGGCGCTGCTGGCCCCTCGCGTCTCGGGAGCCCCGCTCTGGGAACCGGAGAGCCGGAAACCGTCGCTGGAACGCAGCAAACGCGCGCCCTGATCTGTCTCCATCTTCCCGGATGGGTCCTCCTCCCGAAGGACCCCCTTCCCGGCGTTCGGGACCCGCCATGGGCCGGTGTCGCCGGCAGGCGGCGCCAGAGGACCGCGCACGCCGGCTCCCCTCCGGCCCCTCCCACTCCGGACGCGGTTCCCGAGGTGCCCCCGCAGTGACCCAGGGGCCGCCGCCACCCCTGTCAGAACCCGTGCCCCTGGGGTAGCTAAGAAGGGAATGGCTTCCTCCGGGAAGCTCTGACTCTTCCCCGAGCCTGCAGAGCAGGAGGTTAAAACTTGGTTTTGTGACAAACGTGACCGTCCCTTATTGGGGGGAAAAGCCCCGCAGGCGTTCCTCCTTTGCGAGAGGGCCCCTCCTGGGCACCCAGCAGCTCCCTGATCGCCCCTGCTTTCCTGCCCAGGCCTCTCTGCCGGGAAAGGAGGAGATTAATTTCCAGCACATACTTACTAGTAAAAATAGTTAACGTTTTTGTGTGTGTAACAGTACTACGACTAGTGTCCGGCACCCCGCTAAGCACACGACAGATGTCCACTGTTTCTTTAAGTTAGGAGGAAGGTCTCCTTTTCCCTATTTCACCCACGAGGAAACCGAGGCTCAGGGAGAGAGAATCACCCAGCTTGCCCGAGGTCACACCACCCACCTGGATCCAGAACTTGAACTTGAGTCTTGCTGCCCAGGAAGCCCTGGTCCTGGCCCCATGGTGTGCCCCCATGCAGCAGAGGGACTCTGAGTGAGGGTCCTGTGGGTTCAGGGGGTTGAGGAGGGTGGCGATTCGAAAATTCTCCTGTGACCCAAGGACCTACGACCACACAAGGATCAAAGGCGAGCATGCAGTGTGCTCCCCAAGTGCCCATAACACCCGCCCTCGGGCGTGCCGACGGCTCCTCGGGAGACAGGTGAGCAGCTGGTGGGGGTGCTGGGCCCCCAGCTGCCGGCCTGTTTCAGAGGACTGGGCAACCGCCCGCTCCCTGCCAGCTCTCCACCAAGGACACTTTTGTGGATGACTGTCTGGGTTCGAGAATCCACGGGGACATTGCCTTTTCCCAGCTACAGCAGGGCTGCAGGGCGCTTCAGGTTCCTGGGGCCTCCGACTGGTCAGGTCGGCGGTTCTGTGCTCTTCAGACATTGAGGACAATGGGAGGTTTGCCCGAGATGGATGCTGCTCGCACCCGGGGGCTCAAGACACGAGTCTTCCAATTCCAAGTGTCAGACAGCGACACTGGATGCTAAGTTCTCCTCCCTCACAGGGGCCTCCATGTATCCAGGGACTTCTGCTGTCTTCCAGGCGATGCGCTAAGTTTTTAACAAGCATCGTGTCATTTAATCACCAAAACGACCCCACATTTGGGTACTTATGAGTTGTGTGACGCTGAGGTCCAGGCCCGGTCTGCCACTTGGAGGTGATAAGGGTCCCTGCCTCAGGAGGCTGACTCACGGGGACGGAGCGGAGCAGTTTCCGGGAAGCGCTTGGCCCGCGGCCCAGATGCAGCAAAAGCTGTCACGGTGAGGCTGCTCCCCCCCCCCCCTTACTGAGGACGACTCCGAACCCCTGGATCTTGCCCCAGGTCGCAGAGCAGAGCCCTAACCTAGAGGCGAAGCCACGGGACTGCCTTGCTACATTGCTGGCAGAACTAAGTAAGTTAATTATTTAAACAGCCTTTTGTCCCATCTTTACTGGGTCTGAAAATAAGCTTAGCTGGGTGGCGCACAGAGCTGCGGCGGGTCCACGGTGCCCCGCCCCCCGGCTGTGGGAGTGAGGCCACATGAGACTGTGGGAAGCTCTACTGCGGGTGACCCCGAGTCCCATTTGCCCCCTGTGGCCTTGACTTGCTGCCGACCACCTGCATCCGATCTGAGGGTGGCCTCTCCCCGTGGAGCTGGTTCAGACCTACCCTGAGGTGGGTCAGGTTGTGCCCACTTCACCCACCCCTCTGTCCTCTTCAGCCGTAAAAAGCAGGACGTTCTCACAGTCTGCTGGCTGCTGGCCCGGCCGCAGCCGGTGCGGGGACACCCGGGTTTTCCTGTACAAGTGCATCATTTTTCTCCTGCAGCCTCCCTCCGTCCCCCCAACTCCTTCGGGTTTCAGAGTCTCGGCTGTGATGTGAGGTTTACGGACGTGGGCTCTGGAGTCCCCGGACCGGGGTCTCTGTCCTGACTCGCCTCTCACCAGACTGCAGACCAGACACCTGTCCAAACACAGGTCCTCCTCAGAAGCGCAGAACTCAAGGCTGGACCTCGTTATAAGACAAAGCTCCGTAATCGCAGCTGCCTGTTGGCGGCGCTGTGATCCTTCCGTGGGAACAACTAAATGACCAGTTGGGATAGTCCAGCAGCTAAAACTCGCCGTCCCTCTTAGCTGCATCCTGATCCCTGCCAGGCCGCACGTGAGCGTGACATGGTCTGTGGTATGGAAAATTCTAAGATTCTTCCTTTCCCATTAAACCAGTCCGGGGAAGCCAGCCTGCGGGTGGGAGTCGCGCGCGCCACGCCTCCCCTGCCGAGTACCTGCCGAGCCACCTGAATTCTAGTCTTGAAGTGTCCTCAATCACGAAGAGGGGGCCGTCCCCCCAGTCGTCCGGAGCCCCAATGCTGCCCCACGCCCACCGCGTTTCCCAAGCCAGTGCCCTCGCTCCGGACCACGCTTTACAGTCTCTGCTTCATCCCGCAGAAGGCTGCCCCCTGCGACTTGTCACCGTGAAGGCAGGAAAGGCACAGTCAGCGTAGCAGCCCGGAAGGTCTGCCTTCTCATCACCCTCTCTCTCCTCCGTTGGAAAGAGCTCCACCCCTGTCCCCAGGCCAGCAGCACGCCTCCAGGCCTCATCAACCTGAGTCACCGTGATTGGTTCCTGACGGCCACATGACCCAAGTCGAGCCAATGAGAAGCGGTCCTGGGATCAGGGCGGGGCTGGGCTGAGGGCTGAGCACGCCTCCTTTTGGGGGTTGCTAAGAGACTGGGAGAGGATGGGGGCCCGCGGAGAACCCAGTGGACTCCGCAAAGCTGGCGGAAGGAAGCAGATTTCCGACGGTATCAATTTGACCCCTGATCTGGCTGTGCTCGAAGCCGGTCTACCCTAACGACCAAGCCCATTAAACCCTGTCTTGCACATGCCATTTCGAGTTACGTTTCTGTCACCTGCACTCCAAAAAGTCCTGGTTAGTGCCGCAGAGAAATGTGTCACTGCTCTTGGGAGGTCAACGTCTTAACAACAGACGTGTCTTCAGCTCAGAGAGCTGCAGTATTCCGGTCACCGGCGTCACGCTGGGGTGGCTGGAATATTCTGGAGTGGGGTTAGGGACGAGAGGCACTCGAATTCCACTCACCAGTGACGGTCCCCCCTCCTGTCATTGGAACTGGCCAGGCTCCAAGGACCGGCCCTGAGGCCCCATGCAGCTTCTCTGGCGCCAGGCCTGAGGACGGCAGCCCCGTGTGACGCTGCCACGTGGGGACATTCCTCATGGAAATCCATCCCGGGGCTCGTCCTTTAACACACAGGGCCAGCCCTGCGATGAGAATGAGGGTGACTGGGTGAGAGTCGGCTGTGGTGGCAGCTTGTCCCAGGCAGGCCACCCTGTGTCGCCTCCATCCGGGGGGCCTCCCGCTCAGCCTCCAGGCAGGCAGCTGGACTTGGCAGGAAGAGCCTATTTTTCTGAAAGTTAAAACTGCTGCTCCTGACGGCGGGGGAGGGGCCGCAAAGTCAAGTCACATTCCAGACCAACCTTCCTCTTCTGATAAAGCGTCCTGCCCTCCACGTTTCCTTTGAAAGATCATTTTCCGAGGGCAGAGGAAGGGCTCCCAGCAGCCTCTCCCACTGGGTGGGACGCTCTCAAGAATGCGGGGTGAGGAGCAAATGAACTCTCGGCCGACCGAGAGAGCCCCTTCCCCGTGGACTTCAGCTGCATTCACTGGCAGTTCTCAGATGAACCCGGACCCTCTTGGATCTGTGGGATGGTTTTAAGTGGAGCCCTAGTAACGGGCTGTGTGAGCAGGGCTTGGGTGTACGTCGTTTATTAAGGAGAAGCTCTCCGGCAGCCAGGAAGGGGGAGCCGGACGAGACGCAGTGGGGGCTCGGCCTGATCCCAGGGTCCTCTGCCGTGGCCCCACTCGGTGCTGCAAGGACAGCCTCACGGGCAGGTGGCTGTCCCCGGTGGACAGACGGACATAACCCCAGGGCCCTCTGGCTCACGACCGAGGAGATGAAGGGCAGCTGAGCAAATGCACACAGAGGGTCAGGGACGAGGACACCAGGTGTCGGCATGGGCACCTGGTGCTTCTCAGAGACTCACCAGAGGGACCTCAGAGCGCCTGGGTTCTGGGCTCGTGGCTTTGGGAGGATTAGCCAGCCCACGGAGATAGCTCTTCTGTCTCTGAGAAGTATCCCCATCCCCTCCTCCCCTGTCACCTCATCCTCCGTCACCTCCGCCCCCCCCCCCCAGCACAAGTGAATCAGCTGACTCCACAGCTGACTCCATCTGCCTCCAGGGCCTCTGCCCAGCCCAGACTTTCCCCCGGGGGTTTGGTTTGGGGGCAGAGAGGACCCATTCAGTCGGCTGTTGGCCTGCATGGGGTGATGAGAATTTAGGAGTGAGGCAGCCACTGTGGGGTGGCCAGGTGTGGACATAGGCCCAGAGAAGCAGGGAAACCAGACTGCACAGAGAAAGAGGAGGTCAAGAGCAGCCCAATGGCTAATGACTGGTCAGAGCTGGCAGCACGCCAGGCTGTTTCCCCCTGGGTGAGTCCTGGGTCCTCCCTCCAGCCTACAGGGTGGGAGCTGTAGCCGCTACCTCCCAGAGCAAGGACCCGCAGGCCTCAAGTGGCTGAGCGACCAGCCAGGGTCACCCAGCTGGAAAGGGAACAGTCCATCCTCCACCCAACCCGGGAGCCACATGCCCACAGGCCTGTAGGACAGCTGGGCGCTCAACGGTGGCCACTCAGGTGACAGGCGATGGCAGCTGGGCCAGGCCAGTGCCAGTAGGAGAGCTGGAGGGAAGATCTGAGGGGTAACCCTCAGGGCTGGAGTGCACTGGACCAGCTGCTGGCTGGAGGCAGGTGGACAGATGGACCAGGGGAAGGAGGGAGGCCGCGCCTGTGATTATGACCCTCCCGTCTCACAGCCATTTCCCCGTCCCCTTTCCTGCCCGTGGCACCAGAGACACGAATGACAGATGACAGTGCTTTCTGTGTCAGCAAGGTTATGGATTATCTTGGGCTAAATGTAGTCACTTGAGTGGCACTTTCCCCGGCTGCAGCCTCGTGGCAGGACGGTTCCTCAGCCCTGATCAATAACGGCTCCGTCCTGCAGTGACCTGACGTGGCCGAGGGAAAGCATATGGACCCACGGGCCAAGGGCAGGTGGAACGTGCCCTCCGGGACACAGCTCCAGGGCGTGGGAACGAGGGGCTTCCAGACAGCCACCCGCAGCAGGGCGCGGCACGCTGGGGCCCGTGTTCTCAAAGGCGGCGGCAGGGGCTGGTCAGACCACGTATGTGCTTGGGGTGGCGTGAGGAGGGGCTGATGGAGACTTGGAGAAGCAGACTAACGCGTCCCAGCCGCTCCGGGATGCACTCGTGTCCCGTGCGCACCTGTACCTGACGGGGGAGGAACACACACACAGCCCCTGCCACCAGGAAGCTCACCGGCCGTTTGGACGTTAAAACAAGCCAGCGCCCAAACAAGAGCTCTGACAAATCGGGTCTGGGCAGGTAGCCACCTGGGACAGCGAAGCGTCAATGGTGGACGGAGAGCAAGCGTGGGCTGCGGGACGGGTGACCTGAGCAGGGGGCCCTGCGCGGAGCCATTCGTTCACTCCGCAAACACGGACCGGCGGCGCCCAGGCCACGTGCAGTCCCGGGGCCGGACCTGGCGGGAAATCAGGGGGGCTGCCCAGCCGTCTGCACCCCCAACACGCAGAGGGCTCCCGTTTCAGGCCCCTGCAGCAGCAGCAGCCGCACCTGCCCTCCCCCGGCCTCCGCGCTGCGGCTCCTGTGACGTGGGGCGGACACGGGATAAATTACCGCCCGTCGTCCTCATGCATAAAACATGGCCCCGGAGCGGCCCGCTCGCAGCTGCCGTCGCCACCGGGGGAGCCCGGGGAAGGAAGGCGGAGGAGGGTCACGAGATAAAAGAAGTCGGCGGAAGCCTCAGCCATGAGGAAATAGAGGAGGGCTCCGTGCTGGGTGCGACCCGGTGCACCGGGTGGCTTCCCGGGGCTGCGGCGCGCTCACCTGCCATGAGAAGGCCGTAGGCGCCCCGGGCCATGGTGCTGCGGTCGCGGCTGCATTGGATCCGGAGCCGGCCATGGAGGGACAGGATCCGGAGGCGGCAGCTGAATCGTGAGTGTCCGGGCGGCCGTGCCCGTCCACACGGCACCCCCACAGCGTGGCCGTCACGCCCTCCTGTCCTGCCCCCCCCCACGGGCCCCCCCTGCGGCTCCTACCGAGGTAACTGAATACACTGAGCTACAGGGGCAGCGGCGGGGGCCTCTCTTCCTCCTCCCCCGTCCGGCCGTGGGGACGCCCGTGGAGGGGTCGGGTGAGCTGGACATGTGCTGTGACGGGGAGGTGACATCTGAGCCGCAGGTGTCAGTAGTGTCCCTGGAACAGGGGAGGCTCTGTGGGCAGGCGCTCACATCCCCCTGAAAGGACCCAGCATTGTGCGTTGTGACACATCCAACTCTCACGGGGGGTCCCCTGAGTGTACAGGGACAGTGGGGGAAAAGCGTGTGCCCGCCCTGTTCCGCACCCACGAGCGGAGGCTGTGTGGGCCTGTGGTCGGGAAGGTCGGTTGATCTCAGGTGTCGGCAACTCCGAGCCCTGAGTGGGGCCGGGCCACCAGGGACGTGCGTGGAGGGGCCGTTGTCAGAGCCGTGGGAACAGCTCACTTCTTACCACCGTGATGAGAAAACAGGAAGCCACAGTGAGAAATTACAGCTGAGCCTTGGCCGCGGTGGTCTGGGAGGCGACAGGGACTGGCAGAGACGGCGGTGAGGAGATGGCGGTGAGGGGACAGCCTTGTCCCGCCACAGGAGGGCACCCGCCACCCCCTGTCACTACCTCGTTCTAAGGGGAAAGGGTCCGACTGGGTGTCAGTTTTCATAGCTGTTCAAGAAAAGAAAACAATGCTAGTTTCTAAGTGGAAGCTCTCGCGTGTCTATGTCGGCAGGGACACCTTCTATTTGCAGAACTGCGAGGACCAGTCGCACGCTCTGATGCAGAAGGTCTCGCTAGAGGCCTGCCACCCGGGGTCACCGCAGCCGAGCTGGCTGTCGGCTCACCCTTGGCTGTTGAGCCGCCCTGGTGCAAGCGGTTGAATTAGACGGATGAGAGGCAGGACCGAGAGTGACAGCCACTGTCCCCGTCGGGCTCAGGAGGCCACGCTGGGCCGGGCGGACCCCAAATGCAGCAGAACCGCCCCCAGCACGGCCTTCCTGAGCAGAGCTGGGGACGCCGGGAGTCACCTGTGGCCGCCGGCCGAGCCTGCCCGGGTTCCAGCCCCGGGACGCCTCCTCCCTCGTCCTCAGAGACTCTGTGTGAGGCCCCGGCTGCGGGGCTGCCTCCCAACGGCGAGTCGCCTGCGCTCAAAGAGCCGGCACTCGGGGCTGCAGGGAGGCCTGGGTGGTCAGAGAAGTTTTACTGAAGTTGGGCAGCTAACAGCAGGGCCCTGTGATGGGCTTTCTGACTCATGGATGATGTGTCCGGACGTGTTAGTCCAAGTCTGGTGCGGGGCAGGCTGGTCCTGGCCTCTTTGGCAGGACCGTCCGAGCAGGAGGTAGCTCGGACCCTCCCCCCAGGTGGCCACACCTCCCGCTTCAGCGTCTGGAACTGTAGCATGACCGGCACCGTGGTTTTGGGGTGACTGTCCCCACACGTGGGCACCTGTGCGTGTGCCGATGGCAGAGGGCCGAGGCCGTGGGCGGGAGTGAAGGCACCGAGGACGGAGGGGACAGGACCGGCGGCTGCGAACACTGGCTTGGACGCGGTTTTGTGGCGGCAGAAACCTGCCTCTGGCACCTGTTCCCACCCCCTCCCTCCGAGGCTTCTCACAGGTCTGCGTCCCCGACTCGGGAACCCCGGCACCCCTGCCCCTGGGGGTTACGCCGTCCCTGAGAAAAAGGAGGAAGTCACCCTTTCCCTCAGCTGCACAGAGGGGCCCGAATGGCAGTGGGAGGCACGCGTGGCCACCCGTCTGTGCCCATGTCACCAGCCAACCCCCACCCCGGAGGCCGGCCTGTCCTGAGCCCCGCAGGCAGGCGGCGCTTGCTCATCCGTTGGGGCCGCCCCAGCCCCAAACCTGAATCTGGTTCCTATGGCTCCCCAACCCGTCTCACACTCGTGCCTTTAACAGACTCGCGTGGCTCGTCGCGAGGTCTCCTCGGGGTGGCAGCCGCGAGAATCAGCCGTGTCTGCTGCTCAGGGCTCCGCCGCTGCAGTGAGGGTGTCGGCCTGGACCGCGGTCCGAGACTCAGGGTGTCCGGAGCCCCAGGGCTGTGGGCAGAACCGCGGCTGCAGGACGGAGACCTGCCCCAGGGACGAGGGGCAGAGACGGGGCCAGGGCAGGAGGGGACTGGACCTTCTGAACGCTTTCTATGCTGTAGAGTCGGGTGGGTCGTGGTGGGGGCCTGAGTAAAAGGGCGCCCGGGACCCTCGAGCCCTTTGGCTGCCAAAGTTGGGGAGCGAGAGGCCAGAAAGTCCAGAAGGGCCGTGGGCTTTCCTAACACGGAGACCTGGCTTCAAGGCCTCTGCGAGGCCTCACCTGCTGGCCTGTGGGTGTCCCCTCCCTGAGTGTCCACAGCCTCGGCCCAGCGTGCTCACTGTAAGGGTCACTGTACCGGCCTCACGGTGTCGTTGGGGGTTGGAAGACACACAAGCGGAAGAACACCCAGCATGATGCCTGGCACATGGCGGTGGTACCTCCTGACGTCTGGGAGATTAGATGTGGCAGCAGTGACATTTGGGACCACATAAAGGGCTGACCATGGCCACCACTGTGCTTTGGGGCTGGGGCCATGCCAGGCTGGAGAAGACAGCCCCCTCTCAGCCCTTGACCTTGCCCCAGCTCGTGCCTGCCAGCCAGCCCTGGCCCTGGGCGCGCCCTGCCCTTGGGGAGCTGGGCCAAGTGCCCCCCCACAGTGGAGTCCCAGGCTGTTCTCTGCACCAGTGTGTCCAGGTGCCGTGGCCCAAATGGAACCCCACTTCCAGGTGGAGCTTTGCCGGGGGAGGCAGCAGGATGACATTCTCTGTGGGCCCCAGTCCAGAGGGGTGAAGGACGCTTCTCTGTCCCTGAAATATCCACAGTGACAACGCCAATGCCCGTTTGAGATCGGGGACGCTGCCATCCCAGAGACTCCCTGTGGCCACCTCGATCTGCTCATGACTGTTCCCCTGATTCGGGCGGCACAGACCTGCAGCTGGGTGCGTGGGCGAGGCTCTGAAGGGCCCTCCTGTGAGTGGCCAGCCAGACTGGCCATTAGAACAAGGAGCTAAGGACCCAGTGGCCTTGGAGGGCACCCTGGACCACAGGAAGGTCTGCGAGTCTTATCTGAGTGCAGATGCCGAGGGCTGGAGGGCCCCGGGCCCCGGAGGGGTGTGCAGGGTCCTTCCCAGCTGCCGCCCTCCACGCCGGGCCACCACTCTGCAGATGGCTCCGCTGGCGGGCCCAGCGTCAGCTTACAGAGCCCTGTGGCTCCCTATCGGCTTTCTGCCCGGCAGACCTGTTCCCCTCCGTGTGGGTGACTCTCCTTTCCCCAGGCCCCTCCCCCTGGGATTGGGCTCCGGCCTGGGGAAGCCAGATGGCCGGGTGACCTGGACCCCCGAGGCCAGAGCCCCTGCCCCGGGGCTGGGAGTCCCAGCTGGACACCTCTGGATCTGGTCCCGAGGGCACAGACTAGCCCCCGAACGTCAGCTTCCTTGGGCTACGGTCGCCGTCTCGGGCTGGGCCTCTCTGTCTGACCTCCACCTCAAATCCTCTCTTGGTATTGGTTTCCTTTAAAGCCTAAAGATTCAGCAGGAGGCAAGCACGGGGGCGCATAAAGAACAAAGAAAGAAGCTTGTTAGGACATTCTCCGTGATCCAGGGGTCAAAGATCGTCCAGGCTCAGACTAGCCACCGGCCAGGCTGGTCTCCGCACAGCCTCAGCCCAGATGGCAGGCGGCCGCCCCAGGGCCTCCCGTGTGACCTGCACTCGGCATTCGGCCGTGGTTTGCCTTGGGGACCCCGGTACTCACACGGACAGAAGAACTACTTATACACCTTCGAACGCAGCATTGCCTATTTCCCCGTCATTCAGAAGAACAGCTGACCGGCCTGACCCTTGGCCTGAATGATGGGTCCGAGTGTCCTTGCCAAACGCCGGCCCTGGCTCCCGCTGTCCGGGAAACAGGGATGAAACTCGAGAAAGGGCGCGACTCTGAATAATTCAGGGTTTGTTGGTTGGGAAACTGCCCTCTTTGTGTGCAGGTTGATCGGGACAGATATGTCAGCCGGCTCCAGCCGGGACGAGGTCGGACACGGGAGGCGGGGGAGGGCAGGGCAGGAGGAGACACCCAAATGCAGCTGACGGGAAGGAAGGGGATGGAAGCAGGAGGGGTGGGCGCACTGGGAGCTCGGGGTCCGGTCTCAAAGCGTCCAGTTGTCGGGCTGGTTGGTCACAGACAGAGCTGCAGGGCCCAGAAGTCTGTCAGGAGAACTGGTGGGACGCAGAAAGTTACCAAAAGAGCCCATTTGCTCAGCAGCATGAAGTGAGCGCACTAACTTGTGGGGGAAGCAGGGTCTCAGGGGTGGAAACGGTCTAGAAATACGCTCACCTCTGCGCGTCCATTTCTTCCTCCACAATATCAAGAGCCAACAGCTTGTCCGCCTGACTAAGCTCGTGTACGCACCAAACACACCCGTCCCCCACCCATGGCATGAGCGTCAGCCCAGGTAACGTGCGCGGGAATCTGGTCAGTGTGGGGGGCCCACGCCCATCCCTCTGGTCTCAGCCTCGCACGGCAAAGCCCTTCCCTTCTCATGTCACAGCAAACTCGTTTCCAAAAATATACGCTATTTGTGAACCTGACAAAAAATATAGGTGTGGTTGAGATTCGTTCACACTGCAAAGCTACTGTTGCGTTGGCTGCTGTCATTTTTCATTTGACCGTCTAAGGGGGAGAGGCCGGTGCCCCGACCGAAGAGGCCGGCAGCCCACTGCTGAAAATCTCTGGCCTCGTGGATTCGGGCGCATCATGATTTTGAATTAGTGACACCTCAGATAATGCACCGGCCTCGGCTTCATGCACGAGGAAAACGCGTGCCTATGGAAAGGTCTAAGGAACCCGTACTAGCAGCCAAAGGCACCATGTTTCCTCCCAGGAGTTTTCTGGTTCCAGGGCCTACGTTCAAGTCTTTAACCCATTTCGACTTGCGTATGGTGTGAGGTAATCCTGCAGTTTCACTCTTCTGCATGTGGCTCCCCGGTTTTCCCAAGAAACTATTTCATGAATAAATTATCTTCCCCATTGTGCTTGCTTGGCTCCTTGTCATAAATCAACTGACCACATATAAGTGGGCTTATTTCGGGGCTCTCTGTTCTGTTCCACTGATCTGTATGTCTGATTTTATGTCGGGACCATGCTGTTTTGGTTACTATAGCTTTGTGATATTGTCTGAAGTCCGGAAGTGTGGTATTTCCCTCTCTGTTCTGATTTCTCAGGGTTGCTTTGGCTAATCAAGGTCTTTTGTGGTTTCATATACATTTTAGGATTCCAGTTCTGTAAAAACTGCCCTTGGGATTTTGATAGGGATCGCACTGAATCTGTACGTTGCTTTGGGTGGTACGACCTGTTAACGATGTTAAGTCTTTCCATCCATGAGCACAGGATGTCTTTCCATTTATTCGTATCTTCTTCCATTTCTTTCTTCAGTGTTTTATTAGTTTTCCAAATGCGGGTGTTTTATCTCCTGGTTAAATTCATTCCCACGTATTTAATTCCTTTTTATACGACTGTAAATGGGATTTTTTTCCTTAATTTCTTTCTGCTGGTTCATGACTAGCATATAAAAATGCAACAGATTGTTGTATATTGCTTTTGTATCCTGCAACTTTGTAAGATTTTATTTATTTATTTTCAGAGAAAGGGGAAGGGAGGGAGAAAGAGAGAAAGAGAATCACTGACGAGAGAGAGAAATATTGATTGGTTGCTTCTCATACGCACCCTGACTGGGGACAGAACGCACAACCCAGGCCTGTGCCCTCACCCGGAATTGAACCGGTGCCATTTCACATGTGGCCCAACTGAGACACCCCGGTCAGGGCTATTCGTGCTAACTATTCATAATAATCACTAGTTTTCATTTTAATCAGTTACATTTTAAAAGAGTTTTTAAAGAAAGAAATTTTGTGCTCAGAGATTTCATTTATATTCAAAAGATCTCTCACTCTTCTTTTAAAGCAAGACTGTCGCTGGGGGTTAGGGGCAGGGAGCAGGATGAGCTTCTTTATCTGTTCCTGTCATTCTTGAAAGGCCTCCTGGTAGTAAAAATTCTTCAAACACTTGGCACCTATACTAGTCCATCATGAAAATGTGCTGAAGCCTGCAGACATCCCTTTGTAATTGTTTGCTAGAATTAATATCTTTGTACAATTATCATTCACATCCCTTACTACCTTCATAGAAAAGGCCTCTTTAAGTTGGACACCAGGCTACAAATACTTTTAAAGCTTCTGGGACATCTTGACAAACTACCCTCCTTGAAAGTAGTAATGATCCGTCTGAGAGTGAAGGAGGGCGCCTCACCCCTTAACCGCTTTGCTACATTCTCAGGCATTTATGTTACAAATGTACGCCCTGGTGAAAGGTACGGCAGTCTGGGCTTCGAAAGGAAAGATGCCTGCTCTCTGTTGAAACACAGCAAATCCAGAACAATCTGTGGATTCCTAACGAGACCCAAACAAAACATCGGTTACCACCTCTGGAGGTGGCTAGGACGCCAACGTACTATTCTAAACTTTGTAAAAGAGACAAACCACCTGCTGGTCCCTTCTCCTCTGTGCGAACTCCCTAAAGCTAACTAATAGTCCCTGGGGGGAGTCCCAACGACAACCCTGCAGAACGACTGATCAGATGCATGGGGTTCGCAGTTACAGTCCCCACGAGATAATGGATAAGGACGATGATCACCAATAAATGTCCAACTCTCACTGAGGAGTTATCGGGGACTTCACAATGCAGGGGTGCACGGGACACCCCCCAACCCACCCTTCGACGGTCACATAACTGAGGTGGGCCCCCCAGACGCCTGTGCCTCGGGCGTGGTGACCAGGAACTAGACAGCAGCACCTCTGAGTGGCCAGTCCGACCCGAACCCTGCCCAGGATTCTTGATCCTGCTACCAGTGGACGGGAAACACAAGGAACCGGGGGCCAGTTAAGCAGCACCGTGTGTGTGGAAAATCTACGGGACAGGTCTTCAGCAGATAGATAGGACTTGCTGGCTGAGATGCTGGGACGTTGCAGGATACAAAACCGACAGACAACAATCTGCTGCATTTCTATGTGCTAGTCATGAACCAGCAGAAAGAAGTTAGGAAAAAAATCCCATTTACAATGGTATAAAAAGGAATGTCCACACCGCCCAAAGCAACGTACAGATTCAGTGCAATTGATGGAGGGAATTTGTATGCGGAAGAATCCCTGCTTTTCTCTAGAAATCGGGGAAACAATAACAATAAGGTCCATTGTTAAAGAATTTCCATTGTTCTATAATAGAAATCCAATATTACCCAACGAATATCACGTACAGACTCTTTTTTTTTGCGGCAGGTCATTCTGGGCTTCACTGCATTAGCTGTAGTCAAACGCTATGTTTCTGATTTTCTGTTTTGCTGCACTGGTGGAAATCATTGGTGAGGAGGCTTCCAGAGCTGTCCAGGTCCTACTCTAGCACTTTGGGTAGTTACCAGCAGGTGGCGCCATAAGACAGTGTTTTAACCCAACGTCAAACAGCTCCCCCAGACCTAGGAGGAAGAAGCAACTCTGTAACACCTTGTCCACTGATATTGTTGCTCTGTGAAAGCGCAGCTCCTTGTGAAGTGATTTTGTGTAACAGTTTTCAACTTTCAGGGTCAAAGCTAAGCGCGGCTGTGGGCCCTTGTCACTATACAGGTCAGCTGTTGTTCTGAAGGCATTCATGTAGCTCCCCCTCACTCTGGGGATTTTTCCCGGGATTCATGTCTATTTAACCACCTTATTTCATACAGAACAGTAATGAACTTACATTTTTTCCCTACTAGATGGGGGGGGTTCCTGGGGACAAGTGTGACTTGATTTCTCCCTGTCTGGCTCATGCTGGGTGCTCAGTGGGTGGGCACAGACTGGGGGGGGGCGGTTGGCAGAGGGGGGCGACCTGCCTCTGACTTCACATCTCGCCAACCCAAGTCCTTCCCACCGTTGCTGTCTCTCTGTCCAGGAAGATGTCTTATTTTTCATTTCCCCACCCGTGGCTCCGCCTCCAGACTAAATCGGCGTCGTTTAAACCGCCAAGTTCCTGGCGTGTTGTTACGGCAGGCACACGAAATGGTATCTGTACCAAATTCTTAAATCAATCCCACGGCTTCCAGCTGCCTCCGTGTGCCAGCTCGTCCGGCTTGGAGACAAGCCTGTCACTCACGGGTTTGGGCAGAAACGTGTGGAGGTTCTGTTCTGTTTTCTAAAGAATTTAATTTATCTATTTTTTGCAGGGGGTGGGGGTGAGAAATATCAATGCAAGAAAGAAGCATCTATTGGTTCTGACCGGGACCGAACCCCCAACGCAGGCACAGGAATCCAACCGGCGACCCTCCCCTTTGCGGGAGGGCGCCCCACCCGCTGACCCGCACTGCAGCCAGGTCCGAGATGCGCGTTTTAGCTGTTCTCCCAAGAACCCGAAAGCCAACCCGTCAGGAGGTGCACTGAATGCTTTACCGTGGGGCTGGGGCTGCAGCGGCCAGGCCTTCTCACTGTCAGTTCCAATGGGGGGGGGGTCGCCGCCCAGCTGGCCTGGGTCAGCTGACTCCACTGTCCTGGACGAGGACACCAGAGCAGCAGGCCACAGCCTCCAGGGCGTACTGCTTGGTTACGACTCAGCGCCAGGACCCCATCAGAGAACAAGCAAGAGCTGAAGGAGGGCACAGGACTGGGGACTGGGCACGGCCAGGGGAGGCCAGTGGGCGGGGTGGGGGTGGGCCTGGAGCCCAGGGTGGGAGAGAGGGTGCAAGCGGATGCGCACCGTGGAGAAGGGCCGCTGCAGAGCATCGGGCCACGTGTGAGCGGGCAACAACCCGGAGCAGAGCCTGCGGTAGAAAAGCAGCGGGAGGGCGGCCTGGGGGAGGCATGAGGGGCGAGGGCGACTGTGGCAAACAAGAGCTTTTGCTCGGAAAGGCACCGGCCATTTTCTCTAACACTGCCCGGCCCCCACGCGCCCCCCAGGGTCTGCCGGCTGTTTCCTGCGCTCTTTTCCCCTGCAGCCTGTCCATCTCCTGTGTCTAAGGGCAAGACCCGGGGACAAACCCCCAAGAAGAGGTACAGGGATCTTCACCCTTAGCTGTTTTCATCCCCCTGGAATCGTTTATTATAATTGTAATTGTTTAATTTTTAAAATATTTTATTTATTTATCTTTAGAGAGGAAGGGAAGGAGAGAAGGAGAGAAATATCCATGTGTGGTTGCCTCTCATGAGTCCCCTGCTGGGAACTGGCCTGCAACCCAGGCATGTGCCCCGACTGGGAATAAAACCGTGATCCTCTGGTTCGCAGGCCTGCGCTCAAGCCACTGAGCAACACCAGCCAGGGCCCTTAATTCTTTTTTTTGTAATTGTTTAATTTTTTAAAAAATTGGAATTTGCAAATATTTTTTAAAGGACAAGATAAAGAGCCCTGGTTGGGGCTGGGAACCAGAGGATCGAGGTTCGATTCCCAGTCGGGGCACATGCCTGGGTTTCAGGCCAGTTCCCGGCAGGGGACACACAAGAGGCAACCATACGCTGATGTTTCTCTCCTTCTCTCCTTCCCTTCTCCTCTAAAGATAAATAAATGAAATCTAAAAAAAAAAAAAAAACCCACTAAAAAAAAGGACAAGATAAGAAAGCAGAAGACAGGTGGCTCGGTGGGTTGGAGCATCATCACAGAGACCAAAAGGTTGCAGGTTCAACCCCCGGTCTGGGCACATATGGGAGACAACCGATCAATGTTTCTCTCTCTCTTCCCCTTCCTCTCTCTCAAATCACTAAACATGTCCTCGGGTGAGGACCTTTTTAAAAGGCAGGAAAGTGGACTGAAAGGAGGCAGTTCCATATTTTAAGATCAAAGCTGATTTGCTGAGCATTCACAGCTGCGGGAAGGAAGACAGTGAGGACCAGGGAGGGAACTGCATCGCGATCACACAGGGAGCCCCTCCGAGCTGCTGGGGACGCCCGGGCCACCTCTGGGCCCGGCGTGCTCCAGACCCGGGACCGCTCCGTCCCTCGGCGGTCGCTTTCCCGTCCCCCCTGCCCCTTCCTCGGAGGTGTTCTAGTGGCAGTTCAGCGACACTGTGGGGCACTCGATGTCACAACGAATGTCACGGGAAAGGAACCTGCAGGGCTAATGGAGGGGACACGCCCACCCTCCCCCTGGCTCTTCCTGGCTCAGGGGCACCTGCCAGGACCCAGCGTCCACTCAGTGTAAGTGGCTCGGCATCATGGGCCGACTTCCTTCTGCTGCACCGCGGGCGCCCGGTGCCTCAGCGAGGGCCACTGCAGGTAGCTGCTTGTCATTTACTTTTGGGACTGCGTTCCAGGAGAAGGCTTCCAAACCGTGATGAAGCCTCCTCCAGTCCCAGGTCCCCTCCGGGACGTAGGAATGCCCCTCAGAACCTCCACGGAAAACCAGAGAAATGGATTCCCGGGAGAGATGGGCACGACAGTCACTACGACACCGTGTGGCGTCCCTCAGTCCGTCAGCGGGGGCTCACAAGGAAACAGGAATTCGGTGCACGTGACTGGCTGTGCCGCCCGGAGCTCGGCAGAGTGTAGGGAGGAGCCCCCGAATTTTGCTCGGGGTCCAGATGTGTGAATCGCGAGAGCCCCCCGAGCTCTTCCTTCCCGCCCTGTGGGGGAGGTTTTGTGACTTTGCCCTCGTTGCAGAAGCTGATGTGCCACCGGGTGTCTGTTGCCATGACGACCCAGCAACCGTTGCCAGGGCCTCTCAACAACACAAATGTGCCCTTGAAGAGGCGCCTGTCAGAATCCGCCAGACAATTATGATTACGGCACAAAAGGTTCGACAGGTTCCTGAGCGTGTTTGGAGAGACGGGCGGGGTTCGGCGTGGGGTTCTCGGGAACGACACGGCTCAGAGGCGCTGCGGTCCCCACTGACGTCGTCCCCTTCCACGTGGTCAGTTCAGTGCTTCGGGGCCACCGCGTCCCCCTGAAGAGAAGGGCCGAGAATGGAGGCAGAAATCGTCTCCGGGACTCCGGGACTGAGGCTGTCGTGCACGGGGGCCTGACTCACACTCTCCCTCTGTCTCGTACGTGTCCCGTTACCGCCTGTCCCCAATCCTATGCAGCTTGTCACGTGTGCACGTAGGCGCTGCACCCACAGGGCAGCCCCGCAGGCCCCTGTCCACACTCGGCCGGTCCCTGTCTGCCCCGGCCCCCGTCTGCCCCGGTCCCCGTGCTCCGGAGAACTCGGCTCCGAGGATCGCGTGCCAGGCTGCAATCCGCAACAACTCAGGGCTGGATTGACTGAAGGCGGGGCTCACGGAGCCCGTCATTCCTCTTCCTCGCCCTTCTGCTCTCTGCCAACTCTCCTTCGGGGGGAGAGGGAGAAACCCAGATCGGTTACCGCAACACTCGGCAGCTCTGGAAAGGGCAGTGTTTGGAAGACGGGCACCAGGGGAGTTGTCTGGTGCGGGGAGTGTCTGCGGTTCTTGCCGTCCAGCGGGGTCGCGCTGCCTAGCGGGCTCTCCGTGTAGGGGCTTCTGTTGCTTATCATCCTACTCCACGGGAGGCGCTCAGAAAGTCCGTGGGTACCAGCTTTGGCTGCGGCTGTTGTTTTCATCTTCATTTATCTCAGAAAGTGAGTGCTGGGGAGAGTCCGGTACAACGGGCTACAGGAAATCTGAAGGTGATGGTCGTTTCACTGGGAACCCACTCATGAGCAGCAAGGGGACCCTTGGAAGGAAACACTACGGACAGTAGGACTCAGCCACAGACGCCCAAAGTGCCCTTCATCCAGCAGGTGGAACCGCGTGGATCTTGGTTCTGTCATCTGTGAAATGCGGGGGTCAGACAGCAGCACTTCTGAGATCTAAAGTTCTGTCTCCCGTCGTGGCTGGAGTGGCTCAGTGGATTGGGCACCAGCCTGTGAACTGAAAGGTTGCCGGTTCGGTTCCTGGTCAGGGCACCGGCCTGGGTGCAGGGCCAGGCTCCTGGTTGAGGGTGTGTGAGAGGCAACCAACCGATATCTCGATGTTTCTCCCCCTCTCTTTCTCCTTCCCTTCCCCTCTCTCTAAAAGTAAATAAATAAAATCTTTTTTTTTTAAAGAATACAGTTCAATTTCCCTCTGTGAATTCTGGAGAACCTGAGCCCCAAACATGCTGATACAGTTCAATGAACTTTGGTTTTAAAAATACTACGGTGAGTCATAGCAGAGAATCAACAACAACAAAAAATCGACATTGAAGCCTCTTCCAGCCCCAGGTCTCAGGCCTGCTCCCCTCAACCCCTGACCTCCAGCTCCTTCCTGAACCGTCACCCCAGGACTCTCTGAAAATAAGAAACCAGTAAAGAAGCCACAAGCGTCTGGCTGGAGTTGCTGCCTTCCTTGAAGCAGGGCGACCACCTGCCGGGGAAGAATTGAACACGGAGCGGGAGGCAGACCAGACGGGCGGCGAGTGGCACCTCCCACGCCCTTTCCGACTTGAATGGCTGACCTTCACTGTACGGAGCAGCCAGTGCAGGCCGCCTGCCGCTTCGGTCACAGACTTGTGCTCCGTGGCTGAACTCAGCCCGCCAACGCCGTGTTTGGCCCACACAAGTGAGTGAGTTAAGCTTTTTTAACGATTTGGTTACTGACATATTTTTGAAACATCTGGATTTCTAGCTGCTGGGACCCCACGGTGACAGGGCCCTGGATGGAAGTGGCTGCCGCTCCAGGCAGGGCAGGTGCCCACGGTCCCCACCCCTGCCCCCCCCCCAAGGCAGCTGGGAGCTGCAGAGGCCTGCCTGCTCCAAGTCAGGGACCACCCACTGTCCTCGGACCACCACCGAAGAACCTGGAAAAGAATCATCTCGTGTTCAGAGAAGACGACCTAAGGATTAGCCAATCGGAAGTCAGAACTTCCTTTTTGGAAGGACTTTCTAATTTAATGACCTTTTTTTAAAGCAAGAGGAGAGAAAAACACGGTGTAAACACAGAAGGCAGCTGCGAGGCAGGCGGGACGCTATTTTGGCGTATTTTCACCAACACCTCGCTCCAGGAGGGCCCTCGCCTCTCGGGAGGTGTCACAGCTTCGCCAGGGGAGGTGAGGCTGCGCTCAGAGCGGAGGGGCGTCCGTCCTGGGGGTCCGACTGCTTTTCTCTTCTCTCCCCCCCTCCCCTGCAGCAGCGGTTCCTCAGTGGTAGTCTGGGGACCGTGGGTGGTCCTTGACTAGCCAGCAAGTCAAGTGTCCGCACGCAGCTCCACGCCCACATAAAAAAAGTCCACCCCTCCACAGCCGAAGCAGAGGAGGAGCCCGCGTGAAGGGAACGCGATACCTGCCTAGGCCCTCGGCCGTAGGGAACCCCACCCAGACTTTGGTTGAGCGAAGCACCCTCAGAACCTGGAACGAGACCCCCTGTCTCCCGCCCAGGGCCCCCCAGGAAGTTCCCTGGGGTTTTCAGCCAAGGCGAGACTTGTTTGTTCCCCCCCCCCCCCCAGCAGCCAGAAAAGACAAGTGGGCGTCCCCTCTGCTCCGCCAGCCTCTCGCACAGACGCACGGACTCTGTTCCCAATGCCTCCCCTCCCTGCGCTCCTGCAGGTCTTACCAGGCCCCTGGGAGGCTGCTCAGCGGCCCCCTCCACGCTGGTGACTCTCCGGCCCAGGCAGGACCCGGGCGACGGGCACAGGAAGGGACAGGACCCGGGGCACCTTCCCTGGGATCGAGGTGATGTCCGGCTGAGGAGCAGAGAGCACAGGGTGGTGGGGATCTGTGGGGCGAGAGAGTGGGAGAGGTTTGAAAGGGGGAGGAAACTTCAAGGTCAACAGACAAATGCAACTTGTTCCTCCAGGAAAAGTTAGTGATTATGGCTTTAAGGTCTGACTCCGTCTTTGTGCTGTGAGGGTCTCGGGAACCAGGAGGGGCTACTGCGCCCGCCCACTGCTCTAACCTCCGCACACTGCTGGCCACGGTGCAGTAGGTGCTCAATAAACGCTTGTTGAGCAAACTAATGAGCAAATGAGTGAGTGAAGGCACTACAGAGGTGTAAGAGCTTTGAGAAATAGTTCATTTAAAGCATATATTGATGCCCTGGCTGGTGTGGCTCAGTGGATTGAGCGCCAGCCTGCAAACCAAAGGGTCGCCAGTTCAATTCCCAGTCAGGGCACATGCCTGGGTTGCAGGCCAGGTCCCTGGTTGGGGAGGGTGAGAGGCAACCACACACTGATGTTTCTCTCCCTCTCTTTCTCCTTCCCTTCCCCTCTCTCTAAAAATAAACAAATAAAATCTTTTTTTAAGTTATAAAAAATAAATATATATTAGTATATGAAGGAAGAAAAATCTGGATTTCTAGATGTTAACTCTCTCTGGGTGGAGGGATTAGAGGTTATTCTAATTGCTTTTCCTGTATCATTTTCTGGGATAGTCTCGTTTTCCTAGAATTAGCTCTTGTTTGTTTAACAGAAATATTTTCAAGTGAGGGGTCAACGTCCTCAGAATCTGGAAGGGACCGGATGAAACTGGCGGCGGTTCTGTGCTGGGCGTGGAATTAACTTGTTTCCTTTTGTTCATTTTCCGAATGTTCTCTTGCGTTCATCCTCGGGAAATATTTTTGATAGTGAGAAGCATCAATGAACAGCATTGCTCCACTGCAGACCGGGCGGCTGGTGAGCAGCAAAAACGGGTTCTGCTGGTTCTGGAGGCCAGAACCCAAGAGGCAGACGAGGCAGATTTGGTGTCCGGTGAAGCCCCCTTCCCCAGCCATGGGGGGGCGTCTGCTTGCATCCTCACATGGAAAAGGGCATGGGGGGGTCTGGGGGCCCCAGGCCACCAGCTCCACTCAGGGTTCATCCTCACACCCTCGGCCCCTGCCCAAGGTCCCGCCTCCTTCCACCATCGTCCTGGTGGCCCCAGCCTTGAACTTGGCGGACATGAATGTGCAGCCCATACCGCCAAGTTAGGGAGTCCCCATGGTCAGAGAAAGACGTCGCTCGTGTAAAGGACCCAGGGTTCTGTGGCCATGAAGAAAAGACCCCCAGGGAAGAAGAACTCCGTTGTGGCACATTTCTCAGTTGGTGAAAAAAATAACATGTCCAGAGAGATGTGGTTTTTTAAACCCCGTGGGAAACACCCGTCGCATCCATCAGAAGCTGAATGGGTCCTTCAGCCGCCCCGAGAAGGGGCTGTGTTTCCAACTCTGTTCACGGCTAAGTTATTTTTTTCACTGGGATGAGACTGATTCCTTGTTCCCCTTTCAAAGAAAAACTTGAGATGCTGGTTATTTGGGGACGCTTTGCCGATGGACAGGTAAACAAGAGAGCAACATATCAGTGCTGCGTGAATCCTAGGAGGGCCCATGCGGGCGGGGGGGGGCCCTCAGCACACGTCACAGACACGTGGGGAGTTGGTCTCACGAGCTGATTGGGAATCGGGCGCAAGAAGGCTCTGTCGCTGCTGTGACTGACGTCCTCTGCTGGTGAGGAGACAGCTCAGTTGGGGATGTGTTGGGTTCATCAGCATTTTCAGTATGGGGGACAGAGTCTTCATTTCGGTCCAGGCTATGGCAGTGAGGACATGGGCCACCCTGGGGGGACTTCTGATTCACCCCGTAAGGTCGAAGCCACACTCGCCACCAAAGGACAAGGGCCGTGGGACCCAGGGACGGGTCAGCGTGTGGGCAGATTGGTGCTTCTGATGCATGGACACTGCTCACTCGAGCTTCACACCGCCTGGGCCTGCGGCCGGGGCGACCTGGTCACAGCACAGTGATGGTCTCCACTGGGGGGTCCCTTTGCATCTGTGACTTCTGTGATTGGACCAAGCTGCCAGTCTGAGCCTCCGACCTGGTCCGGAACCTCTCCATCCATGACGTCCCGGGAAGAGACTCGAGGCTTCTTTTGCATCCGGGTGTCTCCCACACGACACCACCCGTCAGCCGCCGCCTCGGGAGCCTCCTTCCCCTGGGACCCACCTGACAGCCCCCTGCACACCTGTCCTGACCTCCGCTCCCCCGCTGAGGCCTGGGACTCGCTGCACCAGAGGGACATGAGCACCGCCACACGGCACAGCTGTCCCTGCGCCCCCCCCAGCCTCGGCTCCTGATCGGCCAGAATCCTGGGACTTCGCAGAAAGCCTCTCGCAGACTGGAACATTCCCAGTGCACAGGACAGCAGGGCCAAGTTCAGGGTGCGGGGGGTACTGACCACCACGCCCTCTCTCCTCTGTTTCTGCAGAGCGGTCTCAGGGCCGAGACCTTGGGTCTGGTTTCATTTCCTAGGTCGTGGATGAGTTCATGCAAACGCCAGCAATAACTGAAGCTTCTTTTCCACTGAGCACTTACCGGGGGCCAGACACAGGTCAAGGGTGTCCTCCCAGGAGCTCTGTGGGTGGACACTTTGATCTTTTCCAGTCACGGCTGACAAACAATGTTACACAGTTTCAGGCGCACAGCCCAGTGGCTAGACATTTGCGCACCTCACAAAGGTGTCCACTGGTGACTCAGGTGCCCCCAGCCCGCGGTCATCACACCATCGTCGACCCGACACCCTGTGCTGCACAAGACACCCTGGTGACTGTTCTGTAGCCACCCACCAGAGCTGCCCACGCCCTTCACCTGTCACCCAGCCCCCCACGCCCTCCCCTCCGGCAGCCCCAGTCTGCTCTCTGCATGACGCAGGAACTACTATAAAATCATTCAAGTTTTATAGACTAGAAAGTTGTGAGTAAGCGTGCGATATTCTAACTAGTTCCGAATGATGATATGCACCACCTCTCGGACCCCGGGATGGCCACCGGACACACTGACTCGGCTCTTCGTCCACATCACGCAGGGCGACCGGGCCTCCGCCAAGCGGCCTAATTCTTGGGAAGTCGCCCCGGGGCACGAGGCACGGAGATCAAGTGTTCTCCTTTCACAGCTAAGGAAATGCAGGCGCTAAGAATTCTTTTCTTTCTGCAAAATAAATGCCCACTGCCTGAGTGTGTGATGAGTCCGCACTGAGCCTCAGAAACAGAGGATCAGCAAAATGCAGAACATGGAGGATGAACGTGCCTGGGGCCGTAGTAACAAAACGAGCTGAGTCACTTAGAGACGGAACCCAAACACCCCTCACAGAGTCAGTGCCGCTCACACCGGCAGCGTTAGTCACGCCCGCGGCTGCGTAACCATCCTTCGTGAACAGAGCGCCGCGCTCGGAGGACGCGCGTCCGGGGAGAACCCACAACCTTCTCGGTGAACCAAGTCGGTGGTCGTTAACGGTGCTGGGGATGTGGGTTTTGTTAAGGAGCACTTTTGGCTTTCATTTCCTGTCCTTTGGCATTGCATGGACTTTTGCCACAAATTCGTTCGTTTCTTGTTATTTTCTCAAGAGAGAAAGAAAAGATGTTTGAGAAGTCGGCCATGGCGCAGACACTATTAGCCTTGAAAGCAGGCAGCTCCGGCAAATCCTGTGGGTCCCGGTCCCTTCCCACCCAGCAGTCTGTTCCTCGTACCCCAGGGGCCATGCCGGGGGCAAATTCTGCCACACTCTGCTTCTGCCACACCAGGGGCTGGCGAGCCCTTCCTCCCTCCTCGACCTGGGGCTCAGAGAATAATAATTAGCATTCGATGCTGGGTGCCAGAGCACCTGCCGAGACTGTTATAAGTCTCATTGTTACAGGTGTCGTTGCCTCACCGAACCCTCTCAGCGACCCTGTGAGGCGGGGCTCCTGGGACCGGTGTTTTTCAGCAGGCAAAACTGTGGCACAGAGGTGGGCGCCTTGCTCAAGGGCGTGTGGTTGGAGAGCAGGGAAGGCGGGGCCAGGCCCCACCCCAGGCAGTGTGGCTCCGGAGTCCCTGGGGGGGGGGGTACCCACAAAAATAAAACCCAGGGCGCAGGCTGGGCTGCTGGAGGGGTCTCCTTGGTGGATTCCCAAGACAGTTCTGCCCCCGGAGCCTGCTCAGCCCGGGGCCGGACGAAAGAAGACCCTCCTCGTATCCTGTGTCCTGAGTTGTCTCCTGTGACCTTATCCCCTTCTTTCCCGAAGCCAGAACTCCTTCTGCTTCAGAGGGGAGCCTGCGGGGTGAGCAAGAACTTCTGTTGACTGTTATCGTTGGAGAATCCAGAGGGGCTCCATGGGGAGGGGAAATCTGGGAAAACGAGTGGACCGATGAGACCTTCCTCCCTGCCCCTGAGGCACGTGGATGCCGAGGACTCAGAGAGCAGCCTCGGAAAACCTTTCGCACAGATGAAATGCTGTGTAACCCCCCCGGCTTCCATCCAAGTGCTCCGCCCTTTGTCCAAACACGGGAGCCTACAGAGGCAGGTGCCAGGAGACGAGAATCCCGAGTGTTCAAAACCCACTCCTGCTGTGTCTCGCACAGAGGCGGGGAGGTGACCCCAGAGAAGGGAAGCAGCGGCGTTGAGAGACACCAGGGACAATGAATGGAGGTGCTGATTCGGGGAACCAGAGCAAGGACACGTGCCTGCCCCCCATGCCTACCGCCCCGTCCCCTCTGGCCCCCTCTGCGTCTCTGCTCTACCCGACAGCCCCCTCAATCCCCAGAGCCCGGCTCCAGAGTGACGGACACATCTGCCCTGCTGAGGGTGGGGACGTGGCTGGAGGAACCAGCGAGGTGTCCGTGCCCCGTGCTGTGACTTCCTGACGCCCTGCCTTGAGCCCACGCACACCTGTACCTCGACAGGCGGAGAGTTTTGGAGTTTCGGGCGCCCGCCGCTCCTCATTCTCCCTTCACCTTGCAGGTGTGAGGGCCAACCGCTTCCCTGATTCGCAGACCGCGGTGGCAGCTGTGGCCGTCACAACACAAGGAAAAGAAGGGAGAACCGCAGCCTCGCCGTGACCGTGGGCTTCCCTTGGAGAAGCACGCGACTCTACTTTTAAAATCCATTTCTCTAAAACTGCATGTCTTTGTAAAACACAGTGGTGTTGGGATCCTGTTTAGGGCACCGCCGTGTCCCCATCTGCTCACTGTGACAACACGTGGAAGGCGCCGCGCCGATGGAAAGAGGAGAAAGCGCTCCATGTCCTTCCCAGGCTCCAGGACCGGGCGAAGTGGACGAGGGAGCCATTCGGAGGGATACTGGGTGTCTCCCGAGTTTCCCGGCATCGTCTCTGCAGCTCTGGGACCAGCAGTGCTGGGCCACGGAACAGCAGAGAAGCGTGGACGGCGTTAAATCTTCAAGGCCCAGGGCTGTCTGGGCTCCTCCAGTGCATCCTGGCACAGGGGGCTCACCCGGGGACGTGGCTCCTCCTAGACCCTTCCTCTCCCTCCCGCCGTCCCACCCCCAGTGCGATGCCTGGTGGTCAAAACCAGGGACACTAGCCACTCAGAGGCCGGAACAATGTCTACTGCCAAGCAGTGAGTTTCAACCCACGTGTGAGACACGACTTCCTCCGTTTCCGGGGGGTTGCATTTCCGTGCGCACCGTGCAGAGGAAAGTGTGGCTGGGAGACCGGGGACTCGAGGCACCAGAAGAGGAATAAGAAGAGGAGGTTTGAACCTAGACCTGTCCGTTTTAAAACCTGCGCTTTTAATCTCCATGTTCTTCAAAATCTTGCTGCTGGTATTCAAATAGGCTTGTAATTTTTCTTTTCTTGTTCTTCCTTTTTTTAAAGATTTCATTTTTTATTTACTTTTAGAGAGGGGGGAAGGAGGGAGAAGGAGAGGAAAGGAAACATTGATGTGTGAGAAAAAGAGCAACAATTGCTGTACGCCCCCTACTGGGAACCTGGCCCACAGCCCCGGCACGTGCCCTGACTGGGAATCGAACCCACAGTCTTTCAGTTTGCAGGCTGGCGCTCAATCCACTGACCCACACCAGCCAGGGCAGCTTGTCATTTTTCAAGTGAAAACTAGTCACGTGGATGACAGATGGCCGTTGCGCTGGCTCCGGGCCCCCACACCATGGGGAGGAGGTCCTCGGAGCCGACCTTTCCCTTCCCCAGCAGAGCAGAACGGGAGGCTTCCACCAGCTACAAAAGTCGTGTGTTTCCACCCCAGAGAGGCCCTGGCCGGTGCGGCTCTGTTGGTTGGAGCGTCGTCCCGGTCAGGACACACACCTGGGGCGTGGGTTCCACCCCGGTCCTCAGCGGCCGCTGCAGCGGGTGTGGCAGATGGTCTCGAAGTCCGCCTTCTGTCTGCTGCGGCGGTTCTGCGTGCGGTCCCAGGGGACACGATGCCTCTGTCCTTTATTCCTGGGCGATGTCTGAGCCCAAACTCCCCCACACCCTCCTGCTCCCTCGCCCGCTCATGCACCCCCCGCACAGAGCCCCCCTCTCACGCCCAGAACTCCCGGAAACCAAGCAGCCACCCGGCCGGGGCCCTGGGACTCCACAGGGGTGGGAACAGCTCCGGCTCTTTCCTCAAAGCCTCCCCCAAAGAGGGACGAGCCCCCCCTAATTTTGTGCCACTCCCCAGTGGGGCGATGCCCCTCCATTTGAGCGCCACTTGAGTCCATCTGCAGACACAGGAGGGAGGGAGGCACTCGCCCCCAGCAGCCCCTCTGGGTGTTGAGGGTCCCAGGGAAGGTGCTGGTCTGGAGGTGCCCCCCCCACAGCTCCCCAGGCCCCCAAGGGGCTTGATAAAATGCGATAATGCCCCGGAGTTCCTGCCGTGAGCCCTGAGCCCCATAATCCCCTCCGAGGACAATGGCATATGTATCTGATCAGACACGGAATCCTTGCCATGGCCAAGTCCAGGTACCGCCTGGTGATGTAAGGAAGCCCGTGACTTGACCTTGGCTCTTCGTGGCCGAGGGGCATGCGCTCGCCGGACCCCGCTTGCTCCCCACCCTCCTGCCCCTCCCGACAGAAGCGCAGGCGGCCTCCCCGTCATGTGACTTAGCCACGCATAATTGTTGGCACAAAACCCTCCCGGCTGCGTTTCTGCACAATGCCAGTGATTACAGTGATTAACTCAATCAGGCCCAATTTCATCCTCCTCAAAGGTGTAATTTCCGCGCGCGGCAGGGCCCCGTCACGTGGCATCCCAGCTGTCTGCTTCGGACGCTCAAAACACGGCGGCGCTCAACCAAACGCTCGGGCCTGGGGCTCTGAGATCCTGTAACCTCAGGATTGACAAGGATGGCGACACTCAATGAAACCCCACGCCGGTCCGTGACCTCCCGGAGGTGACGTACTTCAGTAGCTGGTATTAAAAAATGCTCCTGTCCTCAAGAAACTGCCCCCCTGAATGTTTCAGTCCCAGAAGGAATCCGCTCAGTGGGTTACACGATCCCTCTGTTGTATTATTATTATTATACCAGGAGCTTTGCCGGTTGCATTAGCTCAGGTCCTGCGGAGCACGTGACCGTGCCCACTCACCTGGTCAATGTGCTGCGGACGCCTTGGGGTCCTGGCTTGCGTTCCCGAGTGTCACAGGCAAAGCAAAGAGCGCCCCACAGCCACGGTCCCTCCTCTGGAGCCAGAGAGAAGGAAGCGGGGGGGGGCTGCCCGGGCGGGAAGGAGCGAGATGCACGCTCCCTTCCCTGCTTCTCACGCGGTTTCGTTCTGTTTCTCCACGGGAGGCACCGCTCCGTTTTCTGCCGCCGTTCGTTGACTTTGAACAGGGTCAAGGCACTCAGGTCGCTCCTGTGTGATGATCAGACTCCCGCCGACCCCCAGGGTTGGAGACCCCACAAGACAGAGGACCGGTGGGTCCAGAGTGTGTCTGCCGAGTGATGTCATTTACATCGGGGAAGGGATGGGCGCATGGAGGGGGCCTGGGGGACTTGCAGCCCGAGCTGGGGGCACAGTGGTGTTTGCCCCATAAAAACTCATTATCTATAGATTCGTGTGCTGTTGTACAGTGGTGTTGTATCGTACAGTACAACACTTTAAAAAGTTCATTGATCTGCAGACTGTTTGTGAGAGTCCACCATCCTCACTGGACCAAGTGACTTTAAGCCTTGTCCATCTGTGGGAGGCAGGACAAGGCCCCCAACGATGCCCAAGCCCACGCGGGCAAGACTCAGCCTGGGCTGCCGACTTTCTAACGTCCTTCTCGAAGATTAGCAGATGAGCACCCCCTCTCGATTACGACACTTTCACAGAACTGAGGTGACCACAAGATTTACATCTCTTTTTACACACGGCAATCTACAATCTTCCGTTTTAGTACAAGGTGCCCTTTTCCGAACGCTGTCCCGCAAACGGATAAAAGCGGGAAGCCTGCTACTGCTGCCTATGGCTCCCTAAGTGCTGGCCAGTGGATACATGCGCACAGTAGGAGCTAGATGTGGGTGACGTCCCCTCCCTGTCCCCCTCATTGTCCCACCGCCCCTTCTTGTGCTTCTGCCCCTCCCTCCTGACTGTGGGGAGAGCAGGGCTGGGCGCTGGAGGTGGGTGGCCCTCAGCCCATCACACGCCCGTGGGCGGGTGCCTCCCTGTGCGGGCGTGTCCCTGTGTGCAGGTGTGCGTCTGCGTGTGGGTGCGTGCTCCACCTCTGGTCCTGACAGAGTGGAGGGAGCACCTGAAATGAGTTACCTGCACCCTTTCCTGGAGGTTCAAGGCCACCTGGGGAGGCTTCCTCTTTTTCTGCCCTCCCTGAACATGGACCCATTGAGACTCAGACGAGGAGAGTCGGCCGAAAAGTCAGAGTCTCCCTGCACCTTTCCAACGCGGGAAAAGGCCAGGCTGCAGTGTGTGGCTCAGTCCTGGTGGCCAAGGGAGGGCCAAGCCCGTCCCCCCAGAATTAGGCAGAGTCAGCCCGCAGCCACAGCAGCGCTGGACATCGGCCGGCCACCCCCAGGGAGCATCGCCCAGGACAGTTTGGGGCATGCAGAACAGAGAACACACCCGAAGTGGGGAGGAGGGGCTGGTCGGAGCTGCTCAGACCTGTCTTTCCAATCCACCAACCAGCAAGTTGCTCATCCTCCACCGATGAGGCCGAGTGAGTGACAAGGACACGAGCTCTGTGTGTCCTCCTCCAGGTGGGACCTCTACCTGTCTCCACCCTCTGGGCCTGAGCGTCTTCACCCCCATGGTCTACGGGAAGTGAAGCCCCTGTCAGGGAGACAGCCTAGCGGTCCACCGGGGCAGTCCACCCCACGTTCCTGAGCGGGTCCTCCCGGGGCCGTCCTGGGCAGCCCTGAGAAACCTCTGGGATGGATCAGAACTGTGTACGAATTCAGTGAACTCCAAGGCCACCTGTGATGGAACGAATCGTGTCCCCCTAAAAAGATACATTGAAGTCTTAACCCCTAGCAGCTCAGAGTGTGACCATACCTGGAAATTGGGTTACCATAGAGGTGGTTACGTTAAAATGCGGTCACACCGGAGTAGGCGGAGCCTGTAACCCAACAGGACTGGTCTGTTTACAAAAAGACCGAGGCACAGGAAGAAGGCCCAGCGGAGACTGGGCTGACGGGCCCACCAGCCAAGGAACGCAGAGGGGTCAGGGTGGAGACCGGACGCTGGGAGGAAGCAGGGACGGACCCTCCCTCAAAGCCGGAGAAAGGAATGTGCTGACTGACACCTTGACTTCGTATTCGCAGCCTCGAACTGCGAGAAAACGCACTTCTGTTCCTTGAAGGCCCCCAGGGTGTGGAGTTTTGCTGTGGCAGCCCCAGGCAATCCATACACCACCCCACACCCAAGACCGAAAGTTCACGGTTTCTCACCCCAAAATACAGGCGGACACCTGCTCGGCCTGCCTCTTCCAAGAAGCGAGGCCTCGTGACAGCACTGCTCACGCTCCTCAGGAAGAACAAACTCAGCGGCTACATCCTGAGAAGAAACCTTTAATGTCTTCTCTCCAAGTGCTCATTCGTTTTTTTCCCTACACGTTAAACTAAGGATTCAGTGTGCAGGCAAATAACCGAGAAGGAAATGTGCTGAAGAAATACCGTGGTGTTGATCTGGGCTTTCAGGAAAAGCTTATTTTCATTCCCTTCGGGCAGTTCAGCAGCCTTTTTTATTTTTCCCTGTAGAAATAGATCCAATGGGTATTAACATTGTGTTACATTAATGTTGAGCTCCGCCGGCATCCATCCATCTTTAGAGCGTGTCACTGAAGGGGTCTGTGCGAATTCTGTTTCGCTCGCTGGGACATTCGTCAGCCAACGCAGCTGTGCAGATCGCCGCCCGGAGCCACCAGTCCCAGGGTCATTAACATTCAGGGTTCGGCAGCGCGTTGCTGTGAATCGGTTTATCCAGCTCCCGCTCCTTGGACATGGCAATATTTTTCCATTTTTGCCTATTTTAAGTAACACATCCTTGTACGTGACTCCTTCTCATAGACGATGCCCTCAGGTTATTTTCTGAAAGCCATTCACGGGTGACACTCTTTGCAGCATGTTACGCGTCACCCAGGACTCGGCCGTCAGAAGGCGTTTAGGATTTTTAAAGGTCTGACGGGCTGGTGTGTAAAACCAGACGTGGATGCTGCTTCTTCGACTTTGAAAAGATCTCTCGTCATAACCAGATCACAGGTCCGCCGAGTGGGTTTCCTGCCCCCGCACACCGGTAACCTTGCCCGCCTGTTCAACCCATCGAGTCCCCGGGGGGGGTTCTTGGCCATCTCTGAGGGGCTCTTGTTCTACTTGCTAAGCTAGAATTCACCGCGCGGCTGTGTTCTCTCAAACCCTAAGCCGGCAGGACGGAGAGGAGCCTGGCCATCTCCCTGCTGAGCTAAGGGCCAAGCGGCGGTTTGAGCCGGTGTCAGAAGAGACACCCAGGGGACGCGGCTCCCGGGGACCTTTGGTGCTTCTGCTGTCTCCCAGCATCGACAGCCTCTTCCACTTAAAAAAGAAGAAAGCACATGTTGGATGTTTTTTCTTTTCTTTCAGTAATTGTTGGGGGGAAAGGGAAGCACGGAGAACAAAATTTAATGTATGCATGCCGAGGTAATTCAGTGGGGGAATTTTGTCAACAAACGGCGGTGCGACGGTGGGAGAGCCACCGCAGGCCAGCGAAGGCAGACCCCTTCCCCTCCCCCCAGGTCATGACTGACTGGGAGCGGGTCCTCCCCTGAATGGAAGAGCAAAAACGATCCGATGTCTAGCAGAAGGTGTAGGAACAAATGCCGTGACTTCCAGTTGGGCAACGGGTCTTATAAAGCAATAGTAAGAAAGTATAACTAAACAGCATTTCGTCAAAACTCTAAAATTTTGTGTATCAAGGGACATCATCAAGCAAACACAACCCACAGAGTGACAGAAAATACAGGAAACTCGTGTGTCTGATAAGGGGCTTGTGTGTGCCACCCATGACGGGGTCTTACAAAGATGAGAAACCCCACTTTGAAAAGGGCACAGACTTCATGTGGACACTTACCCAAGACGACCTACACGTGGCCAGGAAGAGCAGGAAAAGTTGCTCGACATCACTAGTCAGCAGAGGAACGCAGACGAAAACTACAGGGAGACGGCACTTCCTGCCCACGAGGGTGGCTGGAGGGGAAAAGGAGACAGTCACGAGTAGAATGAGGACTGGGGACCGAGACCCTCCCCTGTGGCTGACGGGAACATAAAATGAGGTGGCAGCTTTGGAAAACACATGTCCACACAGGCGTGCTCATGGCGGCCTTACTCGTAATAGGCAACGGGTAGAGAAAACCCAGATGTCCATCAGGTGGTGAGTGGACGAAGAAAATGCCGTCTATTCGGATGGAGAAATGTTATCCGACCATCGAAGCGAACAGACTACTGCCCCATGCTCTCACCAGGACGAGCGTTGCAAACATTTTAAGTGAAAGAAGCGAGCCTCCAAAGACCGCAAATCCCATGGCGTGATGGGAAAGGAACACACGTTCAGAGATGATCAGTAGCTCGACGGTTGCCCGCCCGGGGCTGGGAGAGTGGGGATGCTGGAATAGGAGGGACTCCTGATGGCTGCAGGGTGTCTTTCTGAGTTCTTGAATGTGCTCTAAAATTAGATTGCGGTCAGGTTGCACAACTCTGACTATACTAAAAACCACCGAACTAATAATATAGTTTAAACGAATGAATTTGAGGGTATATGACATCGGTCTCGCTAAAGATGCAAAAATATTTTTAACTGTGCGTAATCCCACCACCAGAGGTAATACTCTTAACACCGCCGTGTCCAGAAACCACAGACCTTCCCCCGCAGAGTGGGCTTCGTGAGTGATGGGGGCACACATCCCCTTCTGTCCTCCGCACGGCAGACACAGTCCACTGATCACCTGCGTTTCTATCAAAGTCGGAGACGGTGACGTGGGCTGTGTTAGCTAAGCCAGGAGCCAGGTCTTAATCACTGACTCCCCTTCTTCTCACCTTCTGTCCAGTCACGCTCCTTCAGAACAGCGCTTGAACCCACCTGGTTCTCTCCCCCATCCGAGGGCTAGTTGTTTAACTTTTACCAACATACCTATGACAGACTGTTCCTAGCAGCTACAGTGACGAGGTGCTCAGTAAATGTTGGGTGGATGGGTGGATGGATGATGGATGGATGATGGATGCGTGGATGGGCAGATGGATGATGGATGGGTGGATGGATGATGGATGGGTGGATGGATGATGGATGGATGGATGGATGGATGATGGAGGATTAGATGGATGGGTGGAAGCCTGGGTAAATGGATGGGTGGATGATGGACAAATGGATAGATGGATGGTGGATCATGGATGGATGGAAAGAATAACACAAGGGGGGGAGAGTCAGAGAGGCTGGAAGAGAGAGAAAATGGCCGTGAGAAATTGCTGGCTGGGTGGGGCGCCTACTACCCTGCCCTTTCCTTCGCTGTCTGGCGAGCCAACAATCTCAAGTGTCCTATTTCCTTCTTCTGTGGGTTTCCTGTGCAGTGTCCTGACGTATTGTGCAAATGAGCACAGCACAGAAAGAGTGGCCGTCCGATTACCGAATTCTGTTGCTTCATCCCATTTCAAAAGTGGCCTGGGTTTCACATGCTGTCCGTTCCGCTGGAGACAGAGTGTGTCACCACGCCCTGCAGCACACAGATACCCACGGTTCCCATTCACCACACGTTCACAACCGGACCCCGAGGACGGTGGGGGCGGGGCCGCGCTGTGGCCAGGTTATCTTCGCCGCAAGTTCCGTTCCCATGTGCCACCCTGTCCCAGTGAGCAGAAAGCAAAGGGAACGAGACATCACACCGAGGCTGAGCCGCCTGAATGGTGGACCCGCAAAAATTGCGTCCAGAAAATGCAAGGGGCAAGGTCTAACCTTGTTTTAAACCCAACTTTCATCCTGTGCCCTGCCACGATATTTCCCTTATGCCAGTTTCCCATGTTTCTGCGAGGTGTCTTTTATACGGTTTTCTTCTGAGTACATTGAAAAGAGGGGAGGGGTGGGGGAGGCACTCTGGGGGTGGCAGGCCAGGGCAAAGGGCTGGAGTTCCGTCAACCCTGGTTATAAAGCATTGTTTTGGGGTCCCTCTGAGAGCACCCCCAGGGGATCGTTTCAGGGAGGCCTCGTCCTCGTCTCTGGAATTGAACGACCTGCCTCCTCTGTAGCTGGCGGGTGACATCGCAGAAGGACACTGTTTAACTGCGGTTGCTCCTGGGCCGGCCGGTCAACTTGCACCAGAAAACATCTGTCTGCACCTCACTCACGAGGGCCTGAGGTCTGCGGTCCCTGCAAGGCCGCACAGGCCTTCCAGACACGAAACCCCATCAGGCCCCTGTGACGCCGCGTCTCCCGTGTGGGGAGGTGGACCACACCCCGCGGCGTCCGCCTTGGGACCTTCTAAGGTCTGACCGCCTAGGGGGCCGGGGAAGGCGGGAATCACCACTCCTTCACCTAGAAGAGGTCTGGGGGCTGCTGGTCTCCATCAGAACTGCAGGTCTTGCTTGACGTGTTTCTCCCAGGACCTCGAAGTCTAAAACCGACCGGTCTTACGCAGGTCCTGCGGGCTCCGCTCTAAGGCCTGGACTGTGCTCCAGGAGACTGCAGACACCAGCACGGAAAAGAGAGACTTGAGAAGTCGCTCCACTCGGCTACCCGACTCACCCCACCTGTCCTGCTGCCTCTCTGGGGTACGCACTTTTGGCGTTTTTTACACAAATGCGTGTTCTCTTCACTGAAGCGGCGCCAGTCAGCCATCCCGGGAAGAGCTTCCCCGGCGGGGAGGCCAGCGTGGCTCACCTGCCCCGTGAGGCCATTTGGGCTGGCTCTGCCTGTGGACGGGGCCACGTGACCTGGGCCCTGCTGCCGGTCGCCTCTTTCTCAGTCCTTCGTCTCCCCAATAGTAAAGTGAGGACAGTCACACCAAACTCCCTGTCTTGCCTCACAAGGAGCTTAGAAGGAGCGATGCCCGCCCCTCAGTTTCTTAGCAGAAATACGCCTTATCGGTACCCAGGCCATAGCCAGGAAGGAACCATGAGACCCGAGGGTGTGCGAGAGCTAACACAGGGCCCTGGCTGCCCAGGGGGGATGGGGCTGCTGGCCGGGGGGGGAGGGAGGGGGGAGGGAGGGCCCTTGCTCTGGAGACCCTCATGGCTGACGCCTCCCCTGGCAGGCTTAGCTGGTTGGAGCGGGAACGTGCCAGGATTATTACCACCACATCACATCTGCCATCGCTTGTCCCCTGTTCCTTTCCAGTGAAGCTCTTACGAGAAGCCTCGGGGTGAAAGAAACTGTACTGGGTGCTCCTGCACCTACACTGGGTGCCCGTGCACCACCCTGCTCCTTACGAGCACCCAGGACATTTATACCATTTTATAAATAACACGCACACCACGTGGGCACCCCAGGCAGCCGGCTGCATTTGTGGACTTGAGCATGAGGTCACGTCTCCGCTGAGGAGCGAATAAGGAGACCTGTCCCTCCCCTGCTCCCTCCACCCCACTCTGTACAGTACCCAACACTCGCTTTTTGTACTTTTTGACACATCCGGATGAAATTTCCTCAGAACATAACTCAGCCGTCATTCTAACATTTCTCCACCAGCTGCCCCCTCCCCAGGGTGGGCCGATGCCCCTGGGGCTTCCCTGGGCCAAGGAGTCCTGGCCTCCTGCTCTTTTGGGTGGGATTCTGGCCCCCGGAGCCTCTCCTTCCCCCCATCTCCACCACGGGTGTTCATGACGGGAAAAGGTGGAAATCCAGAAAGTAGGAAGCTGACATTCACACTGCACTTGGCTTCTGCCAAGTGCACGCTGAAAAAACCCAACTAGTTGCCTCAGTTTCTCCCGAGCCAGCTTCTCCAATTTTCCTTATTTGCTGCAGGAGCTGAGAGACCTCCCAGGAAGCTGGCCCGACCGAACCACTTTCCAGAACCCAGTGGTCGGGTCGTCCTGAGAGGCACTGAGAGGCTTCCTGGGCAGAGATGAGAGGCGAGCGTTGTACTCCCCCTTTCCACCCTCTGCCCTGCACCTTCACACTGAACTTGGAAGGATTGGGGTTCATACTCTTGGGCTCCTGGAGCAATGGGAGAGGTCCCCCAAATCAGCTGCAGAAACAGCTTTAAAACGTTCGACCCTGCGGTTGCTTTGTGAGGTTCAAGTTTTGTTTTTTGATTCCTGTTTTTGGAGGGCGCTGCCCTCTGCTCACCTCCCCCTTGAAGCCACAGGGGTTTTCCTTCCTGCTCCTCCTCCCCCAGCCCCAGCTCTGGCTCGGGTGCACGCCCTTGTTTACGGGCCTGGTTCACCACTCAGCTCTGCTTGTGGTCCCGAGAGGGTGGGTAGCACTCTTCAATCTATCACACCTGAAATAGTTCTAGGAAAAGAAAAAAGAGGCCTTGTTTTGAAGGGGGGGAGGGGCCGACACCCGTGTGCAGAGGGGACAACACAGGCTGCCCGGTTGCCTCCCAACTCGGACCCGCCGGTGATGATGAAACTTTCCCCAGCAGCCTCGGATTGCTCATTGGGGGAGGGGGGGTTGATTTTTGAAATGGGCAAATTTACCACAAACTACGAATTCCCATGTGCATTCATCTGAGAGAGGCGGGGAGAGGTGGTCTGGACCGAAGGCTGAGCCCACCAGCTCCCTGAGCCCAAGTCTCCTCCTCTCCCGCCCCCTTTCCTCTCTCTCCTTTTTTCCTTCCTTCCTGCACACTCCCCACCCCTCCCACCTTCTCCTCCCCCACCAGCCTTTCCATTTCATTAGAGGGAAGGGAGAAGGGGGCAGCCCCCTTTGCCCAGTGACACTTGGGCTGCTCAGTGACCGGTAAAGCGTCAGAGGGGAGTCGAGTGGCCCCTCTGTCCACCCGCGTGGAGCTGTGCCTGGGCCGCCCTGTCTGCAGGGATGGAAGGAGGCTGCTTTTGCGACTCCTGTTCTCTGGAGGTGAAAGCCTAACACCACGGCCGGGGGACATTGGAAAGCCGGGGTTGGGGCGACCGGGGCCCCGCGTCAGCGCATCGCAGCATCGGACCGTGGCGTGCCTCGTCTTCCCTCCACGCCGCGTCTCCACTGCCCCTCCGGGTTGTGGCGCGCACTTCAAACCGAAACGTTACACGTGGAGGAAGGGCCCTCCGGGGTCCAGCCTGCCTGGGGAGACGCAGGAGGAACGGCGGTTTCTTGGTCCAAAGCCTCCACCTTCTCCGTGCAGACAGACTCAGGTGCAGTTAGGCCCTTCCCGGGTGCAGGTGTGAAGGCCAGGGAAGGGGAGCCCAGCACCTGGGGGCGACAGGTAAGGTGTCCGAGGCTCGTCCAGGCCCCAGCGCCGCCCCTCAGCACCCGGGGCCCATGCGGGGATTTCGGGAGGGCCGGAATTTCCACTCCAGGCGCGTCTCTCGGGACCCGCCCACGGAACCTCTCAAAAGACGTGCAATCTGGAAGCATTTTCTTTCCAAAAAAGAAATACTCTGCCTTCTCTCGTACTTTCTTTTCTTTCTTCTTCTCCCTCCCTCCCTTTTTTCCTTCTTTCCTTCCTTCCTTCCTTCCTTCCTTCCTTCCTTCCTTCCTTCCTTCCTTCCTTCCTTCCTTTTCTTCCTTCCTTCCTTCCTTCCTTCCTTCCTTCCTTCCTTCCTTCCTTCCTTCCTTCCTTCCTTTTTTGAAGGTAGCCTTTGAAAGATCTCTTGCCCCAAACTACTTTCTGGCTCCTGTGTGGTCAGAGGTCGCTGAGGCATAGAGCTACTGGGTCCGGCACAGAAAATGCCCCTTTTCCATGACAAACTCTCTCGTTACAAAATCACACGCATGCCATTCTGTAACAGAACCATATGACACTCAAGCAAACCACACAACATTTTAGGTGACACGTTCACATTAAAACTATAAATTATTACACCCCTGTTGTGACTCCACCCGCCACACTCGAGCCTGACTTCTGCTGAACCCTGTATATTAAAGAGATGCCAGGTGGCAAGAGTTTTCAAAAACATGCAGCCCAAATCAGAACATAGCAAGTCCCCAGTTCTAACTCCTTCCTCTCATGGCTGTCCCCAAGGGGACGGGACTCTGCCTGAGGCTGAGGAGGGCCAGGTCAGGAGAGGAGTGGGCCGCAGCCCACAGAGCTAGTCTCAGCCCAGGCGAGGGCTGCGGGGCCCCCTCTGTGATGCTCACACTCCAGGGCGCGGCTGCCTTGTGCTTCCCAGCCCCTGGTCCTGGGTGCGGGCCCCCACGGGGGGGTCCACATCACCCAGGTCACCATACATGTCGCCGTCAGTCACGTAAATCATGCATGGACGTGCCCCGTGAGATCTGGGTGGGTTTCACACGTTTTCTTGTTGAATCGGCACTTCCATCCCACCAGGCCCCACCCCCAAACAGAGTTTCATCCTAATTATTAAACCGTTTTCTCAGGTAAATCGTCAGAAACGGAAATCAGCCGAGTTAAAAGTTTGAGGTTATCCTGACTGAGGAACGGAAGGAAAAAGAAACACTTTTTAACTGACCGGAGCTTGAACCCACGTCCTAACCGGACCGCCAAAGCTAGGAGGAGCGATGACTCGCCCCGTGCGCGGGACCCTGACATTTCTCACTGGAAACCTCGCGGGGCAGAAGGTGGCGAGTGACACATTTAAAGTGCCGGCCAACCATTCCGTGCCTGGCAACACTCGCCCTCGAGATTAAAGGAGAAACGAGTCCAGCTCCAGAACTGCAAAAGCCGGGGAACTTCATTTTTGGCGGAAACACAGTGTAGTTCTGCCTCGTCAGAAATGCGACGGGGAGACAGTCAGGGCGAAATGAAGGGACGCTGGGTGGTCACGTGACGCCATAAAAACAGTAAAGATAAAGAACACTGGCAAAGGCGATAGCAGAAGAAAATAGAAAGGACCGTCCAGACACATTTTCGTGTATAACTTCCCTCCTGTGTTGTTTCAAAGGCAGCGCATAAAGCCACAATTCTGCATCCGTGTTGATGGGCACACGGATGTATAAACGTGTAATTTGTGTGGCAGTGAGTGACAGTGGGGAGGACAAAGGGGCCTCATTGCAGGGCTTTCCCCTCTGACGGGGTCCGAGTCCGAGTCAGCGACTCCGCCCCAAGGCCCGGATCGCAGCCTTGACGGTGCACGTGGCCGACGCCGTCGCGTTGGGAACCGCGCCCTCCGCCAGTCTCAATACAGCAGCAACATTCCACCCGGTTCATCGCACGGCTCACGTCATGCAAAGAATCACTAAAATTCTGCCACTTGACAAATAATATTATATTTTTGCCATCTGACCAGAAAATAGGTTTACTCTTGATTTGTTCACAGCAGAAAGCTATTGTCGTGTTGGCTCCTTCGTCCCTTCCTTCCTTCCTTCCTTCCTTCCTTCCTTCCTTCCTTCCTTCCTTTCTCTCTCCCTCCCTCCCTGCCTCCCTCCTTCCCTCTCTCTCTCTCTCTTTCTTTCTTTCCTTTTCTTTTTTGACGAGCTCAGGGCAAAGAGGTCGGGGCCCCTGACTAAAGAGGCAGGCACGGCATGGTTTACAAATTCTCGGGGCCCGCCGGTGGGAAGTCACTTCCTTTGGCTGGGCCTCTGCCAGAGCAGAGAGCAGGTCTGTTCACTGGGCAATTTCCCTCATTGTTGCGGGTCCCACTGAAGGTGACAATCCTGTTCTACAGGCGTCTTCAGCACCTGCTGTAAGTGACCCTCAGGCAGCCCCCACAGCCAGGAGGCGTCCCCGCAGCGGTGGGAGGTGAGCAGAGGCCTGTGCAGCCTCCTGGCTGGCGGTCACCCGGAGTGGGCGCCGCCTCTTCACCGAATGGGAAGAGGAACACCATTAAAAACTAGGTCCCTTCGGTGCCAGCAGCTTGGTGGTGGCATTCTGCAGTTTGACACACTTCATGTATTGTTACAGGCGAAGTTACCCAGAGAGAAGATTATTTCTGCTTCGTGGGGTTTTTTACCTTCTTTTTCTCCCTTGATTCCAACCACTCCGCACAGTTTCCGTTCCTCCCTCCTACTTTGTTCTCCTTTCTGTTTCTGGACATTTCACCCGAATCGTCTCACATTCTTTTCCTCTGGAGAAACACTCGTGAGCGCCTACTGTCCTTCAGCCGCAGTGGGACACGTGGTGAGTGGACGTTACAAGGGACTGCGTTCTGTTGGACGTATGAAAATCAACACGGTCATTACTATTTTGTGGTGTGAGAATTCGGGTTACAAGGATTAGCTCTTCATTAACTGTGAACCTTTTTGCATAGTTTACAGTTTAAGACAATAATTGACCATCTGGGAAGTGCTCGGAGGGGGAAGATGGCACCAGTGTGGGCTTCTGTCCCACCAGAGGACAGGCTTCGTGACCTTCCCTGCCTCTTCTGGGGACTTTTCTAACAAAGTGCCCCGAACCAGGGGGCAAACAGACACCTACGACTCCACAGCTCTGGATGCTGGAAGTCCAAGGTCAAGGTGTCAACCAGACTGGCTCCTTCTGTGATGGAGAAAGGGGGAGGTTCCCGACTCGCCCCGGTGTCTGCCTGTCTCCATCTTCCCACGGTGTCCTCCCTGCCTGCAGCCCCCCCGTGTAGGAGGAGCAGTCACACCGGATTAGCAGCCCACCACACCGAGTGGGACCCCCATCTCCACCTGTCACATCAGCAGTGGCCTTATTTCCAAGTAGCCACGTTCTGAGGTCCTGGGGGTTAGGATTCAGCAGAGGAATCGGGAGCCCCGCTGTCCCACCCTCCCCAAAGAAACGGTCCTCTAAGTTTAGGCCGACTGGCTGACTGGGTGGTTCTGAGGCAGGAGAGACCAGAAATGGTGCGGACCCCCAAGACCTACGGGGACCCGGGGTGCCCGATGCCCCTCAGTCACCCCAGAGCTGTTTTGCCGGGAGCAGCGGCGTGAGCGCTGGCATTAGTCCAGGTGGTCACCATATCTGTGCGAGCCCACGCAAGTCCTGTGAGCTCTTCATCTGTAAAAGGGGTGAGACCCTTTACCTCCGGGGCCGTGACGATTAAAGGACAAGGACAAAGGCTGAGGAGTGTTGTACCGCCCAACAGGGACACCAGTCCTCTCTCCCAGCCCCAGCAAACGCGGGCCACAGCCCGGCTTCCTGTGCAGGGCCCACACGCAACACACACAGGTCTGCACGGCAGCGCTGACAACTTTATGCACACCGTTGTCCACGAAACCTCTAGAGTCTAGAACTTTCTATGCTGGCCTGAGGGAACGGCTCGCCTGTGAACCAGCCCCCTGACCCGGGCCCCCGGCCACCAGCAGTCTGCTTTCTGTGCCCACGGTGCTGACGACTTCAGATACTTCATACATGTGCGATCATGCGGTGTTTGTCTGGTTAGTGGCTGGCTTCGTTCATTTAGCACGACGCCTTCCAGGTTCATTCATGTCACAGCCTGGGACAGGACTTCCTTCTTTCTGAGGCTGAGTGACATTCCGTTGTGAGCACACAGAACATTCCGCTCACCGTGCACCCACCGACGGACCCTTAGGTGGCTTCCAGACCCTGACTGCCACTGGGAACGGTGCCTCGACAACCCCGGAGGGCAAGTGCCTGTTCAAGAAAGACCCTGTTCTTAACCCTTGCAGAGAAACGCCCACGAATGGAATGGCTGGAGCGCAGCCCCAGCTGCGGGCCGGGCGTTTCGGGGGGGGGGGGGGGGACATGCTTGGCATTTGGGGCTGAGCAGTTCTTCCGCGTGAGCCACACCCCCTGCCTTGCAGGAAGGTTCCCGAGACGCTGCTACCAGTAACACCCCGTCATTGTGCAAGCCCGAACACCCGCACATTTCCAAACTCTCCCCTGGGGTGGTCCCAGCCCTGACCGCGGGCAGTGGGCGGCGCCGGCAGGCCTGCACTGCACATGCTCGGCGGGGACCCCACAGCAACCAGGGCCGCAGGAGCGAGGAGCCCGCCGCTGGGCCTCGGCTACCTGCCCGAGTGCCTCCAGGGGGCGCTTTCTCGCGGCTGCACTGGTCCGGCCCTGTGTCTCATCCTCTCCCAGGGAGAAACTGGCGTCCTTCCAAGAACCTTAGGGACAGGTTCTGGCTTGCAGAGTAGCACCAGGGGGCTCCTCATTAAGACAAAGAGCGACCAGCACACAGCAGTCAGTGACCAGAGTCAGAACTCTGAGGACACCAAGTGCTGCGAGGTCGTGGGGCAGCAGGGACGCTTTGTCGCTGCGGCTGGGCGGGCGGGTGGTGCAGCCCCCCCGTGGGAGACAGCGGGGGTCTCTCGGACAGTCTACCTTACTCTTATCGCACGATCCTTGGCATTGGCCCAAAGCACCTGAGAACTTACGTCCACGCAAAAACCAGGGCACGGATGTTTACAGCAGCTTTACTCATACTGGGCAAGACTTGGAAGCACCGGAGACGTCAGCCGTGGAACAGCCAGACAAGCGAACATCATACTCCACCAGGCCACGAAAAGGCGCGGAGGCCCCTTACGCACACATCACAAAGGCAAGGAGCCCATCTGGAAAGGCTGCATCTGTGTGCCTCCGGCCCACGGCGCTCTGGGAAAGGCGACACCGCGGGGCAGTGGGAAGTGCAGCGGTGGCCAGGCGCTTGCAGGGGATCTTCAGGCCCTAAAACTCCTTTGGATGATTCTGCAGTGGTGGCTACGGGGTATCACATACATAATTGTCAAAACTCGGAGAACGGGCAACACCGAGAGCAAACCCTGCGCTGAACTGTGGGCTCTGGGTGGAGACAGTGTGTCAGGGTGGGTTCATCAGGTGTAACTGCTGTGCCCCCTGATGGGGGCGTCCTCTGGGGGGGCTGTACAGGCATGAGGCAGGGGTGTGGGCAACTGCTGTGCCTTCCTGGCAATTTTGCTGGGAACCTAAAACTGCTCTAAAAATAAAGCCTATTGACATATATCCACGTGTCACGACAGCCTCCGAGGTGAAGGAATGCCCTAGGTCCAGGCTCCCAGCATCCTCCCCATTTGCATTTTCTGAGCTTCTGACCTTCTGGGAGGTTTCACAGCTCAGCCGAGAGCCTGGGAAACCCGCCACTGGAGACCTGGGTTTGGACAGCCACGCAGAACTCAGTGCTGGGAAGCTGGCCACTGCGATTATACCGCCAGACACTCCCTCTGGGAGGAGCTGCCGGTCACACCACACTTTCTCCTGTCCCCTTTAGCAGTAACGTCTAAAGAACCAGGCTGGGGAAATGTTGTGAAGTGGAAGTTGTCCGACCCAAACTAGTTACCTATTTATTGGACGTCCATTTAACGGGCCCAGCAAGAGCCTGGGTGTGCGTGACGTCAGGTTTCGGCATCGTCAAGGTTCAAGTCCCCAAATGCAAGATGTTGACAAGGGACAAGGGCAACTGTCCCTAAACGCAGGGAGAGCCAGGTCGGGTTGGCTGCGTTTCTTTCCGCTAAATTGTCATCGAAGCAAACCCGAGATAGGACAATGTGAGCTCTTCTCTTTCAACATGACTCATTGTGTTCAGACCGGCATGACAGTGAAGAACCCACCTTCCTCTTTAAGAAAAGATGAAAGCTGTGGCTCTGAAATAGAATTCATGGGGCTCAGACGTGGCGCCCTATCTGTGGGGACCTCCCGCCAGCTGTGCAGCCCCTTCCAGGACAATTCCTTCCTCTGGGGCTGAGGACGACCCCACCTGGGGCGCAGGCTTCAAGGGGCTCAGGACGCCTGTTCGTATGAATGAAGCCACTTTCTCGGGCTGAAGCGGAAGCTGCCCTCCCCGGGGCTTAGGCAACGGGGAAGGAAACCGCCCAGGGCAGTGTGGCAGCTGGGACGCCGGGGCCGCTGCCGGGACCACCTGCTGCTGCCTGCCACACGGGGACCGCCCTCGCCACAATGCAGTCTCTGGGCCCAGAGGAGTGCCTGGTGGATGAAGAGGACGACATTTTTGGTGAAGGTAAATACGTCTCTCTGCCCGGAGCCATGCTGATCCGCTGGAAACCCCTTCCCGGTTTGGGCAAGGGCCGGAGGACGTTCTTGCGCGCCTTCCGAATGGGGCGGTGGCGGCGGGTTCCTTCTGGCCACCGGAGGAACCTGAGGCAGAGCACCGGGGGCCAGGGAGTGGAACTGCGCCTCTGTGTACTTACTTTCTCATGACTAGATCGGCTTGAGTTTGGCTTGAAAAATAGAACTAAATGTTTCCCTCTCCCCCTCCTGTGCTCTCTCACCCAGCACCTGAGGGAAGCCCACAGCAGCAGCGGGACAGGCGGACAGGTGGGCAGGGTGGTTCTCCATGGACCCCTGCTGCTTTGACCTGCGCCGCCTGCCCCACCCACCCTGGATCTTCCCCTCACTCTTCCTCGGACCCCAATCCACCCCCCCCCCGCCTCTCCCTCTCTTTTTGAGGCCCGATGTGCGACCAGGACACCCGCAGGCGCACGGCCAACTTTCCCTTCCTAGTTCGCTGCTTTTCACAGGTGGAGCCGGGCAGGGTAGGGTGTGGCCAGAGGGCTCTGATTTTAAATGGTATCTAGTCACCTGCCACCACCGTCTTCAAATGCTGCCCACGACACTGGCCTGTAGGCTGGGACTTTGGGGAGCCATCTGAATCAATGGTGTTCTGGTCTCAGGGGCCTCCGAAGTTCAGTTGTTTTCCCCAAGATACCATGTCTGGTCTGACTTTGCAAGAATTCTAGCAAGTAATTTTTAAAGGCGCACTAGCAAGTTTTGGGGGATTACCCAAGTATTCAAGTTCATTGAAGGAAATTTCAAGGGCACAGATGCCTCCCAGGATCCTCTCACGGTTTAATGTGTGGATGTCTGTCTTTCTGTCATTTGGTTCTGGCCTCGGAAATGTTTAAAACCATGACTCAGGTTATGATGGCAGCTTAAATCTGCTGGGGCTTGATGGCCGCTGGCCATAGTCCCAAGTGTTGGCTTTAGTCTGAGCCACTGCAGTTGGACCTCAGGGTCCCTTGTTCTACTCGGAGGTGTTTTCTCTGGTTAAACCTACCTCGGTATCTCCTCCCTTCGTGATTTAAAAAGTGATCACAGCTAGGACTTGGTGACGGTGCTAGCGAGCGCCACCTACAGGCCGGTGCTCGCAGTGCGGGCTGTGCGCCCCACCCGGCAGAGGTCAGTCCGGGCAGGGTGGGCGGGGGAGCCCAGCGCCTCCGCGGAGCATCCGTGAGCTTTAAGGTCATTGTTTCAACTTCAGCAGGCACGGTTCAGAGTTAAGTTGGGGCGCGGGCAAGATTCAGATTCAAATTCTCACTCGGCCTCATACTGCCTATGGGCCTTCAGCAACTTATTCTGCTAACCCTCAACGCCCTTTGCGGGACGTGGGGTGTCAATACCTGTTGGACTGTACAGATACGTTCCAACGAGCTTCCTAGTACTGGCGTCGTGCTTCCCTGCGTTCCAGACTGATTGTCTCATTTAACCTAATCTCTGAAGATTAGAGAAAGGATGCTTGTAAATCCAACCTCTGGTTGCCAGGGTGAAGGTTCACGTTTGCCAAGTTCGTCCAGGGGCTGCGTCATTCCAAGCAAGCTCAGTGTGGGGTCACCGCTAGAGCACCTCTGTGGGGTCGCAGCGCCAGGGCGTGGCCACTTCACCTCGCGGGCCTCGGTTTACTCATAAAAAGGACTCAAGCCTCACAGATGGGCAGGTTAGTGGTCGTTACCGGGCCAGCGCTTTGCCAGGCACTCGGAAGCTCTCAGTAAACACTAATTCCCCCCTGTGCTCATGAGCTCGGCTGCACGGAACAGGCTGGAAAGTGACACAGGAAGAGCTTCAGTGCAGAGTTTTTTGACATGTCTGGCCACCATATACACTCAAACAGAACTCGTTCACAGAACCTGAGCGGAGAGGCAGCTTTTCGTGGGTCTGCGGTGGTGGGAACCGCCCTGGAGAAGGGGCCAGGGGCCTGCACCTGCGGCTACCTGTCTGGAGGGTCCCCCACAGGCCACTCGACCCCTCGGGGCCTCCTCTTTCCCGGAACACAAGGCGGGGCACACACCCTCCAAGACCTCGTTCTGAGCTGCAGCGGTGTCTCTGCATGGCGGGGGGCCTCCCCCTCGGAGACCCCCATCCACAGGCGTCCGCTGGGCTTCTGGCCCACCTTGCTGGCCTAAGAGTGCAAAACGCTTCCGGTACAATGAGTTTCCTTAACACGAAGGAAGAAAAATGCCGAGGACCTTGTTGCTAAGGCAACCATATTTCCTTGTAATGGACACATTGTTAAAGGACTCTCTCCCCCTGAAGGCACACTGATTTAGAACAGAGGGCCACTTGGCTAAAAGTAAAAATACATTCATCTAGATGCACAGACCACATAAAGCCCTGGGGAGGGAAAACAATGAGTCGTGCCCACGAGTGTGTATTTTTACCTGCCTTCCTGAGATCCTGTTTGCTTTAGCCCCTGTGTTCCGAGGTTACAGAAGATGTTCAGGTTCATAGAACAAAGAGGCACCAGTGTGTGGCTGTGCTCCTGAGCCGCAGGGGGTCCCTGTGGGGAGAGGGGGGGGGCTGTCACCCACCTACCACCGGAGACCCGGACATTTATTCCCCTCTCTTCTCTGTCTGTGTGTGTCTCTCTCTGTTTTTCTCTATTTCTCTGTGTGTTTCTGTGTGTGTGTGTTTCTCTCTTTCTGTGTTTCTGTTTGTCTGTCTCTCTCTCACACACACACAGACACACACACACACACACACACAAAGGCTGGTTTTCAAACACCGCCACCAGCATCATCTTCATGCTGGTTAGGAAACAGATGCTACGCAGGGCACTACCCTTCCCTGGGCGAGTGATGGGTCTGACCACAGGGCCCTGAGAGCCCAGTAAGCTGGGACCAGAGGAGACTTTTCACTGTGGCTTCAAACTCATCACATGGAAGGGCTTCCATCTGTTCTCTCCCTGGGCCTCCTCGCCAGCCAGCCTGGCGCAGGTTGGTCGTACTGGCTGGGGGTGGGTAGTGATAGTAGTGATAACTATAACGATTCGGACGATGGTGATGATGATAGAGAAAAAGTGCTGGGCCAGCCTCCAAGAACAGAACGGGGCTGACATGTGGGAGGAGACACCCCCAGGGGGCGCTCATGCAGTGGGTCAGCAGCTGGAGTTACTCGCTGGCCCGAGTTCAAGGTGCAGTGAGAACTTCCTCCCTCAGAACCAGAGCCCTGGCTGCCTCTGTTTTTGAGTCTGCTTGGGAAGCCACAGTCAAGAGCAATGACCAGAATAATAGCACCACAGGTTCACAGTGATGGTGCAAAGTGTTTCTCAGGCTCCTCTAGTCCCTGGATGCACACACGCCTTTTAAGATCTCACCTTTGGAAAGACCACAGGGGCCTGTGAAGCTGGGCCAGGCGGTTCCCCCAGAGCCGATGCAGCCCGCGAGAACCTCCCACCCTGTGTCCCTGCCTCCGGGAGAGTCATTCCAACCTCCCCAAGGGAGAATGCTCCCCCCCTGGAGGGGAAGGGGCCAAAGGCAGTCCCCCTGACTGTCGCTCTCAGACCAGCTGACTCTCTTAGACCAGCAGGTGGTTGGGAAAAAATGCCACTCACGTTGAACCAAATCGCCCGCCTGGCCCCAAGCCAAGCACAAGAAGGGGGTGGCGCTTCCCATTCAAAGGGAGGGAAACATTCAACTCAGAGAGAGCAAGAAAACTGCAAAAGGCGTCTCCAGACAAGAAGTATCAGTGAGTCCACGGCCACTTCCTGTCCTTTCTGTGGAAACTGCTTAGGAAGCCAAGGGAGATTCTCTAAAAAATAGGTGAACGACGATACAATCTGCAGTAGTCTCGCCTACTTTGACGTTATTTACGAATTGCAGGTACACTTGCCAAAATTCAAAGAAAGAAGGAGGAAAGCAAGATTAGATCAAGACTATGAATGAAACCAATACATCCTGAAAGTTCAGGCTGGTTGGGTCGTAGCCTCCGGAAAAAGTAGGAAAAGAGAGGCACGTCGGCTGGAGAGGGTGGGAGGTTTCTGGTGGACGTGGCCCCGTGTCACGTCACGTGAATGAGGTCCCCGTTGTTCGGCTACGTTGGGCCTTTCTCAGAAACACCCGTACCTGGGGGGCTCCGGGGACCCCAGCGACAGGCCTGGAGGAAGGGCGGAAGGAGGCTGCCCTGGCTTCTGGGTTGAGAGGAGCTGGTCACTCTTTGCTTTCACTGTGTGCCCTGGCTGCCTGGAATAATGTCTGCTCTGGACTCCTGGACAAAAGCTTTGGCTGGCAGCCATCCTCCCCGAGTTCTTTGTCCCCAGGTCTGGGAGCAGACACGGCCCCCTTCCCCCATCCCCGCAGTAATTCATGCCTGTGTGACCTTGGCCTTGGATTCTCACAGAGCAGTCCCTTCCCAGGGACGTCCAGGAAGGCTCCTGCGGCCGCTGCCAAGGAGCCGGCGACCTCTCGGGCGCATGCACCAAAATAGCACATGGCAGCACAGCTATGTGGGCGCTCAGCCACCAGTCCCCCCTCCAGGGACCGCGAAGTCCCCTGCTCAGATCAGCCACAGCCAGCAGGGGCTCACTATCTCACACACACACACACACACACACACACACACACACACGTCAGAGGCTCGTTGAGTATCTCCGTGAGCTGCCAGCAGTGTTCTCAGGGACCGCACGCCACACGCTGAACTTATCTTCTACGAGACTTGAGCTGAAAGGTCCAAGTGTAGGTAGGCCTGCCCACTGCACCGTGTTTTTACAGGAAAAGAAACATGTTGTGTCAAGAGCAAAAGTCACCAGGAGCACGGCCCCTGTTCCCCGAGGGCGGCCACCTCGCCCACACAAGTGGGCGGATCCAACTTCTCCTCTGCTCGTGGGTGGCTAAACGTGGCCTGCTGATTGCTTGCCAAACAGCTGTGGCGTTTGGGGAAGAAGTTTGCAATTGGGCTGATTTCAGAAGAGGTTGCAAAGATGGAAAAGGTATTAGAGGAGTCCAACCGAAAAGACTATTTCAAGTGGCGGAAGAAAGGCAGAGAAGAGTTGGAAAGGACAAACACACACACACACACACACACACACACACACACACACACACTAGTGACTGGTCCTAGCGAGTAAACCCAGAGAGAAGAAAACAAAACCCCAAATGCAGCTGTTGGCAGGATGCTGGGCGTGTGTGCACTTTCTCGCCAATCAGTGCGTCCCAGGCTGTGCCGGGCCGAACGCGGGTGTGGCCGGGCTGGCTGGGAAGCCAATGACCCCACAGCAGGTGCGCAGGGAGGAGGAGGGGCGGCCCAGAGCCAGGCGTGTTCAGTCCTTGTCGAGAGATGAACCAGGACGTTGGAACTGAAACCACTTCACTTCGTGCAGAGCGCAGAGAGCGTGTCTCCTCGGTCGATGAAAATTCCCTGTGGAGAAGGAAAGAATGAGCAGCTTGACCGCGTTCAGATCGTGTGGTGGAGAAAGACTTCCAGCTCAGCTGGAGAAACGGCCAGGAGGTGGGCAGAACCGCCAGGTTTACTCCAGGAGGCAAATCAATAGCGATCGATATGATCATCAGTCTGTCACATGTACACGTCCCCTGTCTTAAGCTTTTCCCACTTGCCTCTGCTCGGTTAACAAATGCTTCAGGCAGGAGATGCTTAAAGATCAGTGGTGGATCCTTGTTAAGTAAAAGTTTTGGACCTTAAAATATAAAACTAAGAAAAGTGTGAATTTTCAGAAGGGGGGTTCTGTTCCCCCAATTGCAGGAGAGAGAAAACAGTGTGTCAAGATTTACAGAGGTTTTCATGGATAGGAAACTTAGTGAACAGAGGAAAGACCTTGGTGTGGGGGGGGGGGCGGGTTACCTGCTGTATCATGACACATAACCCTAAGAAATAATCATTTGTAAGTCAGATGAAGAGGAGGAAGAACAAGTTACTGCCTTCTGGAAACTGATGAGGTTAGGAGGGCACCTTTTCACTCTAATTTTTCCTTTTTGGATCCCTGAGAGTTAAAAGTTTAAATATTTACACTGTACAACTCCAACAGCCGGTCCCTCCTGCCTCTTGACTTCATTCTAAACTGTCCATTCCGTGCAAGAAGCCATGAGCCAAGAAGCAGGGAGGAAATGACTCGACTCTCGGATCACAAACAGAGTCGGCTGGCTGAGCAGGTGCGCACCATTCAGTTTTCCGGATACACTGGCACTTGGGGAACTGTGACACACAGCAGACAGGAAAGCTCGGTCCACAGTGGGATTTTTCTTCCTCGTTACAACAGCTGGTGGGACGGTATGTGAGGAACAGAGATGCCGATGTGATTTGTGGGAGGTGTTCTTAACTGCGTTCGGATGAATTACATGGCACAACGTTAGGAAAAGCAGCCCCTCCGATGGCTGGTTTCTATGCTGAGCGGTGCCAAGGATGCCTTCAGGGTGGGCCATGTCTCAGCCCCTATGAATCTCCGTTAGCGTCTTTAAACACTAAAAAGCAAATAAGAATTTCAAATCTTAGTAGAATGCTTTTTCAGAACACGTTGCCATTCTGAACGGTCTGCACTCCGCCGTCTGAGTAAAACGCTGTACGCTTGCCCTGTGCTCAGCCTCCGGCGGAAGACTAGACGCCCCTCCGCCGGGGAAGTTGCCATGCCAAGTGCTTTGCAGACGGAAATTCTAGAAGCGCCACCATCTTTCAATCTTTGATTTTTACCATTCAAAATTCCCAGCTGAGGAGGGAAAGAGCAGAGCACAAAGAGCAAAACACTTGGACTCGGGAGACCTAGTTCAACCTCCTGGTAGTTTGATTTAAGACGAATTACCTAGCGTTTCAGAAGCTGCACTTTCCATCTCCCCCCTGGAGATGATGATGGCGATGGTGAGGAGGAGGAGGAGGAGGGTGGGGCGGTGGTAGAGGCGGCCGTGGGGATGGCAGCGGTGCTGATGGTGGTGCTGATGGTGACGTGATGAAGATGATGTCGATGATGGTGGTGATGATGATGATGATGATGGTGGTGGTAATGATGATGATGGTGGTGAAGGGGATGTTGGTGGTGGTGATGAAGATGATGATGGTGGTGGTGGTGATGGGGATGGTATAATGGTGATGATGAGGGTGATGTGATGAAGATGATGACTATGGTGATGGCCATCTCCCTAAGCTGTTACCATGAAGTTAAAGGGGATCGTGTGTGAGATCGTGGGAAATCATAAGGGCTCACTGTGAAGGTGTCGGCCACTCTTCATGTGTGATTTTCTCAGCTGACCCTGCCCCCGGTGTCTATACAGTCCCCTCGTCCACTCCTGGCCCGTGATTGACAAGGACACAGCCGATGGGGGCGGGGCTACCGAGACGGCCCGCCCCAGATGCTTTCCTGCTCATGAATTAACCGGCCCGCTGCTCTCCCATCTGTGCCAGCTGACCGAGCAGGTCTCAGAATAACTCCACCACTTGGCACAGGATACGAGTGTGGTTCCCACCCATTGTTCATCGCTCTCGACAATCTGGTCTCCTGCTGAAAAGTCTCTGAGTATGAAAGAGTAATATAGGCCAGGGCAGTTTTCTTTTGGACAGAGTCCCCTTGCTTTGGTCAGAGATGCAGGAGGTGAGAATTACTCTCTCTAACAGTGTCTGTAACAGTATAAAAACCCTATTTCCCGGGTACATATTTACTTCCCATAAACATACCCCGGTTACTGCTTCCCCACCTACATTTGTTAAAATGCTTCTAATACAAAGACAAAACACACTGTAATTTGAATTCTATACATGTTACAGCATTTTAGGACAGTGATTAATCATTCAGATTTTAGCCCTGGCCAGTGAGGTTCAGCTGGTCGGAGCATCATCCTGTAAACCAACAGGTCACCGGTTCGATTCCTGGTCGGGGCACGTGCCTGAGTTGCAGGTTCAGTGCATGGTGGGGGCACATAAAAGGCAACTGATGGATGTTTCCCTCCTACATCGATGTTTCTCTCCTCCCTCCTCTTCTAAAAATCAACGAGCACATCCTTGGTTGAGAATTTTAAAAATTAAGATTTGAAAGGAACACTTCGCAATGGCCCCTCTGGTGATGTTTTGTTTTTACTCCTGTTGCTTTTTAAATATTTTCGAGGGAAGAGCCTCCCTGAGGGAATCGTGATAAGTTGTGCGTGTGCTGGTGCGTGAACATCTTGATGTGCACACACTCTCGGGGGAGGGCGGACGTGAGCTGAGGGGGCGCACCCGCCGCGGACGGGGCAGAGCACCAGGGAACGGGCCGGCCTGCTGCGGGCCGACCGGGGATCGCCCCCTGAGCACGGGCCAGCAGCCGTTGTGACTGGGGCATGAGGCTGGGAGTTAGGTCACAGTCGGAGCTGGAAGACCCTGGCCCTTGGGAGGGGCAACTGGGGAGAGAAGGCATTTCCTCCCACTGGTTCTGAGACGCCCACCGAGTGTCTGCCCCATGCCAGGTTCTGCTGCGCCCACCGAGTGTCTGCCCCATACCAGGTTCTGCTGTGTTCAGCTCCTGGGATCTGCGGGGAATTACGTGGATTCTGCAGCGCTGGAGAAGTTACACTGTGGTAGAGGGAGGCAGCTGCCGAACAAGTGAGAACAGGGAACGGCAGGTGGGGAGATGACTTTGGGGAACTGAGGTGCACGGGAGACACAGCTTGTTGTGCTCAGGGAAGGTGTCACTGGCACATGCCCAGAGGGGCTTGAAGGAGCTGTGGTTCTGACCTGGCTGAACGGGGAAGAATGTCCCAGAAAGAGCCAGGGGGGCCGGTGCCATAGACAGCACCGTGATGTGAGCACACAGAGAGTGGAAGACGTTGAGATCCACAGGTTTCGGGGGTCCAGGCCTTGGGGAGCCTTACAGGCCATTATAAGAATTTTGAGTTTTATTCTGTGGGAGTCATTGGTGGGCGCTGAGCAAAGTGACATGATTTGATTTGCTTTTCAAAAAGAGCATCCTGACTGTTGTCTTGGAAACAAAGATGAGGCCTAAAAGGCAAAAGCAGGTAGGCCAGTTAGGAGGCTGCTGCAGTAATCCAGAAGCGAGAGGGGGGACCCCACCGGGCCTGGCTCCGACTGGGAGCCTGCTGGAGGCAGTCGGCCTGGGGTCGGGGGCAGGCGGGGCGGCGGGGCCCCCGGGGGCCGGTTTGGGGCAATCACATTGCCGTGCAGCTATAAATAGTGGATGACTCCATGAAATCCCATGCCGAGCACCCAGAATAGTGGGCACTCAGGAGTGTCCGGGGAAAGGGGACGGTGAGGCAGCGCGTAGGGAAACCATCCAGAAATTTAACTCCAGCTTCTGGTGACTGAGCCATGCAACCCACGCAGGCTGTTCCGAAGAGCTGGCAGCTGGAGAATGCCATGCAAACCGTGTGTACCATGCACACACGGACGGGACGTTAAAGGAAAGGTCCAGCGGAGGGCAGAGCGGAGGGCAGGCTTCCCGGAGAGCACCGCCACCCGCTCTCCACCCTCACGTGGCCCACGATGTTCGGTGCCCTTCTGCTCCAAGGCTGCACATCATTGGATCTGAGCTGGAAGAGACCCGCGCAGCCTTTGGTCTGCTCTCCTCGGAGAAGGCAGGCAAGGCATCAGTCCCCTTGCCAACCTCCCCACCTCCGCCCTTCCCCTGGGCCAGGTACCCGCCTCCCTGGGTCACACGGCCCCTCCACAGTCAGGAACCAGCAGTCGGCACATGGCTCCTGTTTCAAGTCAAGTCCCCTGAGCGAGGTCTTCCTTCCATCACTTCTCTTTGTCCTAATCCTGGGGAACAGTGTCCTTCCTCCTGTAAGACAGTCTCCCGTGTCCTCGAAAACCATTAACGGGACAAGGGAACATGCTGGCAACTCTCCAAACACGGAAACAGCCAGTCAAATATTTGCATTCCGCCAGGCACTCGAGCTGAGGGCTGCATCTCAGCCGACAAGGGGCCCGTGTTCTCGGAGAGGCGAGGATCTCAGCGGCCTGTCTGCGGACTGGGACCTGAAAGGCAGGGGCGCGTGGCCCACAGCTGCTGAACTTGAATCCCTCCTGGAGTAGCCCCCGGGGCCGCGGGGCCGCGAGGCCGGTGCCTGTGGGGAGAGCGCCATTCAGCCTCGGCCGCTCTCGGGAGCAGAGCAGGCTCCATTTTCTCTTCCTCAAGGAGCCCCTTGAGGTGGGTGGAGGGGGCGGGGGGCGGTGAAAGCCAAAGCCATCTGTCCAGGCCTGAGTCAGCCTCTTCCTGCTGCCGCTGTGAAGCCCCAACAGAACAGGACCCGGGGGAAGATGTCCGAGGGGGTTGCTCCGAGAGGCCACTCTCTGGAGACAGGCGGGCTCCAGCCGAAGCCCAGCATTCGTCACCATTGCTTCGCAATTTTCACCTCCAGCGGCCTCCCCGCCGAGGACGGATTCCGAACATGACAGCTGATGACACCTCAGGGGTGCGACTAATGAATTCATTGTCCAGACGCGGTGATGCTGCAGCCTCCCCGCCGGCCTGGCTGATCACAGAGGGTGGCGGTGCCCTGTCCGAGGCCACAGCGCTCTGCCAGGGACGAGGGCAGAGGGAGCAGGGAGAGCCTGCGGGGCCCAGGGGCGACCTGGGCGCCAGCCCCCGGTTCGGTGTAAAACATGTGAGAGTGGGGGAGGTGTCGGCTGTGAAGGGCTGGTTTCGGAAGCAGAGAGGTGCTGGGCCCCGAGGCCAGCGGCGAATGGAGTGGTCTCCAGGCCTGGCAGCGGACACATGCCTTCTAAACACGCAGGGGCCGCCCACGGCCTGGGAGCCGAGAGGTGGGGCTGCCGCCCAGGCTCGGAGCCCCGGGGCAGGAGGACCCTCAGGCAGGGCCTCGGGACCCTTCCGGGGGGGTTAAGGCCCTCAGTGTTCTCTGTCACTCCCTCTGGTCTTGTCTGAATAGCAGTGACTGGTCATTCAGCCTCACACAGACCAACCATTTCAGAGGTGAACTGGATTCCCAAATGACACCCGTGGAGGTTGGGAAGACTCACCACCTGCCGCGAAGCTCCAAGTCCCGTTTAATTACTCACACTTCCCCCTGCACTTCCTCCTACCACCCCCACCCCCGAAGCGGTGGCCTGGACTCTGTGCACGAGAGAGGGAGTGAGCTCTGGGAAGGCTTTTCATGTAGCAGAGGCAGTGAGAGGGGAATAAATTAAACAAAGAGATTCTATGTAGCAATTCTGGCCTAAAATTGAAGAAATAAAAGTAATTAAAGGGGTTCCCTAAAGCAGAAATATTCTAAAAGGAGGAGTGACTGGATAAAGGAGATTTCACATTTTTGCCAATAACTAAGAGGCGGGTGTACGTGAGGCGGTCAGGGCCACCCTCGGTCGAACAGCTGGAGGCAGCGTGATTCACGGGGCGATGACACACAAAGCTGCAGATGGCACTCGGGGACCCGGCGGCATGCTCCGGCCAGCGTTGCTGCCGGGTCCACAGGGTGGGAGAGGCTGTGAGAACCTTGCAGGGGACCGAGCTGTGCAGCCGGTGCCTGGACGGGACCCAGCCAGCCCAAGGTGACCTCTCACCTCCTTCCCTTTCTCCTGTGTCCCTTTGGGTGTCCCAGAGGTTGGTGTGGTCCCTGCAGGGAGCCCCCAGGGCGGAGAGCAGGAGAGAGACAGGTGCAGCGAGGCCAGAACAGCCACCTGGGGGAGCAGAGGGACCTGGGGACACAACGTAGACAAATTAGTCCGAAAACCTTACAGACAGGCCCCTCTCTGTGGGTCCCTCCCCTGCCCCGTGAGAGACCCATGTGAGAGAAAAGAGAAGGACTGATTATAAAGTCAATTCAGAACCTTAAAAAAGTCTGCACTGTATTGACACACGTATATTGATGGCTTCCGATCGTTTCTCCATTCATGGTGAATTATTTCATACGTGTTCTAACATCTTTCTATAACACTTACTCAACTAAATGTATACTGTTTGCTTTCAGGTTTATGAGATTCACAGCTTAGGAACTAGTGAACCCGATGTTCTGCCAAACTGTTTGGCGCCCCAGGGCGGAGGGTCCCAAAATGAGCTCTGAGGACCCCCGAGGCTTCCCTGGGGTCGTCGATGATTTGTTAAAGATATAAAGGGGTTTCATCTAGCTTGTGTTATACATATCACCTAAAACACGTGAAATGTGCAATGGCCAGTCTGGAGTGTGTTACTGTGTCTTGGAGCTTGACTAGAAATGGAGGATGGCTAGACCGCACCCACTGCAGAAAGTGGCCTCTGCGTGTAATTCAGCAGTAATGCACGGGAACCAACCACAGGTTTCTGGCCGTAGGGGGGCATTTTCTGAACATGTTGCTGACGGTTTTCTAGCCATCCGGCCCCGGGATCTCTGGGTGGGGAGGCTGGAGGTAGGTGGAGTGGGGCCCCAGGTCGGGGCCAAGAGAGAGACATCAGTCCTCCCCTGAATGTTGGCCACCCGAGCCTCCCATTGTGCAAGCAGATAAGCAGAGCCACCCGGCCCGGGAGGGCCACTCCCCGGAGGGCCTTATCTTCAGTGCCAGACCCCGGCGGAGGGACGGGGGCCTGCTCCCCACGGCTCAGGGCCCCGAGCGATGCCCAGCTGACCCTAGTGAGTAGGACGCTTCCTGCCTTAGATGCAGCTCTTCAGTCTGAAAACACTCTTTCTCCAGAGGGGAAGGTGGCGGAGCCCTCAGGGGCGTGTGCAGCTCCCGTCACTGTCCTGTCAGCAGTTAGCGACTGTCCCCTGCACTCGCCGTCATGGGGGCCACCATATGGAAGTGAGACTAACCACCCCTCCTGGCGTCGGGGAGCTGATGAAAGAACGAGAGGAGGGCGTGGAATAGCTGGGGCAGAAGAAGGGGTGGGAGGGCGTTCGTGTTCTGGGGACACGGGACTTGCGGGCGACCTGAAAGAGGTGCTGGGCGAACAGGGCTCCCCAGGCCCGCGGTTCTCAGAGACGAACGTCAGAGGTGGCGTGAAGCTACGGAAGCTCTTCGCAGGGACCCTCCAGGCTCCGAAAGTGGCCTGAGCACGGAGGCGGAAGCAGGAACTGGCAAATGTGCGAGTCGGAAGGAAGCTGGGCGATCGCATTGTGCAAACCGTTCCGGGACAGGGGAGGACGGTGCGTCGGCACAGCCGGGACGTGCCCGGGATTTCTACCGGCAGAACCCAAACAGAATACAGGTGTCTCGACACCAAGTCGGAGTCCCTTCCCGGCTGTTCTGGCACACCGAGCACCGCAGGACGGGCTCGGGGCTGCCATGGCACAGGGTCAGAGAGCCACAGTGCAGTGCCAGCGGGGCTGGACCACACACTCCTTCCAGGGGTGGTCCTGAAGCATTTCACTAATCAGAACGTCAGAGAGATAAAGAGAGGGAGGTGGGTCAGCGCGCCAGTGGAGAATGAGCAGGTGCCAGCAGGTGGAGAGCGAGCGACCCTGTGAGACAGGAGTGGGGAGGTCTCGGGACTGGCACCCCTCCAAGCTGTGCCTTCGGGCGGCCAAAGGCCTCCAGAGGACGGTCACAGAGCAGAGACGGAGTCTCCAAACCAGGGTGTCAGACCCACTGTTCATGTGGGGACACTAAGACCCCAGGACTGAAAAGAGATCGCCCGGCCCCCTCCCTCCAGGCCTGCTCCGTCCCCCGGAACCACAGGAAAAGCCACAGGGCCCCCGCATCACGGGCAGAAGGAGCAGGCGGGAACGTGGTGGGCGGGGGTCCACGGCTATGACCCGAGCTCTGCGGCCTTCCGACTAGAGCCTTCCCGGTGGGTCTTCGGCCGTGTTCCGAATTCTGCGTTAATATCTGAAGCTCCCGTTCAGGAGAGTAGGCCGCCCACCCCCTCCTTTGTTGTTTGGGGCGGGGAGGATGGCGGGGAGAGAATGCAGGTGTTGACATGAGAGCTGCGGTCTGTACGTGGGGTCATTTCTGACTCACACTGACGTAATGGCAGTGGAGGGGGGCGGGTCACCCGGGTTACACTGTCTCCTTTGGACGGACCAGTTCTCTCCTCGGAAGGAGCGTCTCCACGGGGACTCGAGCTGTCCCTCAGAGGAGGGGCAGAGGGAGGGAAGTGTCTGGAGCCAGCCAGCTGGGACGAAGGGCCCAGAGGCCGCCCCTCGGGGGCGAAGGCACAGACGTGGGACAGTCCGTGGGACAGTCCGTGGAGCACAGTGCCCTGCTGGTGAATCCTTCGGTGGATTGGGACAGGCTGACTGGCCCCAGTGTGTGCAGGTCACGTTCCAGGCCGGGGGACGCATCTCCTGGTCACCCCTGGAGGTGGGTGTTTTCCGTGTGGACATCCTCGGAGGGTCCCTGCTGGTCACTGATTCTTACTAATCCCCTTCCAAAGTGCCTGAGCCCCCAGCTGCGGGCGGGCTGCACTTGCAGGGTGACCTATTTAACAGGTTCTAAATGCACAGTGTGTTCTGTGTGGTGGCTTCGCAGACAGGGAAACTGAGGCACGGGCAGGGGTCCCTATTTAAGACCTTGCTTCCGGGTCTTAGATACGGGCCCCAAGTGCCTTGCACTCCCCAAAACTCTTCCCGTGGAGTGTTTCTGTGTCGCCGGGGCCCTCGCTTTGCTACAGGGAAGCTTCGTGGGCGGCCCACACCTACCGGTATGTCTGAAAACAACTGTGGGTGCCCATCAGGACGAGCCCTCTCCGACACAGGCTGGGGGGCGTGCTTCCCACAGGCCGCCACCCCCACCCGCCCCGCGTGCGCACACACCACATCTACACACGCGCGCCGTTTCCACGCACCGCCTGTGCTCCAGACCGCAGGTCGCCGGAGGGCCTGTCCCTGTGGGCGGTCCCCTGTGCTCTCCCTCCGGGCGCTGGCCTGGGTGCGGGTTTGCCCGCGGCGACCCTGGGGCGGCCTCCGAGCCGGAGGCGCTCGGGCGGCCGGCCGCTGTCTCCGCTACCCGCCCGCCGGGTGGCGCCGCTGCCCGCGCGCGCCCGGCGCTCCGGCCCCGCGCGCGCTCCCGCCCCTGCGCGCCGCTCTGTGCTCCGCCGGCCGCTCACCTCCACGGAGCTGCGCACCCTGCGTGGGGACCGGCCGCTCCCGCCGTCCCTGCGCCCCAGGGCGAGCTCGAGCTACCTGCGGCGCCGCTGGGACCGAGGTGTCGCCACGCCGCTGACTGGCCGGAGCCTCCCCGCGCGTCCCTGTCATGACAAGGGGCTGTCTTCTCTAGGTACGTGCACGGCGCTCTGCGCTTCGCGCCGCTCCGGGTGTGCTCACACACCCAGGGGTCTGCTAGGTGGGCGGTCGCTCGGAGGCCTGGGACCCGGGTCGCGCGCTGAGGGTTCAGTGTGTGACCCCTCCCGAGGGACGCGGCACTGCTGACGGAAAGGGGCGCACAGAGAGAACTGAGGTGCCGGGGGACAGTGCCCGACTTGGGGACGCACAGGCCCCTCCATCCGTGTCGTGGGTTGGGGAGCAGGCGTCCTAGGAGCCCGGCTCGGGTCGGGGGTCGCGGGCTCCCAGGGGTCACGTGCCCCTTGGCTGCCAGGACCGAGGTTGGCCACGGGCCTCTTCCCCGCGGGTCTGGATCTCCAAGTGGGGGGTGGGGGTGGGCAGGAATTGGGAGGAGGGGCGAGGAGAATGCCAACCGGCTGGAAAGGTGGGGGAGGGGCGATGCCCCCGAGGCTGGCGTTTCCGGGCTGGAGAGGGGTCTGGAGAGGGGAAGCCTGCGACTGTCACCTGGAGACCACACCCCCTCTCTGTCCTGGGGGTGGGGGGTGGGGGCGCCTCGTTTTAAAGGGAATGGGTGCTGTTTGATGTTAGCCACGGGGAGCCATGCTGGTGTAAGGGTGGCAGAGAGCCCGTGCGGGTCCTCTGTGCCAAATGCAAGTGACAGCTACCTCCAGAGCAGGGCCCCGCCGCTGACAACCGAGAGACCAGGCCGATGGGGGGGGGCGGGTGGTGCAGAGGGGAGACCAGCAGCCCAGGTCTTACCCTGGAGATCCGCTCGCTCACACGCACACGTCGGAGGCCCAGTGGAAGTGTGCGCGCCCTGTCTCGGGAAACCGTCCTGCCGGTCCCAGCCAACGCTGCCCGGCTGTCCTCCCGCTCCCCACTGCCGCTCACCTCCACGCACGTGGCCGAAGTTTCGGACCCACTCATCCTGGCTCCATTCCCCGAGACTGTGCTTGGCCCGTGAGGGGCGGGCCTCTGGTGGGAGCATCCACCCCTTTGCTACCCGACACTCAACCCTTCCTGCCCTTCTCCCCCGTCAGGTAGGTGGACCTCGCTCTGAGACTCCCTCCCCTCCTGCCCTTGCCTCCCACCCGCTGAGTCCCCCTCCGGCCCCGCCTCTCCAGCCCTTCTGGACCAGCCTGAGTTCCCCGGTAACACCCACGACCCCCCCCTTTGTGTCTCCATCCCTGGGTGTTCCAGCCGCCACGCAGCCAAGGGGTGTCGGGAAGGACTTGCTAAGAACCCGTGGCATCGTGCTCTGCTCTCCGGTGGTTAACTAGGAAGCGCTGCCCCTCTGCAGGAACGAATTGCTGGGGGTGCCCACCCAGGGTACCAGCTGCCAGAGGAAACGCCGCCCCCGCCCCCACTTCCTCCCCGCCCAGCCCTGAGGGGAGGGGAGGGCCGCCCTCTGGCCCAGCACCCCTTTGGTCAGATCCTGCCAAGTCACGGCTTTCCCCCCGGGAAGGCCATGCGTTTGTCTGTCCTGAAGTCTCCCGCTCCCCAAACTCTGAAACCCTCAACGCTGGGTGCCACCGCCGAGTGAAACCCTGCTGAGCCTACAGGTTGCTTTTCTCCGAAGACCCCCGTGGGTGCTGCTTCTCTCCCCCTCTGACGCCCCCACGTGAGCCTTAGCTTTGGACGTTTTATCTCCCATGCACAAAGAAAGAAGTAGTGAGCTGGAGAGGGGAAGAGTAAAGGCACGCAGCGGGGACCCCACAGCACTGTGGCCACTGGGACGCAGATGGCCCGCAGGGCTGCCCTTCCTTGGGTCGCCCGCTAAGTGCAGTGATTTCCAGCAGGGGGCACCTGCAGCAGCCAAGGAGCCGGAAGGAGAGAGGATTTGTATCTGCCGAGGTCGATAATTAAACTCACATCAAAATTCCACTCTTGAGCTGTGAAACCCATCAGCTTGGGGCCTGGCCACCCGTCTGAGGTCACTTGAGTGGGAAACATGCCAACTACGGCGAAAGCCAACAGCCCGGAAGCGACGCCCGCCACACTCCCACTTCCAAATGTAACCAAGTCTCTGGCCTTCCACTCTGGTTTAATTCACGATTATTGGCTCGCTGCTGGGCGTCCACAGACAAAGGCCGCTGCGGAGGGTGAGCCGTGTAGCTGGAACATTTCGTGCTAAACCGTGGGGGTCGGGAAACCAGCAGCCCCTCAGGTTGAAGAGTTCGCAAACCAGCATTTTATTTCACTGTTCATTGCATTCACCAGGTTGGAGGAGAAAACAGTAAAAAGCTGTTTGTTTTCATTCTGAAAAGAAGCCGAAGTCTAAAAGCAGCCTCTCGCTCTTCTGCGGAGGCAGCCGCGGTGGGAGTGAAAGTCTGCTAAGGAGCTCGGGGTGAGCGCTCAGGGCAGTGGGGGCTCCAGGCTCCTGCCGGCAGCAGGCTCCTCACCCCGCGGGCCGAGCTCCTTGCTCGGGGGGAGATAGACAGCTTGTGTTTATGGCCGTTCAACCGGAAAAGAATACAGCCAAGAAGAGAGAGGGAAGCCTGGGAATTGGGGTTGGGGGTCGGGGAGGAGGGACAGAGAGGCCGGCAGCTCCTGACCGCCCTCCCGGGGGCAAATGGGGACTTGAGCACCGTGTCACCGAGCGGCCGTCAGGGGGACACCTACAGTGGGGCTGTTGAAAAATCCATTCTCAAAGGAGACGCTCAGGAGTGTGTGGCTTTCCCTTCTCTCCACTTGAGACCACGTCCTCAGAGGCAGCTTCTCCGCCCATTCCCCCCCGAAATGAAGTCCTGCCCCCCTGTGCGCACGGAAGGCCGGGGGCCGCATCCAGGGAGCCAGAGCGCCCGGCATGCTTATCTTGAATGAACTGATGTCGAAACCCCCACAGGCCCTTCCCCTCCGGGCTGACGGCCAAGGTTTCGGGGTCACAGCACACTCATCCCACGGTGGCTGGAAATAAGCCCTAAAAATAGGAGATGTTTTTATCAAATGTTTTCCACAGGCTGGATAGAAACGATCGTTCTGCGTGCGCGGCCCGAGCGGGGCTGTCCTCCCTCCCAGCAGGCCCTGGACGCCACCTCCGTTTTCCTTGTTGTGCATTCTTTCTTTTGTCTTTTTTAATTAACCAGTGAGTTATTTGTAGAGACCAGACAAGCGGGGGTAGGAAGAGAGGGATGGAAGCATCAACCAGTTGCCTCTCAGGGACGCCCTGACTGAGCACTGAACCCATAACCCAGGCATGTGCCCTGATGGGGAATCGAACCAGCGACCTTGTGCTTTGCAGGATGACGCCCGACTCACTGAGCCACACCGGTCAGGGCTACCGAGCATTCTTTACCGTGACTGCGTGGAGGAGATGAGTATTTCCACACATTCATGACCCGGATTGCAAAGAAAACTGAATTGTTTCAGCAGCAAACGCTAACAAGGTGTAACATTCCTGTACTATGTTCCCTGAGAGCAGAACAACCCCCGCCAGACCGAGAGGAAGAGGTCGAAGGAAACGCTTCCCCCACTAGGTAGCACCCCAAAACACAGGGTGCGGCACCAATAACGCCCCTCTTTTACTGCCAACTCTTTATTACGGAGTCAGAGGCATGTCCTTCTGTGCCAACGCAACATCCCACTCAAGCGCACCACACCGCATTCCAGGTGAAATGTTCAAATTAAAACTACATTATCGCACCTGTGTGACGACCCTCCCGACCTCATTCACGCAGGCCTTACTTCTGCCGGACCCTGACTGATTAGTAGACTGATTAAGAGTCATTTTTATTCCTGAGAACTGGAGGTCTAAGGTGGCGAGGTAATCTAGGGGAGCACTGATTTTTTTTTCAACTTGAGCACGCGTTTCCAGCGCAGCTATTCTGGGGTCTAGCCAGTTCGAGTTCTCACTCCACGGAAAAGTGTAAGACACGGACGGCACCGCCTGGGGCGTGCTCGGCCCGTGAGGAAGGCGGGAGGGGCCCCGTGCTCGGCGTGCGCCTGGCTCAGCGGCACAGTCTCCGGTGGCAGCGTGATTATTAATAGCGCCCGGCTTCACCCAGAAGTGTTCCCGTTTCGGTGATGAATTAGACACACCGTCACCCTGGAAACCAGGGCCAGAGGAGGTCAGAGGAAGAAGCTGTGCGCGGGGTTGTCGAAGGTTTCGTTCGAGGTCTGTTGTGAGGTTGCAGGTGGACGGAAGGCACAGGGGGAGCTTCCCACATGGGGAGACAGGAAGGTGGGAGTCTGTCTGGGGGTCTGTCTGCTCCTTCCCTGTGTCCTCGGGGCTCGCACGCCACCTGGAAGGTGCCAGGCATCATCAACCCCTCCCTAGCAGCCCGTGACCTAGAGTTCAGATCCGCACTGGTGTAGGAACGTTCTGGACGGTGAGGAGGGACAGCAGGACCAGCTGTGAAATCGGGTGATTGATGATGATGGTGGTGCTAGATTGTGGCTGGCGGGGGCCACACCAAGAGCAGCCTGTGTGCCGTGAAACACGTCTCCTACCTCTTCACTTGTGTGTGTTGCTCGTCTTTGGGGTTTAATGCCATTGGCCTTCACCTCGAGCGCCGGAGGTGATCGCTTCCTTCTTGAGCCACTTGTGCCAGGAGGGACTGAGGAACAATGACGCCTGCTCAAGCCTGTCCCCTTGGTCCCTGTCCTCTAGGAGGACTTGAGGAAGGGAGGCAAGGACGTGGGGAGATGCCTTGCAAACACAAAACCAACACAGGTGATACAGCAAAGAGGGCAGCAAAGAGCGGGGCTGGCGCACACAGTCAGAGGCAGAAAAACGGTCTCGTCCGACCGCCGTCCTGGGCTATTCCTTTTGAATTGCTCCCTGTGAGGCAAAGAACAGACGGCCACTGGCGGCAGAACAACCAAATCTGAAGCCCATTTTCTCCAGCTATTTCCCCCCGTATGTGCCCCATTGTCGGCCTGAGAACCCCTTCTTCATGGATCTTGCAGTTAAATCCTCACACACGTGGGCTTGTGTGTAGGGGGAGGAGGAGGAGTTGGCAAATCTCAGGGGTTTCAGTACCCGGTGTGAACAGGCCCGAGTCAGGCCAGCTCCCTTCCAAGGGGGCCGCCCCAACATGCCAGGCAGACACCTTCCAGGCCTGGACTGGGGAGGTGGCCTCAAACTGGGGACCCTCATAGGAGATGGAGAGAGAGAAGACCAGGGCCCAGGCCCACACACCGTGACCTGGCCCCGAGACAGAGGGGCCCGAGGCAGTCCCTTTGCCCCAGCAAGCTGAGTTTTCCTACCACTTTCTGCACACGCCTCCTTCCCTGATACTCAGGTTCACTCTTGGTGCCTGAGGTTCAAGTCCAAGATCCCCTTGATGGCAGCACACAGCCACGTTAGTCTGAGTGATAATGCCTTATGTGTCTGGGCGTTGGTGCAGTTTCCAACAGCTTCCACATCCACGTGCCACGAAAGTCACGGGACAGCCCTGCGGGCGAGGCGGGGCCCACATGCAGGTCCCTGGCCTCCCAGGGCAGGAAACAGCCCCAGGGAGGGCCGGCCTGTGCGAGGCCGCGGGGCGAGCGCCGTGAGAGCACAGCGAGAAGCGACCTCCCCACCTGCCCTCCGCCCCAGGCAGTCGCTCACACAGCTGGAGAGCACTGCGTCTGCCCGTCACCAGAACGTGGCCTGTTCAAAGCCAAGGTCTTTGGGAGCCGGCAGTCTGGCTGTTTGCTGCTCTTACCCACTGTCTCTCGGTCGGATACTGCCCGTTGCTAGCGGAAACCTGACTCGGGGCTGACGTGAGGAAGGTCAGGAGTGGCTTCCTGCTCCGGCTCCCAGGACACCCCAGAAAAAGCTTGCCCTTTGTCCCAGTGGTCTCCGGCCTGAATGAGGAGGGAAAGGCACGTGGTGTTTCTTTTTCAAGGGTTGTTTTGGGTTTTTTTTAGACTGGGTTTCGAAGTGTGTTTTTTCACATGAAGGTATTTATTTCCCAGATGTGATTTTGTGTGGTTCCCGGACCGAGGCAAGACGGCCCGGGCCCCGGTGAGGGGAGAGAATGGCCAAGCGAGGGGAGGCCAAGTGGCCAGTCCGCTCAGCGGGTTTGTGTCTCTGCAGAGACGGCCAGCAAGCTGCAGGTGCCAGAGGCGAGGGCCGGTGTCGTTTCCCACTCAGGCGCAGGCCTCACTCCTCCGCGTCTTGCTGGGGGACAGTGGCCCAGCTAGACCTGCACGTGGATTCTGCGTTGGGCCCCAAAGACCGTCCCTGCTTCCTGCGTCAGCTCCCTTTAACTGAATCACGCGGTTCTGACGCGGGTCCCGAGGCGAGGCCTTCCTGGGTACGTGGACATTGGGAGCTGTTGCAGTTTTCAAAAATAAAGGCAAATCTGCAATATGGGTGTGTGCACGTGCATGTGCATGTATGGGTGTGATGTGCGCACATGTATGTATGTGTGGGTGTTTGTACATGTACACATGAGTAATACATGTAAGTGTGTATGTTTATATGCATGGATGTGTGTGGGTGTGTACATGTGTGTGGATGTGTGCGTGCATGTGGGTGGTGCGTGTATGGATGCGTGTGCGCCCATGTATGGATGTGTGTACATGTACGAATGTGCGTGCGTGCATGTACATGTACAGGTGTGTGGTGCGTGTATGTGTATGCCACACACCGCGTTGACGCAAAGTTCCTCTCACGTGGTACGGTGCCAATCCAAATGAAGACTTTCTCCAGACCAGTAACAGCCATCGACAGTAGCAGCTCCGGGGTGCCGGGCAGGTGTGAATGCACTGAGTCCTCATAATGACCCGAGACGATTTCTGTTCTCATCTCTGAGTTACAGATGAGGGAACAGAATTTACAGGGACACAGCTCCGTCATAAACTCAGGCCGTGGCTGCAAACACACAAGCACCCCAAATTCAGAGCTCCCACTGTGGCTGCCAGGGTGATGTGCCCCGGAGCCTGACTTGTCCCTGGTGGCAGCTGGGTCACCAGATTACCCTCGGTGCCCAGACTGGCCATGCAGCTTTGTGCTCAGTTTGTCACTGACTTCAGGGCACGGATGGGACTCTTCCGGACTCTGCTTTTCTCCGAGGGGTTTCGTACACCTTCCAGCCAGAAGGAAGGGGCGTCACTCCCGCCAAGTCAGTGGTGCACCTGCAAAGGTGCCCCGGGAGGCTTCTGACAGGGGACGCCATGTAGGGGGACGCCAGCCCCCTCCTCGCTCCCGCAAAGGGCCGTCTGTCCCTCACGATGTCTCTGAGATCCCATCAACCCCACAAAAAAGGGAGGAAAGTGGAGAAAAGCAAATGAGAGAAATAGGGGACCATCGCTTCCCTTGCATAAGGACAAGTGTCCAGTCCACACCCACAAGTCCTGTACCCATTGGTCGATTTTGTCGTAATTATGCAAAGTAGGGAGACAAGGTCCCTGTTGGGTGGTGCAGGCATGGTCCCCGAGGAGGGAACTGTGGGGGGCGCCGGCCCACCTGGCTAATCCACTCACTTCGCCCTTCTCTCTCTCCTTCACCGGGGACTCCGGAGAGACCTCCCGGCGTGGGCAGAATTGCCTTGATTTGTCAAATGGAAATACTCTTTTCCTCAGATTTGCATCACAAACAGAGTTCTCAGATTTGGAGCAGCAAGCTTTACAGGTAATTTCCAGAACAGTCGCTCTGATTCATGGACTTGACTCCCATTTGGTCTTTCCCAGGAGAGCCCATATGTGAAATCCACGTAAGAGCAATTGCCTTCCCGGGCTGAGCCTGCCTGAGCTCATCCTTTTACGGGGACAGTTCTGAGAGGACCACCAGCATCTCCTTTGTCAGGGTCGATGGGGGGTCACGGTGACGGTCACCAGTCACTGAGTCGTCCCTGAACAGCTGTGTTCCGGCGGCTCCTGAAACCCAAACTACAGCAAGTGCTACAGCTGGAAGGAATGGCAAGCACCACGTGGACATGGACGGAAGTGTCCTTGTGACTCTTGTCACGCAGGGAACAGCTGCTCCAGCTTCTCCACGCCCACGTGGTAGCTGGGAGAAGAGTGAAACTTGATGAAAGTTTACCAAGAAGATCACACTCTGCGGCTTCTCAGTTTTTGAGACAGGTCACGATAACGTACAATTGAAAATGAGAACAAGGTCCTGGCCAGTGCAGCTCCGGTGGTTGGAGTGTCGTCTGGTAACCAAACAGCGGTGGGTTTGACCCTTGGTCAGGGTGCTACGGGAGACACCTGATTGACGTTTCTCTCTCACATTGACATCTCTCTCTCCCCTCTCTGTAAAAGCAATTTAAAAATGTCCCTGGGTGAGGATACAAAAAATGTTTAAATGAGAACGAGTATGAAAAGGAAGAGCTGGGGAAAGTCGGCATTTTGACTTGAAAGACTTGTGTCCGTGCTACGGCTGAGCTTCCTGGCAGCCCAGCAGAAAGGGGCACCCAGTAGGTTATCGCTCATAGTAGGTTATTACTCTCGGAAAGATGGACGCACACTTCTCCCAGGAAAGAAAGACAGCCATTTCTGGGAGGGCAAGTCCCCCTAGGAATAGATTGTAAAGGAAACGTCTCACGTGGAAGCTTACACGGAGAAGGCCAAATCGATCCCCTTAAACCCGACTTTGCCCAGCAAAGTCACATGCCACCCTCAGATCTGGCTTCAATATGAGCGGGGAGCTCAGCCCCCCACCCTCACAAGGGGCCCAGCCCAGACCACTCAGCTGCAGCTTCCTAATCAGACTGGCTACAATGTATCACCTGAGATTTTAGCCTCCAGCCAGACTAACTGATTATCGAAATAAAGCAGAGCATAGAAACACGCACCTCTTCTTGTTCAAGGCCCCTGTCTTTTCACTCTTGGCCTTGGCGCTGACGATGATGATGATGGTGGTAACAGGCATCAGTTTTACTGAGCACATATTTTGTGCCTGGCTGCACTACGCAGGCCTCGTATCCCAATAACTCTTAGACGTACATGGTATGAGCCCATTTCACAGAAGAGGAAACCGAGCCGAGTTTGACACCATTCGTGTGTCTGTGGACCGATGATCCGACCACACGCCACGGCCTGCCCGCGTGCGCGCGAATATGTGTGAGCTTCTGTGCTGGCTGCTTCCTCTGCCTGGTACAGAGACCCTCCGTTCATCAGAACCCAGACAGCACGAAGTTGTCCCAGGAAACAGGCGACCTGTACAGGTGGGAAGCGTCCTCTCACCGGCTGAGACCGTCGATCACTCTTACACTGTTTGCCCGGACTCTGGGGTAACTGGGGGATCAGACGCCGCCCTGGTGTCCGCTGTGGCCCGCAGTGTGACCCGGAGGGCGGCTGACAGGTGGGGGTGCAGTGACTGTCTCCGCCACCTGTCCCTGCCGGGGCCCTGTCTCTCGTCACCCTGAATGCGCCAGGTGGAACAGGTGGAGCGCATCTGCTCCCGGGCTGGGACCCCACGCGGCTGACCGGAAACAAGACGCCCGTCCTGACCAGGGATATATTTTGGGGGCAGAAAAAAAATTCTAGCCCTCCGAGGGATCAACATACATTACATTCCACTGTGAATTCGTGTCATTTTTGAAAGACACGGCCTCGTTCCTGTTCCTTACCCTGCGCGTCTGCTTGCTTGCACGCGACCCCCACGGTTGGTGTTCTCGGCATGTGCAGCACCACCGGCTCGTGACGCGGTGGGACAGGCAGGCAGCGTGAATGGCGGCTTCCGAAAACGGGGACGTTGGGAGCGGCCAATTGCCTGGAGGGGGTTCGCTGAACAGCCCACAGACCCGGCCACAGAAAGCCACCCCTTAAAAATTCCTGCTTCGTGGGAAAGGGTCCTCGGGCCCTGCACTGTATTAGGCAGGAAAATCAGCCGTCTTTCATGGTCACCCACCCCCCGGGTGATGACAGTCACTGAAATTGTAGACGAGATCGGTTTACTAACTGGACCGTCAAGAGACTTGAGAAAGCACAGTCCTTGGACACCAGGGTCCTGATGCCGCGACCTCCTCCCACACCGTCCGCCCCGGGGCAGGAGCGCCCGTCTACAGACCTGACGACACTGGAAGTGACTGGACTGGGTAGGGCGCCCTCGTTCCTGTAATGATAAAAACAGTGAGCACTCGCTCACTGTTCTAACACATTCCGTCCATTAACCCCCTTGGTTTCCACGGCAGCCGCGCGGGCCTTTCCTCCCCCCGCCTCACAGAGGAGGGCCAAGCCCCACCGTGAAGCTGCCCCACCCTGGAGCGGCACCTCCGGACCCCAGACCTGGGTGGGCTGGAGTCGGCCTTCCCCGCACAGGGTCGGAAGCAGAAGGGCAGGGCTCCCCTCGGTCCTTTTAAATCCGGAGGTTCCCAGAACCCTCTCCCCTCCCCACCTTTTTTTTTTTTTTTTTGACGTTAAACAAGAGATTCATTGTCATCCTGCTTTTCTGGTAAAGGCTTGCGACGTCTTTTTCAAGTATTTTTTGGGCTCAGGCAGCCGGAGAACATTAGTGACTCAACTCTGTATCTTAATGACACAGGGAAGGAATGGGAGGTAAATGTGATTGGCGGCTGCCGTCGCACACGGGAAATTTAAACCCTGGAGAGCTTTTCTAAAAAGAATTCCTGTTGCGCCCTGGCCGGCGTGGCTCAGTGGGTTGGAGCAATTATCCCAGACACTGAACGGTCGTGGGTTCAATTCCCAGTCAGGGCACGTAGGAGAGGGAGCAGACCGATGCCCCCATCACTGAGTCTCTCCTCCTTCTCTAACCCTCCTCCCCTCTCTCCGAAATCGGTAAAATAGCCCTCAAATGAGGGTGAAACAAATTCCTATGGCCAGGCCCCACCCCAGCTCAACCAAATCGAAGTCCCTGGGGTGAAGGATGAGACGGTGACAGGGTTTAAAAGCTCTGCGGGCGACCCCGCTGTGTGGCCGGGTCAGAGGAGCTCCAAGTGAGATGTTGCATTTCCTTAGGCGCTTTCTAGCGATTGTCGGTAATTCTGTCAGTCTCGAGGTGCGGAGGCTGGGATGTGGGCGGTATATTTACTGTAGTGTAGAAAATGTCTTCGTAATCAACCCGCGGACTCCGTTCCTGAAAGTGGCTGTGACCCTGTGGGTCAACCACTGGAGAAGAAGGGGCGGGGCCTTACCCCTGGACACCGGCAACATTACCCACTTATTTTCACTGGGTCCAAAATGCCCTTGTGATCGGTATATCGGGTTATCAGCCCGAAAGAGACCTCGTGGTGGGGAAGGGCTATGGGAGAAGAAAACGCAAGGCGAGGTCGTGCTGTGAGACAAACGTCACTTGCCCTCGACCCGTGGGAGCACTTGATCGGTACTGGTGACGCCAGCGGGGCCACAGGGGGTTGTAGGCACAGCACACCCGCCACTTCAGGGGAACGAAAAGTCACATTCAGACTGTCGCTTTCTCAGCTGGAGGGCTTGGGGGTGGCAGAAGCAAGACCATGTCCGGGAGGCAGAAACTCCAGCTGGTGCAGCGCTGGCCACAGTCTCGTGGGAACAGCAGCTGGCCGGTCAGCTGCCCCCCGGGGCTACCATCCGAGCAGGGAGGAGACGTGACTTCACCTGGGACACAGCAGTCTGCAAACACGAATGTCACCAGGACTGTCCTCACTGGTAACCGTGTTTCTTGGAGGCACCAGGTGGTACCAGAGACACAAGCAGCCGTGTGGCCACCAAGGGGGAGCCAGTCTGTGTATTTGGACACCGATGGGTCACCTACTCCAGACTCACAGATTCAGCATCTGTGGGGAGATTGTGTCGTGTTTTCATGTCACGTGGGTGCTGTTTGCCAGCTCACAAGGCCGGTTCGCTCCGGGTGTTCATTGGTTCGTGTGAGTCCTGACAGCCATCGACCTCTCGGTCCCTTTGTGGATGGCGAAAGTCTCAGAACACTCGCCCAAGCGTCCCCCCAGGGAAGATCCGAGGCTCCCTGACCACGCAGCTCCACCTCCGAGAGAGAGAGAGAGAGAGAGAGAGAGAGAGAGGAGGTCCCCGTCCGGGGTCACTGTGTTGACACAGACCGCGGCCCGGCTGTGGTGGAAAATTAGGTGAATCTGGAACGCATTAAAGTGGTCAGATTAGAGGCTTCTTTTTCCCTTTGAAGTGGGACGGGGTGCAGACCCCGAAGCGGAAAGGCCAACCCGGACTTCCTTCTCCTTCCACAGAAAATAGACAAACTTCCCTTCTCGGCGACCCACCGTCGTCTGTGCCAAGACCCGGGAGGGGTGGTCAGGGGTGATCGGGTGTTAGGTCCGTCCTACACTCCCCAAGGTCACGGTCACTGCATCCTGACGTGCTCCGCATGGGGAGCGGCAGGGACACACCGTCCTCACAGGGACCCCTGCCTGGGCTGCGGGCCGTGTGCCCGGACACCCTTCGCCGTCCGAGGCTGGTGCCAGCGAGCAGAGGGCTGGCAGCCGGCGAGAGGGAGGTGCAGAGGGTGTGACGGGGGGCAGTCGTCCGGGGAAAGGCCTTTGACCCTGCACTTTTCTGCTCCACAAAACCGGGCCTGACCTAGGAAAACTGGTTCAGGACGGTGCACGGGCAAAGGGCCACGGACAGCTGTGTGGAAGTTAACGCACTACCTGAGGACCACAAAAGACCTGTGGCTCTGCTTTCTTGGCAATCTAGGTGTTTGCCATGGCTGTACCTGCCTGCTGGGTATGGTAATGATAACTTACTTGCTCTGGGCAACCAAAAAGAGCTCAGCAGGTGTGACTCACAGGGGCACCTCCCGGATGTGGCCACGAGAACCAGCCGTGAAACCTTTGTCCCCGTGGGGGCAGCTTAATTGGCCAGATCACCCCGTGGACCGCGTGCGTGCCAGCCTCGGAAGCCGCTGGGCTCCGGAGCTGCCGATGCCCCGCGGCGGACGGACTGGGGTCCTGCTCTGTGAGAGCCCCCCTGACTTCCTGCCACCGGGTCAGGAGACTGAGTGCAGCCCGGCTGGGTGGCTGGGTGGGTTGGAGCACCATCCTGTACACCCAGTGGTCAGGGGTTCAACTCCCGGTCAGGGCACAAGCCTGGGTTCCGTCCCCGCTTGGGAGGCGGCTGATTGGTGTTTGTCTCTCACATTGATGTTTTGTCTCTTTCTTCTCTCTCTAAAATCAATAAACACACCCTTGGGTGTGGGTTAAAATCGGGAGAGAGTGAGTACGTAAGGTCCTGAAGGAAGATGGGCTTCACCAATGCAACCGCAGACACAGACTGTGAAAAACATTGCATCTTCCCATGTAAATCGTCAAGCTTCCCCTCCCCGAATGCGCCCTCGCTACTGTTTCAGGTGGAAAAGAGCCAGTTCGGGGCCAGCAGGGTGGTCACACTGCGTGTCTTGCTGAGCACAGGCCCCCGAAAGCCCTGGGGTTGTGACACCTTCGGTATGTTTTCAAGTCTGTAGTAAGATGACTGAGCGCTAGGCGTTGGAAGTGCTGCTTCCAAACGTGTTGTCATAACAACGGGAATAAAATGACGCATGTTACTCCCGGGAGAAAGGGCTGCCTTCGTTTGGAGTGCGGGGCGCGAGCTCTGGGGTGCGTGCCAGGGCTTCGCGGGGACCCCCGGCTCAAACGCAGGCCGAGACCCTCCGACCACCGTCCAGGGTGCATTTTGCTGGGTTTCTCATCGCTGAATTGTCCGCCAACCCTCCATCGATCCCACCTGCCTGCTCAGAGGGCCAGAAATAAGTTAACCGACCACACAAAGTATGTATTCATTTGATTTAAGGTGATTTCCTGTCCTTTCTTGGAGATGAAATGCGCCCTGTGGCTGAGTCCGAAGCCCACCTGCCCCTCCTGCCCGTTAGTCGACCTCCGTGTCGGGCCAGGTACTGGCCACGGGGACACACGCGTCACATTCTCCCAGAACCCAAGGGGAGGGTTTCTGTCTAGGATTATTTCCAAAGATGTAGCTCGGTTCTGATGGAAGCAATTCAGAACGTATGTGAGCTCATCAAAATGGTGACGTCAGTCAAGTCAAATTGTGACAGAGGCTGCTGCTATTGTTCCGACGCTGTTTGGAAGTTAGGAAGCAGCCGTCACCGTGAGCTAGAGGGGAGCCCCCCAGCTCCGGGACGAGCCGGCTGCAGGTGGGACCCTCGAGGGGCTGTACCGCCAGCCCTGGGACCGTTCCTTCTGCCCCAAGCAGTTTGTGAACTTGGTGATCGAAAAATGAGGGTCTGGGGCGGGTGCATGTTTCTCTTAACAGCGTCTGCCAGGCTGCCTATGGGGACGATGTTCCCAATAAATCGTTCCCTTGTGGTATTCACGGGTTCCACAGCAGCAGGGGTGTCCCATCTTCGGGTACCCCTGGGCCACACTGGAAGAAGAAGCGTTGTCTTGGGCCACATATTAAGAACACTGCAACATGTGATCACAAAAAAATGTCATCGTGTGTCAAGTAAACTTACACTTTTGTGTTCGGCGGCATTCACAGCCACCCTGGGCCGCAGGTTGGACACCCAGTAGGCAAACTCGCATCCAGCTCCGTCGAGGTGCAAAATGGCCTTTCTTTCAAAGTGGGGGACAGTTGGTTTGCATGGAGTGGAGGTCAACGAGCGTTCTAACGTCCAGTTTTAAAATGAGTTATGACAACATCAGTCAAAACCCGCTCAGCTCCTCGTGAGATTTAAGCGAGTTCTGAGGCCCGAATCATCGCCCTTCTAATCACCACCAGGCCGACTGCTACTCTCTGCATTTCTTTAATCCGCCGGAACAGAAGAAAAACAGGGTTTTCATTTCCCCAGGCTCAGTCTTCGTCCTTCATCTAGCAGCTCCAGCCGCTGGCTGTCCCAGGGAGTGGACCGTGCAGCTAAGGTTTCTTGTCCACCCCTCCAGTGATTCAGCCAGTCTCTTAAAATAGCTTCCCTGTGCTCTGTTGACCTTTCTTGGAGAGGGAAACAGAGACAAAGCGGAGAGCAGTAACGTCAGGTTACTTTAATTCGGTGCATTTCTTCACCTGGTTCTGTAGCGACTGCATTCCATCGGACTGATAAAGTCAGACACGGTTGCCGAGGGCAAGTCCGAGTGAGCCAGAGAGACCATCCTGCTTCCTTCTGGGAACAGCCCTGCTGACTTAGGGATTGCTGTCCCGGCTTTAGGGACAAGAAAAGCTGGGACTCCGGCAGCACCAGTGACTTGGGGGAACCCGCGTCCACCAATGCTGTCCTCTCCTGCACCACACTAAAGATGAAGGAAGCTGGTCCAGGCAGGTGGTGCCCGGCCCCTGGAAGCTGGTCTTGTGGTCAAAGAGATGAGGTGTTCGGGAAAATAATAAGAACACCAATGAGCCCCCCACTCTGTTACTTCCCACCAGAAGCACAGTTCTGGGGTTGACAGGCAAGGTCCCTCTGCAGAGCTGCCCAGAAAATGCTTCCAAAACCAGGTGGCTTTTGCATCAAATGATACAGTAAGGGAGTCTGTCCTGACAGTGAAGAAATAAACAAACAAATGAAAGGGTTTGGGAAAGCGCTCTCTTACGGGACAAAGCACTGAGATCCGAGAGACCATTTTTTGCCACGGTAGTGATTGATCTGCGCGGGCATCACCGGCGGGCCCTCCGACTCCAGGGTTGCAGAAACAAGATAGTCGCATAGCCTCAGGTACCTCCTGACCTGCCACTTATCACTTACAAGGGCAAAAATAGTAACTTTCCAGGGAGGGACCAGCCGGCGAGGCCTTCGCCAAATGACCAAAGCCAGCACTGCCAGGCGTGGGACCACGCGACTCTGTGCATCTCCCGAGGCAACGCCTGGAGCAGTGGCCACGTCACTGAGGGGCTGCTGCCGCCCCAGACACGGAGCCCACACCTCCTCTTGAGAAAACAGCGGGCAAACCTGGATGTAGGAACGTCCTAGAACACAGCTGGTCTGGACTCTAGGAAAAGGCCAAGGACCGTCCCGGGTCAGCAGACACCGGAGACCCCTGAGGTCAGAGGAGAGGCTGGCGTGACGCGGACGGGCTCCCGCAGTGAGGCTGGGACCAGCTACAGGCTGTTATGGGGGCAGTTGGTGAGGGGCGAGGAAGGTCTGCACGTTAGACGGTGGGTAGTGCAGAACTGGTGTTAAATCCCCCAGGGGGGTCATCGTGCTGTGGACGTCCATGTTCCAGGAAACACACTCTGACTCTTTTAAGAGTAAATTTGAGGCCCTGGCCAGTAGCTCAGTTGGTTAGAGCATCGTCCGTATGTGCCAAGGTTACGGGTTTGATCCCTGGTCAGGGCACATCCAGGAATCAACGAGTCAATGCACAGATGAGTGGAAAAACAAATCAATGTTTCTCTCTCTCTAAAAACCAACTTTTAAGAAAGAGTAAATTTGTATCACATTTGCAAATTGCTGGATGGGGAGGAGCAAACATATATGAAGGTGAATATGCAAATTGCTCTCAGATGATTCAGGAAGTAGTGTGTGTGCTCACGCGTGTGTGTGTGTGTGTGTGTGTGTGTATACAGTGGGGTGGCAGGGAGATGTGGCCAGTGTCAGGAAACAGTGACCTTGGGTAAGGGATACATGAGCTTTTGTGCTTTTCTTGCGACTTTTCTGTAAACTGCAAAAGCAAATACTATTTTAAAAGTTGACTTTGAAACTGGGCTCCCTAAATACCCGTGTTTTAGCCCTCACCTGTGTTTAAAGCATTCGAGGTGTTTCATTGTCTAAAACGTCACTCTCTTCACGAGGCTGTGTGTCCCTTGCTTTCCTGGCTGTCACATGCTTTCCTCTTCCCGAGCCCAGCCCGCTGGTCCTCTCGCCCACCCCCCCCTCTTTGGAGAGAGCCCTGTCATTGAAAGCATTTAAAATGAGCGGTTCACTGACTGACGCCTCGCCAGGCGATGCGCGTCCCCCCACTCGCACCGCGCCAGGCTCTCTGCGACCCCGCGGGAGGCCGGGCCTCGGAGAAGCAGCTGTGAATGGAGCCTGCGGGCGGACGGCAGGCAGAGTCCGAACTCTGCCCCCTGCTTCTCCATTTTCCTCGGAGCCTGAGGATCCGGAGACACCCCACGGTTGTGTCTGTCACTTCTTACATCACCACTGTCTCCGGTCTGCACAGGCACAGTCCTAGGACCTCCTCTAACTAAACCACGACAGCGGTTTGAAGCCGAGGGCCGGCTTCGGTTCCCTGCGGCCGTGGATGCAGGGAGCCTCCCGCACTGTCAAGTGTGGAAGTCGGACTTGGCGATCATGTGTGGATGGACGGAGTTTCAGGAAACACGGAAAGACGACCCATCACAGCGGTTTCCAGAGATCCGAAAATAAGCTTCCTCCTTTTCCTTCCAAGCCGGTTGACCTCGGATCTTCGAAGGGGTCCTCTTGGGCTTTCTCAAGCACTTGACCTTTTAGAAAGCCCCCGTGGGGTCTACGGGAAGTCAGGTTTGAAGATGTCCAGGTGGCCCTGCGAAGGGAAGACGGGGTGAGGGCCTGATCTCTGTGGACCTGGACGAAGTCTGTAAACATGGAGGGGACCCCGCAGACAGCAACCTGAGGCTCGGTGCGTTCTCGCTTCTCCGGCTCCTCGCGAGGAGCGGGCTGTGCGGAGCTGTTCTAGAGACCTGTCCACCCGGTCACGGTCCATGTCCAAGGGCAGCAAGCTTGCATCTACCCCCCAGTCAGCAGGCAGCGGCGACAACTGAACAGCAACATAACACAGCACATAAAAAGAGAGCCAATGACTTAAATATATCTCCTTTTTTTAAAACATTAGTCAACTGTTCTGTAATAGGTACCTTGCAACTGTATAATAAGCAGATACCTATTTTTAGGGTTCTTCTTAAATAATCGTTTAGCCTAGCAGACTGTTTATATCTGGTCCACGCGCCTCCTTCGGACCACTGAATTATGCTGCTGCTGTACGCCCAGGGTGCAGGGTGGCCCAGACAGGAGGGCGCGCTGTCGGGGAAGGGGAGCCAGGAACACGGACTGGGCTCTGAGAAGCACCTCAGCCGGCGTGACTCTGGGCTGGTTGGAGCATCGTCCCGTAAACCGAAAGGCTGAGGGTTCGATCCCCAGTCACAGCATGTACAGGAGGCAACCAATCAGTGTTTGTTCGTGTGGGTTGTTTTTCCGCTCTCTCTCTCCCTCTTCCTTTCTTTCTGGAAACAGTGGCTATATCCTCAAGTGAGGATTTAAACAAAAAATGACTCAGAAAGCACAGCGGCGCCAAGGTCGTGCGCCTCACGTGGTCTCATCGGGGTCGGGTGTCCAACCGACAGAGCCTTCGGTGCTCCACTGATTCAGCTTCTCCTTGTCGGGTCCTGATTTCCTGGCACGTCCCGTTGAAGAAGGGACGATGGCTGCTTCTAGAAAGTGACGGTGGCTGGGACAGCTTCGTAGGCGTAGCCTTCACATTCCGTGAACTATAAGTGCAGGGTTTTGGTTTTAGGGAATGTCCGTGGTTGAACTGCCATCAGGCAGAGTTTTAGAGCGTGCGCCCCGAGACACCCCCTCACCCCCAACGTGCTCTTCTGCTCCCGGGCCTTTGACCTCCATCCTTGGTGCCACAGACACTTGCGGTGATCGTAGACTTTTTTACCTTTGCCAGCACGTCACACCCGCCACCTGCCAGCTCTCTTCCTGGTCGTGGCTGTGTCCCCGACGGTGGCCTCAGTGACGGTGGCCTCAGCCCACCTGTGGACATGGCACCGCTTTGTAACTGGCAAGTCTCGGTTGTTAGGTTGACATTTGCTTCTCATGGGACAGGCCTCGGGGAGAACCGAGATCATCCTTCCTGCCTCATTCGGACGTGGAGACGCCTCTTACATTTCTGTCATGTGGGGGAGGGAACGTCCCAGAATTACCTGTTGTGGCTCACTAGACAGAGGGCTTGGTCGAGTAAAAAGGTGAAAACGCCATAAAAACCTTCCTCTCCAAGGGCCCGGGCAGTGACGTCAACTCCTGCGTTGCTTCTAAAGTCACGACACTTGCTGCCCCGGAAGTCTAGGTGCACAGATGCCAACGTCCTCCCCTGAGTCCCAGACAGAAACCCCCCCCCCAGCCTCGAGGGCGCCATCTCTGCCCTGGGCCGCAGGTGCCAACCAGAGATCAGAAGTAGATCTGACGGAGCCTGGGTGGACTTGCTTTTATTACCCGCACGAGCCCTGGGAATCTTGGGGGGGACCTTAGTATCCTTTCAAAGATAGTTTAAGAAAGAAGCTAATTTATAAACCTCTCGACCTAGCTTTAAACAAGAATTTGTTAGAAAAGGCAAGATACAGAATTTAGCTTCGTGCTCAAAATGACTGTGCTTTGGACAGAGAGGGAAGAGTTGAAGGCAATGAAATGCACCCCAAGTTCTCTGTGAGCGACACCCTCTGGTTCTTCTCCGCCCACCGAGCCCAGGCTTCTTTCTCCTCTTCTGTACTGCCCCCCCCCCCCAGCAGGGTCCCTCCGTGCTCGGGGAAACTGACACCAACCTGGTGACTCCCACTTGCTTTAACGGGTCTCTGTGCATCTGACGCTAACACTCAGCACTGACATCGCAGCTGCCTGCAGGCCGGTCATCAACGCCCCCTGGCACCTTCCTCTGCACTGGGCCGCTGGGAGGGGGGGGGTCACCTGTCGCTGGGCTACCAGGACCCTTCCCGCAGCACGCCTAACCTTGGGGGGCCCCCGAGCAGATGTGCAAATCTGGGGACAGAGCCTTGCTCACTGAGGCTAGTCAGCGCCGTGGGAACGCCTGCCCCAAGTTTCCAGTCCGAGGTCTCCGAACAGAGACTTGTCTCTGAGGAACAGCATGTAAACACCTTCCCTGAGTCAAAACCGACACAACAATTAAAGGTTCCTGCCCTCGTCTCTGTGCCGTGGGTAGACGGTCCACCCCGTCTGCTCCCAGGACTTCCCCGCTCACGGACATTATTTTACATGGATTTCCCGTCCTGGCCTGCTGTTGGTAACTGCCCCTCGGGGTCCCGACCTCGCTGTGCCGCACGCACTGCGATCCCTCCAGAAACGACTCTGGTTTGCTCCGTGTTCCCCTTTCTGCCGCCGTGTTGCCTGTCGGGAGCAGCCCTGGAGGTGCCACTTTGCGACACTTTGCGACCACTTCGTGGGGGTCTCTCTCCACGGGAGACCCCACAGAGTAGCTGTGACGGGTTAAAGGACCAGTGCCTTTTACGTTGTTAGCCAACATTGCCAAGCTGCCCGCAGGCTTTGGGTGCCACCAGACACCCGACCGGCGACCAGTGGGGACAGGGCAGTTCTTTAGGTGAAGGCTGTGGGTCCCAAGGAGCAGCTGCTATTCAAGTGTAAAGGTCTCCAGCCAGGTAACCGATTCTAAGTCCTTCGAACCTGAGAATGCACAGCTTTTAGGAAACCAGGGGTAGCCTGGAGACTTGGGGTGCCAAGGGGTGGGAGTGGGGTCGTCAGAAAGACGATGACAGAGCGCGGCAGCGGAGGAGGCTGGGGGACCAGCAACAGAGAACTCTGAGCCACTGCAGAGTTGGGGGGACTTGGGAGGCAGGGAGCTTCTGAGTGCCCTTGGCCCCAGTGCCCCGGCTCTGCTCCCCCCTGCCCGCTCCTGTTTCTCCCCCAGGCCCCGCCTTTGCCTGCCGAGGCTCACGCACGCAGGATTTATGACTGTCCCGGGGCGGGGTGAGTCAAGGTGTGTCAGCCTGCAGGGCAAGTGACTGCAGCGGGAGGTTTCAGCCTCAACCGGCTCTCCGAATTCTTTCCTGATAGATAGTGATCCTTTCTAGGACCAGAAAGGCTCACCCAGACTCTTCCCCACTGGCCGCCCATTCAACGTGTAAATACCGAGAAATATCTGAGGGTTTTACTCAGCCCCGAAGCATTTTACATTTCTTGTCGTCCAGACAAACATGTGTTTTGTCCCCGAGAATGAGACATTTAAACTTTGCAAAGAGAAGCTTATTTAAGGCTGAATAGTCTATTTTAAAAGTTGGACTTGAGAAATCGCAACTATTGTAACCAGAGTTTTAAAATGTCAACCAAGTTGGTGGCTTTTTTTTTTTTCTTTTCTCTGCTGAGCTTGAGAATCGCCTGGGGACCTTTTCAAAACTCCTAAAGCCGGTTCCACATTCCTTCAGTCCGGAGGCCTGGGAGTGGGCGCCAGGCACCAGAGCTGAAACTAGGGGTCCTGTGCAGAAGACAGACAGATGATTCTGTTTAAAATATATATAATTTCTAGTGAGCTCGCAACAGTCATCCAGTTCAAATACTTCCAATACTGTAAGTCTTCTCCTGGGTCCGAGTTACATGATGCGCCAGGCCTAATGTACCGAGCAGGATACAAGTCTAACAACTTTGCGCCTCTGAGACTTTTGGCCGGGATTTTGGTTGTGGAATTGTCGAATACACAAAGAACACAAAGCCCAGTGTTTTCCTTGGGATTTGTGACGCGTTCGTGTGTGTCCTGGTGATGCTTTCAGCACCGGGGGTGTCTTCCATGAAAAGTGGGCGGAGGGCGGAGTGAGTGCTCTGGCCTCGCCGTTTGGGCAGCAGATACTGGTTTTACCGCTTGACGTACTTTCCCTTCGCTGCTTTAAAAATTCCTGAAAATGTCCAAAATGTGAGCCTCCCTCCCCCCACCTTCACCGCGGCGCCTCCCTGCGCGCCCCGCCCAGATCAAAGAGCCCGCCTGAGGGCCCAGGGAGTCCCCACCTGAGCCCACGGCGAGAAAACCTAGGAACCCCGGGGGGCTTTCTCCTGCAGGGGGCGGAGCTCAGAGACCAGCGGTGGGGAGGGGCTGTGCGTCCTGTCTCCCGGGACCTCCTCCCCCTGCCCCTCTGCGGAGACGCTGGCTGGGGCTTTTAAGAGGCAGTTGTTGATGCGAGGACCTGTCGCCAGGTCCTGTCACCTCCGTGGGGTCAGGAGCCCTTCCCCTTCTCTGGACCGAGGTCACCCGCGAGACCGCGCCCGCTGGCGCTACCTGCGGTTGGGGCGATGGCGCCCCCTGCACTGACCCCGGGCTGCCGCCCAGCTGAGGGTGGGTTTTGACCGCGGGTCTGAGCTCGACATGGTAAGTCTTGAGCGAAGGCAGCAAGGGTCCGAGCGAGCGGGGCGCGCCCCCTTCCCTCCCTCTTCTCTGTGTTGCCGGCACAGCTTGGACGGTCAGGCTTTGGTGGGCGCTCCCGTCCCTGACTGTGTAGGGTCTTTGCAAAAGTGCTTCGGGGGAGGAACGGGGAGGACAGGTTTAAGTGAGCGCCTCTCTAACGGCACCTGGTGGATTTGGCCAGGCCACCTCTGAGCGCAGAACTGGGCCCTCCCACCCGGCTTCGGGTGCCACGCAGGGCCTGGCTGGACCGCCCAACACGTGGCCTCCTGCTGTGTCTTGCTTGCTGTGGAGTGGACTCGAACATCACAAAGTGCTCGTGTTTTTTGAAAGTACGACTGAACCTTGTTTTTCAAAAACATCCCTGAAGGAGACCTGAACTGCCGGACGACAGCGTGTAGTTTATTTTTACTTCTGTCTCGGGAGGGAGGGGCCTCTGTTTCTTCCCCCGAGAGCCGAGCCCTTTGGCACAACCTGGCGCAGGGAAGGTCGACCAGCGCTAACGGCGGGTGACTCACCTCGCCTGACCTCCCGCTGCCCTTCTCTCCCTGCTGACGAGCGCGGCGTTTTCTGTCCGAACCTGCCTGTGATTTGCTGTGACCTGTCCCCTGCCTACAGGACTGCCAGCCAGACTCCCCGAGATCATGCTGGTGGGGGCTCAGTCCTGCTCGCCCGGGGGGCCCAATGGCATCATCCGCAGCCAGTCCTTCGCCGGGTTCAGCGGCCTGCAGGAGAGGCGGTCCAGGCAAGTCGTGGGGTCCCGCCGGGAGCCGGGAGCCGCGGAGGAGGGCGGAGGAGGATGGGCGTGCGGGTGCTGGGGAACAGTGAGCGCATGTGGCCTCCTCAGCACACACACAACGCACGCACATGCACTCACACACGCGTGTTGCCTTAATCTCTGATGCGAAAGGTGGAAGCCACCACACGGAAGCACTGGAGTTTCTTTATTCCCTTTTAAGGATCTTATTTATTTATTTTTCGACCCGGGGGAGAGGGAGAAAGAGAGGGAGAGAAAGGTCAATGTGTGGTTGCCTCTCGTGCGTCCCCTACTGGGGCCCCGGGCATGTGCCCTGACTGGGAATCCAACCAACGACCCTGTGGTTCACAGGCCAGCGCTCAGCCCACTGAGCCCCACCAGCCAGGGCTGCAGTCTCTTCTCTGTCATTTAGAATCTCCCCTGCACAGGAGGAGGCTGCAGATGGGGCACAGGCTGCCAATACAGGGGTGCAGCTCTCCCCACCACCCCCATCCTTCTCTTTTTTTAAGGTCTTTTGGTCGATATCACCAAAGAGCCTCCAGATGTTTGACCCCCTTTGTCTCTCACCAGCAAGAACAGATTCGCTTTTCTCCAGGAGTTTGTGGATGCTGAGCGTTTTCTAAAAATCTATTCCGTTTCTCACGTCGTCCCTCCTCAGGTCAAACGTCCCTCTCTAAGTTTGGTCCCTTTTGTGTTCACTTTGGAGGTGACCAGATGGCTCACGTCCCGTGCCTGCGTGGGTGTCTGCGTGTTTTCTCGCCGAACAACAAAGGCGTCTTATGTCCCCATCGCAACCCCACGCGTGTCCTGTCCTCACTGGCTTGAGTGGATACACTTTTTCCCTTTTTTGCCTTTTGACCCCGTCACCCCTGAGCTCACCCCCCACCGATCTGGTCTCTGTAGCTGTGAGCCTCGCTTCTGCGTGTGTGCATGTGCGTGTGTGTCTTTGTTTGATTTACCTCACTGAGCACAATACTTTTTTGGTCCATTCACGCTGTCACAGGCGGCTGGGTGGCCGGATGTTGTCCTTTTTTATGGCCGAGTGATAGTCCATTGCACACCGTGGTCACTTTATTCATTCAGCCAGGGAGGGGCACCTACGCTGCTTCCATGACTCCCACACTGCGCACGATGCTCCAGGGAACAGAGGGCGTGTCGATCTTCTTAGTTCCTGTTTTTGTCTTCTTTGGGTAAATACCCAGTGGACAGCGACTGCCGCCCACCACTCGCAGAGATGCTGGGCTTTACTTACGTGGAAACGTGACTCCCTCCATGAAAACAAAGCTCTAGAAAACGCGGTCAGTCGGTCAGCTCCACGTGCTGTGCTTCACTGCCACCCTGCACAGAACTAGCCATTTCCCATCCCATGCTCATGGCTCTTTATCAAGGAGGTAGTCACTCACACACTAGTCAAATTTAATAGATGCCGTGCCCGATGTGCTAATGCACAGGCGTTTTACTTGGTTTACGTCCTTGTGCTGTGTGTCATTTCCACCCTGCATGGGTCCTTGGCTCCCTGTGGGGTTTTGGTGGCCTTGGGCATTTTCACTCCAAGCACACGCTACCTGAAGCCAGGTGTCAGCTCAAGGAAGCCACCACCCAGCAGAGCTCCCAGATCTCTAACGCCCAGAAAGAAAAGGAGAGACTCAGATGGACCGCTGTGGGGGACACCGTGACCTCCCCCCAAAGCCACAAACACACACACGGGCTGACCGAAAGCACTTCCTCCACAGCGTTTCCGGCGCTAAAGCTGCTACGGTTTCTGATTTCCTTTCTCTTTCCACAGATGTAACTCCTTCATTGAAAATTCTTCTGCTGTCAAGAAGCCTCAGGCCAAACTGAAGAAAATGCACAACTTAGGACACAAAAACAACAGCCCCCCCAAGGAGCCTCAGCCGGGACGGGTGGAAGAGGTCTACCGGGCCCTGAAGGGCGGACTGGAGTGAGTAAGCACAGGAAGCCTGACCGTGAACTGGCTTCACCTCTTCCTGCCTGAACAGGGGTGCGGGGGAGGGGGGAGTGGAGGTCAGAGGAGAAAACTAGCCTCCTGGGATCACTGTTACCTGCGGTGTCTATAGCGGGTGTTTCATTCTTGCACGGTCCTCGGGGAAGCCTGCGCTGAGTCCCAGAGGTAGGACGTGTATCGGGTTCCGACGCAAGGTCCCTAACACTGGAGGAGACCCGAAGGAGTAACGCATTTTTATTGCCCTCTGTAGCGGACTAGCCCGCCCCCCAACAATGTTGGGGGGGCAGCTCTGGTTTAGAGGTTGCCTCAGGAGGTTCTGAACCACCCCCCGCCACCCCGAGCAAACTTCCGGAGCGTGTGGGGATGACCCCCAGCCCGCACTGTGCTAACCGGGCGTAGCTGTGCAAGGCTCCGCACCTGCCCGGCTCCTCCCTCCCCCCCTGGGTTTTCGGCTCCGGGCCCCCAGCCTCAGGGGGTGCTCTTTGTCCACCATCCGCATAGTCTCAGGCGCTGCCGCAGTGTCCCTGCAGACGGAGGGGGTCGGCAGCCCCGGAGCCCACTGGACAGACCCCGGGCTCATGGCTGTGCCCCACCTTCTCTTTGCAGTGAGTATCTGGAGCTCCACCAGACGGAGCTGGACAAGCTGAACGCCCAGCTCAAAGACATGAAAAGGAACTCACGCCTGGTGGGTACTAGCCAGTCAACGGGACGCTCACACCATGCTCTTATTTTTTGTTTTAAGATTTTATCTATTTACTCCTGGAGAGAGGGGAAGGGAGGGAGGAAGGGAGGGGGAGAAACATCAGTGTATGAGAAATACCTGCACACCCCCAACCAGGGACCTGGCCCAAAACCCAGGCATGTGCCCTGACTGGGAATCGAACCGGCGACCCTTTGGTTTGTAGGATGGCCCTCAATCCACTGAGGCACACCAGCCAGGGCTTTTTTTTTTTTTCTTTTCTTTTTCTTTTTAGTTTCTTTTGCTAAATATCTTTTTCTACTGCATGGAGGTGGGTAGAGAGTACCTACAAGAAGAGCAGATCAAAGGGGCAAAATACGGTCTGCTTTCTGATGGATATTTTAATGCTTTATTCTGAGTATGTTTACATATTTTCCAAGCGTGTTTATGCAGGTGAACTTTATAATCAGGAAAAATACTCCCTGTGTCCCTCCCTCAACTAATAAAAGAAAATGAAAAGTCAGAGTAGCCCTGGCATGCGGTTGGTACAGAATCGGGAGCTCAAGACCTTGGCTTTATCTCCAGTGTTTTAGCGAATGTGGCAGGCAGTGAGGGCAGAGAAGAAAAGCTGGCCCCGGAGCTGAGACCCGTGCAGCCCCCTCTCTGGGTGACTTGTGCCAGTGTGTCTGGCTGGACAGGCGTTTCTGACGCACCCACTGTTTTCAGTGATTCCGCTCCTCACCTGGAAGCACGGACCGCCTCGAGGTCTCGGAAAGCCCGGAGAGCTCTGCGTGTCCCCAGGGGGCGCCCCTGCCCCTTGGCAGCTGATCTCTCTCTCTCTCAGGAGATGGGCTGACGTGCAAACCGCCGTCCTTTTCAAGGGCTCAAGCTTAAAGGCTTTATGGAAGTCCAGGGTTTTATGTCGTAGTGATGCCAGGGTATAAACGGGCCCCACCCATGTGGAAATCCCGAGAAATGACCTTCAAGGGGTTCTGGTGCCCTTGGCCATCCTCGGTGGCAACCAGTGTCCCTTCTTGGAGGACAATGGTGAGGGGAAGGCGGAGCTTCCCCTAGCGCGAGCATCCCATAGACTCCTCCCCGTGGGGGTGCAGGAATTTGAACCGATTCCCCGTGACACCCAGAACTCACAGGACGTGAGTTTGTCCTAAAAACAATTCGTGAAAGGCGTGGTGCAGCCCTGGGGACACCCTGAATGACGACCGCACACTATTTAAGCAGTAAGGCAAGTGTATCTTCGACACCTGTGTCACAGCTACATGTTGTGGTCACACCACTGATTTTGTAAAAATGGAAAAAGGGAACATGGAAGTGAGCCCCTGGGTAGGTGAGAGAAAAGAGCTCGAAGCCAGAGACCCGCTTGAGGCCCGAAGGGGCAGGGGGTCTGGGTGGCACCGTGGAGCACGGAGCGTAAGTAAAAGTCCTCTCATTGGCACGGAAAATAGCCCAGATTTTCACTCCGCAAAAGCAAATGCCCCAAACCCCAGCAGAACCCTGCGGGCTGGTTATCATTCACTGCGTGCAGACGCAACCCCTCATTGACCACCAGGGGCGCCGCTGAGGGAGCTGTGCTCTGACTCGAGCCCTCTCGTTTCTGTTGCAGGGTGTGCTGTACGAACTGGACAAGGTGGGTTCCCGCGTGGCGTCGGGGCGTGGCGTTGGGGCGTGGCGTCGGGGCAGACGCAAAACCTGGTGTCCTGGAGCGGAAGCCGAGAGCCCCTCGGATGCACAGGGCATCCCAGGCATGCGACGGCGGTCCTAAACCCAGAGAAACATGCGTTTTTATCTATGAATTTGGCGAATAAGAACCACGATCCTCAGATCCAATAACACTTTCATAAAAGTGCCGCCCGGTGGTAGGGTTTCTGAGTGTGTGGGGATCCTGCCTGCTCTTCTCCATAAATGTTAACCCTCAGGGTCGATCAAATCCAGATCTTTGATTGGAAAATACCCCATTACCTTGTATGTTCCACCAAGAAACAAAGAATGATTCCAGTTACTCCAAGACACAGTTCTTTCTTTTCACTCAAAGTGTGTATTTGGTACTCAGTGCCAAGGCTCTTTGAAGCTTATTTTTAATGTAGATTACTTTTAATGTAGATTATTTTTAGGTGCGTATGGAGCTGTCTCTTTTCGTGCCTCCTGCACATACAGCACCCTTCACGCTGAATCAGGTCCTGTCTGTTTGCAGACGTTTGAAGGAGTAATTAGACTTAATGCACATAATAGTAATATTTGTAACCCAAACGAAGAGATGACGCGGAAACCACCGTGATCGCCTGTGAGCGTGCACAGGCATGGCAACTGTGCAAAGCACCTCCGTGTCAGAGACAGGAAGTGTGGGGGAAAGTTCATCTCTGAGCTGATCCACTGGGTTATTATGGAGGAGTTTGGTCAGTTTCCACGACGATACTGTTTGGCCGGAAATCCAGTAAATTGCATTCGATTGGGCTTCTTGATGTGAAACGCAGGTTCCAATAATGGAGCAAGTGCACCTCACAGGACACGTGTCCAGTGTTTTAATGATGCTCTCAGGCTGATCCTGGAGGCTCTCGGACTAGCACCAGGGACAGGGCAGGGGAGGGCTCGGCCTCTGGGGGACCCCGGGGATGCGATGGGAGAGGTTGCCCGGGGATGCGATGGGAGAGGTTGAAAGTCGCCGTCTGGACCAGCTGCACTGCACTGAAGCTTTCTCAAACGTCTCCTTTTAATTCCAGCAAATTAAAACGATCGAAAGATACATGAGACGCCTGGAGTTCCACATCAGCAAGGTAATTGCCCTCCCCGCTGCCTCTGCCTGTTCTCCCTCCTGTTACCAACCAGTCCCCTTGGGCCTGAGCTGAGCTGGTGCTCTGAGGAGTCTCCATACAAATTGACTCCTAGGCTGATTAGCAATTAAGACCAACAGGCAGGAAAGACGGAGGAACGGTGAGACTGGAGAGCCTGGCGCCCCAGCACGGCTGTGGCCGCGCTTTGGCCCCGCAGCCACGGTGCCGAGGTGCAGGGCCGCCCAGGGAGGGGGACCGGGGGCCAAACCCGGCCTGCAGGAAACATCCCCTTGCCCCACTGCACCGTCCGGCCGCACACCAACTCGGCACCCCCGGCACTCCTTCACGGAGGCCGTCGGGGCACTTTGGGACACAGGCCGGTGCCTCTCTGAGTCTGTCTCCAGTTCTGGGTTCCTCCCTGCTTCCTCACACGGCCTGGGTTCCCGGCACCTTTGCGTTATCGGTGGCCCCTGGACGGGCTCCAGCCCTGAGCCCTACACACAGTTCACCGGTGGTCCGACCAGCCAGTGGGGCGCGGGGCTGTCTCCCCTGTTCTGAGCACCGTCAGGAGGTGCACCCCAGAAGAAGTCTCCTTGGGAGCCAGTAAGCCACAGCGGCCACAGTCCCTGTCCCCACCCACACTCGTCAGCCTCTCTTCCAAGTGCAGAGCCCGGGGTTAGCCTCCCTGCGCTGGGACTTGGAAGCCTCCGGGTCTAGGCCGCAGTTCCCTGGGCTGAGCCGTCAGCGTGGACCTTGGCCTTGCGCTCTGGGAAGTGGGATGTGGGCGGCACCTGTGTTCTATCATGATGATCCTAAGAATCCTTTCCTCTTATTACTTATTTGTTTACTTATGAAGCCTCACCTGAAGATAAGTGTGTTGATTTTGCAGCAAGAGGAAGGGAGAGAGCAGAGAAACATTGATGTGAGGGAGAAACATTGATTAGCTGCCTCTTGTAGGCACCACAAACCAGGGATCGACCCCCCAACCTAGGTATGTACCCTGACCGGGAATTGAACCCATGACCGACCTTTCAGTCTGCGGGACCACGACGCTCCAACCTACTGAGCCACCCGGCCAAGGCAGAACCCTCTCCTGTTAAAATGTGGTGACGGCTTTATACATGGATGCTGCTGCCTCTGCACCCTCCCACTTCGAAAGACCACCACGGCCTCAGCTGATTGAAACGGCTCCTGTTTCCGCCGCCCTCAGTACCTGAAACAGAGAGGCCGCGAGGAGGTATCTGGGTGGCGGGCAGGCTCTGACCCGCTTCCCTGTGTAGTTTGCAAAACCGAAAGGAAGCAAGATCAGTGTCAGGCAGGCGTGCGTTTCTCCACCGTCCTGGTGGGAGGCCGAGGTCCCGTGGTCACGGGAGGTTGGGGCACCCTGTTTGCAGCACCGATACCCAGGATGAGTCGGTGGATCCGTTTATTTGACGCAGAGCCACACGCTTGCCTGTAGATGGGCCAGCTCTGCTCAGACGCATGCAGTTACTCTGTATCCTAAAGCGGGAGTCCATTTGGCTGGGACAGGCTAGCATTTAACTCAAACAAAGAATACACTTCTCTTTAAATGCATAGTAACAGATTGGGCCATTAGGGCCAACGCAGGGGTTCAGGGAGAAATTTTCTTACTGAGAGGGTCACAGTGGCAGAGATTCTGGTGGGAAAAGGGTCGAGGGGTGTCCCCCAGGACCACAGGGTGGCTGCCTGGCCGGCCACGAGGGAGGCCCAGTTCTGGCACCCCTAGAAGTCGTGTGGGGCCACTGCCCAGCCAGAGCCCTCTGCCGAGGTCTGAACATTCCAGACCCCTGGCTCAGCCCCCACATCTCAGAGGAGGGCCTGGGCAACCACATGTGACCAGCGCACCTGGTGAGTCTTAGCTTCAAAATACAGCAGCCACCTTCGAGGCCAGTCACCCACCAAAAGATGTCATCAGTGGACAGGCCACTGGAGGCCTGGACCCCCGTCTTCACTAGAGGCAACCCCATCCGCCCCAAAGACGAGGGACCGTTCTGTTCTTGCCCGAGTCTGGCAGTTCCTCTCGGCACAGTGGAGTGAATCGCTGGACGAGGGAGTGACGGAGGCCTCTCTGGCCCAGAGAACCACCGCCAGGGTCTTCGTGTGCCCACACTGAGCTCGGGCCTCCGGAGGGAGGAGGCAGTGACCGGGAGCCACCGGCTCTAGCGGTGGTTGTGACGCTTGTCTGTGAGCAGCCGCCAACAGCACAGACAGGGAGCCCCCACCTCCGGAGTCCGAGAGCTTCACCTCCACCTCCTCCTGGGCTCCGCAGTGCCGGCCCCCTTCTTAGGAACAAAGCTGGTGCTGTGATCAGACATTCAGGTGGTCCTCTGCAGGAGGGGAGGGGAGGGGAGGGGAGGGGAGGGGAGCGGAGCGCCCCCCCAAGCTGCTGCCTCCCCTTGCGTCTGCGGATGCCGTCTACCTGCCCGACAAGCCCCTCGGTGGTCTGCAGGGAGTGTGTGGGTAGCCGGGGGTGGCACAGGACCTCCCCGGTTCACGTCACCAGGAGTACCTTCCGAACAGGTGCCCTCCACCTTGCAGTGCTGGCATCTCGGGGTAACTCTGGGGGGAGCAGGGGCTGTCCTCCGCTGTACAGGACATTGAGCAGGATCCCTGACCACTGCCTCCCATCCTCGACCCTAAAAAATGTGTCCACGTGTGGCCCAAGGTCCTGTGGGTGTCAGAGAGGCCTTGGCTGACAGAGACTCCCCCTGCGCCCCAGCAGCACTAGTGACGATCAGGCTTGTGCTGAGTGTGATCGGCTGCAGTGTGTGGAGGGAGTTTAGAGGCTTCGGCGTGGCGGCGTAGCTGCGACATCTCTCGTTTCCATTGCTTCCATTTACTTTTTAATTGTGCTAAATTTACAACAAACATCCCAGGTCTTAGTGTTTGGTCGGATACCTTTCTACAGCCGTGCGCCAATCTAATCTCCAGCACAACTTCATTCTCTCTTGTTATCGTGGAGCTGAGTTTGCACATATCCTTTTTATCAACTCGCCTCGGGTTCTCTCTTAAAAACAGTGCTCGATCTGGGTGTGTGGCTCTCGCCCTGTGACGCTGTCTGTGCAAACTCAGCCGAGCCGTCATCCCCACGGGGAGCAGCCGTGAGGCCTCCGTGTGTCCTGGGTGCACGTTTCCACTCCTGCCCCACGCGGTCTGCCCACCTGTGGTTCTTCCCCACTGTGTGTGCTTGGAACGCGGCTCAGGGACCTGTCATGTGTCGGGGACAGTGGGTCCCAGGGGCAAAAATGAAAGGCCTGGGTCTCTGCCTGCAAGGGCGATGCCGCTCCAAGACCGTGACACCGGCCACTGCTTCCCACATGATCAGGACTCACCTCCTCGTGTTTCCGGTTCCCTCCCTGCAGGTGGATGAGCTCTACGAAGCTTATTGTATCCAAAGGCGCCTGCAGGACGGGGCCAGCAAAATGAAGCAGGCCTTCGGCGCGTCGCCCGCCAGCAGGGCCGCCCGCGAGAGCCTGGCGGAGGTGCACCGCAGCTACAAGGAGTACACGGAGGTAGGACCCCCGCCCGCCGCGTCCCGGCCTGGTGGCCCGCACCGGGCCAGAACAGGGCGCACCCTGCCCTGGCCTCACCCCACTCCTCGGGCAGACAGGCCCCCTCTTGGCCTCGCTTGCTTTTTTTTTTTTTTTTGAGGCTGACAGTGGAATTGTTTAAAATGACACCCGAGTGGTTCTCCAGCCTCCAGAGGACGGGCCTTGGCAGTCCGGGAGCGCCGTCCTCGTGCCCTGTGACCAGCGCGTTCATGCACTCTTCCAGCCACACGGGGCCGGACGCCCGGGGCCACTCCCCGGCCAGGGCGACGCGGCCCTGTGTGGTCTGTGCCCGTGGACACCACAAATGCTGCTCGAAATCCCAGGGGGTGACTGAGGAAGCCGCGGTGCCCTGGTTTTAAATCACTTCCGAATCCTCATGCTTACAGTCCCCTCGAGCTGTATTTCCGGGAGCCGACTGGACCGGGCGGGGACGATCACCCCAGAGAGTGGCTGTCATGGCAGTACGGTGTCCCCTGCTGCCCGCCATCAACTTAGTGCTAGAAATTTCTCTCCTTCAGGGAGACCAGACAAAGAGCCCCGGACTGGAGTGCTGTCCCGGTTTCTGACTGTCTCCTGGGCCCCAGCACATGACACAGGCAGGTCTCTGCCCCTCCAGGGCCACCTGACACCAGCGCCTCTGGCGAAGTGACTGAATTATTGAAGCCTCCTTCTCGCTGTCCCGGGAGGCGCTGCTCAGAGGTCAAGTTTCCCGGGTGAAGTCATCACTCAACCAGGGGCTGCTGCCCGATTCCCAGGGTGGGCGTCTGCTCAGTACGTGGGACCGAGGGACCTCTCGGGTGACAGGCGGCCTGTGTGTCAGCCCGGCACGCCTGGGCGTCACCGAGTTTGCTCTAGAGTGGGGGCTTCTTTCCCCCAGGGCCTCTGAAGGATGAAGCTTTTTAAGTGCAGAAAGTGAAAGCAGGCCTGCGAAGAAAGGGCTGCTTCGGAATTGTGAGCGCAGTTAACACAATGGGGAAGAAGCCGAGTGTGAGCCATAGTACAAGGGCCGCTGCTCTCCTGGGACACCGGATCGGACGATAAGCTCCAACGCTGGCCCCGGGTGTTGGGGATCACGAGGCGCAAGGCAGTGGAAGGTAGAGACAGTTTCAGGGTGTCTGCAATAAACCACGGACGGCTTCTGTCCCCATCGGAGTGGTGGGTACTGGTAATACCCGTGGCCTGTCTTCTACCTTCCTGACATATTGACGTGTCCATTGTTAGTCTGTGGAATAGTGTGACTTTCTCCCCACACCCCCCCCGCCTACCCCACCCAAGTTGATGAACCCGCAGGTTGAGAACCCCGGGCTCAGGAGCAGCCTCCTTCGGGAGCCCATTTCTGTTCGTCTCTGAGAGCAAGCGCGGTTGCCAGGCCTAGAGGCTGTTCAGTCCCCAAGCTGCCGAGCTGCCGGGCCCAGAACAGCTGCAGGTCCTCTCAGGAGGACCCACCCTTGGTCCACAGCCAAGATATCATGCTTTGCTCACAAGTTCAAAGCCGCAGAGGCAATTTCACTGAAGAGCTGTCTCAGAGAAGAAAGCACGCAAGCCTCTTATAATTCACGAGACCTCAGGTGGTTTTGCACCTCAGGCCGAATCACAAAACCCAGGATTTTACACAAAGAACACTCAGGGCACAGGGGCGCTGGGGGCCCTGGCAGGTGACGCTAGTCCTCAAGGGCCACCTGGTGAGACGGAGGAAAGTTCTGGCCCTGGGGGACGCCCAGCTGTTCCAGGATCTGCCCCGCTTTTCAAGACCCTGGTGGCCACCCTGACAGGCGAGACAACATCGCTGACGCTTCTGGAAAGTGAAATGCGTTCCTTCATGGAGACGCCCAGCCTGCAGGGGAGAGACTTGTTTACGATCCGAGACTCTGCTCTCGGAGCTTCCCATCAGCAGCCAGCTCAGGCTGCAGGAAGCATGCCCCCCCACCCCCACCCCCACTCTGCTAAGCTAGGTGAGCGACTAAGCTTCCCCAGAGCAATGACTGGGAGTGGATCAGAGCCCCCAGCCCCACAAACCCATCCCGAGGCCTCAGCAAGCAAAGCTCAAACGGCAGCAGTCCCTGCAGGGCTCACGGAGCTGCCAGGCCTCAGCACCAGCACCGGCACCGGCACCAGCAGGCCGAGCTGCAGACGGGCCACAGCACTGTTCAGTTCTAGCCTCGATGGCCCCGTGCGGGCTCTCGGGGACCGGTCACCCACGCACAGACGGGTCCCTCCTGCTTCCACTTCCCTCGACATCAGGGTGAGGACAGGACACGGGTCGGACCCAGGAGCCACGCTGGGGCACTGAGGGGTCAGCATCAGGCCCCCCACTGCACCCACGTGGAGTGGAGTGGAGCCCCAGTGCTCTTTTTGCCCCGATGTTTTATCAAGAAAAATTCCCAACTTACAGAAAAGCCGAGACTGGTACAATGCACAGGACACTTGCACCTGGTTGTAACCGCGGGTGACGTTCTCCTGCCTGTGTTTTCCCTCCCTCCTGAGCTCAGTTTTCCCCCGTTTTTGCGGAGTCATTGAACCGTCGGCGGTAGATGTCAGGGCACCTCACCCCACAAACGCTTTGCACGGATTTCTTAACCGTGACCCACATGACCCTCGGAAGCCCAGCCTGACCACCCGTACATCCCGTTATCACGGCTCAGAAAGTCAAGTCACGCTACAGAATCACCGAGATCCGGCGTGTTTTCGGATTTGCCCAGTTTCACCCAACCAGTGTCTTTGTCCCCGTTTCAGTTTATGCTGTTGTCTCGGAAACCAGGTGAACACACTTCGCCTGGTCATCTCTTTAATCTAGATAATTTTCCCCTCAATGCTGCCGTTTTGTAGAATTCAGGCCGGTTCTCACAGAACACCTCACATTCTGGATTTGGGGGTTTATGATATAATTGAGCTTGTTCTGTGCTCCTGAGCTTCCTGGGCACCGGAAGTCTTGCCCAGACCTGGGCTAAACATCGTGTCGAGAACTCGGTGCTGGGTAGCCCACCCAGAACGGATCGGGGCACCCCAGGGTTCACGCGCACTGCCAGTGGGTTCACGCTCACCCAAAATGGTTTTGGTGCACCCTGGGGCACACGCTCACCCCGAAGTGGGTCGGTGCACCCCAGGGTTCAGGCTGTGACAGCCGCTCGGGCCTGGGGCCGGTGGGGAAGCAGGGAGCGCTGACCAGCGAGCACTGACCAGCGCCGTCTCCCCTCCCCCACAGAACATGTGCACCATCGAGGTGGAGCTGGAGAAACTGCTGGGCGAGTTCTGCATCAAGATGAAAGGTACGCTGGGGCTGCTCTGGTTCCTCGCAAGGACCTCGGCCCTCCCGCGTCTGCTAGTTCCCGGACGCTCCGAGCCTTCTCGCTCTGGACCTGCCTGCACCCTTAGAGGTTTATTACGGCAGCACCTCAGACACACGAAGGCAGAGAGACTCTTACAAGGAGCCTCCGTAAGCCCGTCCCCTACACTGAGTAATTAGCAGGCTCTCGCCCTGTTTCCTTCATCTGCTTTCTTTGTTTTTCCTTTGATGAGATAGAATCTTGTCTGTCGGTTAAGAAAGCGTAGACGTGGGCGTCCGCCCCTGCAGACTGCAAGACTCTGCTCCCACGGGGGCAGCCCCTCACGGAGCCGTACGCCCGCACCCCCGAGTCTCACAGAATGAAGGGGTCTGGGTGCGCCCAGTCCACCGTCAAATTCCCCCAGTCGTCTCGGAAATGCTTTGTACAGTTGATTTGTTCAAAGCGGGACCCAAACAGGGGCCGGGCCTCATGAGAGGTCATTGGGGAGATGTTTAGGGCTCCTTCCGTCTAAAACAGACCCCTCCCTGTTCTTCCGTCCCCTTGACTTGCTGTGGAAACTGTTCTCCCTCAGAATGTCCCAAAATGCTCTTGATTTCGCTGCCGGCCTCTTCCCGGTGTCATTCAAACTGGTCCTTGGGGCCCCATGTTCCCTTTAAACTACCCACCAGTTTTTTAATTTTATCGTATTTGTGCTAACCCCCCGCCCCCCAGAGGTCTGTACATTTCCTTCTTTCTGCCGGTGACTTTCTGGTGTTTACTCTGGACAGTCCCCACCTCGGGGCGTTTCTGACCGGGAGGCCACAGTGACCGGGCCCTGGGCTCAGCATCTGTATTCGAAGCCCATTCTTAAGTCCCACGGGTCCTCACCTGAGTCAGTGGTTCCGAAACCACGTGAGCCCAGCCCCACCCCAGCAAGTCGGGAGGAAGGGAGAGAGAGGGGGAGTGAGAAGCATCAGTCGGTTGCCTTCCATACGCGGCTGGACTGGGGATGGAACCCACAACCTTCTGGTGTACGGGACAGCGCTCCAACCCACAGAGCCACCCAGCCAGAAGTATGTCTGTGTTTACACGTACTCTCAGAGTGACTCTGTCAGCACCTGAATCCGGAAAACAGACACTTGCCCTCCCGCCCCGACTCGCGGGCACCGGCCACGCAGACTCCCGCACTGGTGCGGCCTCGAGTCCGAGAACCGCTCAGATCACACACGTCTCCCCGGGGATGCAAGGCCTGCCATATATCCCACCCCCATCTGCTGCTCACGCTCACCACAGGCACCGTTTGGGGTGGGGGACAAGTGCCCCACCTTCCCGATGGAATGTGGGGGTTCAGGCGCCCGCCCCAGAAGTCAGGCCGGAAGTCGGAGTCAGACCTGAAACTGACGCCCGGGGCCCCTGGTTCCTCCTACATCCCCAGCCGGTGACAGCAGGGCTGTCCCCACGCAGCTGAGTGGACCCAATGGAGTGCCACTCCCAGGATGGCACCTGGCACCCGGGCACCTGAGAGTGGGCGGGGACAAAGGGAGCCCTGCCCCCCAAGCCTGGAGCTGCAGGGCTGGTGGTCAGTGAGAGGGGGCTGTTGGGGGACAGACTATGTCCACTGGGGGACTGAGGACTCTGTGTCCCCTCCCTGTCCGTCTGCATCTCTGTCTCTTCTCTGTCCTGCCTGGTCCACGCCCCCGGTTTCTCTAGACTCGGGGTCCCCCCCAGGAGGTCTCTGGGGCCTGAAGCTGAGACGCTCCCTTCTCACTATAGATGTCCTACCTACACTTCCGTAATCTAACAGGAGAACTCGAAAATGCTCCGTGGAAACGCTCCCCTCTCGATAAAGAGAAGCCCTCTCCCACTGCCCGGAAATCTCCCAGTGAGGCGGGCGGTTAGCTACTTTCTTATCTGTTCTTCATTCTGGTAAAAAATAACCAACCGACACAGAAAAGGAGGATGTTTCATAACATCCTCAGACCTGGTAGCGCAGCTTCCTCCGGCCACACCTGTGCACACTTCCCTTTTCGCCCCTCCCCCAACACACAGAAACCCAGCTTGTGCGGGGGGCTGGGGAGGCAATGAGATAAAGACGATTGGTCAGCGCTGGGCTGTGTCCTGATGGGCTGCCCTTGGCCTGGAGAGCCACACAGTCTCCTGGAGGAAGTGGGCGCCTGAGCCACTGCCTTCTTTTCGGGGAAATAAGGGACCTGCTGGGCCAGGAGGGCAGGGCCAGATTGCTGGGGGTCCAGGACCAGAGGGTGGGTGCCTGCCGCTATCCTGTCCGGGCGGAGGAAGGCTCCCCCGCGACCTCTGAGTCTGAGCGTTGCTCAGCAGCTGTTACCCGAGGGCAGAGAAGGTTTGGAAATGACGAGTCTGAAACCCGGTTCCCAAAGGAAGCTCCGGGCAGGGACACCACACGCTGGGGAGCTGCCGCCATCTAGGGGCAGATCTGGCAAACGCAGGCGCTGTGGCCGCCTCCCTTCTCTCCCCACACCCTGCTGCTGGCAATGCCAGTGGGTTCAGTCTCACAGCTCAGCAGTGCTCTTCGTGCGTGGAAGGCAAAACACGCTGTGACGCTGCCCCCGTCACTCCGAGGGGGTGAAGTCACGTGTTAACTAATACAAAAGCAACCAAGATCTCGGAGGCCACAAATGTCAGGGTGAGCTGGCCTGGACACGCAGCAGGCTTTCAGGAAAGGTTAGACAACTCTGGCCGCCCAGGCCCTGTGTCCCGGAGGTGAAACCCCGTCAGTCACATGCTCCCATGAAACCAGCCCACGTGAAATGGGACAGTCTCTTTGTGTTGTGACTACACAAGGAACACGGCCGTGGAAAACCTCGAAACACAGGAAGAGCAGGGGTCCCCTTCTGCTGTCTGTCCCCCTCACGTGTGCAGAGCTGCTCTGTCTTTCGTATGGATGACACCTTTCGTATGCACCATGCAGGCCACAACGTAGCACCTGCATGTATATGCACCGCCACTCTCCCCCGAGCACCTACTGTGTGCCTGACACCTACTGTGTGCCTGACGGGTTGTCTTGCAAACCATCCCAGGGAGTGGACGCTGTTATCCCTCTTTCAAAGGTGAAGACAGCGGAGTTAGGTGAATGATACAGAGCAGGGTAGCTGGTAGGTAAATGAGAAGCCACCTGGGGGCTAAACCCTCCTCACGGCCTGCAGCTCCTTCCTGTGGGCTTGAACCGCCTTCTGCTGTCTGTGTATGGTGGGTGTCTGGAAAGTCTGCCTTGATTTCCAGATTGCTGCCCCAAAGCCTAGATCCCCACACGCAGTGAGCACTAAGTAATATCTAAAAAAGAAAGAGAAGTTGGGGTTCCTGAGATGCTCTGAGATAGTGCACACCTTGACTGAAGACCCGGCTGTCATGCCGTGTCTCAAATGTGAGCAGATCCCGTGAAAAGGGACTTACTGGGTGGGGCAGCAGAGGAGATGCCCCCCCCTCCTGTTGGTGGTGCAGGGGGTCTGCATTTGGTTGGTTGCTTTGCTTTGGCTTCTTTGTCCCTCGCTTGCTGTCGATGGTCATCTTTCGCGTTGGGAGATTTCCTAACGCGGTACAGGTTGGTATGGTGATTACACAGAGCAAGGAAATCCCTGGAGCGGGTGAGCTGGGGAAAGGCAGCGGACGAGTCTGCGAACCTCGGCCCAAACCGGAGGCCCCTCCGGAAATCGCACCTCTCAGGACAGAAAGGGAAGCAAGAGCTCGGGGTATTTCCGTGAGAATATTCGGGGCAGTTTTCCGTGATCCTGGAATCTGCCCGGACCTCACACCGGCCCAATGACACAGGGAGCTGCAGCCCGCGCGAAACAGCCTTCCAGGCCCGGAAAGCCCCTCCCACCCCCGGGAGCCCCTCCCACAGATGGGTGGCCCCAGACTTGGCTGCAGGAGTTCGCAAAGATCTGACCCTTGACCTGTCCCGAAGTCAGGGTGCGGTCGTAAAGATGGAGGTGTTTGCAGCTCACATCCCACCGCTTCTTGCAGGTCTGGCCGGCTTCGCGCGCCTGTGTCCCGGAGACCAATACGAAGTGAGTGTCCTGCGGCGCTGGGGTCTGGGTGGAAGGCTTGAGGGAGAGGGATCAGAGGTCGTCATTACACTTCTTAAATTATCTTTCTTCTTCACATGTTACTTTTGGGGGGAAATGAAGCCAACAAAAGTTTGTACAGCGATACATGACCCCCCCATGTCACTTTATCCAGACTCACCGATTTTTAACACGACGCTCTGTTGGCTGTATTATTATTGTCACTATTGCCATTGTTGTTGTTATTTTGCTGAGCCGTTCTAGAGTGAGGCGCTAACACCCTGACCCTTCACCCCTCAGTTCTTCTAAGAATGTGTCAACCGAAGAACGTGCAACACATAGGAAAGTTTTAGAAGGACTTATTTGCGCCCACATTTTGAGGAGTTGCCCAGAAGCCGGATCTCAAGGGGTGGAAAAATGCACCCGAGGAGGGCAATTTTTAGGCTTATTTATACATTGGAATCAAGGGGCCTGCTGGGAATCCACGGTCGTAGGTGAGGCGGGCGAGAGAAAGCAGAGCAGGGAAAGCTCTAGGATTGGCTAAACGGCAAAATGCAGAAAGAGATACTTCTCTCCTATTGGTGGGTCCGCGGTGGTTGACAGGCAACGTTCGCAGCACGTAGACGTGGCGCGCGGGCAGCGTTGAGAGAGTGGGTCGCCCTGCACTCTGCTGGGATGCTGAGTGCGCCCGGAGTTGATCCAGGAAAGAAGACCCCCCACGCGTCCAAGGCCCGTGACCCTCGACCCAGAAGGAGAGTGGGCGGGGCTCCCTCTAGGGGAAGACAGGCCTTTGCAGAGGAAGCTCCGACTAATAGCAAAGCAAAGCAAAGCATGTCCACTGTAATCAAAAATAAATTTAAAACGTGTACTTGTAAAGTAAAAAAAAAAAAAAAAGCTTTTTATCTTGCCCCCATTCAAAAGGGAACCTACATAATTTTTTATCTCCTCCCAAACGCTCCGTAATCAAACTTCTTGGGGAGAGGATCCCCTAAACATTCAAGGGCCTGCCGCCCAGGGTCAGGTTTCAGAGCTCTGGCCCAGCTCTGACTCTGTCATCCGGAGGGCAGATGTGTTACTTCTCGCTGTGACCGTGCTGTAGGTTTTAGCTGACGGGGGTGGGGGCCTCTGTCCTGACCAGAGACAGAACTGTGATGGGTGTGAGCCGCAGGCGGGGTGCGGTGGCCTTGACCGGAGAAAGGGCCCCCACCCGGCCTCAGAGCCAGAGCTCTCGCCCAGTTTCCTTTCTCCCGCTGGAGCTCCAGGGGAGCTGGAGGCCAGGACGGCGGGGCAGCCCCGGCCCTCAGGTGGTGCGGTTTGGTGGGACGGCAAGTGCGGGCAGCGGGACTCGCGCTGTCTGGTGTCTCCCCAGATTTTCATGAAGTACGGCCGGCAGCGGTGGAAGCTGAAAGGCAAAATCGAAGTCAACGGCAGGCAGAGCTGGGACCGAGAGGAAATGGTGTTCCTGCCCCTGATCGCTGGGCTCATCTCCATCAAGGTAGAGCGCCCCCTGGCCGTCAGGCGTCTCCCTGCACGGTGGTGACCATGGGGAGGAGGCTGCTCTGTAGCTGGCAGCTCAGGAGGGTGGGCCAGGGACACCGCCTCCAGTGTCAGCTGACCCGGTGTCCTACCTGCCGTCTCCACTCTCCCCCAAAGTCTTGCCCTCTCTCTCTCTCTGTAGGTCACAGAGGTCAAAGGGCTGGCGACCCACCTCCTGGTGGGCAGCGTGACCTGCGAGACCAAAGAGCTGTTTGCAGCCGAACCTCAGGTGGTGGCTGTCGACATCAATGACCTCGGCACCATCAAACTGAACCTGGAAATCGCCTGGTAGTAAGTAGTCTTTGTGTGGTTTCCTGAGTAGAAACACAGGCAACAGGCTGGGCTGGACCCTTGGCATCTGGGGAGCTTGCTCCGGAAGCCAGTGCTCAGGCCCCACCCCGACTCCCGGTGACGGCCTTGTGCAGGGCCACTCTCGGGGTGACGTTCCAATTCAGAGAAGCCTGCCTCTGTGCCATGGTCCTCGCTGATGTCCCGTTTTATAACAGTTCACCCTGCCTCCTGCCTGCGGGCCTCCCTTTAAACGTGCATAAGGAAGTAGGCCTCTCCAGTGAGCTGATGTGGAAGAAAGCGGTTCTGGGGTTAGGATGGACTTGAGCACAATGAATGAGGTGCTTCCTGGCCTGCGGGCCGGCGACCGTGACCACCTGCCCTCAGGGGGACCCGTTGTTTTCCAGTCCATTCGACCTGGAGGATTCGACCCCGTCCTTGGGCGCGGGGAGCAAAGCGGCCGCCCTGCAGAGGAGGATGTCCATCTACAGCCAGGGCACCCCGGAAACGCCCACCTTCAAAGACCACTCCTTCTTCGTAAGTGCAGTGGGATTTCTGGAGTGGGGACGTGCTTGGCTTCTCAGGACTTCCCAATGACGGGACTCTTAAGTTCCCCCTGCTCTGCTCCTGCGGGGACTCTCCCAGGTGTCTCCAGTCCACACACAGGCGTGAGCCTCTCTGCCTTCCCTGTCCCCTCCCCTGCGCTACCTGGGGCTTTGACAGGTAGACTCCCCCCAACCTTCTCTGAGATGAGCGTTTGAGAGACGGAGATGTTTTCATCAGAAACGCTTGCCCAAAGCTAACCCGTAACCTGGTGCTCTCCCCGCCCCTCCCCATCCCTCCCCATCGCTCCCCGCTCCTCCCCGGCTCCCGAAGAGATGGCTGCATCCTCCCCGAGACAGGCCCGGGCTGTCTGTCTTGAGGGCCTTGCGAGACTCGCTCTTTGCCAAGCTGCGCCGAGGCCACTCTCTGTGCGACCTGCCCTCCCTCAGGCTGAGGCCCAAGGCTGCGCGAGAGTCCTATGTGAGTGCGAGGCCGCTGCGCGGAGCGGCTCGGCTGGCGGCCCGTGTGCTCTGTGTGTCTGCCCTCGTGTCCTCCTCTCTGCCTCGCTCACTGGGTGACTGCGCCCACTGGCCTGTCCCCAGGCCGGGACACTCGGTGGAGAGGTGGTTTGTCTTTCTCTTCTAACGCTCCCTGCTGTTGCGCTGCGATGTGTCTCTGCTGTGGCAAAGGTATCCGTGGTCACCAGGGTTTCATTTTCACAAAACACGGGCGCGCCTGAGGTCAGAGAAGGTGTTCTGTCCCGGAGACAAGCTAGCCTTCCCAGTCTTTACGCACGGTCGAAAAACTGGTATTTGAGGAACTCAGGGGACTGAAACCCATTTTACAAGGGCGGTTTTTACTTAAAAAGGTTCTCGGTCTTATTTATTGTCATGTTTATACAAGACCCACTTAGTAAGAGAAATGAATTCGCAGTCGGGGATGCAATTGGTAACCACAGTGTGTGTGGTGTGCACTGCGTCACAGGGGAATGCACACGCACACACATTCACTTCCACACACACACACACAGCTCCTTTTAGAATGCACCCCCCTCCTCCCATGCACCCCCCAGCTGGATGCGGGAGGCGGCGTCCTGGCTGGGCCCCCCCATCACCTCACACCTGCACTGACGCACAGCACCCCCCGCCCCACTGCCCAGCGCCTGCTGCACAGGCAGAGCCCGGAGGAAACAAGCTGGGGTGCAGTGAGGAGCCTCCTCGCCCCCCCACACCTACCCTGGACTCTGAGGAGCCGGTTCAATAATCAGTAATGGCGGCTGCGACTCAGCCTGAGCGGCGGGTACACGCCCTGCTTGCAGGGGCTCCGTGAGAGCCCCCAGAGCCCCCGAAGGAATTCTCTGGTTCAGGTTGCCTCCCAGCCAGAGGAGCCTGGGGGCCGAGGTGACCTGGCCGCGGGGGTCAGGGGGTCAGGGTCCGGTGGCCCCAGACTCACTGGCGGAGGACATCAGGGATCTGTCTGTCTGTCTGCCCCCCCCCACACACACACAATGTTCCCCTTGATCTAGCACTTTGTTATTACCAGCACTGTTGGGATAATTCGATGCTTTATTAGTACAAAGAGAACACATTTACCTAAAAATCAAATCTGGAATCCAAGAGAGAGCATCCGTGTCCAAGGACCCGGCCTCAGATAACTAGAGAATGTCCCCAGCTCAGGCTGGACACTTGGACACCACCCAGCCCACAGGGGAAGGACGCTGACCCAGAAACCGCTCGATGGACCCTTCTTGGCTACCTGGATATTCCCGCCCTCTGTCTCCCAGTCCTGCCCCCCAGGGGCAGCCGCCTGACCTGCCTGGGGCTGCGCATGCGCAACAGAGCTCAGGCGCCCGGACGCCGGGTGGCGCTGGGTCCGCAGGCCTGGACGACAGACGCTCGGTGTGTCGGTCTCTCTCCTCTCGAAGACGCGATGCCAACGTCTCTCTTGGCCTGGAATCACCCGTGATGTGGTTACAAAATTCACACAGCATCCCAAGAGCTTGGGACTTGTGGGTAGAGATTTCCAAACAGTGATTTACAAGGACCAAAGTAGAGCAAAAGCATCGCGTCTTCTGAGTGAAATAGCGTGAATGTTGGAGCCTTTTCAGCTAGATGCCAAATAATAATCACCATAATAATTAATAAGTAAATAATGGTGATGTCACTCGTGACTGCGTCGGCCAAGTAGTGTGAAGTCCTGGGTGTAGGAACAATTTCCTTTCCAGGCGGCCAGCCCTTTCTGTGGAAAAAATAAAAATTTTGAAAGCCAACAAAATGTCAATGAACTTTCACCTATTCCACATGGAAACAGAGCTTGTAAAGGCTTCTTTTCTTTGGCCAGGTGCACACACACACAAAACCAGCAAACAAAATGCTACTACGATGCAAGTTCTGGGTTTTTATTTTAATGGGTTTATATTTTATCTGGAAGCCCACCACGCGCAATGCCTTGCTCGTAGTTAAAATAACAACTCGATGTGTCCCGGCTTGGTGTGGCTCGGTGGATTGAGTGCCGGACTGCAAAGCAAAGGGTCCCTGGTTCAATTCCCAGTCAGGGCACACACAGGTCTGTGTTGCAGGCTGGGTCCCCAGTAGGGGGCGTGCGAGAGGCCACCACACATTGATGTTCCTCTCCCTCTCTTTCTCTCTCCCTTTCCCCTTCTCTTTAAAATCATAACGCGATGCCTGTCTCCCCGCAGGCGAATCTGCCTGACGACATCTTTGAGAACGGAAAGGCCGCCCAGCAAAAAACGCCCCTGTCCCTCAGCTTCAGCGACCTGCCCAACGGGGACTGCGCGCGCCCCGCCAGCCCCGCTGGCGGCCGCCCGAGCGCGTGCGCGGCCAACCCCGAAATCACCATCACCCCGGCCGAGCGGCGTCCGGGCAGCCTGGCCTCCGAGAACGAGGGCCCCGACGACTCCGGCTCCGCGTCTTCCAGAAGCTCCTCGGGCGGCGGCCCAGGGCCCCGGGCTCCCCCGGAGGAGGAGGCGGAGGAGAAGGACCCAGAGGGGCCCGGGAGCGCGGAGGCCGGCCGTGCGCCCTCCGGCGCAGCGCCCGAGCGCCTGTTCCTGGAGAGGGAGGTGGCCGAGGCGCTGCTGCAGGAGTCGGACGAGGCCTCGGAGCTGAAGCCAGTGGAGCTCGACACGTTTGAAGGCAACATCACGAAGCAGCTGGTGAAGCGGCTCACGTCGGCCGAGGTGCCGGCGGCCGCGGAGAGGCTGCCGTTCGAGGGCTCGGTCGGAGGGGAATCGGAAGGCTGCCGCGCCTTCCTCGACGGGAGCCTGGAGGACGCGTTCCAGGGGCTCTTCCTCGCCCTGGAACCGCACAAGGAGCAGTACCAGGAGTTTCAGGACCTGAACCGCGAAGTGATGCGCCTGGACGACATCCTCAAAGTAAGTCCTTTCCAGGGACGCTGGGTTGGGCGGGGAGTCGGGCGTCTTAGGACGACCTTCTATTTCCGGTGGCGTCTTTTATTTTTCACCCTGTCCCATCGCAAGGCCCACATGTCATCACCATTTAAATGGCGTTGATTTTCACCAGCGGTAGCAAATACCACTTTTTATTTTCCTTATGACAGGTGAACTTAACAAACTAAAGCAGGGGTGTCCAACCCACCGCTGGGGGGGCCCACATGCCAGGAATTTTTTGCTTATCTTTGGGGGGGTGGGTATCAGGAAAATGAGGCATAGACCTTGTTTTGCTCATCGGTTTTCGTCAGTTGTATTTATTGGGCGGCCCGGGGGAGCACCTTTTCTTCCAGTGTGGCCCAGAGATGCCAAAAGGCTGGACACCCCTGCTGTAGAGTCTAAGGAACCTCTAAGCTTCGTCAGCCCCAGAGTTCTTCATCCCACTAGTGAAATGGTGGCCCTGGGGTCACCGTGATCTCATTAAGAGGTGGCTCTAGGAGTGTGTGCCGGGTTGAAGTCAGAGTGGGCGCCGGCCCCCAGCATCCCTTCCCCCACAGTTTTAAATAACGCGGCCCAGGAGGAGAGAAGGTGAATTTTCTCTCCCGAATCCCGCTTCTTGTGTTCTCTGCCTTTTCACTGGGATTTTTATCGCCAGAGAGAAGACAGCTGGGATCCTTTTTCTTGAAAGAGCCATTCTTTGGGGGCCTGTTCTGGAAGATAAGCTCCAAAATAAGGTCCCTGTGACCTGCTGGCACCCGACCACTGGGCACCACTGCCCCCCTGTGTGTGGCTGTCCTCAAACCCATCCTCCCCAGTCCCCCTGGAAGGATACTCCCTTGATCCCGCTGGCCCGGGTCTGGAAGGGAGCCGTGCCCAGAGCCAGTGACAACCCTGGTCCGTCGGTCCAGGGCCTCCCACGCTCACGACGGACTGATTCCTTTGTGGGCACAGCCTCCCGGGCACAGGGAAGGGCGTGCGGACCCTGCTGTCAGTGAAACTCAACCAAGAAGCACCCACTCGGGGCTCCTGCTTGAAGGCTGCTTGTCTAGAATTCCAGGAACAGCACCTTCTATCCCCACGGCAAGCTTTGCTCAGTGGGCCGCCATGTCCGATATCAGGGGCTAAGATGCCTTGGCCCCACCGGAAGCCGGCACCTTGTAGAGAGGCGCCCAGGGCGCTGCGTCGCTCAGGCCACCAGCAGACGCTGCGCGAGCCACCTGTTCGTGCAGGAAACACCTGGCGGCGACGAATTGCTCCCCAGAGTCATGTCAGTCTGCTGTCCTTCCCAAACCACCCTGCCGCCAAAGTCCTCCGAGGCCCCCTTCTTCGTGCAGATCAGCACTTAAACCCGTCCACCTCCTGCAGGACCGGGTGCCGCAGGTAACAGGTGTAAGAGAGAGGACTGCGGAAGCGGGGAGCCGTGCCCCCACCACGCACCTGAGTCAGGACGGGCCTCGGAGCTGAGCTCTGGGGCCGGGGCTTCGTCCGCAGCCAGAGTTAAAGCGTCGGCTTTTCCCTTCACATTCCTAGGATGCTAAACCCCCTGGAGAGGTGGAGGATGAGAGACTAGATGGTGCCGCCTCTTGGTCGGAGATCCCCGAGGGCGAGTGAGCAGCTCTGCTGTTAAAGGCCGTCCGCTCTGTGGCCCTGGGGTGTCAGACGCACACCCCTGCGCGGGCCACCCTGCCTGGCACTCAGAAGTCGGCAAGGAGCGCCACCTGCCTGGACGGAGGACACTTAGTTCTTCCAACTCGCAGGACTTGCCCCCTTCAGCCCGCTCCACCGTCCCCTTCCGTACTGGGAAGAGCCTGTGTCCACCTCTGCGCCCGTGGCCGCGGGCGTGGTTCTGTCTGTGATGTGTTTGTGTCTGCCCAGCACCCCAGGGGTCTCCGGGCTGCAGGCCTGGCCCCGTGGCCCGCGGCCCGGTCAGGGAGGTGTCGGGACACACTTCTTCACAGGCCGGGCTGCCTCTCCAGGTGCCCAGCCTTTCTCTCCTCCAGGCTCAAGGAGGGTCAGACGCTCTGAATGTAAATGAACCTGTAAAGGCCCCTTACCTGGGGAGCACGGGTTAGCGAGTGGCTCTGTCCCTGCTTCTGGGAGTCACCTTGTCAGCCTGCAGGCAGCTGCTCGGCCGGGAGCGGCTGTCTCGGGGGAACGAGGCCGTGAGGAAGGAGACACGGCCCGCCACTCTCTCTGTCTCCATTGGGTCGTCTTACCTGGGGTTGAGCTCTAGGCAGAGAGGCATGGAGGTCCTGCTTCCCAGGGCTTTTTGGTTGTATGTTTTCTCAAACTTTTTGTTAATACGAATTTCAAACAGAAGTATCGCGAACATGTAACAGATTCCGATGCCGCTCCCCGCCCCCACCCCGGCTGCCACCGTGCCCGACTCATGGCCAATGTCATCGTCTGTTCTACCTGCTTCCTTCCCTCTGCACTGTTTTGGAACAAATCCCACATGCTGTGCCATTTGACTCATGGTTGTTCTTTTTTTAATATGAAGACTTTAAATGTGTTTTTTAATGCCAATAAAGTAAAATAAAACAAAGCCTGTCCCCTGTTGGTTGGAGCGGGTGTTGAGTTTCCCACTCAGGAGGTGCTCATGGTATTCCCCTGGGGCTGCTGAAGGTGTCCCCCGGGAGCTGCTGACGGTCCCGTCCTGGGCTGCTGATGGTGTCCCCCCAGGGCGGCTGACAGTCCCCTGGGCGCTGCTGACGGTGTCTGGTGCCCTGCCTCCGCAGTGCAAGCCCTCTGGAAGCCGCAGCACGCCCTCCAGCTTGAGCCTGACTGTGGAGAGCGCACTAGAGAGCTTCGACTTCCTGAACACATCTGACTTTGACGAGGAGGAGGAGGAGGATGACGCTGAGGAGGGGGGCACGGTCGGAGGAGGCGCGGACTCCGTGTTTTCAGACACAGAGACTGAGAAGAATAGGTGAGCCCCGCCTGGCATCCGTCTCCTGTCCTTCTTGAGTTGCACGTGGCCCTCCCACCTCTTCCCTCCCTCACCTCCCCTCCAGGCCGCCAGGGCATCTCTGCAGGGGCCTAAGCTCATCAGTGCCCGTCAGAGCCAGGTGGAGCCTTAGAATGGAAGCGAGGCTGGCCAATGAGTCGCTGGACCTCCGGCCCCGCAGGGGGCGCCGGCCTTCCCCGGGCTGGGCACGTGGGTGGGAGGGAGGAGGCCGGTGAAACTGTCGCCTGCTCCGTGGGCTTCCTGGGCCTCAGAAGACAGCTTGGAGTTGGTGTCTTAACTTCAGGGAAGCAAAACAAACTGAATCACTGAAAAAAAAAGAAAAAAACTTTCCCGAAGGTGAGGGCAGACTCGCCGCCCATCAGACTCTGGCCCCCCCCAAACCTCCCTGGGGGCGGCGGTTACATTGTGGGTGTGTTGCTGACCCCAGAGGGTGTCTTTGTCCAAAAGAAAATGTGGAAAATTAGAACGCGTCCCCTGAGCACATCCAGGGCGGGACCGAGAAGGGGCATCGCGAATCCGCTCCACACGGAGCCGCTTGTCGCTCAGTGGAACTTGCGAGAGGCCGCTCAAACCCAGAATCTCCCTGCGTGCCCGCCCCCGTGGGCTGTCGCCGGAGGGATCAAGGCCAGGCACCGAGCTGCACTGTGCCCCCTGCTGGAGGCAGCACGTCAACAACAAGCCAGTTCTTGCACCTGCCCTGGAGCCTGACGTTAAATGTGCCTGATCGAGCCGGTCTTAGTATCTGGCGTCAGCCGCGTCGGGACGCGGTGAACTTCGGGCTTGTGTTTGAGACACGTGCCGACTTCCCTGTGTTCACGGTCAGGACCTAAGCCCGGGGTCTTCTTTCCTCTCGGGGGCAAATGTGACCTCAGTGGCTCCCAGCGCCTGTTGGTGCCGACGTCCGTAGCCTGTGTGGACTGGGTCACTGCCCGGCCCCATGAACTTGGGCATCAGGTCATGGTCTCTGCCAGCCATTCCGTCGCGTGTGAAACGAGACAGCCCCCTCCCAGCACCCAGACTCATTTCCGAATAAAGTAACCCAGGCAGCAGATCTAGTTTTAAATGTCAGTGCCCCCCCACGACCTCACTGCTGGACCATGGGGCTTACACACAGCCCGAGAGGCAGGAGGAAGCCACGCCTCCGACCAGCCAAACACCCGCTCAGCTCTCGTCCCGAGTGGGGGGTCCGGCCTCTGCTCGGCAGCTTCCCCTCCTTCTCTGCAGGTGGGAGCTGGCGGAGATCACGCTCAGCGGGGCTGCTCTGGGGAAGCCAGGGATGTGGGGACAGTTTACGCCCAGACATTGGGCCGGTCGCCCCCTGGCAGGTGCTCGGGAGGCACGTTTACAAGCCCTGCAGGGGAGACGCTCTGCAAAGGGCTCCAAGGGCACATTTACTCCCCGCGTAGTGGGCGAGTTCGAGTCCCCAGAGAGCTGCGGGAGCAGTTTGTCCGTGTGATTCTTTCCCACGCGAGCCGCGCTGCACTGGGCGGAGGGAAGAAGTGGTTCCCGAAAGGCAGGCGGTGGCCGTGGGGGCCTCGGGCCTGCCGCTCGTCCAGCTGACCGCTGTCCACGTGCCGCCCCCACAGCTACAGGCCGGCGCACCCGGAGGCCAGGGTGCACGTGAGTGAGGCGCTGACGGAGGACACGGGCGTCGGGACCAGCGTGGCCGGCAGCCCCCTCCCGCTGACCACGGGCAACGAGAGCCTGGACGTGGCCATCGTCAGGCACCTGCAGCACTGCACCCAGCTCGTGCAGGTAGGGCCGCGGGGGTGGGGGGCCAGGGCGGTCACGACCCTGAGGGGCCTGTGCTGCTTCTGGGGCTGCCGGGGACTCGAGGGGTCCGCCACCAGAGACAGCCCAGCTCAGAGGGGACCCAGCTCAGAAACTCGGGCGGCGCCCCGGCCGGGCAGCTCTGTGGGCTGGAGCGCCGTCCTGGGCACCAAAAGGCTGTAGGTTTGATCCCCATTCGGGACACGTACGGAGGCAACCAGTCCGTGTTTCTCTCTCACATTGATCTCTTTCCCTCTTCCTTTCTCTCTCTAAAATCGTAGAAACATATCCTCAGGCGAGGACTGAAAAGAACACATTTTTTAAAACCCTGATGGGTGTGCCCATCCCCCCCCCGGGCCCCGAATGCCAGTGAGAAGGATGCGGTTAGCTGTCACTCCAAAGCCACTCAGTAATAGATGGAAATACGTGATTAAGAAATAAAAAAGAATTTGCTTTCTGCCACCTCCAAGTGGGCTTTGAAAGCCGCTGTTACGCCGCACAGGCCAACGGGAAGGCACCGGGGAGCGGCCCAGCACCCGGGGGGCTGAAAGCCGCGGAGTGCGGGCCTCCCGCTTGGATAAGTGCCAATTACCAGCAGGACCAAACACTTTGCCAGCCATTAGCCACCCCAGCGAGCTGTTATCTGGGACTCTGTGGAGCTTATTTTTCTTCTCAGATCAAGCTGTTTACCACTTAAAATTTTGCAACAGTGTACCACGTTTTGAAATCCTCCCCCCCAGTGGCAGGAAGTGCCCCCCCACCCCCACCCCCAGGCTCTGCTTCAGTCCTTCCTCCTCGCCTGGTGGCGGGTCTCCCACTCCTCTCCCACCTGCACCTGCTCTTCCCCCAGCTTTCGGAGATGCTCGGGGAACAGGAAGAGAGAGGGAAAGCAAATGAATGACGTATCAGGGGGTGGGCCGGTCGGGGGTGCAGGGAGAGAAGGAAGGGGGACCCACTGGAAGACCAGAGGCGGGTGAGGAGGAGGCTCTGGGGAGGCCAGCCGTGGGCGGTGCCTGTGAGGGACGTAGAATCCCTTCTCCTCCCCGACGTGGCCCCAGACCGCTGATGTGCCGCCGAGGGGGCTGGTCCGCAGCCACCCTCCCGACACTTGCCCCCCACCCAGCACCCACTGGCCCCCTGGTGATCTTCTCTGTTGACTGTGGGGTTCACAAGTCGAGGTGCTGAGCCAATCCGGCGGAAGACCGGGTTCTCTTTTCCGGCCCAAATGGGCGAGAAAGTTGTTCTGCACTTGTTGCCATTTGAATGGGGTGGTTCTCACAGCGCCATTCCTCGCCGAGGCTGAGACCGTGCCCAGCAAACTGCCTGTTCCCCTTCGTGGCCGTCAGGGCCTCCCACCTGGGGAGGAGGCCTCCCTCCCCATCACAGGGACGACTCCGGGCGCGGTGTTCGGGGCAGTGCCTGTCCCATGACCTGGCCACGGTTACAGCCACTCACCTCCTCCGTGGTGCGTTAAACACTAGAAGAGCGGAAGAGGCTCTAAAGATGAACGGGGGAGTGAGGATTGAAATGCTAATGTTTAACTCGCACCCACTCCTGAACCAGTGAGTTTCCGTGTTTACTTGGTGCATCTCTGCAGGGAGTTGGAAATGGACATCCCGTCCGGGTTGTAGTGCCTGTGGTCACATTTAAAACAAAGTAGTTCAGTCCTGGCCGGTGTGGCTCAGTGGGCTGGAAAATCCTGTTTGTCTTCAAGGCCAAATGCGTTCGGCAGGGCAGGACAGTGGCACGGGTGTGCGAACCGCGGCTCTGCCCGCCAGGTGGGCAGGAGGCACAAAGGTAGATTCCCCGGCACAGGTGTCCGGTGCTTTCCCTTCTCTGGCTTCTGACCTTCACACAGGTCAGTCACTCACTGTGTGGGCGACCTGGGTCAGCTTCCTTAACCTCGATGTGCCTCAGTTTACCTCTCTAAGACGAGGTCTCTGGGTCATAGTGAGAGAGAAGGTGAACCTGCACAGGCCCAGGGCTCTGACCAGCGTCCGGTCCCCGAGCTCTCCTGGTTACGGCAGGAGAGCCGGACCGAGATCCTGACCATCACTCAGAAACTCCTGCACATTTGGCGGACGCACCGATATGCAACCTGAGTGTGCCCCCCACGCTCCTTAAGAGGGTTTATGAATGTACAGTGGCCTGCCAGCAACACTGCTAAAAAATTCCAGGATTTACACGTAGGCGCCAAAAGCCCTCCAAAACTTTAAAGCGGCAAAAGCCTGTCTGAGTATGTCGGGAACCGGGAGCGTCATTGCGAGGAAATGAGGGCACCGTGGGAGTTCAGTCGGCGTCAAGGTCAAGGCCAGGAGGGAGAGCACTGCGGACCACATAACGGAGACAAAGCTTTTGTGTGTTTTCTCAGCAAATCGTTTTCTCGAGCAAAACCCCCTTGGTGGCGAGGAGCCTCTTAGCGAAGCTTTCCAGTCAAGTCCAGGTGATGCGGCGCCTGGCAGCCGTCAGCGAGGAGAGTGTCGGGAACGTGGGCTCCGTGGTGGAAGGTGAGTCCGGCAGGGCCGCCGCCCGCCTCCGCTGCGCCTGCTCTCTGCTCCGCCACAGGACGGGCAGCAGAAGGGCACTCACAGAGCGGGGGTGTCGGGGCGGTCCCCACAGCTGTGTGGTCTCGGTAGCACCCGCTTCTGCTCTCAGAGTCAAACTGCGCCCACCCCTGGTCCCGTGGGGGCCTCCACGTCTGGTGGACGGACACTAGAGGACAAGCAGAGCCCACGTCACCCCCAGGCTGTGTCACAGGCCACATCTGCCCGTGCGGTTCCAATGGGGGACACCTGACTAGGGGGTTCCTGACCTCACGGAGTTGCTGGAGCAGCTCCCACGGCGGCCGCAGGTCAAATGCAGGATGTTCCAGGGCCTGACAGGGACCCACGGCCTTGGTGGGTGGGGGTCCCTGGCAGAGAGTTTCGGGTGGGGAGCTTGTCCGGGGGAAGATGCCTCTGAGCTGGCCTTTTGTGGAGACCAAACCCGCCCCCCTGCCTTTCCCACGTTGGCTCTTCAGCGGGAACAGCAGGGCACAGCCCCGCTGGCTCTCTCTGAGGGAGCCAGGGCAGCCGGGGGGGGGGGGTCTCCCTGTGCACGCTGCCCCCCGCGTCTGACCCGCCAGGAGCAGGGGACCTTGGCAGGTGTCCTGAAAAGGGGCAGAGCGGTGCCCTGACCCTGTGCGTCTGTGCTGTGACGTCACAGGAGGCGAGGGCACAGGGCCTCTGCCCACTGCCCAGGCTGCGTGCGCTCCTCCTCACAGTGTCCGGGTCCCTGGGCCACCTGCAGACCAGCAGTCTTTAAAAACAAAAGGAAACAGCCCTGGCTGGTGTGGCTCGGTGGCCCGAGTGCCAGCCCACGAACCCATGGTCGCCGCCAGTTCAGTTCCCAGGCAGGGCACAGGCCTGGGTGGCAGGGCAGGTCACACCCCCAGTAGGGGGCGTGCTAGAGGCAACCACATATCTGTGTTTCTCCCTCCCTCCCTGAGTCTAAAAGTAAAATAAATGATCTAATTGTTGTAAAACCACCAAACCATCAAACGGCGGGCGGCGCAGCCTCCCCGGCCCCACGGGCCCTCCCCCGCCCCCACACGGGCCCTCCCCCCGCCTCACCGCCCTGCTCTCTCCCCAGCCATCCCCGAGTTCCACAGCAAGCCGCCCCTGCTGTCCTTCTGGACCCAGTGCTGCGGCTCGGCGGGCGCCTACCACAGCTCAGCGGACAGGGTGCTCCGGCAGCTGGAGGCCAGCTTCGCCGCGGCCGTCAACCGGGACTACCCGGGACTCGCAGACCCAGGTGGGCCGGCGGGCGGGGGGCAGCGCTCAGAACCGGGGACCCCTTCCCGCCCCTTGGCCGCCCCGACGCGGCTTCCCCGGCCCCGACCGCACCGAGGAAGAAAAATCGGACGTGCTCTGCTTCTGACGGCAGCGGTGACTGTGCAAAGCGCGGTGTTTCCCTACCGTCGTGCGGCGATGTCGCCAGCGCGGGGGGGCTGTCCGAGGGCGTCACCGGCCACTGCACTAAATAAAGCCCCCCCTTCCCCCCACGTCCAGCAGTTCCGCTCCGCACCGAGACAAGTGCGTGCTTGTGCTGACAGAGGAGGGCGGGTGTGCTGGGAGGTGCGCAGCGGCTCTGCAGACGAGCCCAGCTCGGGGAACAACCCGGTGCCCGTCAGTACGGAGCAGAGGAACCGCCATATATTCGGGCACCGGGGTGTCCCACCGCGGTGGGCGAGAGGGACAGGTTACCGGTGCAGGTGCCGCGTGGGATGAATCCCACGGACCTTCCCACACGTGAAAGGGGTCGGCACCAACTGCTTACTCAGCAGTTTCACGGAGACCAGGGTCAGGACCGGGCCAGGCTGACCTGGAGATGGGGGAGGGGCACGAGGACACCTGCCGGGGCCCCCGTGGTTGTCACGCAGGTGTGTGGGTCACACAGGTGGTCGCTGTACCCTGAGGGTTAGTCCAGGTGAGCTCCTCACTCTGTCCTGTTCCACAGTGAGAAAAGGAACGAGGGATGAACAAACGGTCGTATTTCTGAAAAGCTGCTTCTCGCCTTCTCTTTCCAAACAGTGTTCCACACCCTGGTGTCCCAGATCCTGGACCGGGCGGGGCCCCTGTCACCCTCCAGCCTGTCCTCGGAGGTCATCACCGTGTTCCAGTACCACGGCTACTTCACCAGCCACGGCGTGAGCGACCTGCCGGGCTACCTGCACCAGCTGGCCCAGCAAGGTGGGGCGTGCCTTCGGAGACGCGGTCTCCGGATTGATGGGGGGTGGCCTCCGTCTTCGGGGGTCATAGTCTTTAGTTGCGTTTTTAACTAGGGCAGTTATTTATAAAACAGTGAAATTACAAGAACATCTCCAGCAGGAGAAATAGGAGATTAAAGCAAAACAAAAATTCTCTATTCACATATGTGTCCCTTGGGTGGAGGATTCTGCTTTGTCACCACAACGGGAAGTTGGCTTCAATTTCCCACCTGTACTGGCCACACACACACCTGCCCTGATGCTTCTGTGGCTGACAGAGGGTCCCTGCCCCAGAGTCCTGACTCACGGGACACAGTTTGTCCAAGTGGGACCCAGAAATCCTGCTTTTTGTCGGTCTCCATACTCCAACCACTGCCGGGACTCCACCACGCCCGGGGGAAAGCAGAGGTGGGGTCCCTGGGGCCCCGGTTTTGCCCGAGGGACGTGGTGGAAGACAAGCTTGCTGTGTCGGGAAGACCGTAACACGCGTTTGCTTGGATTTCTGTCACAGTGTGTTTTCACATTTGATGGTGTAGCTCGTCAGTGAGTTATTCTCGTAGCCGTTAGCCGTGGAGAGCACGTCCACTTTCCCACGTGTGACCTGCCATGTGCCTCCACGGGCTGTTGGAGTGACCTGTCCTGTTCTCACTTGGGGAAGACACGCTGTCTGTCATAGGCACCTGGGTCTGTCCCTGCGGATTCGCCAGACCCTTGCTGACAGCGGTAATTAGCTCTGTGCGGTCCCCGCCCCTGACCCCCCGCCGCCCCTCCAGTCTCCCTGGTGCAGAGCCTGCCGTCGCTGAGGGAAGACAAGCTGCTGCAGGCGGTCGGCGGCCTCACCGCCCACAGCCTCCCGGCCCAGCAGGAGGTGCTCCGGACGCTGGCCCTGCTCCTGACCGGCGGCCACAGCGGCGTCAGCCAGGCCGTGCGGCTCCACCTGGCCGAGGCCGCCAGAAGCGAGCACTTCAGGGAGAAGGTAGGCAGCGACCCCACAGCTGCGGGTCGGAAGCGCCCTCGTTTCCCATCACCTGCTCTGAACAGGTGGCCATTTTCCTTCTGGATCATAATTGGCTTCTGCTTATGAATGGTGCCTACTCTGTGAAGCAGTTTTTCGAAGTTGAAATTTACCTTTCAACGACCGTTGGCACTCAGCACTATCCTACAGGACTGTCAGGCGTACGGCACTGCGGTTAGGCATTTGTATAGTCTACACGGTGGTCCCCTGGTGAGACTGGTGCCCACCGGTCACCGCACAGAGTTCTGACGCTGTTGCCGACTGTTGCCTGTGCTGAACTTCACATCCCCATGAAAAACGATGTGAACTACAAAACTGTGTTGTGATACTTAAGTGTCCGTCCATGTACTGAATTTTTAAAAAAGACAGCCCTTTAAATAAACAAGAATCGTGCTGGTTCTTTGCCCTGAAGGTCATGCATAGTGTCTTTACCTGTAGCCTCTCTCGGGCAGTAAAAGTGACACAGACCTTTACCACAGCCACCAAGCGTGTCCTCACGCTGTCCCCCCTTCCGCCCAGGCTGTGCTCTACTACTGTGAAGCCCTGAGCGCGCCGGACCTGCAGCTGCAGAAGGCAGCCTGCTTGGCCCTGCGAAGCCTGCAGGTGAGGCCGGCGAGGGGTGGGGCCGGGGCCGTGGGCGGGACACCTCTCCATGTGTGTGTCTTCCCCAAAAGAGAGAGGAGGGGACGATTCATCCGGTGGCACTGGGTACAAAAACGGACCGTGCAGACCGTGCAGAGGGCTGCAGTCCAGCATGCGGGTGGTGCCCAGACCGGCCCCTTCCTCCTGGGGGCAGTGCTCTGCACCCAATGAAGGACTCTTTCCAAACCCTGCCCGGCTGTGAAAGCCAGGGTGGTGCAGGGCTCCTCGCCCACGCCCACCCCTGGACACAAGCAGCAGCGCCCGAGGTTCTCAACCCAGGGGCCCCCAGTGCTGGTCCCCGTCCACCCACCGGCAGATCGCCCGGGGTCCAGCCATGCCACCTTCTGGCCCCCAGCACTGCCACCTCCGGGTTGTGAGCCCAGCTTTCTCCCAGGAATAAAACCCTAACCTGTGTCCATGATCAGCTCTCCTGAACCCCAGCGGGAGGGAGCCTGCGTTTGGAGCCGCCCCCCCCCCCCGCAAGTTCTCCCTGGGCACCAGCTACTCCCCGCACTTCCCGGCCCCGTCTTCCCGGCCCCCCCCCCGTTACCCAGCAGGGGCCACCCCAGACTCCACCCGTCTCACCCCGGCTCCCGTCTCCTGGATCCGAGAGGAGCCCACAACCGCCTCCCAGCAGCGACCCCCCTCTCGTCCCCTTCCTCCCTCAGCCCCATTCTGTAGACCCGATTCCTGAACAGCCCCCTGGGGCACCCCAGAATCCACCCCCAGGCTCCTGACATCCAGCTGGACAGCGGGGGTGGGTATCCCCACCAATTCTGAGGCGCCAAGTCTCATGCAGCCCCAACATGCGTGTCAGGGCGTGCCGTTGACTGCCCGCCTCCTCCCTGCAGGCCACGGAGAGCATCAAGATGCTGGTGGCGCTGTGTCAGTCGGACGCTGAGGAGATGAGGAAGGTGGCCTCGGAGACGCTCCTGGCTCTGGGTGAGTTCTCTCTGCTGGGTTGTTGGCTCGGGGGCCTCAGCTGTAATCGGTCGGCGGTGCCAGTGGGAAAAACCACCTCGGGCTGATGCTGGTGGCCAACCAAGGTCACGGAGAATCCCTGGCCTCTGTCACCCCCGTGAACGTCACCTCGTTAGCATTCTTCCTGGGCGACCGTTTATTTCACGAGGCTCCACTCTGGGAATTGAATGTCGCCACCGGCACAGAAATCTTCGCCTGCGTGGCCGTTTGAAGGATAACAGAGTTAGTCCTCACAGCACAGAAATCATGTCTCTCCCTAAACACGTGCCCGGGGCGTCACTACTTGGAGCTGCTTTTCTTCGTGTTCTGGGACAACCGTGAGGGAAGGCAGGCGTTCATGACACAGGTCTCTGGGGTGCGGCCTCGGTGGGCTGACCCTGTGCAGGGGTCGCCTGAGCTGGTCGGACAGCGGCTGCCCGCCCGGCCCGAGCTCTCTGCCTGTGGCTGTGGCCTCTCGCACCACCAGGTCCTGCTCCAAACGCACCAGGCCAGTCGCCCTTCCAGGGACCCTCGTGGCTGTGACTTGTGACCCTCTAAAGCCTCCGAAGGGATGAATCGTTTCAGACTCCGTGTCCTGGGAGGCCCTGTCTCCCACACGGCCGCAGATTAGAAGTCTGCTGCGTCTCTAAAACCCACCGATATGAGTGCGTTTCTAGAACGTCAGTCTTTTTCCTCCTGCTTTTCTTCACAATGGAGTCCTGATTGAGCCCCGCTGGTTATTTCCGCCCCAGTCTCTGAATTAAATGGACAGAAGCTTCTCATCGTTAGTTATCTGTGCTCTGTCTCCCCGTTTTCCGATCCCATTTTTAAAAGAGGAAAAATGGAGCCAAAGAGTCAGGTGATTTGAGACACACAGTGGCTGACCGAGACGGCCCTCCTGACAACCAGACACCGTCACCACCTTGACACGGCACACGGTCACCTGTTGGCTGAAGTCTGAAAGCCTCAGTTTGGCTTTGACCATTTAGACGTGCTGACGTGTAATGTGTCAAGGCCGTGTGGAAGTCACACGCTCTGACCTCAAGAGCCCGCCGTGACAACACGCACGCAGCGCCCGGAAGCGGAGCCTGTGCGGTGTGCGGGGGCGAACCTGTCAGGCGCATCCCGACACCGTGAGCGCTCAGGCTTCCCTGTTTCACCCCCCGCGTCCTTTGCGCCTCTGGCCTTAGCTCAAATGTGACAACATCACGAATGGTGACAGGGTGGCTTTTCCTTGCCTTACATTAGCATCAGTGAAAACCAGCAGGCCCTCCCTAGACAGCCGAGCACTGACCCCCCCCACCCGAGTGAGGGGCACAAGCGTCAGGCTGACCCCATGCCCCTCTTTCTCCCTGTCACCCAGGAGAAGACGGGCGGCTGGCCTACGAGCAGCTGGACAACTTCCCTCGAGATGGTGTTGGGAGTCGTCAGGGGGCGGAGGTGGCCACGGCCTTCTGAGGACCAGCTGGCCCGGCCGCGGTGGAGCTGTCTCCTCAAGGGCCTCCCACGCCAGCGGTGCTGCGATGGAGCCGGCCGGGGTCCCCAGCTCGCAGCGAGCTGTCGGGGCGACGTGGACATCGCCCGGGTGCAGCATCATTCCGTCCGGCTCCGCGGCACTGCCCCCTCCCTCGGCCAGTGCGTGGGGCTCCCTGTGAGCCAGCAGGTCCATCACGTGGTCGCCGAGTCTGAGCCCCTCCTGCCTGCGGTGTATGGGGTTTCAAAATAGCCATCTCTGTGCTTTTTTGGAAGTTCTTCTGTGAGCGTGAACCAGTCCCGTGATTGATGCTTTGGTGCAGTCGTGCGGCTTGCGGTTCCTCTCCATTGTGTTCTCAGGGTTGAGCGCCCCCTCCCCCAGTCACTCCCACTCCCCTCCCCGCCCCCGTATCCCCCCCCAGCTGCGTCAGCTACCTAACTTTCCCTTAAATGCAAAATACGAAAAAGGATTCCTTCAAATAAAAGTTTGCCTGCAGAACCTGGTAGAACGATACATTGTAAGAGTTTGATATTTTGTACATTGCCTTGTTTCAAATGTCCACTGTTTCTTCTCTTCATCCTGAAAGTTCCAAAAGCACGTTCCCACGGTAGTGAAAACAGGTGGGAGACTCCGGGCACCTGATCACAATCACACCCGTACGCGCTGAAGACAAAGACACGCAGAGCGTACGCTTTTATTTTTTCAAAAACAAGAGCCATTTTTTTAATGATATTTTTCAATAGAGGTACTTGGCTGCTAAGACAAATCAAAACCAAAAGTTCCGGATTCAGAAGGCTGAGATGCTCTTTGAGGTGGGACAGCACATCAAAAGTTAGTGGCACATCAAAAGGGGCCCCTGCTTCCGTGACAATTCCCGCGAAATCAGGGAGCCGGCCGCACTGCCACTGCGGGATGGTTCCTGCCCCCGCTGGTCCCCTTGGCCAAATAGTCCAGACGGCAGCCGCCCTCACTGCTCGGATCAGGGTGAAGTGCAAGGCCTCTCAGGAACTGCTAAGTAACCTCTCTTCCTCTTAAGAGTATACAAGGTGGGAAATGCCAAGATATCAAGTTGCGTGTGAGTGTGACTGAAACTATTCTGGATGTGTTTGTACCCAATACTGTGTAGGTATCATTTTAAATATTCCTATTTTAGCAAGACCTTGAAAAGCAACTCTGATTTCCTTTTAAAGTTCATGTTGTTTGCCAGGCTTCCTGGCAAGGAGTCTTTTGACTGTGAAGTTATAGTGTGTATGTATATTTGTATATTTATAAATATTATATATATGCAGATAACCTTCCTTTTAAAGTACATTGTACAGTCTGTAGTTAGTATGTCTAGTCTTTGATCTACATTAAATGGTTGACACGATTCTTTTTATAGAACCTTAAATCACAAATGTTACAGTTTTTTTGTTTGGTTTGTGGCTTTTAAAAAAAAATTTGAATATTGCATGAGTAATTGACTCCATCCCTTTTGTACTCACTTCTGCATTTTATTTTTTGGTGAAGGGGGTGCTTTTGGTTTTGTGGCATTTGTATCCATCCCTGTCTGTATCATGGAAGTTACAATAAAAGTTATTTTTTAATTTCTAGTCTCGTGCGGAGTCGGCCGTATTGTTTTCGCACGCCCTAGGGAGCTGGTTGGAGGCTCCTCACCACACCTCACTCCCATGTGAAATTCCTCCCTTCATAAAGGAGGACAATACTAGTGGCTTCTCAGATGTTTTATAAAGCTGCCAGGAGGAAAGAGCCTGGGAGCTACTCAAAGGTCAAAAGCATCCTCCCAGACCCCAGTCCCCGGGCCCAAACCCCCCCGGGACCCCTTGCTCTCCTGGCCTGGGTCGGCCTCTCTACTGTGTTGCTAGGTGACGAGTTCCCGGATTCTTCGCTATTGTTCCCGCCGGCCTGTCCACGCCATGGACGGGGCCCAGGAGTCTCCCGTGCAATTTTTAGCTCGGGTTCGTCAGTACTTTGCGGGGCTGTGCCAGTGCCTGCAGAACTTCTGGAACAGTGTCAAGGCCTTTTTCGTGAAGAAGGAAAAGGAAGAACATCTCCCTCCAGGGGACAATATTTTTCACAATGAAAAAATAGTGGTGCTGGGCCAGGTGTTGAAGAACAAATCTCTAGCCGTTGAAAAGAGGGTCCGGGCCGCCTACCAGATCGGACTATTGGTCTTCACAGGTACTAACTTACCCAGCTGTTCCTTTTTCCCCCCTTTTTAAAATATTTTTATTGATTATGCTATTACAGTTTTCCCCATTTTTCTCCTCTATCCCCCCTCCACCCTGCCCCTGCCACTCCTCCAGTGTGTCCCCCCTTAGTTCATGCCCATGGGTTGTACGAGTAAGTTCTCTGAGTCCTGTTTCTGTCACCATTTTTTAATCTCTCCCCGCCTACCGACCATGCTGCTGCTTCCCTGTACCTTCCCCCCATTTCTCCCTTCCCCCTCCCCACCAAAATCCCTCCATGTGATGTCCACTTCTCTGATTCTGTTCCTGTTCCGGTTGTTTGCTTAGTTTTTGTTTTCATTGTTTTTCTTTTCTTTTAGGTTCATTTGTTGATAGTTGTGAGTTTGTTGTCCTTTCACTGTTTATATTTTTTATCTTCTTTTTCTTAGATAAGTCCCTTTAACATTTCATATAATAAGGGCTGGGTGATGACGAACTCCTTTAACTTGATCTTATCTGGGAAGCACTTTACCTGCCCTTCCATTCTAAATGAAAGCTTTGCTGGATAAAGTCATCTTGGATGTAGGTCTTTGGATTTCATGACTTGGAATACTTCTGTCCAGCCCCTTCTTGCCTGCAAGGTTTCTTTTGAGAAATCAGATGATAGTCTTATGGGAAGTCCTTTGTAGGTAACTGTCTCCTTTCCTCTTGCTGCTTTTAAGATTCTTTCTTTATATTCAGTCTTGGGTAACTTAATGATGAATGTGCCTTGGTGTGTTCCTCTTCAGGTCCAACTTCTTTGGGACTCTCTGAGCTTCCTGGACTTCCTGGAAGTCTATTTCCTTCGCCAGATTGGGGAAGTTTTCCTTCATTATTTGTTGAAATAAGTTTTCAATTTCTTGGTCTTCCTCTTCTCTTTCTGTTACTCCTATAATTCAGATGTTAGAATGTTTCATGTTGTCCCAGAAGTTTTTAAGAGTCTCTTCACATTTTCAAATTCTTGTTTCTTCATTTTGTTCTGGATGGATGTTTATTTTTTCCTTTTGTTCCAAATCGTTGCTTTGAGTCTGGTTTCCTTCCTGTGACTGTTAGTTCCCTGAACATTCTACTTTATTTTTACTTTGGGTATCCTTCCTTTGTTTTCTCATTTTTCGAAGAAGCTCAATCAGCTCTGTGAGCATTTTGATTATCAGGGCTTTCAATTCTTCATCAGATAGGTTGGCCATACCCTCCTCACTTAGCTCTTTCTGAGTCACTACTCTGTTGTTTCATTTGGGGCCCATGTCTTTGTCCTGGCGCAACTGAGAGGTTGTAAGGGGGCGGGGCCTCAGACATTTCTGGGCGGGGCCACCCTCCTGGCTGAGCTGCCTGTGGGGGCGGGGTCAGAGAGGGAGCCGCCCAGCGGTCTGCTGGGCTCTAGCGTACTTTTCCGCCAGGCAAGACTGGGAGCTTCTCCTACCGCTTGCAGCCACTGCAGACCACAGCCACCGCTGAGTCCCCCTAAGCCAGCCCCTCCCTTGCAGCCCCCCGGAGCCCCCTAGCCAGCCCCGCTCCCCAAGGTAAGCCTTGTCCCAGCAGAGAGTCTGCCAATGGGGCCCGCCGCTTTCCCAGTCTGGTTGTTCTGTTTGATTTTTTCTTTAATTCCTTGGTTGTCGGAGTTCCATGCAGTCTGATTTTCTGGTGCTTTTGGTGGTTTATTGATTTCAGATTGGTCGTTACCCTCTTTTTGGTTGTACAAGGAAGCGAAGGGTCTCTACCTACGCCTCCGTCTTGGCCACAACCTGCCCAGCTGTTTCCAAAGCCTTTTGTTTACAAAACTGAGTAAGCGATCCTCGTCGTTCTTGCCTTAAAATTCCAATAGAGCTTCCTTTGCTAAATTATTAGCATTTTTGTCTTTGCACCACAAAAGATATTACTAATTATTTTCTCCTCAAAGATTTTTTGTGTCCATCAAATACGTGACTCACTGTTCCCTGCTTTTACTAATTAAAAATATACAGACTAAAATTGACTATCAAAGTTCTTATAAAAAACATCAAAGGATCTACACTGAGTCGATATAATGCCAACATAGTGAGTCTCACGACTTCATTTTTTTTTTAATCTTGTAAAAAGGCACATCACAGAAAATAGCTGAGAAAAGTAAATAAGAACTCGTTGCTCTTAAAACACCTGCCAGGTCAGCCGCCAGGTGCACCTGCAGAAAGCAGCGATTACCGTCCGCTTGGCTAGAAAATTAAGTGGCAAACCATTTAAACATGCAGTGGTCTAACAATTAAGTCCAAACTCGTTCCTTTTTTCTTCCTAATGCATTCCAGGATTTGCTATGACATGTTATTGATTGGTAGTCCTCAACAACACATCTCCTTATTAGTTCTTTTTTTTCCCCAGCTTTTAAAGTTCTTGTTCACATACATTTGTCCACATTTCCCACCCCCCCCACCCCCACCCCAGCCACCCCACTCCTTATTAGAAGTTCCGGCTGGTAGCTCTAAGTGTCCATATTTTTTTAATGGGAAAATAAGTTACTTAGATGTAGTTTGATAGACTAAATCTTTCAAAGAATGTGTCGGTGAGAGAAAACGTTCAGTTTGCCAGGGTTGGGGGGCCACAGAAACAGGAGGACAGGAAACCAAGACTCTGCCCCCCCCCCCCGCCCCCGCCCCCGGGCCTGGCTTCTCACACAGCTGCTTCCCCCACTGGGGGGAAGAGCTGCTTATAAAAGGGTTGGAGTCCTTTAACTTGACCTTGCTTAGCCCCAGCTGCACTGATGGGAAGTGAGGGGAAGGGCTTATGCCCGGGGTTCAGCTAAGATGTAACATTGACTAGAACAGTCTTGGGACATAAGAGAAATCCAAGGTCGGCGGGAACTCCAGGGCTGGACTCCAGCCAGCAACTCGGGCTGCCGCACCATCCAATGGTCCCTGCGAGGCCTTCACAGCTCCTGCCTTCTCAGAATTTGGGGTTTGGACTGGGACGGTCGGGGGTCAGGAATACATAAGAAAAAAGTGGCATCCAGGACCAGGTGGGGTTCAGTGAGCAAAGCAGGGAAAAGCTCGGGAGGCACGTGGGCCCCACCCTGCAGGTTGTGGCATGAGTTGGGAGATGGGGACAGGAGGGCAGAGCTCGTGAGCGACCTCTCCGGCCACCGACCCGGCTCTGCGGCTCAGCCTTTGGACTTTCCCGTCGCTGCGCCAACATGCTGGTATTTCTTCAAGTCCTGCAGGCGGAGGGTGAGGAATGATACCACCAAGGAGACTGACTGGGTGGACCTGACCAAAGGGACCTCTCAGAGCCTCTCCCGTATCACCACACACATTCCCAAGGACCCCAGCGTCCGTCCGTAGCAGCAACCAGAATAGGAGCACCTGAGCTCGCCTGTCACTGGCCGCTGGGGACGCCGGATCCCCTCTGGAGACACAAATGCTTGTCTTGCAGGAGGCCCCACGGCGGGGAGGTTTGCGGCCGAGCACATGAAGGAGGTGGCCCTCTTGCTGCAAAATCGCCAGTTGGCACCGAGGGCGAGGATCCTGCTGCTGCAGAGCCTGGCGTGCTGGTGCTATCTGGATCCCGCCAGCCAGCACCGGGCCCAGTTTCTCAAGTTCATCCCCATCCTCACCGCATTTTTCGATGACTCACAGGAGTCAACCTCCAAGAGTGAGGTCAACAGCCACCTGCTGGTGAAATTCTGGACGTGCTATGTCCTCTCTGTCATGACCTGCAACAACTCGGCCTTCGTGGAGGAGCTGAAGGAGCACGTAGCCCTCAGGAGCCACCTGCAGCTGCTGGCCAGTGAGAACTGGAACGGGTGGCCCGAGAACTTCGCCCAGGTGCTGTATTTCCTGATCGGTTTCCACAGGAACTAACAGCCCCGCGCCCGGCTCCCCGGGGACGACCCTGGAGAATGGAAATAAAGGACGGAAGCCGGTGGAGTCTTCCTCGATGTTTTCTTTTAGGTGGTCAAACACTCCCAGGTCAGCTTCCAGTTTCTGCAAGAACCAGCCTCAGGGCACGCACTGCCGTTTAAAAATGACCTCATGAAGGCTGAGTTCCTGAAATGGGAGGTCCCAGGAGGACCTGAGGGGTACTGGCAGGACTTGTAGGGCATCACATGACATCACACCAAGGCACTCAGACACGCCAAGCCCTAGCCCACCCCGCAGCCCATCCCCAGAGCCCTGAGTACCGCATCTGTGTCCCATCCACCGTTTCAGGGGTGCGGTTGTTTCCTGGCAACCAGAACATGAGCTGCTTACACATCAGGCGGATGCTCCAACAGTTGATACCTAATTGAAAATCAGGTTCGTCATCTAAAAGCAATCCTTCCAAGTTCTCTTAGTCAACTCCAGCCACAGTTCCTGGGTGCTGGAGCCTTAACACCCGTACCACCCCCAAGTTCCCCCTGGAAACTCATCCCCAACACACCCCACCCTTGCCTCCCCCCACACACAAAATCCCCAGGCAACTACTCTGCTTTGTCAAGGGGGGTTGGAGTCTCACCACTGTAGTTACATACGAGCCCCCAGGAGAGTCTCTAACCTGGTTTCTCTCACTCGGCACCACTGACCCCTTTCCCAGCCCCCGCTCCCCGGCTCCTTTCTGTGGCTGAGCCGCAGTCCGCTGTGTGGACGCCACCGTTCGCTGACCTGTTCCCTTGCGGACAGACACGCGGGCTGCTGCACATATTAACGGAACCCTTGCAGACTCGTCTTCATGTGGACGTTCGCTTTGCTGTCTCTCAGGTGGATACTAGGAGTGTCCTATTTGAGAAGTTTGCCAAATCCAAGGTCACTAAGATTTTCCCCCCTGATATTGTCTTCTAGAAGATTAATAGCGTTAACTCTTGCATGTTAAAATCCTCTCTTTTGCTCCCTGCCGCCAAATCCTGGCCATCTATTTTTGGCATTCTCCAGAAATATCTCCTGTCCCCCAAGTTCTCCTGTTCTGTGTAGCGCTCCCCTTTCTTCCCCATTCTGACAGCCTCTCAAGAGGTTCATTTCCTGCTCCCCTTAACACAGGTAATTCTTCAAACCATTTTTCCTGTTAAAAACCCCCAGCACTCTCTTCTTCAATTCTATCTCTGGGCTGGTAGCCCCCACCCCCCACCAATAATTAAACAGACCCACACCGTCTAACACAGTGGCCACTACCCTCACGCACGTGGCTATTTAAACAGAAACTAGCATCTCAGTCCTTCATTCCCAGCCATGTGTCGACGCTCCACGGCCACATACGGCTGGGTGGGTCATACTGGACCCCACGGCTATTCACAAGAGAATCTTTTATTGGGTGCTCTTGCTATAGATTAATGACGGCTTCTGTTTTCTAAGACTTCATTCAGGCACCGTACTAAAATAAGACGGAGGCTTTATCTCAGTATTAGAAATAAGGAAACGGAAATCTCTAAGGACAAATAACTTGCCTAAAGGAATCCTTTAACCTTGACATTGCTCTTTGTGGCCACTTCCTCCCAAGGCCCTGCGTGCTCCTCACAGAGCCCGTTTGAAGTACACAATTCTGCGTACTTCACTGTCCTGCTTTCCCTGGAAGGACTTAAGGGGACCCCCCAGTTGATTTCACGCTGCTCTTAATTCTCATTCCTCCTACACATGTATGCTTTGTACTGTATCAAAGGAGACATGAGTGAACAGGAAGTTCTGGAACCCTCAGCTATTCCTGCATCTCTACACGACTTCACCTACCCCCCCGCCTCATGCCACCCCGTCACTGTAAACTTCCCAGGGTCTGGCCGCCCTGGCCAGTGGGGCCTCTGCTGGCTGCTCAGGTGCGCGTGAGCGCTTTGGAAGCGACACGCTCACCTTTGTCCCAGCCCCTCAGGAGGAAGATCTGGGAACCAACAGTCCCTGCAGTGGGTCTGAGTAACAACCGGATTCGGAGTAACACCTCAACGACTTCAGTCTAAAAAGGGACAAACATCAATTCACTTTCTCCTTGTCTCCTCCAAACAGGAGCAAGAAAACCACAAAACCATATCGACAAATTTTACTTAGATATCATTTTTCAAAAAACACACGGTGCTCAAAAGGACACTGAAGTTTATTTATCACACACGCAAGTCGTGTCTGACATTGAGAAAACGTTATTTACATAAAACGCCACAGAATAAAAATACATAGTATTTGTACTTTGATACAACATCGGGGTCCCAGGATTCAAACGAAGAAGTTCGATCTCAAGCCTGCAGTGTGCAGGTGTTTGCTCGGCTACAAAGAACTGCAGTGGAGGTGAACTTGGCTGGCGTGTTTCTCATGTCGACTGTTCCCGACCCTCACGCACAGGGCGACCCTGCGTCTGGGAAGGAAGACTCAGCTTCTGTGGCGCAGCCCTCGGCTCCCGAGTCCTCCACTTCGGAATCCTCGCCAGCTTCCTCTTCGGAATCGGAGTCCTGACTCTCTGGTGATCCAGAGTCTGCCAGGCGTCTGCCTTTCATTCTCTTAAAGAATAAACCAAAAATTTATCGCAACGACCTTCAAACCTACATCCCTTATCAGTACTCTAATACAACTGACCTCAAAGTCCTAACTAGGTTCTTTTCATGATGTCTCTCAATTAAGGGCCCCCAAAACCCAGCGTTCTGTCCAAGTCTCCACCACGTAGATCATATTTCAGCAAAGTCACGCGGCTCACTTACTGCTCGGCTTTTAAGGCACTGACTTGCTTGCACACGAAACCAGTAAGTACGCTCGCTGCCCACGGCGGACGACCTGCTGTGCTCACTGCCGACCGCCACGTACAACACTTCTGTGCACACAAGGCGCTGCATGTGTGTTTCCAGATGAAAACCTCAGACGTTCGAGCCCACCACGGCCCAAACACAGGAGGAATCCAGCACACGGTTTTATCTGAAAGTCTTTCATCAGCAAGATGTTTTTTAAAAAAATCTGAGTAAGTTTAAGACTTATTTTTTAGGTGAAGACTGGTAAAGTAACAATCATGAGACTAATTCTTACAAACAAATTAGCCTTTTCCAAATGTTAAAGAAAGTCAGGTGAGAACACCAAACTTATGTAGTGTACCAATGAACAGTTTTATAAAACACAGTATCACGCTGGCATTAAATTAAAAACTGTCTAAAAATCTGTCCACTGTGCAATATACCTTTCCACAATCTCTGAGATATCAGTTAACTCTTTGTAACTCACTGTAAGAAAACCGATGTTCTCTTGCTTCATAATAAACACCTGGCCGCTCCGGGGCTGTCGCTCTGGGTGCAGACACCCCCATCAGCGGACACCTCCTGTGGCTCCCCACCCCCCTGGCACACCCACGCGCCAGGCCCTAGCGCTCCCTTTGTGGAGACAAGAAGGAAGGCCCAACAGGATACATCACCAGCTCCACTCAAGGGACTAGCAGGGCCAGGCCAGAAGGGCGGGGCCAGGCCGGAAGGGCGGAGTCTGGCCCTGCGGCCACACTCGGCCAGCAACACACTTGGGCAGCAACACACTCGGGCTGCGGGAGGGGGCGGGGCTGTGGGAGGAGACACCCACCTCCAGCAGCTCTGCCAGGTACTGCACGTGCTCCGCCACTTCGGCCAGGTCCCTGTTCTCCTTCCTCAGGCGGGCGATCTCATTGTCCTTTTGTTCAATTTCTCTGTGAAGCTGCACCACACAAACAAAGCTGAGTGTTCCACAGAGTTCCACGCTGTGAACCCAACCACATGCCTCCCAGGGTATAGCTGACGGCCACGGTGGGCAAAGCCCTGACAAAGGCGCTGTCTTTGGCCCTCGGCACGATAGCCTTCTTCTTGTGTAACAATCCTGGTAACAGTCGCCCGGCTAATGCGACCCCTGTCAGGCTGAAATTAAAGCTAGTTTATACTGCTCTATCCAAACAGACCAAGCAGCACACGGAACACTGAAATGTAAAAATGCGCCCTGGCGGATGTGGCTCAGCTGGCTGGAGCATCATTCCATAAACCAGAAGGTCACGGGTTTGATCCCTGGTCAGGGCACACGCCTGGGCTGTGGGTTTGCTCCCCACTCAGGGCACCTACAAAAGGCAACCAGTCGCGTTTCTCTCCCACATCCGTGCTGTTCTCCCTCCCTTCCCTTCTCTCTAAAGTCAATAAGCACGTCCTCAAGTGAGGATAAAAAACAAAATAAAAACAGCACAGATTCTACTAAGGGCTTACTTTCTCATTTTCCTGAAGTGCTTCATGGAGTGCCTTTCTCCGCCGCTCGGCCATTTCCTGCCAGTACTGAGAGGACGGATTTTCTGAAATAAATTGATGTTTTACACGAACTTTGAAAACCGCCACTGCTCCGTGCTGCTGTGACAACCCCAGAACATTTTTCTATTTAAGAAACAACTTATAATCTTAGGAATACCCATTTGTATAAATGTAAAGTTAGAAAACCAAGTCCACCTGTTCCTATTTTTATTCTCCCTGACATTTTAAGGGTCTCCAGTTAGTCCACCGAGGGCCTGTAGTTCCGTTCTGTGTCCCAGTTACCTGGACTGTCACTGTGCGGCTGCTTCAGCCCTGCGACACAGAGCCCGGCTGCCTGTCTCTGCGTGTGACCTGAGTGTCCTCTGCCACCAGTGCCACCCACGTCGGGTCTGAGTGAGCGCCACAAGCCCTGCAGCTCACCCACGACATGACTGAAGAGCTTCCCGACTTCTGCGCAGCCTCCCTCCCCGGCCTCTGCCCCGTCGACCCCAAAGCCGGCTGGGCTTTCTCCTCAGGGTCCCCCAGGAGAGTCAGACTGAGCCCCGGCGATGTCACGGCCTTGAGGACGCCCATCCACTTCGCTGCGTCTCCACTCTTTTCATCGAGAACTGCATCAACGGCCTTCCGTAATGTTAAAACCCATCACCAGCTTCCCCTCTGGTGTCGACCGCCAGGCCGTTGAAAACTAGCATCTGTCACATCACAGGCCGCGTGATCGGCCTCGTTCCTGCCGCCCCTCCTTCCCACTCTCCCCGTGCGTTCAATTCCCTTCTTCAAATTCAGTCTCAAGACACTTTTTTTCCCTGAAAAAACTCATATCCAAGATGCCATATTAATCACTATCCATTTATATTTCATCCATATTTCAATCTTAAGAAAAAGTAAGACTTGTTCAAATTTAGTGTTTGTGTCTTTACAACCAGAACATTTTAGTAAACTGTGTAACAGTGTCCTCCGCTTAAGAGCCTGTGAGCAGAATTCCTGACGGTATAACAAATAAAACTGACCTTTATCACAACTACTCTTCTCGTACCTGTAACCATAAGGTCAAACGCTTCCTGAGTGACCCCTCCAATGTCACTGGGCTCCGGGACAGCAGCAACTCCGGGGCTGGACTTCTTAGAGGCCGACAGGCCATCCCAGTGCTTCGCTTTGGACAAGCCTTTAACCGGCTACAATGAGACACGTATGTTAATATCCTTTATTCTGATCTAACGAACAAGAAAGCTGGGGGACGTGGGAGCCGGGGCAGGCACTGCTTCTGAAGAACGTGTGTTTAGAAGGAGGAAGAACCGCAGGAGGAAGGCATGCATCATTACAGTCCCGAAAAGAGGAAAAAGTGAGGAGGAGGAGCAGCCATCGGTTAAGAGCAGAAATTAAGAATATCAGAAGAAAAAATCAAAGACAGTGTAGAGGAAAAATGTAACTGCAGAAATTTTTTAAAAAGCACACAATCACTCTTTAATAAACTTGTTAGAAAATAAAAAAGATAGCTCAGTGGTTTTGTCATTTATGTATTAAAAATAGAGCACTCATCTCTGTCTCTTTGACATCTTTGGATTTTCTTTAAAAAAAAATCACAATGTAAAACTCTACCAAAATGTGTAGGTATATTTCATAAATTTCATTTGCAGCAACCGTTTTGATTCAGACTTGGGTCTAAGGCTTCAATGAAATCATTTTTATTGTTGAGATAATTCAGTACCACGGAAAGGCAGTATTTTCCATCCGCAAAAGCCTAGACATGTCTATCCATGGTTTCGCCACTTACACCCTAAAGTTAATGAGGGAATCTACCTGTCCGTTCTCAAAACACCCACACTCTCCTCCTGCAGGTTCATTCATAACGTATTATGTCATCTCAGTTCCACCAACATTACATTCTATTACATCAGATTTGAACTTTCCAGAGTGAACGGTGAAAATAAAAACCCCTCTGGTGGGGAAAACGCAATAGTCCTTCTTCCACTATTTCCCAACGTCCACGCCCCAGGGGCCCCTGACCCGGGGAGCGCGACCCGGCCCCCACTGCGTACCTCGTTCTCCCGTCCCACCAGGGTCCCGGCGGTGGAGGGCTGGATCATCTTCAGAGTCCTCCTCGGGACAGGGCTGTTCTGAAAGTTGAGAGAATTCATTACCCGATCACTGAGTGCTGTGTGGGTTGTTATGGCCTCAGTCCCACTAAATTCAGGAGGAGAGAATACTAAGAACACGGATACAGGGCGGGTAGAAGAGGTTCACAGTTGGGAGTACAGGAAACACGGCTTATTCTTGTATTATAACTTACCAATGATTCCATTGTTTTCCATACAAACAACTGTAAACCTACTTTTGCCCACCCTGTATCTCGTCAGCTATATAATTTTATACTCCTACTGTGAACCAGACACTGGTTTAACCAACTGAACAAACTTATTTCCCTAAAATTATGATAGAAAAATAAATAAACAAAATTGTAATAAAGTTTAAAGAAATTCTAAGACTGCATCGTATCACCCAAACTCGACACGTGTATGGTAAAAACTGACGAAACAGGTAAACTGGGGGGGAAGGCGAATTATTCACACTGCAAAGCACTTCCTCCCCTGGTCATCAGGACCGTCCCCTAACACATTTCCCTGTGTCACCAAAGGAACGCAGCGTGAGAACACGCTGCACACAAAACCAACCCCAGGACCAGCCCTCCGCCCGCCCCCCACAGCAGCAGTCTGGCTTCAAGCCCGTTTGCTCGGGGACTGCCAGCCTGTCTGGCCAGAGGCACGCTGAATACTGCAAGGGCCCATGCTACTGTCTGGGGAAAATACAGCCCTCCTTGTAATACGTAAATGCCTTCCTGTCTATTTCCTGCTCAGAAAGCTCTCTCTAGTTTTGCCAAAAGTCATTAGCCATCCCGCCAGCATGGGAGGGCAAACACCCGTGGGTCCTCAAACAAGGTCAGCAAGCGCGGGACACCAGAGCCCCGTGAGAACTCGCTGGCTGCACAGAGCCCCTCGCGGCCAGAGCGGCCTTCCCACGGTCAAGTTTCTCCTGCTGCTGATGATCTCACTGTTTAATTGAAGAACAAATGCCAGCTACTGTGAGAACAAACACCACGCCCACATCTCAGATGTAATTTAGATTGGTCCACAGTCTCTGGACAAATAGAAACAGACAACTTTGGAACCTTCGTAAGAGAAGACAATTTCCAAGATTTAACTTTTATAATGTGAGCTTCATAGCCTCTATCCCCCCAAATGTAATACTGCTGTTATCATTTTCTTTATGCAGATTATGCATTGGAATAACAGATTCAGCACAACCAAAAAGGTTCTTCTATATTACGGGTCTTAATCTTTTTAGAAAGCAATTTGAGATTCTGTAAACCTCTTTTTAAAAAAGCACACGGGAGCCCACTCACCCAGAATTTAGCATACAATTAGCCAGGAATCCATGAGTAGAATAAGAAGAATAATAACCAGTAACATCTTGTTTACAGAAAACCCTACGAGGGTCCTGAAAACCACCGGAATAAACAAGTTCAGCAGGGTTGCGGCGTTCAGGACACAAAAATCAATTTTGCTTCCACATGGGAACAGTGAGCACAGTGAAAATGTGCTTAAGGAAGCCATTCATCCACAGTTGCATTAAAAATAAAACATTTTAGGGGGAAAATTAACAAAGGAAGTGTGAAGCTCAATTCTCTGAAAACTACAATGCACTGTTGGAAGAAACTAAAGCCTTGAATTAATGGGAAGACAGCCCATGTCCGTGGATCAGGAGTTTTAACATTTGACCATAACTAATTTTTTAATGGTTCTCTACTGTTTACTTTTCTTCTGGCCACAAATTAAGTGATTTCAAATTGGCGGAAACTATAGCCGGGTTAAATTTGGTTAAATTACATTCACGCACCTGTAGGCCTGCTCTCTCCCCACAGAGGAAGGTGACCCTGCCACATACCTTCATGTGCCTGTGGGTCCCTCCTTGTTTCTGCTTCATGGCGGGATGCATGGTGCACCTGGGGACACAAAGGCAGAATGTGGTCTGTGCCTGGAGGTGGAGCTTAGATGCTCACCTGTGCCTGGCGGAACCACCTCTTCAATGCACCGACCACTGAAGTGACAGACGTCAGCAGTGACCCCTGATGTCTGCATCTGATACAAGCACTCACACAATAACTCTGGTTGGAAAACTGTATATTCTAAACAAATGCACAAAACCTTCTGGTGTCCTGAGCGAAACAGTGGGCTCTCAAAGATCGGGGAAATGTCCCAAGGAAGGAGAAGCAGACAGCTGGGGGTGCCCAAATCAGTCCCAGACAACAGCACCCCAAGGGCACCCTTTCCTGTGTGTGACCAGTTTGGCTCTGGTAACTGGCTGTCACTTCTTAGTGGCTTAATGTCCATGCTTTCGCATTCGTAGGAAAAGTTTCAGCACCCCCAGGAGCTGAGAAGAGAGGGTGGCAGATACAGGGACACCTAGTGAGGTTACTCACGCCACTGGGCCCACCCACTGAAACCCGACCCATGACCCCATGACCCCCAGGCACGGAGGGGTCTCCGAATGATCTTCCCCAAGTGCAGCCCTACCTTCACTCGGCGGGGCTTTCACACTTTGACTGTGACCCACCGCCTGAGCACTTTACCGTGTGCCCTGGCACATGGACGCAAACTACAAAGTTCAGGAGATGCACCCAATTTTCTATGCTATTTCCTGGTAGGCGAATGCTGGTCGGCACCCACGAGATTGAGCCAAGGTGACGCTTTCCAAACTGCGGATCGGGCCCGGACCCCACAAACATTCGGCGATCACCAACAGTTTGGAAAAAATAACTGATCAGAATAAAATTGAAAAGACGAGAAAACGTCGGAGTGCAGGGTATGTGGGGACCGGGTTCCGCTTCGTGAATCTTCTCAAGCAGCCGAATGGCTGCGTCTTAAACTGCGATGTAACTGTGCTCTCGCCCGTGTCACATTACAAATGCTGAAAGCCACCGATCAAGGTAAGTTCAAGCCTCCACATGTATGTCGCACTCCTGTCTGCAGCCTGGCGCCCTACTTCACTCCCCAGTTCTTTTCAACTAGATTAAAGACGCCAGCACAAGCCTGGGTCCAAAGGAAGTGTTGACACACAGGGGCACCGGTGTCACCAACACTAGTGCCGCTGTTTAACCGGGGACCAGGATCGGAGACCACCTAGAGCCCAGTGTGCGCCCCACCCCTGTCCCCAATCACCGCCAGTCGCTAGTCCAGAGGGTGGGCGTTCCGTTCCGCCTCCCGACAGTCAGGCGCAAGGAAGAGTCAGGCACTACGCCGCCCGCAAGGCCTCCAGTCCCCTACCACCACCCGGGGACGCGGGGCTCGCCGCTGCGCGCGCCATCCAATAGGGAGCACGGATAAGGAGCGCGCCAAAATCAACCTAGCCAATGGGGCAATCCCGAGCCCTACCAACTGCCCCGCCCCTCGCGGCTCCAGCCAGTTCTAAAATTCCACTTACCGCGGCTCTGCGGAGTCACGGGAGGGCCGATTCCGGCGGGCGGGAAAGCGAGGCAGCTACCACTCTCTCTCACTGAAAGGAACCGCTCAGCTCTGGCCGCGGCACCAAGCACAACGGCCCCAGCCGACCAGCACCAGTCCACACCGCAGCCGAGCAGACGCGGCGCGCTGCTGAAGAAGATCGCCGAATCCGCGCCCCGCCCCGACGGCCACGTGACCCCCCCGAGGGGTGGGGCCCGCCCAAGTCTGGCCAATCGGCGCCCGCCTCGGCCCCGCCCCTGCCTGCGCCGGCGCGGGGGGGCCCAGCGCGTCTCTGCTTGAGGAAGTCCTGTCGTTGTCCCCGGTCTTGATGGTCCTGCGGAGGGAGCAGCCAGAGCCGCCTCCACCCGCCGCGGACACCGGAGGGATGACGTGTCGCGTCTGCAGTGCGCGGCTCCTCCTGTCTGTGTGCAGCCGACTCCCCGCCATGGGCAGAGCCTTGACGTTCGGGCTTCTTGCATTTTGACTCTTAGGGGTCGGGGCGGGGTGGGGCAGGGGCACTCGGGCACCACGGAGGTTCCAGGCGCCGGACACCGCTGCGCTGCAACTCGGGGTGAAAAGACCTTAGTCCTGCGGCCGGCTTTTCTTAGTAGTCCGCCAGATTCTCCCATAGCCATCTTTGTGGACGAGGTGCAAGGGACCCACCGGCGTCTGTCACACCTGCAGCAGGTGTGGAGGAAGTCTGCGCTCCCGTTTCCTGACTCCTCGTTCTCCCTCCACCCCCGCCGCTTTGAGCACGTGCTTTCCCCTCCTTGCCCGCGACCCCGGTGCCTGCCTGCCTGCCACCTCCCTCCCCAGACCTCTTGACAGCTGAAAATGCACAAAGCATAGTCGGACGGCTCTGGCTTTGAGGAAATATAGCGCATGAAATCTAAATTCATAAAGGATACATCAGAAAACCGAGTTTCCAGAAGGAGAATGGTGACAGGTGCGAGCACTGGGCTCCTTGACTTTGAAACGCCAGCCATTTCACATCGGGACTCTGACTGCCCGTGTCACCCGTCAGCACGTAATGAAAAGGGCCACTGACAAGAGCCCAAATGGGTAAGCATATATTCGAGATTACATAAAAAGTTACATTCAGGTCGTCTGCTCTACGTAAAGTGTGAAGCGAAGTTCATAATGGTGCTATTTCTCTCCAGAACTAAAGCGCCAGGAGGAATGTTGTCTTCCATGTGAAATCCGTGAGCAGGGCAGAGGGCAGAGTCGAAGAGTCTGAAACCTGAAACAGTAGTTTACCAAACGATATCCATGGCACATAGTTCCTGGGAGAATGTGCTACTGCCACTAGGTGGCAATGCTGTCTGACCTAACTAAACGCAGAACTTGAACTTGGAAGTTCCTCTAACAACCTGTATACTGTGTTGCTGATTTTCTCACTCACTGGGCAGACTCGACTTTCATTAATGTGCGTCCAAAGTTACATTCTTCAAACTTTTAGTAGCAAAGGAAAAGACCCTGTTTCCCCACACAAGGACTGACACTGAATGATGAGAAGAGGCTAGACAGGCGGGGGGGGGGGGGGGGGGGGGAGCTCTGGGGCGGGGCAGCTGGCACAGCTTGGAGGGAGAGAGAGCATCTTCCTCACACCTGCCTCCCTGGGCCTGCTGCCTGACACTCGGCAGACTTACATTACAGGGACCCTCAGTGGATGCTGCCACACTGTGTGACCTCGGACAGGCATCTAACTCCTGGACAGGCGCCAACTCTGCTCCCCCCCCCCCCCATAGCCACTGATCTTTCCACTGTCTCTCTGGTTTTGCCTTTCCCAGAATGTCACAGAGTCGGAATGGCACAGTATGTCACCTTTTCAGACTGGCTTCTTTTGTCTAAGGAAGAGCATTAAGTGTTCATTCCATGTCTTTTCACAGCTGGGTAGCCCATTTCTTTTCGGTGCTGACCAATGTTCCATCACCTGGATGGACCGCGGTTTCTTTGGAGTGCATCGTATTAACACACATTATTTTACAGAATCATAAAGTGAGGTGCGTAACAAAATGGCCAGAAAGTAAGCGCAGAAAGAGAGAATTTTCTGTCCACAAAGGACATTTGACCATATAGGAGTAAAATAAAATTATTTTAAAAGTACAGTACAAACAAGGGGGAAGTTCATGAATCCTTTTGTATTGCATGTAAAAGATACAATTTAGGAAAAAAGAGAGAATTGTACCACTGATGTGGTCTGTTCTTGAGTCATTCTCCAGTTTTTTGGTTTTTTTTTTTAATTTTCTTATTGATTATGCTGTTACAGTTGTTCTATTCCCCCCTTCATTCCCCTCCACCCTACCCCCCCCATCCCCACCATTACCCCCCTTTAGTTTATGACCATGTGTCTCGAGTCCTTTAGATTCTATATTTCCCATGCTATTCTTGCCCCCCCCCCCATCTATTTTCTATCTACTGTCTATGCTACTTATTTTCTGTACCTTCTCCCCCCTTCTCCTCCTCCCACTCCCCTGTTGCTAACCCTCCTTGAGATCTTCATTTCTATGTTTCCACTCCTGATGTAGCTGTCCTTTTAGTTTGCTTTTGTTTTAGGTGTGGTTGTTAATAACTGTCAGTTTGTTGTCCTTTCACTGTTCATGTTTCTTTAACCTCTTTTTCTTAGATAAGTCCCTTTAACATTTCATATAATAAGGGCTTGGTGATGATAAACTCCTTGAATTTGATCTTATCTGAGAAGCACCTTATCTGTCCTTCCATTCTAAATGAAAGTTTTGCTGGATAGAGCAATCTTGGTTGTAGGTCTTTGGATTTCATGACTTGGAATACCTCTTTCCAGCCCCTTCTTGCCTGTAAGGTCTCTTTTGAGAAATCCGCTGACAGTCTGATGGGAACTCCTTTGTAGGTGACTGTCCCCTTAGCTCTTGCTGCTTCTAGGATTCTCTCCTTCATTTTAATTTTGGCTAATATAATTATGATGTGCCTTGGTGTGTTCCTTCTTGGGTCCAACTTCTTTGGGACTCTCTGAGCTTCCTGGATTTCCTGGAAGTCTATTTCCTTTGCCAGATTGGGGAAATTCTCCTTTATTATTTGTTCAAATAATTTTTCCACTGGTGGCTGTGACTTTCCCCCTTCTGGTACCCCTATAATTCGGATGTTGGAACATTTAAAGATGTCCTCATTTCTAAGACTCTCCTCATTTCTTTGAATTCTTGCTTCTTGACTCTTTTCTGTTTGGTCATTATTTGCTTTCTTCTGGTCCACTCCATTGATTTGAGTCCCAGTTTCCTTTTCATTGCTATTGGTGTCCTGTGCAATTCCATTCAATTAGTTTCGCCTTCATATGTTTGTCTAATTTGTGGCTATAATCAACCAGTTCTGTGAGGATCCTGATCAGCAGTGTTTTAAACTGTGCGTCTGAGAGTTTTGCTATTTCTTCATCGCTTAGATTTATAGGCTCTGGGGCTTTGAGATCTTTTTGAGCCATTTTTGGTCTGTTCGCGCCCTTTAAGTGTGAGGAGCGGCTCCTTGGACTCCCAGGTCGCTGGGTTGTGACGCTGTATGTGGGGGCGTGGTCAGAGCGGGGAAATGGCGACCCCCTCTGCTTTTTCTCACAGCTGGGTGAGGAGCAGAACCTTAAGTGGTTCACCTGGGCCAGACCACTCAGTCGCTGGGTTATGACGCTGTATGTGGAGGTGGGGTCAGAGCAGGGAAATGGCAGCGCCCTCCCTGTGGCTTGCCGGACCCGCTCGGTCCCGGTCCAATCGCCTACTCCCTCGCCTGTCCACCCGCGCACAAATGCGCGACCACAGTCAACCCGCAGCCCTGCTCCCTCGCTGTATCCCTGCAGTCGCTCACTCGCTCGGTCGCTCACTAGGTCCAACCCTGCGCCTGGATTCCGGGTGCCTCAGTCCGTCCTACCGAGCCTTCCTGTGCAATCCCGCTCCACCAGCTGCTGGTTTCGCCCCCTGCCGGTCAGGCTGAAGAATTTGTTGTTATCAGACTTCTGAAAAGTTCAATTTTCTGTGTTCTGGCTGTGTTTTCTGTTGCTAATATTTAGTTGTCTCTAACCTTGGTTGTGTGAGAAGGCACGGCACATCCACCTATGCCTCCATCTTGGCGGAACTTTTTCTGTTTTTCATTCTCCAGTTTTAAACAATTCATGAAAAAAGAAGAAATGTCAACTTTAAACTTTTTACTTGAATTCAGTCAATATTTCAAGTATGAGCTAAAATTTGTACTTATGAAAGAAACTATCGCACTTCTCAGTGTGCACTCGTCCACTGTTTTAAACTGAACAGATAACGATTCCAAGTTCTTGCACAGAGGGGACCAAATGGAAGCGAGTCCTAGTCTGTCTGTCTCTCCACCCGGACCACTAGCGGTCTGCATCTCGGGTTTAAGAGGGCAAGGGCAGTCCTGCGGGGGCTGGAGACCGGACGGGGCCCCTCTGGGACCTCCAGGAGCTCTGTGGGAAGCTGGGGCTGCCTGGTGCCCTCTGGGCTGGGGGCGGGGGTTCCTCCGAGCCTGCTTATGGCGAGCTCACCGCCCACGTGAACTTGGCAACAGCCCTTCAGTGCTAGTTGCCCGGAAGGGGCGCTTTATCTCGCGCTGCCGAGCACTGCCCAGGGTCTGGCAATCGGTGGTTAAAAGCAGGCCCATTGAGCAGTTTTGTTTTGCTTAGTTACAGTCAACACACCCTCACCTGGCCCACCTGGCGGCCACCGCCCCTCGCCCTTGGCAGGCCCTTGAGACAGGTCCCCTAGTGGCCCAAGAAAAGCCAGAGGAAGCAGAGAGAAAGCAAGCCTGCAGGAGGGGGGGCAGGGGCAAGGCCCGGGGCAGGGCAGGGAAGCGGGGTGCAGACTGCCAGAGAGACTTCAGGGGACGGCGACCTGAAGCCGCAGGGCCAGGACCAGCCCAGGAGACCAGCTAGGCTGCCCTCCCGACACTCCTGGTCCTTGTAGACGGACAGCAGGCCCCAGAGGGCTGCTCCCTGCTGAGCTCCCTCAGTGTCGGTGGGACCCGAACACCCGCCCCTGCGGCTGTGCCCCTCCCTCTCAGGAGCGCCCTGCAGGGACACCTCACGCACCCTCGCCCTTTCCCGGGGAGCAGGCTGGCTTCTGGCAAAGGCACAAACCACCACCATGTTCCTGGAAGGTGTTGTGCTGCGGACCACACCCCTCGGAAGGGCCTCCGGGCCGCCAAGGGCGGGGAGTCGAAACCAGCTCCTCGCGCAGGAGGCTGGAAGGCGTGGAGGGCCAGGGCGCAGTGGAGGTCGGGGACCACGGGGCCCTTTTGCTGAAGCTCCCAGGCACTTGTCTCTCCCGTGGTGTCAGTACAAAGGGAGGCAGGTCGTTCCTCTTCTCTAATTCGGGGGCTGGGAAACTTCTGTGAAGGGCCAGAGAGTACATAGCTGAGGCTATTGTGTATTGTTCGTTAGTTTTCACAGCCCTTAACGTATAGAAACCCGTTAGCTCTCAGGCCAGACAAAACCAGGCCCTGGGCCGAATTTGGTCTGAAGACTATCTTTTGCTGACCTTTATTCTACATAGTTGACTTTTTTAGAGAGAGAGAAAAACACCAAGTTGCTGTTCCATTTATTTTATGCACTCACTGGCTAGTTTACCTGCATGTGCCCTGACCAGGGATTGAACCCTCAACCTTGGTGTATCGTGACAACACTCTAACCAAGTGAGCCACGGGCCAGGGCTCATAGTCCATATTCTTAAACTGAAGAGAAGGAGTAACCAATCTAAGTGACTTTCTACTGTGCCAAGAAGCTTCGTTTTCTTGCAAGAGACTTGATAGCACATTTTGAAACAGGTACGTGAAAGAAGCATTCTCTTCCTTCCTGAAAGGAAAGAGAAGAACAGCGAGTTCCGTGGGCGAGCCAGGAGCCGCTTCACAGCTCAGGAAAGGGCCAAGGCCTGTGCTCTCCGCAGGCGGGAGAGTGAGGCAGGAGCTAGGACCTGGGAAGGTGTGGCTGGCTAGTTAGTCGGGCGGGGTTGGGCCCAGCTGCGGGCGGGTGGGACCCAGTGCGCAGTGTGAAAAGCGATGAATAATTCCGAGAGACTGAGGGCAGAGCAATAAAGCAGCACAGGCCGATCGGCCACTGCTCAGTCCCTGGGCCGGCTCTGCTCCTGCACGGGGCTCTCTGGGCCTGTACGTGAGACACAGCCGCAAACCAGCTAGAAATCAGGCACCCTGCCGGTCTGAAGGGCCTTCCTGCAACTGCCGCTCCCTTGCAGGACGGGTTTAGACTCAGGAAGCAGGAGCCCACAGTGCCGGGGGTGGGCGCAGATGGGCTGGAGGGAGAAGCTGCAGCTGAGCCACTGAGGAGCAGAAAGCGCCCGCGGGGAGCCCTGCCTTTCCTGGTGCAGACTCCAGCCCGCTTAGGGACCCCTCCTCTTGGGCTTGCTTCAGTCTCTTCACCCTGCGCCAAGGGCGAGGGCTGTTAAAAGTAGGTTTGAGCAGAAAAGAAGCAGGAAAAGCCGTGTCCTCGGCAGCTTCCCCAGGCTTAGCACCGACGCTGATAAGGGGTAAAGGTGAGCAAGGAAAACAACCACGTGTTTTTCTTCGTCTTCTTTGTAAAGCAACTGTGGACAAAAGGGGCCACACTCCAAACCCGAGAGGCCCAGGGAGGCCTGTCTGTCGGCCTTACCAGCTTAGGGACCAAAAGTAACCACGTGGGATGGTCTGGAATGAAAAACTTTCCATCTGAAAGTGAGTCCTGTCCCAGGCCGTATCTCCCTGACGAAGGCCTGTCTTTCCCTTACTGAGCGGCCTGCGGTCTGTGCCTGCACAGTAACAAAGCCTCTGGACTTCAGGGCAGTTACCTTCCTCCAGGCCCCTCAGGGCACAGTCCCTGCAGGGGAGGGAGACACAGGTCCCCTCACTGGGGAAAAGAAGCCTGTGTCTCGCCCTTCTCTTTACACAGTTGCAGAGGTTTCCCCCCCAACCCATCCCCAGAGCAGGTCAGGTCATCGCACGTCCTCCTGATGGGAATGTATCAGAGAAGGTGCAGAGCTGCCATCTCTGGGTCATTTTCTCCACCTGTTGAGATGTTGCATCCCAGCAATTGTTGTCTGTTTGACTTGAGTAAACTGATAAAAATTCTGCCAGGTTCGGTCACATGGACCTATTTCCTCCATTTAAAAAAGGGGGTGGTACTTTTAATATGTTTGCGCGCACGTGTGTGTGTGACTTTTTACTTAACTGCATATATTTATTGAAGAATAATGTGCACAGTCACATATTAAAACAAGACTAAGAAGACGTACTTTGGGAAATGGCCGGGGAGGCCCAGCCCTCCCACCCCAGAGGAGCACTGCTGGGTTTCCTGGGTCCCTTTCCTTCCGGTGCACGGTAGGTGCTCGGCACACAGTGAGCTCGGGGGCCCTCCCCAGGGTGTGCGTCTCCGAGACCCTCCCTTCCCTAGTGGACTGCTCACCGTGTTCGTGCCCGGTGTCTGTACTCAGGGTCATTCGCAGGCTCTCGTTCTCACAAACGATGCTACCAGGCAGCCCTGGCAGCTGCAGGCAGATTGGCCGGGTTGGATTCCAGGGCTGCCGTCTCTTGTTAACTCTGGGACCGTCTTCACTCTATTGACTTTCCTAAGTGTCACATGGCAGTAGCAGAGGGACAGCCACGGGGTCCTCAGGAGGGCCAATGTCAAGTGCCGCGCTTGCTGCCGCATCTGCATGCAGCAAAGCTCTCCACGTGTGCAGAATGCTCCTGCTCTGTCCTTTCCAGCTTGCGGTGCATTCTGGTTTCTCCGCGGGGTGAGTTCTCAGCAGCCGGGTGGCTGCATCCTTGGGTGTTCATTGAAAACTCGACACCGTCGCTGGTCTCTGAGGCGGAGCCTGCGTTTGTCCCTCTGCTCTCTCTGTGCCCCAGGAGGCTGACCTGCAGGAAACCGATCTGTCTGTCCCTGATTTCCATTCAGCTTCCCTGGGAGGGGCAGACTCCGGCGGGCACAGCGCAGGGTGCAGGGCAGGGAAGGGGCCGCAGGCCTCCACAGGGCAGTGGCTGTTCCTCTCCCTGAAGCTGGAGGCAGCTCCTCTCCAGGGTTCAGCCCAAGCTCCCTCCCTTGCCCTCAGGCCTGGTGGCTGCCTGTCCATGGACATGACCCTGAGCACACCGCTCCAAATAACCCCGGGGTCAGCTTCCTGGTTGCCCATTTCCCGTGCCATCTGGTTGGCGCCCCAACCCATGTGCCCGCCCACTAAGGGTCTCTGAGAACTCATTTCCCCAAGCTTTGGGAAATATTGTCCCATCTCAAAATCTCTTTTGAGATTTTTACCTAAAAATCATCCTTTAGTTCTTTACTTTTTCGGGGCACCAGGGCTATTATTTACCTTTTATCACAGGTAATGGTTCCCCTTGAACTCTGGTTTCTTAAAGGCCTTTGCACCAGCTTTGACTTAATCCCCTTAAGCCCCTCTAGCAAAGTACCGTTGATGATGGTAAACAGAAGTTTATTTCTCATGGTTCTGGGGCTCGAAAGCCCAAGAACTGGTGCCAGCAGGTTCGGCGTCCTCAGGTGGCAGCAGGGTGGGGAGGTTCGGGGGTCTCTCCTCTGAGGGTGCTGGTCCTGGTCCGAGGCTGCGCTCTCAGGACCTAGTCGCCTTCTGAAGGACCCGCCTCCGATGGCCACCACACTGGCAGTTCCACTTCCGTGTATGACTTCTGCGAGGGGACACAGTCTAGGGCAAGTACGATGGTCCCCACTTATCTGCAGGGGGTACCCTGTAAACACCCCCCACAGGGGATGCCCCAAACCTCTGATAGAACCGGCCCTGTGCGTACCTTTTCCCTGTACACACACACACACACACACACACACACACACACGCCTTTTCACTTAAAGGAAGCACTTGCTGGCCTGAGATTGGCGAGTGTGGATGGCCAGCATCGCTTTCTCAATGAGAAAGCCGTGGGGTGCCCTCTGTGCATGCTGACATCGGCCTCCCTCATCCCCACGGGGAGTTTAAAGTTAGCTATTGCCCACCCCATCGACAGAGCAGATGCGTCCAGTGCACACTGACTTCTGTCTCCGGGCTTCACAGGAGTCTCCGGGCTTCTGTCTCCATCTGTGTTGCTGGAAAGGACTTCATCTGCCCCTTTAAGCATCGAAAGGGAAAGCCTTGCTTGTGCGGTGGCTCCCTGTGTTACCTGGGTGATAGGTGGGTGCTCTCATTCCGAGCTCTTCGCTAGAGAGGAGAGTATACTCCTGCTGGGCATTGGGCCTGAACTCAGGTGAGTGGGCCTAGAGCCTGGAGAGAAATGATCAATACTGAGCCCTGGCTGGTGTGGCTCAGTGGATTGAGTGCTGGCCTGCAAAACAAAAGGTCACCAGTTCAATTCCCAGTCAGGGCACATGCCTGGGTTGCAGTCCAGGTCCCCAGTAGGGGGCGTGTGTGTTGATGTTTCTCCCTCTCTCCCTGCCTCCCACTCTGTCTCAAAAAGAAAAAAAAAAAAAACCTGACGTACAACATTGATCAGCAGATAAGGACCAAGGGAAGGGGGCAACCTGAGTCCTTCAGTGAGGTTTTTTGTTTGTTTTTAAAGGAAGTCAGAAAATCGGATATTTGAATCAACAAAAAGCAGAAAATAAATTTGTGAGTAAGATGAGCTCTAGTAGCCAATATATGTTTCTCACTGGAAAAGAGAGGTTTAAAAAAAGGAATTAGCTTAAAGCAAGACGGTTTCCTTTTTTCCCCAAATATGGTAAAACTGTACCAGCTACAGATTTAACAGAAGTAAAACAACGGCTGTTACTCGGAAGTCACAGATGCCTCGGTTGTGGTCTTGGTTGGCTGTTAAAGATAGAACAGCTGGCCCATCGCGCCCTCTGCCGCTGCCGCCCCCCACGTGGCAGACTGAGTACCTTCAGGAAGTTAGTTAAAGGGTCCCGGTCAGCCTGTTTTCATAGTCAGATAATCTTGACGGGGCTTCTTTCTCATGAACTCACTAAAATCATTAAGGAAAGAGGAAGAGGGCTTTCAACAGATATAGACTGTGATTGCGACCTGATTTTAATCCCATTGGAAACTAAATCAAATGCTTCCCTTTCAGGCTTTAGTACAGAACGGCTGCCCAGTGGCCACGACCTGCTCTGATTTCTCTGATCACGAGGCTGGCACAGGGGCCGCTGGAGAGGAGCCTCGAGTTCAGTCACTAGCAACGTGATCGCCAGCGCTGGGGGACTCGGGGAGGGCTGCACAGGAACTCCTATTATCCGCAACTTTTCTGTGCCTGTACATCGTTCTAAAACACAACGTTGTTATTATTTTTATTGTTTCGACTGATTTATTGACTTTAGAGAGAAAGAGAGGAAGGGAGGGAGAGAGAGAGAGAGAGAGAAACATGGATTTGTTGTCCCGCGCATCGACCCACTCATTGGTTGATTCTTGCCTGTGCCCTGACTGGAGGTTGAACCTAAAAAGCTGGCACATCAGGACGATGCTCTAATCAACTGACCTACTGAGCTGGGGCTGCCTGGCCTCTAGAGGGAGACGTCGCCCCTCTCCACCTCCCTGGCCTCCACAGCACAGGTGCCGGTGGGGCTTCCTCCCCCACAGCCGCAGGGCAACTGCTCTCCAAGGTCCGCGGTGACCCCTCTGCAGCCCGGCCCACCGCCTGCTCCGCCGCCTCATTCTCTCAGCCTCTTAACTGCATTTCTAAAACATGATCTCTCCTCCCTCCAGGGCCCTCTCCCTTGGCTTCCGCCCCACCTGCCAGTGGAGTCTTCTCTTTTGGTTGCTTCTGCTTCCTCTTGCCATCCTGTTGGGACCTCCCCGCCTCCCCGCTGGCTGCCTCTGCTCCCACCCCCCACCCCCACTCTCTGCAGGGTCTCACCCTCCCTGCTGCCGCCTCCCCGCCAAGCCTGTGCTCCTTCCTCACCCTGGGACACCCTGCTGGCCCTGCCGTTCCAATGCACCTCCCCTCTCAGACAGGCTCCCCTTCCCATCCGTCCTTTTCTTTGTCACCCTGTTAGTTTGCTAGGGCTGCCATGACTGGATACCACAGGACCAACAGAAATTTGTTTTCTCAAATTCTGGAGGCTGGGAGAGCTCAGAGGAAGGTGTTGGCAGAGCTGCTTTCTCCCCAGGCTTCTCTCCTCAGCCTGCAGATGGCCGCCTGCCTTCCTGTGGTGTCTGCACGGGGCCTTTTCTCTGTCCGCACCGCCCCTTGTGTATGTCATACATGTGTATGTTGCCCCCATTCCCTTTAGGTAGGAAGGGAAAATAATCCCAAAATATTTCAATAGTCCTTATGGTATTTGCTTCATCTTTTACAGATTGGTACTATCAGGCAAAGAAAATGGTAAAAATCCCTTCTCAAATTGACGGACAGATTTGTTTGGGGAGCAGGTGGTACACCCTTAACCCAAGTACAGAGCTGTCACTAGCGAGGGAGGGACACCCCCTCAGTAGTGAAGTCTGTGTATTTTGGGTTAGGGGTGTACATGAGGGGCTAAGTAACATTTTTGGGTAATACCAGGGAGCATAAAGCATGAGAAGTGGAAAATGAAAAAAGGAAGTAGAGAGAGAGAGAGAGAGAAAGGAAGGAAGCAGGGGAAGAAAAAGAGGTCCAAAAGTAAAGAAAACCCATGGTGGGGCTATGGACTCAGCTGAATATCCCTTTGGTTCTAACTGTGTTCCAAGTTCAGGGACAAATAAGTACTGACTTCCACAGACTCAGCCTATGTGAAGTTAGGATGGACCGGAGGAAGAATGAACACACTACCTGTTCACCCCCTCCCCCCGAAAGGGCAAGCCAAGGTCTCAGAACGGTGCATGTTTCTGGTTTTTATATCATTTTTGTTTCCGAACCCCATGCTAGAGCACATTCTGTGAGTGATCCCCGAGGGGCTGAGGCAGCGTACCAGCCCGAGACGACAGAGTCGTCCGAGGGGAGAAGCCCGTGAGGTGGAAATCTGGGGACCGGGTCCTGGGGGCTGCCGCTTGGGGATTAAACTGCGGAGCATCCGAACCGGTTTCCAGGCCTGGCTACTGGAGCATGCACTTGTTCTGTGTACATGCTTACCAAACTGTAGACCATAAATATGACCAAAAATCAAGGCCAAACTGTAGACCATAAATATGACCAAAAATCAAGGCCGCGTCTCATAAACTTAATAGCACTAATGAAGCGGCAAAATATCTGAGAATCCCTGAAAATCCACCATGCTTGCTGACCATCAATCAGAGGGAAATGTTGAGAACAACAGATTTTTGTGAGAGGAGAGAATGTCTGTTCAGTGAATGTACTGGGTATATGTGAAAGGTAGCTCATGGTTCTTTTTAGAATACCGAAAAACAATTGTTACCTACTTTGCTTTCTTTTTTAAAGTATACTTTATTGATTATGCTGTTAGTTTTCCCAATTTTCCCCCTTTATCCCCCTTCTGCCCTGCACCACCAACCCTCTAGCGTTCCCTCCCCTTAGTTCATGTCCATGTGTTGTACATGTAAGTTTCGACTTGTTTCCTATGCTGTTCTTAACCTCTCCCTATTTTATGCCTACCGTCTATGCTTATTCCTTTTCCGCCCCCCATTCTTCCCCTCCCCCTCCACAGTGAAAACACTCCATGTGATCTCCATTTCTCTGATTCTGTTCCTGATCTAGTTGTTTGTTCAGTTTTAGGTTCACTTGATGATAGTTGTGTTTGTTGTCATTTTACTGTTCATTGTTTTTGATCTTCTATTTATTAGATAAATCCTTTTAACATTTCATATAATGGCTTGGTGATGATGAACTTTTTAAAAAATATTTTATTTATTTATCTTTAGAGGGGAAGGGAAGGAGAGAGGGAGAGAAATATCAATGTATGGTTGCCTCTCATGAGTCCCCTGCTGGGAACTGGCCTGCAACCCAGGCATGTGCCCTGACTGGGAATACAACCGAGATCGACTGGTTCGCAGTCCCACGCGCAACTCAGGGCAATGATGAACTTTTTAACTTTACCTTGTCTGGGAAGCACTTTAACTGCCCTTCCATTCTACATGATAAGTACTTTGCTGTCTTTCTTACTGTCAAACAACTATATTGTCTATACAAGCACAGTTTGGGTAGTCATTTCTTAACTTGGAAGGAATGCAGAATAGCTGTTTTGCCTAGAGGTTGGAAGGTTAACTGTGGAGCCCACTGGACTAAGTCTTCCATGGGGTTTGGGGGGCGTTGGCACAGAACCTTTATAAGGTGTTATTTTACGGAAAACGGAAATACAGATACTTTCTTCCGCAGTATCTGCATTTCAACCAAGAAAGTGCCTTACAGTGTATCTCACGGTACAGTTTAAAACCTCAAAGGGGAAATTAAGCAGGTATTCATGGTCAAGACTCCACACAACCCACTGCCTTCGAAGTTGCCTGACTCTGAAGATGCCATTTCTAAAACAAGTAAGTGGACTTTTCCTGCGGTTAACAAAGCTAAATGTTAAACGTGTTCTCTCTGACTTTTAACTGACTTTCACTGAAGAACACAACGGTCATGGGTTTATAAAGATTTACTCCTTTTGATTATCTTTCTCATTTTACAGCCTTCCCAAGTGGCAGGGAAAATTGAACTGGAAGAGTTTCCCTCCTCCAGGGCACACTGCCTGACACAGCCCCAGAGCACAGCAAGCCCCGGGGGCCATTCAGCTTGGGACCACAGTATCTCCAATTCCAATTCAGAGCAGCCAAAACGGAAAACCTCAGGTTTTACCTCGATATCTGCTCCAACCTGTTCTTTTCAGGATTATTATAGTAGTATAGTGTAAAATTTTTTTCAATGGTTTCTTAGAGGAGACAGCAAAAGAAAACACAAGAAAAAACAGAGAAATTGGACTTCATAAAAATTAAAAACTTTTGTACTACAAAGAATTCCACCAAGAAATTGAGAGGATAACTCCCAGAATGAGTGAAAAGATTTGCAAATCTTTTCCCTGCCACTTGGGAAGGCTGTAAAATGAGAAAGATAATCAAAAGGAGTAAATATAAACCCATGACCGTTGTGTTCTTCAGTGAAAGTCAGTTAAAAGTCAGAGAGAACACGTTTAACATTTAGCTTTGTTAACCGCAGGAAAAGTCCACTTACTTGTTTTAGAAATGGCATCTTCAGAGTCAGTCATAAACCTGATAACAGGCTTGTGACTAGAATAAAGAATCCCTACACCTCAATAATAAAACACAAGGAACAGGGCTTGCTTAAGGCAAAGAGAAGCGTTTTATTGAAGAATTACATGCCTGGGATGTGACTACTCTCCAGGACCTGCCTGCGCACTTACGGGTTTATGATCAGATCAACCCATTCTACCTGCCATGGAATCCCTTTTTTTTTTTTTGGTCTACAAAAGTGTTATTAAAACAAACAACTCTTCTTGGTGATGATCATAGAAGTTGGCCAGATCAAGCAGAAATGACCCAGGTTTAATTTCATATATATATGAAACGTCCCACAGGGCCGGCTTCACATTTCGACGACCTAGGCCTAGGGTCCTGGGGGATCCCAACAGAAATGATGCTCTGGAGGGAGAGAAATCCACGCGGCCTGATGGGGTGTTTTTCTCCCAAGTAGCAGCCCTCCAGGCATCTCTGACCTTGTTTACAAACGAGCCCGCCCAGCCTGCCCGCGCAGGTGGCTAGGCAGGAACAGAGAGACACGAGGGACTCGCCGGAGCCACTTCCTGGAGCACGTTGTTTAAATTCCAGGCAGTAGAAATGAACTCCCCGCTAGTCGCTGCAGGACCCCACTAGACACCCCGCCCCCACCCAAGACTACCCACCAGTGGGTTAGAATGACGCCGTAAGGAAAGGACACTAGAACCTGCCCCCAACTTCGGGACTCACTTCCCGGCCTCCTTCGCCCTGCCCACCGCTTCCCTACGCCCCGCCTCCCCCCCCGCCCAGCGGGCTACGCACATGCTCTGGAAACCCCGGAAGGCCGGTGTCATCCGGGTGCTTTGCGGGGCGGGGCACAGAGCGTGGCTCTGTGACGACGGGTAGGCGGTGCCAACTCCGGGGACCTGGGCTTCCGGGCGGAGGGGCGAAGGGAGTGGAAGTTGCCTTGTCTCCGCCCTAAGGACGTTCCATACAGGACAATGGGGGGGAGTCTTGGTTCTCAAACTCCCCTTTGAGATGGAAATGCCGGCCAAGTAGCTTCACTTCAAAGGACTCGCGCTTTGGGAAGTGTTATTCGTATCCCCTCTTCCTGGTCTCCTTTCCTGATCTCCTGAAGAAGCCTGATGACCTGCCCGCTCTAGGTTCTCCTCTCTGTTATTGCGCAGGTGGTGGGGCCCGCGGCGCGCGCAGGCGCAGAGAGCTCGGGGCGGTGCCGCTGAGGGCGGGTGACGCAGCGGCGTAGCTGCCATTTTAAGTTGTTTGTTCTGGCTGCTTGTCTCAAACGCGGCTTCCCCGGATCCCGGAGTCGCCGAGGCTGCAGCTGCTTCCGCAGCCACCGGTGGCGGGGAACGAGGCTGTGCCGCCGCGCACACTTGCTTGCAGCTCGGCGCTCGCCTTTCGGGCCCCGCTCTCCTGCGAGCCAGAGCCGCTTGGGGAAGGAAGACTCAGAGCAGATGCTTGGACTGAAATAACTTTACTTGGGGTTGACTCGCCGACGGACCTTAGCGCAGGGCTCCCTCCCTCCCCCTCCGCGGGACCGCTCCCTCCTGCTCGTTCCCCTTTCTCTCTCTCTCGCCGCCGTCCCGTCCTCCCTTCGTCCGGGGCGCCGAGCCAGACTATGGGTCCCAGGCGGGGACTGCGTGGCGGTAGCAGCGCGGGCGGCCCGGCCCCAATGCGCGCCGCAGCGTGGATGGGGGGGCTCCGTTGGCTTCTGGTGTTCTCTTGACATGGCTCCTGCCCGAGCCGCGAGCAGCGCCCCCGCCACTTCCGCCGCCGCCGCCGCCGCTCCGCCCGCGGGCTGCGGCTAGAGGGCCCCCTAGCCTGCCCGCGTCGGTCCGCGACCCCGCCCTGAACCATCCACTCGGGAAGCATGGTCTGTTCCACGTGAGAGCGCTCATCCAGAGTCCGGGAACCTCGTTTCCTAGGGGAGTGGGGTGGGTGTGCTTTAAAAAGTAATTACTATTAACAACTATTCCCTTTATTCTCACTGGTCTTTCCCCCTTTGCCCCGCCTACTCTACCCGGGCGGAAACTGTTTCCACGATGAAATGAGAGAAAACCCGAGTGATCCAGTGTCTCCCGTGGTGCGAGTGAGTTGCTGCCGCTGAAAGCAAAGGGTGGGGGAGGGCCTGGGGGGGGCGGAAGGCAGGTGACCCCCGGGCACGGCCTTGATTTGGGAGAACTGCCCCCTTTGCCTCAGCGACGCCCACGGTCGGGGCCGGGTCCTAAGGAAGGCTCCCTTGGGGTGTGTGGAACTAACTCCCTGGGTGCGCCGGGGCGCTGTCTGAGAGAGGCGCAGGGACTGTTCCATCGAGTTCTGTGCCCCTTTCTGTTGCCATCATGGTGCTCCTGGGCAGCAGCCTTGGCAGCCGCCTGAGGGTGAAAATGTGGGCTCTGGGAAATTGGGAAATAACGCCGCTGTTCTCCTTCCTGGCTCCTTCGGGCAGCAGCTGCCCGACCCCGGTATACACTGTAGTTGATTGCAGGGAAACCCTGAACCTCTCTCCGTCCTTCTCGACCGACTTTGCACTGTTCTCTTTGCTCACCACCAACTGTAATCAATAACAGCACTGACAACGTAGCAATAGCGAGACCTGGAGTGACTGAGAACAAGTAGGCGCCGCAGCCATGGGCCGGGCTGGGTGAGACCCCGTCGGGTATTTCCGTTTCATTCACCTTCCCTGTTCTGGGGTTTCTGGGAGGTTTTTTTGGTGGGTTTTTTCTTTTCTTTTCTTTTTTTTCTTTCTTTTTTTTTTTTTTTTTTGGTACTTGGAAAGCAAAGGTCACACTTCCCCCACCCTCTTCCTTCTCATAATTCCTTTTCTAAAAAGGGGGGCGAAATCCGGTTGGATTTTAAGGGTTGGACTGGTGTCAGCTGTGTTTTAGTGCACACTTAAGTCCTGATTGTAGGCTTTTTCTTTTCCCATAAGGCCTTCTTTTGGCAGTTAAGCCAAATGTATTTTCAAAGAAATTAGTTCAAGTATCTTCTCTGCTTTTTTTCTCCTTCCTTCCTTTTCCCCGTCCCATTCCAAATGTTGTCCAATATGACTGGGGAGCACCTTTTATTTGACCCTGTGATGTGACAGTCTGCTAATATCGCCAGAAGGTGCAGTTTTGGGTTACAGTTGTGATTCTAGCCACTAAGTCATATTAGCAGGGGGAAAAATGACTTGTTTCTGTTGTACTTGAGTCTTAAGAAAAAGTGCCCATAGTTTAGCGACAATTTCCAAAGGCTTTAGTACCACCTGCATTCGAAAATGGGGGACCCAAACTCCCGGAAGAAACAAGCTCTGAACAGACTACGTGCTCAGCTTAGGAAGAAGAAAGAGTCTCTAGCTGACCAGTTTGACTTCAAGATGTATATCGCCTTTGTATTCAAGGAGAAGGTAATTGAGAGTTCGTGGGCATTAAGTAGCACCAGTGGTCAAGTGAGTTTTTGAAACAGCGGGAGTATTGGCCTGAGAAGTGGCTGCTCCGTCTCCTCTGCAGGCTTCTGTTTGGGGGGGGGGGGATGCCGCAGGACTCCTGGTTTCAGGTCCACTTCCCAGTAGCCCGGGGTGGGCAGCGTCATGAAACTTGCACTTAGCTTTATGGCGACTTTCATTTCTGAGTCATTCAGAGAACCTCATCACTGGATCTGAAGCTTGTCTGACATAAGTAGACTAATCGAACATACCTAAGAAGTTTAACTTTTTTGGTCTTAGAATTCCACAGATAAATAGCAAATAGTGAGTTGCGAGTTGTCAAAGAGAAGCATGAAAAAAACAGTAGTTTTCTCCAACTTAAAATAACTGGCAGTTTCTTTCTCTGACTTTGAAATGAGATTAGGTTATGAGTACATGGAAATACCACAGCTTTTGCAATCAGCTGATTGCGAGTCAGAAAAACAACCTTTAGTGTGATATCTAAATAACTGGGAGCTCCCTGGGTTTTTATCCCTCTTAACTCCAAAGTTGAGGGGTTGAAGTGCCCTTCGCTGCCACGGGGGGAGGTACTGTGGGGTGCTTTCAGAGGGGGTGCAGCTAATCCGCGCAGCTTTTTCTTTGAAAGTTGAGGTTTTAATTTAGCCGTTGGTGGAACCAGTTAAATTATTTCCAGAGTGGTAAGTGTTCTTCACCTGAGGGAGTGGTGTTTTTCCCACAGCATTTAAGGTAAAGTAAGCACTTGCTGTGAGCACCACCGCACTGTGGAAGCACCGGGTAAACATTCTGACGACCGCCTGCTTGGTCAGGGCTGGGGGTTGGGGGAGGACGGGAGGATTTGCCCACTGGGAGGTCTGTGTTTTCAGCACAAAGCTTCATTTTGAGAGTTTTGGTGAGTTAGCGGAAAGGCGCATGACCCTGTACTTGGTCTGAGTGTTGGGCGGTGTGCTCTCAGTGGACTGATGCACTTCGTTTCCTTGCAGAAGAAGAAGGCAGCACTTTTTGAAGTGTCCGAGGTTATACCAGTCATGACCAATAACTACGAGGAGAGTATCCTGAGGGGCGTGCGAGACGCCAGCTACTCCTTGGAGAGCTCCGTGGAGCTCCTGCAGAGGGACGTGGTGCAGCTCCACGCCCCGCGGTACCAGTCCATGAGACGGGTGAGCTGTGGGGCGGGTACCCCCCAGGAATGTGTGGTTACTGTAGTAAAGAGTCTTTAAAGGTGATTTCAGATAAAACACAGGTGACGTTTCTGCTGTGGTATTAGGCTGATAATTGATGTCCATTCTTGATGTGGGTGTGTTTTATATGACTGACCATTGGCTTTCCTTTTGGGGGGGAAATAACCTCATGTGTCTGATAAATAGGAAGTGTCACATAGAACTAATAAACAGGAAACGTCACAACAGTAGGAGGCACTGTTATGGCCAGCCCGCTGAGCTCCTACACCTCATGGGAAGTTAACCCGGCGTGTTTGCAGAGGAGACGCCCAGTTAGCTATGGGGTAGGGGAGAAGGTGCGGTCAGCACACACTGGCCACGACGGAGGGCTGCTGGCCTTGGACATCAGTGCCGTGCTGGGGTAACGAGGGGGGGACCAGCATGCAGCAGGAACAGCAGTAGCATTTCAGTGGTGATGGCAAGGTGGCAGTTCGTAGACGTTCAGGGGCACCGGTGCTGCAGTGGCTTTGGTTTGGAAGAGAGGAAGTAAAGGTGCAGAGACTTTTAAAAAAAAGACGAATCAGCTGCAGCTGGGGAACGTAAGTTCTGATGGAGGGACGTAGTTGCACGACTGGGGACTTGACAAGATAAAAATTAGAATTAGGTGCCGAGCTGCTCAGGTTCCGTGGGTCCTGTGACACCTCCTCTTCCGTGAAACAGGACTCGGTGGGCCTCGCGCGGCGGGCAGGGTCTTCACGGTCTAGCGACAGAGCGTGCGGCTCGGCCGGGTGGTGCTCCGTCTGTAAGTGATCTCTCCCTCTGCTTCCTCCTGTCCTGCTGCAGGACGTGATCGGCTGCACTCAGGAGATGGATTTCATTCTTTGGCCCCGGAATGACATTGAGAAAATTGTCTGTCTCCTGTTTTCCAGGTGGAAGGAATCTGATGAGCCTTTTAGGCCTGTTCAGGTACTGTATCCTGACACAGTGTGGTGAGCACCTGTAAGTGGAAACTCCTGGAATAGGGTCTGACTTAAATGCTTAGTAGAAGTTCTATTTTCAGTTCCTTTCGTCCTGTTGAATGCTGTAATGCAAGGGGAGAAAGCATTTGGATTATAGACTCTTGAGAATGAGGTGGTTCTCGGCTGCCCGGTGTGTTTGCTGTTGTGGCCGGAGGGCTCGTCTTGGGCAGTGGGTGTGAGCCGAGTGGAGGAGGGGCTCATGGATCTCCTCACCTGTGCCCCACCCACTGCTGAGACAGACGTGCCCAGCCTTCCTGGGGGCAGGACTTGCCGGGATGAAGAGAATCTTCACAGTGGTAGCCACCGGCTGCGTGTCCTGACCGGGCACTGGAAACTAAGTCGTGGTGCTGCTCGGCCGCGTGCACCTGCGTGCAGTAGGTGTTTCGCAACATGTGACGTGTTTGTGGTCACATGTACGTGTTTGTGTTTCTTACTAGGCTAAGTTTGAGTTTCATCACGGTGACTACGAGAAACAGTTTCTGCACGTACTGAGCCGCAAGGACAAGACTGGAATTGTTGTCAACAATCCAAACCAGTCCGTGTTTCTCTTCATTGACAGACAGCACTTGCAGGTGAGTGCTGGCCCCTTAGGGTCCTGTTTTAAATCTGATGGTCACCACCACTGTTTCCTGTGGCCCTCCGCGCTGCATTAGCTGTGAAGTTACTGGAAGAGGAAGAAGCAGGTCCCCTGGGCCTCGTGCTGGTGCAGTGCCCCCCCACCACCACCTGGCTGTACATCAGACTTGGGGGGGGAGGCTTTCAGAAGGCTCAAGGGGCTTTTAAAAGGCTGGCCCTGGGGTCTGAGTGAGAACGGCGGGCCTGTGGCTTCCCTGCTGACAGCAGCGCCCTGAGGTGGTCTTCCGTGCATGCAGTCTCAGGCCCTGCCCACCCCGGCGCAGTCGGAGTCTGCACTCTGAACCGAGCCTCCCGGGACCCGCAGCATTTCTTGAGAAGTGCTGGCCTGTTTCAAAGCAAATAAAAGTCTAAAGGGATGAGGCACATTGTATTCAGAAGAGCCGTGCGTGTTTAAAATGGGCATTTCCAACTTAGGCAGCAGTCCAGGTGTTCCAAGTTAATTTTTATTTATAAAACAGTATAAATAATGTTTGTTTATACATGGTCCTATCCTAAACCAGACTGTCACGACTTAGAGTTTATGATACTTCATTATTAACCTTTACCATAACGTGGGACTGTGGTGAGGGCCGGAGCGAAGGGTCTGTTTGGAGGGGCTGGTGCTGTAGAGAGCGGGCTGGGCCAGGAGGCTGATTCTCCTGCAGACGCAGCCGCCCCCTGGCTGGAAGCCCCTCACCCAGGCCCGTGGAGCTGAGTACACACCGTCTGTGGGGTGGTGGCTGTGGCAGGCACACACGTGCACATGAGCAGGTTCACTTCCATGCACAGGCTGCAGGCGCACCAAGGCCACTCGTTTTCCTCAGGGGACTTGGGAGGGAGGCGGGGTCTGGCTCCGCTGACCTTCCCCTCGCTGGAGCGGTCATACGTGGGAGCACCCAGCACACTTGTCCCAAGTTCGGTGGTAACATCTAGTGACCTTTTGAAAGTAAGACTTGGAGTTTATCTGGCAGCACGCTAGCTTTTTTCTAGTCTGTTGTTTGAGCATGTGCTCAGGTCTTACCTTTTAAAGGGTAATAGAACAGGCAGCGTTTCTGGTCCTCCCCTGCCTGCTCTCACCGGGTCTGCACTCCCTGCCTGTAGCCACGCCCTCTCGCCTCTTCCGAGTTGCCTCCGTGGAAGGCCTTGGATCCTAATTTCCTTCGGCAGGTAGTCTGCTGCTATAGTTCTGCTGCTGCACTGTTTCCGTGTCACTAACTCCTCCTGTACCCCCGCTGCTGCCGTCATCTCCCCTGCGGAAAGTCTTTATCTGTGATTGTGCTTACATGTCGTTTCCCTGTATTTTGTATGGAAAAGTCTGGTTCCTAGGGTCCCAGTGGGTGAGAACCACCATTTATTCCCTTACTCTGTGTTGGTCATCACTGTGTCTGCAAGTGCTCAATAAACCGTGGGAGACAGACGTCGTGTGGCAGTTGAACGCTTATGTCACAGTCTTCTCTGTTAAGAATGTTAAACCTTTTTCCCTCCAGACTCCAAAAAACAAAGCTACAATCTTCAAGTTGTGCAGCGTCTGCCTCTACCTGCCGCAGGAGCAGCTGACCCACTGGGCGGTGGGCACGGTGGAGGACCACCTCCGCCCGTACATGCCCGAGTAGCGCGCTGACCAGCAGAGGGCGATGGGGTGCAGCGGCCGCCTTTTCTTGTTTTCTCACCACTTCATTCTTTCAGAATTTAAAGGAAATGGACTCATGCACAGAACACTATGCATTTTGAAACTTGTTCATCCTGGATTTTTTTTAAAAATCATTTGTATCTCAGAACTTTAACACAATTAGATGTCTTCTGCACGGACTGTGTGAAAGAAGATGCTCTGCGTCTTCGCTGCGCTGCGTCAGCATCTTGAAAATGTGAAGGAAGGACGGACTCTGCTCACTGAAATGCGCACTGTGTCTGAGGCGCGGGGCGGCACTCCTCTCTGGGGTCTCCACCTGTGCTGGGTTTGCCTCCGACTTAGTCATCAGCGTTTAGGGGGCGCGAAGTGAAGGTAACAGGCATAACTAACATTTTAAAAACTTGATAGCTTTGCTATAATCACCGTTGCTCCTGAGCACTGTCAGATTCATTCTGACGACCAGAAGTGGTTGTTGAAAAAATGCAACCACGGGAAAGAAATCTTAAATGAAAAAAGCATCTCATTGTAGGCACCTTGCCTCATGTTCCACTGGGCCGTTTGCTCCCGAGTACTCACGAGTACACGCATTTTATTTCCAGATCTCTTTCCCCGGGCTGCTGTTAGGAAAGGGCTCGCTGCGCGTGTGGGCGGACCCGCGGCGCAGGTGTGGGCTCTGCGGCAGCAGCGAGCCCGTGGCTGCGGGCACCACGCCGGGTCCGGGGCTTTCCTTTAGGCGGTTGGTTTGTTTGTTTTGTTTCCTGGTTTTAAAGAGATTTTGATTACAAAAAAAATTCCAGTGAATTGTGCAGAAATCCTGGTTTCTACACCATTCTAAAGAAAAACGTATGAGGGTTTTTTGGAGTAGGAAAAACTATTAAAGTTGGCATCTTAAATTGTAAAAATCATTGAGTGTCGGTCACAAAAGCAGAATTCATTTTGTGCAATGAACATAAGGAAAGACTACTGTATAGTTTTGTTTTGTCTCCTTTCAGATGAAGAGCTTTGCGTAGGGTCGCACACTTGATGGGAGTGACCTGGGCGCGTCTGCTCCTTTCGGGCAGGGCTCCGTGCTCACTGGCCTCCAACTGCATTAGCTTCCCATTGGGATTTGGAAAAATGAAAACCTAAATAAAATAGGTGAAAGTTCCTGACTATTCAGGTGAATACACAAAACTCGAGGTGGTAACTTTTTTTCCTGAGTGTCTGGGTAGTTGTCACTAATGATCTTAGGGTTATAGTCCATGGTTAAACAATAAATTCAGAAGAAAAACCTGGCCATTTGGTTTGTAATTTCAACAAGAAAGGAATCGACGTTTTGCCAGCCTTTAACAGTTGTTAGCCTGGCCTTATACTGCCTCATTTAATGGAAGAAAAAAAACAAACGATTAATTCCAACATGCTTTTGTATGATTCCTGGCCATTAAGTTTGCTGGGACACTGGGGTGTTTGCCTCCGCAGGCGCTGTTCTGGGCCCTGGTCTTCAGGTACCTGAGACGCTGTGTGGATTCTGGGGCTTGGCCGAGCTCACGGTGATGGGGGGGGCGGTTTATAACCCACATCTGTCTCCCCAGGGCACAAGCTCTTCACTGTCTGCCTCTGTTGAATTAATGCTCGTTAATGTGCAGATTATATTTCAACAACCATCAGTTTACGTTTTTATTTTAGAGGAAGCGTTGAAAACCTTGAGTAAGAGAGCTCCCTTACTCTTTCGCCCACCTCGGTTTCCGTTGTCCTTCCCTGTGCTCATACGTGTCCTTCCCTGTGCTCATACGTGTCCTTCCGTGTGCTCATACGTCCTTGCCCTCAGCCTCAGGCACGTGTCCCTCGGTCTGGTTAGCGTACTCAGGACACGTCAGGTGATCCACTTGGACCCGCCACTGAGCGCCCTGTCCTGTAACACCCCAGAGAGTGCGTTTTAACTCCCTGCCGTAGGGGCCTTGCATTCAGTTGCCCGGTCTCTGGTCTCCCCTAATCTGACCCAGTTCTTGAGCTTTACTGACCTTGGTGTCTTTGAAGTGGACAGCCTGTGTTTGAAGTGTGACGTTTCTCCTGGTGAGATGTTCAGGATGTATTCTGGCCGTGACCTTCCACCCTGCGGGAGCCATTCTTGATGTCAGTTCCCATGGGTCCTGGGTGGCGTCCTGCTGGAGAAGCACCTTCTGTCGACTGTCTCCAGGTTGACTCACAGTGGGTTTGTTTGTGGGGTGGGGTGGCTCTTTAATCCTGATGTTCACTAAGACTCCATGACACACAAATCTAATACTAAGAACACCATGGGCAGTATAAGATTTTTATTTAGTTTTAGAAGGGAAGGAGGAAAGAAAAACCTCAGTGTGTGAGAGGTACATCCATCAGCTCTCATGTGCCCCCAACTAGGGTTCTGGCCTGCAACCCAGCAATGTGTCCTGACTGGGAATTGAACTGGTTGCTTTTGGGTTCACAAGCCAGCTCCGTGCACTGAGCCACACCGGCCAGGGTGAGTCTTTCAGATACTGTAGCCTGAGACCCTGGAGACCTGCGTGATTTTGTACCCGGTGCTAGACACGGTGCCAAGAGTAGGCCCCTCCCCTGAGAAAACCGGTCCCGCAGCAAGTCACCACACGGCAGGCAGCCCCTCAGTTTCCCAGCATGGAAGGGCCCGAGAGTTTTGAAGTTCCACAGTCTTGAAACTGAGTTTAAAAGAGAGATGTAGGTGGCATTTGAGAGCTCAGAAGGACTTGGGCTTCATCAAGGATTGACCCTTCGTTCCTATTTCTCCTTCTGCTTAACACTCAGGTGCAGCGTTACGGTTGCCCTTCTCAAAGTGGCCCTGCTAGTTTCTTGCTTTTCCTGTTTTGAAAACTTTGGGCTAAGGATTTTTCATCTGTGTGATTAAAACCTAAAAGTGAAGTGGCCTGAAGTGAAAAAATAAAAGGTGCCCCACCCTACATCCCACCTGGTCTTCCTGCTCTTAAAGAAGGCGCTTCTTGGCTACTTCCAGTCGTGCTAGTTTATTTGGAAGGTTACAGTTATGTGAGAGATGCGCTCCGCACCCCTGGCCGGGTCTCGGGTTGCGCTCGGCTCAGTTCCCCAGGTGCTTCGTGTGCCTGCCCTGCGCCACCAGCTTCCCCGTGGCCTTATTGGTCAGGTCCACGGAGGCAAAGGCCAGTGTCCTTCCTTGCTTCAGGACGTGCGCTGTGATGACCACAACTTCTCCGGCTTTAGCAGGCGACATGTACCTTGAGGGGAAATTGTTACAGTGTTACTGGCAGTGCTTTTTAAAAGAGAAACACCCTCTTGTGTTGAGCTCTTCCTAGTGGAAATCACGGAGCCACGTCACGGAGCCTTGTCCTTAACCATAAATAGAGGAAGGGGTTTCAGTGTTTCCCACTTCAATTTACTTAGAAGCCAGTGAAAGATTTCGAGCTGTATTTGTACCTGTATTTCGAGCTGAACTAACTCTAAGGTGACTATATAGACTGAGGAACGAATGTGGAGCCTTACGGTCCTGGTGACAACTGTGTACAGACATCTAACATGTCCTTCCTACCACCCTGTAGTCCTAAGTTGTCACCTGGAATACCGACAGTACGTCTTCGAGGCCACGTCCTAGCTTCGTCAACACGCACTTGGAAAGCACGAGCCACACCCGACTCACACTCTTTAGGGCTGCGAAGGCAGCAGTGCCTCGGAGGAGGGGGGACAGCAGCTGGGTCTGACGACGGCCACGAAGGCTGGGAAGGGCCACGCCCGGCCGCTGCCTGGAGGAAGGCGGGGACGGCCCCCTGACCCAGCTGCTCGGGGACACGCTTGCTTCCTGTGATTGCCATCCCAGGAGGGCTTCCTCTTGCCCTGCCACGTGCTTATTGCACCCTCAGTTGAAGTGACTTCCACAGGAGCCCTGAGTTTGCGTGGTGGTTTTCCCACCAGCACCCGGGTTGGAGGTAGAGTGCCTGCTTTTTGGAGGGCTAGGCCACGCCCCCTCTCCTGCTGACGCGCTGTCCCTGCAGTTCCCGGGCTTCTAGACTTGGAGGCCGGGGAGGCTGCAGGGTGGGCCTCGAGGTGCACAGCTGGGCTACCTACGTGATATTCATGTCCACGCTGACGCCCGGCAGGGCCCTTTCCGTGCAGAGCAGCGCCAGCGTTGAGATGGAGTCCACCAGGGTGGCCGTCAGCCCCCCGTGAAGGGTGCCAAACTTGTTGGTGTGCTCCTCCTCCACCCTCAGCTCGCAGGTCACCTTCCCCGGATCTGCGGAGACCAGAGTCACCTGCATGAGGACAATGAGGCCGGTGAGCATTACGTGGTGCTAGAAAGCTCGAACGGCCAGCCCGTCAGAACCCCACAGGGTTAAACCGGGTCACCCCAGAGAAGAAAGGGGGTGCGGGGTCGAATGCGGCCCATCTCCCTCGGACAGAAGGCAGCCCTGGTGTAAGCTTTCTACAGACAGGAACGCAGGGAAGACCAGCGGGGGTCTCGTTCAGTGTCCAACCCCCGGCGAGGTCGCGCATCCCCTTGGAGCTGCGCAGCTGTCGTGGGCCCACCGGGCGGCCTCGCTCCACGGCCACCAGCGGAGCCTGGCTGCTCCCTGTGACCTGTCAGCCTGTCCCAGGGTTAGTCCGGATGTTGCCTAGTTTCTGCGGAGTATTTTTAAAATGACTTTGTAGTGAGTGGTTTAAATCAATTTTTAAAACAAACGAGAAATGTTCAGTAGTACAGTGAGTTACTAGAATAATATTATGCCATAATTTGGTACAAAAAGTTTAGTCACTTAATCCAGCAAAATGAGATGACTGCTATTAAGTCACGGTATCACAGTGCGAAAGGATTACAAGGAAAAGTGTAGAAGAAAATCACTTAAATTTTATATATCTTTGCAAAGAAACATAGAAAAGTAGTAGAAATGGGTTTCCTGTACCTTTAAGTTACTAGGAAAAGCCATGGGGGCAGTGTGGCATTTAGAAGTTGAGGGCGGAGGGTCTGGCAATGGTCATTCCCACTGTCCATCACTAGGGGGCCAGGCCAGACGTGGGGAGCCCTGGGTGTGCCTGCTGCTCTGGGGGTGGGCAGGCAAGCCTACAGCGGTCAGTGGTTGGTTAGAGCCCAGAGAACCGCCGTCTGTTGAGCCCTCTGATGTACGCGCTGGCCAGGCACTGCTGAACACGGTCCACGTGCCATCTAATAAGGAAGGGTGATTCGTTCTCAAGGTCATCCGGGGAGTGACAGAACCAAGTCTGGGATCTATGCCTTCAAGTCTCCCTGGTCACTCACTGTGGAGTCTCTAGGTCTGTGGCTCCATCAGGAAGACACTGGAGGTCACGGGCCACAGCGTGAGTGGTTCTGTAGTTCATCCTCCAGAGGCCCCGCTGGAAACCCACCACGCGGCACCAACCACCCTGAACCCTGCTACGTTTAGTCGGACAGGTGCGTCAGTGGGAAACACGTTTCACAGCAGGGGCCAGTCCGTGTAGACAGCAGACAACTGGCCGCAGGTGAAGGCCCCACCACACCCCAGGCCGTGCCAGGTGGGATGCCCTTTCCAGGGCGTGTGCGTGGGCCTGCCCAGCACTGCCACCTTGCGGGTGATGAGCTGGAATGCCTGGCTCGCTGGCGTGGGACAGACAAGCACAGAAAGGCCTGTGGCGGAGGGACCGCTGCCAGCAGGAGGTCCGGCTGCCTGAGGTCCTGGTCCTCATCGCTGGGGAGTGCGAGGTCACGGGAGCAGGATGGACAGTCACTTCCCCCAACACCAGTAAAGGTCCCTCTTTCATTGGCTTGTTCCAAAACACCCATAAAGGTGGCTGCCATGAAGGCCTGTCCCATGGGTCACCTTGGCAAGAGCTTGCCCCCACACAGGCTCTGCGGCCTTGAACCCCAAGGAGGGGCAGACAGGGTGGGGCTGGGGCAGCGTGGACTCCCACCTGGCGGGGGCTGGCTCAGCTGTCCTGACACACTCGGTGACAAGTTCTGGGGTCTTCACACACCAGGGCTCGGGGGAAGGGGACGAGTGGACAGTGGAGTGGCGGGCGACGCAGCAGCGTCTCATCCCCAGGGGTGGACACAGAGGTCCACCCCGGTTTGGTTCTGAGGCAGCAGAAATGGGAATTCACCGTCACTTCCCTTGAAACGGGCCGCCCAGCACCAGTGCCGAGAGGAGCGGTCCCCTGAGCAGGTGCGGCTGCTCTGCACGACGCTGGGCTCCTTCCCCGCGGCATCGCCCCAGCGCCGGCCTGCGCTCAGTGGCCTGCGCTCAGTGTCTCGCTGGCCATGCCTGGCTCCCTGCCGGCCCAGCAGGCTGAACTGCCACTCACTCCTGTTTCAATTAAAGAACTTTTCAGTTGCACTTGACAGACAACAAATGCATGGGTTTCACACCACAGTGATGAGACATCTGTATAACTTACGAGGTGACCACCCTGTGGACACCTGAATGGATCGCAGTACAGAGATGCCACTTCCGGTCAGTGCTGTGGGTCCCCCTCGGTCTCTGCACGCTCAAACGTACATGTGTGTGGGGTCCCCCTTTCTCATGGGTCACGGAGAGAGGATCCATGAGAAAACGGGTCACACCTCACACCCTGCTCTGCAGTCCATTCTCGCGTTCCCAGTGTGCCAGGCTGTCCCTCCAGCTCAGGCCGGCACTCAGGCAGCTGTGGGCTCCCTGGCCTCAGCTGTGCCAGACGCTTTTCCCACGCTCCCCACCATTACAAACAGAAGCGCCTCTGTGTGCACAGGACAAATCGGGACTCTGGGTGAATGGTCACATGCCTTTTTAACCAACCTGCCCGATTCCCTTTCCAGGGCAGTGAGTAACAGTGCTCACTCCCCACCAAATTCCTCAGCAGTAATGCACCGCAACCCTCAGTTTTCACCGCACAACAGGCCCCACCCGATGATGTCTCCTGGCCTGAATATGCACGGCCAGGCGGACAGCCTCCGCTCACGCTTACTGCCCACTCCGCTTCCTTTTCCGAGAACGGCCTCTGTGCACACTAGCCCAGTGCCCGGTCTCCGTGGCAGTTCTAACTGCCATGTCAGGGTTCAACTCCGGGCTGCAGGGTCACATTCTTTTCCAGATCACTGCATTTTGACTTTCGTTGGACCTTGTACCATAAAAAGATGAGCTCCTATTAGCAACGCACCCTATGCCTGACATATAGGGCTATCTAAACAAATATGGCAAACAAAAAGTTCTAATTTCATAAAGTTGTACATGCTACTATGTTACTAAAGTATTTTTAAAGTCACGACTCCTTGGAGAGCTAGTGATTTCTTTCCCAGTTCCCCTGTGGGACATGGGTTATTTCCATTTCTGACCTTACAGGTAGTATGACCGTCAAGACTTGTATACTTAGTAAGTCTGCGTAAACCTCGCTTTATCGTTTACTTGTGTATTTCTTGTACCTAGACCTGTTTAGTGGCCAGTAATGAATATGGAAATATCTGTTGGCATATTAATGAATCTCAAACTGTATCACTGCCCTTTTGTGGTCAACCCAAAGAGAACCTGAGGGACAAAACTATTTGACACAGAAAGCAAAGTGGTCCTTTTAACAGAGACTTGAACGTAAAGGGTTGTTAACTAGAGATTTAGCGCAAGACTGGTTTTGTTCCATGCGAAGAAGTCCCGTGATCTGCACAACCAACTCCAAGGTTCACGTTCAGAAAAAGCAAGAGTAGCGATTTTTGTGCCTTTGACCTAGAACAAGGGGAGTGAGTAAGAGGATGAGTTAAGTCTCCTCAGCCTCAGCACTGCTGACACTTGGGCTGGACGGCTTTGCTGTGGGGGCGGGGAAGAGATGCTCTGCGTGACATCTAGCAGCTTCCTCCCTGGCCTCTACCAGCTGGATGCCGGGAGTGGCTCTCCCATCCCAACTGTGACGCCCCGAAATATCTCTGCACAGCCATTGCCGAAAGTCTCATGGGAGCAGTCACCCCCAGAGAGAACCCCTGGTCCAGGTCACTATTACTATAAAATTTATGGTAAAAGGAGCCATGTCCACAACTAGATGGACAGATCACTACACACCATCTACTTTACCCCTGGGCAATTCTGCCTGCACAAACCCATCTCAAAACCTGTTTGAGATCCAGTCAGTCAACAGAGTACCTACGATGCTGTTGACCTGTGCAGTCAATATGGTACTGAGCCCTGACACACGGCCACTCTGAACTGAGAGGTACTGTATGTGTAAAATGCACCTGCATTTCAAAGATTAAGTATGAAAAAGAAAATACTTTTTTGTATTGATTACATGTGAAAAGACTATTTTGGCCCTGGCTGGTGTGGACTGAGTGCCAGACTGTAGACCAAACCTGCCAGTCAGATTCCTGCTCAGCACACACGCCTGGGCTGTGGGCCAGGTCCCCAGTTGGGGGTGTGCAAGAGGCAGCTGATTGATGTTTCTCTCCCTCTCTTTCTCCCGCCTCTCCTCTCTCTCTAAAAATAAATATAAAATATATATATATATTTTAAAAGACTACTTGGGATCTAATGAGTTACTTAAATATATCACTACAATTGACTTGCCTATTTCTTTTTGCCTTTTAAAATGTGACTATTATAAAGTGTATAATCCCACATGTGGCTCGAATTTGTAGCTTGCAACACATGTCTATCAGACAGCGCTGGCCCAGACTTGGGCTGCACGGCTCATCAACCCTACCTCACCTCTGTAAAACCCAACACATCTGGGTTAATGAGTATATCTTCCTGGAAGGCAAGTTACCACCAATGCCAGCTCTAGATATTTCCGTTGTTTTCCACACACACACCCAAAAGCCCTGAGCTCATTCGAGACAGTTACTTAAACATTGCAAATACAGCCTAAAAGTTGAGTTCCAGGAGGGAGACCTTGCTCCAAAGCCCTACATTCTTCGTTTGCAGACGATTTGTGTTTAAGCCCCACTTCCAAATTATTTCCAAATTTCCGTGTTAGGCCCAGAATTAGATAAAAGTAGCCAAGAGGAACAAGGAGCTCGAGGCAGAGTCCAGATAGAAAGTACAATGAGTGTTAACAAACAAAATAACCGCCTGTGCATGACCTTGTTTTTGCAGAAAATTATCCACTGCTGCAAGCAGAAAGCATAGCCATGTGTGTTCCCTCGACATAGCCAATCGCTAACGGCTACATCTGCTTCTGTATTTGCTTGCTTGCTCACCCCAATAAAAACTCTAGGCTGTAAGAGCCAGGCGTGACTCTCATTTGCAGCCCTCTGGGCACCGTTTCTCCGGACACCTCGAGAGTTCGCCCCTGCACAGGTAAAGCTTTGGCCAATAAAGTTCCATCTTAAACTCCTGAAAGTTTCCGACCATTTGTTGCTCGCGTTGGTGGATGCTACACCCAGCACTCTATCCTAATCGGAAGGAAAACAGGCATGAATGCATTTAAACATCTCGGGAAAAATTCACAAGTTCCTAGGCTAAGTGTGTTACTCGTGCTGATCGATAAATGCTTCCTATGGAGCTTGTTTTTCTATGGGCAGTGGAGACTAGGAGTGTGGGCTACTTGGTTCCTGTGCACCCCGCCACGCAGCACCTGAGTTTGCTGCCTCGCTTCAGCTGTCCTGCTGTAATAACCCTGCAGGCGCGCGGGGAAGGAGACGTCGGCTTCCTCTCGGGCCACCGTCCTTCTTTCTGGCACTAGAACCCAGCGCAATGCTGTCTCCACGCAGGAGAGCCATACTATTTATGGACAATTAGATGGCCTCGTCTGTGCTCTTAACCCGGCACGTTACGGCGCTCCGTGAAGTAACCGTGATCACTAAGCTGAACTACGGGCGCAGCGACAGAATCGAGTGAGATGCCAGTGCGGTGCCTCCTCTCCCTTCACCCCAAGCCGCGGCTGCGCCCTACCATACCTTTTCCAAAACTCTGTCAAAACCGGGGAAACTGGTGATGGCCTTCAAAGCCTCCCGTGCATTCTTGGCCAGGCTCATCTTGGCCGGTCCGCCGGTTTCAGGGTCTCGAGCAAGAACAAACCTTGGAAGAGCCAGGGGACCTAGAACCTTGGAAAACCACAAGGACGCAGAGGACGCAGAGGACGCAGGCGGGCAGAAGTACGTCCTCGGCGCGCGCAATGCCGCCCCCGCTCCTCCCGCGCTCGCGCACGGTTGTTCCGCATCCCGTCGTGACCCCGTGCTCCCGCTGTTTTGTCCTCCCCACCCCCGCGCTCCATCCCTCTTGCACTGCGCAGCGGCCTTCCTTTGTGCAGCGCATATCGCCTTCCGCGGGAGGGAAGTGTTTCTCTCCGGACGGTTGATGCGGGGACACTGGGGAGGCGGGACGGGCGCCTGCGCAAAGCAGCGCGGTGGGAGGCGGGGAAGGGCTGCGGCGATGGAGCGGAAGCGTAGTCTGGACTTCGGTCTGGAGGCCGGGGTCGACGACGGGGATCCCGCGGAGAAGAAACGGCTCCTGCTGTGTGTGGACTTCATCACCATCGCCAGCTGCGAGGCTGCTGTGGCGCGGCGCTTCCTGACCGAGAACGCTTGGGAGATGGAAGTACGCTCACCTTGTTCGGTCGGGTACGGGCTGCGCGCCGGGCGCGCGCGACCCCACCCACCTTTCTGTTTCTTTTCAGAGGGCGCTGAACGCCTACTTCGAGCCGCAGGCGGAGGAGGGCGCCGTCCCACACCTCCCGGAGACCGCGCCCGAGCCGGGGTCCTGGTGAGTTGGCGCGGGCGGGCGGGGCTTAGGTGGTGCCCCAGGTGGGGAAGGAGGCGCGCCCGGCCCCACCGGCCGGATTGGGAGTCCGGGAAGCGTCTGAAATTCGCTCGAAGTATATAGGAAACATGCAAGCGCAAGGTTGCAAAGGAATGAGGCAAAAATCTCTATGGAAACAAAGTAGCGTGGAAGTCCGCCTGCATTCCGCGTTGATTGTTTGTTTTCTGCGGGCAGCCATCTAGAAATCTGGTTTTCTGTAAAATGCACACCTGCCCCTGTTACTCCAGTAACAGCGAGGCTTCATCTGCAAAGAATCCATACCAATGACAGTACGTTCGTCCTTCCAGTGGGATTCCAAATAGTAAATGTGGAAGACGTGATGGAGTTAGAAGAAAAGCACCACATGGGAACCGCCATAGTAATAATGACTTCAGGCGGGATTACCAATTGGAATTGGAATTGGTAATTGGAATTACCAATGGGCACTAAAACCAGTGTGACCGAGCCAGGGCTCTCTGCCCGATGCGCTCAGAAGCCAAGACTAGCACCAGCTTCTGGTATCAGAAGGAAGTGTTACTTTGCGGGCACCTGGCGGTCCGACGGGGGTCATGACTCAAATGAGACTCAAACCTGTCTCCCTACCCAGGGTTCGAACGAGATTTAAGGGGTTTTAGCACCAGACCTTCCCGGACAGCGGACCCTTCGCTTCTGAAAGGGTTCCGCGTTCAGGTTCCGGTCCTGTCCCCTGGTTGGTTCTTTGGTTCTGGGTGTAATTTGCAACATTTTCTCCCCTGTGCCTCTTGGGCTGCGTGGCTTGCAGTTTTGTTCTGCTGTTTCAGAAAATAGCTGAGTACCTCGTGAGAGGCAGGGTAGGGTCAGTCTGCACTGGCTGTATGCTTGGAGCCCGGGTGGAGCTGGTGGAAGGTGGGGGTCGGCTGTGAGGCTGGGACCAGAGCAGGCACCTGTGGCCTGGGCGTGGCAGCCTCGGGGAGTTGGACGTCGGACTTTCTACTGAGTGGCCCAGGTTCCTGGAGAGAGTGTTCCAGGAGGCCGCAGGGAAAGCCTGCAGGCATCTCCCGACCAAGCCCCAGAGGTACCACTGGGTCACGGAGGCCCAGGTCCCTGGAGAGGGTTAGATCCCAGCTCATGGGCCAAAACGAGCATTGGCAGCTGTTTGTTACCTGCCACGATGAGATCTTTTTTCAAACCTGGCTTGAAACGAGTCCAAATAACGTGGAAATGTTGCTTTAGTCCAGTTTGGGGTCTTGGCTCAGGAAAGCATTTTGGTGGCGCGGTTGTGGGAGGACACTGAGTCAGCCGTGTGTGCGGGCGGGTCAACATTCGCAGAGTCTGTTTCCTCAGCGTCCGGACGCTTGCTTCCACTAGCGGACCCTCTGGGGTCACTTTAAATGCATTTAACTGAAATGAGGGCCACAACTAATTGTGAAAGATTTAACATTTAAGCAGTTCATGGATTACTGGCAAAGCTGTGTTTCATTCTGATCTCGCCAGCGTTGACCTAACCAGTGAGGAGCCAGCCGACCCCGCTTGCTCAGGAAGCCGCACGCCAGACACTGTTCAGCAGGAGGACGGCAGCGTGTTCTCCATGATCACCTGGAATATTGACGGGCTGGACGTAAATAACCTGCTGGAGAGGGCTAAAGGGGTGTGTTCCTTCTTAGCGCTGTGAGTGCCGCTATTTCTCTTTCCGGGATGCGTGGGGAAGTGTCTAACCGGTGTTCAAGCACAGCCAGCCGCCGAGGGTCTGGGACCCGAACCCAGTCCTGCTGTCAGGGCTGGCGCGGCGGGAGCAGCGATGCCCGTTAGCCGCCATCTGGCGCGGTTTTACTTACTGACCTTCGCATACAGGGTGCTGCAGCCCTAACGCCTGCCCGAGTGTGGTGGGTAGGGTGAGACTGTGGGTGTGATCGTTTGCAGTTTTCGTGTGAACATCTCAGCTAAAATGTCGTGTGGTGTGTTTGAATTGGATAGTGCTCTGTTACAGAATGACGTGCTTATGATTTTGTAATAGAAAAGAGGGGTGTTATTTGTGCCGGACCCTGTCTAATTATTGCTATGATAGCTAAATTACCAAAATAGCTTTGTCACACCCCGGCTGTCACCTGTGCAGTTCATGTGAGCTACCTTGTTCTCTGGAGCTCAGTTTTCTATGTCCTGTCTCGAGGCTAGAACAAGGTGATGTCGCGGGGTCCCTCAGCACGCAGGGCCGTCGGGCGCGCTCAGTGTCTGGCTCCTTTTTCCAGTGACTCTCGTTCTTTGAGCTTCACCAAGCCATTGTGTGTGTGTTTTCTAAGTTAATCTTCACAGCAGCGCGTGACAGAGCACAGACCTCTCATCTCAGTTACCAGAGCTCAGTGTGAACAAACACAGTGCTAGGTGTCTTAGAGGGTGACGGTTTGGGGTTTCTTTTACATCGTGAGTAGCCACCAATGAAACCGGGAGCCTGGTGTTTATCGTCAACTGATGTCTGTAACCAGGTACGACCCAGACGTGGTGTTTCTGCAGGAGGTCATTCCCCCGTATTACAGCTTCCTGAAGAAGAGAGTGAGTAATTACACCATTATCACAGGTAACGTCTTTCCTGCTGTTTTACTTCTCTTTTCCTTTGAAAAACAAGTCAACGAAAGAGATAAATCAAGGTTAGCCTAGAGGAGCACAGACAAAAAAAACAAACAAAATGAGTTCGAGCAAAACAGGCCAGACACAGGATACTGAAAGAACTGTGGGAGAATATTTTACACAGCTTACTGTTAATTTTTGTGAAAAAGTGGTTGAAGTGGACGATAGCTCAGGAAAATGCAATTTGCCAAAATTTGAGACACCAAGTAGCTTTTTGATGAAATTAATTGTTAAAAATTTTAAGTGTGATAATTGCATTGTGTTTAGGCATTTTCCCCCAATTTTTTGGTTTTTCCATTGTACTTAATGTATTTATTTCACATGGTTATGCTTTTTTAAAAGGTCTTTTTTCTTTTATTTTTTAAAAAGATTTTATTTATTTATTTTTAGACAGAGAGGAAGGGACAGAGAAGGAAAGGGAAACATCAGTGTAGGGTTGCCTCTTGCGATCCCACAACCGGGGACCCGACCCACAACCCAGGCGTGTGCCCTGGACTGGGACTGAGAACCAGCAACCCTTTGGTTCGCAGGCCAGCGCTCAATCCACTGAGCCACACCAGCCAGGACTTACTTTTTGTTCTTCTGGCTTTTTACTGTGAATAATTTAGCTTCCTGACTCTCCATCTATTTTGTTTTGACTGAGTGTGTTTGGCTACATTTCATGGTTCGGGCCCCAGTGTCATGTTTTGACTTTCACTTTTACACAAAATGGGGTTTCAGGGTCGCTTTCTGAGAACCTGTGTGGGCGGGGCTTCCATGTTGTTCCCTCTGCGTCAGTTGACAGTTTGTCTGGACCTAGATTTCTAGGTACGCAGTCATTTTTCCTCAGAGTTTTGGAGGCACTAATTCAGTGTTCTCTGGTTTCCATTATTGGTGATTATAAATTTAAAGCCCTACTAATTCCTGTCCTCTCCCTTACCCCTCCTAAACTTTCAGGGTCTTTGTTTTAATCCCAGGGCTCTTTGGGTCTTTTTTTTATTGTTCTGAACACTTGGTAGGAACTTGCAGTCCGGAGGTCTGTGACCCTCAGTTCTGGAAGGCTCTTCTTCCCTGTGTGTCCGTCCCGTCCCCCCCCCGCCTGCCTCCCTCCCTCCTGGCCCCTCCCTTTCCATCCCTCGTCCTTTTTCTTCCTCGTTTCCTCCCCTCTTATCTTCCTCTTCCTCCGGTTGCTCTGTTCTGATAAGTCAGTTACCCGCCTCCCTCAACCTGGTTTTCCGAGAAACTGCTGGGAGCCTTCGTTCTCTGCCCCCTGCTTCTGTTGCCTGCTCTCCTTGCGCCCGACGCCCTCCCGCCTTTGCCCTTCCCTCACTGTAACCTTCCGGGGCTCCCGGAGGGAGAAGCCGGTGCGTGTCACTCTGCCTCAGTGGAACTCTTGTCTACTCTTTCCGAAATTTCTTTATTTTTTGGTTTCCTGTTGGCACCATTAACTATTTTTGGCACTTGTGTGAAGTCATGTTTGTTTTTATGTTTCTCCCGTACTTGCAGTTACGTTTTGGGAGGGGGAAGGTAAACACGGGCTTGGCTGGCCACCTTGGGCTGTTTTGAAATAGTTTACTTTTAAGATTGAGAGCCATTGAAGTGTCTGGCCCTGTTTGTTAGAACGGGGTGGGGGGGGGGGACTCCCGCAGGGGGAGTGTGATAAACTGCAGGTCCGCTTGTCCTCACCACCTAAACTCTGTTCCATAAACATTTGAAGGTCACATGGAAGGATATTTCACAGCCATAATGTTGAAGAAATCGAGAGTGACATTGAAAAGCCAAGAGATTATTCCTTTTCCAAAAACAAAAATGATGAGAAACCTTTTGTGTGTGCATGTAAGTAAATTTTAAAAGTCAACTGCTCTTTAAAGAAAGAATAGATTCTTTGTAGTTCCATGGTGGCGTCTTTGTTTTTAAACTATTGTCTTCAGAGAAAAGTTTGCTCCTCACTAAGAGTCTTTTAATGGCCTTAAGGGACTTTGTCAAGTTAGTTTTTTATGTACATTTCAAATATAGACAAACTTGGGGAAATAAAACCCTTGATTCAGTAGACGTTTCCCCATGATGTGAAAGTGCTGGTAACATCCCAAGTTCGCCTCCCGGCGCGGTTTTTACTCAGGGCACTGTCGCTGCGCCGTGGGCTCCGCCAGTGGGGCCCGCAGGAGGGAGCCAGGCCTGGAAGGGGGGCGGCGCAGGCACGGAGGAGGGGAAGGCCCGCCCGGGGGTGGGGGCGGGGCCCGGGCTGCGCCCGGGAAGGTTAGAGAAAGGAGAAGGCGCCAGGCGTCGGGTGTTTTCCGTGGAGATCCGAGGACCTCACGGCAATGCTCGTTTCCGGTGTGCAACGTGGCGATGCACGTTTGTGCCCATTGCGAGGCAAGCCCCGCACGAAGTCTGGTTAACGTCTGTCCCCACGGTGCAGCCGGAGCTTGTTTCTGGATAAGGGATCAGCTGGGTGGTTTGGGAGGTTTTATGCAGGAGGTCGCACTGGAATTGGGCCCCGAAGTAGGTCCGGTGCAGACATCAGAGCAGCGCAGGTGCTGGAACGCCATGCGCGAGCTCGCAGGCGGGGTGGGGGCCTGTGTGAGCCTGGCGGGCGCGGACGGGCGTGGGGCTCACGTGGGTGTCCAGGCCACAGCCGGGGCACTGTGGTGAGAGGACGGTGGGCCGGGCGGACTCAGACGCAGGAGACCGTGGGTGCTCAGCAGGAAGGGGCGCGCACTCGAGTGTTCGAGCGCTGGTTTGGGGTTGTCGTGGGAAACGGTTAGCTGGCCTTCCGTGAGGGCCTGCATGCCGGGCCCTGGGCGACCCAGCAGTGGGTGAAAGCACCGTCCCGTGTTCAGGGATCACGCTCTACGCTCTACGTCAGTCTGGGGACGTCAGAAGGGTCCTGGCAGCAAGCAGTGGGAACGCGGAGGGGGAGCCTGGGGCCTTGGGGGAGGGCGCACAGTGGAGGGTTAGCGGGTGTGGCCGAGCAGCCTCCTTCCGGAGCAGCGACCCGGGCTTCCCTGACCTGGAAGAGAAGCCCCCTGCTGGTTGGGTGGTTCCCCTCGGTTGATGTGGGCCAGTCAGGGGGTGGCCCTGGGTTCTGTTGTCCCAGCTCAGTGTTCCGGCTGGTTTCAGCCACTGCAATGGCGTGTCCTGTTGCAGGCCAGCGTGTCGGGAAACGGACTTTGCCTCATGACGGCCCATTTGGAGAGCACCAGAGAGCACGCCCAGGAACGAATGAATCAGCTCAAAATGGTCTTAAAGAAGATGCAGGAGGCCCCGGAGTCGGCCACGGTGATATTTGCGGGAGACACAAATTTAAGGGATCGCGAAGTGAGTGGCAACAGCAGTTCTGTGTTTACGGGCAGGTTATTGCTGTAGAAACCAATTCAGGCTCCTGGTGACCAAAGCTGGTGGCACACATAAGTGACCTTGCAGGTGTGACCCAGCAGATGGCTACTTAGCTGTGCTCTGCGCCTTGCCCCGGGAGGCAGGAGCAGGAGGTCTATCTGTCCTCGGGGAACATACACGGGGTCATGGAGGTGTCCAGAGAAGACAGTGACGCAGAGTTTGGGAGAGGTCACATTTACTGGTGGATCCACTCAGTGGTGACTAGGACCGTCATCGAGGTTGTCCTGCTTTCCTGGTACCGCCGTGTCCAGGTCTGAAGTGTAGTCTCTTTCCTTTATATCTATAGAGTACTAAATAGATCTATTTATCTAAATGAATACTTAGTATCTATCTAAATAGATACTAAATACTATTTAGTATCTAAGTAGATAGTAAAAGGCAAGCCCATCTTGCCTCCCCCCCACTCTGGTGGACCTCACATCAGACTAAGGGGAACTGAAATGGACACCTGTGGGCAGTCACCCGGGCAGTCATCGGGGCGCGCTCCCGGAGGGAGGAGGAGGGGTCCGGGGAGGGAGCAGTCTGGGTGCCCGCGGAGAGGACTGTGGGGAGAGGCGTGGGGCTCTGCCTCACTCCTGCCCGACTGTGTCCTTGGGCAGGAAGTTCAAAAACTAAGCTCTCTTGTCCTGGCTGGTGTGGCTCAGTGGGTTGAGCACGGGCCTATGAACCAAAGGGTTGCAGGTTCAGTTCCTACTCAGGGCACATACCTGGGTTGCAGGCCAGGTCCCGAGTCCGGGGCGCATGAGAGACAAACCACACATTGATGTTTCTCTCTCTTTTTCCCTTCCCCTCTCTCTAAAAATAAATAAAGTCTTTAAAGAAAACCACATTAAAATACTTAAAAAAAAAAAAGCTCTCCATTGGCCTATCTGCAGTTTGGTGGGTTTATAGGTAGGGGTTCTGGGCATCTAGTTGAGTGACTGGTAACTTCATAAAAATTTGCTGCTCAGCCAATGGCGTTGGCAAACCGGGTATCCACGCACACAAATAAGGTCGGTTCCTTACTTTACTCCCTACACGACCGTTCATTCAGAATGGATCAGGAACTAAAGAGCTAAAACCGCGACACGTAGGGAACACATGGGGAGAGGTGCAGGGCACTGGGTTTGGCAGCGGCTTCCGGGGTCTGGCAGCCGAAGCACAGACAGCCAGGAGGAAGCGGGCGGGCGGGCGTCACAGACGTTGACCACCCGCCTGCAGCAAAGGCTGCGGTCAGCGGGGTGAGGTGGCCGTGCGGGGGGGCGGGGGGCGCAGCTGCAAGTCGTGTGTCTGGTGAGCAGAGCCTGGAGGACTCTGCGCGCTGCCGCAGTGAGCACACTGGCATCGGAACGCGCGGAGATGAGCGTGGCCCCTGTGCAAGTGGGGGGGTGACACACGGATTCCCGGCGAATGTACAGAGCACTCTGGCGATGAACAGCCAACAATAAAAAAGAACCCGGTTTTAAGTGAGCCGGGTGGAGGCTGGGGAGGCGGGCGGTATGCCGGCTACACTGGTATGTGGCTGCACTGGGTGCCACTGAACCGCACGGGGTACAGGGCAGCCGTTGTGTGCATTTCACCATGATCGTTTTTGAGCCCTGGAGTGGCAGTGGCATAAGGAAGAGTTAATACCGTTAGTAAATTCCAAGTAGGACCGAAGGCAGCGGGACCACACACGCGGCAGCTTTTGGGTTTATAGACCGGAGCCGCGGTTTTGTCCTTTCACTGGTGTTTATTTTTGAAAAACTAAGTGACAACCGAGGCCACGGGTTCCCAGCCTTCTGAGTTTCATCTGCCACCCGGAGTCACGGACCCGTCTGTGGGGCGGAGGAGCGGGGGATAATTCCAGACGACTGATGCTCTTGCTGTTCTCGCATTACCTGCTTCATCGTGCGGCAAAGCATGTTTCCTAACGCAGCCTCTGAAAAAAACATCTGGTGCTGCATGGTGGGCTGTCAAGTAACTTGGGGGGACCCTTTGATTTGTAATGGACTTAGGGTGTCACAGTGAAGACACCTTTTTAACTTCAGGAAACTCTGAGTCTTACAGATCTTCTGTCTCCCAGGTCGCCCGGTGCGGTGGTCTGCCCGGCAACATCTCCGACGTCTGGGAGCTGCTGGGCAGGCCCAAGCACTGCCAGTACACATGGGACACGCAGGCGAACTCGAACCTGGGCATTCGCGCCGTCAGCAAGCACCGTTTCGATCGCATCTTCTTCAGAGCAGCCGCAGACGGCGGCCACATCGTTCCCCGAAGTCTGGACCTCCTTGGGCTGGAGAAGCTGGACTGCGGCAGGTTCCCCAGTGATCACTGGGGCCTCCTGTGCAACTTGGACGTGATACTGTGATGTGTTTTCCCGATGCCAGTCTCCTGGGCTCTGTAGTCTGTGCTGGGGGCTTGCAAATACACGGTGACCCTGCCTGTCTGGAACTCGAGTTCGTGTGCAGGAGTTATGACCCGCACCCCTGGAAGAGAAGGAAAACTGCTGTGCTTTCGTTTGTGATCTGCGTCCTTAGATTTCAGAACTGAAAGTTAACATTTATTTCAGCAAAGTACCCGTGCTCAGAACGCGAGGCCTCTGGGCAACAAGGCGTGAAGGCCTGTGGAGCCGGGTCGCCTTGTCCCTAGGCTAGTCTTTAGAGTTGACTTATTTTAAAAGTCATTAACCAAAAAAAGTTCATATGTTAAGTAAGTCTACAAAAGGGAAAAACTGGCTGTTTCTGAGTGCTTCACACTGGATCTTTGGTCCCATTTCACCAACTGCGAGGATCTAGTCCAAAGCCATGCTTGCCGGCCTTGAAGCCGACGCTGCCCTCCCGTGTCAGAGCAGGGTTTTGTCAGCTCACCGCGGCCTGGTTGGTGAGCTGTACGTGAACCCATGCTTTGCCTTAACTTTCTCAAATTCACGTTCACAGCTGTGTTGCCAAAAGAGCAGTTAGGCTTAGTGAGGATGAGAGTCTGTTTTATGGCAGCACAGGACTTTTTCCAAGAGAATAGTTGTGTAAAGAGAAATAGCCTTTTAGTTTTGCTACTTGAAGATTGAATTATGTTATTTAAGGAGCACTTTTAAATGTGCTTTGAGGAAACTTTTTCTGCCATAAGAGAAAGGCACCTTAAATAGAGAATTTTACCTGTTGGTAGTGGGTTTTGGTGCCGTAATGGGATTGGATGTTCCCCTCCTGGGGCTTCTGGCTCCGCCACTGCAGCCTCACCCGTGGAAGGGGGTGGCGGGGAGCCCGGCTTTGCCTGCACTGCCTCGTCTCCCCGCCAGGGGGCGGCCGGGCTGAGCTGGCTTCTCAGCTTAGGAAGGAGCCGCTGAGAGGTAACTGGAAGGAGTCGTAGTGGAACCTTGTTTTCAGAGGGGGCGTCAGAACTAACAAGTAGAACAGCTCAGAAAAGACCAGCTGAATGTATACAGAACACTGTCTTTGTGGTGACCAGGGAAAGGAGTTTTATATGTAAAGTACAACTTTAATCATTAAAATGAGAATGCTAATACTGTAGCATTAGTTCCTTTTTGTGAGAAGGGATGTTTTGGGTGCAAACTGCTTAAGCCCTTGTAAGAAGTGAGAAGAGCCCCACCTCACGTCACATCACTATGTATATATGGAAGGCGACATCGGAAAGTGAGACGTAGTGCTGTGCCTTAGAGTAAATAATCATCGCATTGTTTTAAACCCGTGAGAGAGACCGCTTCTTCCTGGGACTTCGTCCAAGTGAAACACTGCCCGCTACGGCGGCCCCTCCCTCCCTCAGGGGGGCGTGCTTTCCGCAGCTCGAGCACCTGAAACTCACAGGCGGTAGAGCCCGAGCTCACCGTTTCCTGCTTTGCGTCCGTCCGTACCTGTGATGAAGTTTAATCTGTAAGTTGGGCACACCGAGATGATCGGCAACAGTAAGTAGAATGGTTACAACAATGTGCTGCAGTAACAGGTGGATGATTTTCGCCGTCTCAGTCGTTCCTGATTGTTCTCAGCTCCCCTTTCCTCTTAACGGGAGCATTTTCCAGCTGCAGATAAGGGGGGACTGCTGTTGCGACAAAATCTCAGAGACAAACTGAAGTGAATAGTTCTCCCACAAGGCAAGAATTAAGAACCTATCGATTTGCAGTATTTTGAGTTTTTTTACTTTGAACCCCAGGTTTTTCGAATAAAGTAGCTTTACGTACTTTACTTCCCTTCTTGGTGAATGTGCAGCTGAGAATCTTGTATTCCACTAGGTGAAGCACCATTTTGCCCTGATGGGGAATGTACTTGAACCTTCAAGACCTGTTTCTCCCACCTTAAGAAGTTCTTTGTCTTTTATCGCCCAATTTCATAACCGCACATGAACAAGAACGAAAGCGGAAACGCTGTACTAAGGGTACATCGTTTGGTCCTTGTTCATTACAGCGTCCGGCACATAATGTAGCGGGGGGCCCACAAATGCCCACCTAATCTGAGGACAAGTGCGAGGGAGCGGCCTCGCACGTGTTCCAGGGACGCCAACCCAGGTTTTCACACAACGCCGAAGTAGCATCGTGTGAACATCTTCATTACCTATATTATACATCAGAACACGAACGCTTCGGCCTTTCTCTGCGGCTGACCTCGCCGCCCCACCAGCTGGCACGTTCGTGTTCCCTCTTCCTCCAAACCGGATTCCACCTTTTCCGTTGTGGACAGGCTTTTACTCTCCCAACGTGTGTTGCCTCCTGTACCCCCAGTCGGCTGTGCGAGGACTATTGTGTCGGTTTTGTCCGGGCGGGGCCTCGCCCGCTGAGGTCGCCCCAGGCTCATCCTGGCGGTCCAGCCAGGTGCCGGGAGCACAGGAGGAAGGCCCCCGTTGCCACACCTGGATGCCTCAGCGCTTCTATTGAAGGAAAGCTGTAGCAATGCAAGGAAGCCTTCCTCGTGGGCTTCGGAGGTTGAGGTGGGTGGGGCTGGCGTCTGAGAGCAGCACGTGTTCAAAACAGCTGGACTCTGCGGGTGTGGGGTCTCCCCCACCGGAGGCGCGCTGCCAGCGTATCGGAGCAGGGTGACGGGAGGCGTGGGGCTCTCTTGGAGCCTCCTGACCGGTGGGCGGCAGGGTGGGAGCCGCGGCCCGGGTGCCAGGTGATTGGAGCTCTGCGCGCTGAGCCGGGCGCCCCCTACCCGGATTCTGGCGTGTGTGCGCCTGCGCGCGCGTTGCCGTGGTAACGGCGGCGAGGGACCGGAGCTGCGTCTCCCGCTCGCGCTTTCCAGGCGCCGGGGACGCGTACCCGGGCTGACCCGCAGGCCTGGCCCCTGTCACCGTGCAAGTAGGAGCCGCGGGAGCCCCGGGTCCCGGGCTGGGACTCCGTCCTGGGCAGGAGAAGCGGGGACGGCGAGCGGGCGAGTTCGAGTACCGAAGTGAGGCCGGTCTGCCCGTGAGTACGCATGCGCCGCGAGGCGGGCCGGGGGCGGGCCTTCAGCGCCGCGCGGCCGAATTCCCTCCTGGGTTGCGGACGCGGAGCCTGGTCCTCCGACCCCGCCCGGAAGGGCGGTTCCGGTTCCTGGTCCGCGGGTGTCCGCGCAGTCGCAGCTTTGCGCTTCCCCAGCCTCCGGATGCTCGTCTCGCGCCCGCTGGGTCGTTTTCTTATACTCGGTCCAGCAGCAGGCGTGTCACCTTCGCTGTCCTCCCCCAAGTTCACGTCGTCGCGGCTCCTTGCCCTGAAGATTATTACACGGTTCTAACGGCCCCTCGCTCGCTCCTTCCCTGCCCGCTTCCTCCGGGGTGGGTGTGAGTCAGGGTGTTACTGATCGAAGCCCTGGCCGGGAGCTCGGTTGGTCAGCCGTCGTCCTGATGCGCCAGGGTCGCAGATTCGATCCTGGGTCAGGGCACACGGAGGAGTCAAGCGGTGTGGAACAGTAAAGACAAGTTTTTGTTTCTCTCTAAACTAAATTTAATTTTTCTTAAAAAGATGTTAATCAGGAGCAGAAACCTGAGATCGGCAGTGACCTTTTTTTTCATCATTCCTTTTCTCCATTTTCTGTAAAGAGAAAAGGGGATACCTCGTGCATCTTCATTTCCGTTGCATGGGTACTCTTCTAAACATGTTTGTCAATTAGATATTAGTGTTTTTTCCTGTGTTTAGTAGGAACGTGACTTAAATTTTTTTTTACTTTTAGAGAGTCTGCAGGGTAGGGAGAGAAATGAGTATGTGAGAAACATCGATGGGTTGCCTCCCACAGATTCCCCCACAGACGCCCCGACAGGACTAGCCTGCAGCCCAGACACATACACTGACCAGGAATCAACCAGCAACCTTTTACTTTGCAGGGCAAGGCCCAGCCAACTAAGCCACACTGGTCAGAGCATGACTGATGTTTTTGATAATAATAGAAAAAGTAAATCGTAGGCAGTCTCCACCCCCACCCCCACCCCCGAAAAAGCCCAAGAATGTTTGAAAGGAATGTTTGCGTTTATTTATTTCTGCAATGCATGCTCACTGTCCAGTGCTTTACATTATTTACTGTAAGAAGTCCACAGCCATAGACACTGTGGAGTTACTCCAAATGTAAAGTTTTGGTTTGTGCCACGGTTTTACCCCACTTTTCATACAAATGAGATAAACTGTTGTACACTTAGGCGTCAGAGATGGCTGAATTCCTCTGCAGTGTGCAAAAGAGAAATGTCACCCCATGTCAAAACTGTGGAACCACAGATGGCAGACAGACTCACCACACGTTTGCCACGTAAAATGCCAAAGCTAGGACCTAATCTCCTGTGAGAATTACAAAGTATTTCAGCCAAAGTCTCTAGGTATTAAACGTACTTAATGGAAAGCTTTGGTAATTTAATAATTTAAAAGAGCGGGTTTGCTGTTACGTTTTCTTTACTTTCCCAGGCAAACAGAAAAGCACCGTTCTCTCGTAAATAGACCTGCAGAGCCAGCACCACTGTTTCTGCCGCAACTGTCAGGTCAGGTGGCCTGGGTCTGGGGGTGGCCCTGTGACCTAGTGACTTAACCCCTCCAAGCTTAAGGTTACTAAACTTCATTGAGCCTAAGATGCTAATGATCGTAAGTAAAATGCACCCTTATTCAAATGCCACCAAAGAAGAAAAGTCCTGTCACCTGTGCCATGACACATCATTCCTTACCTTCAGGATAATTTCTGCCCACTGAGAGAGTTCACTGGGCAGACTGTCAATTGAGGGGCTTGCAGGCAGCTGTCCTTTATCTGGTCTGCTGGGCACGTCCGCCTCAGAGGAGGGGAAGAGGCTGCGGGGCTCTCGCCGTGAGGTCGGAGAGGCTGTGCCCCAAGTCCTGCTGCCTCGCAGTGTCGGGGGCCTTCTGGCCTTCCGCTTCCTTCCCACCTGCTACGTCTCACCCGCCACAAGAATCCCGATGCCCAAGTGGCACGTCTCGGTCCCCTTCATGCCTGTCTGAATGGCTCTGATACCCAAAACAAACTCAAGTGGTGAACTGGCAAGAAAAACACCGTAACCAGAACAGGAAATCCTGTTAATTCAACATTTATTAATTATGCACAGTTCTGCTGATATCGATACACAATTATCAGACCTGGAAAAACGTGAGTGTGTGCAGTTGCTTAAAAAAACATAACATTTGTACACTCTCAACTAGTTCCCAAGTTTTATCCCCTAAAATGTAGCACAGAGAGAGGCACAGTGTAAATGCTATTCCAGGGAAATGCTGTCTAAGGTGGCGGCGCACAAAGAATCAAATCCCCGGCCCCGGTCCTTGGAGAGGACCGCCCCACGGCACGGCTCAGAGGCAGCACGTCAACAATGACACAGATGTGGCTGTGTGGTGCTTCGGGTCGCCCACCGGGTCCTCCCTCGGGAACACAGGTGGGCGAGGAAGGAGGGAAGAACACTTGGCAGGACTTCGCACCTGACAGCCGCGCACAGGGTGGAGGCGAACCGTGTAGTGTGGTCTGGAAGTCAGGGTCTGCGTGTGTGCTGGGGGGGCGGGCAGCGCATGGAGAAGGGCTTCCCCAGGCTGAGGAGCCCGGGCACCTGCGTAGCATCGTTCGAGTTCCTTGATTGTTGCCTGGGGCTCTTGGTGAGAGCTCACTGGCGTGATCTCCGGAGGATGCTGTTTGTACAGCAGGTGTTTCAACAAAAAGCGATGCCCGTGAGGTCACGCTTCCCTCTTGGTCTGGGTCGGGGTGGGGATCTGCCCGTCAGGGGCCAGAGCAGCTGTCTGAGGCTATGTGAGCCTCCCATCTCTGCTGCAAGTAAACAGGGGTGCAGGGGCTCCCCGACATCACGTGTACGGACACTTTAGTCTGAGTTTCACACCAGTCTCTTATGCCACGAAACAGTGTTGTTTCCGCCCAACCACTTGGAAATCAAAACACCCTTCTTAGCCCTGGGGTGTGTGAAGCACCTGGTAGGCCAGGTGATGCTCTCCTCTGGGTCCGAGCTCCGGAGCCACGTGATGGGCCTCCCCACCCACGACGCCACTCTGTGGTGGGTTCTCGGGGAGCCTGCAGCCAGGGGCACTCGGACCCCGCTGGCCCCTCGTTAGGGAAGGGGCAGGCAGGGGCCCACCTGTTTAAGATTTTGAGGACTGGACAAGCGTTACAAAACTCGTAATTCACATACTCTATGATTTGGAATGACTTGGGGCGTGTTGGCATGTATGTAGGTGACCTCCCGCTTTATTTTCTGAAGAGAGAACTCTATAGGCCTCCGATGCACACGTACTTGACCTCCAGGTACTCGTCGATGCCGTACTTGGAGCCCTCCCGCCCCAGGCCGGACTGCTTCACGCCGCCGAATGGGCACTCCACGGAGGAGATGAGCCCCTCGTTGACGCCCACCATGCCGACCTCCAGCTGCTCCGCCACCCGCCAGATCTGGGCCGGGTCTCGGGAGTAAAAATAACCTGTCCCAGGGAGAGAGGACACAGCCGGCATGCGGAACAGCCCCCGGCAATGCCGGCTCCGAAGCTACGGGCGGCACCCACCTCTTCCTGATCACACGTGTGTGGGACCGCTGGGCGCCCCCCGGACCCCCAGTCCGCCTGTCCGTGACTCCCCGTCGGGCCTCAGAACTTCTCCTCCTGCTTCTGTCGCCCCGGAGCTCACTGTCTCCTCGAGGGACAGTGGCCGTGGCGTCCCAGCGCCTGCGACCCGCTGCTGGTCCGCCCTGCCCAGCCCGGTTCGACTGTGCACGTGAAACTTGAGCCCGGACCGTCCGGCGACTCCCCATCAGTAGGGATGCCGGTGCTTTCAGTCAGCTTTTGGCGTCATCTGTCCTCACTCCGGTGACCGGCGTCTTCCCCGAGCTCACCGACCAAATCCTCCCTCCCTTCCTCACTTCTTCACTTCCCGGGTCGCCTGTGCCCCGAATCTCCCTCCTCCGGTCTCTGCACAGTCAGACTGTGCGGGCACAGCTCCCCCTCACCCCCGTCACGGGGAGAAGGGAGGGTCACTGCTCTCGGCGTGCGGGGGCCCCTGTGTGCACCTGACCCCAGCGTCCCGGCACCCTGAGCGGGCAGCGTGGGGCAGGGCCACCACGTACATGTCCCCCCCTTTGTGAGGGGCCCCCTCCCTCGGGGGAGGCTCCTGGAGAGCCAGAGCTGCGTCCGTCCTCACACTTCCCTGTGGGTGCTCAGTACAGGGTCGTCAGGTCACCTGCGCACAGGTGGCCAGGCACAGAGCGTTGAGGGCGATGGTAAGAAGTTAGGAGAATCCCTGGCAAGTGGAACGGGGACACTGGGACAGAGGGCCGACCCAACTGGCCGAGCTGTTTACAGCCAGATACTGAATCCCAAGGTCTTGTTTCCGCAGCCGAGGACAGTTGGGAGCCGCTGGTTTATGTGTCCAGACCTTGCCAGGGCAGACCCGCCTTGACCGGGTCCCCTTCAGGGACGTTCTTGGACGGCGAAACCGACCAGAGCGGCCTGTGCACTCCCTTGGACGAATCGGGGTTATGACAGGGCGCACCCGAAAGCCGAGGAGTACTCTGTGGAGGTCCTCCCCGAGACTTCCACTCACATTCCCGCCTTTAGAAAATGGGTAAAAGCTCCTGAGACGAGGACCCTGTGCGTGTCACCGCCTCCCCTTCCTTCCCCGGGCGTGTATCTGCGCTCTTTCTCCTGAGCACTGACGGGCCCCAGGAGGCCTGCCACCAGGGCGGCAGCAGCTCCCGGGGCTGGTCTCCTGCATTCCCGCAGCCCAGCTGGCTCACTCCTGCGGGCTGCGAACTGGCCTCTTGTATCTCAGACCCTCCGTTATCCCACTGCCCCCGTTTTTAACTGACACTCTCTCAACATCACCTGTACTCACTTATGAAATCTTTCCTACATGAAGTTAAGAACCCACAGATTCTAGACCCGGTCCCTTGCTGGTGACAGTGTCACGGAGATACGTCCTGCCCCGTCCTTACGTCCTCACGCGCAGCTCCCAGACCCAGCAGAACGGGAGAAGCACCTGGAACCCCCAGGCCCCCAGGGACACGGGACTCGGGGTTGTGTGCATCTCCCGCCCAGATCAGCCTGCTCTGCCCCTTCTCTCCCCGCCCCCCCCCCCGCCGTCTCTCCCAGGGCGGCCCCAGTGCATCCCAGGGGCTGCACACACCTGCCCTGGTGCTCCAGTGGGCGCCCTCCAAACCCAGGTGGCGCCTCACGGGCAGATGCCCGTGTCAGCCTGAGAGGTGACCCGACTGCGCTGGGCTGGGACGGACGCCTACCTGCTAACCCGACATCGGTCGCATTGGCGATCGCCACAGCCTCCTCCTCTGTGTCGAACCTGCCAAAGTCAATGAGGGTCATCAGCCGACTGTAAGGGGCGCGGGGAAAACCGCTGTCTTTTCTTCCGGTTTACGTCCCCAGTGATGGCCAGACATGCCTGGGGCTCTGCAGGGATCCCGGAGCAGTGCACAGAGGAGAATGGCACCCCTGGCTGTGTGGGGCTGGAGTCGGGCCGTGGCTCACCTGCCCGGCTCACCTCTCCGAGGAGAGCGCGGGGCCGCAGGCTGCCCTGCAGCATGTCCACGTGGTGAACAAAATGCCATAAAAAAGAGCCGCTGAGCCCTGGCTGGTGTAGCTCAGTGGATTGAGCACAGGCCTGCAAACCAAATGGTTGCTGGTTCGATTGCCAGTCAGGGCACATGCCTGGGTTGCAGGCCAGTTCCCAGTAGGGGGCGTGTGAGAGGCAACCAACCATTGATGTTTCTCTCCCTCCCTCCCTTCCTGTCTCTCTAAATATAAATAAATAAAATCTTAAAAAAAGAGAGAGAACGGCTCAGCTTGCCACCTCCTGGGGGCACACACCACAGCGACAGCGACTGCAGGAGCAACCCTACTGTAGGGACAGACTGTCCAGAGGGCGGGCCCGCGCTCCAGCGTCAGCTGTGGTCAGACCAAAGCCCTGCGCGGGCCCTTTCAGCTCTGGTTCCACTTGTGGAACAAGGCTCGAGTGGCGTTTCCCGTTGCCCCAGAGCTGTGCCTGGGTGGAAAGCTTCTAAGCACCCCGTTCCTACATTCGGAGGTCTGCCAGCAGTGGGGGCTCCCCTGGGCCCTGGTCAGTTGAGCAGGGCTGGGGGAGGGGGAGGCAGCTGTGGGGGGAAGGGAGGGACCGGGAGGGTGGCCTCAGAGGATCCCCTGTTCAGCAAATGACCAGCCCTGTCTCCTGGGGCCAGTGCATCCACTGGAGGAGAGGACAGCAGTGTGGCTGACGTCCCCTCTCTGCACAAACACCAGTGATGGCCGTCGGATGTGGTGTCACTGAGCCCACAACACTGTCCTGGAGTGTCAGAACGACCCCACCAGTGAAGGGGAGCCGTGGGGCCCAGGCGTCCAGGGACCCAGGCAGGCGTGGCGGAGCCTCGAGTAGCCCCCACTCTGCCCTGCGCCTGCCTTCCCAGCCACACGTCCCTTCTGCTCCCTGAGAAAACAAGGTCACGTTGTTCTGGGTGAAGCCTATTACTAAAGCCAAGAAGGTGCGAGTTCTTCGAGCGGCCCATCTCCCCAGGGACGGAAAAGCCTACAAACTCCATCTGCAAGGTGGCAGCAACGCCGACAAAGTATGTGACACGGGGACTTGGGCCTTGGGTGGGACAGCACGGGAAGCCCAGCGCCAGCTCTGGTCTCCCAGTGCCAATGGGGAGAGGGGACCACGGTCCAGAAACCTCACCAGCAGTGAGCGCCAAACATGCAGGACCCTTCTGGCGGCCCAGAGGTGGTCCCCACGGAGGAGCACGAGGGCCAGGGCTCCATGGAGCCTCCCCTCCCCTCCCATCTGGGGGTTTCCGGTGACGCCTCCTGCAGACCTGGGCCCTGGACCGGTGCTGTGTTGTCACTGGGAAGGAGAGCAGTGGGGACGCCGGGCCACCACAGACCTCTTCTCCTGGACCCACTGCCACAGAGGGAGCTGCAAACCGTCCCCTGGGAGAGGGCGCCGAGCAGAGACCCTCCTGCCCCGAGGGCCCACCCTCTGCCCTCCAGGTGCATCTGGAAGGAACACGCGCCCCAGGCTGACTGGCCAAGGCTGCTCACCCTGGAAGGGGCTAAGAATGAGCTCTCGGGGAAGACGACAAGACCTCCCAGGTTCAGAAAGACAAACCACCACCGGAAATGGTGGAGCCGGGAATGGGACGGAACGGAGGTGGGGAAAGGATGACTGTCCCCGGGGAGGAAGGCTAGTGAAGCGGGAAGGACCAGGGATGGGGACGAGCCAGCTGCAAAGACCGAGGGTGAAAAGGGAATTGCTGCTGTTTGGATGCAGCGAGGGTCGGGGGCTGGGGAGCAGAGGGGCGTGTGGAGACCGGATTTAGGGGCTGGCAGATGGAGGGAGCAGGAGCCCGGGAGGCGGGGAAGAGATGGCAGGGCCCCAACAAGAGCAGTGGAGGATGGAGGCAGACGTGTCTCTGTAGAATCTGCCGCCTCCAGGCTGGAGAAGAACAAATGCAGGCAGGAAATGTTTGGGAAACAACCCAGAATTCCCTGGGACTAGACACGCACTTCAGGTATTAAAGGAAGACACAGGTGCCTCGGAGTGAAAATGCTCCCACACCACCATGGGTAGGGGCGTCAGAGACCAAGAGAAGTTTCTGAAGTCTCCAGAGAGAAAGACCGATCCTTTCAGAGGAACAGGAACATCAGCTTCCTGAACAGCAGCCCTGGGTGTAAGCAAAGGCCTGGTATCTTCGAAGTTTAAGTTTAACGCTAGAATTGTATCCAGGCAAATGGTTACTTGCTTTGAACACGAGATAGAAGACCACCTAAGGTCACAGGAGGTTCATTTCCAACAGCCTCCCTCGAAAGAGCCGATCAAGGATGCAGGCCAGTGCGCGGACAGATGAGTTCCGCAGAAAGCAAGACACAAGCAAAGCAGAGAACCCGGTGGAACCGGGCCAGTCTGTGGCCTGGGCGGGGAGGAGGGAGAACGGGTTTTCCACCGTCGCGGGTGGACTCCCGCAGCGCCGCTGCCTGACTACCTGCCCTCCCACAGCACGTGACCTTGGTTTCTGCCTCGGTTTCCTCCTTCTTCCCTGTCGCTTCTGTCTTCCCACCGGCTGGGTGGTCTTACTTGATCACCGGTGCCAGGGGCCCGAACGTCTCCTCCCGGGAGCAGAGCATGTCCTGGGTGACTTCGCTGAGCAGGGTGGGCTCAAAGAAATTCCCTCCAAGTTGATGCCGCTTCCCGCCGGTCACCACGGTAGCGCCTTTGGAAAGGGCGTCACTCACGTGCTTCTCCACCTGTGAGACGAGAGAAAGCAGGGCCTTTGGGAAAGGTGGCTGAGGACACGGTGGAAACGACAGGATCTCAGAGAGGGCAAGCGGCAGCAAGCCACGGCCGGCTGGCTTTCTCTCCCAAGCAGGTTGACAACCAGCAGCCTCGTCCCTTCGGGTGGGAGGAGCCAGGTTTGCAGAGGAGGCGGGGGGACGGCCCAGGCCACGCCCCCTAGGCGGGTCCTCCCGGGCCTGTGCCCAGAGCTGGTTCCATGCGGGGTCTGCTGTCCGCGTTTCTGGGTGAGTCCCAGGGCCGGGGACCCCGGGTCGTCCCCCTCCTTGGACCTCGATCTGAAGCAGGTGCGCTGGACGCGGTTCCGGTGGGAGCGTCCTGCCTGCGTGTGTGTCCGACGTGCCACCTGTGTGGCCGTGGCGGAGCTCGGGTCCAGCGCCCACCCAGGATGAGGGCGCCGCTGCGCGTGCAGAGCCGCTGGTGAACAGCTCGGTTCACTGCCGCGCCGCTTCCTCGGGGCGGCCTCCCCTCCCGGAGCTTCTAGGACCTTTCACATTCCCGACGTTCTAAATTTTTACAGACTCCACCTGGGTTTCCTTTTCATTCGTTCTGCTCCATCCACAGTGGGCGGAGTCTTTCCATCTGAAGACATCATCTCAAAGCCCAAGCCGCCCGTCCTTCCCTTCTGGGTGTTGGGAAATTAAAGAACTGTATTTCAAGATCCTAATCGCCAGAGGGTGCCACACAGTCATGCGAATTGGCAGAAGTTTGTTTTTTGGTGACCGCCGTTTCCAAAACAGCCGTGCCAGGCACCTTACCAAGGAGGCTTCTGCTAGTCAAGCTTCTGATAAGAAACCAAATGAAATGGAAGGGACGGCGAGTGAACCTACCTTTTCCACTGCCTTCTCGTTGATCAGTGGGCCCTGAGTCGTCCTCTCCTCGAACCCGTTGCCCACACGCAGCTGGGTTTTCATCGCCTCGGCAAACTTCTTCACAAAGGAGTCGTGGATGCCTCTCTGCACCAGGAAGCGGTTTGAGCAAACGCAGGTCTGGACGGGGGGAGAGCGGGCCCGGTGAGCGGGGTGTCGGCAGCTGCCGGCTGAACGCACCTGTGGCTGCTGCGCACTGAGCGCAGACACCTCCCCAGGCTCTCAGGCCGCCCCCGTCTCCCTCCCTGCGGGGCTTGCCCAGGGTCCTCCCCGGGGCAGGCGCACAGCCCCACAGCTCCGAGGCCGACATGGGGGGGGGGGGCGTCGATATCTGTGTAAAGATGGAAAGGCAGCAACCTGACTTTTTTCAAGTGGTGTGAGCACATCATTACGAAACAGACAGGGAAGCACCCCCTGAAGACCACCCCTGAGGGCAGTGGTGGGGCAGTGTAGTGGCGGCCCAGAGGGCGGGGTCCAAGGCCGCGTGCGCCCTGGGCCTCCCGGGTGCTGGCTGGCCTGATGCCGCGCAGACGGACACAAGACTGTTTTCCACGCCAGCTGAGTTATTGGAAGGACCCTGGCTTGTTTCCTATTAGGCCTGATGTTTTCAAGTTGCGTGACCGTATTATAGGAAATGTAGTGACACTGGTAAGCTTTCTCCTTGTGTTTTTTCTTAATCTTGTGTTTTTCTAGTGGAAACAGGTACATAGATAACTTGGTGTCCGATGCATTTTGATTGGCTAAGAGCGACACACCGAGAAGCTGTGACTTTATGGTGGAAACCTGAGCGGTGTGCGCACTGTCGGCATTTGTGTCCCCAAAAGGAGACACCCTGCTCTAAAACAACCGAGCTGTTCAGGGAAGGCCGAGTTCCAGAGGCCAAAACAAGGCTAAAAACTGTAACATAGAGTGTTACACGTTTTGCCTTTTGGTCACAGTGTAACCACTCAGGAGGTTGTATTGTTTCTGGAATACATTTAAAACTGCTTGTTGACGGTGCTTTGGATACTTTGTGTGTGCGGATACTTTGTAACAAACCAGGGCCCAGCAACTGCTGGGATAGAATGGGGCAGACAGGATCCCAACTTCACAGTCCTAGCTCCTAGCTCCCAAGACTGTGGGGCCGCCCGCTGGTCCATCTTCCTCGAGTCTCATGTCCCCGTCCGTGACATGACAGGTGTGGACCAGCTGCTCTGAAGTCCCCACCAGCTCTGACAGTCCCAGGTTCCTATGAAGGCGAGTGAGCTCAGGCCGCCTCTGTCCCTGTGGCAACCGGACACCTGGGGGCGCCCCCGGCCACTGCAGCCGGTCCTGCGCCCCTTCCCAGGAAGCAGGCGACCCAGGTGTCAACATCTGGAGTTCCTCCGGACCCCACGTCAACCCTCTCCTCCCCCACAGGCCGTGGGCTCAGAGCCCGGCTGCCTGGCCATTGTGGGTCTAGGCGGTGACTTCCGCTGCTCAGTCCCGAGAAGCCCCGTGGGGCAGACCGATGGTCACCCGGTTCAGAGAGCGGAGGAAGCGAGAGCGCATTTGGCGAAAGGCCTCTGCGGCTCAGGACGCTCCCTGGAGCAGAGACTCCCCCTTATCTCCCCTGGGAGCCTCCGTGTCTGCCTCACCCCCAGCAAAGAGTGGGCGCTTACCAAGCACTTGCTGAAAAGGGGGGATAAGGAAGAGCGGACGTGGAGGAACCCAAAGCTGGTTCCTCTGAGACGAGCAAGGCAGCAGGACCCGCGCACGACGGACCCACCTGCCCGGAGTTCCTGAACTTCGAGGCCACGGCCCCCGCCGCGGCCCGGTCCACGTCGGCGCTGTCGAACACGATGAACGGGGCGAGGCCGCCCAGCTCCATGGACGCCCTCTTCACGGAGCCGGCAGCGTGGCGCAGCAGCACCTGCGTGCAGGGCGGAGGGGCTGGGCGTGAGGGCCGGCCTTTCCGACACTGACCCACAACCAAGGCCTCCGTCCAGTCACAGCCACGGCAGAGGTGGCGCCCGCACGGTCCAGCCGGAGGACAGCAGTCGCAAGCCCAGGGTCATGCTAGGACCGGCGCCCAGCAATGCGCACCAAGGGCACAGGGTTTGCGGGGCCCCTCTGGGTCAAAGTTCAGCGCGGCTGGAAGGAGGATTCTGTGCCGTGGCTCTCGGGATGTCCGGGGGTGGGGGGGGTGTCCCAGCAGTGAAATGGTAGCAATCTTCTCGTTGAAATGTCCTGAGGTCGAGCCATTGAAATGACCCAAGGTTGGGATTTGTTTTGGTTTTTAAGTTCTGCTGGGCCACTGGTCCTCCTGCGGCTCCCCGAGAGGGTCTGCCTGTGAGTTCCCCGCGCCCGGCCGCACAGCTGATGGGCCTCCAGGCCCGCAGCCTGCACGGGGTGGCCGGCTCACCGCAGGAGTGATTACGGCCGGGACTAGCCGTCCCCGCTGCTCGTGGTGTCCGGACGTGGCCGGCCTCACAGGCACTTCCAGGCAGGGGTCAGGTCACTGTGTCTGAGGTACTCGGGTGCGGGTGCAGCACGAACGCACCGGCAGGAAAGATCACACTGCTCAGAGGGGCCGCCACACATAGAAACTGGCTCCGTCTGCCTTTTGCTCTTTCAAACATTTAAAAACTCCTCTTCGTTTCCGTAGGTGCCTTTACACCACACACGATTTTCGTTCAGTGCTGCGGTATCCATTTCAACCCCCACCGTGGGTTTCTGGAACCGTGAATTCTAGCTCGTGAAGAAGCCTGTGTCCCACAATGAGGTGGATGTTCGGCTCCCGGCCACCTCACTCACAACAACTAAGGGAACCCTCGCCGCCCAGCTCCCCCGGGAAGTTTTTTGTTGGCTAGGGACCCCCAGCATCTCCCCGGAGGCGACCAGCCCGACTGAGTCAGGCGGAGCGGCCTCGCTTTGCGGGACCCCTCCCCCCGGGGCGGCCAAGGGCACAGGGCTCCATTCCACGCTCTAAAGAGAAAGTGCCGAACGGCCGTCTTCTCGAGTCGAGTACCTTCCCGGTGGCTGTCGAGCCAGTGAAGGAAATTTTGGACACGAGCGGGTCAGTGCAAAGCGCCTCGCCCACGACCTCGGCCTTCTTCCGGGAGCAGGGCACGACGTTGTAGACCCCGGGAGGGACGCCGGCCCGGTGTGCGAGCTGCGGAGAGAAAAAGCAGACACACGGCAGCGGGTGAGAAAGCAGGAGAGAGAAACGGATGGATGCGTTAATGCGAGGAGGAGCGGGAGACACTGAGCGGACGGGGGCAGGGGCAGAGTACACGTGGGACGGCAATGAGATTCTCGTTAGTGCCGACGCGGTGTTACTGAGTCATCACACGGCACTCTGGGAGAATTTCTTAGGGTGTACGTCTCAGGGTGCTGCTCTGTTAGAAGGAAAAAAGACAACCTCGGCCTTGTTTTCTAAGAAAAATCGGAGGAGAGTTCAAGAATCAGGTTGGGGTTCCCTTGTAGGATCAAGGGGACATCGTGGCGAGAGCACTCACTGAGCCCTACTGTGTGCGGGCAGCCCCAGTGCAGAGGTGGCAAGGGGCGGGCCACGCCAGGAGCATTAGCACCCAGAACAGGGCCGCGCTCTCTGGTCCAGGTGCGGCCTGAGTTACGTGAACTTCCACATCCCACCAGCAGGGAGCTCCCCGCACAGATCTGACCAGGACTCCGGGAAGGCGGCGGGAGCAGCCCAGCCCCTCGGTCCCTGCATCCCCTGGTAAAGACTGAGGGGGCAGGGGGGGAGCCGCCCCGAACACCCCAGATGACGTCTGCCAGACAGAGGGCGGTGTAAGCGCCCGACAGCTGTTTTCAGCGAGATTCCTGTGCCTGCCGCCCCAGGCCGCGCAGATAAGCCCCTGTCAGGCCCTGGAGGAGGAGGGGCCGCCCCACCCCCGCCCGGCTTCCCTTCCCGTTTGCAGCCCTGGCTGACGTGGGACCCGACCACGTGGGACCCGACCACGTGGGCCCTGGAGCTGCCTCCTGCGATGATGTTTTAAGTCCACCAATAAAGAGTGAGCCCCCCAAACCTGGCCTCTGGGAACCTGTGAGCAACAGGCCTCGTCTTTGGAGTTCCCTGACCTGACGGTCGCGGCTCAGCGCGTCTTGCAATGACCGTGAGAACCCCCGGGGCTGGTCCGGCCACAACACTGGCTCAGAGGCGGCGGCAGCCCGGGCGTCGCCACCTGACCACGCTGTCGGCGGGCGGACACGCCGCGGCACGCTGGCCGACATGGAGTCTCCACAAACCGCAAACTACACGTGGGCGGGGACGTACCGCCGACAGCTGAGATGACAGAAGGCTGTCGACACCTCTGATAACAGGGCCCCGGCAGCCTGCAGGTGTCCGAGGGGCGCAGGGCAGGCCGTGGGGGAGCGTGGCCGGAATTGCCCCACTGGAGGGGGCGAGACGCTCTCTGCCCAGGCCTCCCGAACAGGTTGGGAGAACGGACTTGCTGGAACATAGGCTGCTGGCTCAGAGAAACGTGGACGTCAGATCCCGGACAAGATTATTAAAAGAAAAAAGAAGAATAAAGAGCGGAAAAGCATCCCCACAGGCAACCCAAGCAGAAAGGAGACAAGCCCACAAGCCGTCCGACACTGCGCCTCCCCCTGCGGTAAGGAAGTTGTGCCAAGACCGAAACAGCACCAGGAATCAGAATGAGGGCGAGTTCAGAAAGGAGGCGAGGGGACTCGGGAAAGAACGAGGATTCCTTTCCAGAAATGAAGAGTAAACACGGAGGAACGTGAGACCGCATCAGCACAGCAGGTGATGATACCAAAGAAACCCAGAAGCAACGAGGTGACGTGGACGCTTAGGGCAGAGGCAGGAAGGACGCAGGGGCACGTGGCGCAGAAGCCCGGACACACGGACACACGGACAGCAGGGTCCCGGACGACGGGAGCAAACCGAGTGTCTGGAACGGCCCCGGAAGCTTCCAGGTTTAAGTAGAAGCCCGGAGCCCACAGGCTGAGCGAGCCCCCAGTCACGCTGCTGGGCTGTGAAGATAAGGGGGACGCAGTGGGGACACAGGCGGAAAGAGCCCGCCGACTGCAGGTGCGAGAGCAACGCCTGCCGACACGGGACAGGAGGGCACAGGTGCTGCCGCCGCGTCGAGAAGATGGGACGAGACTTTCCCTGCGCAGCGGGGGTGCTCGAGCACCACGGGCTGGGTCTGTGGTCGTCACCGCGGCTCCGGGCAGCTGTCCCGTGTGCCCCTCCTGGGGGCTCGGCCAGGCCCCGGGTGCCCAGCAAGGGGAGAGCCAGGCCTGGGCCGTGGCGGTCACAGCCACAGCAGTGGGGTCCCCGTTTTCAAGTACAGGGGAGCCCTTCCTGCCACCGGGAGTGGGGGCCGAGCCTGGCGAGGTCCGAATGGACCGGAGCAGGTGCGCGCAGGGCTCTGCAGTGACAGGGAAGGGCAGTGGGGGAGGGGAAGGCGAGGCTGTGCCGCCGGCATCTGGCAGGGCCTGGAGGCCACTGCAGGAGGTCTGGGTTTTAGGTGACAGGGGAAGAGTGACAGGACCTGACTGCAGACCAACCTGGAGAAGGGGGAGGCTCCAAAGGTGACAAATGCCCAGGCGTGGTCACCTCGTGAGGACGGACAGCACCCCCAGGTGTCAGGAAGCCCACCCACCGTTTTGTCCAGGAGGCCCCCTCGGACTGGGCACAGCGGCTGCCCAGTTGGAACGTCACCGTCCAGCATGCGGGGGCGGTGGAGGCGTCCCACGACCCGCTCTCCCGAGCCAGCGTCCCCGAGTGCGGTGGGGCTCACCTCGGCCAGGGCCAGGGCTGAGAAGGGCGTGTCCTCGGCGGGTTTCACCACCACGGTGCAGCCGGCTGCCAGGGCGGCCCCCACCTTTCGGGTGATCATGGCGCTGGGGAAGTTCCACTGTGGACAGAGGGGGGGGGGTGAGCAGGGGCACTGCCCGCTGAGCACACCGTGTTCCACCGGCCCACACACAGGGGATGGGCGGGGCGGCTCCCGGCTCCTCACAGGAGAGCCCCGAGCACCCCCGCGGTCAGCTGAGGGGCTGGGACAGGCTCCTCCAGACGGGGTGGTCTCAGAATTTAAACAGCGTGGTAAAGCTACACCGGCCGTCGCAGACTTATCCGTGTTTTCGGCTTTGTGGGACACCCAGGTGCCAACCCAAATACTCGACTCCGTGGCTGTCATGTGGAAGTTTGCGTGTGGCCATGTCCCCGTGAAGCTCTGTTGACAAACACCGGCGGCGGGGGGGGGATGGCCTGGGGGCCGTAGTTTCCTGACCCTTTGGTGCAAAATAGTAGCAAAGGTGACTTGAAAGTGGCCCTGTCTCTGTAGAGGTAGAGACCTGGAGGCGTGCACACATCTCTTCTGGCGGAGTTTTCTCTGACTGTGACAGACACTCCCTTATTCTGGGGTGGGCACTGTTAAATTAGAGCTAATTAAATCCCTATCGCCACCCAACCAGGTTGGTATTATGATCCTCACTTGCAGGCTTGGGGAAACTGAGGCAGAGCAGTGACGTGACTTGCCCAAGGCCACACACCTTGGAAGCAGCGAGCTCGGAGTGGAACCCAGGCGGTCTGGGCGGCAGGGGGCTGCCTGCCACCGCTGTGCTGAGTGGGACGGGCTGCAGGGAGCCTGGGGGGCAGCCGGCGACCCCGGGCGGAAGCTCACACGGGTTCTGGCAGGGGTGGGTCTGGGGGGGTGGCCGAGAGGAAGCTGGGCACCTGGCACACATGTCCTCCATCACACGGGGAACTTTCTCAGAACTATGACATGTTAGCAAATGTGTCATATCTGAAGTCTTTAAAAAATTATGAATAGTAGAAGCTCTTTCAGACATGCTTGGTAGGAGCCTTTATACCCAGTGAGAAGAGCCCCTGGGGAGGACCCACCCGTGGGCACTCGGGGACCTGTCCCCTGCCAACCCCAGGTCTCTGGGCCCCAGAGCACCCGGGATGCACCTCCACAGCCCGCAGAGGAACTGGATGCCGCGACCAGGGCCAGCGGCCTCTCCCCAGGGCCAGCGGCCTCTCCCCAGGGCCCCGCTGACCCCGCCAGCCACGTACCGGGGTGATGACCGCGGCCACACCGAGCGGCTGCTTGAGCACCAGGGCCCGCTTATCCTTGGCGGGGGTGGAGATGACGTCCCCGTACACGCGGCGGGCTTCCTCCGAAAACCACTCCAGGAAGTGGGCGGCGTACAGAATTTCTCCCTGCGCCTCCTTCAGCGGCTTTCCCTGAATCCGGGCAGAAAAGACACCGTCACTGCCTCCCAGAGCAGAAGCAGGGGCCCTTTCTCAGTCACCAAGGCTGCAGGCGGAGTGGGAAAGGTGCCCACCGCAAACGCTGGGGTTGTCGAGAAATTCGCAGGATCGGAGGGCAACGGGGGACGAGCTGGGGCGCTGGCACCTGGGACGCGCACACGTTAGAGGGGACAGAACCGCACCTGCCGGCTGTTCCCCCTCCTGATACCTTCTCACCGCGGTGATGCGGTGAAATCGGTCACGGCTCCGTGGAACCGCTGTGCATCGTTAAGTGTGCAAACGACAGAGAAGAGCAACCAACAGGGTCACTCGGAGCAAAAGTGTCGGGGGGAGGAGCTGTGGCCACCGGCTCCACTCGAAACCTGCCTCCCCCACACGGCACAGAGCAAATCAGGACGGATTTTGTTTTAGATAAATGAGTGCCTGGCTTTAACGAGGAAGGGTTTGGCCCGGGCACAATTCACTGACAGCTCACCCCCAGGCAGGGAATTCCCAGCTTTTAGCCACGCAGCTGGGAGGACGGTGTCCCTAAGCCTCGCCCGACACTCCCCGACAGTCTGCGGGCAGCGCCAGGGCCCCGACTCACGCTTTCGGCTGTAATTATCTTGGCAAGGCCCTCCCTGTTTTGTATCATCAAGTCGTACCATCTCCGAAGCACTGAACTCCTTTCCTGCGAAGAGACCGGAAGGGAGAGGACCAGTGAGGCCCCAGGTGCAGGGGAGACACCCCACCGCCAGCTCCCTACAGTCTCGGCCGCGGCTCTTCCCGGAGGCGCTGGCCCTCCTCTGGGAAGCAAGTGAAGATCTGGCCTGGGAGCGTCTGCAGGGCAGTCCTGGGCCGTGAGGGGGGTCTGTGGACACAGCTGTTATTGTTTAGGGCAGGTATGAGTAACTTTAGTCTCCATTGCAGAACACACATAAAACTTACCCTCTCAGCCTCTTTCAAGGGCGTGTTAAGGGGGCTCATGTGCAGTCACACTGCGGGGCCACCATCCCTGCCATCGGCCTCCAGAACTGGAAGGGGGTCCCCACTGAGCACTTCCCACCCCCAGCCCTTTCTGTCCCCAGGACTGTGACTCCTCCGGGGACTTCAGGGGAGGGGACGCACACAGCATCTGTCTTTTGAGGCTGGCTTCTCTGTCTCGGCACAGTGTCCCCACGTCTAGTTCCTCATTCCAACAGAGCCACCCCCGGCAGGTGGCTCTGTCCCCGACTTGGGTGTGTGCAGTGTGAGGAAAGGTTTGCACACTTGCGAATAGAGCCTGGGCACAGCACTGGAGGGTGCCCATGCCACCGAGTTGTCCACTTACAAGTGGCTAAAACGGTCAATTTTGTCATGCATATTTGCCACAATTAAAAAAATACTTCCAGCCCTGGCTGGTGTACCTCAGTGGATTGAGCGCAGCCTGGGAACCAGAGGGTCACCAGTTCGATTCCCAGTCAGGGCACATGCCTGGGTTGCAGGCCAGGTCCCCAATAGGGGGCGTGTGAGAGGCAACCACACATTGATGTTTCTCTCTTCCTCCTTCCCTTCCCCTCTAAAAAATAAATAAAATATTTAAAAGAAAACAGAATTCATTTATATAAAACCACTAAAAAAGGAAAAAGTGGGCCCAGCAAGTGCAGGTCACCCAGACCACAGAGTCCTCTGAAGACACAAGACCTCGGAGCTCAGCCGCCAGCACCGGAACAGGGAGGTGTCCCTGGGCCCCTCTCTGCTGCCTGCAGGGCTGCCCACCCGCCCGAGGCTAGGCGGCGGTGTGAGGCTTTAACCCTGCCCTCACTGTGCGGGTGAGCACGGGGCCTGTCCCCTCCTTATTTGGATGACAAGCCGTGGGATTGTACGTGTCCTGTGGAGGGTACCGTTGAGGTGAGGGCTTCTACATCGCTACCCCCCAGAAGAGGCATCGAGTTCTCTTCACTGTCCCTCCAGCAGCTGCCCAGCGCCAGGCGGGCAAGCCGTGGCCACAGACCTGGACGCCGCAGGTCCCAGCGGGACTCCAGTCTCCAGGCTGGGCTGGAGAAGGACATTGAATCCCTCCGGCGCTGGCCCGCAGGAGTGAGGCGCACACTTCCCTAAGAGGGCGGACAGCTCAGGGCGCCCTGGCCCGGCCGAACCAGAAACCAGCAGTGGGGTCACCCTCACTGGGACCTCACATGATGCGTTAGTCGTGGCCCCCAAAGGGGCCGTGGAGGAGCCCGGACCCCCAGCCCGGCAGACGGGTCCCAGTTTGGAGGTGGGGCCTTGACAGAGGTCATCAAGCCAAACAGTGTGGTCAGGGTGGGCTCCAGCCCAGTGTGACCGGTGTCACAGGGAAAGCGGGGGTATGGGCACAGGCGGGGGGCTGGTGCTGGGGGGCATGAGGCGAGAGGCCCGGGGCAGGCCCTTCCCGCCCAGCCCGCCTCCGAAGGAGCCGACCCTGCCCGCGCCCGGAGGCTTGGGTCCGGCCTGCTGAGGACACATTCTGTTGTTCACTCCCCCGAGTGGGTGGTGGTTGTGCGGCCGGGCAGCAGGACAGCCTTTGTGAGTGCGATTCCGGGGCCCTGGGAGGCTAAAGTGGGTGGTGTCACATGGGGCTCTGACCCCAGGTCCCCCCAGCAGGACTGGAGTGAGGGTGGTGAACCAGGAGCCCCTCGGCCTGTCTCCTCACCCCCTGTGCAGCGTCTCCCTCCCCAGGCCCCGAAAGGACCAAACGTCACAGGTGCCAGGCTTGGCTGTGGCGGGCCCAGTGACCTCCCGCCTCCTGTGCTCACCCGTCCCCCGTGCTCACCCGTCCCCCGTGCTCACCTGTCCCCCGTGCTCACCTGCCCCCCCGTGCTCACCTGTCCCCTGCGCCCACACTCAGCCCCTGAACCTGGGAGTAGGTTACTTCACAGGGAGCAGGGACTTCACAGGTGGGCTGAGTTAAGGGTCTGGCCCGAGGAGACAACCCTAAGCCGTCCGGGTGGGCCCAGTGTCAACCCTGGGATGGCCGTGAGAGCAGGGGGAGCACTGGGGGGCTCCAGCCCAGGATCGGGCGTGGCGTCTAGTCACCAGAAAAGGCAAGGGGACCCCATGAGCCTCCGGAGGGAGCGTGCCCCCCCAGAGCTGTGGAACAACCAGCCTGTGCCTTGGTGTCACATTAGGTCACTGAGTCTGTGGCAGCGGACGTGGCACTAGCTTGTGAGGTCGGTCAGAGTCGGCTCCCTTGGTCTCTGAACTCCTCCAGCGGTTCCCTCCTTGGGGGGACGAGGTGTGACCTGGACTGATGGGGGGCAAGGCAAGGCCTGGAGACAGGGCTGGGGGCTCTGAGGGGGGAGGCTGGGGAGGGTTGTGTGTATGGCAGGCTCGGTGGCAGAAGTGACACGTGAGCTAGACTCGGGACCAGGCAGCACATGACCTCGAGGAGAGGAGAGCGGGGAAAAGCAGGTGTCTCTGCCCAGAGACACCAGGACCCCCACGCAGGATGCAGGAGGACACGGCCAGGCCGGGGGAGGGCCTCGGGGGAACCCAGCCCTGCCCACACCTGGAGCTCGGACGTGCAACCCCCAGAACAGAGACGCGTGTCTGCTGGGCGGGCCGCCATTCTGGGGTCCTGTCTGGCAGCGGTGGAGCCGGCTTGCCCCCCCTCAGCCCCGGGCCACTTCTTGCCACTTCCCTGCTTGGGTATCAGGTATGTGGTGTGCGGGCGAGAGCCCCCTGTGCCCCTCCACCCGGGTGGCCCACCGCAGCAGCACAGGGCACACAAGTGCTCAGTGCGCACCCATGGGTGGGTGAGCACCAGCTCCCCACACCCGACCTCCTTGCCGGGTGCTGAAGGGCAGGCAGGCAACGCTTCCCCAGGGGCTGGCTTCAGGAGCCACGTGGTAAGTGGGGAAGGAAGACCCCCTCCTTTTCTTCTTTCTCTAGCCCCCCTGGCACACGCCCCACCCTCAGTCCCCCACTGTCTCCAGGTCAGTCCACAGCAGTATTTCCCTGTTCCGCTGAAAACCCACAGCGTGGTCCTGGTGCCTCCCTCCCTCCCCACAAAGCTTTCTGAAGCCCACCCCACTCCCTGTGGCGTGGCTGTGGCTGTGGCCCGGGGCGCTCATCCCACCTCCCCGAGCCCAGGTGCAGCGTCCCGCGAGGCCTCCCCGCGGCCCGGGACCACCGCAGGTGTCCCTAGGAGCTGCTGACACTCCCTTCTACACGCACTGACGTGCTCAGCCTGCAGTCCGGCCCGTGTCCCCAGCGTCTGGCACAGTGCTTGGTGCGAAGCCCAGGCCCCTAATTTATTTGTCCAGCGTCGCGTTTCTTGTTTATGTGGCTCTTCGTGGTGTGCCACGCCAACCCTGGACGCGCTGGTTTCACGGGGGCGGCTGAGCTCGCGGGGCTCACTCACCTTGGCGGTGACGCTCCTCCAGCTGCAGAAAGCATCGTAGGCGACGCGCACGGCGGCGCGGGCCTCGGGCGCCCCGCAGTCGGCCACTCGGCCCAGTTCGGCACCGCTGGCCGGGTCGAGCACCGGGAAGGCGGCGGCGGCCGGGAGCCAGCGGCCGCCCACGAAGCTGTCGGTGCGCAGCAGCGCCTCAGGGAGGCCCCCCAGGCCCGGGGTGTAGGCACGGAGTTCGGCCGGCCGGCGCACCCAGCATCCGGCGCGGGGGCGGAGGCCGCGGCCGGGAAGCGCGGGTCGGAGGCGCGGGGCCCCGCAGCTCTGCAGCCGCAAGCAGGTCGCCATGGCCCCGGTGGCGGCGGCGGCGGCCGGAAGCAGGCAAGCGAGCGCGCGCCCGGAGGAGCGAAGGTCGGGGACGCGCGGGGCCGGCGGCAGGTGGCGGAGCGGAGCAGCGCCCTCTCCCGCGCGGCACTAGGCCGCGCCCGGCTGCACTTCGCCCCAGCGCATCCTGCTCGGGTCCCGGCGGGCGCAGGGAAGGTTAGGGTTGGGGCGGGCGTGCTTAGGGACCGCGTCACGTTCCTCCTGGAGTGCTCCTGCGTCCAGCTGTTCCTGAGCAACCCTCACCCATCCGACCGCTCCCCGTCCCGTCTGCCTTTAAAGCCGCATCTCAGTGGCGCCTGCGTTGACCGCTGGATTCGAGGACGGGCGGTGCGAGCTCCGCTGTCAAGGGCGGATCGCGTTCCTCGGACCCCGCAGCTCCGCCCTTGAAGGATGTGGCCCGGGCCATGAGCCGTGGAGGTGGCTTCGGTGTACCTCCGGGGGCTGTCGTGGGTGTTTTCCCCATCGGCGGGAGCAGGGCGCCCCTGTTTTGTGACAGTCTTTGGGGACAGAGCGACCTGGATCCAAACGCTGAATGGGTCGCTGCGCTGGGTGCCCTCGGGCAGTTGCTCAACCTCAGGCTTCCCGTGAGTGAAACGGGGCCGCAGGCTGGTTGTGAGACCAGGCACAGGGTCGTGGTCACATGAAATTCAGGACATTGTTCAAGGTCACGCCAGCTGGCCCAGGTCAAGCCACTAGTTGGGCTGAAGGTAGGCCGCCCACCAGACACTTGTCAGACCCAGTCAGCAGACTGTGACCTCGGAGGGCACTCGTGGGCATGGGGCCTGTCCTGAGCTCCAGGGGTCCTGGGGAGCCCCACTCCCTCACTGAAGAGGGGTCGCCCCAGCTGACTGTCATTTCACAGGGGGTGTCCACTCACGAGGCCAGTTCTTGTGTGTTCGGTTTTTTAAAAAGAGCTAGAAATCGGAATTTCTGTGTGAATTCTTCCATTCAAAGAAAGTTGGCCTAAGTTCGTGAAGCACCGTGCTGGCCCAACAAAACAACCGGCCTCTGGCTCCGGGCCTCGGAGCAGCTGGGCCCAGAGTGGGCAGAGCTGTGGCTCCGTCCGTCTGGGCTTTGCAGGTGGTGGAGTTAAAGTTACAGAGGAAACTTGGCAGACACGTAAGGGTCTCAGATAGCCCCCCCTCCTAGTCTGCTCTCCCACTTGGCCGGCCTGAGGCCAAGGATCCTTTCCTCCCCTCTCAAGTTCTCCGTTCCTGCTTTCCATGTGCAACACGCCCCAGCTTTCAGGTCGCCATGGGCTCCATGGAGAATTTCCCTGCCTGTTCCCTCAGCCCAGGTGCTGTGTGGATTGGCTAGTTCCCGGCAGGTGCACGCTGAGCCCGGGTTGCTCTTTGAGCCCTTGTCTCTCAGCCCTGCCTGCGCCCCCACCCCCACCCCAAGTGGGACGGGCATCTTGGCTCGGGCTGCAGGAATCTGGCCGTGCGACAGGCTGGGGGCAGCTGTGGGGACAGGCGGCGTGGGGAGCAGGAGTGGCTGCTCTTGTGCAACCACCCAGTGTCGGTATCTGTTGCCACACACGGAGCGAGAGCCACCCCAGGTGATCGTCAGAACAGCTGGCCCGCACGGGAGGCGCAGCACCGGGTAGCCGCAGAGCCAAGAGCGGGCAGCCGAGACAGGCGGGGACGGGATGCACGGGCCATCTGCCCCTGCAAGGTGAGGCGGCCAGTCCAGTGCCTCTCACTGCAGACAGTGACACTGGCTTTTTAGAAAGCGAAGACTCTTCAGAAGGCAGCTTTGCGTTAGAAATCAGAGGGAGCCTGGGCCGGGTCGGCCGAGCCCCACCTGGAGGCACTTGGCGTCCGGGGCCGACCCTTTCCTCTCCCAGGTGCAGCCTGTTTGCGGCCCCCGTGGCTGTACCAGCGGGCGATGTTGCTTAGAGGCGAGGGTGGGCTTCCTGTCGACGTCGCACCCACAGGGAGGCTGGAGGGTCTGGGCCCCGGTCCCATTCTGTGTGTGGCCGCCCACTGGGCCGTCCCAGCACCAGGGAGCGGTGAGTGAGAACGTCCCGTCTGCTTGCAGGTTCTGGCCGGGCCTGCTCGTCATGTTGGGCGCTCTCTGCCCTGGCAGCTCGCCATGCGGCATTTCGACACACATAGAAATCGGTGAGTGCCGGTGACCCGCCACGGCCTTCAGGACACCGCATCTGTCAGGGAGGCTGAGAAGTCCGTCCTGCTTGCGCTGCTGGCCAGTGGGAGCAGAGAGGAGGCGGCCAGGACTGCGGACGGTCAGGGTGGGCTCAGCGGAGGGAGGGCCTTGGGGCTTCTGCGGGTGGGGAAGAGTGACCAGCCAGGTCACCAGAGGCGTGTGAAGCGGAGCCATGGAGGGGAAGGGGCGGTGAGGGGTGGACGAGGGCAGTGAGGAATCTAATGTTTCCCGGGTACGTGGGGATGGCCACGTGCAGCCACAGGAGCGGGTCCCCTGGGCCAGGGGGCTTTCAAGGTGGCCGGCTTCGGGAGAGCAAGGAAACAAGGGCGTCTGCGTGGCCCCTGGCATTCGAGGTGCCGGGGTGACAACAGGCGTCCGGGACGGGGGCAGGGGTACCTGGAAGTGGGTGACCGGGATGCCGAGAGGCGGTTCTCACGTGACAAGGACCAGCCGAGCGTCTCCACCAACAAGGAAGGGGAGTCACTGGTAAGGTCATGGGGTGCGGTCACCTCCGCAGCAGTTCCCACGTTAACTTCAGAGGGGCCTGAGTCCCGCAGGTAAAAACAGCCCCGTTCTGTAGCTGCGCCGCCTCTGGGAGGTGCTGGGCGGACCCAGAACAGGAACAAAACTGAGTCCATCAGTGCTACGTAGACCCCGGCTCGAGCAGGCCAGCACTGCGGGGGCGCAGGGCCCTGTGGCTTCAAAGGGCCACGCGTCCAGCCCCTCATTTCACAGGTGAGAGGGGACAGACCCCGGAGCTGCCAGCCCTGACGGCCGGTCCCATTTTCTCTCCGTGAGACGCTCATGGGTGATGGCGGAGGAGAGAAACCGCACTGTGCTCAGCCCCCGCCCTGCTGTGGCCTGTGTGGCACCCGGCCCCTCGACTCCTCTCCCCCAGACAAGGGCAGTGGGGATTCCTGACACGGTGCAGGTGCCCCGGAGGGGGACCAGTGTGAACTGGGGCTCTCAAGTCTTTAAATTGTCTGCGCTTAGAAGTTAGCATGACAGATGGAAGCTGAAATTTCAGCAAAATCAGATCATTGCCCGCCTTTCATCAGTAGCTGAACAAAGGTCCTAATAGACTGATATCTACTAAAAACAAAATAGGTTAACAGATCCGCTATCTATAAATGTGTTTGTGTGAACGTAATTGAGAGCAACTTCTAATGCACAATTTTGAAGATTTTCATATAAAAGGAAACTAAAACTTTTTTAAAAGACAAAAACATAAAGTTTTTATTTTCTCAATATAAAAGCTGCTTCTTTTAATTTTAATTTTATTTAAGATTTTATTTTTTAGAGGGGAAGGGAAGGAGAAAGAGAGAGAAACATCAATGTGTGGTTGCCTCTCACACGCCCCCTACTGGGGACCTGGCCTGTAACCCAGGCATGTGCCCTGACCTGGAATCAAACCTGCGACCCTTTGATTTGCAGCCTGAGCTCAATCCACTGAGCTACGCCAGCCAGGTTAAAACTTCTTATTTACCAAGTTAGATAGTTTTATAAATATCTCTGTTCACATCTTCTCCAGCGCCCGAGCGGCTGGCCGGCATTCCTGCCAGTTAGCTAACAGAACCGCCCTCCCCCGGGGGTTTGAGTCAGCCCACCCGCAGGCCTGTGGACATGGGCCATGCCCACGGTGCCGAGGCATCTGGGCTTTGGGTGGTGGCGACTGTCAGGCTACAAAACTGGACACAGAAACGAGGTGCCACCTTCGACTGGCCCTGCACACGGACGCTCCCCATCGGGTGGGGTGGTGCCAAGAGCACGAGGGTGTGTGGGTGGGGCGGGGCCCTGCTCTGTCCTCTGACGGCTTCCGGGGACGAGAAGATGCTAGAGGATCACAGGCCCAGGCTGCAGTTTGGGCCCCCCCCGTGGTGTTTCCCACTTGGGGGTCCTCGCCCTCCGGTGGGGCTGCTGAGCCCTGGTGGTCCCGTGGTCCCGTGGTCCCGTGGCGGTGGGGCCTCCGCGCCCTGAGCTTCTTCCGCCGGTCAGCGCAGCCCTGCTGCGGCACCAAAGGTGGGCCTGGTTCATGGGTTACAGGTTACATTGTGTAAACGTGTGAGTCTGTGACAGTTGTGGCTGAGGCCAGGTGTGCACGAACTAATCTCCATTTCCCCCTTCTGCGACAGTTACAGCCATAAAACCACATGCGTTCCTTTTAAAACGATGTCTGGGGAGCCCTGTTTGGCCGACGGTTGAACTCGGCGGATCTGTGTTTCTTTCTCAGGCCACAGAGCCCTGGACTTGCTCCACCTCCAGGACGGGCCCGTCGACTACAGAGAGGTACCGTTGGGTCTCCTTCCCGGGGCCTTCGTTGTCTGTCAGAGTCCCAACCGGCCCGAAACCACACTTTTTAAAGACATTTCTATTTCTTTGTAAACCATAAGTACTTTGGGGCTAAAGGTGCATGTCCCCTGCAGGTGCACTTGAACCCTTTCTGATGATATCGTCGAAATAATATCATCGAAATAATTTAATGCTGGGTATCCTAGTTTGGACAAACACTTGGGAGAGAAATTCTAAGAATGGCGCATCTTTTTGCATTTACAAAGAGAGGCCACCGGAGCTCGGTCATGCGTTCCCCACTCTCGCCTGTGTGTTACACGACGATTGTGTCACTGCAGAGAGAGGCGTTGACGGCGGGGTGTCCCGGCAGGTGCGCCTTCTGGTCCCTCCCGCCCGTCCGGGGCCGATTATCTGGGCTCACCTTCTGCCCTCCTCCAATTAGACCATCTGGCCATACCCACTCTTCGACTTCTATGGCCCAGCGATGCTTTGGGACAAGGACAATTCCGAAGCCCTCGTGTTTGATGAAGGAGGTTAACGCTCACTCCCTCTGCGGGCAGAGTGGGGTCACGGGGTCACCCGCCGGTCGTGCTGGCCCAGCGTGGACATGGGGAGGCGCAATGGCCGAAGCCGCTTCCAGCTGTTAGTTCTGAGGTCCCCGCTCAGCAGTGTCACTGCCCCCCAGAAAAAGGCAGCATTTACTTTCAATTGTCATCGGCTCTGACGCCGACAGAGACTAGGCAGGAGAGGGGAGGAGCCAGAGTCCACTGGATTCACAGCCCGGGCTCTCGGTCCTGCCGGTGCCGAGCGGTTTTCTGGGGTGGGGGGATTCCCTGTGCCTCACTGACTTGCCGCAGGGGGACTGCCGGGCCCTGCCCCCTGCCCCAGTGCCAACTCACCCACCCCCTTCTGATTCACGGGGACAGTTCAGGGCAACTCTGCCTTTTATAATATCATCACCCAAGCCCTTTCCAAAGGTGGGTGAATTATTTTTTAATCTCCATATGTGGGAACCCTTGAGGATTTTCTCCCTCTGAAGCTGCCCTTTGGTGACCTCTGGCTCGATGGTCCAGTCTGGGAGATGCCACAGGGGGGTGGCCCGGAGGGGGCTGGCCAGCTGCACAATGGTCCCCACAGGCCGGCGGCTCTCAGCCAGCTCTGCACATCCCAGGTCTGAGTTTGCTTGATTCTGGGGTTTTCTTGCGTCACAACATCCACAGGTGCCTGCTCTTTAGAGTCCTCGACTTATGCTAACCAGACTGGCTCAGGAAGGGTGCGTAAAGCTGGGAGGCCAGTGTGGCAGGGACCGTAAGGACCGAGCAGACCTCCGCTGTGGTCGCTGTAGCCGGAGTTGCTCCCTCCCCGGGGAAGCCGTGGAATGCGGTGTGTTTGTTGGCCAGGAAGCCGCAGCCCTGCCTACCCGGCTGGTTTGGCCCCCGCCTGCTCCGCCCGCCCCGCCCCAAAAACAGGTTGTGACTGATTACAAAACTGATAACTTGGGGTGAGGGGGAATTCTCAGGGAACCAATGTCAACGTTTTGCTTTACCTATTTTTAGGCACTTTTCTGCATTTATTAGCACTTACATATTACACTCTGCACACTGTTTTGTAACTGACTTATCTTTTTCATTCACTGTATTAGAGATGTCT